>NC_091012.1:136899111-138352315 GCF_041146395.1 Eulemur rufifrons | reverse complement strand
CAAAAGGAAGACGGAAGGGAAGGGAAGGGAAAGGAATGGAAGATGGACCGAAGCGAAGGGAAGGGAAGGGAAGGGAAGGGAAGGGAAGGGAAGGGAAGATGGACGGATGTGAAGTTAATGGAAGGGAAGGGAAGGGAAGACGGATGGAAGTGAAGGGGAGGGAAAGGAATGGAAGACGGACCGAAGGGAAGGGAAGGGAAGACAGAAGGGAGTGGAAGGGAAGGGAAGGGAAGGGAAGATGGACTGAAGGGAAGGGAAGACTGAAGGGAATGGAAAGGAAGGTAAGACGGACTGAAAGGAAGGGAGGGGAACGGAAGACGGAGGGAAAGGGAATGTAAGGGAAGGGAAGACGGACGGAGGTCAAGTGAATGGAAGTTAAGTGAAGGGAAGGGAAGGGAAGGGAAGATGGACGGATGGACGGAGAGGAAGGGAAGGGAAGGAATGGAATGGAAACGAGACAGAAGAGAAGGGAAGGGAAAGGAAAGGAAGGGAAGGGAAGGGAAGGGAAGGGAAGACGGACTAAAGGGAAGGGAAGACTGAAGGGAAGGGAAAAGAAGGTAAGATGGACTGAAAGGAAGGGAGGGGAGAGGAAGACGGAAGGAAAGGGAATGGAAGGGAAGGGAAGACGGACGGAGGTCAAGTGAATGGAAGTGAAGTGAAGGGAAGGGAAAGGAAGACGGAAGGGAAGGGAAGGGAACTGAAGATGGACTGAAGGGAAGGGAAAGGAAGGGAAGACGGACGAACGGAAGGGAAGAAAAGGGAGGACGGACTGAAGGGAAGGGAAGGGAAGACTGAAGGGAAGGGATAGGAAGGGAAAACGGACGGACGGAAGGGAAGAGAAGGGAGGACGGACTGAAGAGAAAGGAAGGGAAGGGAAAGGAATGGAAGACGGACCGAAGCAAAGGGAAGGGAAGGGAAAGGAAGACCGACGGATGTGAAGTTAAGGGAAGGGAAAGGAAGGGAAGGAAAAGGAAGAGGGTAGGGAACGAAAAGGAAGAGGGAAGGGAAGGAAAGGGAAGACGAATGGATGTGAAATTAAGGGAAGGGAAATGAAGGGAAGGGAAGGGAAGGAAAAGGAAGAGGGTAGGGAAGGAAAAGGAAGAGGGAAGGGAAGGAAAGGGAAGATGGACGGACGGAACGGAAGGGAAGGGAAGGGGAGACGGATGGACGGAGGGGAAGGGAAGGGAAGGAATGGAATGGAAACGAGACAGAAGAGAAGGGAAGGGAAAGGAAAGGAAGGGAAGGGAAGGGAAGACGGACTAAAGGGAAGGGAAGACTGAAGGGAAGGGAAAAGAAGGTAAGATGGACTGAAAGGAAGGGAGGGGAGAGGAAGACGGAAGGAAAGGGAATGGAAGGGAAGGGAAGACGGACGGAGGTCAAGTGAATGGAAGTGAAGTGAAGGGAAGGGAAAGGAAGACGGAAGGGAAGGGAAGGGAACTGAAGATGGACTGAAGGGAAGGGAAAGGAAGGGAAGACGGACGAACGGAAGGGAAGAAAAGGGAGGACGGACTGAAGGGAAGGGAAGGGAAGACTGAAGGGAAGGGATAGGAAGGGAAAACGGACGGACGGAAGGGAAGAGAAGGGAGGACGGACTAAAGAGAAAGGAAGGGAAGGGAAAGGAATGGAAGACGGACCGAAGCAAAGGGAAGGGAAGGGAAAGGAAGACCGACGGATGTGAAGTTAAGGGAAGGGAAAGGAAGGGAAGGAAAAGGAAGAGGGTAGGGAACGAAAAGGAAGAGGGAAGGGAAGGAAAGGGAAGACGGATGGATGTGAAATTAAGGGAAGGGAAATGAAGGGAAGGGAAGGGAAGGAAAAGGAAGAGGGTAGGGAAGGAAAAGGAAGAGGGAAGGGAAGGAAAGGGAAGATGGACGGACGGAACGGAAGGGAAGGGAAGGGGAGACGGATGAATGGAGGGGAAGGGAAGGGAAAGGAATGGAATGGAAAAGAAGATGGAACGGAAAGGAAGGGAAGGGAAAGGAAGACGGACGGAAGTGAAGGGGGTGGAAAGGAATAGAAGATGGGCCGAAGGGAAGGGAATGGAAGTCGGACCCCTTCCCTTCCCTTCCGTTTTCCTTTCCCTTCCCTTGCTTTCCCTTCAGTCCGTCCTCCCTTCTCTTCCCTTCCGTCCGTCCGTCTTCCCTTCCTTTCCCTTCCCTTCAGTCTTCCCTTCCCTTCAGTCTGTCGTCCCTTTCCTTCCCTTTCCTTGACCTCATTTCCATCTGTCCTCCCTTGCCTTCCCTTCCGCTTCCCCTTCCCTTCCCTTCCCTTCCTTTCCATCTTCCTTTTCCTTCCCTTCCCTTCACTTCTATTCACTTGACTACCGTCCGTCTTCCCTTCCCGTCCCTTCCATTCCCTTCCGTCTTCCATTGCCTTACCCTCCCTTCCGTCTTCCCTTTCCTTCCCTTCCTTTCCATCTTCCTTTTCCTTCCCTTCCCTTCCCTTCCCTTCCTTTCCCTTCCCTTGACATCCGTCCCTGTTCCCTTCCCTTCCCTTCCCTTCGGTCCGTCTTCCATTCCTTTCCCTTCCCTTCCCTTCAATTCCGTCCGTCTTCCCTTCCCTTCCCTTCCCGTCCAACTTCTTTTCCATTCACTTCCCTTCCCATCCGTCCGTCCGTCTGTCTTCCCTTCCCTTCCCTTCCCTTCCCTTCTGTCAGTCCGTCTTCCCTTCCCTTCCCTTCCCTTCCCTTCTGTCAGTCCGTCTTCCCTTCCCTTCCCTTCCCTTCCCTTCTGTCAGTCCGTCTTTCCTTCCCTTCCGTCTTCCCTTTCCCTCCCTTCCCTTCCATTTTCCCTTCCTTTCCCTTCCCTTCCCTTCACTTTACATCTGTCCAAAAGGAAGACGGAAGGGAAGGAAAGGGAAAGGAATGGAAGACGGACCGAAGCGAAGCGAAGGGAAAGGAAAGGATGGGAAGGGAAGATGGACGATGTGAAGTTAAGGGAAGGGAAGGGAAGGGATGGGAAAACGGAAGGAAAGGGAAGAGGGAAGGGAAGGAAAGGGAAGGGAAGGGAAGGGAAGACGGATGGACGGATGGGAAGGGAAGGGAAGATGGACTGAAGTGAAGGGAAGAGAAGATGTACAGAAGTCAAGTGAATGGAAGGGAAGGAAAGGGAAGACGGAAGGTAAGGGAAGGGAAGATGGACGGAAGTCAAGTGAATGGAAGGTAAGGGAAGGGAAGAGAAGGGAAAGGAAGATGGAAGGGAAGGGAAGGGAAAGCGGAAGGGAAGGGAAAGGAAGGGAAGATGGACCGAAGGGAAGGGAAGACGGAGGGGAAGGGAAGGGAAGGGAAAGCGGAAGGGAAGGGAAGATGGACCGAAGGGAAGGGAAGACAGAGGGGAAGGGAAGGGAAGGGAAAGCGGAAGGGAAGGGAAGGTGGACCGAAGGGAAAGGAAGATGGAAGGGAAGGAACGGAAGAGAAGATAGAAGGAGTGGGATGATAAGGGAAGGGAAGACGGACAGACAGAAGGGAAGGGAAGGGAAGACGGAACGGAAGGGAAGACGGACGGCGGACGGGTGGGAAGGAAAGGGAAGGGAATGGAATGGAAAAGAAGACAGAACAGAAGGGAAGGAAAACGGAAGGGAAGGGAAGCGAAGGAAGGGAAAGGTAGACGTAGGGATGGGAAGGGAAGTCTGACGGAAGTGAAGTAAAGGGAAGGGAAGGGAATGGAAGACAGACAGAAGGGAAAGGAAGGGATGGGAAGGGAAGGGAAGGGAAAGGAAGATGGATGGGAAGGAAAGGGAAGGGAAGGGAAGGGAAATGAAGACGGAAGGGAAGGGAAGGAAAGGGAAAGGAAGGAAAGAGAAGATGGAAGGGAACGGAAGGGAAGGGAAGGGAAGCGAAGAAGGAAGGGAAGGGAAGGGAAGGGAAGCAGAGACAGAAAGGCAAGCAGAGACAGAGCAAGAGAGAGATGAAACCTGTGGAAAAGGAGCTCCTGTGGGGCCCCGCTTCTTCCACATGCCCACCAGCCCCTCACGCCTGGGGCTCCTGCTGCCTCTCCAGTGAGCTTCACCCACACTCCATGGAACTGATGAGCATCAGGACAACTCCACGTAAACTTTCCAAAAGGAAAGCAAAACAGGTGCAGGACATAAGCCTTTTTGCCTTTTCAGAGGAACTAGGCAATGACTCAAGTTCAGCCCGTCAAAATCAGAGATGACTGCGGCTTCAAAGCTCCCCGAGATCAAAGGAGAGCTCGGAAGGAAGGCAGAGCCTTAGCAGGGCGGAGGATGCCTCAGCCAGGACAGAGCTCCATTCGACTGCCATGATCTCCAGCAAATTAACTTCAGCTCCAGGCTTCTCAAGGGGAGCTCTGTGGAAAGCTCTTTAACAGAAACAAAAATGAGGCATTTTAGCAAAAATATTGAAATCTACTGGTAGAAAACCTCCAAGCCAACGTCTGTCTCACCCTCACTTTCTAAAAAGATTGTCTTGCTATACCTGACATATTTTAAACTCAATGTTAGTAGATTGCCCCAGAGTGCAGTAATATTTTTAGCCAGATCACAGTGCAATAGTTTTAAACTCAACATATTTACCCTGGTGGCATTTTAAAAGGTGATCTTTCTACAGTCTCCCCAAGTACTAGAAAGCAAAATAAATATTAGCCCAACGTAGCTTAAATTCCTAGAATTTCATGACTGATTTCAGCATAATTGGTCAGAAATTGCTTCTACCACTCTCTGCTGTCATTATAAAATATTTTGCCCTTTAACTCATGAATTCCAGAACACTTGTGCTGTGTAATTGCACAGAGATAATCCTATAATATTCGAGTGAGGTAGTGGAATGGATTCTACATAATTAGTTGTACATAATTGAGCAATGATGCCTAGTTATGGATAACAGTTATTGGGAAATCTCAGGAGCAGTGGGGCACCCAAAATTGTGCAAACCATCCCCTACAGTATGGGCTCCGTCTTTTCTGCTTTGGAAACATCATTAACGCGCCTACCTCTAAGGCAACACCCCTGACATTGCCCTTCCTGAATACTTTCCATTTCAGAGCGGTTGTCAGGAAACAAACCAATAACTGTCCAGAACATAGTACGGTCCCTGGCACAGAATAGGCATCCAATTAAAAGTCTTTTTAAAAATTGCTTATTTAAAAACATTGCTGAAGCTATTCTTTCGCAGAGAAAACAGAAAACACACATACTGCTTAATCTTATTGATATCTTGATTTTTTTCCTGTATGTAAAATACATGTTTTCCACTGCCTTGGGGACTGCACTAAAAATAGCTCAAGATACTTGAGTGGCAGTTTCTGCCTAAATGGAAAACATTATTAAAACCCAGGTCCAGAGTGTGATGCCTGTAATAGTCTTCTCCGATGTTTTCCCAGTTTTTTCCTATGCCTCAATACCTGCAGAATTCATAAGCCTGGGGCAATAGATACACACACACACACACACACACACACACACTCACACACATGCACAGAACCACAATGCTGTACATACAAAAATCCAAAACAATCTTATAAAGTGTCTGCACTTGTTAATGTGTTGGATCTTGTCAGATCACGTCAGGCCTTCTAGTTTATCCATACCTAAATGGCACCTACATCTGTCTTTCCCTGATTTGAAAAGACTGTGGAAAAAATCCACAAATCTGTGAATAAGCAAATAAGGCTGCATATATTTCACTCAGTGTCTCTTATTTTATTTGTTCATTTTGTACTGCTACACTCAAGCTGTTCCATAAAGTGCACCCAAGTTGCCTAAAGTATTAACTTTTTCAGAAAAGTGATGCTGTCCCTAAACCTTTGATCCTGATGTTTGTTCCCCTGAAACAGGTTAAAGAGTTTAAAAGAAAAAAAACCGGCTAATTTTTTAAATGCAGCCAGCTTTACAAAAACAGATGGTGTATGACCTGCTTAATTAGATAACACAGATAGAATTTCGTTCCCTAAACAAAGCTGTCTTTTGAGGAAGCCTGCCACATAGCACGTACACCAGTAGTAAAAACGAGTCTGCCCAGAACGTTTTTCCCCTCGAATATCATCGATCACGTTACTTCTTGTTACCTCTCTTGCCCCTCTTCTGTCCCCAGACAACACCTTCCTGTTTTTATCTACATTGACAAATATGAGCAAAGATGGAAAAATGGCAGTGTCAGGCCCTAACTCTTAATATTAAAATATCATTATTTAGCCATGAAAAAGAAGGAAATTTTGTCATTTGCAGAAACATGGATAGATCTGGAGGACATTATTTTAAGTGAAAAAAACCAGGCACAGAAAGACAAATATTTCATTTTCGCACTCATATATGGAACCTAAAAAAAATTGATCTCAAGGAGGTAGTGAATAGAATGGTGGCTACTAGAGATTGGTAAGGGTGGTGGGGAGGGGTAACGAAGAGGTGTTGGGGAAGGGGTAATTCTGTTAAACAGAAGGAAAAAGTTCTAGTGTTCAATAGTGCAATAGGGCAACTATAGTTAACAATAATTTATTATATTTCAGAATAGCTAGAAGTTTTCAAATGCTCCCAACATAAAGCAATGACAAATGTTTCAGGTGAATCATGTCCCAATTACCCTGATTTGATCATTATATGTTATATGCTTGTATCAAAATATAACATGTACTCCATGAATATGTACAATTATTATGTATCAATAATAAAAAAAATTTTAAGTGTAAAAAAAATATCTGAACATTTGAAAACTTTTTCAAATGAACATTTTTTCCTGGCCAAGAAAGCCCATGGCCATATATTTGTTCTCCATACTGTAGTCTTCCATTGCTAAGCACCCATGAGTCCTCTGGCTCCAACTTCTCTTCTGTATTCAGACTCAGAGCACATGGAAGGCGTATGCCTTGAGTTCTTCATCCTGCAATCCCTGGCTCCCAGGACAGTGCTCTGTGATTGCTTCTTTCTGTAAGTCAGGTGTTTATGGATGCCTTGAGGGTCCTACCCGCCTTACCTGTGCATCCTTCTTTCACACTCACACAAACATCAAGATCACTGCCCTCCTCTGCTGACCTTCCCTGGACCATACAATTGTCCACGTTCAGGGTTTAATTTTACTGGGTGATAAAAATGGATTGCAGTCTCCATCTGGGGATGAGTTTTGACACATTTAATTAAGTCTCTGTGGCTGTGTTCATTACATCCATGCATGATCACCCTTTAGTGATGTCCCAATCAGATTTGAGGAGGAAGCAGCCACAGCAGTGGCAAGATTAGCAGGGATCCCCAACTCTCTACATAAACATGGACAGAACAGCCAGATGGTAAAACCAAAAACACACGCAGCATATTCACAGCAACGTCAGCTGATGTGACAGATCCATGAACCCCAAAGGACAAGGCTAAGGGGTCAGTGTCTGTGCAAGAAAAAGCACAGGGAAGCATCAGGGATGCTGGCAGGCCCAGAAACAGAAGACCCCAAAATAGCCAATAAGCTCACACTGGAAAGCATAGCGGCCAATCTGAGAACAGCAGCTGGAATCGAGAAGACTTTTGTTCAGCTCGGTAGCAGGTGAATACAAGAAACCGCGCAAGTCTGAAGGGACCGGGCCAGCGCAGCGCCCCCACTCTCTCAGAACTGAGCCCCCGGCTCCCTCAGGGCAGAGCCCTCACACTGCGAGTGGAACCCAAAGAGCAAGGCGGGGACAGGAGAGACAAAGGAAAGAGAATGCCCCGCAAATTCATGATTCTGTTAAATCCACATGAAAACAGCAGAGCAGAGCGGTCTGTGAAGTAAAGATGCTCTTCTGAACATGACCACTTCTCAAAGTCTGGGCGAACTAATTTCATGTGTAAATGAACAACTAAAAAGGATCATAGTTGAATCTGATTCAAATTTATTATAAGAAAAGAAAGAGCAGAGAGCAGTGTTCATCCCCACAGACATGAAAAACATGGCCATGAGAACTGTAAACCCCCAAATCCCCCACGCACTCCGGGCTCCCAGAAGCAGCTCTGTTCTCCTGTGGCCAGAACAGTCCGGCACCCCACTGTCTGGAGATCTCAAAACGGCTACATCTGTTTTATCAGATGGCGATGTTCTTCTTCATGTGGGCAGGTCACCAACATCTCTGCGGAGTCCTCAGAGGCTCCGTGCACCTGTGTCTCGCTCAGTCATCTGTGTTTCGGGGACAGCCCAGGCAGTAGGAGCCAGGGCCCCTCCCCAAAAGCACCAAGGTCTCTACTTCTATCCACACCTCTTCTTCTCCCCCTCCTGGAGCCCTGTCCAATATGGTCTAATTCTGGGGGGAGAACTGTCTCTCCTTAACCCCCAAACTTTCCCAGACTTTTCATGTAGAAAGAGTCCTCTATTTTCCCTGGGATCTTAGGTTCCCAGAAACCAAATCCAAGAAGAAACCCTCCAGTCTGCACTGAGGCCGTGAGTTCACCAGAACCTCGCTGCTTAAACAAAAGAAAGGACAGACAAGGGAACAATAAGGAGGAAGTAAATGTAACGTTGAGAAATATGCGAACATCACTGTAAAAATAAGCGGAAAAATGATGCAGGCACAAATGCATCCAAGGGAGGGGCACAACTCCCTGTGAGAGCTGGATGCTGTAGGAAAGCATCTGGCCGGGCTGCAAGTCACCATTTACAATCTATCTTAAAATAGGATGTCATAAAAGCAAAGCTGAAAGAGACAGGAAACCCTCATACGACTTAACACTGCTTTGATTCCGTCCCGGTAACTTTTACAAGGCTCTCTCGGATAACACTGACTGGAGTCCTCATTGTCACCTGGCCCTGTGGAAAAACACAGATGCAGGCATCTTGCAGGTGAATCTGTTGATCAACCTGGAATGGCCTTCAGAATACAGTAGCAGGGCACATATCTCTGTGCATAAACAACACGTTTATTGGAAAATGATTTTTGTAGGCCCCATATAAATGCACATCTTTTCCAATAAATCATAATCCTTGTCACACGATCATTTTGCACTTAGATCCTCATGCTGGAACCACAGCATCCCAGGGAGGGAGACACAATAGCCTTAAATTTAAATGCCAGCCTGAACACAGATTTCACATCAGGCCTGATATATGAGTGCCCCAAAATATAAAATATAAATCACATTTCTGATGCATTAATCCACTCATAGCCAAAAAAACAACTCTCCATCAGCTACTAATTCAAAGATATTTTAGGGCAGTCCAGATACCTCCACGCCTGGATTGTAGCTGCTTAGAATTGCGTCAAACTAGTTTACCTTCAGTCCAAAGTCTCACTTCACCCATGAAATAACATAAGTAGATCCCTTTAAAAAATAAAAAAGTTGGAGGCTTCTCAAACGCATTCACGAATGTGCTCACCATCTGGAGAAGCATCCTTCCATGTTCCCCACCGTTTAATCATCTTGCCTAATAAACAAGTGTGATTGATCACAGCGGAACAACAGACGGCCGCCTGTTCCGGAACCCGCAGGCATGGCCTCAGAGGAAGAGCCTGAGATCGGCTGAAGGCACACATTTCTGGAGAGCCGGACCGTCATGTGCTCCAACAGCCTAATAAAATGGAAAATTGACACAGTTTTCACTTAGATATCAGCACACATTCAAGCTATCTCTTAAAGGCAGGACATTCAATTGTATTTGCCAGTCACACTTGACAATTGTCTGGAAAGGGACGGGGATGCTGCAAACCTCAGCAAAAGCCCCTCGTGTTCACCAAATGCAAGTGAGCTTCAGCCAAGAGCAATGAAAACTACATTTGGGGCCAAAACAGCTGAAACAGAGCCATTCCGCCTGCCAAACTGCTTTATCTGTTTCATTACAGATGTTGGATTATCTGCTATTGTCCTATGTCATGTTCTGGAATAAACTCAAGAATGGGCTTACGTATATTTTATTTCATGGATAGAAAAGGAAAATTAATCTGTATGTTTTATATATATATATATATATATAATATGAACCAGGTAGATATATCACATATATGTAAACATTTCCAAATTTCATTTTCAAAATTCCAAAACCTTTTTTTTACATAATTTAACATAGTTTATCTATGTATCACGTATGTGCCCAAGTACAGTGTGATTCCAGGTCCCAGGTGCCAAAGTAATATTAAAGGAACCAAATTTTTTCATTCTGTGCAAATGCAAGCCAGACATCAATAATTATTTACAACGCGAGGGAAAAAGAGCTTTTCCACGTCTGTCCTCTCAGCAGTTACTCTCCCGTGTGAGCCCTCTCCCACCCGAGATGCAAGGCTCTCCTGCCTTCACACGCACTTCCACGCACACCTGTGAGGTGGCTGCGGTTGTAAAATCAAGGAATCGACTCCACCAGGGGTAGAGCTGGGTTAGGCAAAGGAAAGGCCACACGCTGCTGAACACCCAGGCAGAGCCTCAAGGAGTGATTCCGTCTGAGGGTGGAGCACTCACGCGGGGTGCCCGAGTGGATGCCACATACAGTAAGTGGGTTCTGGGAAAGATTTCCTGCCGAAATCCACGGGATGACAGCTTTGTCTGCCCGACTCTTACTTCCTCCTAGCTGTCCTTCTGACAGCACCAATTTCGCCCTGTGTTGCCTAAGCAAGCTGATTTTTTTCTCTTGTCCTGCTCTGCCTGCCTCCTCCCTACATGCCAAAAGACGTGGGTCTTCAGATGCTAATTCCTCGCCAACATCCTGCTTGGATTGTTAATAGAGAGGCTGGATATTTGGAACGCTCTCATCTTTGAAATAGTTCTCGGGCTACAGTATTGCAAATTGCAGAGCACACACCCTTCAATATTTATGCTCCTTCTAATGACACTGAGTAAATTAAAATCTGGAATACCTGCATTATCCAAACCATCTGCTTCACTGCATTTTTTTGAAATGAGTAGGTGAGGAAAATTTATGAGCATTTCCTCTTATCTCTTGTTGCCAGGGAAACTACTTTTTTTCTTTTTGGTACGAATAATCCTAACGTCTGAAAAGAAGCAGGGCACAACCTCCCCTCCACTCTCTCTTCAAATGAAATAAACATCTTCCCTGGAGAGTGTTCTCCTCTGTCACACTGGCGCTCCGTCTCCAAGGGCATGAGAAGATGCCAGGCAAGTGGAAAATACACAGGGCTGGTTTTTTTCCTCTGCATATTCACAGCCCGTGCCGAACGGAGGAGTCCACAAAGTTTGCCTCACGAAATAAAATGACTGTTTTCACTAGGTGTGTTTTATCGGGTGCTATTTTGTCGTGCGTGCACATAAGACTCAGGAGAAACAAAAAGATCCATCCTGCCCATCAAACTAGAAGTCGTTTTCCTGAAAGAACCCCTTGTGGGATGAAGACAAAACAAAAAATAATTATGTTCTGCTCTGTGGAGCTTTCTGCCTGAAAACATAAAAGAGAATTCACAAGCAGAGTAGGACACTGCCCACAGCTTTCACACCCTCAGGGGTCTTGGGGAACACCTCTCCTCCACGCGTGCAGCCCGCATTTTACCACGGGAGAGAACACGTTATAAAGAACTTCAGAAACGTGGCGTTTGTGAATCGCAGGCTCGCTGGTTTCCATGCAGCCTAATCTCCAGTAGCACGTTCTGCACCAGGAAGACAATTGTGCCCGGGACAGAAAAGGCCTGTGGACCACCTAGTGATCTGCATTCTCCTTTTGGAGGCAACTGGATCCCACCCTCTAATCCACATCGCATCTGTGTAATTCATCTGTGAGACACCACCGCGCATTCTCTTGAGCCCACAGCTGCAGTGAGGGGAGTTGGTGTGGCCCACACCCACTTCAAACCCTCTCCGACATCATCCCCAGAGGATGTTTGCACGCAGATAAGCAAGAGGACTCGTGCTGAACAGGGGCAGACCTTAACGGACCTTTCCATCTCATGCTCAGTGTGATGCACAATAAAGCCATCAAAGGCAGAAAGAGTCAATGATCCCAGTTGGCGATGACAAAAAGAAATGATAATTGAAGGTTGGGTTACACATGGTTGAGGGAAAAAAACCCTTGCCCCGACTTCTCTATTCATAGTGAAGCAGGAAATTAGCACAAAAGGGGCCTCAAAGTTCAAATGCAATTTTTAATGTCAAACAACTTCATATTAGCATGATCCCTCCCACAATAGCAGCCACTGTGACAAACATGGTCCAAGACCCATTTCAAGTTTTAAGTTTACTAACTGGTTTGCCTTCACTTTGTTAACATCAGCAAATTTAGGCAAGCGTGTAAAATCACCGTCACAAACCAGAAGACTCCACTGTATGTGTCAGAGCAGAGCAACATGTGGTCCGCAGGTCGGTAGCAGGCGCGTGAACCGCCAACGTACTCTCAGGCCCCACCCCACACCTAGAGGATCAGAATAATGGCGTGGGATCCAGGTATCCATATGTCCACAAATTCCCCAGGTGACTGGGCAGGTGCACACTCACATCTGAGGACCACCGGCTTGAGTCATCAGGGCCCTACACACGACAAAACCCCCGATGTCCTCACTCACATCACTACTTAACTACTGGTTAGTTATTGCATTAGACGAATTAGATATGCATGCCTCTTTTTATCGTGCTTTGCTTCATCACACTTTGCAGATACTACGTTATTTTACACATTGAAGGTTTGTGGCGACCCTGTTTACAGTAAGTCTATTATCGCATTTTTCCAACAGCATATGCTCACTTTCCGTCTCTGTCATGTTTTGGTAACTCTCACAGTATTTAAAACTTTATTATTGTTATTACATGTGTTATGGGAATCTGTGATCAGTGATCTCTGGTGTTACTGTTGTCATTTTGAGTCATCGTGAGCCACACCCATGTGAGACAGCGAACTTAACCCAACGCCAGTGTGTGTGCGCTGACTGCTCCACTGGCCGGCCGGCCGGCCCCTCATTCCTCTCCCTCCCCCAGGGCCTCCCTATTCCCTGAGATAGAGCAGTATTTAGATTAGACTAATTAATAATCCTACAATGACCTCTAAGGGTTCAAGTGAAAGGAAGAGTAGCAAGTCTCTCGCTTTAAGTCCAAAGCTGTACATGATTAAGCGCAGTGAGGAAGGCGTGCCAAAAGCCAAGACGGGCCGAAAGCTGGGCTTCTTGAACCAAACAGGTAGCCAAGCTGTAAATGCAAAGGAAAAGTTCTTGAAGGAAATGAAAAGTGCTAGTCCAGCGAACACACAAATGATAAGAAATTGAAACAGCCTTATTGCTCATATGGAGAAAGTTTCAGAGGTCCGAATAGAAGATCAAACCAGCCACAACAGTCCATTAAGCCAAAGCCTAATCCAGAGCAAAGCCTTAACTTTCCAATTCTATGAAGGCTGAGAGAGGTGAGGAAGCTGCAGAAGAAAAGCTGGAGGTTAGCAGAGGATGGCTCCTGAGGTTTAAGGAGAGGAGCCATCTCCAGGACATAAAAGTGCCAGGTGAAGCAGCAAGTGCTGATGGAGACGCTGTGGCAAGTTATCCGGAAGATCTTGCTGAGCTCATTGATGGAGGCGGCTACAGTAAACAACAGATCTCCATGTGGACAAAGCAGCCTCCTATTGGAAGAAGATGTTATCTAGGACATTGATAGATAGGGAGGAGAAGTTTGTGCCGGCTTGGCTTCGAAGCTTCAAAGGAACAGGCTGACTGTCTTGCTAGGGGCTAATGCAGCTGGTGACTTTAATTTAAAGCCAATGCTCATTTGCCAGTCTAAAAATTCTAGGGCCCTTAAGAATTATGTTAAATCTACCCTGCCTGTGCTCTAGAAATGGAACAACAAAGGCTGATGACAGCACATCTGTTTACAGCATGGTTTACTGAATATTTTAAGCTCACTGTTGAAACCTGTTCAGAAAAAAATATTCCTTTCAAAATATCACTGCTCATTGACAATGCTCCTGGTCACCCATGAGCTCTGATGGAGATGCACGAGGAGATGAATGTTGTTTCCATGTCTGCTAACACACATTCGTTCTGCAGCCCATGGATCCAGAAGTCATTTTGACTTTCAAGTCTTATTCTTTAAGAAACACATTTTATAAGATGATAGCTGCCATAGATAGGATTCCTCTGGTTGGGTCTGGGCAAAGTCAATTGAAAACCTTCTGGAAAATATTCGTCATTCTATTAATATCATAAATGCCATTGAGAACATTTGGGATTCATGGGAGGAAGTCAAAATATCAACATTAATAGGCGTTTGGAAGAAGTTGACTCCAACCCTCACAGATGACTTGGAGGTTCAAGACATCGGCAGAGGAAATCATCACAGATGTGGTGGAAACAGCAAGAGAACTAGAATTGGAAGTGGAGCCTGAAGATGTGACTGAACTGCTGCAATCTCAGGATAAAACTTTAGATGACTTGCTTCTTATGGAGGAGCAAACAGAGTGGTTCCTTGAGATGGAAACTACTCCTAGTGAAGATGCTGTGAAAATTGTTGAAATAACAAGAAAAGACTTAGAATATTACATAAACTCAGTGGACAAAGCAGCAACACGGTTTGAGAGGATCAACTCCAATTTTGAAAGACGTTCTCCTGTGGGTAAAATGCCATCAAACGGCGTCACATGCTACAGAGAAATCGTTTGGTAAAGGAAGAGTGGATCAGTGCAGGAAGCTTCATCATTGTCTTATTTAAGAAATGTCCACGGCTACCCCCGCCTTCAGCAACACCATCCTGATCAGTCAGCAGCCGGCAGCATTGAGGCAAGACCCTCCACCAGCAAAAACATTACAACTTGCTGAAGGCTCAGACAACCGTTAACATTTTTAGCAGTAAGATATTTTCTAATTAAGGCATGTGCATTTTTTTACACATGTACTTGATAGACTTCAGTATAGGGTAAACGTAACTTACATATGCACTGGGAAACCAGGACACTCACGTGGCTCACTTTATTGTGACATTTGCTTTATTTCTGTGTTCTGGAGGCAAACCTGCAATGTCTCCTAGGCACGGTACTTCATTTCTCTTTCCATGTGTGAGCGATCCAGATCACAGACATGCAGACCATGCTAGCCCAGGTCCTATTTAATATGCATTGACTTGATAGACCGTAATTTACTGAAATCTTAAAGGAGACCCAAATCAGGAAGGAAATATTTAATATTAAAGGGAAAGGTAGAAGAAATCAAGAAAATTATGCTGCCGTTAAATATGATGTTCAAAAGGAATATGTGAACATATGAAGAAATACATTGTAATATTAAACTTAAAATGCAAATACAGAATTATACATTCAGTGTAATCACAACCGTAGAATACTGATTTAAAAAATAAAAAAGACTGGAATGAGATTCACTAGAATGTTAGCATTTATGTCTTTGGGTGATGGAAATAATAGACAATAAATGATTCCCCCGTTTTCACTTTTGTGTGCTTTTCATAGCTTTTGATCATAACTGTGGGGGTACTGCTTTTTGAATGGAAAAATACACTTTACAATGCACACTAAGGCAGAACTGCTCTGTGCTTTCCTAATGCAAAGATAAAAGTCACCCTTTTCACGGCCAAGTGTTTACTCTGGTCGACATCCCCTGGATATGAAGTAAAGCTCACAGTCACTCCTGGGCTTGCTACTCACAGAGAGACACAGGGTGTTTTTTAGTAGAGCACCCTGTAGAGCATAGCACACACTGTGGGAAATGATCCTGACAGCCTAGAAATACTCCAGGGGGGAAGAAAAAAAACACACACACACACACACACACACACACATATATATATATGTATATATATATATATATATAGTGCCAGAGGAGGCTTGGGAATTATGTATGTGCCCAGATGTGTTTCATTAAAGGGAGGACTGTCTCAGGATTGAGATACCCATCCATTGGTTCAGCCCTTCCTATTTTCTGCTCCGGCCTCCTTCACTAAGAATGACAGACACTTGAGGAGAAGCTAGTGACCCAATTCTTAAATCAAGTCATTTCGTGACTAGTTCCCTAGCTAGAGATGTGCTTCAGCTTAAAACCATCCCAGTTGCTTTCAATTTTGAGACCCCAGAAAAACAGACGTCAATCAGATATTCAGAAGTGTAGTAGAATGTTGTTCCTTAAAATGCTGACTTAACCTTGGGAATGTTCTTTGGCTACCTGGAGGAAGACCCCCAAATGCAATGACCCCCACTTTCATGTGACTAGGTTGTAAGTAGCAAGAGGCACAAAGCGATTCCAATGAGAAGGGTGTAGGCTTTAGACTCAGAGAGAACAGGACTGAGGTCCCGCATCTACTTACTCTGGCTCAAGTCCTGACCATGTTCCATTCATGAAAGAGTAATTAAGGTGAGGAAAAAAACAAAGGGTAAAGAAATAATAAAAGTAAACGCAGCTACAGCAAAACGAGGAGTTGTGAATAATGTCTGTCTTAGTCCATCAAGCTGCTCTGACAAAATACCAGAGACGAGGTAGCTTATAAACAACAGGCATGTATTTCTCACAGCTCTGGAGGCTGGGAGTCCAAGATTCCAGCGCGGCAGAGTCTGTGTCTGGTGAGGACCCACTTCCTGGTTCATAGACACACCTTTTCCCTGTGTCCTCACATGGTGGAAGGGGCAAGTAGAGCTTTCAGGGGTCCCTTTTATAGGTGCCCTAATCCCATCCATGAAGGTGCAGCCCCCACGCCCTCATCACGTCCCAAAGGCCCCACCTCCTAGTATCATCACCTTGGGGATTAGGAGTCGACATAGGAATTTCAGAGGGACATTCAGACCATAGTGACAACAGAAAATAAGTGACTGAGGCAAAGATCTCAATCGATGGAGGTTTATTAAGCCAACGTTTGAGGATGCACCTGGGAAAAACACAAGCCACAGACACGTCTGTGAGTGTTTTCTCAAGGGGGCTTTGGGAACCCAGTGTTTAACAGGGACAGGTCACACAGAAAGGAAAAGGAGGAGGGGGTTGGGCAGTGGGGCGACTGATCACATTCTTGTGGGGACCAGGAAATCTACATTTTATATAAGATAAGGTGAATGTCAGAAGAGAAAAGGGGAGTGAAGGAAGCATCAATTATACAGATGTCCCTGGTGGGCGGAAGAATGGCTGATCTTGTCTCTGTTCTGCACCTGGGAAGATAAACTGCTAATCAACATTATTAGTGTGGAATTGAACAGACTTTAGTTTTAGGAGCTAGACTTAGCCTGCAGACCCAAAGTTACAATTTGCATGTCCGCATTATGGGAGGCCAGCAAGGAATTATGAATGACGTGTGGGGGCCGCCCCTCCCAGGTGCCTGGGGCCTTTTGCCTTTCCGTGGGGATCTGGCGGCGGCACGATGTCAGTAACCACTGTCCACGTGGAAGGGAGTGCTGCCTGGTTCAGCCTCCACGCTTGACCTTCCCTTTTGCATAAGGAGTTGGGGGACGCTGAGGTTTTTATTTTCCTTTGCAATAGCAACGTCTAAGCCATGGAGAAAGAGCAATATGGGGAAAGGATGATCAGCAAAAGTTTGAGAAGTAAAGAAATAACCAGCACGAAACTCACAGGCAAGAAGCACCAGGAGGAACATGGTAACATGGCACGAGCACCCTGCACACCTGTTGTGCGCTGCGTCGGAAGAGCTCCACGTGAAGTTGTCCTCTTCTTTGAGGGTTTCTCACTCTATTTAGCACCGAGGCTTCGCTTTTCATATTTTTAAGGACATTTATCTCCACGCTTTTACTTTCTTCATTTGAAAGAGAAAAGAACAACGACAAAAAAATCTTCACATTCTAAAACATGCTTTGTCACTGCCTGAAAAAATTATGGTTTGCACCGAGGTAGTAGTAAATATTCTTTCATTTACTGAGCAGTTACTATTGTCCCATGCCCTGGGAAGTGCTTTCGCTCACGAGCTCGTTTAATCTTGCTACAGTAAGGTGGGAGCTTTCCGCCTCTCTTTGTGGGTGAGATGGAGACGCCATGACACAGGGAGGTGAGATGGAGACACCATGACACAGGCAGGTGAGATGGAGACGCCATGACACAGGCAGGTGAGATGGAGACGCCATGACACAGGCAGGTGAGATGGAGACGCCATGACACAGGCAGGTGAGATGCTTTCTCAGACCACATATCTGGCTGGGTTATCTGATGCCCGAGCCCATTTTCGTATCTGCCCCACAGCAACTGGGACGGGGACTCCAGCCGACTCTGTCAACATTCTGGATGATGCAAACAGCACCCCAGGGCTCCCTGGCTGCATGGCTCCTTCCTTCCCTCCATTAGAGGTGCCAGGGGCCCAAACCTGAAATGGCAAAGAAAGGAAACAAGAGATGTGATTATCACCTCATCCCGTAGTACAGGTAAGTCGTCTTGCACATTCCATGGCTTTAACCTATCTTGGACTCTCAGTAGAAGACAAATGCCCAAACAACACATGTTCAGTTGACACAGGCTTTGATGGCTTTGTCCTCCAAGAAGGGAGCCACTGCTTTGAACCAGTCGGGTGAGAATCAAGATTAAATGCGGTTTGCTGAGGCTCTGGGACAGCTTGAAATACGACATAAATCTCCTACCAAATGCGAATGTTCGAATGTCAGCATCATCCTGAGGGCTTTAAGAAATCCTACGGCCAGGCCACATCCCAGACCACAAGATCCTAATCTCTAGGCAGGCAGGGACAGGACCCAGGCACCCCCGATAACTCCGGACTGCCATCTCCAAGAAATCTGAGGAGTAATGAAATAAATGCAGAGGTCATAACCAGAAAAGAGCTGATGAATTTTCAGGTGGTTTTCATTGACATGAAAGTTAAGGGGAAAAATCAATTATCTCTATGTCCTACTGATACCGACAATTTTAAATTTTGAATGTAATATTATACACCGATAATACTAAAAGAAAAAAGAAGAGGCTCCATCTAATTATAATACTCTTATCTCTTTTTATGTTTTGATTCTGGGCCTAGAGCAAAAATGTCTGCAAGGGCTTTCTGCCCTTTGTCACGTGTGAAAGGCACTCGGGAGCAGCCTCGAGGAGACAGAACGAACTCCGCTGTCCCTCTGCCACCCCACCTCTCCGGGGAGGTTTTTATCTGTGCAACTCACTTGTTTTGAACTTTATCTTTCGTTTGAATGACTGTGTTACCTCTATTATTTTTCCAAAGAGAACAGAGCCCTTCTAAAAATTGTTTAGGTTCCTAGAAAAGAAAAATAACCATTTTCTCCAAAATTTACATTACAAATTACATTTCAAACCCAATGGGAAAGCCTGTTTATTTTTTATTCAAATTACATCAACTCCTTTCCAGAAATAAATTAAACTCCAGTTCCCTTCTCATCTTAAAAAAAAGGTTTTTCTTTCCAAAACAGAAACAAACCAGAGATACCAGATCCTACACATAAACATATCCCCATTACATATCTGCTCTACCCTCCCATGTTCAATAAAGACATATATTTTACAGATACTTATACATCGTCTATAGTAATATTGTATGTAAATAAGAATATTTACATATAATACCTGTAATATAAATATTTATTTTATATGTACAAAAGATATAAATACATGTTTTTATTATAGGAATTATATATAAATATACAAGTTATATGTAATATCCATATTATATATATGTTTTCTGGTTGTAAGCAGATATATAACAAATATGTTACCTGGTTATCCAGATATAATCGGATAACATATATATGTAATTTATGTAACATTGTATATAAATAGACATATAATACATTAAATATGTTTATAGATTATGTATTTTTCATTTTCTTTATGTAGATATGTTAACGTGTGTGTATCGATACTAAGCAAATCACAAGTCCAAAATAATTGCAAACAATGAAATTCGCCAAATAAACTCAGAAAATTACTTTCTGGGCAGAGACAAAGCTAACTGAGTCTTAAGTTGGTCTATTCCTTTAAGATGATGATTGAGCCCAAGTACTAACCAATGAAAAAGTTAACCAAAAGTAGCTAAGAAAGCTTGCAGAGTTTCAGCAAATCTGCTGCGCAGCCTAGCAGGGGAGTCGGGAACCCTAAGACAGCAGAAGTGGCGGCACGTGGCCTGGGGAAGAGAAGCAGCCTGGGCGCATTCAGAGGACACGTGGGACAGCCCCAGCGGCCCTCACTTCCTGCCAGGATGAGAAACATTTTGGTTTGTACATTTTCTTCTCTACACTTGAACCGGCATGGGGGAGGGGGGCGGTGAAATTGATTTGATTTTAAACGTCCCCACACTTGCCAACCTTCTTATAGCCAGTTTCCAACCAAGCCTTGCGATCCGCACTTACGATTGTGTATATTTTTGTTCTGCTTACTTTACAGATTGGCAAAATGTCTTGCTCTACTTATTTTACAAGTTGTGTATTTGTTCCACGCACCTCACCCCATGACCATGACCTAAGCTGGCACCAAGAAGTGAGCAGCCAGCCATGCTCGGTGACGAGGGTCAGTATTTCCGGCCGTGGCTGCGGTCCCCCCCCACACACACACACACAGCTGCCCTTCTGCCGTCGGAGCCCAAACACAGCCACAGCCAGTAACTACGGAAAGATGTGGGCTGCGCTCCAATACAGCTTCATCTCTGGACACTGAAATCTGACTTTTATATATAATTTTCACATTTGGGGTAATTTTATCTTTTGATTTTTTTCAACCGTTTAAACATGCCAAAGCTGTTCTTAGCCTGGGGACCACAGAAGAATAGGCGGTAGGCTGTTGTTTGCCAGCCGAAGTTTGCCTAAGGTGTTAAAGGATTACTTGAACTGGTTCTTGACCTTGAAAAGGTGCTTTCCAGAGCCTGTTTTCAATTCCTATCCCATAAATGCAAGTTGCCACAGGGAAGTTCTCCTCAAACCCGAAGACAAAAGCTTCCAATGAGCCAGATTCTCACCAGCAGACTTGAGTTTCGTATGTTGGCTGCTGTCAGCCTTTTAGTGCTGTTCGGCCAAGCCCTGTTTATAATCCCGACTACAAAAGACCAGCAGGTGACCAAAGAGACATTAACTATAATGTCATTTCTCATCTCCCTAGAAATGTTAACTGTCCCTTCCCCGGGGTTCCCAGATCATGTATTCATCTGGGTCCCAAGAGGTCCTTGCAACGCGTAGCCCCTGGAGGGCAGAGTTGGTCTCAGCCTTACTCAAATCACACCCCCAGCTCTAGCATCCCATTCGGTACCAAAGATGCTCAGCGCATGCTGTTGAACGCTGTTTCCTTGCCTTAATCAGAACGGAAAGAGCACCTCCAAGTGCAGAGCTGGGTGAAGAGAGAAGGCAACTTTCTGAGCCATGTTTCACTGGGACCAAATGGAAAAAGATTTGGGAGGGTCTCTGTTTGGGAGGGTCTCGAACTTGTGTCCGCCGGATTAGAAAAAGAAAACCTTTGTACATTCCCTCCAAACATGGAGAATACAGTCACCAACCTGCGAGGCGGGATGCAGTGGGACGCTCTTGGCAAAGGTGACATGCACAGCGGCCTCGTGAAGTAACAGTGGCTCCACCTCCTGTGTCTCTCCTCGCCTCTCTGTGGCCGCTGTCACCACCACTTTCTGAAGGACCCGAGCCCCAGCTGCTGGCGATGCATGCAGGAGTCAGACGTGTTGTGGCTGCGACTGCTCACACTGTCGTCTGTGAGTGGACCCTGGGATAATCTCTGGGGAAGGGGGTGCCAACAGTAGCCTCTTGGATGCGGCGTTTGCTCCAACATGCATCCTCGGCCAGTCAAATGCAAGTGTCGTTAGGACAGATCTGTTCCTGCAATGCTCTCTCTTCACCTTTCCACCCTGCTAGAGGAGCTCTTTCCTTCCACTTCACTCAAAGTAGGTCACGGTGTTGACCGCGCACCAAACAATAATAATAATAATAATAAGTCCTTTGGGTTTTTCTCCAAACCCATTTTGAACTGGAAAATCATGCTATACTTATTTTGCCTCTTGAATGGTTAGACGAAAAACGACTGTGCCAGGTGAGTCAGACCCCAGCACTGGTCAGTTGCTAGTGCTGTGCAGGTTGATGGACACGGTGGTGGGCGCTAGAAACCACGACCTTCCCTTGGCTTATGAATTGCATGAGGCATCCGAGCAGAGCTGCTGGGCCTTCTGCTGCAAGAAGTGCACAACAAAACATGGATTGTACGATTCCGTTTGTATAAAATGTTCAGAATAGACAAATCTATAGAAACAGAAAGATGATTAGCAGTTTCTAGGGTCTGGGAGAAGAGGGGAATGAGAGTCACTGCTAACAGAAATATTCTGGAATCAGATTGTAGTGATTGCTGCAAAATTTTGCAAATATACTAAAACCCACTAAATTTATGGTATTTAATTTTTATGTCAATTTTAAGAAAGAAAAATCCACATAGACTGAACTTGTCAGTGTCCCTGACACATGAAAATGCATGAAAGCTATGATTTAAAAAAAAATGAGACTTGTAGAAACATAAAATGCTGCAGCCACTGTGGGAAACGGTACGGCAGCTCTTTAAAAAATTAAACACAGCTTCACCATACAACGCAGCCATGCCACGTCTGGGCACACGCCCGACGGAATGGAAAGCAGAACCTCAAGCAGGTATTTGCGCCCTCACGTTCATGGCAGCATTAGCGTTGTTCACAGCAGCCAAAAGGCAGACGCAACCCAAGTGTCCGTCAGGGGAGGAATGGACAAACACAATGTGCTGTACACAAACGATGGAATATTATTCAGTCCTAAACAGGAAAGAAATTCTGACACATGCTACAACATGGACGAAACTTGAAGACATTATGCTGAGTGAAACAAGCTAGTCACAAAAGGATAAATATTGTATGATTCCACTTACGTGGGGGACCTAAGGTGGTCAAATTCATAGAGACAGAGGTAGAAGGGTGATTGCCAGGGGCTCAGGGGACAGAGGGGCGGGAAGCAATTGTTTAATGGGTACAGAGTTTCAGTTTGGAGGATGGGAAAATTCTGGAGATGGATAGGGATGACGGCTGCACAGCATCGTAAATATACTTCATTCCACAGAACTGCACACTTAAAAATGGTAATTAATTTTTTTAAAATATGCTACATCAACTTTGGTGCTTTGGGGAAAAAAAATTTAAATAGAATAAATTAATGAAGCATTGTGGATGGAGGCTATAAAATAATGTCTTTTTGTAAATTACTCAATAATCAAATAATAATAAAATGATTATTTTATGTTTCTGTCTTTTAACAAAAGAAATGAGAAATTACATATCCCGTCATCGCAATGGACCGAAGACCACAATGCACTCACACAAACCTCCAGGTCCAGGGAGAGGGAAATGACCAAGGGAGACTTTGCAGGACTCACTAATGATCTCTTCTTTCTGGGGAGCAGCTCAGCTGCCATCTCAGCTCTGAAATACTCGCACACCAGCTTTCAGAGGCAGCTATCCGAGCACAGTTCTCTGAAGAGACGACTCAGGTAACTTTGGAGCCAAACCAAGCTAAACCCAGAAGCAATCATCACAAAGGGGTCGCTTTTCAGAGAACAAGTGGCCATATGTAACTAGAGGCCACATTTGAAAGGCGAGGGAGAGCTGTCCAATTTGGGGTTAATGAAGTCTTTGAAAAGATAACCATACATTGTCAAGAAGATGCTAGATTTTTGCATGATAACTACCTGCCTGGATTCAGTAGTGATTTTTCTTCATAGAAATGTTTCTCTGGCCAGTCTGGTAATATTAGTAGTTTTTATTCCACACCAAACAGTTTCAGAAAAATGCTATGCATGCAAAACAAAGTAGTGATAAGAATCATTTAAAGTATTCAGGAAAATCCTAAACCCCCCTAGAGGAAAATATAATTATATGAGTTCTGCTCTCATGTTGCTAGTTTCATGTCACCAGATGCGTAATACCTCTTTGCTTTGATTTCACACCTTATCTTATACCCCAAGAGAAATTTTTGTGGGGGAAAAAAAATCTGTTATGATGTACACCTTCTGCTTATTATTTCAATTTCTCATAAAAGTTGTAGTGTTTGCTCTATTATCATCATAAAAGCAGTGAGAAGATCAATAAATATTGAATATCTCTAGCCAGATAATACATACACAGTGAAAAAAACACTTTTTAAATTGTTTTATCTACCTCATACCCAGAAAATAATGTAGTTCAACAAATTTCTTCACTGAGTAAATAAAATATCTGTATCATATGGCCTCAGTTTGAGGAGATTTTTAAAATATGACAACTTCTAGCATATAAGGCAAATTTGATCCATGTATTTATCTATATCCTCTCCCAAAGCTTGCTCAGGGGGTAGCCAGCCACCATGTCATGAGGATACTGAAGCATCCATGTGGAGAGACCACATAGAAAGGGACCACCAAGTTGTGAATGAGCCATCCTAGAAATAGATTCCTTGGCCCCAGTCGAGCATTTGGATGACTATAGCCCCAAATAACACTTGACTGCCAACCCACGGGCAACCCCAAGTCAGACTGTCACACTGAGCTGCAACTGAATTCGTGACCAACAGAAACACTGAGAAGTTGTAATAAATTATTGTAGTTTTAAAAAGCCACTAGGTTTGGGGTGATTTGTTCCACAGTAGTACATAACTAATGGAAATGTTTTCTTCATTCTCATTAGGATCTTCCTGAAATGTATCTCTCATCCACTGCACTAAAACTCATCAGCACATTAAGTCCAAATCTCTCTTCATTACCTATAATTTGGAGCCTACCTTAATTCTCACCACTCTACCCGTGCTGCAATGTAGCATAGGTACAGTCTCAAGAATTAGTTCTTATTCCACAACTAGCCTCTATGAAACTAGCATGGAGTTGGGATTCAGACAGTCTCGAGTCTTAATTCAAGATCTATTTCTTATTTGATTACTTATATTTACCACATTCCCAGAAGAGGTCACCGGGTTAGGAGTTGGACACAGTCTGCAACAAGAAGGAAGAAAAGCACCATTAGGATCAAAAAGTTCAAGTAGGAATGAGACTAAAGTTGGATGTATCAGTTAGCTGTTGCTGTGTATCAAATCATCCCAAAACTTAGCACCTTCAAACGACACATACATATTATCTCACAAAATGTCAGCCCAGGATCTAGGATCTCCCGTGAAGATTTGACTGAGGAATGGTCTACTTCTGAGCTCATGTGATTGTTAGCAGGACTCGGTTCCTTGCAGGCAGTAAGACTGAGTCTCAAAGCCATCAAGAGTGAGAGTCTGCTAGCAAGACAAACATTATAATCCTCTGTAACCTGGTCACCAAAGTGACATCTCATCACTTTTATCATATTCTGTTGGTAAGAAGCAAGTCGCTAAGTGAACCCACACTCACAGTGAAGAGGTAGTCTACACAAGGGTCTGAATATCATCAGGAGGTGGGAATCCCTGAGGACCATGTGCGAAATCCACCTACCACGGTTTGGGCACATAAAATAACGCACATATTCACTTGCACAGCCTAGTGCTTCAGAACATGGACTCTGGATCTAGACTGTCTGAATTCAAATCCCAGCTCTGCCACTTTTAAGCCTGTGAGACCTTAGGGAGGTTACAAAACCCCTTGTGCCTCAGTCTTCTCATCTGTAAAATCGGAATCATAACAGTACCTACCTCACAGCAAGGTTCACAATGTCCATAAACTAAAAATAAAACAACCTCAATTGTACTACTAGTGCAATGGTAGAAAACAGCAGGAACAGTACTATTCTTAGTACTAAGACCCGACAGAAAGTTCCCCTGGATATCAGAAGCAGTAGAACCCTCCAGAAAAGCTTCACAGTGAACACTACAGTGCATTCCACACACCACTTGCCAAAACTAACCTCAGTCTAGATCGATGGCACCTACCAAAAAGTTCAATGTGACAAGAGCAATTCTTTGAAGATCTAGCAAAATCAGATCCATCCCCCTGACCTAATTTGACCTGATTTCACAGTATTTGAAAGAATATTCTACATGTCCTTCATGCAATTCTCCCTAAAAACCATTTTTTCAACAGTTATTTTGATGAAGACTAAGTAGCCATAAGTTCAAAATTGTATTCCCTGATTTAAGAATTCAGTTAATGTACAGACATAAAGTACTAAAAAAATAACCTGGTACAAAGTAATTGTTCAATAAATATTAGAGGTTTTATTGTTGCTGTTGTTGTTATTTTGTGTTGCTGGTTGGAAACAGACCCCAGTCGTGGTCTGAATTAGGGCTCCACCACTTCCTAGCTGACTCTCTGACCCTGGTCAAGACCTCTCTGAGCTTCAGCATGTTCAACTTGGAGAATGGGATGATAATAAAGCCACCTTATTGAATGGCTGGGAGAATTAAATGAGATAATGTTTGCAAAGTGCTTAACATGATACTTGGCTCAAAGTAAAATTTCAAAAATAATGGTAGCCATTAGTAAATATTATTTTTCACTAAAAAGTCTCCTTGTGCCACAAGTTTATGGATCCTAGGTGTGGCTACTTTAATCACTGTTTGGCAAATATTCATTCTCATCCCTGCCCACCCTACCCCACCACCCAAACCTCCATGGAAGTGCATGCTTCCCCGGCCCATGGCTAGGTGACACTCTCTGAACAATGCAAGTGGGCAGATGTGACAGTGTGCAAATAATTCTGAGCCGAGGACTCACAGGCTACTATGAGTGCCCTTTGAAAGCTATAAACTTCTGCCAGGAAACAAATATGCTTCTGGCCTGGGCCCCAAATAAGATACATGCAGCACATCTTAACTTGATCTGCAACCTGAACCTGGAACCCAGAGCCCAGAGTCCAATTTAGTCCAGCAGAATTGCAGTTGGCCTTCAGACTCATCAGTGGGAGAATAAATGCCTCTTATTTTAAGCCCCTGAGTTTCATGGAAATCTGTTACACAGCATGACTGTGTAATAGCTGACTGATGCACTGGACAACGTCCCTGAGACCTTGGGGACCTGCCTGCCAAATGCTAAGACCTTAGCTCTTCCCTGTGCTGTGTCTCTCTGCTAGTCCTCAAAGCAGAGGGTGTCGTGTGTATAATTTATGTTGCATTTTACACATATGCTTCCCCTCTGCTCTGCCATGGCTGTCCGTATCCTTCCAGAGCAGTCTGAGCTATTTGTTGGCTCATGCTTTGGTTTTTTTTTTTTTGTTTGGTTTGGTTTGATTTTTCTTTTAACTTTTTATTATATACGTAGCTTTTTATTTTATTATATAGCTCATAGAGTCTTGTGTACATCTCAACCATCTGCTTCCCAATGATGACATCTTATATAACTGTCAAATCAAAATATCAAAACCAGGACATGAATAAAGCAAGAGGGAGATTTATCTCTTTCAATCTGAGCTTTACTTAGTAGCTATGCAATCTCTGGCAAGTCGCCTGTCATCTCTGAAGCTCAGTTTCCTCATCTTTAAAATGGGGATAATAATTCCCACTCCAAAGGTTTTTGGGGGGGTTGAGATAATGTTCCTAAAACATCTAGAATGGTACTGGGTTTGGCACAGAGGAGGCAATAAATGGCAGCTCTTGTGATTTTATTCCATGTGTTGAAACAACAGGTTCTTGTTATAAAGATCAAGCAATACAGAAGCATATAAATAATAAAATGAAAACCAACCCAGAATTTCCATGAATGAGGAACAAACATGGAAAGCAAATAGTGGGTCCTCAAGTCACACACCGTGACTAACTCCTTCTCTATGGGATCAGCAGAAATAACACTGGATTTTCCTTTGACAATTCCACAAGACTCGAAGTCATCAAGACTTCAAAGACAAAGAAAACACACTTGAGACACTCAGGGAAAAAAGGCAAATAACCTACAAAATAGAAAAAGAAAAGTGTTGTATGTCTCTGCAGTGACACTAAAAGCCAGGCAGTCGTGGAACAGTGACAACGACACTCTGAAGGAAGGAAGGTGAGACCCACACAAAATCCAGCCGAGACATCACTCCCAAAAAGAAGCGACAGAGAGGTGTTCTCTGGCACGAAGCAGTTCAGGGAAGCCAGAACCCATGGGCCCTCTTGATATTATAAAGCCGCTTGAAATGAAACCGTGACAAATAAGAGGACGTGAAACTAAAACGTTAAGAATGGACAATCTTGGCCCAAACAGCAGGGCGAGGAACAGAGAACCCGTTTACACAGAACTGGTATTAAGCAGCTGTAAGAATTACGGTTACCAAGCATAATGCAACTGTTACATAAACTATCGCAGCATGAAAATAATATAATAATGAGGAAAATCACCAGGGAAATGGAAAGAAGTGTGCAATTACTAACGTCCTTGAATTTCATAGCAGGGAGTCAATCAATATTATCTAGAATTGAAACTGTAATTCAAAGAAATGTAAGGTCCCCAATCTCTTAATGTTATTCTCCATCTCTTTCCTTAACCTTAAGAGTCATCTTTTAGGAGCTAATATATCTTGCAGGGAGGGGGAAAAACCCATTTATATGAAGTTTAGTGATTCAGTTCCAAATCAGTTTCATTTCTTTGTGTTAAATCAAGTAAAATTAATCATAATATTTTCATAAAACTCCATGACTAATAAACTCCCAAAATAAAAGCATACTTTTATGGAACTATCTGTCCGTTTTTATTTCCATCCTTCTTTCTGTACACGTAGTTTGGAAGGTGTTCAGTATGATGGTCGTCCAGCCCAGATAATATTTATTCCTCGTTGATGGAAACTCCGGGTCAGTTTTCATTTTATTATTTATATGTGTCTGTACTGCCTGATCTTTATAACAAGGATGTATTGTTTCAACACAAGGAATAAAATCATCTTGGCTTGGCCTCTCATGCACAGCCTCTCAAGGCCGTTTCTATTTCTGTTCCAAGCACTGCTTAAATAATGTAAACTAGAAAGAGAAGCCGGCTTTGATCTGATTTACTTGCGCCATCCATTTATAAGATCCCAGTTCAGTGGGTAAACGCCCAGCCAACTTGCTTCTCGTTGGGGATAAACACGGCCTTAGAGAGCCGAAGGAACAGCAGGGGGAAGTGCTCAGTGACTGGCCCGGGGGTCCTGCTGGTGACAGATGCCTTCTGTCCCCTGCCCACCCCCTAACTGAAAGGCCAGCTCATGATCTCTATGGATCACACTCACTTAAGTGACACTCGAATTGTATCCCCAGAAAGGTCAGTTCTGACATCCTGGATGAATTTGTTTTCCTGCCTCTTTGGCATCTATACTAAGCTTCTCTTCTCTCTGAAACTTACAGCAAATAGCTATTTTTTTCTGGTAAATTTTTTGTTAATTTTCACATGAACAACAACAACAAAGAAAAACTCCCCACATTCAGGAATTTTTGCAAGGTGCCCAGTGCTGGTCATTAAAACTCAACTCCAATTTATATCCATTATCAACAGAACTGAAACTTCTTTCAGCGTGGCAAGAAAGGACCCTTGCCCACCAACTGCTGAGTCACAGGCTGCACGTCTATCAGGTAAGCTATCATGGAACATGCTGGAAGTGCTGACTTCCTCCAAAACCAGAAAGGCGCGCTCTGCGCAGCCAACAGACCCAAACAATGCGCTTGCAGGAAAAGGCAGCAGGAGTCTGAAAGGACGCTGACCTCCATAGAACTAAAGCCAGAGTTAATAAGGGCAGTCTGTGTCTCAGGCGACTCAGACTCTAGTCGTAAGTGAACTGCCTCGGGAACGTGCTGAGAAGAAAGACCCCCTCGATGACTCTGGAAGCCAGTGCCCCCCAACTTTCAGTGGTTGAGCAGGAGCCTGCGCACAGGGAGGCTGTGGTGCTGGGAGCCTGTGATTTCTAACAGGGAACCCTTCAGCCAAGGGGCTGCCACTGCTACAGTCACCCCTATGGTGCCCCTCCAAAGTGGTAGGATGGCAGACTTGTGGAGCCCTCTACCCACGGCACACCCTGGCCAGCACTGCCCGGCTACACGCCTCTCTGCACAGTAACGAGAGCCGCTGTGGAAATGGTGGACTCTCTGCCCACCCCAGCCTGGACTTCTCTAGAACATCTTGATGACTATTCAAAACACCATTCACTGCTTGTGTGTGTGCATGTGTGTGCACGTGTATCCTTCACACACCACTACCATTGCCAAAGAGGTGTGTGCTTGTGTGTGGTGTATCTAGGTCAGGTCCCCTTTCCTATAACTCTTTCTAAAATAGTGTTTATGTTCAAGCAAAAGTCAGGTTATTTGTGAATGTTTTGTGAACCCCATAAGAGGGCTTGGATTATTAAAGTTAAAAAAGAACTTCATGGGCCAGGTGTGGTGGCTCACACCTGTAATCCTAGCACTCTGGGAGGCCAAGGAGGGAGGATCGCTTGAGGTCAGGAGTTCAAGACCAGCTTGAGCAAGAGCGAGACCCCATCTCTACTAAAAATAGAAAAATTAGCCAGGTGTGGTGGTGCACACCTGTAGTCCCAGCTACTTGGGAGGCTGAGGCAGGAGGATCACTTGAGTCCAGAAGTCTGAGGTTGCAGTGAGCTATGATGACGCCATTGCACTCTAGCCTGGGTGACAGAGTGAGTCCCTGTCTCAAAAAAATAAAAATAAATAAATAAAAATAAGAAAGAACTTCATTATAGGGCAATTCCTGCATGAACCCACAATGCCCAGGTGAAGTCATAACTTGGTGTATTTCACAGAGGAAGAATAAAAGGGGATTTCATTTAAGGTAGACTCAAAACCCATCTTTGCTGTGCCAACAGGTGAGCATATAGCTCTGCACATGATGCGGGCATCCCTTCTGTGCCCGGCACATCTGAGCTGTGAGCAGGGTTGGACTTTCTCTTCCTTCCCACTACCTCCCACTCCCCCTGGCTCCCCCTCTCATTGCCCTGCAGGTTCCCAGCCTTCATGTTTTCCTCTTCCCCCAGCGGAAACCTCGTCTCAGGGAAGACTTTGAAAAACCCATTTACACGAAGCTCCAAAAGCCCGTTAACGTAAATATTTCCAGGAGCTTGTTGCACGCACATCCTTCTTCTGTATTAAAGCAGTGAGAATTTTTAAGGACCCAGTTGATTTTTGTGCACAGAGAAAACTGCCCAGAAAACCTTGGTGGAATTAGGACTGAATTCCCTCTCCCAGGAGGATTTCTATTTTAGCAGAGATTAAGGCCTCAGAGCCAAGCAATGAAACCCTAATGGAGAGACTGAGGGGGCATTTCTAAATCAGCAAGGCCTTTTGTGGTCCTCCAAGAAACGCTACACAGGCAGCCACCTTCCTGGGGCTGGCCTGACAGGCTCATTAGCCCAAGTTTCAAACAATCCGGTTTACCCTTTGATCCACAGCAGGCATTGTCAGCGCGGGCGTGTTCAGTGTGATGACAGCGTGTGTTACGCAGGAGCAAGGACTGCGGCACACACCGACTAAATTCAGCAGGTGCTTCTACTGAAGACTTTCCTGAGTGTTAAATACCGTGAAGTGCATCTGGGCTCTTCAAGGGGAAAATGCATTTCTGGATGCTTCTCTAAATTGATCTCTCTTAGCACTAAGCTCTGAAACACACATCTTCAGCTGTGGGTCTAGTATTTCCATTCCCAGCGGACGTGATAATGGTGTTGAGGCTCTGGCAGCCGTGGAGTCGCACGGTTCAGGTCTCTCTGGGAGAGGATCCGCTGCAGCGTGCACAGCTGAACCGCATCGTCCAGACATCGCTGATTGCACTACGACATTCGTGCCACGCCCAAGCCTCCTCTGGGCCACTCCCCGCCAACGACAGAGCTGGGCAGCAGTACTGAAGGTGGCCATTTCTCTCATGCAGGTTTCTCGGCCTCAGCACTGCTGACATCGGGAGCAAGACAGCTGTTTCGGGGGCTGCCCTGTGCATTGCAGGATGTCTAGCAGCACCCCTGGCCTCTACTCACGGGATGCCAGGAGCATCTTCCCAGTGTGACAACCAAAAGTGTCTGCAGACTTTGCAAAGTGTCCCCTGGGTTGAGACCCACTGCTCTACTAGGTCATCTTGGCTTGAGGGCACCCCAACAGCCCAGCTAAAATTTTCTTAGATCTGCACTGGAGTCAGAAGCTCTTCCTACAAAATCTTCCTGGCGTTCTGCTCCCTTCTGGCATGCGCTGTACCTGCCCCGCTCCCTGACACCTCTCCCACCTTCACTGCTGCCCACCCCTTTCCCCTCCACAGACACAGCGTTCCCCAAAAGACACGTCTGCCCAGCCTCTGTGAACGGGACCTTATTTGGAAAAGGGGCCTTTGCAGATGTTGTTAATGATCTTGAGAGTGTCCGCCAATAATGTTTTGCACATCTAAGCCTGTTTTGGCATCTGCTTCTCAGAGAACCCGAACTAACCTAGGGGCTTTTTAAAATTCAGAGTCCTGGGCCTCCATCCCTTATTACTCTCATCAAGAGTCTGATTTACAACCTAAGTGCCCATCAACAGACGAATGGAGAAAGAAACTGTGGCACACATACACCATGGAACAGCATTCGGTCATAAAAAAGAATGAAACCCTGTCATGTGCAGCAACATGGACGGAACTGGAGGTCACCGTGTTAAGTGAAATAAGCCAGGCACGGACGGACAAATATTGCATGTTCTCTCTCATCTGCGGGAGCTAAAAAACTTGATCTATGTGGAGGCAGAGAGAAGAATGGTGGTGCCCAGAGGCTGGAAGGAGGTTGGGGAGAGAAAGTAGAGAGGTTGGTTAGTGACAAAGGTACAGTTAGATAAAAGGAGTAAGTTCCAGTGTTTGACAGCAGAGTTGGGTGACAATAATTAACAACAAAGTATTGTGTATTTCAGAATAGCTAGAAGACTTAAAATGTTTCCAACACAAAGAAATGATAAATGCTCAAGGTGATGGGTATCCTAAAAACCTTGAGCTGATCATGACCCATTCTATGCATGTATCGCAATATCACATGTACCTGTAATATCACATGTACATGTAAATATGTACAGATACGATGCATCGATAATTTTCAAAAGAATCTAATTTACCTGGTCAGCTGTCTATATCAGTGTCTCTCAGTGCTGGTCCCACATTGGAGTCACCTGGGGGAAATTTTTTAATTCCCAATGCCTAAGCTGCACCCCAGGCCATTTGAACTAGAATATCTGGGAGTAAGATGCAGGCTTCAGCGTTCTTTGAGGCTCCGTGGGTACAGACAAGTTGGAGGATTGCTGCTCTAGAGAAGTGATCCTCAAATTCCAGCGTGCATCAAAACCATCTGAAAGGCTATTTAAAACACAGGTGGCTGGTCCCCACCTCCTGAGTTTCTGAGTCAATAGGTCTGGAATGGAGCCCGAGAACTTGCATTTCTAAAAAGCCCCCAGGTGGGGCTTGTGCTGCTGTTCCATGGAATATACTTTGAGAACCACTGAAGTAGAGGGAAAACCTTAAGAACACATTCTCCTACAGAGTTCCCGGAATCCGAGAATACCAAAATGCTATCACTGGAGGAGTTCCCTGAGATCATCTCCTCTAACTCCCTCTCCTTGCACTGGAGAGGAAACTGAGGCACAACGAGGTGAGGGGACAGCCTTCAATTCCTGTAGCAGCATCCAGATCTCACATTTGGGTTTCGAGCCAGAGGCTGTTGGTTCACTGCCATCACATCTGCCCAACAAGCCATGTGTGGCTTTCTCAATTTCTTCTAAACTCGGCCCCAAACCGGCAGAACATCTGATATCACAGAACTCCGAGTCCGGCCTCCTCCGGCTGGAGGGAATGCCAGGTCCCTACGGCATCGTGGAAGTGAAAGGGACACGGCTGCAGAGCTTAAAATTTCACTGAAAATTGAACATCTCTCCCGAGAGCTCAGCTTTCAGACTGGCACCCAGATCCATCAACCAAGAAAATTAGGCCGGGAGTTCCTGCCTTATGGTAATTTACAGATTATAAGATTATAATTTGCAGATTCTCTGCACTTTGAAGCACAAGGTAATTATGCAATGTCTAATCTGAAGATGTTCTCAAACCTAAACTGCCGCCGCCTCTTTTTCAGTAAAGCGATCAGCACGGAGCTGCGGCTGCTGTCTGTAACGCCGCAGCATGTTGTGTCTGACACTGAAACAAGGCCTTAAAACAGAATCGACTCTTTCTTTTTTTCTGTCCTGTTAAGTGTTGTTGAGTCTACAAAATGTAGAAACAAAATGTGCCTGACTCCGTTATTGAGTTGGCCAGGCTTCTTAGCATTATCCATGTTGTTTCATTTGGAAAGACAGAGGAAGAAGACCAATCTTGGACCAACGTGGCCTAGAAAACACTAATTGTCAGCTTCCCCGTGCAGGAGATTCCCGGGCAGCTGACAGTCGGGTCCGGGAGCCGGGAGGTTATGGGAGGCTCTTTTTTATTTTGCTGCCAATAACATGACAGATTGGAGAAAGCAAAGAGCTCTTTCATCATGTAATATAAATCCTTATGACTAATTTGCTAGCGTAGTAATCTCCAAAGAGCAAATGTGTATGCTGGGTGAAATCTGTTACCATCAAAACCGCCGCAAATCAGGCAGTGATTAATGTCTTTGTAACCAGGGGAAAGAGCAACGGGAACCCATTGCCACAGTTCTTGCGAATATAGAACAAATGACTGAACAGTCGATCGGTGGTTTCACCCGAAGATATTTGTCACTGTTTTCTTCCGGGCAGGGTGAGCAGTGGTAATGTCTATATATCCTGAGAAGTTATTATAAATGGTCTAGGAAATTTCTCTGGCAAAGTGGACAGAATATTCCCAGGGACTTGGGAGAAGTCAACAAGCATTCACGGAGGCCAATTTTTTCATCTGCAAAAGTAAAGTAATGTATCTCCTGTGCAGAAAGACAGCAACTCAGAATCCAATCCACCTGGGTCTCCGGGCAAGGATAATAATCATGACAGTGGCCATTTATCCAGCCAGACACCATGCTAAGTGCATTCCATGAATCGTCTCATTCATCCCTCTAACGACCCTGTAACTTACACCCTATTACTACTGCCCTGTTTCAGCTGAGAAAATTAATGCACAAAGAAATTAAACAATTTGCCCTAGGCCACACAGCATGCTGGTCAATTGTAGAATGCAAATGAATCCTCGACTCCACAATCCACAGCCTCAACTTTTGAGCACACTGCCAAATTTCCCACCCTGGTCTCAACGCTTATTCCTGAAAGGATTTAAGGTAATTGTTTAAAGAAACACTATGGTCCATTTTAAAAAAAATAAACATAACAAATGAGAAAAGTGGAGTATAGAGAAAAATATCATCAAATATGTGTTGGTAACCATTGCAGGGCAGCTATGCTCTTGCATTCAGGGGCTCTGCAATTTTATTCTCAAGGTAAAGCATGTGTTTAAATAATATCTAGATTTCCAATAGCTGGCAAGATGGAAATACAAACTATATATGTATTGTGAAATGAAATACATGCAATTCATCGCCACTGGTACAATATTAAAACACATAGTTTCATTTAATGGGCATTAATATTTGAAATTAAGGCAGACTCTTTTATTTTTTTTTTTTAAAAAAAGCAATTAGGTTTGGGAATCAAAGTAAAAATACTGTATTTCTTAACCATCTGTACTTGCTTCATACACTGTCGCTGATCTTTTAGCCTTGCAGGATTCGAAGTCCACCCTGGGCACCACAAACACCCTCTGTTTTTACACACAACATGGTCCTGATAATGTATACCAAAGGTCAGTATGACAAAAGCGAACAATTGAACAATACAGTAGATGTCTCCAGTATACCTATGACAACCTCTTTTCTTTAGAGGCAAATATATAAAATACCGAATTATACGTTGACCTTCAGACACAGTCTTCAGCAATATATTTTTGGTATGTTATACATGTTCATTAAGTTTATTTTCTTTCAGAATTGATCGTACACTCATTCATTCTACCAGCGTAGAGCTGATGAGCTTTGGATCAAGGCTGAAGATTTGCTACTTCTGATACACCCAATTACTTTTATTTTAGTTGCAATGTTATATTTATAAAATCTATGCTTCCTATTATATTAGTAGAATTTCCTTTTTTTCTTTTCCATTCATATTTATAGAAGAAAAACAGAAGAATACAATATAAAGAAAAAACAAATACACCAAAACATGGACTTCTACACCCAGACAGCCAATCTGCTGAAATAGAACTATTAGCCACAATTGGCATCTCTAAGTCCCAGATAGAAACGTCCATTCCTCAGCTGACATACACAAAATGCAGTATCTGAAAAGTAGTTTAAAGGTGTCAATGTATAATTTGCAAAAGTATGCAATGTTTAAAAATATCAAATACATGAAAGTTGAGGACTGCTTATACCATATGATAATTACAACTTCCCTTGGCATAGACAGACCAGGAATTATTTTCCTAATGCCATAAGGAAGGAAACAATGTAAAGGAAAGAAAATCAAGATTATAGACCCATGAATGGAGAAGGCAAATACATCATTCCCTGGAGACATTTGCGTTCAACAAGTGAGCCAATTTGTACAAAGATATTTCTTCCTCGATCTATAAGCAGGCTTTCTGAAAGTCCTGGATCTATAATGACTGAAGTGCTAAGTTCTGGTCCCTGAAAAGGAAGGGTAAATGAAAAGCAGTTCCCTGCAGAGGTGCACAAATCTGCTTTATTCATCTACCAAATGGATAGTTGCACACAGATATCAGAAAGTAAGGCACACTGACTACCCTTTCCAAATAAGATTAGAGGTGTTCAATTCTGTCCTTAGTAGCCTGCCCTTTTACCTAAAGGATCAGGGTTTCTCAGCCTTGGTACTATTGACATTTGGAGCCAGATACTTCTCTGTGGTGGGGGCTGTCCTGTGCACTGTAGGGTCTTTAGTAGCACCCCTGGCCTCTACTCACAAGAGGCCAGTACACACCCCCCACATGTGACAATCTAAGATGTCTCCAGACATTGCCAAGTGTCCCCATCCGGCCCCAGTAGGAGTCATAGCCTTCGATGTTTGGAGCCTTCAAACCCATAAAATATAGGTATGCGTGGGGTTTTTTTGAGAGACTCAAGTACAAAGAACTGCTGCCCAGTTTGTTCCTTTGGCTGTGCCAGGCACAAATAAACCAATATTCATGGACACCTAAAGCTATGCAACCCATCTCTCTAGCCAGATATGTGCTGGACTTAGAACTGTATGACCAAGCCCACACATCCATGTGAACCATATGGGTCAGATTGTCAGTCTCGGTGATTTCTGACATTGGAAACATGTCAAAAGTTAGTAGAAGAGCCACAATCCCCAAGTTTTGCTTACATAGTCATTCAGTAAGGTAAAGTTCTTTTAAAGTTCTTAAGATGCATTAACTAAAATTAGAAATTACCTAAATGGCAGGCAATCGAGTAGTAGTTCCTTAAAACGTAGTATATCCTTACAGTGGAATAGTGTGTCTCCCTTAAATGTATTTTCGAAGACTATGTAATAGTATAGGAAAGTGCCGAGGACTCAGCAATAAATGAGTCAACCAACATTTGCAATGGTATGGATACGTGTGCGCACATCATGCTGTTCAGAAAACTATGAGCCTATGTTACCAGTGGTTATCTCAGAGTGATAAGATTTTGGTGGTTTTCATTTCCCTGTTTTTGTCTTTATTTTCTACCTGTTCTTCATTGAACAGTTAACTGTTTTATAATTTAAAATTAATTTACCTTCTGTAAAATATGCTACCTAGTAATTTATCCAAAATAGAAATCAAAAGTTAATTTTATATGTTCTCCTTTTCTATAGAAACCGTCTTGGCTGTTCGATTTCTGATCAAATTGTTGCTTTGCTTAAAGGAAGTGGCTGCAAAACGCAGCCACCATCATGACTGTGGTCACGAATCAGAACTCATTCTTCCTTTCCGTCTGTGGTGCGGCTGGAAAAACACAAACAAGACAGCCTCCCTCTTTGCTGGAAGCATGACATCCCTTGCGGGTGTCCTCGTTCTGCTTGGCCATGAGGTGGCAAACCCCGGTACCAATGTACCAATCTCCGACGTTCATTTCTAATCAAAAGCCGCAAAGAACAAACAGCTCCGCTCCAAAGTGAACTCACAAGTCAGACAGAGTCTGCAACGTGACAGACATTTTAAGAAGATCCTGAGGCATGTGACTAAGGTGAGGAGGCGCCGAGGACCACTGCTGAGGGGCAGCGCAGGAGGGTGTGAAGGCCCCGAGAGAGGCGCCCACGGAAGCACAGCTCCGAGTCAAGGCCGGCTGCGCCCACGGTGAGCTCAGGGGGCCCCAGCAGGTGGCAGTAGAAGGTAAACCAGGGTGCAGCCTAGCCCGGGGCCACCAGGACAGGGCAGAAAGGGAGGTGAACAATTTCTTTATCATTCTCCAAAAGAGTCACATTCTTCCCCGCAAAGGCACCCATACACCTAAACCAGAAAAACAGGAAACAGCCTGCAATGACTCCAACAGAGCCAGAAATGAGTTTCGCCACCACCCGTGATAGGCCCATGATAACCACAGCTTCAGTCCTCTCAGTGTCACCGGGGAGGCAAGAGGAGAATGGCTCTCAAGTACATGTTATGACCCTTTCTGCTTCTAAGTCTCCAACTCAGATAGACAAGAGAGTGAGCTCTGGGTACCACGTGAGGAATTTCAGAGCAAGACGTTCCTGAAAATGAAGGCGAACAAAGCCAGAAATGCCGTTTGCAGAAGGCCAGACCGTCTCCTTCTGAAGCAGGGTGTGATGCAAAAGCTGAAAGTCAGGATGCACTGGCCTTTGTGTCTAATACATGCCATGACAGAGCCCAATGCTCAGCTTCTCTTGGGCTCATTTTACGTATCAATAAAACAAAGGTCTCAGGCGAATTTCATGGTCCTCTCCAATTCCAAGATTCCAGGGTCCCGAAATTCTTTAGCACATAGACCACATTTCCATCTGCATGGGACAGAGTAGGTAAGATTGGATCCAAAATTCAACTCAATTCAGTTCAACTCACTCAATACTCAAAATCCACCTCACAAAAGGTGAACCCAACATTCAACTCAATTCACTCAATACTTAGTGCTGAGTGCATATCTCTTGGAATAGAGATGGAACTTCATATTTCTCCTGTGGCTTCCCAGCGCCAGAATTCTGACACTTTCCACCCACCACTGCAACCCAGTGTAACCGGGCAACCCCTTGACTGGTCCTGAGCTGCTGCTTTGACTCCCCTGGAAATAGCCTTTGGTGAGATGCACAAGTTCTGCAAAGACTCTTGTATAAGGAAATAGCAATAAATGATCTATTTTCTTACCTTATTTTTTTCACATCAGAGCTGAAAGTAGTGGATGCCACAGGCTGTAGGAGATGCATTCCCGGGGGCAGCAGGGCTCGGTTTTATTTCCATCTTAAAGTGGGGGCAGGGGCATTATTTTTGTTTCCAGAACCTTGTTCGGCTGGATGAGAACTCCACTTTGATCATTTTTTATTCTTCTTGCAACATGATTTCTTAAAAGCAACACTCTTTGCATCTCATCTGGGGGCTGCACTTAACGCTGATCAAAGATAATGACATTCTCAGCCAGCCAGCGAAAGATACCAATTCCTTGTTCAGTCTTTTTCTAGGACAATTTGTTGAAGTAGATTTTAGGGGGGTCTAGGAAGTGGGGGGAAGCACTCCAACTTGTGTTGCTGTGGCAACTTCTACAAAAGCTGAGGATTCACTTGCTCTGCTTCTAAGCGAGCGTGGTTTTACTTCTTAAAATATCATCGATTTCCATGGTGCAGGATGCAATTAGCCAGGTCTGTAGAGGAGGGGATTTGTTTTCTCTCTCTTAGGTGCTGGACAGTCAGGTTGACATGAAAGCTTTTTATAGACATGACAACAACGGTGTTTAAAAAGCTATTCCAGGTGCACCTGGATGGAGCAATGGGTGTGTGCGTGATGGCCTCCTGCCCCAGAGACCAGCACTGTCTGGGGACCACCAATCATTTGGGGCAGGCAGGAAGGGTATCATCACAATGCAGCACCCAGCACACCAGCTAAGAAAGCTACCCGGTAGACCTATTCTGTGACACTTTGCGTGGTTCCGGGGACCCCTTGAAGTTGTCCGCACAATTTATGAAGCTGTGTGGTTCTGGTCTCCGACAGCTGTCAGGCCTGCAACAGGCACTGAACATCCATTCTCTGCAGGGAGGCAAGAAATGTCCTCTGGAAGGGGACGGGGGTGCTGCCAGCAGGGGAGGCGGAAGCACAGCACCTGACCTGGGGAACCGCATCAACAGATGGAGGAAAAGTACAAATAAATGACATAAAAACACGCACTGCAAAAACACATCCACCTCCTCCCCATCCACCTCGTCCACTACATCACTGCCCGTGAGACCATCTGGAGCGGACTTCAGACTGCTTCTCCGCAACCAGCCACGGAGTCCCCTTGCTCCAGAACAAAATTGGGCTCGTCTGCGTGGAATGCTGGGCTTGCTTCCATGCGGCCCTGCTTCGTTGCCAGCGTGCCGCTTCCGCTTTGGCTCTGCCAGCTTGCCTTTGGCCCTCTCCAATGTCGCAAATCCTTTTAGGCCTTCGAGGATGACCTCAGCCCCCACGTCTTCCGAGAAGCCAACCCTGACCTTCCCTTTCTTTGCCCTTTGCTTCTATGTTTCTTTCACGGCCCATAACCTGCTTGCTCGCGTGCCCCACTTCCTCCCTGCCACCAGGAACTCCTTGACAGTGGACGCCGTGCCTCACGCCACTGCCTTCTCCGCAGAGCCGAGCAGGGAGGTTTGCACAAAGCAACCCTGAAAGAGCACCCACCGGTTGAATGCATGCCTCCACACAGACCTGCAGGTGTGCGCCTGTCTGGGGGCGAGAGGAGCCTCGCTCCGCAGACACAATTAGGCTTTGGCAGTTGCAGGAGAGATTGGACTGGGTTTGGGGTTGGGTGGGGCTCGTCTAAGGAAGATTCCATCAAGGAGGCGCTTGAGCAGTGTTTTGCAGGAGGGAAAGAGCCTGTCCTGGCAAATGAATGAAAGCACATTCCAAACACAGGGAACCAGTGCAGAAAGGCTGCAGGGCAGGAATGGGGGAGTCATGTGGAAGTTGGCTTGCCTGGAATGCCAAGTATTAACTGAGACGTTACATGCATTTAAGAGGAATGAAGGATTATTTTTAAAGCGTCCCATTCTGTTTACCTTCCTTCCTTCCGTGAAGGCTGCAGGATCTAATGGAAGGAATTGGGGCTCTGGAGCTAAGCAGCTTATTTAGAAAGCCCACATCAGCTCTGTGATACAAATCACTTCACTTCTGTGAGCCTCAGTTTTCTTATCTGCAAAACACGACCAATACCATATAGCTGGATTAAACCATTTAGCATGGAGAGCTGCCTCACGTGCCGCACGTAACAACAAAAATGTAAGTATTCACACTTTGCCCTGTTGGGGAATAACTTATAGAACATATATAAGAGTTTAGTTCTAGATCAAAGCAAATTTCAGTAATATCTGTAACTGTGAAAGAAAACTCTCTTTTACCATCTTAAATGCTTCTTTGCTTTTATGAAGTCTGTTTCATAGTTAAAGTGGTACCTATGAAACTGCAGGGATATCGGACCAGGATTATAATTTATAAGTTCAAACTCAGGGCTGCCCTGGGAGGCAGAAAGGGCATTTAAAACTAGTGGTCACACTGAACTTAGTGACTCAAGTCCAAAGAATAGGGCGTGGAAAGGGAAAATGAAAAGTAACTTCACGGTGAAGGGACTTGGTGAATGCCACCCCACCCAAGCAATCAAGGTCAGCATCTCCAGTGAGGAGTGACACGAATATTATGTGCCCTTGAAAAGGCGTGATGAGAAGGGCACTCCCCCTCTGTGGTCTTCTTCCCCAAAACCCTTAAATCCAGTCTGATCATGAGAAACACAGAAAAGCCCAAACCAAGGTACATTCTACAAAACATCTCACCAGTCCTCCTCGAAATTGTCATGGTCATAAAACAAGGAAAGCCTGAAAAACTGTCATAGCCAAGAGGAGCTTAAGGCAACATGATGACTAAATGCCATGTGGGGTTCTGGATGAGATGCTGGGACAGACAGAGGACATTTGCGGAAAAACCAATGAAATTCAAATAAAGTCTACATGTTGGCTCATAGAGGTGGACCCATGTTGGTTTCTAATCTGTGACAACTGTGCCACTACACATTTCTAATTCTAAATCTAAAATCTATCTCACAACACAAAGCTGATTAATACTGTAATAATAATGTGATGACAATAATAATGTCAATAAACACACAAATGGACAGAACCTAAGACCCACATTTACCACCATGGGAAATAGGAACCATGAACCATCTGAGCAGTGGGTTGGCAGAATCGTGGCTGCAGCCAGCAAATCCTTGGGCTGTCACACAAGTCTCAGACGTGCCCGGTCAGACCTCCCTGTGGTCGTCTCCTTGGAAATATGAATCCTGACTTTCTGTCCCTACCACACACACTAGTGCAAAACTAGGGCCTGTAAGAACACGTGTGTGCAGAGGAAAAGAAAGCTGCATTTGTTTGTAATTGTTTTAAGGTCCCACAATGCTGATCATGAGACTTCTTTTCCACATTATTTTGGGTGTTAAAAAATCCGTATCAGTAAATGGTCTTCAAATAGACATTTTCTTGAGGGCAGATATTTCAACATTGCCCTTCACAAGTAGCGTGTAATGCTATTGTAATGAAGGCTTCCATTCACTTCTTATCAGTCCTGCCAGCAAGACAGGACATGGGGAAGGAGCTGGCTTCTGAACTCCGCAGTCCTGGGTGTAGATCTTTCTCCCACCTTTGGCTGTGTGCACCCGGCCAAGTGGTCTGGTCTCGGTTCTCCAAATTGTCCAATCAGAGCAATATTCCTTACACCCTACGTTTGTTAGGAGGGATAAATATATGTAAAACATGAGGCTTCAGGGGCTAGTTAGTGCACAAACACAAATTTGATCATTTGGACAGTGTGGAGCCAACATTTGCTTTTTGTCCAGAGACAGTGCCGAGGAAGAGTGTAAACGGGATTGCACAGGGGATCTGTGGGCAGCACTTGCAAGAGCTCTCTTAAATCCTGTAGAAAGGCCTGTTCCCACTGGATTATTGGGATGACTCCTCAGGCTTTGTTCCTCTTCAACTACCATCCTTCAATAAGGTAGGGTCCCCCTATATGGCAAAAAGTACCCTAGTTGCATGTCACTTACAGAGAAACATTAGCAATGATCCTCCCCCCATATCCTTTAAAAATCATAATTCGTTTTGAAAGCACCTTATCTGTCTTGACTACTACAACTATTGCAAAGATGGTTTCATTGTGTGCATGTGTTTGTGCACATGTTCGTGTGCGTGTTATACCTGAGTAAGCCAGGATTCTGACTACCAACCTTGTGCACTGGCTGGTGGGCAGAACAGAAGTGTGTTGCCTTTCTGGAAGTCAAGGAACAGGCCTTCAGCCTTTAAGCAAGTGATCAAATTTAGCATCGCCAGCAGTGGGACAGCTTACATCAGGGCCCCCCTGATGTGTAATTTATTAAGAAATACATATCACCTAGGAGGTATGCTTGCCAAGAAGTGTTTAATTTGAATCCAATCATGAGCACATAGTCAGAAAGATCCAGAACGTCAGGCGACATTGTGTAAGATAGCATTTCTCAACCTTGGCGATATTGTCATTTGTGTCCAGATGATGCTCTGTGGGAGGAGGTAGTGCTGTCCCATGCACGGTTGGGTGCTTAGTAGCATGCCTGGCCTCTACTCACTGGGTGCCTGTCACACTTCCAAGGTAGGACAACCAAAACTGTCTCTAGAGGTTGCCAAATGTCCTCTGGGGGTGGGGGCGGGGGCTGTGGGAACCTTTGTCTCCCTCCCTCACACCGTACACCTGGTCGATAACCACAGATGTTAGGAAACTGGCCTGACCTTTCGAAAATGTCCATGTCATGAAAAACAGACAACTAAAAACAAAGGGAGGGCATTGTTCTAGATAACATGAAAAAACCAAATGCACATTGGACACGAGGCCAACAATCCCTTTCTAAGTGTAGACGCTGCTTTCACTCATGCTCATGACGTTCCTCTGTGCCCGGTAGAACAGAGCAGCATCTGCACACCCATGCTGATCCCCAGGAGGCACCCCCAAAATGCACATTCTCAGTCTGCAGGTCTGCGTTGCTAGTGAGCAGCCCAGGGCTGCCCTCTCTGCTGTCCACAGCCCACACCTGTGGCAGTACCTAGAGGAGGGAGTCATTGCTGTGGAGGAATAGAGAAGTTGAATTTCACGTCTTGATAAAACAGTGCCCATAAATGAGGTATTTGAGCTATTTTCGTTAGCATACAAAAGTTAGGTTGTTGATTCACTTACAATTGATACATTGTAAAAGAAAACGATCTGAGAACAGAGGTGCCTCACTGCTCATGTGACTGATGTTTCTTTTCTGCTGACCCATTTTTTGGAGGATGAGGGGGTGGGGACAGTACCTTAGTTTATTATCCAGAAGAAGGAGGCTCCTGTCTTTAAATTCAGGATAAACTACGGTCATCTGTATGAAAATTTAAAGTTAAAATATTTGACAAGTATGGTAAAATTATCAAAATAATTTCTACAACACACCAAATTTTTCAACATATTTACTTTAAAATACAGCTTATTTATTAAAGAAAACCTGGGGGGAAATATAGAAAAGTAAAAGAAAATGAAACTACAGCTCAATCATTTAAACTTCATTCTACTGATCTTTTTAAATATTTCATTCCAGACCTTTTCCCCATGTATAAGTTTATGCTGCTTGTCATTATAAACAATTTGTATCCACCCTCTGCCTTGCTCTCATGAGTCAATAATACTCCATAATCATTTAATATGCCCTCTTCTTGAGTGAGAGAGCATTTGATGGAGCTCTCTTTTTTTAAAATTTTGTTTATATATCATAAATGAATTTTACATATTTCTAGAAGGAGGATATTGAATGTTCCCAACACCACAAAAAGATAAAGGTTTGAGATGATGGATACGCCAATTAATCTGATCTGAGTCACTACACATTTTATATATATACATCTCACAACATCACTATGTACCCCATAAATATGTACAATTATTATGTGTCAGCTAAAGTATTTTTTAATTTAAAAAATAAAAAATTTAAATACATAAACAAAAGCAAAGACTAGGAATAAATGATCCGATGGAGCTCCTTTCAAAAACTGCTCAGGCGCGACTCGATGTCCGTCCCATTCCTCCCTGGTGTGTTGATCACAGCTTGATCAAACAACAAAATGATTGCGATGCTTTCTTCTCTCTCTTCTGAATTATCCGGAATTGGGCCGCCCCAGGTGGTTCTGACTGTAAAATTGTTGATGGGCTTGGTGTGAAAGTTCCTAGAGGTATTTGTGATGCCCCAGCGTGGGCGAGGAGGAGCAAGGTGCCCGCGGACGGAGCCAAGGGCTCTCACCCGAGCCTGCTCTGTTTGGGTGGTGGTCCCTGGCCTGCGCCTCCTGACGCCCAGGGTCAGGGGGGCTGTAAATCCACTCGGATGTCCGCCTGTACCGCATGACTTTGGAATCACGCTCTGAAAGACTATATATTAATAGCTGCAGGACCAAGCATTATACACTCTTTCAACAGCAGTTAAACTGACCACGAAGCCAGGCTCTGACAAGATCCTGCTGCCCACCCTGGAGCAGGGCTCGGGGAGAAGAGAGGGAAGGAAGAGTTGGACTTCCTGCCGTCGACAGCTTTTCAGCACTAAAACCCATGCCCCTAGAGCAACCCCTATGAGATCGCATATGAGCAAGTGCCTCGTGCTAGAATGGAGACTCTCGGATGCTATTTGTTTGTTGACTTTACTTCTTTGCAGGAAACTGCAGGAGTGGTCAGGGCAGACTTCACAAAGGTAGATGCGAAGTTGGGTTTACAAACATAATAGTTAGGATTTGGGTAGCCCAGGTGGAAATGGGGAACTTTCAAAAGAAAGCAAATGTTGAGACACTTTCTCACCTGTAAAGCCTCCCCCTCCTTGAATTATCTGGAATCGGACCACCCCAGGCGGCTCTAGCTGCAGGGTATAGAAGGTGCTTGGGAGTCAAAGGAACACACAGTTTGTATTATCAGGTCACTGCTTCCCTATGCTTGATGGATCAATTTTCTTCATTTTTAAAAACGGTAGCAAGGAATTGCGTTCTCCGTTTAAATTATTTAGATGGTAACCTAAAGAGGGCAATCCCAGGGTGCCTGGCCAAGGGGGCCGAAGGTGTCAACAATCAAGACTGTTGAGGGCTGTGTTTGGTAAAGAAACTGAGGAGAGACCACCTGCCCCGGGTCACCTGGGGAGCTTGTTCTGCACGGGGATCCCCGGCTGCCACCCCACACCTGCTGAGTCAGAACCCTGGGCCGGCGCCAGAGAGAACGCATGTTCAACAAGCTCACCTGGGGATTCTTCCTCCAGCCGGAGGGTGAGAACTACAGACTTCAGTTGAGATGAAAGCAACAGCGTACAGGGCCCAGGTGTCACAAAATGTACCTTAAAGTTCCTGAGCAGGCAGAAGTCACCAGGGAGTCTTTAGGTAAAGCCATGCTAGGGTCTACAGGTAGTGAGTCCCCTCTCCGGGGGATGAAACAAACCATTCCAGACCGGCTGACTACTGCATAAGGACAGAATGCCCGGAGGCACAGAGGAGTAAAGGGAGAAGGAAAGGAAGGTCTCAGCCCAGCCATCTGCAGAGAGTACAATAGAGAACTCTTCCTGTTGTCACCTACAAAGCACAGCCCTACAAGGCAAAGTCCTCTGCTAAAAGCTCCAGTTCTTCTTGGGCTCGTGACAGGTACCTCCTGGAAGGCTGGTCTGCTCCTTGGCAGGCTGTCTCTCCAGAGAGGAATGCCAACTGGGCAGTTAGGAGCATTGTGTCTCGGCAGTCCCGAGATGCTGTCCCATGCCAGCACGCCCAGCCATCGTGTCTGTGTGGGTGGAGAGCGATGATGTTGAAATGCGCTTCCTGAAAACGCAGGGCTTTGTAGCTTCCCTCGGAAGGAAAGCTTCCCATTGGAATGACTTCAGGAAGGCACATTTGGGGGAGACTTCCAATTGTGGGGTTCCTTTCTGGACCATTTAATGGAAGATGGATGTATAATTCTTACACGGAAAACTAAAATAGGAGCTTCTGTTCATGCTGCTCAAACTGTCAAACTGTTAAGGGGCAGTGACTTTGGCAACTGACTGGGATTCAACAGGTTGTAGAAACTCACTCGGGGAGGTCACTATGGGTTGTGAATCTCCCCTCACTAGGGGTTGTGGGACTCCCACAAGTGGGCAGAGGCCACTGGGGCAGTTCCACGTGGAAGTTAACAGGAAGAGAAAAGAGGGCTCTTAGTCCATGACTCGGCTTCTCGAGGATTCCTCAGTGCTCACCCCTGATCAACATATTCCAACCTGGATAAAGGGAGAATGGATGCTTCTAGAACCCGAGGAGTGGGAGCTCACTCATCTGCACCAGATAGGATGGATGAGTCTACCTCAGACTCCTCATTCCCCTCCTGCCTGCTCGGTGCCCTGGGACGCTGAGTCCGAGGCTCGCAGGCCGCTGAGCCCCTCGGAGGCCCTGCCCTCCCACGCGCCGCTCCACGGGGCTCCTCCCCATGGGCTCCTCCTCTCCGGATGCGGTCGGGCTCCTCGTCCTGCAAGAGATCACAACGCCTGCTGTTTCCAGCCTCACCATTCCTGACGCCTCCGTTTCCCGCCCAGACCCGGACAAGTGTGCCCCCTCAGACCCAGTCATGCCCAGTGGCCATGGTTTCTTTTCCCAGCCCCGAGTTTTCTCTCTGGGGAGGGACCCTGGGGAGGCAGGACTCCCTGCCATCACGGATGGGCTGCAGCATCTGGAGGGAACAGGAAACTGGTTATTAGCGGCAGGACCACTCACCTGTGCTCTGTGCACCTCCCGCCGGTCTTCCCAGATGCACGGTTGCTTTAGTAACGCCACACTGAGTGCGGTAAGGCCCGCACGTTGCTGGTCTTCCCATCTGCACCAACCGTGAGTATTCGTTAAACATGGACTAGATGCGGGAGAGGAGTATCAGGAGATATTCCTACACCTCCTACCCTTCCATCACAGCTACCACCGTGGGGCCAGGACCACTCAAACCTGCTGGACAGGCAGCACAGTGTGTGCACGTTCCTCGGCCAGCAGGGACCTGCTGTAGTCAGTCACGGTCATCTGGCCTGTGGGAGCCTGCAGCGCGTGTGACCGCTCAGCCTGCCCGTGCTCACAGGTGCCTGTACCGCATCAGCACAGCTTTCTCTAAATGAACTAGCACTGCAGCGAATACAAATTGTGCAGAATAGAACTAGGAGTCCCCTTCCCTTGCTGTCTCTAGGTGGAAACACCATTTGCACGTGCAGAGGACTGCTGCTAGCAAACCTACCATTTGTGCTTCTAATCCCGCCTCATTAAGGCTGACTGTCACGGCAGCCGCACGCTCGTATAGTCACAGCACCTGCAAAGGGGCTGGATTCGGGAGCCTCGCAGCCTAGAGCTGTGGCTGGCTGCTCCCGCTGTAGACCACCTGCGCACTCTCACAGCTCTCTCAGCCTCAGTTTCCTTGTTGATGGGTGGCGACAATAATATCTCCCACTTTATAGGCCGGGTATAGGGATTATGTGAGTCAGTATTTATGACGGGCTTGGAACGGTGGCACACACGTAGGAAAGCATATTCATTTCCCAATGCTGCCGTAACAAAGTACCACAAACTGGGTGGCTTAAAACGAAAGAGATTCATTTTCTCACAGTTCAGGAAGGCAGAAGTTCAAGGTCAAGGTGTTGGCAGACTCGGTTCCTCTGAGGCTCTGAGGGAGAAGCCGTCCCATGCGCGTTTGCAGCTTCTTTGTCAGCAGCACTGCTTGGTGTTGCTTGGCTTGGCGACGCATCACTCCAGTCTCTGCCCTTGGGCTGCCACGGTCACCCTCTCTGTCTCTTTAAGGACACTCTCGCTGGGTGACGGTCCACCCTCATCCTGTCTGATCCCATCTCCATCCTTACCTTCATCTGCAAAGACCACCTCCCGACATGGTCACATTCTGAGGTGCCAGGTGGACACGAGGTCAAACACTACAGAAGGGATATGTGTTTCTGAAATAATTCCCCACACAAAAGGCACATGTCTCGAGTTTGAGTGTGCCGGGCATTACTTCTTCCTCAAGGGTCTGGAAGAATTCACCAGTGCAGCTACGTGAGCCTGAAGTTTTCTTTGAGGAAAGGGTCTTGATCATGGACTTAATTTCTCGAAAACCCATGCAACAATTTTCCTATTTTTTGTGTGTGTTTAATTAGAAACTCACCCTTTTCATTTAAATACTTAAATATATTAGCAAAAGGTAGTTTATAATTTCCACTTATTTTCTTAATAATGCCTGGCACATATGTGGTTATATCTACTTTCTCATTCCCAATGTTGATTTCTCACACCTTCTTTTCTGTTTTTTGTTTTGTTTTGTTTTTTTTAATGTTTAGTCTTCCCAGGCACATTTATAAATTTCCCAGGGATTTATAAATTTCATTAGTGCTTTCAAAGAGCAAGTTTTGTTTTTGAACTGTGGCCTTCTTAATTTTTCTTTGTTCTATTTATGTTTTCCACCCTATTAATTCTTGTCCCTTTTTATTTTCTCCCACTTTTTAAAGTATAATGTGCTGGGTTTTTTTCCTAACTCCTAGAGATAAATGTTTAGATTCTTGACTTTTGGCATTTCATCTTTTCTCATGCATGTATTTAACAGTAAACATTTTCTTCTATTCATAGTTTTAACTGAATCCCATAAATTCTGATATGCCATGTTTTCACTGCCGCTCAGCTGCAAATCTCTTCTAGGTGCCATTGTAACTTTGTCTTTCACTTCTGTGTTGTGTAGAAGTACACTGCTTAATTTGTAAACATTTGAGGATTTTCTAGTTATCTTTTTGTTATTGATTTCTAGCTTCCATTGCAGTCAAGGAATATACTTGGTCAGATTTTAATCTTTTAAAATTTGTTGAAACTTACTTTATGAGTCAGCATATGGTTGATTTTGGTCAATTTTCTATGTGCACTTAAAAATGATAGTATATTTTGCAGTCTAAGCCATAGCGTTTTATTGGGTCAACCGGGGAAAGTGTGCCAAATACATTTAAATCTTCTCTATTTCTGAATTTTTTTCTACCTATTCTTTCAGTTGCAGAGAGTGACATAGTAAAATTTCATACGTAAAAAAAAAAGGCAAACTTGTCTGGTGAGCTGTGCTATCTCTCCGGTGCCAACATCCAGCATGTATGTATAAAATACAAGTACATATTTCTATTAATTTCAACATATTAATTTTTATCTATTTTTATGACCCTTTGTAGAAAGATGAATATAATATAAGCTGGATTAAAGCCATTCCCTTTCTTCTGATTTTAAAAGAAACTGAAACATTTCTGTAGGTCCGAGGCACTGTGCTTCCTGTGCTTAATGGAGAAGTCCTGCGCCTCGGAGGCTGTCACAGAGCTTTGGCGATTGCCACCGCGAGGTGAAGCACACGGGTAGCCTGCCCCGCACGTGAGTCACCACAGACTCAGCAGGGCAGCGTGTGCAGCCCCGCGGAGGCTCGGGAAATGTTTGGTGATGACCCTTGCTGTAACGCATCTCCATGCACTTGCACGCACCTCGCTTTGGATGTGTGATAGCCCCAAACCCAGGGAATGGAATTGGATTTCTCTGAGAGTTCAGATACACATATCACCAGCAGACGGGGAGGGTGAAAGCTCTGGGGAATTTTGTACATCTCTGCAATGGAAAACTGAATTTTCTAGAACTTGATTTTCTCTCTTTAGAAATAACCCTGCTAGCTAACAGCTGTTGATGCTGCAGGTGTAGGACGCTGTGTTTATCTGCACAGGTTAGGGTTAGGAGCAAATCTGAAAGATTTATTCATAATTCTTGTATTTCTATGGTGATATGTAGAATCCAATAAAAAATATGAAATGGTGTGAGGGGGAAAAAAAGCCCCGAAGGGTAATTATGTTCACTGCCATGATTTATCCCTTGCTGGAAACTGTGGGGTCTTCGTCAGATGGGAACGTAGTGTCTGCCAGGGCATCTTCTTGCCAAGAGACCTAAGGAAAACCAGGAGCAAGGTTGTCCCTGTCACAAATGTGAGATCCTCCTACCGTGATATTTCCATTTAATCTAGGTTTGGAGAAATAATTCCAGATGATTTTTTAAAGAAAAAAAAAAAAGGCCACATTTCAGTTACATGATTGAATGTTTTCCCCAAATAGAAAATGTTCAAATGTTTTAGGAATGTTAGCTTACATGGAAAAAAGAAGTAAGGAGGTGGGATTGTGCCAGCAGATTCCTAATATCCCTAATTTTAGATGGGACAGATTGTAATTTCTCACTGACCTGAACAAAAATGGTAACAATGACAAAACCACAGTGAACCTACACAGTTCCTGTTCCTACCTCCTCTTCGTAGCAAATTAGAAGATGGAAGTTTCCATTAAAGGCAGAGGTTCTACAGCACTGTTCCTCATAAGCACTTTCTACAGCCCGTGGATGGAGATGTCGGAACTGTGGGTGAAACTTGACCCACACAGTTCCTTTGATCGTCTTTAGCTGCAATGCTGTCAGCACCATGCTGGCTTATCCTGGAGCGTAAAGAGTAATTCTGTTTCCTTCCCCTATTTCTGTGGGTGTAGACAGTAGGCAGAAATGTATCTGTCTTCAAATACTTTGAAACTACAATATAAATGGAAACTCCACGTAGCCGCAAGGAGCACATAGCTGTAAAGACAAACTGGGACCCAGGGGTGTCGTCTGCACCTAGCACACGCCAGCTCTGAGCCCGGGCTGTTCCTCCCACAGAACACTGCGGTCCAGTGGGAGATTTTAGGGATAGTGACACAGTCTATTTCCACACTCAATGAAGAATTTGCTACTTGAGATGGGACTATTACTTGCAGTAATGCTACATCTTAATCTCAGGGGTTTAACACAGTAGTCACTTGTCACTCATGGAATGTCCTACAGGAGGCTCTTCTCCAGGTGGTGACTCAGGGATTAAACTTCCTCCAGCCTGTGGCTCAGTCATCATTAGCATGTATCTGCTGAGGTTGCCGTGGTTGTTTAAATCCAACCAGGTGGGCAAGATTGTGGAGGAGAGGGCTGGGGAGGACTTCGTGGGCCAGGGCCTGACACATGTGACTTCCATTCACATTCCAATGACTGGAACTCAATCTTACGATTACAGCCCACTGCAAGGGAGGCTGAGGGATGGAGCTCCCAGGAAGAAGAGGACACAGCTGTGGTGATCAGCCAGCTCGTTGTCACTGGGCCTGTGGGAGACTGGAAAATTCCCTTCTAAGCAAAAGTAAACACAGAAACGAATGGTGGTGTGGCCATCCAACAGAGTACTCCTCAGGGATAAAAAGGAAAGAATTACGGACACGTGCAACTCAAAGGTATTATGCCAAGTTAAGGAAGCCAAATATTGTTTCCTTCCACTAATATGACATTTTAGAACATGCCAAACTGTGTACAGACAGGTTCCACACTCAGTTTAACGCTCTGCTGTTGTCATCTTCACATTCTTCATTTTTGAAAAAGGGGCTCCCCATTTTCGTTTTGCTCCAGACCCTGCGAGTTACAGAGCTGGCCCTGCTTGCTTTGGCCAGTGCAGTGTTTCTAAACGGCACTCACCTGTTCCCAGCAGGCCCATTCCCAGCGTGTTTACACCCAAAGCTTCCTCAAACAGCAACATGACTGCCTGATCCCAGAAAACGCTCACATCTTCAAAACTTGCAAAAGCATGCTGCTCACCTGCTCTCAGAATTTACAAAAGAAAACAAAGGGGGGGATTTCATACTTAAGGAGCCCATGCTGGCCAGTTCACGCCAGCCCCCACCCCCCACACTGCAGTCGGTGGGTTGGATGCCAGCCACATGCTGTCAAGGCCCCTCTAAGACGTGAAAAGCTCAGCCTGTCATCTCCCTGGACGAGTCCAAATGTTCCAAGGACCGACTGAAATTTTTGCGTTCCATCTGGATGTTTCATTGGCACCCACCCAGGAGTGCCTCGGTGTGGCGTGCTCGGAGGGAAAGGGGTGTTGCTGGTTTCTAAAAATCTGGCTCATGGCCAGATGGAATCTTTGCACCCGGTCTAGTTTCGGATCCCTTTTCTAACACTACCCTTATAAAGAAGAAGGTGACCTTCGGCTCCGATTGCTATAGAATTCCTACCATCGGCGTGGACTTGTGAAAGAAAAGGAACCGTGTTGTCATCTCCAGAAAGCAATTGACACCTGGGAAAAACAAGTCATCCTCAATGCTGTGCAAATGCCTTGGCGATATTTGACAAAGAAATGGAGGGGCTGTAATATAATTGGCAGAGCAAACGTCCTGACGAAAGCCACAGTGCAATCCCCAGAGTGACATCCATTCCTGCCGGCGAGGACAGCCATTGGCAGTGGTATGAGTGAGTTTCCATTTGCACCAACACTGAAGGCTGTGGGGAAGAAAAACTGAGCTGCCAATTGCTCAGACACAATTCCAAAGGCAACTTTTAGTGCTGGAGGGGAGGAGACTGCGGCTTCATCAGGTGAATGTTCTTGAATCGAACTGAGACAGATGTGGCTATTTCGGTGGTCAGTCTGGTGGCATTTCTGGACAAGGTACTGTTGTTAGTGATCCAGGCTCCCAGCTCACCCCTCCACACGGCCTCGAAGCACTTTGCAAGCTCACGCCCACTACTCCACTCCACACGGCTGTCAGGGAGGGGAGTGGAAAGTTGTCATTTTCCTCATTTTACGGATTTCTACAAGATGTGAGGGTGCCAGGGGTTGATCACACAGTTGCTATGATGCCATCTCCGGCTGTGGGGGAAGGGAGCTGTCGCTGAGCATATTCCATTTGAGTCTCATCTCCTCATTCTTCAGATTCCTGATAACTCAAGTCACAGAGGGAGCGTTTTATAGCCCCCAGAGGGAGGGTGGGTGCACAGGCCCGTCAGCTCTGCAGACTAACACCAGCAGATCCTGGAACCAAGGCAGGGGGGCATTATAAATATTCTTTAGGTCCCTGAAGGAAAATGTGTGTGAGAAATGAAAGAGAAATGAAGATTTCCCTGTGCTTCCGCTGGTCTAGAGCAGAGCTACAGATAATCTAAAAAGGTTAGGCAGGCCGGGCGCGGTGGCTCACGCCTGTAATCCTAGCACTCTGGGAGGCCGAGGCAGGTGGATCTCTCGAGGTCAGGAGTTCAAGACCAGCCTGAGCAAGAGCGAGACCCCGTCTCTACTAAAAATAGAAAGAAATTAGCTGACCAACTAAAATATATACAGAAAAAATTAGCCGGGCATGGTGGCACATGCCTGTAGTCCCAGCTACTCGGGAGGCTGAGGCAGGAGGATTGCTTGAGCCCAGGAGACTGAGGTTGCTGTGAGCTAAGCTGACGCCACGGCACTCTAGCCCGGGAAACAGAGTGAGACTCTATCTAAACAAAAATAAATAAATAAATAAATAAATAAATAAAAAGGTTAGGCAGCCCTGCATTACAGCAGGAGAGAAATGGTAAGCTCGTCACATGTTAGGATGTGTGTGTGTGCACACGTGCACACTGACAGTCACCTAAACTCATTTGGGGGAAGATTAATAAAAAGGCCAGCCTCTAAATGGACTAACTGATCTTTATTTCACAAAACATTTTTTTTTCAACAAACATTAATTGAATGTACACTCTATAAGCCACCACAAATAAATTTTCCTCAGAAAGTATACTTTTCAGTCTTATCTTGTGTTTTAGTTACTATGGTAGCATAACAAATTATCCCAAATTTGTTCACAATCTTACAACTTGGACAGGGCTTGGTTGAGATGGCTCCTTTCTCTTCCTCTTGGTCTTAGCTGGGGCGGCTTGAATGCTGGGGGCTGGAGCTTTCTGAAGACTCAGTCGCATGTCTGGAGGTTGGTGCTGGCTGGTTGCTGCCTGAGATCTTAGCTAGGGCTGTCGGTTGAACAACTCACACGTGGCCTCTTCACACGGTGTGGGCTTCCTCACAACATGGTGGCTGAGTTCCAAGAGCAAACATGCAGGGAAGAGGTAGAAGCCATGTTGAATTTTATGACCTAGCCCGGGAAGTCACATAGCATCACCACCACTGCTTTCTATTTGTTGAGGTGATCATAAAGCCCCACTCAGGTTCAAGGGGAGGGGAAATAGACTCCACTTCCTGATGGGGAACAGCAAGTTTCTAGGAGATGCAGGTGAGGCCAGAAAGCTTAAAAGAATCCACAGTCTGCACCCTGGCAACTCACAGGGCAGTTGTCTATGATACATTCTATTGCATCTCCAAGACACAGTGCTTGGAGACAATTGTGGAGCCATCAGTAGAGAAGTAACCACTACCCAAAGCTCTCTCAGTGCCCACAGATCATGAGATTAAAACATCCACATAAGAAAAAAATCAGTTATTACTTCTTTATCAACTCATAACATTAGCACAAGGCTGCTCAACCTCAAATGCACTAGAAAATTTAGCATAACAACAGATACTATTATCTCAGGAGAAATGCCCAATATCCTTGCCCAAAAGAATTAAAACGAGAAATTGCAGCATGTTTAAAAACTAATACTTCCTTCCTTGCATGCTGCCTTCAACACAGCAGAGCAATGATTTTCAATTTGTTATGTGCTAAATATTTTAATTACATTTTGAAGTAAGAGCATTCCAGGAAAGACAAATAGTCAAAAACGGGGTAATTAATTCTTGAAGGTAACCGTACTAATATATGCATTTTTCATAGAAGAAATTAATTATTTTCAAGACAACTGTCTTTTCCCTTGTAAATTAGGACATTTCTCCCCTAATTAGTTGAAATTGCCTGTAGGAGATTATCACCACGGCGCTATGGAATTTCCTTCAGCAGGTAATTCCAGTTACCAGAGAGAGGAGTTTAAAATAGAAAGCAGAGTCTTGGGTTTCTGCTTGTTTCTGCTCAGTGGGGTACAGAATCCAAAATCTAGAACTGTCTATGATTATGCATGAACATTCACCCTGCACGCGTGTGTTTAGTGGAGTGACCTGGACAAGGTACCGGTGGAAGTGCCTTTTTCTCATCATATGCTATCCTCTACCTTGCAAAATCAGGCAAGGCTAAGGATGCAGGGGTTTTTCCTGTGGGTCAGGCTACATATGATGCTGAGATCTCAGCCAAGAAATGGCAATGTGTTCATGCCCATACTATTGCTCAGATAACGCTCAATCTAGAACTCTCTACCAGGTCTTCTTTCTGCTCCTCGGAGAACAGTAGCACTTCTCCTTAGAGCAGCAGGATGAGCAAAACAGCTTCAGACCACTGGGAAAAATGAAATAGCCCTTTGCCTGTGTGTTCTCAGCCCCCGTCATCACCTTTAGTGGACTCTGCAGCCCCCTGAGTTGTTGGTGAGCTAACTCAGAGCTGGTCAACTGAAGGGAAGGAGAGGCCAGCCCAGCTCACCGGCATCAGGCGACATTCTTGAGAGCTAGAACCACACATTCCAGCTAGACCCAGCCCAATTCTCAATGCATAACATAATAATAAGTAGTAGTAAAGGTTTAGTGAATTAAGGAATAAATCATTATAATTGTTGTCTGATTTTTTCATTCTATAACAGTGGTTTTGAAATTATTCACTTATTTGCCAACCATGTACTAGGTAATTACGTGGTGACAAGTAAAAGACGCCTCATCTCTGCCTCATAGGGCATATATTTCAATAGAGTGACATCCATTCCACTCAAAGTTGTTTATAGAGAGAGAGATCAAATGCACACATGCTTATTTCAAACCAATGGGCTGCCACTTGCTTTTCAGTTGTTTGGCAGAATTTCCTTCTAAGTTGGTTATGATGTAAAGACCCGTGGACTGCAGGAGTGAGTTCTAGCTTTTAAAACATCTTATACAAGGAGATACAATCTCCTGCAAAGCAAGATGCAGAATGCCACAGTGCCTGCAAGCTGTCCTCCTACATCAATCTTGTTGCAGGGTAACAGGAAAAGATGATGAAGCTTCAGATCCAAAACGTATCCACTTGAGCCGTACCAGGTCACGTGAATGTGGATAAGACAGAATGTGGGACAAACAAAACCGCAAGAAAAAGAGCATGTACCGTATAAGTCTGATTACATGAGGCTCAAAAACAGGCAACACTAATCAATGGTGATAAAAATGAGAATAATAGCTACCCTGGTGCCCACCACTGGGTACATGATATTATCACTACAATCAGAGGTTAAGGAATGTCATTATGCAAGTGAAATCACTTCAGTTGCTTTTTATTACGAATCTCCTCGGCCATGAAGAGTCAAAGGAAGAAGCCAGGGACACGGTGAGTGGGAGTGCGAAGGAAGGAAGGAGATGGAAGGAGAGCGAGGGGAGCGGCCCGTGAGAGAAGCGTTGCCTCTTAACTATAATGAAAGTTGATCTTCACTGTCATGAACATTAAGCCTTCTAGCAAAAAAAATAATGTAGAAACTATATCCTTTTATTTATTCCTTTTTGTGCTGGGATTTTCAAAAAGTCTATCTTCACACTAATACAGTTAACAGCGTAATCGCTAATATAAAACTTGAATTCACCATGATATTTAATCACTGTTTCCTCATTATAAATCAAGCAGTCACTGGTCATGATGACAAATCCTATTTCTCTCTGGAAACCACCACAGTTTTAACCTCTTTTCTAATGCTATTCACGGAAAGCATGGCCACCCTGCCCAGGTGAGAGCTTTCTATCTCAAACCTAATTTAGATAGACAGATAGATAGATAGACAGATAGATGATTGATAGAGAGAGATGGATGGAGATAGATATGACGTAGAAGGATGGATGGACGGATGGATGGAGGATAGGTAGATATGATGGACAGATAGAGCCGGGTCATGGCTGGATGTGTGCGTGCATACCAGCACTGGAAGAGTCTAATAACATTCTTGGGTGGAATGATACCTGACTCATATAAGTATGATACATCACCCAAATCAAATTACCATACCTCTGAACACATCCATGCCTTCATTTATTTATCTACATAACATATATTTATTTCAACACTCAGCATGTACCAGGGTCTAGATGCTGACTTAAAAGCAAGGAAGAAAACAAAGCCAGTGCTCCGTCAAGGTTACTCTCTAGGGATGGAGACAAAGAACCTATCTTGGCCAGTGCAGGTGAGTGACAGGAAGAAACACACGGCATGGTGAGGGGAGAGAAGGTACGGAGAGGGGCCGCCTCAGGGAAGACCTCCTGGGAGAACGAAGGGCCGTGTGAGTATCTGGGGCAGAGGGTGACATGTCAAGAAACGGCGAGTGCAAAGCCTGCCGGCTGAGAATGAGAGGAGTGAGGAGCACCGTGAGAGTGAGCAGCCCCATCATTCGGGGTCTTGTCGGCCGTGGGCGCCACGTATACCACCCCTGCTGCACGCACGCGTGGTGTCATTGCAAGACTCAGATAAAATACGTGGGTAGGACCGCACAGGAACTTGCAAAAACCCATGGGAAGTTTTATCTCTGGAGTCCACAGGTTCCTGAAACCCAAGGCAGCCCGGAAACGGGAGTTGCACAGGGCTGTAACCTTGGCAGAGAGAAGAGCTTTCAGTTGAGCAAAACTGTCTCCAGGGTGAGCCAGATATTTTTTCTCTCACTCTGTTTTTTAATTATTTTTTATTTTTTATTTATTTTTTTTTTTGCTTTTCACATTTGACTGTCCCATGTTACTTTCAGCCCATGCATCTCCGTTTGGGCCACTGGCATGGAAAATGCAGCTTTCTCTGCTCTTTTATAGGCCCAAGTCTTTTAAGGCACAGACACCCAAAGATCTCCGTCCTTATCTGGAAGTGGCAAAGGGCAAGGAGACTGGAGCCAGGCCCAGCTTCCCGGAGCGTCCAAACCTTATTTAAAGCTATTTCGGAGCCAAGGACATTTTCCTGAATCCGTTCCAAGCTACAATGAAGATGCTGGTGAATGATATTTTTGCAAAAATCTGCCAGCTCAGGAATTGACAGACTTGACATTTACGTCAAATATGAAGAACCATTTATGAATCCTCGTTGCAGAGAGCTTCTGTCTGCAGGCCAAAACTAATAGCATAAAGAATAATAATAAAACAAAGCTGGCACAAAACCTTGTTTTCTCTTGAAGAACGCCAATTTTTAGTTTGATGGCAGGGACTCTTGGAACCCAAAAGGAAAACAAATTCCTGCCCACTCTTATACACATTGTTCCTCTCCTCCTCATGTTAATTTTATCTCACATCTCAAATACATACAGTCATTTTTTTCCCTATTGAAACTGAAAGGTATTCGTTCTAAAAATAAGTCGTCTGTATTTAATGCCATAAATGGTTTCTTCCTGGTGATTGCTATTTTACAAGACTGCTGCTTTAACTGAAGTTGTAATAAAGAATTCAATATATTCTCTTGCAAAATTTTGTAAGATACATATACTGAGTCTTCATGACATGAAAACTAATTGCCTGTTAGCTCTGTTCCCATGCATCATAAAATATTTCCATGAATAAAAGATAATAGTAACCAAACTTGTTTGCTTCGATCAACAGCTAAACATTTTTTTTCTCACCCTTCAATCAAGGGCCACACACAACAAAATGCCCATCAAATCCAAGAGCCACTCAAATCAGTTAGTATTTTTACAAAGTAGACTGCAGATATATATCCACTGGATATTTAACTGAACAACACAAAATGTTCTTGCATACGAGTATTTTTGGAATGCTTTGGTTCTGTTGAACAGCCAGTCACCTGGGAGAAGACCCGAAACAAAAGATAGAAAAAGGGGTGAGCAAAGAAGGGAGAAGAAAAGAGAAAGGTGGCAGGGAGCAGCACAGCCACGCACATGTCAGAATCCCTGCGGGGCCGTGCGACAACACAGATTGCCAGCCGTGCTCCCCAGTCTCCAGTTCTGGAGGTCTGGGATGAAACCTGAGAATGTGCTGGAAATGCGCTTCTCAGGCGATGCTGGTGTTGCCGGCCTGGACCCACGCTTGGAGTCGTAATGGGAGAGACCAGAGGGGTGAAAACCCGAGAGGAGGTACAGAGAGGAGACTGCAGTAGAGGGCATGGTTTGTGGATCTGTCACCGCTGGGGCCCACTGAGAGAGCCATCAACACACCCGCTGCCCTTTCCCCCCGCCATCCACTGCCCCAGGTCGGTCAGTGACTCAGACCTGGCCAATGAGAAGTCAGCGGAAGTCACAGCAGGTGAGGCTTCTAGGAAAGCTACCCCTCGGATACTTTGTCCCTTCCCCTTCTCCCTGCCTAGACAGAGAGCTGTGCCGGGAGACAGAGCACCCATTCTGTAGCCATGCAAGCATGGGGACAAAGGCATCCCCCCATGCCTGCTGCAGCAAAAAAAAAAAAAAAAAAAAAAAAAAAACAGAAAATGCCTGGACCTCTGATGGCATCATGGAGCGTGGCGTGCCCACCGTGACGTCTTCTGGGTGGGCAAGACAAGAACATCCCTCTCGGTTTAAACCTCTGACTGTTGGTTTTCCATTGCCTTCAGCTGAACGATCCCGACTGACATAAAAACTAGCCAAGCCCTCGTTGGCATTTGGCACTGTGTGATTGCCATACATGAATCATCCCACTTAAATAATAATGAATGATTTAATAGAGTATAAAACTCTTGACCACGCTGCACTTACACAGTTAGCAATGCATTAAGTGCCTACTTTATTTCAGACAGAGAAAGCACAGAACCTTCCTGCAGAGGACTCAGATGGTCCGTGCCATGGTGGTCCTGTGTGAGAAGTAGGCACAGCTTGGGGCGGTGGGGGGCCTAGGAGAGCTACCCCTCCCAAAACAGACCTGGTGAGTGACAAGGCCAGGAAGGCTTTCTGGAGGCAGAGACCCTTGCAGTGGATCTTGAAGGACGAGGAGGAAGGGAGCTTCTCCTTAAACTCTCTGCGTTTCACTTTGAGTGTGATGCAACCACAACCCAAGGGGAGAGAGGGGAGGAAAATGTTCTCTGGACTTGTACAGCAGTGACAGGACAAGACACAGCCCACCCTCGTCACACACACGAGGTGGAGAGAACGCCGGGTGGATGCTGGTGAGGAAAACAGCATGTGTTATCAAAAACGTGTCTGCACTGGCAAATAAATCACTGCGAGCAAATCCACGGCCTGCCTGTGTCCCAAACTCACCCCCACGCTGGGCTCGAGCCCGCAGACCTCAGCAGGGAGTGATCCGGAGGCCATTCTTGGGCCAGCAGGGAACTGATGACTTCACCCCTTGCCACCACCTCCAGGAGCACGGAGCGGTCCCAGCCTGCGCCTACCATTCCCAGCTAGTCCCCCAGGGTCACAGCCCTTCTCAGGTGCACAGTGGTGCTCACCTGGTGGCTCCTCTGTGATTGGGCCCCATCAGTATCCTTTTATGTCACTCTAAGGCAAAGTTTTCCAGTAGCCCTTGGGATATGAAACAGCACATTTCCATAGATTATTACATTATGATAAAGTGTTCCTTTATAACCACCTTCTTGTGGTTGGGTACCAAACAGAATGAGACTTCTGATGCACTTTTTTTTAATTGGACTTTTATCTATGAGAGATAAAGCAACATGCCAGAAACCAAGATCAATGCCGTACATATGTCATGATTTTTAATCCTTATGAAACCTGGCAAAAGCCAGCACGATTGTCCCTGTCATAAAAGATGAGCAGACTGAGACACAGAGCGGTTAACTCCCCGGCCGAGGTCACACGGTGAGTAATGAGAAAATGGGGATGCAAAATCCGGTGTGTCTGATTCCAAAGCTCTGGCTTTGAACTGACGTTTCATATTGTTTCGCATCATCTTCAGCACAGGGTTGGCAAAGGGGTCCTGCCCTCGGGCCATACGCAGCCCGGTACCTGTTTTCATAAATGCAATTGTATTGGAGCAGAGCCATGGGCTGTCTTGCCCGAGCTGCTTGAAAGCCGCAGTAGCAGATTTGAGTAACTGAGACAGAGACGGTACGGCCAGCAAAGCCTAAAATATTTATATTTATTCTCTAGCTCTTTATGAGAAAACATTGCTGACCCCTGATTTTTAGGATTGTTGTCCCTGCTCAACTGGTATAAGCACATAAAGCAGTGTGGAAAGCATTAAGTCTGAGTCAATACACCAGGGGACACAAATGGTGGAAAATAAAGAACTGACAACATTCGTCTTCACCCCCAAGGTGGGCAGAACATTCCAACAAGCATCTCTCACTCCCTGAGTAGGTGGCATCCTGCCAGACTTTCTCTCCCTGCCTTTCTGTCCCTGAAAGATGGAGACGGGGCACCAAGGGGCTGTGCCAGGGGCAGGCGGCAGCTGCCCTGGACAAGCCCTGCATTCATGGGTCAGCCACCACACTGCCCACACGCCCTCCTCGCACTCAGCCATCTCTTAGAGGCTTTAAAAGTCTTCCCTCGAGATTCCTAAATGAAGACATTGTTAGCATCTTCTAAGAATTTTATAGTTTTAGCTCTTAAATTTAGGTCTTTGATCTATTTTGAGTTAATTATTGTACATGGCATGAGGTAGGAGTCGAACTTCAATGCATGTGGGCATCCAGTCATCCCAGCATCATTTGTTTAAAAAAAAAAAAAAAAAAAAAAAAAAAGACTATTCTTTCCCCTACTTGTCTTGGCTTCTTTGCTGAAAATCAATTGAGCATAAATGTGAGGGTTTATTTGTAGACTCTCAACTCTATTGCATTGATCTACATATCTATCCTTTTGCCAGTACCACGCTTGTCTTTATGATTGTGGTAAGTATTGCCTGTAAGTTTTGTAGTGAGTTTAGAAATCGGGACATGAAAGTCCTCCAATTTGGACCATCTTTCTCAAGATTGTTTTGGTTATTCTGGGTCCCTTGGATTTCCAGATGAATTATAGGTTCAGCTTGTCCATTTCTGCAAAGAAGCCAGCTGGGATTTTCACAGGGATTGCACTGAGTCTGTAGATCTCCTCGGGTAGTATTGCCACCTTAACAATTTTAAGTCTTCCAATCCATGAACATGGGATACATTTCTGTTTATGTAGGTTTTCTTTTTTCTTTAATCTCTTTCAACGATGTTTTATAGTTTCCAGAGCATATGTTTTGCACTTGTTTTGTAGGATTCAAAAAATGCTACAAAGCAGGAATTGACAGGGAATCAAGTAGACACTGGGTGGGGATGGGGTGGTGGAGAACAAGAGGGACAGAGTTCAAATGGGACTAACTCGCCAGTTTCTGACCAGAGAGAATGCAAGGATGGTGGTCCCATTGGCTACACCAGGTGGTTTGGGGGTGAAGGAGGGTGAACGGGGTTTAGACACACTGAGTTACAGGAAGTGCCTACTATGAGATGACAAGGTGGTGGTGTCCCTTAGATGATGGCTTTGGTAAAGGATCTGAGTGTACAAGTAGAAAGGGAAGCCTTGAGTGTGGCTGAGATCACCTGGAGAAACGAGAAAGCCATCTTAGGGCCAATGTGCCCAGAGAGATGCGTGAGCTAGAGACGACTGCGCAGGAGTAACGGGAGAGCCAGGAGCCAAACCCAGCGGGCATTTTGTCAACACAGCCAAAGTGAGACGGTGAGACACACATCAAGAAGGTGTGTCCAGAGGACCCTCAGGAAAGCCAATAGAAATGAGGCAGAGTACGGGGGCCCAGGCAAACAGGCTGCTGTCTGTTTGCCAGTCTGTGCACACCAAGGAGGCAACTGCAAGAGAAACCCATACCCATCTCCACGGCAAGTCTTCACACAGGATGGAGGGAAAGGAGGTGGGTCGTGGGCACGGTGCAAGCACACTGGGTGAGTCTTGGTCCTGCAGGAAGCAGGTGCCCAAGTGGGATTAGGCAAACAAGGCTTGGTCCGAGGGAACACCTGTGGGAAAGAAGGGGCAATGCAGGTCTGCCCCACACGAAGGAGAGAGGGAGGAGCATGGGGTGGAAGCATCTTGCCCACTGCACAGACGAAGGCAGGTCCCGTGAGACCCTCGGGGAGTTCTTCCGCCAGTGTCAGCCACACTTGGTCACTGCCGGGAACCGGTGCACGAGAAGCACAGCCATTGCTCGGTACCAACTCAGCAGTGGATTCCAGGGCACAACAGTGGGGCCCTTGATCAATGACGCACCCTGTCGTTGGAGGTCCGCCACGTTCCAATTCAAGGCCATCACATACATCAAACGTGCAGTCTGGGTCTTCTGGCATTGATGGAGAAGTCACTACTGGTAGACAAGAGGGCCCCGTGTACTCTGGGACAATTAAGAGAAGCTGAGGAAAGATCCAAGAGATGACAACAAAACAAAGACTACAAATAAAGAAGGAAAATTCTGTTTGGAGAGGAATAGAGCCTCCATGCATGTCTTTCTTTCCTCTGAAAATTATATTCTATGCCTTCTAAAGTAAACACTATGAAGCTAATATCATTGATTTCTTTTTTCCTCTTGCTAGACTTGAACAACGAACTTGGGCCTAAAATATCTTCCAACAAAGTGCACACAATAAAATGAGAAGGGAATAAAAATTGCACCTGACTCGTTCTAGCATGTATCCTACCAGCAGCAGCTAATTAACTAAAGGCCCAATTACCCACCACTTGAACACTGCAAAGGAGCGAGGAAACCTATTATATGCAGAAAATCCTCATCTTAATGAAATCATTAGCTTCAAGAGGGAAAGAGTTGTACTTCAGCCTTCGAAAGCAAGAAGTGTCTGATGGCTTGTGGCATTACAAGATTTTATTCTACTTGTAGGGGGAGAAAACCTCCCTTAACGTGTTTTACGTGTCAGATGAAAATTGTGTCGCCCAACACTGCCTGTCTTACACTCTAGAAATTAATGTTTTGGTAGGGAGATTTTTTTCCAGTCCAAGTCATAACATATGCCTTGAAAAATGAGCTTGCTCTTGCTCTCTCTCTTCAGTAATATTCAAAAAGGAAGTAGCAACAGGACACGGGCAGGTCTGTCCCTGGAAGAACAGCCAGGTGTGTTTTGTTACAGAGGAAGAAAGGAAAAACAAAATAATATTCTGTACAAAAAAAATCAAGTTTCAAAAGATTCAGATGTACCGAGGCAAGAAACTCTTATTTGTAGGTGGAATTAAAAATGAAATGAAACAAAAAGATCAATGTGTGTTTCGGCTTCATGAGGGGACATTCAGTTCTCCCCTTTCCTTATAAATAGTGTCGACCTAGGCTCACAGCTGCAGCAATCAGACGTCCATTACAGCCAGTATTTATGTTTGAAAGTTCTGTTTCATCTTCCCCATACCCTGCCCCACCCCCCCCCAAAAAGACCAGTAGGAAATTATCTTGGGGTCAGGAAAGCATAGATAGTTGCCCCTTCTGAAGGCACCGGCTACCCCCGACACCCTTTGCAGACAGGTGCCTGAGCTGTCTAGTTCTTCACTGCCCTGACACCTGTGTCTCCATCAAAGCTTCATAGCTTAGCTTTATGTCCCATCCCATAGGACCCAAATCCCAGCTGTGGTAGAGGTAGGCTCAGCCACAGGATAGCATGCCACAAGCTAAACAAGGATCGCAGCTCTATACAAGCCACTCTTCGGTACATTGTAAAGATCTTTTCCACAGAGCACTTACCGCCTTGAAGCAGATGGTATAACTTACCTCTTTGCTGTTATCATGTACTGTCGAGCTCTCTCTGTCTCTGCTAGCATGCAGTCCATGACCTTGGAGGGAGCTCTGTATGCTTTATTTGCTGATCTACCTATCCGAAGCCTTCAAGCAGTGCCTGGGAATTCCTGGCAGAAGGAGCACCATGAAAATGTGTTGAACCAACACATTAAATGTGTTGAGACTTTCCATTCCTAGTGAACATATTTTGGAGTGATATTGTTTACAATCAAAATATATTTGTATACTCATGGGGAATTTTGACAGTTAAGATTGTAAAAGGAAATAAAAGAAACAAAAGGCCTACTAATAAGATTGAGATAATATATTATCCTCCATCAATAGAGATGACAGTAAGTGACCAAGGAAAAATGGTTACATCTCATCCCAAGGACAGGAGGTAGGATTTCAGGTCTTGTCTATGTTTGCACAGAAGACATCTGGGAGCAAGTGGAGCCTTTTATCAAGTGTGCAGAGGCAGCTCCACCCAACATGGTCCTTCAATTCCATAGAAATCTATGGTGTCGGCCCCCCCCATATTCTTTGGGGTTTGAAGTGATAACCTTCTTCCTTAATAGGATGCTGCTCCTGGTGTAGCCACTGCCAACGACATACGGTCAGAATACGTTACATGTCAGGGCTCTGCCCTGTTTGGGCTTCTGAAATGCAAACCTAATGTGGACACCTCTGTCTTCACATCCTTAATGACCGGTCCCCCATGGGACAAAAGCTGATGTTTCGGGGTGGCAGACTTGCACAACTCTGCAGAACATCCTTCAGCCACTCCTCCCTGTATCCGAGTGTCCAGATCTCCAAACCCTTCCTACCTCCTGCCCGCAGACCCCTACCCTTCACACTCGATTCCCCCTCCATGAGAAAGAGACCAACGTGTCACTCAGCTTCTCAGATGTTCATGACCCCAAAGGTTACTCTTTGACCAAAACCATTCATTTAAAACAAAAAACAAACCATAGCAACAGCTATGTACCAGGAACTGGGTTAAGAAAAAGAAAAAGAAACTTGCTCCTGAATTATTTCATTGTAATCCTCAAAAAAAAATTCTGCCAATATGATTGTCAGAGTATATATACAGAAGGAAACTGATACTGAAAATGTGTAAGAGTGCTTCACTCAAGGGCAGAGAAAGATGGCAAATAAACATGGAGAAAGATGGTTAGCATCTCTAGCCATCAGGGAAATACAAACTAAAGCCACAACGAAATACACTACATGCCTATCAAATGGGTAAATTTAGAAAAAAGAAGCTGACAATACTAAGAGCTGGCGAGGATGTGGAGCAACCGGACTCTCATACGTTGCTGGTAGGAACGTAAAATAGCACAGCTACATTGTACTGGTTTTGGCAAAGTTGAACACACACTTACCATCTCGTAGCAATCCCACTCCTAGCTATGTATTCACAGAAGCAAAATGAGAATAAATATCCACACAAAGACTTGATTGAGGCCAGGCATGGTAGCTCCAGCACTTTGGAAGGGCAAGGCGGGAGGATCACTTGAGCCCAGGAGCTCGAGACCAGCCTGGACAACATAGTGAGACTCTACAAAAATTAATGTAAAAAAGTCGCCAAGTGCAGTGGTGCGTGCCTATGGTTCCAGCTACTCAGGAGGCTAAAGCAGGAGGATGGCTTGAGCCCAGGAGTCCAAGGCTGCAGTGAGCTATGATCATGCCACTGCACTCCAGCCTGGGTAACAGAGAGAGACCCTGTCTCAGAAGGAAAAAAAAAGACTTGATTGCAAATGTGTATAGTAATTTTATTCACAATTACCAAAACCTGGAAACAACCTAACTCTTCCACTGATCAGTGGTTAAACAATCGAGAGTAAGTATTAATACATCTACGCAAGAGTACTACCCAGCAATAAAAAGGAAAGGACCACTGGTGCACGCGACAACACGCTAAGTGAAGGAAGCCAGACAAAAGCCTCATGCTGTGTGATTGGTTTCATACGATATTTTTGGAAAAGGCAACTATGGACAGAAATCAGACCAGTGGTTGCCAGCAGGTAGGATGGGGGCACGGGTTGGCTACCAAGAGACAAGAGAGAACTGGGGAGAGGGAGGTCGGTGACAGGACTGCTCTGTATCATGATTATGATGGCAAGTACACAATTGTATGGGTTTACCAAAGCTCATCCAACTGTACCCTTAAAACAGGTGCATTTATCTAGATATAAATTATGTATCAAGAAAGCTTAGCATAAAAAATAATCAATCAGAATGATAAGTACCTATCATAGGCCATAAGGCTTAGGCCTGGCTGAGCTGGACCTTGCACTTGCAAAATACATTTGTTTATTTATTTATTTACAAATTACCAATGAGTACTAACACCACCAATGTCTCACAGCACAAATATGCACTGAGGAAAACAACTACCACTAATGAACTTGGACATAAAACCGTATTTTATAAAGTCTTCTTGACCATTTTGAATTTTTTTTCTGGTCGACTTCTTGCCGGATCTGGAGGACAAAGTTTGGGCCTCACGCTGTGGCAGAGAACTCAGGCTGGGAATGCCAGTCGACCATTTCCTTGTGGTTCGCTAGCGCTTGGACTATTGCGCTTGTCTTCCATAGGTTGCGCATCTTCAGAAATCTTTTTAAGCTATTTGTCTATGCTGAGAAAGTTACATTTTACATAAACTCCGTGACGCCACCTCTAGACTCACTTGACCACACACAGGTGAGGCAGAACACTCACCAATGGTTCAATATTGGGGGGTTCCCCACGCTGTCCTTGGATCACCCTTCATCCCGTTTCTGACTTGGGGCACCTCCCACGTGGCTCGAGTGTGAACACCAGTATTGCTCTGTACAGACATCAGTAATGCTAAACTCATTGACTTATTCTTTGGGGTTTTTTGCTTTTTAGAGACAGGATCTTGCTGTGTCATCCATGCTGGAATGCAGTGGTGCTTACAGCTCACTGTCACCTCAAGCTCCTGGGCTCAAGCGATCCTCCCACCTCGGCCTCCCAAAGTACTGAGATTACAGGCATGAGCCACTGTGCTCAGCCTGACTTTTATTATTTGTTCTTGAATATGTTCTAATATTTTCTTCTTGGTGAAACAATTATATTCACCCATTATGGAGGTCTCCACTCTGGTTGGCTTCCTCTCCCTAACGTCATTAAAGATCTTTTGCAGTTTTGATTTCTCTCCTCCTCTTCAGGCATAAGCAAAGCAAAGCTAATTTCTCTTAAGGTGCACCTTATTGGAATCACCGGATCTGACATGCATTGGTCACTACTCTTTTCCTACTAACCTTTCCATTTATTGAAAGTGATCTTTCTTCCCTGCTATTGTCATTCTAGGACATTTCTTCAAGTATGACATTTCCAGGACACTTCCTTAAGAATGACGTTCAAAAAGAAACTCTTCAGCGTATGTTTTTCGTGGTTGTTCAGAAACAAGTGTAAATAGTCTGCAAGGCTCTTAGAGGGTTACTGATGTCCTTAGTGGCACCTTTCGAGGCTGGCAGCCTCTCGGTTTCATTTCCAAAACCCAATGGAGTGCTGGGGTCGTCGCTCTCCCTGCAGTTGGGTGCCCTTCATTGTGTCATGGTCATTAAAACTTAGGCGGTCACCCACAGTCACCTTGTGGACCAGGCCTGTATGCCACTTCCCACTGCTGCGTTTAGACCTCCAAGTTTCCTGGTGAATTGTTGAGATGTTTGGTGTGTGCTCAGACCTGTCACTATAAAGCAGGGTTTCTCAGCCCTTCACTACTGACGCTGGGGCCGGATCTCAGCCATTGTGAGACACACCTGTAAGTTAAGTGACACTATGAAGGAGAAAAGGACTCCAATAATTATGAGATGTGGCTGAAAGAAGCATTCTGATTTCAGAAATATGAGATGCTACAAAAATGTGCATTTTAGAATTGACCAAATGTGGCCAGTCCTTTCCCCTGGGGCCGCCTTGGAAAAGTCTGCGCAGAATCCTGTGCGCCAGGAGGAGCCATGCTCCTGCGCCTCCCTGCTCTTCGTCTTGTGGTACGGAGCACACACATCGACAGGTGCCCACACCACACGTGAGGGCTTCGCCCCGTGACAGCTCCTAGGAGCAGAGTCCTTCACTGTGCCCTCCAAAAGCACCTCGTCCCGCATCCCTAGGCTTTGCCGAAGTTCTCAGAACTCACGTGCAAATGTGCAAGGACATTCAGTAACAACCCCTGCATTTCCCACATTTACCCATGACTATCAGTAGCCACACCCAGGGTGATTTCCTGCCCAGACAGGCTACTACAGAGAGATCCCATCAAGAAACTTGCTAGCCGGGCTCGGTGGCACACGCCTGCTGTCCCAGTTACTCAAGAGGCTGAGGCAGGAGGATCCCTTGAGCCCAGGAGTTCGAGGGTGTAGTGTGAATAGCCACTGCACTCCAGCCTGGCTAACAGAGTGAGACCCCATTTCAAAAATCAATAATTTTTTTAAAAAAAGAAATGCCATTGGCATAACCAGCAAATGATCAAAGGAAGCAAACACCTTCATTCTCCTTTTTCTCCTCTACAGAAAGAGAAATCGCCTGCGCTGCATGTATGATGACTTCATGTCTTATAAACCCTGGGTACCATTTATTAGAACCTAACTGCACGTGGATGTTTCCACGTGGACTTTCTTTCAAAAAAGAACCAGCAAGGTAGATACTGTTAATGTGAAAAATAAGACTCCGATGGTGGTGGAGTCAACCCATATTAAAGGATTGATGTTAAGAGCGTAGAGTTTTTGTACGCATGTTATTTTGAGTAATCTCCCTAACCTGACACTGACCGATGTCCACAGCCAAAACCCTTAGCCAGAGCAAAAAGTACAAGTGATCTTTTCACCTTTGTCATACCTAAAAGACAATGTCTTCCAATCCAGTCCACAAGAAACTCCCTGGAAAGTTGGAGCAAAATAGCTAAGGGTCTGGAAGGACAAATCTCTCTCTCTGTGTCTCTCTCTGAAGAATTCTGGTTATCCCCGTGGGTGGCCCTCTTTGTGCTCAGAAGTACAAGTTGAAGGCAATCTGTCAAACTCCAAGCAGTGTCCCGAAGCCAAGCACCTCTGTTGTTGTCATGCTACAATAAATAACTCTGCTTTTATCTCCAGCATCCCCTCGTAAGCAGAAGACTTCACATATGTTTAACGAAATGTAAAAATGGCTGCAGGGAGGGCTAGCAGATCAGAAACAGAGGAGGCCAGGAGACCCCTTCTGGCTCTGACCCAAGGCCATGCTTCCTCCCAGGGCACCCACACCTATAGGTAGCCACGGCTGAAATGTTCTCACCCGGGGCAGCTCCCCGACAGAGAGGCCCAATTCACAGCAGATGAAATTTCAACCAAAACAAATGTGTTATGCAAACAGTTACCAACATAAAGTCTTTTTCCTTGGGAGGGTACTTTGAAATGACAGGCGGGAAACCCGATCCCTACCTGAATGTCCGCGGAGGGCGTCCAGTAGTAGCAAATCCTCCAAGAGGGTCAAAATTGCCTGTTATTTTTAAAACCTGAAACTTAAAATAATTCCAGACCCCTGAACCACATGCTGAGCAATCTGCCAGATAACTTATACACATGGAGTTGATTCCAACAAGCCGCCCAAGAAGGGGGTCTCTCGAATTTGGCAACTTCTAATTTCCACATGGAAGGAATTACCGGGACTGAAGGAGCTGAACCTACTGCACTATCAAGTATGGACGTTGAATGTTGTCCCAGCAAGAGTCATCGCACATACTTGCAGGAAGACTTGAGGAAAGCTCGTCTTATTTTCTCAAAGATAGTTTAATACATTCGTTAGAGTTTTGTGGTTGCTCTTACCCTTGTTCTCATTCTGTATGTAAGGTTTGGGTTTTTGTTTTTTTTGGGTTTTTTTTAACTTTTCCCAAATCTGAGAGTAATTAGTTCTGTGCATTCAAGCTCTGGTATTTGGAAAAGTAAGCATTATTAATAGGTTGACTTTGAGCTACCTTCGGAAATTCAGCTCTCCCACAGGCAGGAAAATTCTGACCTAACATCTGTTTTCCAGTAAGATCCTGTTTTGACACCATTCGATACTCATTTGCATTGCCCCAGGTGTTAGAAGGTCAAGGGATAGATCCAAGGTCATGATGAAAATGAGGCTCCCTTTTAATTTCCTGGATTCTTCCTGGACGGTTTCAGAGGTGAATGGGCTCCAGGAACCGAGGGGGGATGAAGACATCACTGCAGGAATACCTAAGCATCTCGGGTTGGGTTTGATTAGAAGACGCTTCTCAGTAGAGCATTATTTGCACATTCGTCTGAGTTTACATACCACTTTTCAGGTTCTCTGTGAAATTTTATAAAATTTTGCAGCTCATTGGAATCCCCCTACACCCCCTCCCCCATTCGTTGCAATTGCCAAATCTATTTACAAAAAGCAGATGCTGTCTAAACCTTCCCCACTCGAAGTGTGGTCTAAGGAACAGCCATTACCAGCATCCCTCTCCCCCCCCCCCGCCCCCCCCCCCCCCCGCACTTGCTGGAATTACAGAACCCCCCTCCCCCACCCCCTCACCGACTAAGCCATAAACTTCAGTTCCCCAGGTGATGGGTGTGCACTGATTAACCAGGGGTCACAAACTGCAAGCCTGCAAGCCAAATCTGGCCTCTGCCTGCTTTTTTAGATAAAGTTTTATTGAAACACAGCCAGGGCCATTCATTCGTCTACATTGTGCTATAAAGGCAGAATTGAGAAGTTTCAGCAGAGAAAGGGTGGCCCACAAAGCTAAAAATATGTACCATCTGGTTCTTTACAAAAATGTTTACTGACCACGGACATAAACCTTTCTTCTACTGGGCAGCTAGACACGCAGTCCTACTGAAACCACAGCAGGAAGCTATTGCAACAGTAAGACAGACAGAGATCTGCTTGGCCCATGTGGTAATCACAGTCACCAAGTGAATTTCTGGACCTCATGCAAGTCCACCTCCCCGGGGGCCAGCACCGTTTCCATCCCTGCAGATCTGCCAAAGAAACACAGCATCCATCTTTGTGAGATTCACAGGCAGATACAATGTTATTAGCATAAATATCTGAGGCAACTAGGCAACCTGAGTACTCTACCCTACCATGGCACTATGTGCAGCATTTATTTTTGCATTAGAAGGGCACATTCCTCACACGGAGTTCTGCTCATTTAACCCTTACATGAAACAGTCAAATAGAAACTCCTAGTGAGATAGCAGCAGGTGCAAAGCTTTAGCTGAAGCTGCTGCCGCTACAGGGGGTGTTTGAAGTCGGGACCAGGGTGCGTATGTGTTATGTACTCATGGAAGCCCCAGTACGATTTTGGAGGGGGGCAGATAAGTAGAGAGAAAAGCCGGACCCCTGCTCGCCATCCTTGCCTGCAGCAAAGCCTGCATCAGAGATTGGGGCCGGTGTAAAAATTGGCTTCACAGAAACCTGGGTTCAGTGTTTGCAAAGATACAAGATGAAATCTTCACAGCCTGTGTGTAGACAGATACTCCTTTTCAGACCTTAGCATTTAGCATCTTGGTGTGGTGCTCTAGACCAAAAGCCCTTGCCAAAGGAGACTCTGGATGCATGACAAATGGTGTTTTGAAAAAAAAAAAAAAATCATATTTGAATTGCACCAGTTCAAATAAGGCAGTAATAAAGCCAAATCACCTGTCTCTCGGAGAGCTGGAGAGATAGAAGGGGTCAGGAAGGGAAATCATAAAATAAACAAATCACTGCTATGAAAATTTATAGGGCTCACCCCACCTCTGAGATGAGAGTTCAAAATAGAAACGCTTGCTCCTTAACACCGGTTATTGTAACAAGATGTGTTTAATACATGAGTTGCTGGATCCATTATTCAGCCTCGCTGTATCTTCTTCCTTTTCCGTGATAGATTTGAAACATCCACCGTTTCATTTGCTGCCTCCTTCCACACACCAGATACTTGACAGCAAATCTCATTTAGATGATGTTTTGTCTAGAGGATGCCTGGCTGCTTTATAATAAGGCAGATGCAGAGGATGCAATTTCAAACACTCGCCTCCAACAGCACGGAGCTAATTACCTGTAACTGGGGCAACACGGCAGAACTGTGTCCCCTGTTTGCCTCCATGCAGGACGTGCGCAGAGAGGTTGGTCCGCCAGCCAGGGCAGGAGCGGGCACGGTGCCTTCTGGCCAGCTCAGCCTCGGGCACCGCCAGGCACAGGGTGGGGTGGCAGGGGCGGCTTACAGAGTGTTCCGTCCTCGCAAGTAGGAACTTGGAACAGTGGAGAAGCTGGCTGTGCAGCTGCAGTGTAAACATGGATGGCCACACCACACGTCATAGAAAATCCGAGACAGAGCAAGTACCTGGAGTAGAAAACCAAAATATATGACCCTTCTCAACGTGCAGTACCTGCCATTCCAAGAGGGCCAAAAACCAACCAACAATTAAAAATAAATGACAGAAACTTTAGAGCATCTTTCTTTACCTTTTTTTTTTTTTTTTAACCTTCTGCCTTTCATTTAACAGTGCTCTCTTTTGTTCAGAGAAATAATTAGTGATAAAAGATTTGGTATACTTCAGAATTGTGTTTAAAAGGAAAAAGACAGCCCAAACTGATTCTGGTCTTCATAAGTTCTGACTTTTCTTAAAATGAACTCATTGCAATTTAGGGGGAAAAATGTAGATTTTCAGTCTCTGACAGAGCATGATCTTGTGCTGATCACAGTGGTGTTAGATGTCTATTTGTAAATCTAGGGACATTTGATGCATTCCTAGATAGTAGCAAGAATGTGATTTTTTTTTTTTAAATAGGATTAAGGAATCTTCCTGTCTGGTCAACTTTTTCAAGTTGTTTTCTGACTTTGCCTCTCTTTGCCTGGTTATAAAATTTGAAACACACAAAAACTAATGCTGGGAGAAATTTAAAGCAAAATAACACAAAGAAACTTTATGATCCATAGAGAATGCAAGGTGGACACAAACAGACACAGATTACTTTCAACACCTTGAAAATAATTACAAATCGGGAAGAACCTGAATTCACTCACAAAGGAATCCCATTCTTGATATTTATCAACAATGCCATCATGGTAATCTCTATTTTAAAGGATGCACCCAACTCTGCTCATCTTTGTGTTTGTTTCCTGGGGCTGCTGTAATAAAGTATCACGAACTCGGTGGGTTTTGAAACCAGAAATTTTCTTTTCCCACGTTTCCGGAGGCTAAAAGTCCTCAAATCAAGGGGTCAGCAGGTGGTTCCTTCTGAGGGCTGGGGGGAGGCTGCTGCAGCCTCTCTCCCGGCTTCCGGCAGCCGCGGGCAACCCATGGCTGGTGGCCAGCTGCCTTCTCCCTGTGTCTTCACACGGCCTTCCCTCTGTGCCTGTCTGTCTGTGTCCAGATTGCCCCTTTATAGAGGAGCATCAGTCACACCAGTCACCAACTCCTGCCCTCAAGCGAGTCTCCAGCCTCGGCCTCCCGAAGTGCCAGGACGACAGGCGCGAGCCACAGCCCTGCGCCTGCAGTGTCCCCTCCCGGGGCAGACCTCTTCTCCGGTACTCAGGCTTGCGCCCCTACTTCACCACCTGCAATATTCACTTCTCTTTTTCCTATATTTCTGTGTAAATGGCCCAACTTGATTACCAGCTCCTTGAAGACAGGGTGTCTTCGTGCCTTTCATGTCTCTAAAATGTTTCCAACTTCAGCTGAAACTGAAATAGGAAACCCAGTGTTTTCAACAGGGTTCAAATATCTCCCCCACCCCCATAAGCTCAAAGAACTGCTGAATAAATTACACCGTGAATCTGAGAAAGCAGATCCGCTTCTCCACACCCAGCAGTGCCGGCTCGGCCAGGGCGATAGCACCAAAGGAAAAACATCATGAGAAACACTATTAAATGTCCAGGCTGAAGTTTGCCACTAAGGCAAAGAAAAGCTTCCCGATGACAAAGTTACTTTGAACTCCTATTTTCATTTCTGACATAGTATTATTACTAAATAAGCTGGGCCAAGTGAGTTTATACGTTTTTTGAAATATAGTCAAGAAAAATATTGTAAGTGTAATATTTTCAGTTAATTATTCAGAAGAATTGGGAGCAGAGGAGTGGCAAGCATTCCGCTCTAGTATAATGTATTGGAAAACTGATTACACTATCCACTAGATTCAAATGTGGAAAAGGTCACATATATTCATATAGACATGTGCATCTACATGCACATGTATACATACCTGTATACACACCTGTATACACATATGTTGGTGCACACATAAAGTATATGTGGGTGATGTGTGTGCACATATATATACAAACACATACTTTTGCTATTCTGCTTGTATATTTTGGATCATTTTGTCATTTGGGTATAATTATCAGAGTTAGGGCAGTGGCCTCTCTTCTCACCTTCAGCTGTAAATTCTGAACCCAGAGTCCCATGAGAAATTCCATTTGGGCTTTCTACAGTGGAACCTCTCACCCACGCAGCTGTGTGAAGTGTCAGGCTTTTTAATGTTTGGACCTGTCTCTGTCTTCACGCTCCATTAAATCTCAGTCCCTCCCTTACAGACAGCCACAGCCAAGCCCACCCTGCAGTTGGGTTCATCCATCCTTGTCCCACGGCCACAAAGTCACAGCCAGAGGAACGTGCAGTGGGCAGGGGGCCTCACCCCCATGTGACCTCCGTGTCCCCTTCTCCCTTCAGCACCTCACCCTGCCCAGCCCCGGGTGGCATCCTCTCTGGCACTGTCAGGGAACGGCTAAGAGCTGCACTTCCCTGGGACACGTGTGTTTGCTTCTGCCCCATGTCCCAGCCTCTCAGATCCCTTATCCTGCAGGGTTCCGGGCTGTGGATTCATGCACCCTGCGGAACTGACTTCGAGAAACATAGGGAGCACCACAGCTCACAAGTGGCCTTCTAGAAAGGACACCCACATATTTATCATCTGACCCACCAGACAAATAAAAAAGTGCTGATAGTGACACTTTCCTGACTACATTAAGAAGCCAACAGTGTCTTGGTGTCTTACAGTGTGACCAGGTAAAGTATGCCCCAAAGTAATGCAACAGATAGCAACACACACTCCGAGTGCAAGAGCCAGCAATGCCCCTGAAGGGTGAGGACGAGGCTGTCTTTGGGCCGGCTGCCTTGAAATTAAGAGAGGCAGCCACGTACCCGTCCCCTCCCATACATGCAACAAACCCTAGCTGCATCAACAACATCTCAAGCTACCCGATGTTTTATTGCACCAGTTACTCCTGGCTTGAATGCTTTCCAGTAGAGAAGTGTGTTAAACCCAAGCTGTAAAATCAGGAATGCTTCCCCACACCCCAGATGCCTGTGGCTTCCAATGGCTTCCCCAGTTCCCTAGTATGGAGACATGCAAAGCTTCCCCGCAGTGCTATGATACACAAATATCCAGATGAGACTTTTTCTCTGGATGCTTAGCCCTCATCTCTGGCTTCTGTGCTCTGAGATTTTACCTTTCCTGGGGCCCAGCAGTTCACCATCCTAATACTTTCAGAGGGCCTTAACCTAGGGAAAAGCACGGGCGGTGCTCAGGAGCCACCTCCGAGCTCAGCCTCCTGCACCCTTAGTCTCAAGTTCCCGGCTCTCTGCCCTGACTGGGCTCTGCGTTGCATCGCCCCAAGGTCAATCCCTGCACCATTTCCTTGGCAAGCCATTTGGACCCAATCTTATGTCCTCCTGGATGGGATTTTGCTATCCACCCCCTCACCCCCTGGGCATTGCCCATCACGACCGCAGCTGAGGAGCACTCACTCTCCTCCCAGTCCAACCCCAAGAGGCCATGTGGGACCAATTTTAGGACAAATGGGACCATACTCTCTGCAGCTTCCCCAGGAGGAAACTTAAGTACAGCCCTCAGCCTGCAGTGATCAATGACCAGCATGGTCTTTTCAGACTTCTGCTTATGTGGGCTCCAATGAAATCTTACAGCAGATAAGCCCTGCTGTTTAGAAAGACAGTGTAAGGACAAGATGCACACACACAGCTTCTCTTTCCACCGGACTCCCAGAAGGGCGTGGAAGCCTCCCTGTGTCCCAGAGGTGACAGATGTGTATTTATCCTCTGTTTCAGTACGGTTGACCTTCCGTGTGATTCTGAGTTCTAACAGCTTTAGGTTAATAGGGGGAATTTTCAGATTGTACCCTTAGTAGGCAGATAGACAGCTCCACTGTGGGGCACAGAAGCCAGTGTCTCTGAAGTCCTGTGGGGCTTTGAAAGAATTCTGTGAAGAAATGGCTATTCATCTCTTGTGACACTGCACACAGCTGTATTCACAGTCCCTTTTGTGTCAGGAAGCCCCAGGGTTCCTGAATAAACAGCTGCGGAGTTCCTCTAACAAGAGACCATTCATTACTTGCAACAATTTAGAATACCTCGAAGTCTGCTTTAGATAATCATTTTTTCATTTTTGAACTTAAATATTAGAGTGGCAAAACTTCGGTGAATCTGCTCAAATCACTAACTTCAAAATCAATTTGTATCTTTCAGAAAGAATCACTCCCTAAACAAGCAAAAATGCATAATTTATATGAGTGTTTATGGCAACATTATTCATAATAGCCAAAAGGTGCAAAAAACTCAAGTGTCCATCAAAGGATGAAGAGATATACAAATTGTGGTTTACCCATATAATGGAATGTTATTCAGCCATAAAAATGAAGTGCTGCTATATGCAACAGCATGGACAAACCTCAAAAGCAATGTTAAAAAGAAGCCAAACACAAAAGGACAAATATTGCATGACTCCGTTTATCTGAAATATTCAGAATAGCTAAATCTGCAGAGACAGAAAGCAGACTGGTGGTTGCCAGGGGTGAGGGATGAGACAATGAAGAATAACTGCTTAATGGGTCCAGGGTTTTATTTTGGGGTGATGAGATGTTTGGGAACTAGAGGTGGTGGTTGCACAAAATTGCAAATATGCTAAATGCCACTGAATTGTTCACTTTAAAATGGTCAATTTTATTTCATGTGAATTTCACCTCCGTTTTTGAAAATGCATGCTTTAAAACATATAAAATACATTTTGTTAAGTAATCTGTAATGTCTTTGTACCAAAGGGTTTAGATTTTCTTTTTTGGAAGAAACTGTTTAAGATACCTATAAAAGGTTATATTAATACGTATGTCACCTTTTAAAATGCTTCTTAGTAGACCTTAAGAATAAGTGGTTCTAAGGAACAACAACAACAACAAAATCTCTACCCCTGTGGATCTGACAGCTGAAAGGCAAAAATGGTTGCAGTTTATCTACCCAAAATCAAATAAAGGAAACAGAGATGAAGACACATAGCTGGGCCATTATAGGTGGATTAAAGCAAAGGGATTAGAAGTTTTTCCAGGTAAAGAAAATGCTATGTCAGTATAGCCCGAGGCTCCTTAAAGTATGGTTCTGGGACCACCAGCCATGGTGTCACCCGGGAGCTTCTTAGAAATGCAGGGTCTCAGCGCACCCCAAAAGCACTGAATCAGGATCTGTGTTTTGACATGACCCCCAGGGGCCCTCATTATATTTGGAGGAGCAGCCGATGGCCCCTCTCCCTGACGTTGTGTGACTTTGCCTTCAATGAAATGCTTCTAAAATGCATGTTCCACAAGCCCAAGGCTCCTAAGAATGTTCTATTCTCCCCGCCCTGCCCCGCAGGACACCCACAGTGACCAGTGCTCTGTCAAGCAGTGCTACACCACCTAGAAGCCCAAGGCAGAGTTTCCTAACCCAGTTCTTACCAACCAACCAAGACTGTGCCTTCTCCCTCAGAGGTGCTTCCTTCCTGTCCCTCCGTCTTACCCCAGCTGATACCCGGACCCGTTGGTTCCACTTCACGCCATTTGCTTTTGACAGTGCTCATACGCCCGCCAATCCCTTTATCTCTTCTCTGCTTTTATCGCCCACAAAGAATCACCTCTAAGGACAGTGAGATGCGTGCAGGCAGCGCTCTGAGTGACCCCAGAGGCCAGGCGAGGCTGCGGGGAGCGAGTGGCAGCGGCAGAGATGTGGGGAAGTGGTCACATCTGCCCTGGTCTCGAAGGTGGAGCCCCCCCGCCCCAGATTGCAAAGGGCCGGGGGAAGGCCAGAGCCCAGGAGGACTCCAGGGTTTGGGGCCCAAGCTGCTAGAAGGATGGAGCTTCCACTGCTGAGACGGAAAAGGTAGCGGAAGGGCGCGTCCGGGGAACTGGCAGTGCACTCCTCAACGGTGCGGTAGGTGTGCGCTGCCCTGTGGGAGCTTCCACTCAGGGGACCGACACGTGTGCGCTCCTCACAGCAGGCTCTGCGTTTACGGGCACGTAGATCACGCTCGTGTGTATTAATGTGATATGACCATTAATATGTCTTTATTATTATTATTTTATTTTATTTATTTATTTTATTATTATTTTTATTAATATGACCATTAATATGTCTTTACTAGCATATACAATAGCCTTTAAAAATCACCAAACCATAAAATATACATATAACTTTCAAATTAGTAGCTCACCCATTGCAGCCTACCTGTGCTCTGGCGCCACGGACAGCATGGGGCTGTCCCCAGTGGACGCAGTGGCCAGCTCTAATTCCTGCCTCTGGCACTGTCTCACTTTCCTCCCCTGCCCCCAGCTTTCCCTTCAGTTATGGAAACACGCCCCACCACCCACCTCTGTGCCCTTTAAACGTATTTCCTGTGTTGTTACTCACCTGCCCACTTAAAAGTTTAAAATGATGCAAGGAAAAGTGGCAGAGAACTCATCTGAGCACCATGAATGACTCTCAAAGAGGGAACCCAGCGTAGGAGAGAGAGAGGACCGACCAGGAGGTAAGGACCAGGGCACAGGCCACTAGGTGTGCCAGGCTCAGGGGGTCCTAGAAGGTGACTGGTGAGGACAAGCCAGAGGTCTGGGACGAGGTGAGTGGTTTGGGATGCCCAGATACGTACGGAGCCAAGCACAAGGAATAGGAATCGCTTCCCTCTGGGCACCACTTAGCCACGTATATCCTGTCTTCACAAGCTGAACGTGTATTAGTCAGGGCAGGATAACCGCAGTAACAAGCAGCCCTGGTGGTTTAACACAATAAATGCTCACAGACAGTCCCAACTTACAATGGTTCAACTTACACACGCTCACCTTTACACTGGTGAGAAAGCAACACACACTCAGTAGAAACCGTTCTTCTCTCACCAAGCTGGGCAGCAGCGAGCCACAGCTCCCACTCAGGCATGCGTTTTCAACTTACAGTGTTTTCAACTTAATGATGGTTTTGCCAGGATGTGAACCACTGTAAGTCAAGACACATCTGTATACCTTGTCCCCACAACATTCCAACAGGCAAGTTCCTGCCCTGATGGTGCTCCTGGGCACCTCTCCTTGCAGACCTGCCATGTTTTAGGGGAATAAGGGCTCACCTGCAGGCAGGCCAGGTCGTGGGGGAGAGGCCAGACCATGGAGCGTCGCACAGGAGGCTGTCTGGGCTGGGCCTGCAGGCGGCATGGGTCAGTTCAGCCACCTCCCACTGGACAGAGCCCTGCATATGGCTGCACTGAAATGCCAGGAAAACTGGGGAATGTGGCGTAGCTGTGTGCCCAAGAGGAGAAGGAAAAAATATGGTGAGTAACAAAGCAATCTCTGCCACAGGCCACCAGGGAGTGACCACAAAGACGAGGAAATCAAGCAGAAAACTGTCATCGGGGAAAGAGCTTTTCGGAAACGGTTTTACTCAATTCAGGAAGAGTCTTTAGAGCTACCACCATTCTCCTCGTCCTGGGCTTAAATTATAAAGAACAACAACAACAACAACACAATAAGAATAATAAAGTTGGGGTGCACCCAAAACAGCTAACTCCACACTAGAGGATATGCAGTGAATTAGAAATTATGATGCTACAGTGGGGATGTCTGTCACCAATCCCATCAATGTCCAAGACAGAAGGAAAACATCAGTTCAAAGTTCCCAGGCAACTCTCCCTGTCTTGGTCTCAGTTCAGACCTCACATTGTCTTTTCATGCCCTGGTTCTTTGCCCTAATTCCAAACCAGCGGACAGCCAGCCGCAGCCCATGAGCAATCCAGCCTACCTACTGTTTTTGCACAGCCCACAAGCCAAGAGTGGTTTTAACATTTTCAAATGAATGAACGAAATCAAAAGCATAGTAACACATCGTGACCCATGAAAATGACCTGAAGCCCAAATTTCTGTGCCCACACGTGAAGTTGCATGGTAACACGGCCACACTCATTCGTTTCTGTGTCGCCAGTGGCTGTTTTCATGCTACAGCGGAAGAGTTGAGAACTTAAACTGTATGCCTCATGAAGATGAAAATATTTAGTACTTGGCCCTTTTTAGTAAGAGCTTACCAACCCCTGGTCTAAGCCTAACTGGTTGCTTTCTGCCATTAAAAACCGTGTCAAAGCCACCGTGTTTTCAGTTCCCAGGGTGCAGTATACTCGATGTTCAAGATTTCCAATGTTTCTGCTTAAACCAGACAACAGATCGGCAGCTGTTCATCCACTTCCCTGGATTTCGCCATACTCATTGCCCCAGTTCATACAACACGGGAACCTCAACAAGTATAGCACCCAGTGACCTGGGATGCTCCCTTTTGTTTTTCAACACCTGAACCAGGAAGACTTTGCTAAACTTCAAAAGTTTTAATCAGAACAAGAAATATTCAGGCCTCTGTATGATGGGGAAGGTTTCCTGCCATTTCTCTCAAGGGCTGTCCTCCACGGCTGTGTTCTGTGTCTCATTTATAATCAACACCACTCCCGGTGACAGGAGCTGGGATCTAAAACTACTCCCTTCCCCGGTGACTTACGTCTCACTGGTTTATACACACCCTGCATCAGCTCCCAGGGCTGTCAGAACAAAGCCAAAGCCAAGATTTACTCAAGTCTGACTGAATTCAGAGCCCCCCAAATAATTCCATCCCATTAGCCCATTTTTCCAGGCCCCTTCTCCACCACAGGGTGAAATGCCACGAATCTATTTACTGCCCTCCCCTACACAGATCCACTGAGTCCATCCCATATTTTCTCATCTATGGATCCTTTTTCTCTGCCTGAAACAAGGTGTCTCCTTCCTCTTTTCAGTTTGCATCAAGTCCAGAATTGAATTCCTAAACCCAGCCTTATTACTCATCTCCTCCCACCGATAGCGCACACAGAGCAACACTGTCACTAATAAAACCCCTTAACGCCTTTTCACACTTGTGTGAAGTTTTATATTTTATTATACTTTTTCTTACTGGTTTTAACCCAAAGCCTGCCTTGAAGTGCAGTCTCCGGAAGACCCCTGCAGGTTGGCAGCCTTCCTGGGCTTGCTTCTGCGGGCTGTTGCCAAGTTCAGACAAACACGTCTTCCCAAGCCTGCTTGGCAACTCAGCTTCCAACTAATCAAACTGGTAACTGCGCCTTGGGCAACTTCTGTTGTCATTAGTAAGTGGCTACTGTTGGAGGAAGCCACACATTTGTCCTGAATTTTAAGTCCTTTTTGCTCTTCCAGACATGAGGTACACTGGGACTACCAGCAATTAATTGTTCACCTCCGCAAGTTTCCATAAAGACATACAGTAATGGCCAACTAGTTGCATAATTGCTAAATAAAATCCTCAAACCTTCTAGCTATTTTAAAAAACATTAAGTTACAAATTCTATTATCAAACAACTACCTTTCCACGGGAGGAAGACAAAAAGGACAACCTTAGTGGTCCAAACCAGAAACTGGAATTAGTAACACAAACTGCCAAATTGTCTTCAGCTAAAACAAAAGCCAAACATTTCTTAACTGAGACCCTAATCCAAGCTAACTCAGAACAGCGAATCAATGGCACAGATGGTTGTCACAGTGACCACACTTGGCTCTACATAATCTAGATGTCAGATGTCGCATATGTGAGATAGGACATTAGAATATTGCTAAGGTGGCAAGCAATGACCTTGCTTCAGATTCCTGGGATCTTTGACCTTCTTAACTTTAAATTACCCCTTTAAATCCATCTGAAAATACTCAGGACAGCACTGGGCCTCCCGATTTATGCTAACAATTTGATCACCTCTCCTTCCCTTAGCAAAGCTAACCGCATTTGAATACACTGAACAGTTTAACCACCTCAACAGATTTCTGATCAAAGCAAGTGTGAAATAATTTCCCCTGCTTTGTACAGCAAAATTCTTCTGCAAGTAAGTCAACAATATGGAGAGGAGATAATGTAATTCAAAAGGCGTGAAGACAGGGTTTATAGAAGATGTATTTGCCAATATTATCATATGAAATTGTTTCTTTTGTTTTCTTAAGTCTCAGCTGGGAGGCAGAGGCAACGGAAACAATGTTCTCACAGTGTAGCAGTGATCTTCAAGATGCTTTGCAGAATGAAATTACTCTCTAATAATGAAATCCACCAGACTGTGGAAAAGCCTAATAAACAGTCACAGAATGCCCCTCGTAGCTTTGGGTCATTTGAAAGTTGATGCACAGGGACCTTGCCCTGCTTCTCCCGAGCCCATGGCTGGAAAGCTGAGAAGGGGTGTGGAAGCCTGCTCCCCTCCCCCCCCTCCTGCTTTAGCATTTCATCCTCATTATTTGGGCCTGCAGGGGTGAGGGGCTTGCCACAGCGTGGGAGATGAAACCCCACCCAAAATGTAGGGAAAGTCTGGAGTCTGTAGTAACATTTAAAAATCAGCGTCTTTCGTCTTTCGTGTAGACTGTTCTAAGCTTTGAGTCTTTCAGAAAGTGCTCGGCATAGTAGCCATAAGCCAACTGCAAGTCCTCACCCAAACGAGTAGGCAATCTGACACGCCCGCCGGCACCTCCTCTGCCGTGGTGACTTAACCTGCACGGCCCCCTCGGTCCTGGTTGGCACCACACTGAGAGAGGAAAGGAAGAGGCCTTAGAATCTGCAAAGGGTGTAGAGTTTTCCCTGGAGCAATGGGTCCCACACTTTAGCACCAAGTGTCTCAGCATCCCCTGGAACTCTTGCTCGAAAAACGCAGAGGCTGCCTGCCCTGGAGCTCCTGATTCGGCAGGTCCCTTTCTAACCACTCCTCAGTGAGACTGAGGCCGCCACAGGGAGCACGACCTTTCCAGAACCACCTACCTAGAGTTGAATTAAATAAGCTGTGAGGACGACGCGAAATACTCCTTGCAAGCTCGTCCTTGGACCCTGTCGCTTGATTGGCGCGCACTGTTTGGCTGCTACACGTTTTCTGGTGCACCTGTCTGATTACTACCCGTTTTAGATTTGGATGGAAGGCGCATCGCCCCGGCTAGCGTCGCAGCTTCCTGGCTACTGGGTGGCCTGAAGGAAATCTCTTAATTTCTCAGACTCTCAGTGAATTGAGAAAACCCCAGAAGGGACGTCAGAAGGGGGCCAAGAATGAAGGGGGCAGTGCAAGCCAAGCACTGGGACTGCCTGGCCTGCAGGACAGTACAGAAATGCTGTGATTTTATTCTTATGTTTACCAGCATGCGATATGAGTGATGTAACATGACCAACTCTAATAAATCGATGTCGGTGGGTCGTAATTCCTTAAAGCATCCACATGCAGCCTCCACTTGTGTTTCCGAGACTCCGTCCCAGCCACATAGGTAGTTTAGTGTGTCCTTGGCCGAGACGATACTAAGTGGATGGAGGTAAGAATATGTTATGCTTTTACATTTAAGAAGACAGATTAGTGGCCGGGCGCGGTGGCTCACGCCTGTAATCCTAGCACTCTGGGAGGCCGAGGCGGGTGGATCGCTCAAGGTCAGGAGTTCGAGACCAGCCTGAGCAAGAGTGAGACCCCGTCTCTACTAAAAATAGAAAGAAATTATATGGACAACTAAATATATATAGAAAAAATTAGCCGGGCATGGTGGCGCATGCCTGTAGTCCCAGCTACTCGGGAGGCTGAGGCAGTAGGATCGCTTAAGCCTAGGAGTTTGAGGTTGCTGTGAGCTAGGCTGACGCCATGGCACTCACTCTAGCCAGGGCAACAAAGTGACACTCTGTCTCAAAAAAAAAAAAAAAGAAGACAGATTAGTTAACAAATTAGGGGGAAATATGGGGATAAATATAAGAAAAGCTTAAGGAGTCAATGTTATATCTGCAGGAAAAACATGGTTATATATATCGAGGTAAATACATGCCCCATTCCCATTTGATCATTATGAGGGTTGCCAAGGAAGGGTCTAGACTGTCCTGTGGTGGCTTAGTGCACTGACGTTTTAATTGTACAATGCTGTTCACGCAGCCTAAACAGCCATCTGAAACCCGGGTGCCAAATGCATCCACACATGAGCCGCTGCAGCCCAGGCAGCTGCTGCCCTTAGCAGGAGCCCCAGAACATCTTTTGTTACCTGAGCCCTTAACGCTTGTCGCCAGGCAACAGGCGTCCCCCATCTAGAGCCAGAGGCGCCCGCTCCCAGCACGAGACCCTCCAGTCCCTTCCCACCATCCCTGATTGCTGCAGAGTGATGTTTAAATAACCTCTCTATTCCATAATCAGTATGCTCCTCCTGAACCATTAATACATCGAGGCCGTGTATAGTATCTGGGGCCTCAAAATCATTTCTGATTGCATACAAACATCAGAGCCATCAGCCATGATGGGAAAACAAACAGCCACCAAAGTACAGGAGAGGTTGCCGCAGGTTATGCACAATAGCTAAAGAGAAGCACACAAGCATAGATGTGCATACCTGTGTATGCACACAAATATTCACACTGCACAAATGAACATACGTGCATATGTGCATGTCAACAATGTGTACACATATGCATGTGTGTATGCATACATAGTAAATGCATGCATGCATACACACGAACACATGTGTGCATGCACAAACATGTAAACATGTGTGCATGCATTTGCACATGCACACACATACATATACAGTATATACCTACACGTGACTACACATATACACATGCACATGCGTATACACACATGCACACTATATGCATGTATATACTGATGCATAAGCAGACGCACATACACACATACACACATGCCATGTATATTCACCCACACGTATTAATGTGGTGAACTCTCTTTTTCAACAACTGAGAGATTGAGTAAACTGGAGACATTTTTTAAGGCCTTCCCCCAGAGAAGAGGTCATTATTTAAAATTGTATGCTGGGGCAACAGCACTCTGCTGACCGAGACTTTGCACTTGCACCTCCAGCGTCCGACAGTCTCCAATTTTCGTGCTGCAATGCGCTGCACAGGGAGGGCTCCTTGTTCTCAGAGCGCAGGAACTGACAGCCTTGGAGCTCTGTGTGGACCCCATGGGTTCTCTCATCGCAGTGACGCCTGCCCTGGGGCTCACCCAGCCACCTCCAACACCTACTGAGCACAACAAAGCTTTCCGTAACTAGCAACCAAGCCAATGAAAGGCAAGAGCCACTGCATTTCCCCTATTAATCTTCTGCCAACACTCGGATCATAATTGAACCCAGAAACCCAAGCTTTGGGTATTCTGGGGCCCACTCCTTGACAAAATGCACCAGTCCTGTTCTCCCGGAGCGGAGGCAGGAAAACTGTGAAGCAGGCAGAATGCAAACACCCAATAGATAAAATGAGACCAGCTCGGGGGACACCACACCTGGGCCCTCCGTCACCTGTCTGCTCTCCAGTCCAGGAACTAGGTCCCCTTGGCAGGTAGGCAGGTGCCAGGTGGGGCCCAGGGGGGATGACAGCGGGCAAAGGAGAACACACCCTCTACACCTTACTTGTCTCTCTTTTAGGACACATGGCTTTGCAAGAATTGCACATTCATCCAACTTCACCCAAAGCATAGTTTCCAGAACAATTGTTCTTCAAGATCCTCCGTGTAAAATGAGGATTTTATGGAAACAAATGACACCATGTGCCCCCGTTAGACACACACAAAGCAAAATCTTAAATAAATGTCTGTAAGAAATCTTTTCACTCCACATGGCGATACTGAGCACCTCAGATTCCATTTTCTCCTTGGTTCTTATGAAGAGAAAGCTGATTTATTTTCCCATCCTAATGTGCTCTGTTAAAATCAGACTTCCTGGAAGCTACAGAAAGCCACAGCAGAGCTGATGTGACGTAAGTAGACGCCTCCCAGAGGTTTCTGAGAAAGGTTTTGCTTTCCTGACGGAGACATCTTCCCTCCCTCCCTCCTTTCCTTATTCCTTCCTTTCTTCATTTATTCATTCTTGCCTTCCTTCCTTCCTTCCTTTTTCCTCCTTTCCTTCCTTCTTTCCTTTCTTCTTCCTTCCTCCCTCCCTTCCTCCCTCCTTTCTTCTCTGAGTCTACAGCACACACTTTGGGGAAGTCATCTTGCAAACACAGAGCAACAGGCATTGAGGATGAAGGGTGCAAGCTGAGGACAAGTGACAGGAAGGAGTTAGAACCTGGGGTGCTGGTGAGAATGCGGGGTTGCCGCACCAGCCCTGCCTAGATTGTCTTTGTCCGGATCTTTCTCAGTGTAAGAAGAAATTAATTCCTGCCTGGTCAAGACTGTGAGTCAACTTTGTCCCACGCAGCCAAACACTATCATAATTAACATGATTAACCCAGTGTTGCCCAAACTTATTAGGACAAAGAAACTCTTTTTCCTTGAAGACTCTAATGTTGTTAATAAACAAAATCCCATGAAACTGTAGTTCTGCTGATCACATTTTTGGAAAAACTGACTATATTAATATTATTATAAAAAGGCTTTAAATTAAAGGGTGGGGGGAGCTCCTCGCCATGACATGTGCCGACGTGACCTGCAGCCCATGCGTGCGCTGCTCTTTGGGGAAGGGGAGGGGGGTTTTAATGGAATGTCACCATAATGGAAAATAACTCAAAGAATGAAACTCAGAAATGCTGGAAGCATTACGTCAAAAGTGTATTAGTCACCTTTATCTTCAGAACATAAATATTTTAAATATTATGTTCCACTGAGAAATTTACAGCCTAGTTTTTACTACTGATTTGCATTACTTGGACAGGAGTCATCATTTAAAACATCTTCCATGAACAAAGTATACTCCATAGCTGGCTGCTTCTCGGACTTCTTCCACCTAGAGGAATTTGAAATAAGCACCAGCTCTTTATTGTTGTTATTTTACAAAGTCCAACTGTGTGTGAGCCTGGGCGGCGGTGTGGGGTTGCTGAGAAGAGACACAGATGAGGACTTCAGGGCTGTCCTGGAGCCCGGCCTTGCACGAGGGCAGTTACTAGGCCCCTGACGCAGGGCTAGTCTGAACGAGATGCACCGTAAGTGTAAAATACACATGAGATTTCAAAGATTCGGTATGGAAAAAAGAATGTAAAATATCCATTAATAATTTATATATTAAGTACAGGCTTCAGTGATAATATTTTTGATGTATTGGGTCAGTTACATATATCATTAAAATTATTTCATCTGTTTCTTATTATTTTTCCTAATGGGACTGCTAGAAAATTTAGAATTACAAATATGGCCGGTATCTGTGGCTGGCATTATATTTTTACTAGTCAGTGGATTCTAGACACTTTTCTTTCATTACTATGTTGTGACCCTTTGAGGAAATCTTTGGGCCTCAGTTTCCCCATCTATAGAAGGAGGTGATTGGCACATACCGTGCCCAGATTTAGATGTGTGGATTGTAAAAGCATTTCCTCTTTCCCTTTCTTGTCTCTTAAGAAAACAGTCATTTCACTATCTTCCCCAGAAGAATACTGAGCTTAGAGTCAGAAAGTCTGGTGTGAGAACTGTTTATGCCACCTCCCAGCCAAGGCACTTTGGGAAGGTCACTAGTTTTTTAGTGTTGGTTTCACATGAGACAAACTCGTGTTTGAAATGTTTTAGATAAAGTCCCACCCAAATGTTAAGCTGGCTCTGAGCTGACATGTGGTTGTCTTGAAAGTGAGAGTGTTTATTCGCAGAGACAGAAAATAACATGCAGGGAAAAGGCTTTTGAATAATGAAGGAAGCTCCTCTTCCCAGGAGCTTGCAGCCTGAAGCCTGAAGTGCTGAATTACACAAAATGCCGCCCACGACTGCCTTATTAGATAGTTTCAATCATTCTGCGGAAGGCTGAAGCAATTAGCACGTAGGTGCTCGACAGGAAGCCAGTCTCAGTGAGACAGCAGATCTGTGCCATGTACTCTCCAGGCACGCGGATGCAGCAAGAGAACAAGACATCGGCATGGCGCCTTCCCTCATGGCGCCTCTGTTCCTGCAACGCCACAAGTCCCGGCGTCACATGGTATCAGTCACAAACAACAGTAGCTAGCACAAAAGACATGCAGGAGGAAAAGCCTCTATAAACATGATAGAAGGTTCCTCTGTATTAAAGCTGGAACTTTTGAGAAATCACATATAAATTGTCTCAGAATTCTGCAGTGACTTGATCTCCTGTGATGCAAAGAGGTGACAGGTCAGGGAGAGACAAGCATAGAATGAAGGAGAAGACGAGAAGGACAGAAGACAACAGAAACCCAAGGTGATGCTAGAAGCCAAATGAGAGGAGACGCTGAGGACCTGAAGCCGAGGGGCACGGGCAGGGCCTGGGACAATTGCCTGAAGCACGTTCGGCTTCAGAGCAGGTTTTTCAGACCACGGGCAGTGATTTGCCCAGCATCGAAGCTTGCAGCTTCAGGAACCAATGAGTCACATCAGAAGCCACTCTATAGGCATAATTGGATGCTCTTCCTAAAATTCTTCATACATTAATGCTTGAACTGTTATTAAACCATACACACAGTATTCACTGTTGCAGTGCGTGTCACTAAAGGACTCACTGCCTTGGGTGCATCAAGAATCAGGTTGAAATAATTTGCTAAGATAATTTACAGAACACTAGCTCATGGTGGCCCAGACCTACAGGATCAGAATTTGCTCTGCAATGAGAGACCCAGGTGATCCATAAGCATGTTTAAACATCACTGATTTAAGCTCTTTCTCCTCTCTTTGGTAAAGTCCTTATTCCAATGACTTCAAGTATCACCTCTGCATACATGACTCCCAAATCCATCTTCCGTGATACTTTACAGCACCACATTTATGCTATTACTATACAAAACTGCTGCAACTTCCTATGCAGGCTTCCTCCCGGTTCTGACTTGGGTAGCTGTGCTTTTAATTTGGAGTTTGGAAGTTTTCTGTCTCCTAGCGGCCCCCACAGTGTGCTGTGAAGGTTGCCAGTGTCCTTGTAGCTCCGTGTGCTGCCCAGGAGAAGAGGATGCAGAGTCAAGCTGCCACCATGCTCCTACCAGAAACTGTATCCTCAGAAATGTTTGAGGTTATGTACGATTTATTCCTTCTGGGTTTTTTGGGTGTTTTGTTTGTTTGTTTGTTTTGTTTTTTTTCCAGGGAGAGGGGTATTTTTCTTCTTTCTCTTTCTGGAACTGCTATTTTTCAGCTATTGGATCTCCTGGAGTGGTCCTCTAATTTTCTTATCTTTTCTCTTCTGCTATCCGTTGTTTCTTTGTCTTTTTATTCTACTCTCTGGGAGATTTCCTCAGCTCCATCTCAGGGGGTAAGCCTTGCTTGTGCTCACCCATATCTGGCTGGCATGTAAATCTCCATGTCTGCCAGCCCATAACTCTTGGCTTGGGGACTTTCTATGGTGACAAGATTCAGCTCCACTCTTTGTTTGTTTGTTTGTTTGTTTGTTTGCTGAGACAGGGTCTCACTCTATCGCCCCAGCTAGAGTACAGTGGCATCATTATAGCTCACTGCAACCTCAAACTCCTGGGTAAAGCCATCCTCCTTTCTCAGCCTCCCAAGTAGCTGGGACTACAGGCGCATGCCACTATGCCTGGCTAAGTTTTTCATATTTTTTAGAGACTGGGTCTTGCTATGTTGCCCAGGCTGGTCTTGAACTCCTGGCTTCAAGAGATCTTCCCATTTTGGCCTCCCAAAGTGCTAGGATTATAGGCGTGAGCCACTGCACCCAGCCCCACTCCACTCTGTGGGCAGCAAGTTGTAAATGTGGAGGAACTATTCTGTCCTGGGAGCAGCCCTCAACTAATGACTGACTGGCTTTTGTCATTCAGCATATTTCCTTAAAGATGTATGCAAGTTATTGCATATGTCAGCAGTCTGTTCCTTTTTACTGCTGAGTTTGTTCCATAGCATGGATGTACCACAGTTTATTTAACCACTCACTTATTGAAGGACATCGAGAGTTGTTTATAGTTTGGGACTATTAAGAAGAAAGCTGCTGTGAACATTCAGGTCTTTGTGACTTGGAACACAAGTTTAACTTCTCTGGGACAAATGCCCCAGAGGGCAATTGCTAGGTAGTATGGTTTTTGCATGTTTTATTGTGCCAAGTTTTTGCAGAATCATCAATGCCAAGCTAGAGGGGTTTGGACTTTAATTAATAGCACTGAACATGTTCACAAACTGTTGGGTAGATAGGATGCGATCAGAGTATTACTACATGCAAAGAAATCACCTCATGCAGTTTGGAGACTAGACTGAACATGAAGAGTCTGAGCCGCCATTGGCACCAAAGATGGAAGGATGGTGTGAGCCGGGACGGGGTCAGCGGGAAAGGGCCGGGAGAGCGCACCCGGCGCCAAGGTTCTCTGAGATCTTATAGAGTCAATTCCACAGCTGGAAAAAGGATGTCCTCGTAAAATATGCCCCTCTGGACTTCTTCAGCCCTCAGGAAGATATTTGAGAAGAAATATAAACAAAGCAAAGCAAAATAGAAACTAGTTGTGGTTAAATGTATTTTTAATTAATGTGCCCATCTAACATTAAAAATGATCCCTCTAAACAAAACCCATGACTCAAATAATAGCTGGGACAAGACTTTCCGCCTCACTTTTTCCCGTCTGCAGCCGGTGAGGACTGCTGTTATTAAAATAAAACATATCCTGCCTGAAATACCATGATTGTTTATGAAAAGTATCTTTAATAAAGCTTGGCTTGGAGAAAAGAAAAATAAATAAAATAAAACATAATGCACTTATGTGGGTAAGTGATGATTTTCCCCTAATATATTCTAATTCGAGCTATTTTCAGAGAGCCTGATCTGAAAATTGCTCCCATATCTATAAAAAATGTGTATTTTGAGAAATAAAAGATGAGAAACAAGAAGAAAAAGATACTAAAAAAAAATTGCTGCAGCCTGTCTGGTTATGACTTGAGCCAAGAATCTGATGTCCTAAGAAAATGATTCTCTCCAACAGTTTTAGAAATGGAAGAACCCAGACAAAAATAAGCCTCTGGCAAATGGAGTCTGTACAAGAATCTATCCAAAAAAATCTAATTTAAAAAATATATTATCTCAATGGTATATCATCATTTGGATACCTTAAAGACAAATTATTATGAAATCTTTTTAAAGAATTGTCCCAACTGTATTGCAACCCCCTGTTCTTTGTAGTTTCTTATTACAGGGTTAAAGTTGGTTTGTTGGTTTGTTTGGGGTTTTTGTGATAAAGCTGTTTTTCACAATAAAACCTTAGGGGTAGGAAGCACACGCACTGGGCCGTGTTTCAGAGCGGGTTGCTCAGGGAAGCCAGCATGGTGAGGAGGGAAAGCGAGGCAACATGGCCAAGGAAACAGAACACCTGCAAAGATGGATTGGCACGTGGTTTTGGTAAGCCAAAGGGACAGCGCGGCTGTTAAAGTTTTGGAATTTGCTTATATAAAACAACCATTAATAACCCCAATAACTAGCTGGGCGCGGTGGCTCATGCTTGTAATCCTAGCACTCTGGGAGGCCGAGGTGGGAGGACTGCTCGAGGTCACGAGTTCAAGACCAGCCAGAGCAAGAGCAAGACCCCGTCTCTACTAAAAATAGAAAGAAATTATCTGGACAACTGAAAATATATGGAAAAAATTAGCTGGGCATGGTGGCACATGCCTGTACTGGGGAGGCTGAGGCAGGAGGATCGCTTGAGCCCAGGAGTTTGAGGTTGCTGTGAGCTGGGCTGACGCCACGGCACTCTAACCTGGACAACAGAGCGAGACTCTGTCTCAAAAAATAAAAAAATAAAAAAAATAACCCCAAAGACACAGTGGATTCCTGAATCCGGGTTTTGCTTTCTGTAGATTAATAGGTTTCTCTAATAGCCTCTTTCTCCAGCCTGTTCCTGTGTTCCGCTATACAAGGAACGTACGGTTCTTGTTCCAACGGTGAATTTAATGAGACATTAGACAATACTTTATGTCTTAGAGCCACCCCCAAAACTCACGAGGGTGTGTTAGGTGCATCTCCTAACACTTAGGAGTGGGCTGGTTGGTTTTTTTCTGTCATATTTACAGATACTTGCATTTTCCTTCAGAGGTTACCAAGGGTAGAGATTTTATGGGACCTGAGACATATCAGACTCTTTTCACTAGCTTTCAAATCCTGAATTTCCCAGATTTTCTTCCATGTGAATAGGTCCACATATTTGAACCACAGCACATGCAAATGTACTCTGTATCTAATGACCTGTTTACTTGAATTACCACTGTATGTGTTAAGGTGCTTAAGTGTGCATAACTTCTAGCCAACCAAGAGGAAAAAGCGTAATTCAAAGCTTAAGAATGATTACATGTATAAAAGTTTTAAAATCTTTTATCCGTTAAACAAGGACATGTCTTTAAAACTGCTCTTTTGTTCAAAAGCAGACCACAGTCATGGTTCTTAAACTGGCTGTTTTTAAACTCATTTAAAAAAAAAAAAAAAACCTTAATTATTTTGTTCTATATGCTTCAGTAAACTCTGCCCACTAGTTTGTGGGGAAATTAGTATATTCACTAAGCACATTCTCAAATGCAGGTAACAGCATGTGACTGAAGCCTACGCGCCATGATAGCTCGCCTCCAACACGGTTCCCAGTAATCTTCCCCCCCGGAATTCATGCCCTTGAGTAGCGCACACCCACATCAAACCAGGACTGGCCCTGCACGTCCCATAGCAACAATACTATGCTATTTCCAAGGCTGTCATAAAAGGCATCAAAGCTTTCACCTTGGCTCTTGGATCACCCACTCTGGAAAATGCTGGCCACCATACTGTGAGGACACGCAAGCATGACGAGAGGCCCATGTAAAGAGGGACCAACTCACCAGCCACAGAGGGAGCCAACTGGGAGGCACTTGGAAGCGGATCCTGCAGCCCCAGTGGAGCCTTCCGATGACTGCAGCCCTAGCTGATGGCTGACTATGACCTCCTGAGAGATCCGGAGCCAGAACCACCCCACTAAGTCACTTGCTAATTCCTGACCCACACAAAGCCTGAGAGATAAGAAATGATGACCTTTGTTTTATCTTAAACCACTATATTTTGGGTTGATTTGTTACACAGCCATACTAACTGGATTGTGCGTACTTGTATGCGCACAAACACACACACACACACACACACACACCCCAAACACAGATCACCCAGAAAAGAACTCTACAAGGGAAAAACTTTTGCCAAGGTCTCAGCCCTTAAAGTAGATTATTCAGTGGATCAGATAAAATAATTTTTATTGATCATCTTTAAAGTATCCAAAAATTGAACATGAATTTTTTGCACAATCATTAAATTTTTCTTCTTAGGGCCAATGTTTCTCCCCCTATAAAGTTCCTTTTTCTGGTGAGAGTCTGATGAAGGGTATAGACATAGTCGGTGTGCCCCTCCACGTTTTTCATAACTGTCTAGATATGACTGCCAACAACCCATGTGCATTATGAAATTATGTGATATTTCATTGAATTGACAAAAAATAGGAATCAAATTGAGACGGTGTACAACATGATTTAATTTTTTCTACGAAAGAAAGCTTAAACTGGGTGCAGTAATATGTGCCTGTAGTCCTAGCTTTTTGTGAGGCTGATGTGGGAGGATCCCTTGAGCCTAGGAGTTTGAGACCAGCCTGGGCAACATAGTAAGATCCCATCCCTCCAAAAAGAAAAGATAGGTTAATAACTTAACTGACTTCAGGAAAATATTTTCCTTAAAATTCAGATAAAAATTTTAAGTGTTCTATCAAATATTTGCATTGAAGTAAAATTAAACTCAAGTATTTTTTTTACTGAACATGTGTAATCAACTGAATATTAGAACATACATTATGAACAAAACTATGTTGGATATGCCAAACTCTCTATTTTTAAGCAACAAATTATTTCTCTTGAAATAGAGAGTCCTACGAACCAGACTTGCTGCATTTGCTATGTGTTCCCTGTCTTGCTACACCTATCCAAAGATGAAATTCTTATCATGTTAGCCAAAGTCTGTCTTAGCCACATGTATCAACTTATATTCATGGAATCAAATGTATGAGATTTGCTCACAGATAGTAACTCAGTTCATGAAATTATATGAGCAAATCCAATATTCAGAAGACCTCTAAAGAGAATACAGCCTGTCGTGCACAAAAAAATTTAGAACAAAAATTAAGAAGTTTCTTTCACCAGATCAAGGAGTTTCTCAAGCACAGAAAACTGCCTCTGTATTCTGGGTAATTACCCACAATATAAAATGCCTATTTCCTAGTCCTTTCTTCAGCTAGACATTTCTCCATCCATGGCACCACCCCCTTTTCTAATCCCACAAGGAAATGTCCTGTAAAAACAAAAAAGAAAATTTCATCAGTAACTACCCTGCTTACTTGTGTTTCTGGATTTTATTTTGCATTCTTTATATCAAGGGAAAAGACACATGGGACAAATTGGCTTTTCTTATGTGCCCTTTTAAAACATTTGTTGAGCAATCCCTATAACCAGCCAGTGGTTCTAAGCATTCAACTATTCAACTAGTATTACATATTTAATCCTCCATTAATAATTGGGATTAATACCGTTTCTATCCCCTTTTTCACAGTAAAGAAATGGAGGCTCCAAGACAATAGGAAATTCTGCCCAGTTCACACAGCTAGCACAAAGCAGGATAAGAGTTTGAACCTGGGAAGTTGATACCAACCTATGCCTTTAACCATTGCTTTATGTCCCTGGTCATTTTAATTAATAAAATCAGCCACCAAAGGAATCCACTCTCAGTGGCTTTAAAACAAGCTATTTTATCACCTATCCCAGGGGGCAGAAGAGAGTGGAATTCCCAAGAAATCTGGGTGTCTTGGAAAGGTATATGTGTTGTATACCTTCTACAAGTCCCTCAGACCCTCCAGTAAACTCATAAAGATGGCAATGATGTTGCTACATATTATTAATGTACAAAGAAATACATTGAAAGAGGTTTTCCCTGACTTATAAGACTGTAATTGAAAAACCAAGTACTGGTTTAATTCAACTACTGCAAGAGATTCCAAAAACAGAGCCCCTTTAAAGGAAAAATGTTAGTCATCAAGGATTGTGATTGATGGCTTGGTGTCAGATCAAGCAGCATCAAGACAGATCAAATTGCTGTTCTAGTCCTGTGTGTTCTAGCATTACATCAGATGCTGTACATTTCTCGGTCAGTTTAACATGAGAAACACAACAATGGCCAATTCAAAATCAGAATCGACATCGACAACATAGTTAATCTGTAGGAATTGATAGCAAATATGTAAGTAGGGAAGACATGGCAATTTGTACATTGGATAGTGAGCTTACTTTGCTAATGGCAAGCTGGACACACACACACACACACACACACGCACACACGGGTGCAGAAGCATAAACAATAAGTTATATTGTTTATTCCTTCTGTGATCAGGACTCAGTAATTTATTACTAGGAAGTTTTATAAAAACTTGCCCTACAGAGAAAGGAATTAGAATGAATGAAAGGAATTAAGGCAATTGATTGCTGAGAATTGTGAAATTATCAAAATGTCACATGGGTAACAGCATCTAAGTGAGATCAATACTCCCAACCATAAAATACGCAACGCTGTGACTGCCTACCAGGGCAAATACCTTAGCAGCATAACAATAGTGATGAAGATAATGTTAATAAAAATACTATCTTGTGTTTATGTACCCTCCTGGAGAAAAATTACTGAGAAATCATCACTGGATAATATTTAACTGTAATGTAGCACTATGGTAGATTCTTGACCTCTTTTATTTTTTTTTAAGATATCTAGTCCAATGTCCAAAAATTTAATCTAGAAGCATTAAAAAAAATATAAAGCTCAAAGAGTCTTTAAAGACCAGTTATCTTATTTTTAAAGTCAACTGAATTGCCCCAGATCCTGCAGTTATTTCATTCACATCTTTGTTCACTCATTCAGCACGTGCTACGTAAGCCAGCAATCACACCAAGCCATGGGGACACTGGCCCACACAACCTGTGCCACTGCTAGTCAATGCAAAGCTAATATCATATCCAGACCTTCTAGCTCCTGGTCAAAGACATACAGAAAAAGCATAAAGTTACTATGTCCACTCTGGTGGATGGATAATCTGTCGATGGAGACGAAACTCATATCAAATAGCAATGTCTCTGGCAAAAGCACCATCGCTGTAGCCGTCATTACAGCAGCCTAAATGATTCTGACAGCCGCGGGCCACTCTAATCATCCCAGAAACACTTACCAATGAGTTCTGGCAAAGTAAAAGCAATGCCTCGTTTTCCCCAAATGCACGACAGTCAGTTATCGAGACCAGAGTGGTGCCCATTAGAGACTGCTTGACTGATCCAGGGCAGAGGTGTTCGGGGGTTTCTGCTGCAGCTGTACATCATTCCTCAGGCACTGTTCTCGTCCTTTTGGACATTGATCTTCAGGAAGAAAGAAGAGAAATGAGGCTGATTGTGGGTAAAAGGAAAGGTAAAAATGGCCAGTGTTCAGACAGACTCGCAGCTGTCCCAAAACAGGCAAGTAAGCACTTTTGTTAACACAGAGCCGCCATGCTGGGATCCGGATGTCAACAGATGGCGAGGCAAAGGCTAGCAGGAGAGGAGACACACACGCCAGTGCCCTCATCGTGGATGTGCTGATCTCTGCACCTCAGGAGCTTACCAATGAAAAGAGTTAGACAAACACAGACACACAGGAAGTGGATGCTAACGAAAGCAAGTGGTGGGAATCCCAGCCAGGATTCGGGGCACCAGTGTGCTTCCTGGTGTCCACACTGAGGACACACAGGAAGAAACTGGAGGAAACAAGCCCAGGAGACAGGCCTCGGGACAGTCAATCACGTTGAACATGTGTGATGTTGATGCAGCATTTGCCTTCATTAACAGAAGTCATTCTTTCATTTCATTCCTCACAGCTGGGTTTGGGTTTGGTTTTTTTTTAGCATCCCTTTTCTGTGTATCTGTTGGTTCAACTCCTTTTGCTTGTAAGTCCCTGTTGTGTAGAGATCAGTAACATCTATGAATTGAAACAAATGTTGTGAGTAAGAAAGTATATATAACATGTGGATGGAAAAAATAAATAAGGCACCTTGGGGGTGAAGAAAAGTCATTGAAATTTAAAAGGCAACAGACAGAATCTGCTCTAAGCGGAACGCAGCCAAGAACAGAAATTGTGATTAGAAGATTGAATCAAGAAATCTGCCCGGAACAGGGAGAGGAAGAGTTAAAAACTGATTTAAGCAAAGGAATACTTAGCAACTCCAACCCATATCAAACTGCAGTTCCAGTAGAAAAGAATGAAAATTTAAAAAATGTTGAGAAAGTCCTCAACAGCCCAGATCACACCTGAATCATCCTGGAAACCCTTCAATGCTCAACAAATGGGGAACTGCACAAATGGGAAGTGTATACGTGTGAGGTTCTATGTTTCTTGCTCTGTTGTAAATGACTAATCTCTACGGAACTCCGTAGAATTTGCAAAGCATTCTTCACTTACAGCATCTCACTCTTCTCTTAGCAGCCTTGTGACATGGATATCAGCAAACTTATTTCTCACCTGAGAAAACAAAACTCACAGGAAAAGGTAGAAACTTGCCCATAACCCCAGAACCAGAGAAAAACAACCCGCAGTTTTTAAATATGTTCTCAAATTCTTTGATACTTCTCCTTTCAAAAGGCAGAGCCCAATTCCTCTCCTCTTGAGTGTGTGCTGTATTCAGTGACTTGCTTCCAACAAACAGAGTAAGGGTGAAGTGAAGGCATGTGACTTCCAAGACTAAGTCACGGAAGGCACTGAGTCTTCCCCTGGCTGTCTCTGGGCTCACGCACTCTGGGTGGAGCCAGCCGCCATGTTGTGAGGACACTCAAGCAGTGCATTGGACAGGTCCACTTGGCAAGGAAGAGCCTCTCTACCAAAAGCCATATGGGTGAGTATCTTGAAAGCCAATCCTCCAGGCCCAATTAAGGCTTTAGATGACCTCAGCCAGGGCTGAAGTCTTAACTGCAATCTCTTGAGAAAGCCTGGGTCAGAACCACCCAGCTAAGTGGTTCCCAAATTCCTACCCCCAGAAACTATGTGATAATAAATGTTTGTTGTTTTAAGCCATAAGGGGATGATTTGTTATGTAGCAATAGATAAGAAGAAATAACAACAGGAATCAAATCCAGAGGCCTTGGCCCCAAAGCCTGTGCTTTTTCATTTCACAACACTACCTTTCTATGACTTTGTGTGTCAAATCAAAATATTTTGACCTTCTCAACTTACGTTTCCCTGTCAGTTCAATTTTTGCCAATTACATCACCTTATCCTGTGCCTAAGTATAGCAGTTCTTGCATTCTTGAAGCACTAGTCTCCCCTTCTGCATTATTTGGGCTGTGAGAACAGGGGATAGACCAGTTTGGGTCACCATTGCATCCCCACGACCAAATGTCATGCCCTGTACATAACAAGCACTGGATACATATTTTTGGATGAGTGCATGAGTGATGGCCAAAATACACATGACACAACCGGTCTACCACGGGGGCTTTGCTCTCATTTTATGCTGACCCAAAGGGGAATACATCCTGTACCTACGAAAGAAGAGGGAACATGTTGGAGCTGTGATTTTTATTGATCTGAGTTCCCCTGAAGAAATTTGTTTTATTCAGAAAATACTCTGACGATCAGGAAGTATGACTGTTCTTCAACAACATGCAAAAATCTCCAAGGCATACAAAAATGCGAATATTTTCCGAACCCAAAGTGTCTTGCCCGGTCCTCCATGTGTTCTTTTGCTTCCTGTTCCAGGCTGACTAAAGGTTCTGGGTGGCCAAGCCCTCAGACAGGAGGGGCCCGACCTGCCAATGACCTCATCTCACTCCACCCTGGCCCGGCTGCAGAGGGGAGCCGTGAGCACTGGTACACGGAGCATTTCTCCGGGCAAGATATTCGTGCGCACACCAACAGTCAGGCAGCTTGCAATACCAAGTTTCAATGGCTTTTCACTTTGTAGGAAATGCCTAGCCACCCAGATTTTATTTCACAGCCAGGAAAAATAATAACAATAATAATGTGTGAGGGGAACAAAATGCAGGAAGCATCTACAAGACATGACTGAAATAAGAAATCCAAGGAACAAAAATGTCGCTACGGCGATGCAGTTTTGATCACAGACTGAACATTTTTATAGCAACCACCAAGACAGAGGCAATGTCACGTGTACGTTTCCATACAATTCTCCCTCCTTTCTTCATCATTTTGCCATCTCGTCCTCCGCTGACCACGAACTTCCTGCAGAATATTCTGGGCTGTCTAACATAGTAGCCACCCGCCACTTGTGGTTATGGAGCACTGGAAATGGCGAGTGTGACTGAGAATTGAACTTTGACAATAATTTGATTTTAACTAATTATTAATTTATTATCAATAACTATGTTGATTTTAGTTAATTTAAACTGAAATGCCTGCATGTGGCTGGAAGCTGTCGTATTGGACGGAGCTGCCCCAGCGCAATTTCCCACAGCGAGTTGGGCTCACTCACACGACTGGAAGAATTTAGATCGGAGACAGACCCATTATTATCTTTCTGCCAAAGGCGGAGAGAAAGGTACTCAACACTCCAAAATCTCAAGCTGTTTTTCAAAAACTGCTAGGGAACCCCACTGGTCTACTGTCTTCTGGAGTCTGTTAGGACCAGCACCTCAGCTGAGAAGAGAGAAGAAAGCACACTCCAGTCTCCCGCCAGAGTTCCCCCCACGTCGGGAAGGACGAGTGGGTCGGGTCTACGGGAGGGACCATCAGGGTGCCCCTGGGGGCTGAAATGGGGCCGCAGGGCGAGGCAAAGGGCTGCCTGGAAGAGAAGTCCTGTTCCATCCGCAAAGGACGTCCAGCTGGAGCGCCGTGTCCTCAGAGTCCCTGAGCAAGATGCGCAGTGAAGGCATCAGCTACAAAGCTACAAGTTGCTTGGGAGCAGGTCCAAACACCACAACGTGGCAAGGAAGCAGCAGCGGCCTCTGTCCCAGCCCTCTGCCCAGGACGGACCCACCTGGTTTCTTTCCACTCCCAACGCACACCTGGCCGTGGGTTTCTGGAAGCTCAGTCTCCGAGCCCAGGCTCATGTGCTCCGTCCTAGCGTTCTACAGGGCTCCCTGACCCCACACCTGTCAAACTCCGCCTGAGGGCGCTGTGGAGCAGCTGGAACCGCAACCCCTATTGGTGGGACAGCTTGGGGACACCGTCTATGGTATCTATTATAGTAAAACACACCACTCCTACCCCTGGGTATACACCCGACAGGAGTGTGCACATACGATTGCCCCAAGACATACACTTGAATGCCCACAACAGCACTCTTCAAAGTACCCTAAAACCAGAAACACCCCAAATCCCAAAGCAACGGAATGGACAACTGTGGCACACTTATACAGGGGAACATTGCACAGCAATGGGACCAACTATCTGCAACTCGTGTAACTACCGTGACGTCTCACAAACGTGATGGTGAAGTAAACCAGGTAGACACAGCACGATTCTGTGTATAAAAATTACAGAAGTGGGTGCCATTAATTCACGCTGCTCAGAGAGGAGGTGGGTGGAGCTGGGTGGTGACAGGAAGGGGACAAGGTGGGGGAGGGCTCAGGGTGCCGGGAGTGTTATTTTCTGGATCCGGGTGCTGGTTGGGTGTGCTCAGTTGTCAAAAGTTAGCAGTGCGTACCCTTATGATACATGCACGCACTTTCTGTATTCCTCAGCACTTATTCTCTAAAAACACTCTATCCATCCTCTAAAGCACAGCTCGAAACTCACCACATCCATGAACCATGACAGTGTCCTACAGACACCTTTCGTTTTCTCTCCATTTGAAAAAAAAAAAAACTTAAATTATTCCATGCACGTTCATCTAATTGTATTCATTAAACTCTAAACACTCTGATTCTTAAACCTCTCTCAGTGTCGGCACAGTATTTGCTCACAAAATACGTACTTCACAAACTCTTTTTAACCACGCACATCTTTTCTGTTAGTCCTTAAACTTGCTTAAATGGCAAAGACAGGTATTCTTTCATACACTCTGCGAATTTTCAACCAGCTGAGTTCAGTTAAGCACACAGTTCCCTGCACATATAAAAATGGAAAACACTGCAACAAAAAAGACTCTGGAATTTTCCATCCACACAGCTGTCGCCGCACAGCATCTGTGGTGTAAGCTTCTCGCAACAGAACTCACTCCCACAACCCCACACACGAGACATTATTCCATCCCATCACAGTCCCGCCACTATACTGGGCAAAGGCATCAGAAATGATCTAGAAAAGAAGAAAAGACCCCCCCCCAAAAAAAAAACGTGGTGAAAAGCGTGAAAATTGTCACAGGTCAAGAATTTGAAAATTCACAGTAAATCCTACTTCTGTGAGTTTCCAAGTGACAGCTGACTACTTGATACGCTTATTCTTTGGCTCATAAACCACGAGAACAGAGGAGCGAGATACGTGAACGCACTGACTCGCCCTCAATTGAGGCATCATCCGCAGGCGCCTCCCCGAGATCTGCCTGCACAAAAGGAGGGATTTCCATCGACAAACGCTGCCAAGGGAGATTCATTAGTGAGGAACTCCTTCTTCCACGGCATGTTCCTCACTCCTCCCTTCTTCTAATCAAAGGCTTGCCACAAAGAGGTTGCCTCTGGCAATGCTCTCATATTGTGCTGGTTTCAACAGCCCTGCAGAAAGAGGGGGAAAGTAATCTCCAATTTGCGGAAATGAGAGAAGACAGGAGACGGCAGTTCCTAAAACTTTCACCTCTGGTCTAAATAAACAGGCTGCAAATAGTGTCCCCGTCCCTACAGTTGAACAGGGGAAATTTCATGTCATTAGATACGTTGTAGTGTGACATATTTATAAACAGCCAGAGAGAAAGCAGAACAGAACACCGAGAGAGTGTGTTCCTCAAAAAGACCTTTCTCCAACTTCCATGCAAGCTCCACAGGAATGGAAAAGAATCCACGACATCCAGGAACCAGACGCCCCCACCCCGGGGAAAGCTGTGTGGAGCACCAGGTGCTGGGCTGACCCAAGACTTCTCTCTTGGTAGCAGCCACGTAATTTCTTGCTTGGCCAAGGATGCTGCATCCCAACCTGGCTTTCCAGAACATCACCCAGGATAGCAGCAGCAGAATAGAATGCATTTGTTTAACAGGCTGCTGGCTGGATTCACAGCTCATGGTGAGCTACCCCCAAGGTACGAGGGCCTCTGTCTGTTCCCTGCCCTAGGCCCTCACTAGCAATGGGAAGGCCTGCTGGTCCCAGCCCAGTGGCAGGAGAGACAGGAGAGAACAGAGGACACTGAACAGACCAGACAGAGAACAGCTCAGAGGGACGCAGAGGGGAAAGCCCGAGGAACAGCTCTCTGCTTTGGCATGTGGAGGGTGAGGGGAACAGGAGTAGAAAATGGAGCTGCCCTGCCCACGCAAGGATTTCACACGGAACGTCCCAGATGCCCACTCATCACGCAATGCCCGACTGCACATGCTCATTTCACATCTCCGAGCTTCCTATTACAATACTACAACCATGACCCAGGTATTATCAGACTCTTTTGCCCCAAATTGCACACAAAGGCGCATTCCATTGTTGCAGTCCTGTCTGGGGCTGTTTTCTAGGTGATAATATTAAAGAGTTGTGTGTGTGTGCACACTGTTTGTGTACATGCTGTGGCTATGTGTGCACCCTGTGGGTATGTGTGCATGCTGTGTGTGTGTGCACACTGTGGGTATGTGTGCATGCTCTATGTGTGTGTACACACTGTGGCTGTGTGCATGCTCTATGTGTGTGTACACACTGTGGCTGTGTGTGCACCCTGTGAGTATGTGTGCACCCTGTGGGTATGTGTGCATGCTCTATGTATGTGTGCACCCTGTGGGTATGTGTGCATGCTGTGTGTGTGTGTGTACACTGTGGCTGTGTGTGCACCCTGTGGGTATGTGTGCATGCTCTATGTATGTGTGCACCCTGTGGGTATGTGTGCATGCTGTGTGTGTGTGTGTACACTGTGGCTGTGTGTGCACCCTGTGGGTATGTGTGCATGCTCTCTGTGTGTGTGCACACTGTGGGTATGTGTGCATGCTCTATGTGTGTGTGCACACTGTGGCTGTGTGTGCACCCTGTGGGTATGTGTGCATGCTCTATGTGTGTGTGCACACTGTGGGTATGTGTGCATGCTCCATGTGTGTGTACACACTGTGGCTGTGTGTGCACCCTGTGGGTATGTGTGCATGCTGTGTGTGTGCACACTGTGGGTATGTGTGCATGCTCTATGTGTGTGTACACACTGTGGCTGTGTGCATGCTCTATGTGTGTGTACACACTGTGGCTGTGTGTGCACCCTGTGAGTATGTGTGCACCCTGTGGGTATGTGTGCATGCTCTATGTATGTGTGCACCCTGTGGGTATGTGTGCATGCTGTGTGTGTGTGTGTACACTGTGGCTGTGTGTGCACCCTGTGGGTATGTGTGCATGCTCTATGTATGTGTGCACCCTGTGGGTATGTGTGCATGCTGTGTGTGTGTGTACACTGTGGCTGTGTGTGCACCCTGTGGGTATGTGTGCATGCTCTCTGTGTGTGTGCACACTGTGGGTATGTGTGCATGCTCTATGTGTGTGTGCACACTGTGGCTGTGTGTGCACCCTGTGGGTATGTGTGCATGCTCTATGTGTGTGTGCACACTGTGGGTATGTGTGCATGCTCCATGTGTGTGTACACACTGTGGCTGTGTGTGCACCCTGTGGGTATGTGTGCATGCTGTGTGTGTGCACACTGTGGGTATGTGTGCATGCTCTATGTGTGTGTGCACACTGTGGCTGTGTGTGCACCCTGTGGGTATGTGTGCATGCTCTATGTGTGTGTGCACACTGTGGGTATGTGTGCATGCTCCATGTGTGTGTACACACTGTGGCTGTGTGTGCACCCTGTGGGTATGTGTGCATGCTGTGTGTGTGCACACTGTGGGTATGTGTGCATGCTCTATGTGTGTGTACACACTGTGGCTGTGTGCATGCTCTATGTGTGTGTACACACTGTGGCTGTGTGTGCACCCTGTGAGTATGTGTGCACCCTGTGGGTATGTGTGCATGCTCTATGTATGTGTGCACCCTGTGGGTATGTGTGCATGCTGTGTGTGTGTGTGTACACTGTGGCTGTGTGTGCACCCTGTAGGTATGTGTGCATGCTCTATGTGTGTGTGCACCCTGTGGGTATGTGTGCATGCTGTGTGTGTGTGTGTGTGTACACTGTGGCTGTGTGTGCACCCTGTGGGTATGTGTGCATGCTCTATGTGTGTGTGCACCCTGTGGGTATGTGTGCATGCTCTATGTGTGTGTGCACACTGTGGCTGTGTGTGCACCCTGTAAGTATGTGTGCATGCTGTGTATACTGCACACACTGACACACAGAAATGGACAACAGGTCAGCAGAGACTGAGTGTCGAGCCTCCTTTCACACACAACAGCCAATGGACCAGAAGTATCTCAAAGTCTACACACTGGACATTGCACTCACCACATCCCCTGCCTGCTGCTCCATTGTGTTCCAGGAGGGAGCAGATGCAGAACTGGGATTCCTGGAGAGGATGGGGGGATGTGGATGTCCCCAAGTTTCAAGCACAGATGACTGTTGCACGGAGAAAGGAGCTCTGAGCACGGAGACCCAACTAGTACAGACGTGTTGGTTTTGTTGGCTACACACCCCCTGGAACATGCACTTCCTCAGAGCAAACACTGATTGTTTCGGTCACAATGGGGTCTCCTGCCACACTGCAGGTATCCAGTAAGTCTTAGGTGAAGGAAAGGGTGTGTCAGAACTTGAATAACAGACTTGGAAATGACAAGGCTGATGCTGTCCCCAGAGAGCTAAGTCATAGTGTAAAACCTTCAACTGTTATTATAACTGGATCGGGTGTTTTCATAATTCCCTGAGTGTTATGTAATGGGCATCAGTTAGGGCTCATTTCATTGCAAACGACAGAAACCCCCACTCTAGGCACCCCACACACTCAAGGGAATGTCCTGTCACAGGCCCGGCAGCAGGGTTCAAGGCAGGCTAGCCGTGAAGTGAGGCTCACCACGCCAGCACGACCCCAGGATCGGGTCGCTGCAGTCCTCAGCTTTGCCCTGCCAGCCGAGTTTCACTTCCGAGTGGGGTCTGCTGCATGGGCCCCGGCGAGTATGAGCCATGTGGCTGCTTCTTCCTTGGGTCCAAGGGACAAGCCTTTTTCCTGGAAGCACCCAGGAACGAATAAGGCTCCCCCTTCCCAGAAGCCGTTGGATCCCACTGGCTCTGTTGTAGGGACCCGTGTCCGGCTGCATGAACGGGACCAGCAGGGACAGAGGGAGCGTGGGCTGGGGTCCAGCCTGTCCACGTGTCAGATAGGAGGACGGTGGCGCCGTGAGCTCCCCAGCGGGAAGGCAGTGCTCTGTGGCGCAGAGAGTGGGAAGTCACCACAGGGAGGGCAAACCGCAGCATCCGATACACCGTGTGCGCATAATGATTGCAGAGTTTAAAACCCTAAGGTTGGCGTGAAACATCGGGCAAAATTTTACTTTTCCAGAATAATTTCTTACCGCAAATAGTAGCTTCCTCAATTTTTAAGGGCAGTGGAAATATTTTATGTCTTGATTGTGGTAGTAATTACATGACTGTTTAAACTGGTCAAAATCCATAGAACTGCAGCAAAGTCTATATAGACTTAACGTAAAGTGCTAGACAATAAATGTTTTACCTTACGGGCCAAGACTGTTGCAATTGCTCAGGTTTGCAGGGGTAGCATGGAAGCAGCCATAGACAATAAATAAATCAATTTGAATGGCTGTGTAACCAAACAAAACAGAACTTAAGAAAAAACCATCAATGGGCTGAATGGGATCCCTGAGCTGTATGCAGTTTGAGGACCCCTGAACATAAAAAGCATGAATTTTACTATACTTAATTAAACTTCAATAAACAAGCAGAGAAAAAGGAGAGCACCAGGGGAGGAAATTGTCATTCCTTCAACTTAACCTGAAACAAAATTTTATCGAGAACAGACGGACAATAGCTGCCCCTTCCGTGGTTTTGCTTTCTGCGGTTTCAGTTACTTACAGTTGACCTCAGTCCAAAAATATTCAATGGAAAATTCCAGAAATAAACAATTCCTAAGTTTTCAATTGCCTGCCATTCTGAGTAGCGTGGGGACATCTCACACCACCCAGCTCCTTCCCACCCAGGACGTGACTCCTCCCTTTGTCCACACTGTGGTCGCTCCCGCCCGCCAGTCACTTAGGCGACTTGTGGGCCATCAGTCCGACTGTCGTGGTGTCGCGGTGCTCGTGCTCAAGTCACACTGATTTTACTTAATAATGTTCCAAAGGGCAGGAGCAGTGATGCTGACAATCTGGGTATGGCACAGAGAAGCCGCAAAGCGAAAAGGGGAAAGTTCTCAGCAAGGAAAGAAAAAAAGACACATGCTGAGGTTGCTTGGATCTGGGGCAAGAGCGAATCTTCTATTGGTGAAATTATGAAGAAAGAAAAAGAACTCCGTGTTAGTTTTGCTGTCACACCTCAAAGTGCAAAAGTTACAGCCACAGTGCGGAGTAAGTGCCTAGTTAAGATGGAAAAGGCATTACATTGTGGGTGGGAGACACGGACAGAAACCCGATCCGACTGACGGCGATCGGTTCTGGCACTGCCCGCGGTTGCAGGCACCCACTGGGGGTCTTGGAACGTGTCCCCTGCGGATATGGGGCCGGGGGCCGGGAGACCACTGTACTTTATTGTTTGTAAGAGGGATTTGCTGCTGATAGTCATTACATAAAGGATGAGCCAGAAGGTATATAAAAAGTTAAACAGGACAGTGTTAACTTGGCTTTGAAGATGTTTTATTGACTCACTTGGAAAACTCACCAGGACGTTGAGCACCCACCTCTGCTCTTGACAGAGGCCTCTGCAAAGGGCCGTGTTCACATCAACACTCCAGGACTGAGTTGCGTGCGGTTTCTCGTCCAGTGTCAGTGGGATGACTTTAGGGGTCATCATCTCGCCCTCTGGGTCTGTATCGTCTGCGTCTTTTACAGCAGGGCCATCTTCCCCAGACGTAGACTGTAAAGATCCAGTCATCCTTCCCCTTCTTCAAATACTGGCACGAACAATACGTCTCCAAGGCTGTGAGGCAGTCTAAATTGAAGGAAAAATCAAACTACTGGAAGCCAGAAAGTGAACACTCTCAAGAAAGACAGGCAAGGAGGAGGAAAGTTCAAAATCAGTGCTCATCAGGCGGCATTCAAACATCCAAATTAGATGTAGGCAAAGCGACGTAGGGGTGTGACTGCATGTGTGGAAATGTAGGTTTTATACAAGATACACAATCAGCATCTCACATTTGCATTTTTTAAGCTATAGAACAGAGAAAGAATCAAAGTGTTCACCTCATCTTTAAGTAGAAAAAATAGACTTTTAAATCAAAGGTAGCTGGTGTGCAGATCAGCCAGAATTTTCCATGATGTTCTCTCCTTCACACAAACATCAAACCCTCAAATCATGTCCGTGAAGGAGCAGAGGCCGTGCGAGTCATGGTTCCAGAAAGACAAGTAAGGTGAGCGGAGGGTTCAGCTGGGAAGACAGATGTGTACACAAATATCTATGAAAATATGTGCTATAACAAAGTCTCTCTGCGTACTTTGGCAACTCCAGGCCGATTTAATTTATAAGAGGTGATATTAAACATGAAAGTAATATTTCCCTTTCAATCAATACCACTAACAAAATGTAAGAGTCATCTGAGAAAAAAGCTAACACACAGCGTTCATTTCCCCGTCCCTATGTCCTGTGCTACCACAGATGGGGGTGCAGAATTTTATTTCTTAAAAAACAATGCCAATAAAAGAGAATGTTTATTTTTGCTAAATTGTTTTCTGTGTGTTTGTTTTCACTAAAGAACTTATGGTTAATATTGTCAAGAAAGATTAGGAATAAAATACAGCTAAGACAGAGCACCAGAGTTAACTTTAGTAACAATCCTGGTCTTAGTAACCATCCAAAAGTTTTAAAGACAAAGATAAACTTAGGTTGAAAATATAAAGTCACTTTTTCCATTGAGTCATTTCCTAGAATCAGACATAAATATCCCCAACACTCTTTGCACTAGACACAAAGTGGATAAGTCAAGAATAGCTCCTACAATTGATTAGACTTACTGCAAGTTTATTTTGGGATGTGCCACTTTACATGAGGGGACTTCAAACTGTAAGCCTCTCTCAGAGTAATCACCAAGGGTGTTTGTTTCCCAGGTACCGCCCCGCAGACAGCTTGGTTCAGGAGACGGACCCAGGAATTCATTCATTCTCCAAGCTGTATCGTACTCCTAACATGGCCAGGAGGAAATCCCGGGTTGCAGAAGCAGTCATCTGCATAGGTAACCAACACTCCAGTGGATGCTTAATCTGAAGGTGCACACACCTCACCGTCATGAACTCTCTGGGGCTCCCTTCAGGAGCCAGGAAAAGCTGGGGCTAGACCAAGGTCGGGCCTGGGTGCCGGCAGGCAATATGCCGCATGCTTTCTAGTCCTTTGTGATCATTAAATGAACACATCAGAAATGTTTAAGAGAGGAGGGCTCCATTGTAATTAAACTTAATCAAGTCTATGGCTGCTCTCCCATTAATTATGTCACTAAGATGTTTATTTCCATAAAGTGGCAGACAGCTATTTCTATTTGTCTGAAGTTAACAGTTTTCCCTTGTCAGCAGAGGAACTACATCAGTGTTTCTTTTTCTTTGCATGAGGTGCAAAATAGAATCCCATACCTCCAGTGTGAGGCATTTATAAGGTCCCTCTCACTGGGTCATCCAGTTGTCTTTGACAGTGAAGGAATCTCAGACCTAAATGCTCAAAAGGAACAGGCCTTATAGGCACCCACACAACCACATTATTTGTTGAGTCCATGTATACAAAAAAGCTATTTTACAGCTAGCCATGAATTGATCGGGGCCTATTTGACTTTGCAATTACACTATGAGTTGCTTATCCCTGAGGAAAGGACGCAGCTGTGCCTAAATAACCTGGCTGAATGGGAGATTTGACGATTTTGTCCAACCTCGGGAGGGCGGGGGCGGGGGGGGGGGTGGTGATTACAGCCTGCCACCTGGTTTTGTAAAAATAAAGTTTTATTAGAACACAGGCACACCCATTCATTTGCATATTGTTTAACGCAACTTGGAAGTGGGTTTCTCCCACTTATACTCTAAATAGCCCCTACACAGAAAAGAATACAAAAACTCAGGAGAATAAACGCAAAAGATTCTAAACATCCGGTGCGGGGCGGGGGAGGGGGGTCGGGGGTGCTCAATATTTTTAGTAATCAAAGGAATACACATTCTCTTCTAAAATGGGATTTTTTTTTATTTTAGTGGCCTCTATGCCTCTGTGTGTGTGTGTGTGTATGTGTGTGTTTCCCCAACTGAAACTCTCCACCGCAAAGTGATGGTGCAATAAGCATTTTTAATTCTGCTATTTATACTTCTCTCTATTCTAAATTCTCTTTCTAAATTCTTTCCAATGAGAATCTATTACTTCCATGTGTTTAAATTTTTCATTTTCATTTTCCTTTTTTTTTTTTTTTTTTTTTTAGAAAACCTCCTAACATCACTTCTCGGCCTTTTGGCTAAGATCAAGTGTAGAAAACCTCTTAACAAATGAGGTGTGAAATGTTTAGGATCTAGAGACTAAGATACTTTCAAAGAATTCCATGTATTTGATCACTCACAGGAATAAAATAAGCAAAGACTCAGTGGTGACTTCCTGGCTCAGAGCCTACTCTGTTTGGCTTCTCAGCACACCTTAACTTGTCGCATCTACTTCTAATCTGCATTTAACAGGGGTGCCACCACCACGACTGCACCACAGATTCAAAGCACTTGCATGTATCAGATCCTGACACCGAGTGTGGTGGCCTGGAATATTCCTACCAAATATCCGAGGACCCGCCCTGAAGAAGGATTAAACACCCCGCACAATTGAAGTCGGCTGCGGCCGTGACTAGTTTTCCCTGATGGAAGGTGAGAAACGTGACGTTTTAGGGGGATACTCTCTGAGCCACATTGTGTCATTTTCCCCCATCTCCGCCAACCTCCGTCCCCAAGTGACAGTGATGAGCAGAGTCCCCGGGCTGACTTAGTGACAGGCAGCATGAGGAAGACATGGACTCAGTTTTAAGGCACCAGGGTGGTCGTTCCTGCACCTTCGCAGGGGAACCCAGGAAGGGACAGCATCAAGGATCTTCAGAAAGGACAGGAAGAGGCACGTGCGGTATTGCAAAACCTGTTGTAACTATTTGACCGACTGTTCTTTTCTCTTGCTATTTTTACACACTGTAATTATTCTTCTTGATATTTTACTAGCTTAGCAAAAGGCTCTACCATTTTTCGAGCCTACCAAGCAAGCTAAGGGGAAACGTTGGCTGTAGCAGAAGCTTGAACATTCACAGCGCAGCCCAAACCAGGCCCTAAATTACAGTGCTGTCGTCACAGCACAGCACAAACAAGGCAGCATTTCTGTCACACATCGCCCAACCCGAGATTCCCTCCGCCACCCCCACCCCGTCTCAGAAGAAGAGTCTATAATAGGAACCACACGAGCAGCTCTCGGTAATTCTTCCCGGATCTGTTTTATTCCACTTCTAAACACAAGTTTAAACCCAAGATTTTTGTCTCGTGGAAGCTAATTTAAATCATTTCATTTACTTCAGGCTCTGCTTGTGAAGTGTGCATAGCAGGGGAGAAAACGTCTGCGTCGCATCGGGGACGTGCGAATAGCAGCAAACCATCCCTCACATAACAGTAAAGGGGGAACATTTTTCAACACAGATGGATGGCAACCACCTCCAGTGACCTTGCCTATGAGGGGAACATGAGGGAAAGTGAAATTACTTTTGGAGAGTAGATTACATCACCCAGAAGTCAAATAGTGCTGAAGTCCAAATGTTTGTGTCCCTCCAAAATTCACTTGTTGAAACCTAGACCCCAAAGTGGGTCTCATATTTTTTGAAGGCTCTGAAGGAACATTGGTTGCTGATGCAGGAAGCCCCTGGCAGCTACCAAATGGACACAGGTGTCCAGACAGGTGTGGCGATCACCTGGTGCTCCTGAAAGTCCCCTCGTTGGAGGGGCCTGGGCAGGTTTGGGGTGGGCTGCCTTGGTGGCAGCATTTGGGCAAGGCTGAGACACCAGCTGTTAGGGCAAGGCCACGCAGGGGGTGCTGGGACCCATCCAGGTGTGCCCCGGAGACAGGTGCAGGCAGCACGCCCAACTGCCCTGCTGCTGATAGGCGACGTGCCAGGACCCTCCTGACATACATTCATTCATTCATTTGACAAGGTCTTGCACACGCCACACCCACCCTGACCATCATTTTAATGGAGAAGTCCATGCCAGAGACCCAGTAACACATTTTCCTCTATCAAATCCGGGCATCATTTTGCTAGTGGCAGCTACGTTAAAAACAAAAACAACAACAACAAAAAAAAAACCCAGTAACAATTTCTAAAAGGCAACATACAGTTTGGAAGGTCAAACAAACATTTAGAAACCATCGGACTGATCATTTGTGCCTCAATTTATATCACTTGGAAAGCCACTCTAATGATATATAGAGAGTTAAATGGAATTCATTTTTAAGCTTTTTACTTATATGTTAATTTATATTATTAAGGATTTTGTATTTTTGACATTATTAAGGATTTTGAATTTTAGCACCATTCAAAGGGTAATTTTGAGGATGCAGTAATACAATATATGTAAACCGCTGGGCTAAGTGCCTATCACACCGTAAGTATACACTGAATTTTATTTGCTTTTCTTCCAGTAGAATATCTAGACTTGCGACAATTTAATAAAGAGTGAGACAGGGCAGAGATGGACCGGAATTGCACTCGTGTGAGCAAGCCCTTCATTGCAATCCTCGGAGGTCGTAAACTTTCACATTTGAAACGTGCACCTCATCACCAGCCCCGATCTAATCCCACAGGAGTTCCCAGCTACTTAAGCAATTACATCAGTGGCAGAGCAATTAAGTTTACCTACTTGCACCAAAAGGAAAGATAACAATAAAAATCAAAAGTCAACTTCAACACTGACACTCAGGCACGATTCACAGGCAGCACAACTGAAGGGACATAAATTATTTCCAGTTTCCCTTAACGTTGACAAGAAGAGCATGAAATAGGCAATAAATCAAACTTTAATTTAGAAATTTCCTGGGATTTCACTTTCATTTATGACCATCTTATTCCCAAAGGACTTGTAAGTCTCCCTCATCAGGAAAAGAAACATATAGGCACCTCCTGTATGTCCAAATCATGGCTGATGTGTCTAAATTCCCCAGCCCATCTCCCCAAAATATATCTGTGCCTGTCACTGGTATCTTTTTTTAAATGTGATCTTTGGTAACTTGTACATTCAGGACATTTTCCAATCCCATGGAAATCAATTCCATCATGCCATGCTCTCAGGAGATAAAGTGTTTTAATTGGGTCAGGAAGCGGATTTACCACTTCAACAGTTCTTTGGAAAAGTTCCTATAGTTTAACCAACAGCCCAATCCCCCTTCACTGTGGTTTCATCTCTTTAACCTCTGTGTCGCTAGGTTTTCAAGTGGAGTGTACATTAAGTGTGCCCTCCCACGCATAGAGGACTCAGGACAAAATGTGTCACCTGAATTTGCCTCCTCATGACGGATGACAATCGACCCCATCCAGGAGGCTCCGACACAAGTGAGGACCCACACGCTAACCACCATGTTCATGCTTTTTCTTCTCCCTTAATTAAAAAAAGAAAGTCAATATCCTGCCAACACTTTTCTATCTAGTAGTTGAACCATCTTGCAAAGGGTAAATTGTCCATTTAAAAATACTTTCTTGCTCTGTCCAAATTAATAAGGGGAAGAGACACAAAGATACGCCATTTAAACATTACAAATAAAAAACATACAAAGTCTCTAATGTGGGGGGGCCAACAACTGCACCTGCAAGCAAAACAAGCTACAGCTTTGCTTTATAAATCAAGTTTTATTAGGCAGGGTGCCGTAGCTCAAGCCTGTAATCCTAGTGCTCTGGGAAGCCGAGGTTGGAGGATCGCTTGAGGCCAGGAGTTCGAGACCAGCCTGGGCAACAATCTCTACAAAAAAATTTTAAAACAATTAGCGGGAGTGGTGGCAAGAAGCTGTAGTCCCAACTATTTGGGAGGCTGAGGAAGGAGGATCGCTTGAGCCCAGGAGTTCAAGGCTGCAGTGAGCCGTGATCATACCACCGTATCCCAGCCTGGGTAACAGAGCAAGACCCTGTCTCTAAAAAATAACTAAAGTTTTACTGGTGTTCAGGCACACTCATTTGTTTATATGTCTGTGGCTGGAAATAACCGTTAAGACAGTGACCCTATCTGCCACAAAGCCTAAAATATTTTCTATCTGGCCCTTTACAGAAAAAATTTACCAATCCCCACTCTGAAGTTCTGTTATCTAACAGAAATGCCATGCAGGTGGCATATGCAATTTTAAGGCTTTTAGTAGCCATATTTAAAAAGTGAAAAGAAACAGTTGAAATTCCTTTTAATAATACATTTTAACACAATATATGCAAAATAGGATCATTTCGACACATGAAGAATATCAAGAGTTATTGAAAGTTATTAATGAGAAGTTTTCTTTTTCTTCCATACAAAGTCTTGAAAGTCTGGTGTGTTCTACACTAACCACATATAACAGTTCAGACCAGCCATAGTTCAAAGACTCGACAGCCACTTGTGACTGGCGGCCACCGCACGTCCCTGAACATCTTAAGTGCATGCCAAGTGAGAGGAGAAGAGGAAGGAAAAGAATGAAATTTCCAGTTAAGCCTCCAGCTTCAGACAAGTCCAGTTCACAGTGAAATGTGAGACTGTAGTCTATCTGCTCATTCTAAGTATAGCCCAAGCAGTATTTGGGACATACTTACACTAAAACATCATGCGTCATGTATCTGAAATTCAAACACCACTGGTGTCCTGTATTTTATATGGGCTCCCACCCCTCTGCCCCTGAACCTTCCTGCCTGTCAGTGAAAACTCCAGTGAGGGGCCGCAGAGGGAGAACAGGTCTGCGAGACACCTCCCCGGCCCCGCCGTAAGCTCTCCCAGAGATGCTCTGCACACAGGCATCAAGACGGCATTTCATTGATTCTGAAAATTGCCTGTGGGAGCACACCCACTGGCCTCATACATCAATTAATGATAAATCATCCAGCCCCGGGGCTGCTGGGTGTCACGCAGAAGCCCCTGTCTGCGCCCCCAGAAGATGAGTCATCAATGCCATTGCCAGCGAATGAGTCTGTGAGTGGAAACACAGAAGCAATCTTCCTCTTAAAATCTTCCTCTTAAAGCAGGTTTGCTTAAAGAAAAAAAAAAAATGTGTTTTGTCTCACCAAGACCCTAGAACACCTTACAAAGAAAATAAAGGCTTCGCAACCATGGAGAGTCAACAGTAAGACTTGACTACAGTGACTTTTCTTATTCCTGTGGAAAAAAATCCTTGCCGCCTCCTTCTTGCCTCCAGGAAATACTGGCCAGCACTTTTGCAAGCGTTGAAATGAAGAGCTTGGGAATGCACAGTGAGATGACCCAGCAGTAATTTTAGAACGTGAGAGCTGTCTGAGAACCCACGTAAAATTCCACTTGTAAACACCAAGCCTTGTGTGTTCTCTTTCCCATATTCAAAAAACGGATGACATAGCTCAATATTCTCCAACACAGAGTCTTCCAAATGTGTTTTCTTCCTAAAGCGGCTGCAAGGAGTTCAAAGCACAGGCCGAAAGTTGGACTGTGTGCAATAGGGCATTGTCAGGTGAGAGAGCGCTCTGGGTCTGTGATCAGGGGACTCTTGGCTGGTGGGTCCGCTGACCTTGGCAACCGTAGCATGATCAAGGTTGTCTACACAATTTGAGCAAGAAAGAACAGACCCCACAAATGAAGGAGACGATCCAGTGACAGCTACAATTATGCACTTGTCCTTTTACTCATCTTAAAAAACCATTTGGGAGAAACTTTCTCACCGAAAGAACAGAGAAGCTTTATGTCATTCTTTTTCAAGTTAATTTCCTGGCAGAGCTCAAGTTTTGAAGCACCTCACCATCAATCCATTAGTTAATGATTGCTCAAAAGACGTTTCTGCACAAAATGAAGGTTATCTTTTGGTTGGAACAAATTTTTTTTTTAACCTGTGCATATTAATGAGGTCAAATGAACATTACGACCCAGGGTAAAGACTGAAATAATTCCACCCCATCTGGAGTCACCAGGATTTTCCATTTTTAGCGTTTTTCCTACCAGTTCAGCTCCCAGCCTCAGTGACAAGGGAGGCATTAGGAGGACTTGTGGAGCATCCAGAATGCCGTGGACACGCATCCAGGCCCGATAGGCTCCGCATTTGGATGGGGACCGTCTTTTAGTCTCAGTTTCTTGACAGCTTGCCCCCTTCATCTTGAGATGCTTTTATCCTACTAACCAGACCGCTCAGCCCGAACTAGAAAGCCCACAGTGCTCTGCAAAAACACTAGCCTGCATCATGGCCCCGGCTTCCCAACAGGCTGCTGCTTCCCTCCGCACTGGGAGAACACAGTCCACTGAACCCTCACACTTGCTACTGGACATACAGATTTCTTTCTTCCATCGATTTCTTTTTAAAAAACAGACTGCCAAGCGTCTGCACTTTCAACCTAACTTTAAGTCACCCTATATTCTTTCCAGAGTTCTTCAATAAAATGGAATAAAATCATTTTGAAGGTACTTAATGCCACTGACCTGTATGATTAAAAGTGATTAAACTGACCACTTTTGTGTTATGTATATTTTACCACAATAAAAAATAAATGGAAAATGAAATAAAACCAAATAATGATGACATGCCACCCACAGCATAATGTTGATGGTGAGTCTTGTTCCTGTGTTTCTGGCACCTAAATGAGGCCACAGTCTGCTCTTCCTCCATGACCCCAAGTCCTGGAAACTGTTCCCCCTACCAAGATTTTTTTAGTCATTCTGGCCATTTAGTCCTATCTGTGAGCATGGCCATAATTTAATTTAAATATAATTTAATTTAATACAAATATAATTTTAATATAAATATAATTTAAATATGCTGTTAAAATACAAAGCTATCTATTCACATCCTGGTCTAGTTATTTGTAGACAAACAGCATTCCATTTACATACTACCGTAATATCCAGTTACGTCTTCAAATTCCACAGCCACAACTCGTATTTCCCCTTCTTTGTTGACACCACTAGCAATTTCTGTGCAATGGGAAATCACAGTTATTTTCATAACCAACCAAATTCTTTAATAAGAATTTTTTTTTCCTACTCACAGGTAACCTATGAGTAGTTGTATTTTAAAGTTGTATTTTAATTTTTTTTTTGACATTACACATTCCTAATAAAATTTCACCCAATCTGCTGTTTCGGTTGACTTTGAGGGTGGTTTTCCGCTCTGTGACTTAGCTGAGTGGACTCTTGATGAACAGTCTACAACAGCGCACTTTGTGGACGTGGAGAAAAACGGAAGAGTCCGGAAAGAAGGACACTGCTGAGCTGAGATGCAATAACAAAGCCAAGTGCAGGGAGACACGGGGAGCGGCGGTCACTCCCCGTGGAGGGAGGGAGGTGCAGGCAGGTGTGTGGCTGTGTCAGCTGCGTGTCGGCTGCGTGTCGGCTGCGGCGAGTCAGTTGAGGGAGGGGCCGCAGTCCAGGCTGGGAGGCCGAGCTGACACCCTGCAGGGAGTGGACGCTGCCGAGGGATTGTAAGCAAGGGGTGTACAGTGGGTTGAATGGCAGCCCCCAGAATAGACATCCAAGTGCGAACTCCCAGAACCTCAGAATGTGACCGTATTTGGAATAAGGGCTTTTGCAGATGTAATTAAGGTACGGATCTCGAGATGCAACCACCCCAGGTTTAGGGTGGTCCCCAAATCCAATGAGTGGATCCTTGTAAGAGAAAAAAGAGTGAGATTTGAGACATAGACAAAAAGGCCACGTGGACACAGAGGCAGAGACTGGAACGACACGTCTACAAACCAAGGACTGCTGGCAGCCCAGAAACTAAGGGAGACGCAGGGGAAGGACCCTCCCCCAGACTCTTAGAAGGAACCAGCCCTGCTGGCACCTGGATGTCAGACCTGTGGCCTCCAGAGCCGTGAGAGAATATATCTCTGCTGTGTTAAGTCACCCAGTTTGTGGGAATTTGTTGCGGCCGCCCTAGAAAATGCATACAGATTCACATAATCAGATCTGCACTTCAGAAACATTATTCCGGCTTCCGTGATATAGCTTGCACTAAAACAGGCAAACGTCAAAGGGAGATGCATTAAGAAGACTGTCGCACCAAAAAGATCCAGTTGTACACGGGGATGCGCAAGATGAGGTTTAAGGCACAGGACTTTCGCAGGTGTGGTCAACGTGTTCCATGTAGCGGGGAGGGCAGAGCGCTTCTGGGGGAGGGGGACACAGGTGGAGGAGTGACCTGGAAAAGAAGGGACCTCTGGGTCCTGGAACGGCAGGGATGAAGGTATGGATGCAGATGAGCTGCATCATTCCCAAGGCAAGAAACAGGCATGATTTTCTGCCTAATGAGGTCCAGAAACAGACCGAGTCTCCTGCGAGAGCGTGCAGGGAAGGAGCAGGAAGGTGGTGGTGGAGGCAGTCACAGTCTGTCAAAGCTGGAGGATGGCCGAGAAGGCTGAAGAGGGACTCACACAACTGCTTGCTCTCACGAGGGCCCCGCTGGGGTGGGAGATCACGATGCTGTAGTAACACAAATTCCCTCGGTTGTGCAATTTTTCCTTCGCAGCCATTGACAGCTTGGATGTGGACCAAGGACGGCAGATGGCCGGGCTGATTCAAGGCTGGGCTTCCGCACAGAGTGATGCACAACATTTCAGTGTGTTTCCAATATGAGCTCTGTTGGACTGATCTACTTCAATAAATTCTCTACAGTAAACATCGGCTACAAAAGATACTCTCTAATGGATAAATACATTGTGGTACCATCATATGTTGAATGCTGTGATAGCGTCGAGAATGACGCAGCTATAGCCACAGCCGAGGGGAACACTGCACACATAATGCTGGTGGCAGACACGAGACTCCCAGAGATACTAACAGATGCTGCGGCATTCCATTAATACAAAATTCATTGTCTTTAAGGGTGTGTACATAGAGGAAACTACAACGAAAAGCAAGGAGATAATTTTCCCAAAACTCAAAATAATGGTAACTTCCGGTGGGGAAGGACTTCTCGTGGGATGGCAATCACAGGAGGCCCTTGCCTGGCAAACTGCTTCTTAACTTGAGTGACCACTGGTCCACTAAAATGTATGTATCTCTGGAATGCACTTTTACACGTATAGGTCATAAGTCTCCATAAAAAAAGAAAGGAAATAAGAGAAGTGATGTGTGGCTCCAACAGCATTAAATTATAATTTTAATTTTCTACAAAATAGGGGTTAGTGTTTCAATAGACGGGAATTTTTTCAGTGAAGAGCATTGGAAATCCAAATCAATTAAAACTAAGAAAACAGAAGGAACACATTGGTTCATATAACTAAAAATTTCATGTGTGGCCTTCAGGCTTGGCTAGATCCAGGTGCTCCAATTCTACCCAATGAGGTCTTTCTCCACCCCTTAGCTCCATGTTCCTTAGTGCTGTCTTCAGTTTCAAGGAGTGATAAAGAAGATGGATTTTTATCATCACTGAGTTTACCTGTACCGATTTAACAACCCCAGCAAAACAAAAAACAAAAAGAAAAAAAAAAAAAAAAAAAAACCCTTTGTCAGGAATTCTAGCAAAAGCCCAGCTCTGGCTGTTCTTGGATCAAAATGGGTCATAGATCATTCCTCACCAAGTCACTGTACCAAGGGCTGTGGGATGCTGTTTGGCCCAGTCCAGGCCCCCAGCCCACCCCTGGAGCTCTAGATCCCCAGGTATGAGAATGACAGCTGGCATTCCCCAAAGAAAACTTTAGCTGTTGTAACCAAAAGACAGGGTATGAACACAGTCAGACAAAAACCACTGACGTGCATGCATTACAAATATTTTCACCTTTCTGTAGTGCTATCACCAAGCAGCAATTTCCTTTCACTTTCACTCCTGTATTTCAAACAGCCCCATTCCCTTTCAGTCCTCCCCCAAATAAGGAGCAAAGGCAAACAAAGTAAACAAAACACACACAAAAAAGCAAAAGTTTACAAGATGGGAACAAAATGACTGAAGAATGAGCTGCATGATTCCATTTTCCTCTACCTTTGGCCTCTAATTAGTCACCTACTGGAAGTCTGGGCATAAGTTTTGCATCAACCCAGATATGTAACTTCTAGCAACTTACTGACAATAGATTCCTGCCGGCCCAGTGCAGTAGAATAGGATGTGACCTTCTGATTGGCAGGACAGTGAATGGTCCCAGATTGACCCAGTTCCCCCAGCCTTGACCCAGCAGGCAGCAACTTCTGTTTCAGAGCCTCTGGAACACTGGGTGGTGAATTAAGGGGGAAAGATCACCAAGGACCTGGAAGTCCCCAGGACAAGATGGATTTCACGCAGAGAGAAGGACAAACTCTGCCATACAGTAACGGAGGCAGCCAGCGCCCCAGAGCTACTCCAGGAAAATCACAAGCAAGAATGTCTCCACCACCACATCTACGGTTCATTGAATCCTTTACGCTTCTGTCAAGACCGCCAAGGCTGAACTCCAGGGCTGCCGTGCGCAAATTTGAAAGCATACTTAGATCACCAACTTTCTGCAGCCACCCACCACTGGAATCAAACTTAACAGAAGCCATGGAGCGGAAGTACCAACAGACGTCAGCCTCTGGCCATCTCCCTCCTGAAAAAGCCACGAAGTCAGAACATCCACGGCTTTGATATTTCTTAACATTTTGGAGTATTAAAGCAACCAAGGAGAAAACTGTTTTTAATAATGATCAATAATTTCACCACAAAAGATCATGCTCTGAATAAACAAGCTTTGTGGTTTCCGTCAAGTACAATCAAGGAAGAGAAAATCAATATCCTGAAAACCCACACGGTGAGCTTGTTCCTCCCCTCTTTCATGCCCCCAAAATACCCAGGGCTCCCTCCCAGGTGCCAACACTATGCTTAGCACCGAGAACACAGACATCGGCAAGACGCGGCTCCTGCCAGAGATGTTACTCAGGAATCAGCGGTCCCTCGCAGCAAATTCAGCTGACCCTCAGGCTATGGTGAAACTGGAATGTAGAAGTAATCTCTCATCACTCACTCTCACAATCACTCTCTCCGAATCACTCATCACCCAGAAAAGAGAATTAAAACTGCAGCTGTCACATGGGCAAGAGGCCCAAGTCTACAGCTCATAGCTGCCCCTCCCCGCTCCCTGGGGCCAGCCCCGCTCCCCTGCTCACCCAGGGGCAGAGTGCCCAAGGGGTGCCAGGTCCTGCCCGCCACCTCCCACTACCCCATCAAGCCTCTTAACTGTCCCCCCCAGAATTCAAATGTCAAAATCCTAAACTCCACCCCCCCCCCCAGAATGCAACTGTATTTGGAGACAGGGTCTCAAAAGAGGTAATTAAAGTAAAATAAGGTCACTAGAGTAGGCCCTAGTCCAAGATGGCTGGTGTTCTTATAGGAAGAGGAGATGAGGACACAGACACGCACAGAGGGGTGACCGCAGGAAGACACAGGGAGAAGACGGCGTCTACACTCCAAGAAGTGAGGCCTCAGGAGGAACCAGCCCTGAGACACCTTGATCTAGGACTTGTGGCCTCCAGGACGTGGAGAGATGTGTGCTGTTTAAGCCCGCAGCCTGTGGTCCTCTGGCCCAGCGGCTCTAGCAGACTAACACCAGCCCAGTCCACCGCTCCTCCAGCAGAAGTAGAGACCCTGCAGGAACTTCCCTGTCCTGAAGATGCCTTTTTGTTTTCTGCGCCATTTTCACAGCCCACACCATTAAAATTCTCGCTGTTTACACTGAAATGGTGCAGCTTCCTACACTGAGCCCTGTCCAGGACCACCGCCAGTACAGCAAACATGACACCCAGACCTGCACTTTCCCTCTGAGGTCCCCTCCCCCACCCCAGACACGTCCCCAAACCCTTTTAAGACATTGCATAACCTGGCTCCAGGAGCCAGTGGATTTTTTACTGAATCTGGCTTCACAGGATGGCAACAGATTGTGAACTATACATTTGCCAATTTTCCCCCTGTGCCAGACCATTTTTAAGTTATGTGTGCACAGAATGGCATTTGAAGGCCTTAAATATCTCTCCAGGGGAGAAAAGAGCAGAAAATAGCCCAAGGAGCTCACACTATGGGGACAAGAACAGCTGGTGCAGAGTTTGGGATGCCTTTTCTGTTTGTTTTTTGTTTGGAGGAGGGGAGGCTTTTTTATTTGGCGCTGTTTCTGTTGTTGCTTTGGGTGGTGAAGGAAGGGGACAGGGAACAGAAAGGAACCTAGTTTCCGGGCAGCTATTCAGGAAAGTCACTTCTAGGCTAGAGGGGAGAGGGGTCCAGGGGCTGCTTCTGGACTGCACTCCTTGGGGTTGGGGGCCAGGCTGCGAGCTCCGGGCAGGGCAGTGCTGTGCGGTCACCCCGCATCCGCCTCAGCCCACCCGCTCCCTGTCCCCTGACAAACCGTGGTTGTTAAAAAAAAAAAAAATGTTTTCTTAAGCAGTACTTCCTGTTATGTTCAAGGAAGACTTGGGTCGTTTTATTATTAAGCAATTTTCTCTTTTTAATTGAAACACACACACACACACACACACACACACACACACGACCACATTGCTACAAGGCTAAGATCATTTGCCTTACTCAAGCACAGATGTTTTAAGTCTCCTATTTTCTTAAGCCCTTAATTAAGCCTTCCAAGAGCTTGCCTATGTTTAATTTGCATTCCGAAACAGAAAAATCTAATGTGTTTTAACATTGTCTGCTTCAGCTGAAAAGGAAACTGTAAATTTATACAGTCTGGTTTAAAAAAAAAATTGGCCATTGCATCTTAATGAGTCTCCATGAGGCTGGGCGGCGCCCCCTCCCCCTCCCTGTCCTGGGTCTCCCCTCCCTCTCCTCCCTCCTCCCTTCCCCCTTTCCCTCCCCCATCTCCCGCCTGCCTCTTCCCCCCCTCTACCTCCCCTCCCCCGCCTCCCTCTTCCACTCCCCCCCCCCCCCGCCTCCTCCACTTTCCATCCTCCACCCTCTCCTCCCTCTTTCTCGTCCCATCCCTCTCCCTCCTCCTCCTCCCACCCCTCCCCTCTCCCTCCTCCTCCTCCCACCCCTCCCCTCTCCCTCCTCCTCCTCCCACCCCTCCCCTCTCCCTCCCGGCATTGCTCCCCTCTCAGCCCCTGGTCCGGCTTTCGGCCCCTTGCTGCGGGGCGAGGCCCGCAGAGGTCACGTGGCCCCTCCGCCTGCCTCCCGCTCGGGGGAGGGGAGGCGGCCCAACCTGTTCTTTGTTACGAGGTCAGCGTGGCGCCCGGCGCGGGCGCGATTACCGGGGACCTCCGAAGAGCTGCGCACTCGCCGCCCCGCCCCCACGCCGCCCGTCCAAAACCTAGCCCAGGCTCACCCTCCCCTCCCGGGGTGGCGGGGGTTGTCTAGCGCTCCTGGGGCGCTTCGGTCCCAGGAACCCCGGACGCTCTGAAAGAGGAAAGGGGACAGCGGAGAGGTGGTGCTGCAGGGCAGCGCCCTGGTGGGGGTGGGGGGTAAGGAAGGGAGTTCCTGGGAAGGGCGGGAGGAGGAGGGGCTGGGGAGAGAAGATCAGGCCCAAACTTGTAGAGCTGTCTGTCCTGTCCGTGGACATTGGAGAGTTTCTCTGGGTTTCTGTGGAACGCCCAAAAGGGTTCCCGTAAAACAGTCGTGCACTTGCCTATCAGATGCCCCATAAATGTGACCTCAGAAGCCTCAGGGGAGGATTTGAAAAGTTACCTAAGATGCCAGGGGTTCATTCTTAAGCCATCTGATGGAAACTTTGTCACTTTACTGTGGCTTTACTACGTAAATGTTAAAGAACGTTTTCTCTCCCTAATAAAAAATGAAGTATAGCCACCGTTCTGTCCAAAAATATTAAAATGCCCAGAGAACACGAATGTTAACATTTGCCCATATGACATGGCTGTCGTTTTTCTCTGCATGGAAAAAATTTTCCATCCAGAAATGGGAGTCGAGGGTGGAGGGGAGGTGAGTAATAAAATCGGGCTGATGCTGGACAAATAGTTTAGCATTCTGATCTGGTTACCTAACCTTAAAAATATTTTTCTAGGTCACTGAATATTTTTCAAAGTCATGCTTTAAATGAAGGCTTGAAATTCCACAATGTGGAATTTTATATGCCAGAGTGTATCAGCCATTCCACTATTGCAGAACATTCCTCTTGGTTAATGTTGAAGACCTACATCCTAAGTTATCCTCCCTTGTGTGATTACATAAGTAACCTTTCTCTTCACAACCCTCAATGCAACAAATGAACAGTTTCCTCTGCACCAGGGATAAGTGTGTTGCCATTTGGATTTGTTTGGAATTCCCATTTGGAACTTTCTAGAGTTAAAGGCAGAAAACACTGGCTGAGTCTGAGAGCTGAATCTTGATGTCCTTGGAGACCTCAGAGCCAAGAAGAGGTGAGCTAGCGGGTGCCCCAGGTGCCTGGGGTGCATTGCTAATATCCCAATATCCTGGAGCTAGGAAGAAGCTCTCTCCCCCAAAGCACTACCTACCCCATTCTGGGTATGTCCAGCAAAGCCTAAATGTTTATGATATGGAGTGGAAATTTTCCCTTCTGTTATATTTTCTGCTAAATATAGTGTTTTATATTTACATTCATATGCACATTTTAGCAGGATGGTAGAGATCGCTGATTACATACACATTGAGTGACTTTAAATGAAAGGCACTGAGCTCAATAAGGTGGGACAAGATTTGGCATCACAGTCAAAAGGCAGCAGTTGCCTCCTGTTAATGAACTTCATGGGCCTCAAAGGCTCATGGCCTGAGTTTGCGAAGAGTTCTCCCAATATGCGATTGGTGGTTGGCTTGAATGACTCTCTCTTCCGTGACCACCACACAAATTGCATAGAGGAAATTGTTTCCCTTCTTCCCACACTTCAATATTGAATATAGAAAAAAGATCTTAGAGACTAACACCCTTTCCTTTCACAAAACATCACTCTTGACTTCCATGTCTTTATAATAGTGAGAACTAACTCTGGAGCCATTCTGGTATCTCTTCAGAACACTCATGTAGTGGGGATTTTGTTCTTTGAATCAATAACTTCAATGTTACAATGTGATCGACCCTATATATCTACCCAAGAACAACGAAAACTTACAGCCACGCGGACTCCTGGGTGAATACTCATAGCAGTGTTATTCATGAGAGCCCAAAAGTGAAAACAACCCAAGTGCCCATCAGTAGGGAAATGGATACATAAAATGTGGTCTGTGTGTGCTACGGCATATTATTCAGCCGGAAAAAGGAAGGAAATACTGAAATGTGCTAAAACATGGTTGCACTTTGAAAACATTATGCTAAGACAGAAAAGGCTACATAGTGAATGGTTCCATTCATATGAAATGTGCAGAACACACTATAGAGACAAAGTTACATTAGTGGTTGTCATCAGCAAGGGAAGGGGACAGATGGGGGGGACTGCCAGTGGGCACCAAGTTTCTTTTTTGGGTGATGGAAATGTTCTAAAATTAGATTGTGATCACGATTACACAGCTCTACCAATTACTGAAAACATAACAATGAATTATACAGGTAAAATGGGTGAATTTTACAACATGTAAATTATATCTCAATAAACTTTTTTTAATGTTACAGTGTAACAGATCATTTTTGCAGGCACTGTCTCTAAGTGAAAAAAGGCCTTTAACATAGACCTATTAAAGACAAAATACCTTCCAAATAGATCACTCTAAAACTGGCATGTGCTGGAGTAAATCTGTGTCAGACAGATGCTTTTTCTTCGAGACCGTTTCTTTGCCTTCCCACCGGGTCCGAGACCGCCTTGCTTTGTATATGCGTTTGTCTCAGTCCTTCTAGCTTTTTCTGTCTCCCTGCCAGTTCCCAGGACACTCTGCACCAGATCATCCTTGCCGGTGTTCCACCGCCTTTCCCACATGCCCTACAAAATGATCTCATTGGTGACTTGTGAGGTTAACCCCTGCTTCCCCGGCTAGCACTCAGGCTGCTTCAGCTGGCCTCACCTAATTTAGCTGAGCTGTGTTGTGGTTTCTTCTCCCTCAAAAAACTCCCATCTACGGTAAGAAGTACATTTCACATCAAAACATGGGACCTACACATACATACCCATGTGACCGAAATGTGACACAATGCTCAGGAAATAATCCATACCCTTGCTGTGTGTGAACTCCTCCTTATCCACTTTCATTTCATTTTTTTCAACACTAGTCACACCCACTCAACTGAATACACAACCAACTAACTTCTGAGACATGCCCCTCCAAAGTTTGAAAAACATCGGTCTAGACCAGTGGCCCTCAGCCAGCGGTCTTCTTGCCCCACAAGGATATTAGGCAATGTCTGCAGACACTTTTAGGTTGTCACAGACGGGGTGTGGGATGGCTGCTGCTGGCATTCAGTGGCAGCGACCCAGGGACGCTGCTCAACACCCTACAGTGCCCGGGACGGCCCCACAGAGAATGCTGTGGCCCCAGATGTCCATAGTGCCAGGGTGGAGAGATGCTGGTCTCAACTCCAGTAAAGGCGTAAGGCTCCAGGCTCTTCATCTGGTAAACACCTCTTGTGGGTAACTCCCAGATAAGCTGCAAGGAGAATTCCCAGTAGTAAATAAAGGAGCCCTCGTTCCTGCCTCCTCTCCCCACTTCCCCCTGACGTCTTCATCTTCCACATTATCGATCCCATGTGTGCAGTTTCGGTCCCAGCCAACATGGGCTCCCAGCAAGAGGCTCCGACTGCACAGTCATTATGATTGGGTGTCCTGATTCTCTGCGGGTTTGCTCAGAGGTCAGTCAGCTTGGTTCACACAGAGGAGTGTCCTTGCAGACCCACCGCCTCGGCCATCGCTGGTGTCCTGTCGGCCTGGCCTGGGAATGACGCGCGCCTGGGTCCTGCCAACGGCCTTGTCTGCACATTCGTCCCTCCTCCTGCTACTTGGCATCGCTGTCCTCTTGGGCCCTGTCTAACTCTTGTTCTTTCTCATGTGCAAATCCCAAGTCCGCCCAGGGGGCAGACTGTGGGCCTTGTTTCCTGACGTCCTGAGCAGAGTCCTTGCTCACCCCACACCTACATGGTAGGCCCAGCGCTTCTCCAGCCTGGCCCCACCTGAGGATCGATCGCTCAGCGAGCTCTGCAAACTCCAGCGAGCAGGATTCCGCTGTCTGGGAGGTGGCCGGGGCTACAGTGCACAGGCCAGGTTGGAGATTCATAATCCAGCCCTTTGCACACGCCCAAGGTAGGGCTGCATTTCTTCATTTGTTTCCATTGTGAACATTTTAAGAACTCCATGTTTCTTTTTATTTTACAATAGAAACAAACCCATGATCGCCTTTTGGGAGGCATTCTCCTATAAGCTAATATTCTGAATTCTGATTCATGGAAGCTTCTCCTAGGGAAGAAATAGTGCTAGCTTATTGCAGGAGGATGGAATTGGGTGACACTTTAAAAATACACTTTTCCATTTAAGTCACCCTGGGCACTACTGGCACTTGGGACTGGATAACTGTTATGGGGGTTGTCCTGTCTGTTGTAAGATGTTTCACAACATCGCTGGTCTCCACACATCAGATGCCAGAAGCATTCCCAGTTGTGACAACCAAAATTGTCTCCAGATGTTGCCAAATGTCCCTGGTGGGGGCAAAATTGCCCCCAGTTGAAAACCACTGATTTAAGAGTACACAGAAATGTGTTTCTGCTTTGCTAATTTTTAACTACATGAAAAAATATTTTTTTCAAAATATTTTCCAACCAGTTATGTAACGCTGACTGTAGCCTGCTTTGCTGGGCTGAGAGAGCACCATGCCTATTCTCTGAGGTGCTTGAAGAGAATTGCTTTAGAAGACCCACTGGAAGAATAACAACCTGGAAAAAAGACACAGTTGAGTTGGCCCAGAGCATGAGTTCTGGGCCCGGTAATGAGTTCACCGAAATTAGCCAAAAGCAGGTGTCGGGGCCATGCATGTCTCCTCACCGCTGTGGCCACGGAGCATCCTTCCAAGAGTGCCCGCTGCTGGGTGCTCGCTGCTAGCTGGTCCGTGGGGCACCTCCTGAGTTCCATTCTGCCTTGTCACTAGCCAAATACAGGTTCCTGTGTTTGGGGATCATGTGATCTGCCTGTGCTGAAGCTGTCTCTTCAAACACCGGAGGAGTGGCCCACATATGAGGAACAAGATGTGGCCGGGTCAGGGACAACTTGTCACTTCTGCATTGGGAGCCGTGGGGCATGATTCCATCCAACTGCTTGTCCCCGTACAGGGCTGTACTGGGGAAAACAAACAATGAATAGCTGTTTTTAAAAAATAAATAGAGCATCCATGGATTTTTTTTTTTTTTTTTTTTTTTTTGAGACCAGGTCTCATTCTGTCTCCCAGGCTGGAGTGCAGTGATGTGATCATAGCCCACTGCAGCCTCAAACACCAGGGCTCAAGCGAACCTCCTGCCTCAGCCTATCTAGTAGCTGGGACTACAGGCGTGCACCACCATGCCCAGTATTTTTTTTTTTTTTTTAGAGACTAGGTCTCACCATATTGCCCAGGCTGGTCTTGAACTCCCGACCTCAAGTGACCCTCCTGCCTCAGCCTCACAAAGTGCTGGGATTACAGTGTGAGCCACTGCACTTGGCCTAGCCATGATTTTTTTTTTTTTTTAAATTTAGTCTGCCACAATTATAGAACTGTGTTAGGAATTTCAGATGAGAAATTGGCCCTCCAGATTTTTTTCCCCGTGCATTGACTGTGGGGCTTTTCCGCTTCCTCTGACCTGCATCCGGAGCCCTGCTGTGGAGAGATGTGCTCGTACATGGCTGACACCCAGGAGTACCTACAGGATTCGTGGGCACAGCGCAAAGTGTAAATACGGGGTCCTTTGTTCAAAAGCAGGAAAAGAAAGATTTTTTCCTTTTCCCCTCCGCAGCCTCTTGGGACCTGTCATGCTGTTTTTTTATTTCTAATGCCTGACTTCTTTGGGCACAGGGATACTCCCAGGGCCAGGGTCGCCCCTCACAGGCTCCCTGGCTCCCACCCATAACTCAAGTCATGTGCAAGGCAGGCCGGATGACGGGAGCCCTCCATGCCCGCCAGGGGGCAGAGGGCAGCCGTGGCCACTGGGTGGGGGCTGGGAAGTGGACACAGAGAGTCCACCTGGGAGACAGGGAGGCGGCTGGGTGGGGCCGCCAAGCCCCAGGCTCATGTCCGTTGTCCCCTTCAAAACCACAAGCTCAAAGACAACATGCTGAAGAATCTCAATGTGAAGGTGCAGAGCATTAGGCCCCAAGCACACGGCCTCCGTCCGAGTGTGGGGCAGCCGCGAAGCTGGCTCTACTTACACAGGAAGTGCCAGCTCATCTTTTATATAATTAGATAGATGATACATTGAAACATTTCCCAAATCACAAGGCTGATACTATAACCAATGGCCCAAACCATTCATACCTTTAGGATCAGAATAAATATTTTAAGCACTTTTGCTTTTCTCAATGGCCAACATTTTCCTTTCTTATCTACATTGTTAGTGTCTATACAATGAAAACATGCAGTATACTTTTTTTTTCCAAATCAACCTTCCTTTTTTTGTTGTTCCTGCCATACATTTCCTGATGGATTTGTAAAACAGCCAAAAAGAACTGAGGAGTTATAACTTGTACTATGGCCAAAAAATGTACATTTCACAAAAATCACGCTGTCTCTTACTTGAAAATATAATGAAATCACTTGCCAGTGAGTTTGAACATGGCTAAGCATGGTGGGTTGGAAAGGATGAGCTGTGCTGGTAAAGGGTTGTGACCCTGAACTTGTCGTCTTCCATCCAGTGTTTCTGAGAGTGGGGGCCTTGAACTACCTGTACTGAACTTGGAACCACCCGAGTCTGCCCTGGGGGCCTTGAACTACCTGTACTGAACTTGGAACCACCGGAGTCTGCCCGGCTCCATGCGTCAGAACTCCAGGGTGAGATCCTGGGAGGCTGCCTTTGTAACACTCACTACGCAAGGCCGGGGTGCACCCACGGTTGGAGACCCACTCTCTGCTCTAACATCACTCTGATCGTTCCAGGAAATTGTGAGCAACACAAACTCCTCCTGGAAACACGATGAACCCCCTTTTGTTCTGGGGGCTGGGCTTATTCTTACACATCTCTTGGCAGAAATAGCAGAAAGCCACAGACACACCTTGTCTAAAGCTGTCAACAGCCATCACTGATGCATGTAGTCACACTGCCAAATTCTGCAGGCAAGGATATCCACCTGCCAGCCCTAACTTACCTCCCAGGCCACGCTGGGCTCCAGGTACACTCTCAGGAGTTAATTACACACCCTTTCTTCCTGGTTTCTTCCCTCCCCCAAGTCAGGGATTAAAAATACAAACACCCTTTCTGTTCTCTTCGTTTATGCTTTCTTAGCACAATCCTTTCTTGCAAGGTAGGAGCAAAAAATCAAAATGTAAATACCTTCAATTGAGGAATTACATTCCTGTCTTTTCTTAGGAGATGATTTTTCTTTTCTTACTTTAAAAAATCCTCCATGTAAAAAAATTTTTTTGTTACATTCTTGAGATAGAAATCTGCTAACTTGGCAAATTGTTTCCTAAACATAATTCTTTCATTGTACTTACACACATCCTTCTTACTGGATGGGTATTAATTTGCATTAGACACTATGCACACTTGCTTCCATTTCTGAGCATCTAAAATACCACCTCTGTCCCTGTCACTTCTCCTTATCAGGCCATGCACATATAACGATTTCTTAGCTCCAGGAGACTCAAGAAAAGGAGCTGGTCCTTGTTTTATCTGCACATTTTTTGAAGGATCCCATCAGCAAAACTGCCTGCCTTCCCTGGAATTTTAATTTTGCCCCAGGTGATGTGTTGGTTTCATTATTGAAACTATGAACACATTTGCAACTACAGGGGCACAAGGAGTTCTAGAAGCAAGAGAAATTTTGTTAAGGCAAAATAGGAAGAAAAAAAGCGAAGAGAGTTACAGATGGCTGCTTAGAAGTTTTTGTAAATTCTGCAAGGTAGTGATAACTGTCGATAACCTGGCAAGTTTTTCAGAGAAACGTACAGAAAGCGAAACCCAAACCCACTGGGTGCCTAACGGGGCCTGGGTTTTATTGTGCAACGTCCCACAGACTTCGGGGTCCTCGGGGCTATTTTGTAACCTGCACCCTCCATGGAGATGCCCCCACCCGTCTCTACCCTGCTGGCCAGCAGCCTTCATGGGGCAAAGCTTGCTTTAAACAACAACAAAAAAGGTGGGGGAGGGTAAGAAAAGCTTGGCTCTGTCCCCAGAGTCCCCAGTAGCTCGGCTTGCTGTCTCTCTCTGCCACCCCTGGCTCTGTGTTCTCCATCACCACTCTGAGTCAGCAAAGAAGAAATACCAAGGGACTCCCAAGAAACACGCGTGTTAGGTTGCCTAAGCTAAAGGCAACATTTCACCGGTTCTTCTTATTAAGAAATCTTTGTTTGATTTGAGGATGCACTGTCCAAAGTGAAGGACTCCTTGGAGATTTTCCGGCGAGAGAGACACACAGCAAACCCACTCAAGGTCAGGGGGGGTGGTTCCACTTGGCTGGGTTCTGCAGCCCAGCCCCCAGCCTCCCCAGGAAGCCTGGAGCACATAGCTGGATGTCTTTTTGCATAGAGTCACTTTTCATAAGGACCTGAAGGTACAGGGGAGCCGTCAGCCAAGCGCAGCTGCCAAAAATAGCCAACTTCCTGGGCTGCCCAGGAGAGGAATTTGGGGGGCGGAAAGGACCCCGTCACACCAACTAACCCATCAGTGCCAAACAGTGGGCTACTCTTGATCACAAAACACGTACATGCGTGTTGAGAAAGATACAAATAGAAACATCTATGCTACTATTAGCTAACGAAAAAAAAAAAATTAAAGAGGTTTATACTTTAGGGGAAAAAAGAGCTTTATTTCTCAAAAAGGGTAGCAGCCTGCTGAGCGGCCATTCCAGCAGGTTGGGGAGCCGAGCCCTGGGGCAGAAGCCTGGCACCTGCGCTTCCAAGAAGAGACCAAGGCGACAGAGTTTCACACTGAGTGGGGGGGTCAAATATGCATGTTAAGCTATAAGAGTCGTGAATATTTAGGAAGGGAAGTCACACGCATATAATTGTGCCTTATCTATCCCATCCTGTCATAGCTGGGCACTCAGTTTTAAGGTGTTTCTGGGGTCACCTTGGTGGCGAAAGGTCCAGTGAGCAGAGGGCTCAGCATTTTGTTCTGCGTTCACGCCACACTAGCTAATGTCTGGTCTGCGTGTGCAGCCCTGCTGCCTCTTGCGGGGGCCCAGTGTCCGCCCGTGCTGGGATCCGAGGAGCTCTGCTCACCTCACAGTCCTCAGCTTCGCTGGAGATGCGAGGAGCCAGCTAACTCGGAGGGGCCACAAACTCTAGCTAAGTGATTAATTATCCTTATCTTGCCCTCCTCCAAAAGCAAGTAGATGTATATTCAAGAAATGAGAAAACTCTAGCAAACAGACCGGGGTGTCTCTGGCATAACTCTGTTCAGAATAAAGAAAGTAACTTCTAATCAATGGTATCGCTCATCTAGGTTTTCAGATTTTATTTACTTGAACAGCCACTTACGTGGCAAAGCCCCGTGCCAGCTTCGAGGGAAGGGAAGACAGAGATCCTACATTTGGGACTCGGATGGGTTTGTCAAAGGATCTGCAGTCAGTGCGAGGACTTACAAACAGCCAGCGCATTCAGAGCAGAAAGGAATAAGCCCTGGGTTACCCGCACTGCCGCTTACCAATATTCGCGTCTGAGCAGGGAAGCCCTTAGTAGCTAACTTCCCATCTGCAGCTGGTCAGGACTTGGGGAGCATCTTTGGAGCTCTGCCCAGACATCTGGAGAAGCCAGCTCTGGAGGCAGCTTTCATTCTGTGCAGAAGAGAGACAGGAAATAGTCACAGGTAAAAAGACACAGGTAAAGAGTGTTAATCTATCAAAAAAAAAAGTGACATTCCTGTGCTGCGGTTGATGGCAGCTGTATAAGGGGGCGATCGTAGCAAGGTGGCGCTTTCACAATCATCCTCAGACATGCACAGAGGGGTGAAAATTTTTGAGTCACTTGAGTCACTTGACATGCATGTTCGCAGCAGGGATCAAACAAGGTGACTCTCTCCTCTCCTGTCTCAGCTCTCATTACTGTAAACAAGTGTCTTTTTTTTTTTTGGAGTTTACTTAAGTGCCATGTTGTCCACATTTTTGTGCTTTTCATTTGTGGTTCTGATATTCAGAATGGCCCCCAAACATAGGGCTGAGGTCCTGGTGGCTGTCCCTAGCACAGGGAGGCTGTGATGTGCCTTCCGGGGAAAATATGTATCAGACATGTTGCATCCAGGTATGAGCTATGGTGCTGCTGGCCATGAGCTCAACCATAATGAATCAACATTGTATGTTAAATCAGATGTCTTCAAACAGGAACACTCATAACACAAGGTTATGTATTGATCAGTTGACAAGAATGTTGTGACAAGAGGCTCTAAGGCACCTAAGCCCTGTGTCCCCCAGGAGCAATGGCTCAGTGTTTGCTAATTCAGTGTGCATGGAGACGTTATAGGCCATCACTACTTTGAATAATGAGAATTGACTGTATTTGTCAAATGAATAAATTAAAGGATGTATGTCACAAGAGGGACAGGTAAAATGCCCTGGGTGTTTAGAGACAGTTCCCAGTGGAAGGGAAAGGGGAGGCTCACTGGACGGGACACGTGTGAGCTGCGTCTTGCAGAAGGCTGGTCACGTGTGCCCTGCGGCTGCAACAGCAGGAGCAAGATCATAGAAGTGGGCGGGCTGGGCGCCTGTACGTGGGGAGAGCTCCAGGGTCGGACCCCTTAAATCTCAATGGCGGTCCTGAGACTCATTGGATGCGTGACCTCAAGGGACTGACGTTAATAATAGCACCTGTCTCATCAGGTTGCTGTGAGGATTAAAATAGATTACATCTTAACCAAGAGCTGTAGCCAAGAGCCTGGCACATGCTAAATATGCAAAACAATTGAGCTATTTTTGTGGTCATTATTATTCATATTACTGGGTCACTGGATGTTTCCATTTGGCTCCGTGATAAGGTGTTTGATGCAAAATTGTGGGAAAGAGGGCTGTAAACACAGGCTGAAGTCAGGTCCCACAGGGCCGTGGAGTCTAAGTTAAGAACCCGAGGGCTGTTTTACACCATAATTCTGGGGAGCAAGAGTGGGTTTTTGAACAAGGGCCAGAAGTGGGAAGGGGAGAGAGGAGAGCTGGAGGGAGTCAACGCAGAAGTGTCCAGAATTATGTACAGACATGGTAATGTTCTGCTTCTTCGCCTGCTACTGGTTCCTTGGAAGCATTTAGTTTGTGAGAATTTGGGTAGCTGTTGACTTATCATATGTTCACTTTTCTGGATGTATATTAACTTTGGTGAATTTGTTCAAAAGCCATTTAGGTTGGGCACCGTATCTTATGCCTGTAATCCCAGCACTTTGGGAGGCCAGGAGTTTGAGACCAGCCTGGACAACATAGCGGCACCCCATCTCTAAAAAAAATTTGAGACTTAGCCAGGCATGGTGGCATGTGCCCATAGTCCCAGCTACTCGGGAGGCTGAGGCAGGAGTATCTCTTGGGCCCAAGAGTTGGAGGCTGCGGTGAGCTATGATCATGCTGCTGCACTCCAGCCTGGCCAACAGAGCCAGATCCCGTCTCAAAATAAATAAATAAATAAAAGCACGATTTAAATGTTTCAGGCAGATGATGAGTTGGGGGATAGAATCATTTGTTTTTTATTTGGCTTTTTAAGTTTTTTTCCTTAGAAAAGGTAAAAATGGAAGGAGGGAGGAAGAAAGGAAAAAAAGGAGAGAGGGAGGGACTGGCCTTATTCAGGATTGACACTTGGAGTATTCATTGACCAATCAGGCCAATGTTTCTGTCTTCTCACATGTGGACAGCAGATGCTTAAATACAGGTCTCCATGCCGTGTATAAATGTGCCTTCCCGATTTTGCCCATGAAGCAGGTATGTACCACAACCCGAAACTCTTAACAGAGCTCTGAAAACTTTGCCAGCGTCTTAGCTTTCCTGGTAACACTAACCGTCCAGGAGGGGAGAAACAGATGCCCACAAAGAAGTTTTAAATGTCTTCATTCTTCCTCTGTTAATCCAACTCATTTCACTTTGGGAAACAGGCTGGGGCAGATGTGGAGGGTGGAAGCCCGAAAGTGAACTCCTGTTCCCCAGACAAAAACGTGTCTGTCTTCAGGTGCTCACGTGGGTCATCCAGGATGGCAGCTGTGGCTGGTGTCCTGGCCTCAGGTGGCCTTCAAGAGCAACAACGAAGCATATACGTTTCGTCTGCCCAGCATTCATGATTCCCTGTCGACAGGGCTGCACGCAGGGTATATTTCTTGAGTTTCAAAGCAAGATTGTTACATAGAAATGACTGCCAAGCCTTGTCCTTTGGGTAACTGCCAAACAGACCAAGGATGAAAGCAAGAAAGGGAGAAGAGAACAAAGACTGATTACCTGTGGCACTTCTTTCTTTCACTATGGGAAAAATTACCTTGGAGACCCCAATGCTTATCTGGGCTCCCCACGAACCTTCCAAAAAGAACGCCCTCCCTCACACCCAGCTGACACCATCGGACCTCTCTGAGCCTGGGAAACCACACCTAAACCGCCTCCAGGGAACCAAGTCCAGGACGAAGGGCTAATCCAGGGAAATGTAGAGAGTCAGCGGAAGCCACTGAGGGTTGTATTTCTATCGCTGCCCTTTCTAGCTCTGAAGGAGTTTGTGAATCGACATAACTTCCAACCAGACCATTCATGCATCTGTATTTGATTATTAAGAATCTCACTAAAAAAAAAGACAGCAGTCACCCTAAACTCAAAAAATATTTAAAATACAGATTGAACATCCCTAATCCAAAAATTCAAAACCTGAAATGCTCCAAAATCCAAAGCTTTTTGAGTACTGACATGACGCCCCAAGTGGAAAATTCCACACACAAGTGCTTAACACAAACTTTGTTTCATGCACAAAATTATTTAAAAACAGTATATAAAATGACCTTCAGGCTATAAGGTGTATATGAAATATAAATGACTTTCATATTTAGACTTGGGTCCTATCCCCAAGGTATTTCATTATGTATAAGAAAATACTCCAAAATAAAAACAAAACAACAACAACAAAAAAACCTGAGATCTGGAACACTGCTGGTCCCAAGCACTTTGGATAAGGGCACTCAGCCTGCACTCTATGTCCTCTATGAGCCAGAACACACCTGCACCGGAACTGCATTTTGCAAAACCTGATTCCAGGGAAGAAGGAAGGGATGATGAAGAGGGGCAGGTTCCCGAGGCTTAGCTGAAAGCGCACCTTCCTCTTCTGGCCGTTACATAGGGCAGCCTCCCAGCGCCGCCTGCTCGCTGACCCAGCGGACGGGATCGCAGGAGCCCGAGCCACAGGAGGACTGAGTCAGCCCGACGCCTGACTCTCCTCACAAGGGAGGAGGACTGAATTTTGTTTTAGAGTATTGCAACAAGGCAGAATCTAAGAGTCTTTTGATGAAGCTCGAGGAAGCCAGGAATTTCATTTCAGTTCCACAGCCTAGCCCCGCAGTTTGAGCTTTAAAACCTAAAACTGTGTCCTCTTCCTGTTAAAGGTGGATCTGAATAAAAACTAAACAAGTAAGAAAAAAACATAAATCGAAGGTTCCAGATTATACATAGCAAGAAGTATCATTGCATGAACAGGAAGCCGACAGTCTCCTGTGATTTCCGTTTGGCGTCCTGGGGATGGGGCGCCGCCTCGATGGCAGACCAGGGTCCAGGTTGTGTCTGTGGCCGGGAAATGGCTGATTCCGGGGCCCTGAATGGCTGTCAGTCCCCAGCGTGATTCGCTGAATGTAACGGCCAGAGCGTGACTTTGAAGTTTAAGTAGCATCCAAGTCATTAGATGTTTTAGAGAGCATGAAACCGATGGAATTCCTGGCTGAAGCAGCTTCCAATTTCGCATCAAGCTAGTTGCTGGCCGGTGCCAGTCAGATAAATTCAAACTCCTCATCTGTCCTCCTCCTCCCCGGGTGGATTCCCTGGACACACCAGGTTTCTTTCTTCTTCCCCACACCACTTATTCAGCAAACATTTGCTGACTCGCTTTGTGCCAGAGCCTGAGCGGGCACAGGGTGCACAACCGTGAACCAGCAAGACGGGAGGCTAGAGCTCCTGGAGTACGCGGCCTGGCAGCCAAGACAGGCACAAAACTGCACACCAGGTGCATCACCGGCTGCACGTGCTGGTGGCACAGCAGGAAGGGGGAAGGGCAGGGAGCGCCCTAGTGCACCCGGTGTGGTTTAGGATGTTGTCTCTCTCAGAGGAAGGAATGTTGAACCTGGGACATGAGGATGAAAGGAATCTGCTGAGCACAGGGACAGGGGAAGGACATGCCCAAGAGACAGAAATCATATGCAAAGGCCCTGAGGCAGGAAGGAGCCAAGGTCATTGGGAGAACTCAGAGCGGCTGGGTGGCTGGGGTTAGAGAATGGAGAGAAAGCACAATGTGAGTTTGCGGGGCTGGGAAGGGCTGAGGGCACGTGGGAGCTTCTCAGCACTGGAAGGCGGGGATCGGGTTTGTCCTAAGTGCACCAGGAAGTCTCAGACGTTTTAAATCGCTTCCAGGCCTCACACTTGACCTCCTGTCTCCCCACCAACATCTCATTAAATGCCCAAGGGCAGGCTTCCCTCATCTCTAGTCGCCTTCTCGCCTAAGTCAAGGCTCAGGGGGACCCGACTCCCCCTGTCACTGATCCCTTCTCCCTCCAGCATCAGGTACTAACGCACACTGAGTTGTTTGCTCTGACCGACTGTATTCGTTTCCCAGGGCTGTCATCACAAACAATCATAAACCGAATGGCTAAGAACACCAGGAATTTACTCCCTCCCGGATCTGGAGGCCGGAAGTCCAAAATCCAAGGGTGGGCAGGGCCACCCTCCGGAGTCTCTAGGGGGGATCCGTGCCTCCCTTGCTGCTCCCAGCTCTTGGCAACTGTCAGCGTTCCTTGGCTCTTGGCCATGTCTCTCTCTGTTCCACATACACACGGCCTCTCCTCTGTGTGTCTCCTATAAGGACACTTGCCATTGGATTTAGGGCCCAGCCAAATAGTCCAGGATAACCTCATCTCAAAATCCTTAATTTAAAGACATCTATAAAGACCTTTTTTTTCAAAGAAGGTGAAATTATAGGTTCCAGGAATCAGGATGTAAACATATCTTTTCAGAGCTGCCATTCAACGCACTGCGCTGACACAGTGGTATCATTACGTTACTGTGTAGGCCTGTCCTAGCTCCGGACCTCAGTGATATCCCGGGGTGACCAACGGGCCCAGAATAATCACCGTCCAACTGGTGAGTGGAGGACAGTTGGGATCTCTTGTCCATTCAGAAGCTGTGACCTTGTAAAATTGCTATGGAAAAAGCCCCAGCACATCCAGCTTGCCCAGGACATTAGGGTCAGCTGAAACATCGGGTAGAGGACCACCCAGATGTGGCATGTCTGGGCAACCACCTGCCCCATGACTGCCACTCTCTACTGGACATCCCTTAAATTAGGGACCCTGTTGTCAATGATTCTTTCCAAAGGATGATTTCGCTACTTTTTAATTGTGAATATTCAAAGCCTTAAGCAATTGTAAATGCACTGAAATGTTGCAAGTACAGAACAAATAACTTTTTTCTGTCCCTTTTGAGATTAAGTTGCCGTCACCGTCACCTCCAAATACATGAGTGTGTGTTTCCCACAAACAGGAGCATCCTCCTACGTAACCACGCTGCAGCCACCAGAATCAGGACCTTGGCTCTGAAAGACAACTGCAGTCTAACTTTGGACTGCATTCCAGCTTCACCAAATGTCCCCAAAACATCATTCACAGCCACACGGTCCAGTTCAGAATCATACGTTACCTTTTTCAGGTCTTCTTAGTATCTTTCAGTCTTTCCCTGACTTTCTCAATCTTGACACTGTTCTTAAAAAAAATGTAATAAGACACACATTACATAAAATCTGCCTTTTTAAAACCTTTAAGTGTGTAGTTCAATAGTAATAAATATTTATATTCTTTTTCCCCCCTTCATTTCCCCCTCCTCTCTCCCCTTCCCAGCCTCTCGTAACTGCCAATCTAGTCTCTATCTCCGTGAGGTCCACTTTCTTAGCTCCCACCTGTGACGGAGAACATGTGGTATTTGTCCTTCTGTGCCTGGCTGATTTCACGTAACGTAATGTTCTCCAGTGCCATCCAAATGACAGCATTTCATTCCTTTTTTTTTTTTTGTGGTTGAATGATATTCCATTGTGCATATGTGCCACAGTTTCTTTATCCATTCCTCTGTTGATGGACACTTGGGTTGATTCCAAGTCTCAGCTACTGTGAATAGTGCTGCAGTGAACATGGAGTGCAGATACCTCTCTGATATATTGAGTTCTAATATATATATATATATATATATATATATATATATATATATCCCCCTTGTAGTTGAATTGCTGGATCATAGGATCAGGTGGAAGTTCTATTTTTCATTTTTTGAGCCCACCCTGATACTTTTGAAGAGAACAAGCGAGGCATTTCCCTCATCTGGGGTTTGCCTCATGTTTCCTCGTGAGCACGTTCAGGTTACACACCTTCCCAGGAATGTGACTGAAGTGACGCTGTGTTGTCCTTGCGTCCTATCTGATGGCGCACTCTGCCATTTGACCCAGCACTAAAAACTACTCACTTTGGTCTCTGGGTCGGATGGTGCCTGCCAAGATCCTCCACTGCAAAGTTGCTCTCTTTCCCAGTGAGACTTTCCTGAGGAGGTGCTTTGAAACTATGCCAGTGTCTCCTTCCTCATCCAACCATGGTCTCGCAAGCCACCCCCGGTGACGAGTGACCGTCCGTGGCTGTGGTTGCTCCGTGCAGCTTGTTGCCGGACTCCGCAGGGCGCTGCCGGGTCTGCCTCTCCCTTTCTGAACTCCGCTCTGGAGCAGCAGAGCTGCCCTTGCGGGGCAAGCTGTCGTGCCTCGGCCGCGGGCTCACAGATCTTGGAAGACAAAATCTTCTCGGTAGCTAGAGTTCCCTGAGAGACAGGAAGTGAAGTACAATCAACACCAAGCTTTTTCTAGTACTTTTGTACAGAGCTGGCCAGGGTGGCATCGCTCCGTTGCGCCCACCCCCTTGTTTGGGGTGTTGATCAGCAGGGTCACTGGGACGCCCGTTGCCATCCACACAGAGGGCCTCGGGGAGGAGCAGTTGCATCTCCACGAACCCCTCCCCGGGCCGCACTTGCTGGCCACGGCAGATGCACAGGAATCGGTCACGTCCTCAGCAACACTAGTCCGCAGGGTGCTCAGGCCTCATCCTGAGTCTCAGCGGTTTGTCCTCACGCATCAAAGACTCCAAAACAGTACAGTGCTTCGCAAGCAGTGAATAGGGTAGACATAAGTAAGTTGATAGGTAGAGAGAGACATTTACCTACAAACACAACATGATTCATTTTGTTGAGAATTATAAGGAAAAATTATTTTAGTACAAAATAACCCGTTGCTTATAGCAGGCATTCACAAAATCCTTGTGTGTTGATTATGTAACCAAAACGTGTATGTCCCTGTAATGCTCTGAAATTTTTAAAAAAAGGCCTTGTGTGCTTGTTCATTCAGTCACTCACTAGAACACAAGACCTGTTCAGTCAGGGATCCTGTCTGAAAGTTCATCATCATGCCCTCTGCACCTGGAAGAGGGTCTGAAATATAGTTGATAATAAATATTTGTTGAATGAATTTTTAATTTCCTTGTCAAAAACATCAAGTCAATCAATACTGATCAAGCACATATCGCATGTTCAGAAGTGGTTTAAGCAGAATGAACGGTATCTCAGCCAACGGTTCCTTGATAAAGGGGTGGCCCTCCAGCGGTGGGAGGCCACCGACTTCGTATCAGATGCTATGGTTGGCAGAACTCTACGACGGTCCCCACCACTCTTGACCCCTGGCGCGCCCACACCTTCTCCAAGTTATTCAATCGAACACTGATCTGTAAGCTCCCATGAAGGGGACTTTGCGGATGTAATTAAATTCCAAATCAGTTGACTTCGGGAAAGAAAGATTGTCCTCGGTGGATCCCAGCTAACTAGGGGAGCCCCGGAAGGGGACAGGGATTTTCCTGGAAGGAGATTCGGAGCATGAGAGAGCTATTCTCTGCCACTGGCTCAGAAGATGAAGAGGGCCCTGTGGTGAAGAATGAGGGGACCTCTTGGAGCTGCCAACCCCCAGCTGAGGGCCAGCAAGGACACGGGGGCCAAGCTCTACAAGTGTGACAAAGAATTGTGCCACAACCATGTGACTTGGAAACGGCCCCAACCTGCAGATGAGAGCCACCGTCAGCCACCACAGCCCTGGGCGGCAGCACCTGGGCAGGGACTTGGCCACACCGTATTGTATCCAGACTCCTGACCTGTAGAACTGGGAGCTAATAAGTGGGTGTTGTTTTAAGCCAATGAGTTTGCAGACATTTGTGATGTAGCAATAGAAGAACTAACACAGAGTTCAAAACAGCATAGTGATTCAGTAAGGAAACCACAGAGCTCACTCTCATGTTAATGGGAAAAATTGTGACTGTATATGACCAAGCACCTTAGAGATGCAGGCAGCTTCACGCCTGGAGACCGCGTGCTATATTCTGATATATTCGCAGTCTCCTCTCACCAGGTGGAAGGAGACGTTACCCCTCAGCCTGAAGCAGTTGTTGTGTTAATGATGGTAAGAGCAACACTGCAAGGAGAGTCAGAGGTTTCTGTAAGACAAAGAACAAAAAGAGGCCAGGACAATGGCTCGCACCTGTAATCCTAGCACTTTGGGAGGCCGAGGCAGGAGGATGGCTTGAGGCCAGGAGTTTGAGGTTGCAGTGAGCTATGATGACACCACTACACTCCAGCCTGGGGGACAGAGTGAGACCGTGCCTCAAAAAAAAAAAAAGAAAAGAAAAGAAAAGAACAGAACAGAACAAGAGGGAGAAAGCTGATAGAAATGTCAGGGACAGGAGACAGGGCAGGAGATGGAGACCCTAGTGCAGGGCTCGAGAGCTAACCGGGGAGCCGTTAGGGGCTGGCAAGGAAGAGGCTGGGGCAGTTGCCACGTTACATGATCATGAGAGAGAGAGAAAGAGAGAGAGGGAAGGAAGAGAGTGGTCTTAGCAAGTCCTACTACACCGGACTATGAACAAACATCCAGTTTGGAATTTTTCTTGATGCAGCAGAGATTTAACTGACCTTAAATTATTTTTGGATGCCAGACTGAAGTTTCCCTTGAATGTGACTTCGCGGGGAAAAGGCACTTCAGGTGGTTGGGAAAGTGGGTGCAGCTTTCCACCGGGCACCGCACGTCCTCCGACTGCAGGAGGGACGTGGAGAACTGGTCCCATCTGCCCGTCCTTGTCCGTTCTCAGTTCTTCCTTTCTCTCTTCTTGAGGCTTCAGGTCTGGGAAAGTTTCCTGAAGATCCATAAACACAAGTCCACATTTAAAAAATGCCTGTCTTCTCCCGGAAGCTTGCTGTTTTGTGGCTCACACCTTCCCTGGGGACGCAGTGGAGGGGGAGGAGTTGGGTGTTTTCGGGGAGGCAGGTATCCGCGCGTTCTGCGTAAAGCTCTGTAGCTGAAACGACCGCTTGCCCCGGCGCTCCCGCGGCCGTGGTTCTCAGCCGGGGGATTTGCTCCCCTGGGAGCATTTGGCAGTGTCTAGAGTCCTTTCTGGTGGCCACAGCTGGGGGAGGAGGAGGGCCACGCTGGCAGCGTCCAGTGGAGTGACGCTAAGGACACTGCCGACCCTGCAGCGCCCAGGACAGCGCCACAGCAAAGAGTGACCCAACGCCGGCGGTGCCGAGGGGGAGACACCCGGATGGACAGCCCTCGACCCGCAAGGGCTGAGCCCAAAGGCCCCAGAGGAACATGGTGGAAACCAAGCTCGCCGGCTCCCACGGGCAGGTTCGCAGGTTTTGTATATTTAATCGTTTTTTTTTTTTTTCCTGGGAAAAGAAAAAAGACAAAGGAAAAAAAGCACCATGATTGCTCAGGTTAACAAAGATCATGGAAATGAAAACCACGTGATGACAGAGCTATCCTGTGTCGCCGCCCACAGAGTAACCGTCAGTGAAAATAGCACAGCAACAGAAAGTGCGGGACAGTCTCGGAACCGCCCCGCACTGCGGAGGCGCTACGCCGTGAGATGGCTCGTGGCAAGTGTCCTGGAGGCATTGCCACTCTTCCCGGGGCTCTGCGCTTGCAGGAGGGCGCAAGGCTAAGCCTGCCCGAGGCTTGGGCCCCGGAGTCGAGCACCAGCGGGAACGCCGCGACTTCTCCTCTTAGGACGTTCTATGAGACTGAGCGGTGTCGTGAGGGGGCGGGGGAGCTTCGGGGGAAGGGCTGCCTGAAGACAGGGGGCAGACGGGCTCAACACTGCATGAGGTTCTGACCAAAATCTGTGTACCCCTCTGAGTGGCTTCAGCTCAAGGAGATTCATTTTCAGAGGTGCTGCCGGCCAGCCGTTCACCCACCCTCATGAACTGATGGGGCCAGCCTGTCACCTCTACGATGGCAGCCGTCTCGGCAGCTGGCAGCAGGGCCACGTTGCAGGTAAAAGGAGGCCTGAGGTCCCCTCTGCCTGAGCCCTGAGCAGGGAGATCACCCCCTGAGGAGTCAGAGGACAGGGCGTGGGTGGCTGCATCTCAGACACACACAGAGACACCCTGAGAGATGTGGGGAGACCCCACAGAATCAGAGAGACTTGCGGGGAGATGACGGTGAGGTCTCTTTCGAAGTGAGAAAGAAACAGGGAATGAAAGCAGCTGCCGTAACCAGGAGGACCAAGCTGCACGGCCGAGACAATAACCCTGTATCAGTCCTTACAGTTTCCACGCTGTCCTGGTCACCTGCTTCCTTCACGAATGCAGGAATCTTACACTGCGGTGCAATGGGATGGTTGTAAGCATATAAAAAGGCAGCTAAGGAATCATTAATTTCATCTTGTCTGTTCCCTCTGTTGTGACAGAAGCAACCAGCCTTGCGACAGATCCCCAGGAGAAGGAGGCTCCCAAGGCGCTCGTTCATTCCAAGTTCACATGCTCCAGCGCCCGCGGCCACAGCCCCTGCCTTGGCAGACTTCGCAGAGCTTCACTAGCGCTCCGAGTGCAGCAGCACTTCTTACAGGCCAAAATAAGTCTCTTCTTTTTCTTAGTGTTTGTTCAATGCCCAGGCTGTTTATAATAATCCCACAAAAGAAACAAATTTGTTTCCAGAAATTGACTATAACTATGCACAGATGATTCTGAGCTCACATATTCCCCCTTTCTATTTTTTCAATTCAATAAAATGTCACATTTATTAAGTTCCTACTCTGTGCTGTGCCCCGTGCTGGATTATGGGGGCGGGGGATGGGCATAAAGATGAATCAGATAACCATCCTTGAAGAACTTTCTTGGTTTTCCTTTCTGTCGAATTGCAATCAAATCATTGAATTGTTTCATTAAACAAATATACTGAGTGCCTGCTATGAGCAGAAATGGTAGTCAAACCCATCTGGAAGACAAAAAGAGATGAAGAAATATGGGTGTCCAGAAAATAAGAGAGAAAATACAGCAAAACCATCAGCACACAGAATTCATCCCGTGGGCTCTATCTGCTTGTTAGGGAAGGGCCCTATAATTGGGCTTGAGTTTCCCAGCAGCCTATGTAAAGAGGGAAAAATGATCACCCACGTATCCACAATATAAAAACAAACAAAACAAGCATGCCAGAACAAACTCCACTATTCTTCCTGAAAGAACATTCTCTCCCCTATTCTCACAACATGGACTCCATCCTGGTGTGGGGCTAACAACGTGGCCAGAACACAGGAAAACAAGGCACAGTAGCTGTGAGTGCAAGCCAGCAGCTCAAGGGCAACGTGTGCAAATGAGTAGAAGGGTGGAAAGAGACCTCGAAAGACCTTGCAGAAGAGTTTTGCACCTTTAAACAGAAGGTGGGCGAGATTTCCGCAGAGGGAGAAAGAGTGACACTCCAAGCAGAGGACACGGCCTGGGCAAAGACAGGAGGCAGAAGGAAACAAAACATCTTCTGAAACAGGCAAGTTGCCAGGGATGGCTGGAGTTTAGGGCTCATGGAAGAAGGTACAGGAATTCAGAAAAGGCAGATTGTAAACGTCCTGAGAGACATGACTTTGTGGTTTGTGTTTTGGGTCAAGTGGGGGTTGAGGTGCTGGCAGAGGAGGAGGTGCCGAGGACAGACCTGGGGCCGCGGTCAGGAAGACAAGGAGGGCCGGAGGAGAGGTGCTGAGAGGTGGCATGACTGGCTGTGGAAAATGACTCACTCCCTGGCGTGGAGCCTCGAATTCAAAAGCACATGCTGCAGAAGTTTGTGGATCGAGAACTGCGTGTTGGGGATGAGGAAAGAGCTATGACGAGAGAGGCTTTGTGCTTCAGAGCCCGGGCGGCCCGGGGAGTCCAGCAGCACTGACTGGAACAGGAAGACAGATGCAGGATCCATCAGACGCCTTGAGTCGGAGATGTGTTTACCACGTGCAGCTGGGGTTCAGGTTGCTGGTTGCTGGAAGAGCTCTGGCTGCAGGGGACGGAAGAGGTGATAGAAAGTTCCACATCTTGATCGGGACAGGGGTGTGTATGCAGACAGAAGAAGTGATGGAAGGTTCCACAACTCCATCAGGACGGGGGCGGGGGGTGGGGGGGGCGGTATATGCAGCCGGAAGAGTGATGGAAGGTTCCATAACTCGATCGGGACGGGGGTGGGGTGGTGTCTACAGACGGAAAAAGTGATGGAAGGTTCCACATCTCGATTGGGATGGGGGGGTGTATGCAGCCGGAAGAGTGATGGAAGGTTCCACAACTCGATCATGACGGGGGGAGGTGTGTATACAGACATGTACCTTTGTCAAAACCTACTCATCAGGACACCTAAGGCTACGCATTTTATTGCAGACAAAGTATACAAGTTGAGATTTTTTTAAAAAGAAGATTCCAGCAGACGGACAAAGGCAAGGAGATTTTGCCCTGCAGTAAGGAGGAACGTAAGGTGTAGCAGAATATAGAAAGCAGGGCTGAGCCCTGGCTGGGGTTTGGGGAAAGCTTCTCACAGTCCTTGATATGTGAACTGAGCCTTGAAGAATAAATATGTTGGAAATAAAACTGCCACACACAAATGAAAAAGACAGGACTCTAATTTTCGTTTGGCTCATTGCATTAACAAGTTCAAACACATCTACTGCAATGCATCTTAAGGCGTTATACAAATAAACACAAGTGTATTCTTATAAAAGAGACAGTACCCAACCATGTGGAAGAACTTGGGCTTTGGAATCAGAAAGTTCTTGGGGCTTTTTGTTGGTCATGTTGCACTGGGCAAGTTATGTAATTTTTCTGAGTACATACGCTAACATCTGTATTATCTGGTAATATCCATATCATCTGGTGTTTGCAAGATTACGTGAGTCAATGGATGTGAGGTTCTTAGTTCACAGTACGTGTCCCTAGGTGTAAAGTCATGATTTTATTACATAACAATGGCATATGTTTAGTATTAAAATAACTGCTAAAATAACATGCTAAATGATGGTTGTACAGTTATATGCTTTTTCTCCCCAAATATTTGAGGTCTGAATGTTTTAAGGTTTGTTTTCTCACCTGTGAACCGCTGAGAACCTCTTGAATTTAATTTAGGACTCTCTGAAGTGTCTTATGTTAACTCCCAGGGTGTTAAACATTCATGGTATGTCTAAAACAGAAAACATTCTAACCACATGTGTGGGGTGCACGTGCACGTCATGTGTGCCAGGGGCTTGCTTTTTCCTCTTCAGTTGAAAGAACACACATGGAGATCACGTGTGTCCTCGCTGCTTGTGTGGGAGGCAGAGAATCACACTGCACCTTCCAGAGACCTGGCCCTGTGGCGGGGTCTGGAGGCCAAGGAAATCACAGACATGAGGATCTGGTAGTTTAAACCATTTCTTCTAGAAGCGATGAAGCCCCTGACTTGTCTCGCTAAAGGTGTGGCCCATGTTCATGTGTCCCCAACCCGATCTTGTGGACCAAGATCTGTCACTCTGTGCCGGGACCACTTAGCCACTGCAGCTCCCACGTGACACGTCCCAGGGACTTGTGCCCAGCATCTGTCACCCTCCCAGGGATCTGTGCCTGACTCCACTCGCCAGACCATCCCAGGGAGAGAGAAGCCAACGGTGGGCACAGATCCAAGTGACAAAGGAAGGGCTGTCAAAACTACGGGATATTTACAACAGTCCGCCTCCCTCCCCAGCTTCAGCTTCTAGAATCCTTGCAGAGACGGTCGGGTTTCCGTGTTATCACGGGCGGGCATTGGTTTACTAGCATAAAATTATAAAAAGCCTACAGGGTGTTCTTACCTTTCTCGTGGGGGTGGGGGTGGGGAAGGTGGTGGCTTCGTGTTTCCTTACGGTCTGTTACTGACTGTAATGACGAGAACTGTCTGTAAGTGGAAATCGCAAGTATGCCCAAGAGCTAATGAGGGGCGGATTTCCCTCACTAAAGTGAAGGCCAAACTGGAATGGAACACAGAACCTGAACATCTTATTTGAGGCAACGCAGACGAGTAGAATCAGAACTATTTCCGCGTCTAGGAAACAGCGCTGTAGAGAGGAGAAGCGTGTGTCAGACTGGAGCTATTTTCCACTACAGACTGGGAGGCAATCTGCAGAAGGAGGTGTTCTGGAGGAAGTCATGTCTTCCCCTGGAGACAGCCTGGAAGTGTTGTCACAATCCTGTGACTAACCTTGGCTCCTAAGGCTTCAGCATCTTGAGCCAGGATAACCTCTCAAGACGCCCTGTCTATCTCAGACCCACCATGCACTGGCTACGCAGCACCCGGCATTCCGCTCCTCTTACCAGCCCCCGAGTCTCATCTGCGCTCAGGCGGCAGCGCAGCGTGACTCCCCTGGATTAGTGGTCAGTCCAAACGTCAGCTCTGCCATTTAGTACAGGGTCACATCTCTAGTACCGCAGAAACGCTGAGTATTCATTATCGATTGCTGCGTGTTAAACCATTCTGAAATGCAGCGGCTTAACACAACCATAATCATGTATTCCATCTCACAATTTCTCTGGGCCAGGATGCAGACAGGGTGCGGAAGGAATGGCAGCCTTGATGTGTAATATCTAGAGTTTCAGCTGGAGGACTTAATACTGGGGATGAAAGCATATGAAGGTTCAGCTGGGTGGGAGGTTTCACGTTCAAGGAGGCTCACTCGCACGGCCAGCAAGTCGGTGTTGGCTCTTAGAGGAAGGCTGCAGTTCCCTTCCCTGTGGGCCTTTCCACAGGGCTACTTGGGCAGCCTCACGACATGGCAGCTGGTTCTCCCAGGGTGAGGGATCCAAGACACCAGAGAGGAACCCTGAAATGACTCAGCCTCAGAAGTTACATATCATCACACGCTTAGGATTCTACTGGTCACAAAGGTCGACCATACTCAGTGGGAGAGGAGACCATGCAAGGGTGTTGTCTGAGTCTGCTGGGGCTGCCGTAACAAAATGCCATAAGCTGGGTGGCCTAAACAACAGAGATTGATTTCTCACAGTTCTGGAGGCTGAGAAGTCCAAAATCAAGATGCTGGCCAATTCAGTTCCTGGTGAGGGCTCTCTTCCTGGTTTGCGGATGGCCACCTTCTTGCTGTGCTCTCACATGGCAGAGAGACAGAGGACAGAGTGCTGGTCTCTTCTTATGATAAGGGCACTAATCACATCATGGGGCCTCTACCCTCACGATCTCACCCAACCCTTCTTATCTCTCGAAGGCTCCACCTTCCAATGCCATCATGTTGCAGATTAGAGGCTCAACAGAGGAATTTTGTGGGACATAAACTTTCAGTCCATAGCAGGCATGAGTACAGGAGGTGAGGCTCACTGGGGACTATATTGGAGACTTTCTACCACAGGCACCAACAGATAGCAAAGGGTGCGGTGTGGTGGGTCTAGTACAGTGTAGTACAGAGTGTGCCATGCAGCGTAGCCTCTCAAAAGACATCATTTGGGTTCAAATCCCCATCAGTCATTTACTCTGTGGTCTAAAGCAAATTGCTCAATCCCTTTACCTGACTCAGTTTCTACATATTTAAAATGTGGTAGATTAGATTCCTGTTTGACAGCTATTCATTCCCAACACTGCTTCCTTGCAACCTTCATGGGAGAAGTAGACTTCCCCATCCCATCAGTGTTGGCGTGAGGCTATAACTTGCTTTGAACTCCTGCGGGGCAGAGTGTACTTCGCCATCTCTTGATCTGAGACTCAGCAATGTGCCTTGCTTTGGCCCATATGAGAAGATGTGACACAAGTAGAAGCTTGAAATGAGCTAGTGAAGTTTTGCTTGCCCTCTTGCATGTCTCCCATGGCTATGGGGGAAAAACGGCTCCAGTTGGCTGGCTAGTTTACAGAGAAAGAGAGGGCCTGGGGCAAACATGAATGCCCAGATGAGCCCAGGATAGATCTGCTCACTCTCAGCCAAGCTGCGGATACATTAGGGAGATTAAATGAGTGGTGTGTTCAGCCACTGAAATTGTGCGGGGATGCTTGTTACAAAGCATTATTGAGATACTAGCTGACTGATACAGGTGTCAATGATAGAACCTATCTCATAGGGTTGTGAGGATTGCATGAGCTTATCCACATGGTGTGCCTAAAGCACTGTCGGCTGCCAGGGCTTGCTCACAGAGCCCCCAGTCTACCTCTCAGACTATAGGGTTGCCCCTCCAGCTGCCTCTGCAGGCCCCCTTCCCTGGTCCATGCATGCCATTTGGTCCCAGACTTCCCTGTCCTTCCCTGCACACGCCTTCACCCTCTTACACCTTTCCATGCCTTTCCGGGTGTTAAGCAGCTGATCTGACTCATTCACCACGTTAGTATAATACAATAGTGGGAAAATGCTACCTCCACCTCACCTCCTCCCTCCCTTTCTGGGAATGAGTGGTTTATTATTTTTGTTTGTTTGTTTTACACATTTATTGGAGTCAAGGGCTCTGTTTGTCTTCCCATGAGGAATGAGTCATGGCAGATGATTCAGACGAGGGACGAGGGGATGGGCAGGCTGTCACAGGCTGGGCGGCAGAGGCAGGGTGCTGAGAAAGGGAGCACAGCTTCTCTGAAAGGTGGCAGAGCTTCGAGGCAGCCCAGCCCCTCAGAGCATTCAGGGCTGCCTTGTATCACCCGCCACCCAGCTGTCCACCCGTGCTCAGGGCCAAGCCCGTCACTACTCGTGCATCGCTCAGAATACTAGCTGATACCGCAAATATTGGTATCACCGGAGGAGCAGCAGGAAAACCCTTAGGGAAGGGTCAAGGGAACAGAAGGTGTGGCACTGGCCTGAGCCACAGGAGCCTCCAGCCTCGTGGTCAGAGGCGGCGGAGATGGGAAGCTTCATGCGCGACTTGCCGGGCCGGCAGCCGGAGCAGGATTTCTCGCTCACGGCACTGCAGACATCTGGGGCCGATGATTCTTTGCGTGGGGGGCTGTCCCGTGTGTTGTAGGATGCTGAGCAGCGTCCCAGCTCTACCCTCATATGCCCACAGCACCTCCCCACTCCCCACAGTTGTGACAACCAGTGATGTCTGCAGACATTGCTGAATATCCCCTGGGGGAGGAGGGACAAAACCGATCCCAGTTGAGACCCACGGAGCCGGAGGCATGGAGCCAGAACTGACACCAAAGGTCTTCAGTCAACAAATGCTCACTGCACACCTATTCTTGGCTCAGCCTTGTGCTGGAATGTCAGGGTGCAGGGATGAGTAGGGGAGAGCAACCTGTGAATAATGAACAGCAATTCGTGTGGTTGCTCGCGCATAACCAACAGGGGGGCAGGGCACGGATTCAATCTGCTTGGGACAGGGTCAAGGACCTCAGCGCGTGTCCCCGAAGCCGGAGTGAGCACAGATGCCCTGACACCCACCCCCCCTTCACACCTTCCCCTGGCAGACTGCACAGGAAATGCCTGCTCGCTCCCCCTCGCCTGCGAAGATCCCACGTGAACAGCCGGCTGATCCTGCCCGAGGTGTGAGACCAGGGATCCATAGAAGAGCCTGTTCTCCAACACAGGCTGTACCTTAGAGTAGCCCAGAATCTGCTAAAAACCCTGGTGCCCACACTGTCTTCTGCCTCCCAGGGTTTCTGAATTCACCGGCCAGATGTGGGCCCGGGTACACCCGTGATGCTTTAGAACGGCTCATCTCACCCAGGAAGGGCTCTTCCCTCTCTGGAATTTCAGGTCCACTTGCCCTCTTTGCGTCCACATCTCTCTGATGCCTTTAAAAACATGATTTTGTGTAATGTGTCTGTTTTGCTCTAGTTGCAGAAGCAGTGGGCTGCCCCTAGCCGGAAGCAGGAATCACTATGAATTCTTAACCTCCCCAGCTGATTCTCACACACAGGGAGGGTCGGGAAGCTCTGTGAGAAAACGCGTAGGTTAGTGGTTCTCCACATGTGGCTGCCAGCCAGCAGCACCAGCCCCACGTCGGAACTTGTTAGAAATGCAAATTCCCAGGTCCCGCCCCAGTGCACTGAATCAGAAGCTCCAAGAGTGGGGACCAGCGGTTTCTGTTTGAAAAAGGCTTCTGGGTGATTCTGGTGCACGCTCAAATTTTTGAGTCGCTGCTAGAGGGGCTGATCTCTGAATCTATTCAGTTTTCGCAGTCTCTGCCCACCTCCACTCTGAGCCCAACCCATGGCTCTGGGGGCTCTTGCTGAGCTGGAGTGGGTGCATCCTTGGAGAGCCCTGTCCTGGGTCAGGGGCGCCTCACTGCTATCTTGGCCCACTTCTCTCTGTACCAGCTTAGATGTCCAGGCTCCTGCCTGGTTTTCTATTTTGTGCTCAAGCTCTAGGAAGCTGCGTCCCCTGGACACCCTGAGGAGAACGCCCAGCCTGGTCTCCCAGGGTCTGAATCTGTCTCAACCAGGATCCGGGACCACCAGTCCCCAGCGATGCTCAGCCACCTTGGATGCTGTGGAAGACAGAGACATCTGTGCCCTTTGCACGACTACGTTGAGCTGCTGGTCTCACCCCGGGGGAGCAGCCCCGGAGTGTGTCTGAACCCAATTTCCTGGCCCGGAGCCCCCTCCCCCAGCGGCCATGTGCCAGGCAGGGCTGACTCATCACTCAGGACAACCTGCTCCCTCTCTGTCCCTCCTGCTTTCTCACTTAGTCCAGAATTAACCAGCTGGCTCCCTCTGTCTCTTTTAGAGACAGCCCACTTGCTACCCAGAAAATAGAAAACATCGGGGATTGCAGGGGTTTAAGCCAGTGGCCACGACAGAAAAGAAAAAGCAGATACGGCAAGAGGAAAAGCAGGTAACAGTAAGTGGGGAGGAGGTCCGGCCAGAAGAAAAGGGAGGCAAAACAGACACAGAGAACAGGCACGAACCGCTGCAGGGGAAGGAGAGCAAAGGCTCGTGGCAGGAATCACAGCCGACCGCATTTGACAGCGGGAAGACGGGAAAGCTAAACGAGCGCACAGGGATCCAGAGGAATTTTCATTCCCACAAACTTTCCCAACTAGTGCTACAAGGAGAAAATAAAAAAGAGAATGGAGACAGAAGTTCAACTATCAATTCGTGTGGAAATTAGCATGTGCCCCTGGGTCCCAGGCATGGGAATTTGCCTTTGCGCGATATTCCTAAAATATTTGCCTGGCTTCTCAACTCAAGGAACAAAAGACCAAGGTCTTAAGAGGGGATCCTTTTAAGGATGTATGTTAACGAGGCCAAATGTATCAGCCTGGAGGAGCCTTCGTAGCAAACAATGTGACATAGTTCTGGCCAGTCTAAACAGAAAATGCATTTATTAAGGAATAATAAGTAGTTCCCAGAATCTCCATCTGTCAGCCGTGGAGCAAACAAGGCCAGGAAGGATGCCAAAACGTCCCAAAACAGCTCCAGCATTACCAGACTGACGGCAAACGTAGAAATGACACCACGGCTTGACATTGACTAAGAGAGTAGATACAGGAAAGACAGTCCGTTTTCTAGGTAAGGGATGGTGTAGGGATGTATAGCTTGATGTCCATCCTCCTGTCCTGCTCTAGCAACGGTTCTCAACCTGGAGCAATTTTACCCCCGGGGGACATCTGGCAACGTCTGGAGACATTTTGCCTGTCATACATGGGAGGCGGGATGCTCCTGGCTCCTAGTGGGTAGAGGCCAGGAAGGCGGCTACACGCCCCGCAAGGCACGGGACAGTGCTGTGAAACGAGGAGCCATCCTGACCACACCGTCAGTGGTGCTGTGTTGAGAAACCCTTCTCTGCAGGAATAAAGCCTGCGGTTCTTCGTGGTGTCCCTGGCCACCCAGCATGCATATCACGTCCCCCAGCCTCATTTGCAGCTGCGTGTGTCTGCGGGCCACAGACGGAAATGATGTGTGCAGAGGAAAGGAGCGTGTCCTGCGGTCTTCACCAGCTCAGGCTGCTAAAACAAACCGCCATGGCACGGGGGCTTGGACAACAGACATTTATTTCTCCCAGTTCTGCAGGCTGCGAAGTCCAAGATCAAGGTGCCGGCAGGTCCACCGTCTGCTGAGGGCTCACCCAGAGGTTCACGGACAGCTGTCTTCACATTGCGCCCTCACTGGTGGAGAGGAGAGAGAGGAAGCGAGATCCCTGGTGTCTCTTGCTGCATCCTTGCTACAAAGGCCGCCTGGACTAGGTGGGGCAGAGGCTGCCTGGTGCACGAAGCCTGATGTATTCACAACCTGGCCCTTGACAGAATGAGTCTACTGACTCCTGTCCTATACCATAACAACCTTCAAAAGTCAGCAAGTCCCAGGTTGTACATATTAATAGTTAATATCTTAGGACTTAATTAACTCTCTCTGGAAACAGTAGCACAAGTCTTGATACTATATCCAGTGAGCAGGGCCAGCTCCATGGGCAGCTTCACAGGTCGGCGCAGCTGCACGGGCCGTGGCACACTCAGGGGACAGGTCGGTGGGTGTGCCAGGGGTGAGCTTCTCACCCTCCCTGATTCAGGCACCTCACACTTTTTCCTGCTTTTGGAACAAGAGACCCTGCATTTGTGTTCTGCACTGGACTACAATCACATAGACAGAGGTGCCAATAAATATTCGTATTTTTGATTCCAGATTATTGAAAGGTGCTCCAGTTGTACCTCGCTCTATGTCATTCTTCAGTCGGTCATCATTGTCTTGAAAGAACCACAGGGGGGATTTCTTTCTTTGGGCTTCTGTGCGAACAGCCGGGTAGTGCTGTGTCATGGCTCACGCTGCTGGGGCCCGTCTGTGTTTCCTCGCCGCTCACCTTGGGGCACCGAGGGGCACGCCTGGCCCGGGTGCTGAAGAGCTGGGCGCCTGGGAGCAGGACTCGACCAGTGACTCCTGGGAGTGGGTGTGTGACCCAGCTCCCTCCCTGCTCCAGTGGAAGACTCTGAGGCATGTTCTACACTATCATCCCCCAGTCCCCGGGGAGATTGGGCCCCAGATGCCCACCGTGGCCACAGGCTTGGTGATGCTCTGTCCCCAGCTCCCTTCCCCAGCTCCCCACGGCGTCTCCTGGGATTAGCTGGCCCAGCAGACCTGCCTTGAGTCTGCCTTCGGGAAAACCCAAATCCAGACAGTTATCTAACTTAGAGCCCAGCTAAGACATGAGGGAAACTTGGGTCAATTAATATTTTAAAATTGTGGTAATTCCGCAAGACAGAGCACAGGCAGGCTTTTTGCTCATTGCTGTGGGAGTTAATAGACTCTTCTCTCCCATGGTCTGCAAAGAGGGTGCAGCTTTGACAAGCACAGAGCAGCTCTAGACAGTAAAATCCAGGCGTCAAATTAGATATATTTAAGGTGTGTATTTTTCCCTCTATGGTTCATAAATGTAACATGTGAAAACTAAATCAATTGCTCTACAAAACGGAAATCTGACCCTTCTGAAAATAGTCTCTTTGTGGGAAAGAAAGAGCCACAGGAGCAGGGAGCCAGCCTGGGAGGGCAGGTGACAGTGTCGATGACCCGGCGCCCCGGTCAGGGGTCTCGAGCAGAAGAGATCAATACTGATCCTCAGCAGGGCAGGGAGGGAAATACACCTGCATTTCTCCTCCCCCTTCCCTGCCCCTGTGTCTCGGTCCCCTACGTAGGGGGAATTTTCCACTCCCCCTCCGTGGCCATGACAACTCTCCACCTCTTACAGAATAAATGATTTCTTACAGAATAAACCATCTCACTGAGATCATTTGCCCTAATTGACACCAAAAAAAAATGATCACAGCCCCCCCTGCAGAGAAAATATATCTTTAGGTAAGTGCAAATGAAATCCGAATGTCAGAATTATTAGCTGTTAGCATTAAAACTTAATGCACATGTTCAGAGTTGAAATGACTCTTTTATGATCTCTCGTAATCTCGGGCGGATTTTTTTTTTTTTAAACATGATTTGTTTCTATTGTAACAGATGGGGAAGCTGGTATTATATATAATTGATAAATGATAAAAACAAAATCAGCTAGATTTAAAAAGGTACTTCAAAAATCTGCTTCTCATCATGCCTTTCTTCTGAGCATTGAGGCAGATAATTTCCATTTTGAACAAGGACACACATCTGTTTCCTGCTGTAACTTCTTCAGCTATGAAATAGGCCATGGTGGTTCGTCTCAGCTATTTGAATCTTTCTATTCCTTTCCACTCAGTGGTTGTCAAACCCTAGTCCACACGCACACTAAAGACGTAATGGATGGTTCCATTGAGGTTGGGGGTGATGCTTTCAGCATCCTCAGATGCTTCTGCACGCACGTTAGCTCGTGGCATGGATTTCCACAGGGACTGTTTTGCATATTTGCAAAAGTGTACCGAGCTTGCTTTTCTGCTAATCACAAATTCCAAGGAGGACAAAACAGCTAATGTTTATTATCAGGAGACTTTCTAAGCCTACTTCAGAGAAGAAGGCAAGTTGAAAAGGGATTACTTTTCAAGGCAGAAAGTATGGGGTTTGGGGAGGACCATGAATTGAACTTCTTGCTTTCTGCCTTTTACTCATGCCTATTTGGGATTATAAAATAGTTTGTATCCCTCTTGAAAATAAAAGATAATCCAGAACCTTAGCTTTTTATTGGGTGCCTGGCTGCTGCTAACGGTACGCTTGGGTAACTCAGTCTGCATGAGGAAGAAAGCAACTGCTAGTGCACAACTGAGCCCAGCCAAGACACGAAGAACCGCCTGGCTGAGCCTGGCTCAAACTGCAGACCCACAGAACCACAAGCTCATCAAATGGTGGTGGTTTTACACCATAAAATTTTGGAACCGTTTGTCAAAACAGCAAAAGCTGACTGATACAAATACTTCAAAAGATTCTAATCTTCTTTAGTGAACATCCAAGGGTGGTGATCTGAAAATGGTTTCCCAGCTACTCAAAACCAGTAGCATTTTTAATGATTAGGAAAATTTAATCTTTAAAAACAATTTTTTTAAAAAATGAAATGATCATAGAGTAGAAAAAGAGAGGAACACCACCATATATCACCATCTAAAATATGGTCACAGACCCCGAAGGCTTAAATTGTTTCATCCTTTAGCCATAAGAAACTAGGTATTTATATAAATTGTCCTCTTATTTTTTTTGGTGACTGTGAATAAAATTGCTATGAATATGCCTGCCCCAGGCTTTTGTAGCCATATACTTTCATTTCTCTTTACCTAGGGGTGACATTTTTGGGCATAGGACTGATGTGTGTTAAACTTCTTAACATACCACCAGTTTTCCAACGTGGTTGCGCCTTTTAAATTCCCGCCAACTCTGTGTGTGAATTCTGGTTGGACGACATCTTTGCCCTCGTTCGACATGGTCAATAGCAGCAGCCAGACTTGCTCATGTGTAGTGGTATTTCACTGTGCTCTAAAAAGCTCCTTTTTAAAGTTTCGTTTGCAGACGAGGATTGAGCAACACTCATTTCATGAAACAATAATGTGGATAAATAACTTTCATTATGGAGGTGGCCAGTTCAGCATTTTGAAAAGTCTGAAGTGATAGGAATCTAATTCTTAACATAAGTACTCATCTAACCACATCACATTTTTAAATAGTTATGTACCAAACCAGTGCACCTTATTTTGGTGCAACACGGCTTCTATGTGACAGATTAACCATAATCAGGTTAAGCACCATTGGGACATGTGTAAACAATAAAGTAACAGAAATAAGCATGTTGGAGGGAGGAGGGCACGTCAGAAACTAGGCCACTGATAGCAGGACTGAGTGTGTGTGAAGCCTCTTAATCGCCTTTGACTGCCTTCATTCAGTCACGGGCTGATGGTTGCACCTGGCAATTAAATCCATTCAAACACGTCCCAAGCCCCTACCTCGTGTTAAGAATTGGGTGCAGGGTGATTAACAGGAACCGGGACTGTTCCTGCCCTCATGGAGCTTACAGTTTAGTGGGAGAAACGAGGCAAAGAGTAAAGAATCCCAGGACAGTGCAGGGGGCTAGGATCAGGGCTGCACACAAGAGGGACCCTTCTGGAACGCAAGGGGGTCGGGGAGGCTGCCCAGACAAAGTCAGAGAGGGAGAGGGGCGTAGAGAGGTGAGCAGGCCCGGTGTCCCAGAGGAGAGAGCAGCGTGTACGCCAAGTGAGAGGGCGTGGAGAGAAAGCGGCACAGTCATGCCACATAATGACGTTTCACTCAATGACGAACCGCGTAGACCATGCTGGTCCCATAAGGTTATATAATAACACCTTATTGTTACTGTACCTTTCCTACTAAACGTTTAGATACACAGACACCTACCTTTGTGCTACAGCTGCCTATGGTATTCGGCACAGGAACATGCTGCTCAGGTGTGTGGCCTGGGGGCAATAGGCCGTTCCACACGGCCCCGGCGTGTGGCGGGCTGCACCACCTAGGTGTGTGTGAGTGCACTCTGTGACGTTCACACAGTGACGGTATCACCTAATGACAAATTTCTCAGCGTCTAGCCACGTCATTAAGTGACGCTTGGCTGTGTCGTACCAGGAGCAAGGAGCACCATCTCTGTGGCCGGGGAGGTGCAGGGGCAGGTCTCCAAGCTCGTGTCAGCCATGTTAAAAATATGGACATCGCCTGGCAGGCCCTGGGAGGCCACAGTTTGCATTTACAAAAGAGTGTCAGCGGGACCATCAGCCGCTGGGGAGAACAGTGTGGCGGGTCCTCGATGACTTAAACACAGAACAACCCTAGGGCCCGGCAAGTCCACTCCTGGGTATACACGAAGAGCATTGAACACAGCCGCTCAAACAAATACATACACACAAATGTCCACAGCACCACTATTTATAGAAGCCAAAAAGTTGGAAACAACCCAAATGCCCATCAACAGATAAACAAAAAAATCGATATTATAATGGAACATTATTCTGGTATAAAAAGGAATTAAGTACTGACGTCCACTACAGTGTGGATGCACCTCAAAAATATTGTGCTAAGCAGAAGCCAGACACAAAAACCTGTGTGATTCCACTTGTACGAACTACCCAGAGTCGGCAAACCCACAGAGAGGGCCAGTAGGGTGAGGCTGCCAGGGGCTGGGGGGACGGGGATAGGGAGGGACTGCCTGCTGGGGAGGGTGTTTGCCTTGGGGGTGATGGGAATATTCTGGAAGTAGGTAATTGATGGCTGCACACAGTGTGAATGTACTAACTGTCACTAACAGTCAGTTTTATGTGTATTTTACTGTAAGCTTTAATGGGGGTTGTGTTCCAGATCACTCTCGTGCCGTGAGTTGGAGGATGAAAGACGAGAGTAAGGGAGCGCAGGCAGGACCATCCGATTCTGGAGGAAAATGGTGGCGTGGTGTCGGGGTGGGAGGAAGGCAGTATCTGGAAGTTAAGAGAGGAAGGGAGGGAGAAGTTGGGATGGAGCGTGGTATTGGGCAGCACAGATTTCCATTTTACACTTCCCTTTCTTTCCCTCGAAGCAGTCTGGCTTTCTGCGGTGGAGCGAGGGCTACATCCACATGGAAAAACCAGGATCAGCCAGAGCCACGCCTACACACACTGAGCTCTCCCAGGTACGCAGATGTTTAGGACTGTAACTCTGGGTCTGGAGGAAACAATTGTTCTCGTGACACAACGAGCCGAGGTGTCCAACTACTCACAGTGCGGCAGGCGCCATGAGATGTGCTGTACTCCAGTTATCACGTAGGACCCTGTAATAATCATCGCAGAGGGGAGAATTGCTATCTTCCATCGGTTCAGACACACCTGCAGCCGACAAGAGCCAGGGCCGGGATTTGAACCTACTTCTGACTCCAAAGCTCACATTCATCCATCCCCTCCCTGCTCGACTGGGGACAGGTTAGGCCCGACTGAGTCGGAGGAGCCGAGTTCTGCACAGTCAGGTCCTAATCTCAAATATTCAAAGGCCCAGAGCCAGAAGGGATTATCTGCTTTTGCTTCTTGTCTTTATTTCTCTTCCCTCCCTCCCCTCCTTAAGGTAAACAGAGCAGTCAGAAGAAGCCACCTTCAACCGGGAGGTTCCACAATGCTACCGTCCTTTTGCCACTGAGTGATCGGATGTCACCAAGGTGACAGCCTGGCCAGAGGCTGCTCAGTGATGTTCCACTCAACAGCGCCCAGCCCTCCTCCAAGCGGAGGAGAAGAAAGGAAAATCATCCAACAAATTAATTCTTTGGTCCCCAGCAATTATACCAGCCAGAACTACTGAATTATTGAAAACTAAAAATTAATTATTCAGTGAGAGTTCACCAGAAGCATTTCTGGCCATACAGGCGCAGAGAAAAGCAGGACGAGCTGCCGGGTCAGGATTCAGATGCAGTCGAGCAAGGGTCTGAGCTCCCACCTGCCAGGTGGGCCTGGGAATGAACCCGGGGAGGGGGACACACTCAGCCCGGCGGGGTAGACAGGAAATCCACCAGCTGTCTGAACGCCAGTGCCCCTTGCTGTTAGCAGACTAAGACTCTGAGGACTAAAGCCGTTTTCTTTTTTGTTTTTCCTCTGTATCAGTGGCTGCTTCAGGGAAATGTAATTTTTAGACAAAGCTGCATTGGGCACTAGCTTCTCTTAACATGGCCTTGCCAAGTCTTTTTCTGATAAGCTGGGTGGAGCAGAACATGAGATCCATTGCCAGGTGAATGTTTTGCAGGGCGTACGAATGAACTTATTCAATAAATCTCTTAATGATTTGCTTAGGAGTCAATATTTTTTCTCCAAATTAAAAAAATTTTTTTAATGTTATTTAGAGATAGGGTCTCACTCTGTCACCCAGGTTGGCCCAATCATAGCTCGATGCACCCTCAGACTCCTGGTCTCAAGTGATCCTCCTGCCTCAGCCTCCCGACTACAGGCACATGCCACCACGCTCAGCTAATTTTTTAATCTGTGGTAGAGACGGGGTCTTGCTATGTTGCCCAGGCTGGTCTCAAACTCCCAGCTTCAAGCAATCCTCCTGCTTCAGTGACCCAAAGTGCTGTGATTAGAGGCGTGAGCCACCATGCCAGGCCTCCACCAAATTTTTAAAAACTTTTTATTTTGAAGTAATTATAGACTCACAGGAAGTTGCAAAAAATAGTACAGAGAAGCTTCTTCTTTTTTTTTTTTTTAAACACTTATTTTATTTCAAAGTATTACAGGACAGAGAAGCTTCTTGCCCATCACCAATGGTAGTTTACATGGCTATAGGGCATGCAGAAACCAGGAAATCAACATAGGCACAACACAATTACTGAGTCTACATGGATTTCTCATTTTTCATACACTCACAGTATGGGTGTGTCTTTTTTTTTTTTTTTTTTGAAACAGAGTCTTGCTTCTTTGGTCTGGTAAAGTGCTGTGGCGTCATCATAGCTCACTGCAACCTCTAACTCCTGGGCTCAAGCCATCCTCCTGCCTCAGCATCCCACGTAGCTGGGACTACAGGTGTGTGCCACCACGCCTGGCTAATTTTTCTATTTTTTTTTTTTTTTTTTTTTTAGTAGAGACGGGGTCTCGCCCTTGCTCAGGCTGGTCTCGAACTCCTGAGCTCAAGCGATCCTCCTGCCCGGGCCTCCCAGACTGCTAGGATTACAGGCGTGGGCCACCGCACCCAGCCATGGCTATGTCTTTGTGTATAATTCTATGAAATGGTGCCGAATGTATAGAATCATATAATCACCACCACTGTCAAGACATGGAACAATTTCATAACCACAAGGGAAGTCCCCAGCCACCCCTTTATGGTCACATCTTCCTTCTCCTCCTCCACCCCCAGGCAGCCAATGATCTGTTCTCCACTATCATTTTGTTATTCAAGGATGTTCTTTAAATGGAATCATACAATGTATAACCTTTGGAGACTGGCTTTTTACCCTCGGTGTAATTCTCTGGAGACTGATCCAAGTTGTGCATATCAACAATAGGTATGTTCCTTTTTGTCACTGAGTCATATTCCATTTCTTGGGCTTATGACCACTCACCCCTTGAAGGACATCAGGGCTAGTGGCAGTGTTTGCCTACTACAAAGCCTCCTGCTGTGGACGTCTGTGGACAGGAGTTCATGGGAACCTAAGTTTTCATTTCTCTGCAATACATGTCCAGGTGTGCTGCAGGGTCACATGGTTAATGTTGTTTTCCAGATTTCCAGAGAAGATCCAACGAACTTTTAACCATTTTATTTTTGTCCCCCTTTTGAGGTCCAAAGAGAAGCATGTTTGCACACCAACTATTTGGGCTCCGGGTGAGATCTATCATTGGCCTCCAAAATCTTAAACCGTCTTGGCTTCAGTGATTGAGCACCACCCAATCCATTTATTTTATGCGAGAATCCTGGATTAGAAAGAACAGGTGGCTCGTTCAAAATCTTGCTTTAAGAAAGCAAAAGAAAAATAAAGAACTTCTAAGAGGTAATTTTTTTTTCAAGAGCCAAAGAAGTCCAGAAAACAACGTAAGCTTTCATTTGGCAGAGCTCTCGTGAGCAGGAATTTCCTAGGCAGGCTTGGATAATGTATGGCAGGATCCCACGGGACCTCCTTCCAGTTCCTGCAAGAACCAAGCGTCACTAAAGAAATCAAACATTGGTATAAACGGCTGTGTTTCCTTTCCCACCTCTGCATGCGGGACTCGGATCTGAGGCCATCAGCGTGGGCCATGGCATCTGTCGGGACTGCCCAAAGAGCGTGGCTCTCTCTCCTACCCCACCCCCACCCTGTGCCACGCAATCACACTCTCTGGTCGTTTCAACATCAACTCTTCTTTCATGATGAGTCGGCAAAAAAATGCAGGCACGGGGCTCAAGGTTAATTTTTGCACTACATTTTGATTGCATTGTTGCTTTTCATTGCCCACAGTAAAAATTTAGCAACAATTTTCACCCTCCGGGGGGGAAAACCATGCTGAGTGAGAAAGTATGTTTTCAATGCCTCCCTTCTGGCCAGAAGGAAATATCTTGTCCCCCACTCCTGGAGGCAGGAAGGGGACCAGGCCAGCCCGAGTCACTGATGTATGCATCACCCCAGCGAGAAGTCTGGCGAGGACCAGTGCGGAAACACTCTCACTGCATTCTCCATTTCCCCTGCCCAGTGGGCATAAACGTCTTGAGGGCCCCGTTTGAAGTGCTGAACAGGCACTGTTTCATTTTCCCCTCGAATGCAGAGAGCAAGGGCTCTGTTTTGTTTATTGCTGCAGCCCCATGGACAAGAAAGCTGCTGTTCCATCATAGGTGTTCAATAAACATTTGTGGAATGCATTCTGCAGGCATTTGACAGCTACAACAATATAATAATGTCACAGCTCTCTATTACTCTGTCATTCTTTTTATCAGTATGGCGAAATGGTTATGAGCACAGAACTCAGGAATCAGACTGCCTGGGCTCAAAGACGTCTCCACGGCATACTAGCTATTTAGGCTCTTATGCTAAAACTTCCTAATGGTAAATCAGGATAAAAATAGAACGTTCTGCTGGGTGTGGTGATGCGTGCCTGCAGCCCCAGCTACTTGAGAGGCTGAGGTGGCAGGATCACTTGAGCCCAGCCTGGGCAACACAGTGAGACCCTACCTCTAAAAAAAAAAAAAAAAAAAACTTTCTCCTTCTGTACTGGTTAAGTTGGATCGCCCCAAAAAGATATATTCAAGTCCTACTCCCAGCACTTGTAAATGTAGCTTTATTTGGGAATAAGGTCTTTGCAGATGGAATCAAGTTACGATGCTGTCATACCGGATTAGGATGGACCCTAACCCTAGGGCTGATTATCCCTTCAAGAAGAAGGAAATTTGGACACAGAAGCAGAGGAGACAGACAGACACACACACAGGGAGTGAAGATGGAGGCGGACACTGGAGCTCTGCTGTCAGAGGCCGAGGAGCTCCTGGAAACCAGCAGAAGGCAGGAAGAAGCAAGGAAGGATCCTCCCCTAGAGTGTGGCCCAGTCAACGCCTTGATTTGGCACTTCCGGCCCCCAGAACTGTGAGAAAATAAATTTCCGGTTTGTGATAACATGTTACTGCAGCCACAGGAAACTAATACATCTTCCCCGTGAGATTACGGGGAGGATGAAAGGAACTGACCTGTGTCCGCTGAGCAGGCCTCCCTAGAGCCCCCAGCTTGCATCTCCCCCTCAACACCCCACCCGGCTGGAACGCACAAGAAAGGTTCGCCAGAGGAGACTGTGGTGCGTTTCTGTGGCCTTGACACGTATCAAGCCATCGCTTCCTCCTCCCACGGTCACAGCCGCCACACCCGCCACATTTTCAAGATAGTATTCACAATCCCTTTACCACATGTGGACACTGTGTTCCAATTCTTGCATCATTTGTTTCCTAGGGCACAACTGGTTCTGCTGTGACTATCTCCAAGGTGAGGATTAAATTGTACAGGGTTACATGAGCTTGCAAAATGAAGGAGCGATGGGGGTAGGCGGGAGGAGGAGGGAGAGGGTGGAGAGAGACAGGCAGAGAGGGAGGGAGAGAGAGGAACTACAAATAGAAGACCTTAATTCCAGCCATTAAAAATGGTGGTTCTCAAAACCCACCAGACTGTCAGAACCTGCCTTGTCACATGTGCTCACATCTACACAGAAAGGACGTGAGGTTTTTTTCCAGGTGAATTCATGGCAAATTCCGTCAGCGGCAAAACACAGGATGTGAAAACTCTTTCTCTGAAAATATAGCTGGGGGGAAAATCATGCAATTAGGTAGAGAAATAGCTGCCCTGGAAAACGAGTTTCCTGAGTGGAAGAAACACTAGGAGAGGGAAGAGGTCCCCTCGTGTGTCCTTCCCAACTCTGTTTATTTTCCAGCCCCGACTGATTCCTGTTAAAATATGCATGCCAAAATTTCATTTTTAACAAATGCTACCCCAAGTATTCATTAGTGTCTTTTCCACTGTCTCCAAAATCACGTACAGTGATCTGAATCGCTGGGGAATGGCAGGAGGCCAAAGGCTTTGCAAGGACCCATCACTATGGCGATGTGTGTGGGGGCGGGGTCCCCGAGGACAGCACCTGGCATCAGCCCCTCGGCAGAGAGAGCAGAACAAAGGTGGCTCACGGCAGCTGCCATCAGCACACTGGCTTGGGATAGCAGTAGCTGGCAAAGGTAGCGTATTTTCAAAATTTGCACCTTTCTGTTGTACAAGGGGAAACAGATAATAAAGCTCGTAATTCTGGTAAAATTCCATTTAATACAAGGAAGCTCACATGGTGAGGAGTCACCGTGTGCTTTAAAAAATAGTTATCAAATCAAACTAAAGTGTGCACATCATTAAATCAAAGAGTATTATCAGCCTGGCGTGGTGGCTTACCCCTGTGATCCCAGCACTGTGGGAGGCCAAGGCCAGAGGATCGCTTGAGCTCAGGAGTTCGAGACTGAGTAAGAGCGAGACCCCCTCTCTACAAAGCATAGAAAAATTAGCTGGGTGTGGTGGCACGTGCCTGAAATCCCAGCTACTCTGGAGGCTGAGGCAGGAGGATCACTTGAGCCCAGGAGTTTGAGGTTGCTGTGAGCTCTGATGATACCACTGCACTCTACCCAGGGCGACAGAGCAAGCCTCTGTCTCGGGGGAAAAAAAACAAAAACTATTATCAGGGCCCTGTTCCATCTGTCCTCACCCCCACCCTCCTCACCACTCACCACAAGAGCAACAACCTTCCACTCTTATCTGTTTCTTCTAGAGTTTTCCTCCATATTTCTAAATAATCTGCGTAAACTGTTATTTCTCAATTTATTGATTTTAGCCATTTTGTCAACTTCTGTTGTGATACTGGACGGTTTTTCTGGCCTGATTTCTCCAGTTCACCTGCCCCCGTCCCCTCAACTTAGATACTGTAAATTTTTACAGTCTTTATATTGTTATGGTTTCACGTGTTCTCTGCTGATCTGAGCAGCAAGCTGTGACCACATTTAGTTTCTTGTACATCTCTGAATATTTTCTGGAATTAATGTAATTGCTTAGTTTTCTAGAAATGTTCTCTGGTTCTTTCCAGATGCTTTCGAACACTTCTTGATGCTTCCCCAAATCCTTGGACACAGTAAGGAACCTAAGTTGCCCATCTCCCCCGCTCCCCGCAGGGACCAGAGCCAAGAGCCCTGACCCTCTGCTCCGCATGCACTGGCTTGATCTTTAAACCCAGCCCGCGGCCGCGTCCTGAAATGCCCCGATCTCTCTCTCTCTCTCTCTCTCTCTCTCTTTCTCTCTGCCTGGCGTGGGATCTGGCCTCCTGGTTTCCTTGTCCCTCCTGGTTTACTGCTTTCTGTTGCTGAGATACAGTCTCCAGCAGCTCCCGCCGAGAGCGTGCACAGAGGGACGCATGTTTGTACCCGCACATTTAGTGACGTGTTCGCTCTGCCCTCGTTGTTCCAGCTGAGCGAGAGCCGCTGGCGCGGGAGGAACCTGCTGCCTCTGGACTCTCCGCGTGACCTGTTTTCCTCCCTAGAACTTTTTAGCCCAACACTACCCAAAGTCAGTTTCAGTTTCCTAATAGCCTTCATTCAAAAGATAAAGAGAAAAGTGAAATTAATTTTCATAGTGTACATTATGTAATCCTGTATATCAAAAAATGTTATCATTTCAACCTGTAATCACTATGAAAATGATGCGTATGACACTTGACTTAAGTCTGCGATGTCAGGTGTTTGCTGCACGCTCACAGCCCAGCTCGGTGGGGACCTGCCTCGTGCCACTGGGGCTGATGGCTGCTGCCCGACAGTGCGGTTCTAGCGTCTTCTCTCCATCTCTGGAGTCCTGGGGCCCCCACAGTTGTACTTGTTGGCATCTTTATTCTCTGGGCTTGTCCCTCCAGAGTCCTTCCAGAGTCACACCTCTTATGCCACCATTGCTGGAGTGCCCCTCTGCCGCCAGAGGTCCTCCTGGTCAGGCCCGGGGCTTCTTAACGCCGTGGCATTTTGGATTCCCGTGCGCACTAGTATCTAAAGCTGCAAATTCCCAGTGCTCAAGTATTTGAGTGGAGAAGAGGGTCTTTTAAGGATATGCAGCAGGCCAACCTTAGTAGGTGTTGGTCACACTGGGTCGTGCCATTGTCCCAGGATTTCTCAAGTCCTCCGACATATGGCCTGCAATTTGAGATGTGCTCTTGGGATCCTGCAGGATTTCATCGGATTTCAACATTTCCTGTTAAAGAGCCAGCAATTCCTGGAAGGGGAGCCTCTTCAGCTCTTACTGAGTAACAAGCAGAAAGAAACTGGTGTCCAGCCAGCAGGGCAAGACCCGGCCTCAGTGGGGTCTCAGGTGTGGAGCGCGGGGCTCGGCCGGGAGAGGGAGGGAGGGGCAGAGGGCAAGGAGGGAGGCACCAGGGCAGATCTTGTCTCCTTCCAGTGTTGTTGGAGACCTCAGGGTCTCTAGGTGCGCTCTCCCTCCCACCCTCCCTCCTTTTCTCTCTCCCTCTCTCCCTGTCTTCCCCTCCTTCCCTCCATCCTTCCCCCTCACCACCAATCTTTCTCTCTCTCCCCCTGGTTCCCATGACAGACCGGACCCAGAGGTCCCCACGAGGCTTAAACATAACATAATCCCTCTTAGGAGGCAAAAGATTCCTCCCTCATATTGGTCATTGTAAAGCCACAGACAGGAGCATGCCTCATGATGTACTTGCCAAATACTGTTTACGATCAGCTGGGCGCTGTGGTAAACACTTCTACAAATATGAGACCACTGAATCCTCATAACAACCCCAAAGGAGGCAGCGTTTCTGTTCCCGTTTTGCGGATGAGAAAACTGAGGCCTAGAGAGGGTCAGTGGGTGGCCTGCGTGTGTCTCCAGGTGGTGGCACCACCCTGCATGCTCTCAGCCATCAGTGGCGGCTCCCCGTCCCTACCGGGTTACTGCACAGTTGGATGGAGTGGCAGACAGGTTTGGGTGTTTTGCCGTGAAATGGTTTACTCCAAAAATAAAGCAAGCCTGTGGGTGCTGAACTGAATTTTGCAGAGTGGATTTAAATCCAGAATTTTGCAGAGTGGATTTAAATCCAGAATTTTGCAGAGTGGATTTAAGTGCAGAACTTGAGAGCAAGTTCTGAGTTCTAAATGCTCCATCCGGCTTCCACCGTGACCAGAAATGAAAGCCGATGATGCGACTGACTCCCCCACCCCACCCCACCCTGTCCCGTGATCACCCCGAGTTTAGTTCCCTCCTTCACCCCACCCTGCCGGGACCCCCAGGGAAAGCCAGCCACCTATCTGAATGTCCATTAGCACCTTTGAATGTGAAACTCCTGCTTAACTGTATGCCAACCAAATTTTAGTCCAACTGTGAGCACATTATTTTTCTTCCTTCCTGCCTTATTCAGCTTTCCTGCTTTCAGGGTTTACAACATGCTCATGAATTTCAAACCCCTGTACGTTTCTTGCGAGGTGCCAGAAAGCTCATAATTAATGAGATCTAAGGAATCCACTAATTTGCATCGTGGGATGATTTTGACAGGAGCTGGCAAGATCGAACCTCAACTGCACGAAGGAAGGGCTTGCTAATCATTTTAATGGCGTCAACACGGCAGAGACCAGATAAGCATATGTTTCAGGTCGTGGAGCTATGACGATTGTCTACATGCATGTAAACAGTTCATGTTGTTTTCTACTTTCTGTTTCGTACACGATATCTGATCTTTGGTTTTCAGGACTCAGTGTAGCTACCCCATCCTTGGGTAACACAATCTTACCTCTTAAAATCCTACAATTTCAGCAGTTCTGCAATGCTAGATCCTTTATGTAAGGACCCACCCCAGGGGAGAGACTGATGAAGGGGAGAACATGTTTTTGGAACCAGTGAGCAGATCTTGCTTCCCGTTTGTTAAAGAGGGCACAGGCAGGATAAATAAATATCCCAAACTTGGAAAGAGGGACATTCGAGATAAAGCCTCCAGAGCCAGGAATACGTATTCTAGTCTGAAAGAAAGAACTGGTAACTGCCGGTCTGTTCAGGAGCTGCAAGGCCTCCCGTGCCGACCTTTGAAGTAACTGTCAGGAAATAAAAGAGTACAGAAATGTGATTTCTGAGTCTGAATATCATTTTTCAACAACCATCTAGGAATAATTAGCTAATTCAGGGCAAGTGTTTTTAAAAGTATGTTAAAATGGAGCTCTGATAAATTAATTGGCACAGGTTCCCCTTTGTCAAGGCTAATAAATTATTTTTCATGCATTTAGTCAATATTAAAATAACTAGAAATTGAGTTTTTCCTTACTGTGGCCCTGATATTTTTAGCATGCATCCAAAAATGTGACATTAGGTATTCCAAATGTATTCCTGGATTCTAGCAGGAAGCCAACACGGTGAGGATACAAGAACGGCAGTGGCCACGGCAAGGCCCAGCGACGGCCCACAGGCGGGGAGAGGGACGTCCTCTGCTCCTGCCCTGCGCCTGCAGGGCCCAGTCCCCCCCACTCTGTCCCAGGCCTCCCCGGCTCAGCAGCAGAGTTCCGATTTCTCCATGTCCTTGCCAACACTTGTCACTTTCTGTTTGTTGGTTGGTTTGTTTGCTGTTTAATTACAGTCATCCCAGTAGGTGTGAGCAGCAGGGCTGAAGGCCTCCCCTGGGGGCTGTGGAGCCCTGGGCCTGGGCGAGCAGAAAGCCCCAAAGCCCCCGGGATGGAGCCTGCAGAGGGGCATCAAGGGGAGGGTGGGAAGGGCAGTCCCTCGAGTGTCCACAGAGCTGCCCTTAGTGGGCACAAACGCACAGGACAGAGGAGGTGAGCTGGGCACTGGGTTGATGCTGTCATCGGCCTTGCCGGGACATGGGGCCTGGCCTGTGTCCCTGAGTCGGGGTCTGCATCCCGACAGGAAGAAATGCACCCTTGCATCTCTTCCCTTTGCAATGACCCGAGCAGAGCAAGAGAGCTCGGCGAGAACGGGGCCAGCTTCTGCTCAGCTGACATGAGCTTGTCATGAACTCCAGTCTCTGAGCAATACGGTGGGCCTCGAATTCACTAACAGTATTGTCCCCACAAACTCGATCAATGTGTAGCCAGAGAGTTGGAGGCAGTGGGGGAGCGGGATCAATAGGCCATTACACAGCCACTGCGGAAGGCAGCGCGGCTCTCCGGCAACACGCCTTCCAAAGAAACATCAGGAGAAAGAAATAGGTGTATTATAAGGCACAGCCTGCAGCTGTCACACGCAGTCACCACCGAGGACGCATGCCTCTGGTCTTGTTCCTTTGTTACTGTGATAGACAATTAAACCATAAGCAATTTTAGATCTTTAAAAGATACAAATAGAGGAAAATCAATGGGATTTGGGTGTTTTCACAGTTACCTTTTTGTGTGTGTGTGGGGGGAAGACATAACATGAAATTTACCGTCTTAACCAGTTACATTAATAAGTAGACAGTGGAGTGGTGCTAAGTATATTCGCAGTGACGTATGACAGATCTCCAAAACTCGTTCATGCAGCAGAACTAAAACTCTGTGCCCATTAAACAACTCCCCTTTCCCTTCCTTAAGCCCCCAGTAGCCACCATTCATGCTGCTTTCTGTTCCCATGAATTTGACCACTTTAGATACCCTATGAAAGTGAGTCATCCAGTAGTTTCCTTTCTGTAACTGGCTTATTTCACTTAGTACAACGTCCTCATCATTCATCCGTGTTGTCGCAGGTGACAGGATTTTCTTCCTTTTAATGGCTACATGACATGCCATTGTATAGAGGGGCCTCATTTGCTTTACCCATTCATCTGTCCATGGACACGTGGGTTGCTTCCACCTCTTGACTGCTGTGAGTAAGATGCCTATGAACATAGGTGTGCAAATACCTCTTCAATGCCCTGTTGTAATTCTTTCGGATTAATACCGGGAAGCGGGATTGCTGGATCATCACGGTTATCTTCATGGACTGCAAAACTCAGGAGAGAGGGCATCACCAGACGCAGGAAGTTCTTCCCCTCACTACCTCCCTGACCTCTCACACCGAAATAGACATTGCCAATTCTCCAAACACAACAGCAACGGAACTGTGCGGCGCGAACTCGTGTGTCTGGCTCCTTCCATGCAGCATAACCTCTGTGGGACTCGTCCTTGTTGCTGCAGGTGGACGTGGTTCAGTCACTCTCGCTGTTGTACCGTGTTCCGTTCGACCACTGCTGGGTCGAACGGAATAGTGCCACTATGAACATTGCGTGACGTGTCTTATGGCTGAAAGATAAGGGTGTTTCTGTCGGGTATTTACCTAGGAGTTGAATTGCTAGGTCATGTTTATTAATAGTTTCAGGAGAGACCATGGAGCCATCCTCCTGAGTGGTTGTGCCCCCCAACTCTGTTCCCACCAGCAGCGTGTGAGCGTCCCCGGTGCTCCGCAGGCAGGGCATGCCTCCTGCATGTTGGCCATTCCGCTCCTGTGCAGTGCTGGCTCATTAGGGTTTTAACTGCCTTTGCCTGACGACTGATAAGGTCGAAGGCCTTTTGCAACGTTCTGTGAAGTGCCTGTTCAAGTCTTTTGCCCATTTTCCACCTGTGCCATCTGCTTTTTCTTAGTGGTTGTTAAGAGTGCGTCCCACTTCTTGGCAGGCATCCTGGTCACACTCGGGCTGCAGACAGCTTGCCCTGCTCGTGTGCAGACATTGCATTCTGCCGATGGTGCCTTTTGATGAATGGAAGTACTTGATCCGAAGATTACAGAAGCTTTTGAGAAAATCAATTGAATTTAATTTTGAACATGTAACCGGGCAGCATGAAACTCAGAGACAAGATACTCTGCAATGATAAGTCCATCCCCCTCACCCACCCGTGTCCCCCAGATGCCCAATCCCCCTTCCTAGAGGCTGTTGCCTGAGTTTTTGTGTATCTTTCAAAGATATTTAATGTAGTTAAAATACATCTCCCCTTTATTTTTTAATTTTTAAATTTTTATTTATGTATTTATTTATTTATTTGAGACAAGGTCTCACTCTGTCACCCAGCCTGGAGAGCAGAGACATGATCATGGTTCATTGCAACCTGGAACTACTGGGCTAAAGCGATCCTCCTGTCTCAGCCTCCCAAGTGGCTGGGACTACAGGCATGCACCACCATGCCAGGATAATTTTTTGGTATTACTTTTTGTAGAGATGGGGGTCTCACTATGTTGCCCAGACTGGTCTTGAACTCCTGGCCTCAAGCAATCCTCCCGCCTCAGCCTCCCAAAGATCTGGGATTGAAGACATGAGCTCCTGTGCCTGGCCTCCCCTTTATTTTTAACAAAGGCTTTGAAAGAATCCTGTCCTCATACATACATGATTAATATTTGTATGCACTGGGAAAGGTCGAGATTTTTCTTAAGTTCACGAATGCTCCAACGCAGGTCAGTTGCGTCGCCAGCCCTGCGCATGGCCCTGTCTGAGCTCATCTGCTCCAAGTCCCGACCCTGCCGAAGGGCTGTACCCCGTGAGCAGGTCTCCACCCACAGCCTCTAGCAGTAGCACCGCTGGCCGGTGAGGGAACAGGACTGAGCCTGGTTTGACTCGAGAAGATGAGCTGGGGCCAGTTGGCCTCCTTGAGAAGGAGAAAGAGAAGGAAGGAGAGAACCAACTGGCGGTGTCAGCCCATGACCACGACAGGCACAGATGAAGTTGTGACAAAGCAAAACAAGGAGTCAGCAGAAGCTACAAGAGGGAGAAAAGACGCACTTAGCAGAGGGACCAAGAGCTGGGAGCCGATGCGCAGGAGCAGGGACATGCTGGGGACACCGGGTGGCCCCTGGGGAGGAAGTGGACAGCCTGCAGCTGCCCCAGTCCCTGACCGGGGTCCAGGCTGGGTCCCCCCGCATGGGCAAGACTCTCACGCAGTCTTCTTTCAGAGTCAGCTTTGGTTCTTGCCGCTAAAAGATCGGAACTGCTCTGCCGTCAATATATTCATGATCTGGTTTCTTTGCCTACTAAGAGTAAACAAAGTTTTAAAATATTAAATTGGGACTGTACGGCCAGACCTAGACACCATTGAAATATTGGGAGCTTCTGTTTGTTATTTACACAAGTGAGGCAAGAGGGGAAAGAAGGAAAAAGAATGTAACAAAGGAAAGAAGAAAGCAACCCAAGTCTCGAGGTCCAGTCTCTCCAAAGCTGTGTGACTTCAGGCGACTCAGTTGACAGGTGAGCCTGAGCTTTCAGCGTCCAGGCTCGGACCGCCTCCTGCGCACCCACCGCTGCCGGCTCAGCGCTGTCATGAGCGCCAAACGCAGCACCACGTGGAAGCACTTTATACCTGGCGACGGTGGGGGCCCTCGCGTTCCCCACTCTTGCTGCACAAGGTCCTTCCCCCCAAGCAGGTGTCTTCGTGTTGCCTTGAATCTCGTGACTTTCTTTGTCTCTGAAAACTCGAAAAATCATTCGCACTAAGGTGTCAGTGAATGACGATAGTTTACATATTTCAGGAGGTTATTTACATGTTTGCAATCGGACAAAGCCTTACATTTTAAAAAATGAAACATGAATTGTTGAATTTTAGCAGGAGAAGAGGAAAGTTAACTTTTAGGAGGAGGATCCTCAGAACTCACTCTGCACATCCTCCTGGTGAACAGCCACTATGTGCCCGGCACCCTGCTAAGCATTTGCATCACATAGGCTGATCCCTATCATGGGATTATGTGGCCATTTTACAGATGAGAACACTGAGGCCCAAGACGGTATATCTAGTGAGTGGCAGAATGGAGCCTGTGTCTCTTTGCCAAACTGCTGACGTAGAAGGCTGGTGCAGAAGTGCTTTAGAAACCTGGTCTTCCACTCCGTCTCAGACCAGGGCAGACAGCATCCCCCGAATCGCCCACCTGAAACAGCCCTTCCCTCTCTCAATCCTGCAGTCTCCCCTGGAGTTGAGTGTGTGCCCTAACGGAAAGAAAAAGGTCACAAAAAAGGTGAAACTACCTTTCCAAATTCCAATTCCACAGCAGCCCAAATCCCCCCAGGCCAGGGGTTCCCAACCAGGGTGATGTTGCCCCCAGGGGACATTGACAATGTCTGGACACATTTTTGGCTGTCACAGCCAGGAGGGCACTGCTGGCATCTGGTGGGTGGAGCCCAGGGAAGCTGCTCACTGCCTGACCGTGCACAGGACGGGCCCTCCACACAGCAAAGAATGATCCGGCCCCGAGAGTGAAGAATCTGGCTCTAAACTCTAAGACCTTTGAGGACATGCGTCTTATCCTCTTTGGCTGTATACCTTCAGAATCTCCGACTGTGCGTGGCATGTAACTGTCTGAAAAATCAAATGATGGGATGAATCTCAGCAAGAGAAAACTGCTCCAGGCCTCACAGCATCGCCCGGATATCGGAGTTTATCACAAGGAGGACAAGGCGATGACCTCTTGGGATTTGGGGTCCTGGGATGTCAGGGCCCGGCTCTCCTGTTTAGGATGGGAATTGTGGTAAAGCTCTGGTCTCCCCATCTATTGGAAGCTTCTGTCGGATTGTGCTGGTGGAGAAAGGAAAGAAAAAGAGAGACAGGATCTCAAAGCCCTACTTCCCGTCCCTGAGGGAACTGCGCAGCCTGACCTCCAGCAAACAGGAAAACGAGGAGTGATCGATTCAATGCAGCGTAAGGTGAACAGCAGCCCTGCAGCTGGTGAGTCTTTGTGGATCCACGTGGCTCTTTCATTTCCACATTTATATTTAACACAATTTCTCAACGTTTCATTGAGCAAGAGGTGCAATCATTCTCCCACCCATGAATGTATGTAAACGGAACCGTTTTCTTGCAAGGCTCCGTAAATAAGGGCAGGAGCCTTTCTGAAGAGCGGCGATTGTCCACACACGTGTATGGCAGGGCCAGACGCCCCTGTGGCGGATCCATGCTCCGCAGTTGCTATTTCCCTCCTTTCATACTGAAGCAGGTGCTACCAAACCCTCCTTTCGGGCCTAGAAGTGAAAATAAGTTCCCTAAAGCGTCCTATGTTGTGGGAGATGACATTTTAGTTCATGATCTATGGCGTGCCAGTAGCCATGATATTAACATAAGCAGAAATAAAAATAGGACTCCATAAAAATAGCTCAAATTCCTGAGTTGCTAACGAAGAACTTTCACTGACATTTGCTCTTGGATCCTCAGGTAACCAAGTTGGTTTTGGGAGAAAAACAAAATCTCGTTATCCCCATTTTACAGATAGTAAAGTGAGACTGGGAGTGGCTAATTGACTCGGCTAAATTCACACTGTGGGTAAGTACCAGGGCCTGATCTTTAAAAAGATGTCTTGTGTGTGTGGCTAAAAATCTTAAAACCAACAAGACCAAGAACTAGCGAGGATGTGGAAAAACTAGAACTCTCATATTTAGCTGGTGGGAATGTAAAATGGTACGACTACTTTGCTGGGTTCTTTGATGTTTCACAAAGTTTGTTTCTTAAAAAGTTAAACATACACCTAGAGTAGAATCCGGCCATTGCAATTCTAGGTATTTACCCAAGAGAAATAAAAACATAGGCGCATATAAAAACTTGTGAGCAAATGCTCATAGCAGCTTTACTCGTAATAGCCAAAAACCATAAAAACCATAAGCAAACCAATGCCCGTGGGTAAATGGACCGACGGACAAAGTGTGGTGCCACACACAATGGGGTGCTGTTCAGCAACGACAAGGAATCATTGATTGGTACATGGAAGAGCAGGAATGAATCTCAAAATTATCACACCAAGGAATGAAAGAAGCCAGGCAAAAAATAATACAGACTGTCTGACTCCATTTATATAAACTTGAGAAAATGTGACAGCAAGCAGATCAGGGGTGACTTGGGAAACTTTTGGAGGGGATGGCTACAGTGCTAGGCAGGATAATGGCTCCCCACAGAAGTCCATGTCCTAATTCCCAGAACTTGTGCGTGTGTTACTTTACACGGCAAAGGGGAATTAACGCAGCAGATGGAATTACGGCTGGATTCTCTGCATGGGCCGACGTAATAACAAGCGTCCTTAAACGTGGAAGAGGGAGGCAGAAGAGTCCAGAGTCAGAGGGAGAGATGACTTAGTCCATTGGAGTTGCTATAACAAGAGCAAACGTGTATTGGGATCGTGTTTCTCATGGCTGGAAAGTCCAAGACTGGACAGTTGCATCTGGTGAGGACCTCAGGTGGCCTCCACTCGTGGTCGGAGGTGGAGGGGGCATGGGTGCTGCAAAGAGATCCTGTGATGAGAGAGGAAGCAAGAGAGAAACCAAAGAAGCCAGACTCTTTTTAAGAAACTGATCCATTCCAGTGAGAGTGAGGGAGGGCATTAATCTATTCATGAGGAATCCATCCCCATGATCTGAACATCTCCCACTGGGCCCTACCTGCCGACACTGCCACAGTGGAGATTAAATTTCAACATGAGGCCGGCTGCATTGGCTCACACCTCTAATCCCAGCACTCTGGGAGGCCGAGACGGGAGGATTGCTTGAGGTCAGGCGTTCGAGACCAGCCTGAGCAAGAGCGAGACGCTGTCTTTACTAAAAATAGAAAAAATTAGCCAGGTGTGGTGGTGCACCTGTAGTTTGAGCTACTTGGGAGGCAGAAGCACGAGGATGGCTTGAGCCCAGGAGTTTGAGGCTGCTGTAAGCTAGGCTGATGCCATGGCACTCTAGCCCAGGCAACAGATAGAGACTCTCAAAAAAAAAAAAAAAAATTCCACATGAATTTTGGTGGGACAAATAACATCCAAACCGTAGCAAATGATCAGAGAAATGCAACATTGCTGTCTTTAAGATGGAGAAAGGGGCCGTGAGCCAAGGAGTGCAGGAGGCTTCTAGAAACTGGAAAAGGCCAGGAAACAAATTCTCTCCTGGAGCTTCCAGAAAGGAACACCCTGCTGTCTCAGTTTTAGCCCTCTGAGATCCATTTCAGACTTCTGACCTCCAGAACTATAGGATGATAAAACCATGTTATTTTAAGTCACTAAGTTTGTAGTGATTATTTATAGCAGCCATAGGGAATTCATACGGAACTCCTCATTATTTCAAATGTGGCAGAGGCTTTGCAAATGTGTACATATGCCAAGACTTATCAGATTGTACCTGTACACATGCACAGTGTCTTTGATGTCAACAAATATCTCAATATAGCTGATTAAAAAACACTGTTTACAAAAGGAGCCCTGGCCTATAATCCCAGCCCTTTGGGAGGCCAAGGTGGGAGGATTGCTTGAGGCCAGGAGTTTGAGACCAGCCTGGGCATCATAGCAAGACCTTCATCTCTACAAAAAATAAGTTTAAAAAAATGAGCCAGGCATGGTGGTGTGCACCTGTAGTCCCAGCTACTTGGGAGGCTGAGGCGGGAGGATCACTTGAGCCCAGGAGTTGGAGGCTGCTGTGAGCTGTGGTTGCACCACTGCACTCCAGCCTGGGTGATTGAGCAAGACCCTGTCTCAACAAAAAAGAAAGAAAGAAAAAGAAAAAACACATTTTACAAAATGGATCTTTGTGGTTCCTTTTTTCACCTGTCATATGCACTGAATACACAGGAAAATCACCCACATAAATTGCTTTATTGTGAACATTATGTGTTATGTATCATTATACCTTTTAGTCAATGAGCTTTACTAACGCCTGTGCCTGAGGAATATTTTAGGCTTGCTCAACATGTCTGACCTTGGATTATTTATAAGAAATTGATCTCACAATAGCATAAACTTTTATCTGCAATTTTTCTCTCTTCTTTGGCATTAAAATAACTAATTTACTAAATTGCATCAGAAACTGAACTAGAAATTGTCCTAAAGGTTATAACTGAAACCAAAGATTGTCAACAGCACTAAAAATCTAAGTGCACTTATAGTATAAACAAGAGCTCTCCACAGTGAAAAAATTAATTTCTGTGTGTGCTCGTGCTCATTACGGATATACTTCATTCAAGTAAAGTGGAGGTCTACCTGTAATAAATTGCTAGCTGCATAAATACAGCCTTTGAATGAAGAGTCAAGGCAGCAGGCAGATCCCAACACGCTTTCAGGTGGGATTCGTCCTGGTGTATCAGCTAGGGTCCCCGCAGGAAACAGATGGCATCCACAGAGGGGTCAGTGGAGAATTAAATGAAAGAGCTATTTACAGAGAAAGGTGGGTGGAGTTAAGGGAGCCCAGCTAGAAGCTGGATGTGGAAGATTGCACTGTTTGTTCTCGATTAACCCATTCCTCCCAGCCATGTCACGTGCTCCTGCAGGCAGAATGTGCTCCCCTGCCCTTGGACCTTGAGCTTGGCCATATGACTTGCTTTGGCCGGTGGAATGCAAGCAGATATGGCAAACACCACACCTAAGCCGCAGCTGTAGATGCACTGCTGTGGCTGGCCTGTGCTTGAGTGCCTGCTCTTGGCCTTGAGAAGAGCAGGCGCCAGGTAGGATCTGGCTGCAGGTGTGGGAAGGGTACATGGAGCTGAGCCCAGTCTAGTCTGGTGGGAACCAGCGAGGTCAGAGCTGATGCGCAGCCCCCATGCCTGCGAGCAAGAGCTGAGTGTCGGCTGCAGGTGCAAAAGCTCGCCTACAGGGACCAGCCTCCGCGGCACACAGCGGGCAAGGAAGGGCCGAGAACAGATGTGGGGGCCATCAGAGAAGAAGCACTGCAGGAGAGCATGGCAGGAGAACAGAGAGATTTATTTTCTTTTTTTTTTTTTTTTTTTTGTTGAGACAGAGTCTCACTTTGTTGCCCAGGCTAGAGTGAGTGCCGTGGCGTCAGCTTAGCTCACAGCAACCTCAGACTCCTGGGCTTAAGCGATCCTACTGCCTCAGCCTCCCGAGTAGCTGGGACTACAGGCATGCGCCACCATGCCCGGCTAATTTTTTCTATATAGATTTTTAGTTGTCCATATAATGTCTTTCTATTTTTAGTAGAGACGGGGTCTCGCTCAGGCTGGTCTCGAACTCCTGACCTTGAGCGATCCACCCGCCTCGGCCTCCCAGAGTGCTAGGATTACAGGCGTGAGCCACCGCGCCCGGCCAGATTTATTTTCTTGAGGGGCTGAGAGCAAGAGACTTGAAGCTGTGTGGACGAGGAAGATGCCAAGGGCTGGATGAGGGGAGGCCAGTGAGGACAGGGCTCCGAGCACAGACAGCACCATGCTGACACTAGAATTTGTCTCCCGGTCATGTTTTTCATTGGAACCATGTTCACGTGCTATGAGGAGAGGGGAAGGGATCCCATGAAATACGCAGAGATACCCTGGAATACACTGCGAAGCAGTGGGCACGTGGCACCCTTCGAGCAGAGGGTCACACCTGCAAGGCCACCGTCAGCTCTGACCCGTGGGGGCTGGCAGTACACCTGGGGCAGTGCCACGGGAGAGGGCAGCACAGGGGTGCCCTGCATGTTGCAGTGGTGCCTCCAGGAGGCTGAGGACGTTCCCCAAGCCCTCTGTGAACTTCTTAAAGTCAGGAACACCTTTGCCCCTCTCTGTAGACACTGGCGGTGCAAACTTTAATAAATGTGCACTAGTAAATATTTATGGCCTTGCATGTGAACCCCCCCTGCCCCCCCGCCGCAAGAGATGTAACAAAGACATGAGATACGGGGGGAGGGGGGGAGGGTAATTTGGGCCTTTGCCAGGCAAGGTCACGTACCCGTCCGCTCATTGGATTCTCTGCATAGTTTATGCAGGAAAGAGGTAAGAAAAAGGATTTTCTCCTTTGTCTTGGTGCCAGTCCGGCCTCATCTTTGCTTGCCCTTGGAGATAAAATCTTATGGAGGAATTTGATTTTTTGACACTTTAAATTAGGATCCTATACAGGCTCAATAACATAAATAAAATAATAATAAAGACAGAGATTAGGATCCTACACAGGAGCAGTGCGGAGTCTTAAACAGGAGGCCTGGACTAGCACGCAGAGTGCGGGAGGCTGTGCTGGAGAGGCGGTGCGAAAGGCCAGGGCTCACGGGCTGGCCCGGTCACAGAGGGCGCGGGAGGGAATGGGCATGCGTAATTCCGAGGCAATCAGCACCTTGATTGTTCGCAGGTCTCTTTCTCCCAATTTTTTTGTAGTTGCTTTATTTCATATTTTGCACTGAATTCTGCAAAGTCATATCGTTAATATTGTGTCTGCTCACCTTTGTACTAATTGCTCGAGAGACATATTTCAGTGGAACCCTCATAGCTTCAATTCATTGAGCACTGACTGTCTACTAAGCACAGTGCTGAAGACATACACTACCTTGCCCTCGCATTTGCCCTGTCAGAGGCAATGTTGGCCCCACATTTTAGAGGCAGAATCTGGGGCACAGCTGTTTAAGTCACTTGCGCACCTTCCCATAGCCGGTCATGCTAGACTCAGAGCCAAGGTGTCTTGCTCCAAAATTGGTGCTTGTAACCCCGGACGAAATAGTCTCAGAACCTTAGACTCTGTCATATAAAAGGCACCGATTCATTATGGCATCCAAATATTCTGCAACAAAAGGCAGCCTGACGGAGCTAACACAAAGTGCCGCCAGCCCGGGTTGGAAGAGCATCACACGGGTTCCTTCCCGTTGCATTGTTTAACCATGAAATGTGTTTTTTCTGCAAGCTTGTTTACAGAAATTTTTTATTTTATTTTTGTTCTGGGGAAGCCTGACGCCTCTTTAAGGAACAGAGCAGAACATGCCAAATGCAATTCAAGACGTCCTTATCGGAGTCAATCTGGCGCCCTGTGAAAGTCTCTGCGCCACCCAGCTGGTCCTTGCCACCCTCTCCCACTGGTCCCCTCCCCAGGGGTCTCCAGGCTGACCCTCCTCCTCCACTCTGGCCTCCATAGCATTTGGGGCACCCACCAACCATCTGTCTGGTATTGCCTGTGGCGCCACGATTCCATTTGGGTGTCGTTTAGCAAACTCCAGCACAAACACTGGCCGTCCCCTCCTGCCCTCTGGGCCTCTCGGCCACCGCCACCGCTGAGAGGAGTTGTCACCGGGTGCCTGAGCACCATGGAAAGGGGAAGAAGCATGATGCCACCATCTTCCTCCTTCCTCTGAGGTCTCTGCTCGGTGACTAATTCTGCTCGGGGGGTGGGGGGGCCTTCGCCCACTTCCATTTTCAGAATTCCCCTAATAAAATGGAGAAGCAAAGCTATCACTCTTCACCATATTATTTTCAGAACAAGGAGGGTAGTTACTGTGGGTGGGGGAGAGCGAGGGATGGGATCAGTCAGCAGATAGTAAGAACAGGTCCTGTAGAAATAAAATGCAAGCCTTTGCCTATCAGCTGCTGTATGAGTCTGCTCGGGCTGCCATAGCGAACCACCACAGGCTGGGGGCCTTAAACAACAGGAATGTATTTCTCACAGTCCTGGAGGATGGAAGTCCCAGATCCAGGTGTCTCAGGGCTGCTTCCTCCTGAGGCTTCTCTCCTGGGCGTGTAGACGCCGTCTTCTCCCTGTGTCCTCACGTGGTCGTCCCTCTGTGCCTGTCTGTGTCCTCATCTCCTCTGCTTATAAGGACAGCAGTCCTGTTGGAGCAGGGCCCACCCTAGTGGCCTCATTTTACATTAGGTAACTCTCTGAAGACCCTATTCCCAAATACACTCACATTCTGAAGTACTGGGGGTTGAGACTCCAACATATGCCTTTGTGGAGGGTCACAGTTCAGCCCCTAGCAGTTCCCTATTGCTGAGTAACAAATTACCACAGACTTACTGGCTCAAAACAATACGCATTGATTATCTCACAGTTTCCACGGGTTTGGAGTTCAAGCTCAGCCTAACTGTGTTCCCTGCTTAGGGTCTCACAGGGCTGCCGTGCACGTGTCGGCAGGGCAGCGCTCTCATCCGGGGACTGGGATGGGGAATAGTCCACTCCCAGGATCCCTCGGGTTGTCGGGGGAATTCATTTCCCGGGGACTGCAGGACTCAGGGCCCTGGCGTGCTTCCCTCGGGCTGCGGGCCGCAGGCTTCCCGGGGCTGCCTTGGCTCCCTGCCGCATGAGGGAGCCTCTCCTCCGCATGTTCTCCCGCAGAGAAGCCAGTCACAGGTCCTGCCCACACGCGAGGGGTGGGCATCTCGTAAAGGGAGGGGGTCATAAAGACCCCCCTAGAGTCTGTCCCGCACACCTGGTCGGTGGCAGAAGTGAGGGAAGAAACAGTTACCGAAAGCCAGCGGCAAGGAGGGAATATTGTTTCTTCATGAGTTTGCCCGAGGTCGGCCCATGTTCCATCACCAAACCTCGGAGATATCTAGGCAGCCCTTCACCCCCAGCAAGTTGGCGCAGTAACTGGTTTCCAAGCACCTTAGATGAAGACTGTAACAAACCAAGATCAAGGGAGAGATTGGTTTTAAGTATCACTTAGTCATCTTCCTTCACCTGCAATTTTCAGCCCTAAAATAACTTGGAGGGGAAAAAAATCACAAGGTATTTACATTTGCTCTCTATTTTTAACCACCTTTCTGTTTAAAACATTTAGTATCTTCTGAAGTCCTACTAGAGCCCATTTAACCTGTAGCAAGATATCGTATTTATTTTTGCAGCTATTTTCATCTGCTCAGAGAACTTTTTGTTTCCATTTGAGCTTTTAGAAGGAAGTTAAGCAAGGTCAACATGCCTGGCCGACTTGTCGACTGGTTGTGCTGGGTTCTTAATAAGAAAATGGAGCTAAATTCAGAGCTACTTATCAGGCATCTCTTTTTATGTGGCTCAATTTTTCCATTACTTGACGTTCCCGAACACTAATATGCCCTAATGCACTATTTTTCGTGGGAATTAATGCATTATGCTTTTCAAAGTTGCTGTTTTTGCGTAACTAGATAATGTTCTGCAAGAGAGAGGAGAACCGCCCTTGTAGAGAGTACAACAGTTGGATTTTCCCCTGTTGATCCGGAGCTGTTGAAGCAGGGAATGGGGGAGGGGGAGAAAGGGGAGCTGGCAGACGCGAAAATATGCCTACAGATTCTGTTCACTTCTTCTACCTTACACTCTCTGGACTATAGGTTCTTTTTGCTTTGTTTATTTTGCAACCACAAAGCATACATTTTCAAGTGGTTTTAATGAAAAATGTGTTTGGAAGAGAAAATGACTCTATAAAAGAATACATTTGTTATTCTTTCAGCCATAGTTAGCATAAACATTTGACCCTGGAGACAACTGTCATGCAAAACCAAAAGCCTTCATTAAAATCGGAACTAAAACAGGTGAAGCTAATCTATGGTGAGGGAAATCAGACTTATTAGCAGACTTATGTGGAAGTATTGATGGGGGGTGGGGGAAGGGAAATAGGGGCCCTTCTAGAATGTTCCATGTCTTGATGTTCATGAGTTATGCAGGTGTATACAAGCTAGAAATATGCAGATTATTTCTGCATTGAGTTTAAAGACAAAAATGCAGCCTAGCCCAACCCAAGGCTGGTACTGTAGACACTGCAACAGAATGTGAAACCAGTGACTAAAAGCTGACAAGAACCATGCAGAAGACCTATGATCTGGAATATTCTGTTTCACCCTCTTCCTTCTCTTTCTCACCCCACCACACCTTTGGCCTCTAAGACTTATTTTTGTTGTATATCACTTTATTCCTTTCCAACCAGCTTTGGCACAAAGATGCATCTTCAGAGTTTATTTATATTTCCCTCCTGGCTGTTTTCTAATTCCATTCTTCAGTGTTAGACAAAGAAACGCAAACTGTATCTCTACTTTGGTCTTGTTCAGCAGGTGCTTGTTGCCAGTGGCTGCTGACCTGAATTTCTGTGGATGGTGAAATCTGTAGGTCAATGCAGTTTTTAATACGTTACAAAACAAATCTGGCATTGTTTATACTTTCCCTGTTAGCTAAGTTGTTATCATTTACTGTTTCTGCGAAGGAAGAAAATAGTTCTTTGCGTATGAAGCTCAAGCAATCAGCATCCAGGTTTCAGAGCAGACGGCTGAGGAGTCAGTTCTGGCCGCCGTCTAAACCTACGTAAATATGCATATTTGCAGCAGGTTCTCATTTCAGGTGTGGTTCTCTTTGCTGCTTCTGGAATGGAACCTTGGCCAAACAACAAGTGGAAGAGGCTTTTGTGCTCTTGCAGTCCTGTGGGGAAATTATTTCTTGTTACATTTTCAAATATTTAATTAATTTTATTTTGAAAAAAACTTTTATATTTTAGTAACTTTAATGGAATTTTTCCCTGCCTTTTTTTTTCAGTTGATATGAAATTCACATAACATAAAATTAACTTCTTTACACCGTACAGTTCAGTGGCATTTAGTACGTTCGCATAGTCATGCAACTTTCTTCACCTCTATCTGGAGCCAAAACGTTTTCACCAGCACCCCAGAAAACTCATACCCATGGAGCAGACTCTCCCCATTCCATTCTCCCCTCCTTTCAGCCCCTGGAAACCACTCATCTCATCTACTTTCTGTCTGAATGGATTTACCTATTCTGGACATTTCGTGTAATAAAATCGTGAGATATGTGATCTTTTGTGTCTGGCTTCTTTCCCTCAGCCTAATGTTTTTGACATTCTTCCACATTGTAGCATATGTCAGTAATCCATTACATTTATTTTGAAATGAAAATATAATATCTGAGGGCACTTTCCTGTGTCCACCTACTTACCGAGCACCTGCTATGTGCTATGTGCAAGGCACTGCACCATAGGTAGCATGACATAAGAGGTGGCTTCTCTCTAAACTAAGCCTGGCCTGCTAATTGCAGGGCAGAAGCACAGGAGTGCCCCACCCCCATGCCTCTGTCTCTGCCATAAAACTACTGGAGGTGGCAGGTTCCCAAATCAGCCAAATCTTTGTGACTCACGGGCTTTTTCACCTTTGGGGATTTATTCCCCCTCCCCTTTCACTTTTCCTCAGAGCAAGCTCCATTTCCCCCAAAACCACACATGCCGTTTTGGAATTGTTTTAGCTCAGATATGTCAATGAACAGAAAACACAGCAGTGGGACTGCCACAAAGCAGAGTCAGCCCTCAGGAGACTCACCGGCTTGCAGGGGAGAAACACAACATGCAGACGGCCGTGGAACCGGGGACACAGGCTGCCTGACTGTCTCCAGTTCAGTGGGTGGCCCCCAAGGCTCAGGCCTGTGGAGGGCCCCACGGCCTCACAGGAATAGTCTGACTTGAAGGAAAGGGGCGGGGGCCTTGGAGAGACAGGGCGATGGCCTTCATGGCCAAAGGGAAGATTAAAACAAAGACTTGGCTGCTAGAATAAGCGTGGCCTCTTTAAAAGATAGGCACAAACCATTTTGTTTAGAGTCAAAGATTTCTCTGGAAATGAGCCTGCCCTGGATGTCAAAATGCGTCCACATGAAGGGGAAGCCACAGGGAAAATAATGTGTCTCACGTTCCTTCCTTTGCCTTCCCTGTAGACCTGCCTAGGGCCTGCCGGCTACAGCTCAGGAACCATTACAGCAGCCCGCCCAGGTGTCTTCCTGCCTCCAGGCTCCCTGCTCCAAGCTGTCTTCTGCTGGGCTGCTCCACAAACACAAACCGGGTTGCCCTCAGACCTTGCATAAAAGGACCCACTGGGAGAAGGTGTCTCAACATGGACTCCAAAGCTTGTGGCATCCAAATGTGCCTCCAAAGGAGTTTCCCACAATGCCTCTCTTCCAAAATAATTTCCTATCATCCTTCTCTCCTAAAGCAGTCTACCATCATGCCTCTCTTCCAAAGCAGTTTCCCACAATGCCTCTTTCCCAAAGCAGTTTCCCACAATGCCTCTCTCCCAAAGCAGTTTCCCACAATGCTTCTCTTCCAAAGGCGTTTCCCATTATGCCTCTCTTCCAAAGCAGTTTCCCATAATGCCTCTCTCCCAGAGGAGTTTCCCATCATGCCTCTCTTCCCATCCTGCCCTAATGGGGCCCAGATGGTTCCCTCAACAGGTCTTGTGTGAGAGACCTTGTTGTGGGTGTTTTTTCTCTTTCACACTTGTACTGTCTCCCCTCTCTCCTCACTCTTCAAGACCCATCTCTCCAACTCTGAAGCAGAGCTGCCCTCTCTGTCATATCCTGAGTGTATCATACTCTTGGAATAACCACTCAACCAATCAAAGAAAACATATTTTTCTCCACCCAAGTATACTTTGGGCATCTCAAATGTTGGGGGAGGGGTGCTTCATAGACCTTCCGACTCAGCCAGAGAAGGAGGTGTAAAGTGAAAGCCTCAGTGGGGCCCCAAGGCAGGTTATGGTAAGTTCCCACGGTTCTTAGAGACCCTAGGCACTCCCCATATTCGGAGAAGATAGAAACAACTGGGCACAACTGGGAAAGAAGGTGGCAAATGAAGTAGGTGAGAAGAGCAGGAGGCCAGGAAGACACAGGGGCCATCTGAGAGGACAAGGACACTCTACTCGAGGCTGGAGGCAGAGGTAATTCAGGGGCTGTTGTAGAGTGCGGTTGTGAGGAACAAGGTCCTGAGTCGGGCAGCGGGAGTGGGAGGAAAGGCAGGTGGTGACCAGCAGCAAAGGCGGGGGGCTTGGCATGGACAGCTTGATTGGATGTGTTGGGGGGGTCGATGGGGAAGGGAAGTAGTCGCTGAAGGTTTCAAGGGTAAGGTTTGGGTAACTGGGAGAATGTTGTCTATCTGACAAAAATTGGAAATTCAGAAATGAGAACAGAGTTTCTGTTGGGTGAAGGGTGTGATGGGGAGTCCATAGAGGCAGCCCCAAGGCCCTCAGGGTGAGTTTTCCTCCCTTAGCGCTGGGAAAGAAGGCAGCAACAGGATGCACAGGCAAACGGTGGCTGCTGCTAGGTAGGGAGCAGGACACCTGTCACGTTTGTTTATGGAATGTTTAGCTCTTTGAGGCTCCCAGGGACTAAAGCCTGCGCCTCCCGACACACCCCAGGATGCTGCCCCATTTCCATAGACAGGCTGAAGGAAGCATTTGCTTTAACAGTGGAAATGGCATCTAACTGCTAGTGCCCCACGCTGTGCACAGATCTGGCAGGCTTCTCGGCAGGGCCATAGCCTCTCAGGATGTCATCGGTGGCCATGGCAGTGGGGACCAAGATGTGAACTCTGTCATTCTTGGCCCTCTCTGGCACCTTCTCCAACCCAACAGTTAGAAGTGTCTCATCCCTGCTTTTGTTCCACAGGGACTGAGTAAGTTCTGATAGACAGTGAGCACACACCAGACCCCCCATGGAACCTCCCAGAAAGCCAGCCAGCCCATGAAAGCAGGTAGAAGGAGTAGAAGCCATAGAGAGAAACATTCTCTGTCATGGGACAGGCATGTGCTGCTTTTGAGTTCCTCATGCCTGCACTGCAATAGGGACTGTGGAATTTGCTGTCCTCAACATTTTGGTGAACACGGTGACTTCAATTATCTGGAATGGAATGTCATGAAGTCACACCAAATGTGCCTTTGAAAATCAGGTGGCTTTTTTCTTTTATTTTAATATTTCTGCCTTTCCTTGAATAAAATTATAAATAGGGCAATTTCAAAAAGAAAGGAATATAGAATAGCAAGCTTTTAGAACACCCACCGGGCAAAGTCCAAACTTAGAAAAAAAAGATAAATAAACCTTTATGAGATAATTAACCTTCTCCACACCACACACACACTGGTTTCTACCATTTATCATTCACAACTTTTATTAGAGTTCAGAGTTTGTCTCCTAAAAGATTATAAGTTTCTAGGAAGTGGGGCTATGACTTATTGTTTTATTTTTTCCCCCACAGATCCATAAAATACACTAAATAAATGTTTGTGTGAATAGAATCAAATTTACATTACTAAAAGGGTTTTTGTTTTCTGCTTGTTTATTTTTGCTAGAGGAGCCACTGAATTGCTATTTTAAGAATAGCTTTGAATCGTTGCTTAGGAAGTCGTAATTGCATTAAATAAAGTAATACCTTAAAACTTCCTGGTCCATTTAGAAATGATAACTAATGCAATTTGAAAAGAGAGTTGGGTCACTCATTTCATACAAGTCTCAGTTTTCAATGACTTTAGTATAAATGTACCCTGAGAAAAATTTTTACCTGTGTTTTAATTAATTTACCCTGTGGTGTTTCCTCTCTAAAGTATTTTTCATGGCAAATAAAATACACGACTTTGTGCTTGTAACTCTGTTTCTGTCCTATTTATATAAATTCTGAAATTTGCACATAGGTTCTGGCAAAAGTTGTTTTTTTCACATCAAGTGAACTGACAGTTAAAAGAATCTGAAGCATTTAAACCTGAAGGATCTCCCAAAGGAGGAAAAAACCCTTACCTCGTGTGCAGTCTCTTTCACAAATACATAATTTAGAGAGGATATATATAAATTGCCTCATGCATATCTTTGATCTAAATTAATTTTGCATATAATGTCTAATGCAGTTTTCTCATGAAAGTGAGAAGGTATGATTCGCTCCATCCAACCAGCTCGGCCTGGCAGCCTGCGCACCCTGGACCTGGGCCCTGCACAGCACACCTCAGCTCAGGGACTGACATTGTGCCATGGTGGGGGTGGGGTGGGCAGTGCCATTTTTGGAAACCCCTAGCCCACTGTCACCACTTTACCACTTAGGGTCTTGACTCCTTCCACCTGCCACCTGAAGTCGGCTGACCATGTGGCTTCATTTCTGCACACACACCATGGGGCTGTGAGGAGCAGTGCCAGGACCTATCCATATTGGTCTCTACCAGGAGGAAGTCAGGCGTCAAAAGATGCCCAGTTGGCCACAGCCTGCAACACACACACATACACACGCCCCCCGCCATCTCCTGGGGTCGCTCAGGAAGCAGGCAGAACCCCCGGAGGTCCTGAGCAGCCAGTGCACTCCAGCGGAAAGGTGCCCAGGGGCCCGTGCCCCTGGGACAAGGGCCACAGGGACTCAGGAAGCCTCAGTTGGCCTGGATTTGGGGGTCACCCTTCGATATTGCAGTCTAAGCAAACTCTGACCCCATTTGAGTAGCACCCGTGGCCTCTTGTGTCTGGCACCCCTCTCAAGCCATCCCTCACTCACCTCATTGTTACCCCCTCTCCTTGACCACCTTCTTGGGAAAAGCACTGGTTCCTGGCCATTACTGCCAACGAGTCCCAACAGCCACTCACATCTTTGGCCAGCTCTAGGAAAATCCTAAAAACAATACTGAGTTGGAACCAAGACGCTGATTTGATTGTTTTAAGACGGTAGTTTTTAAGTGATCTGAACCTAGAGGCTCAGAAACATGTTATGGCATTTATAAGTGCTTTTGCTTTTTAAATTTTTAAACCTTGAAGGTTATTTATGTGTGATTTTTCTTTATGCATGGTTTGGTATTTTCACCCACGGTATTCTGGATTATACTAAAGGCATATTGTAAACATTTTCATGCAACTTGCTGTTACAAATAATTTTTAAAATTCTACTTTGTGATCCTATCCTGTATGTGTATCTCTGAGAAATTCAAGGCAATTCTCCAATCCTGATATACCAGTCAGAATTCAATCAGAGAAATGGAACCAGTAGAAGACATGTGCCAAGAGACTTATTGCAAGGAACTGGCTCATGCCACTGGGGGACCAGCCAGGGAAGCCCAAAATCTGTAGGGCAGGCAGTTAGGAAGGGCAGGCTGGAACTCTCTTGCACATTGACTGACCCCAGGAGGGATTTCTTCTTCTTCAGGAAACCTCAGCCCTGCTATGGAGGCCTTTCACCCGATTATTCAGGATAATCTCTCCTCTGGCTTAAAGTCAACGGACTATGGACCTTCGTCATAGCTACAAAACACCCTCACAGCAACACCTAGATTAGTTTTTGTAGTCAGTTGAATTGTGTCCCTGAAAAGGATAATGTACAGGCTGGGTGGAGTGGCTCACGCCTGTAATCCCAGCACTTTGGGAGGCTGAGGTGGGAGGATCACTTCAGGCCAGGAGTTTGAGACTAGCCTGGGCAACATAGCAAGACCCCATCTCTACAAACACACATACACACACACACACACACACACACAAAAGATAAAGTAGCTATGAATGGAACTTTATTTGGAAATGGGATCTTTGCAGATGTGATCAAGTTAAAACAGGATCACACTGAATACAGGGGGCCCTAAATCCAATAAGCGGTGTCTTTATAAGAGAAAGCAGAGAGAAATTCAGATACACACACACGCACACACACAGACACATACATGGAGATGAGTATGTGAACATGGTAGCAGAGATTGGGATGATGCAGCTTCAAGCCAAGGAGCACCAAGGCCTGCCAGCTGCCACTAAAAGGTGGAAGAGACAAGGATGGATGAGCCTTCAGAGGGAACATGGCCCTGCCAACATCTTTCTTTTAGACTTCCGGCCTTCAGAACTAGGAGAGAATAAATGCATGTTGTTTTGAGACATCCATTTGTGGTTCTTCGTTGGGCAGCCCTGGAAAATGAACACGGTGTTTGATGGAACAACTGGGGACGGTGGCCAGGCAGATGGACACAACCAAAGACCATCGCACCAGCATTTCCTTCCCTGCCTCCACCCCAAGGGGGCATATGGCCTCCCCTGAGCTCATATTCTAGGTGGCAGAACACACAATTAAAATGGATGAGCAAATGAGCATGAACCTGTTGGCCCATGAGAGAAAAAGTGCCCAAAAGAGGGAGAAGTAGGCCCCCATCTGAGCAGAGACTCAAATCTGTGGAGGGGCCTGGGGTCCCTGCAGGAAGAAGGGGAGTGGATGGGCCAGGACAAAGGCAGGCAGGAAAATGGGGGAGATGGAATCTCCTACCCCTTGTGATTTTTAATTTGTCTCTAAATATGCAAGAAATACATGCATGCATACATCCTCTGTCTGTCTTGTTGTGTTTTTTATATATAAAGCTTTCCTTGTGCCAGCCCAAGACCTTCTCTCCCTGCCCAGAGTGCACCATTTTTATCAAGTTGCTCTGGTTTCTTTTTTTTTTTTTTTTTTTTGGAGACAGAGTCTCACTCTGTTGCCCAGGCTAGAGTGAGTGCCGTGGCGTCAGCCTAGCTCACAGCAACCTCAAACTCCTGAGCTCAAGCGATCCTCCTGTCTCAGCCTCCCGAGTAGCTGGGACTACAGGCATGCACCACCATGCCCGGCTAATTTTTTCTATATATATTTTTAGCTGTCCATATAATTTCTTTCTATTTTTAGTAGAGATGGGGTCTCGCTCTTGCTCAGGCTGGTCTCGAACTCCTGAGCTCAAACGATCCGCCCACCTCGGCCTCCCAGATGCTCTGGTTTCTTTAAAAAAATGCAATCACGTTATGTGTGTTCACGTAGAAATGTTTTATATTTTAAAAATAATTATTTTTCAAGTCAACTGCAATGGAGTATTCTAATTTTTTTAAGCAAACTTGTAAGATTTTAGAGTAGTTTCAGAGTTACAGAGAGAGGACTGAGCGTGCCCGTGTATCCCAAGCTCAGATCCCGCATTGTGAAAGCCGTACATCACCGCCGTGCTTCTGTTCCATCTGTGAAGATGCCTTCGGGACACGGCTATCAACTGAACGCCCTGCTTGCCCGTGAATGTCCTTTTTCTGCCCCAAGACCCATCCAGGATCCCATGTTGCATTTATTCATCGTATTGCAGTGGGCTGCTCTGGGCTGCGGCCGGTTCTCCAACCTTCTTTGTCTTTGATGCCCTTGACAGTTTTGAGGAGCACTGGTCAGGTATTTTGCAGAACGTCCTTCCGTTTAGGTTTGTCCGACGTTTTCTCATGTGTGGGCTGGGGTTATGGGTTTTTGGACATTCTTAGGTTATTATTGACAACATTTCATGGCATACCTAACGTTTCAACAAACGTTAGTGTATCTCAAAAATAGAATCATACATTTAATGCAGTCACTGTCGTGTCTATCTTTGTCTCCTTTATATAAAAATACAAAGAAACTGGGCTCGTACGTGAAACTTTCCATTTTAAACTTCTGGGAAGAACTTTAACATTAAAAATTCAAACCACTTTGGAATTATCTAGTCAACTGGAAAAGTTTATTTTAGTCATCCAAAGGGATCTATGCAAAGGAAAACTCCCTTTTTGGGAGCATCCTTCTTGTTTTCCCATCCCAGAAAGCATCCTTACTGAGGGCTCCGACCACTGCTGAGACCACCCCTTGGAAAACCTCTCCCCGCTGAATCAACCCAGCCCATACCCATGCGACCGCACAGCTGTGTGCTGGTAGGGGCTCTTGTGGGTGTGTGGGGGGGGTTATTTGAAATAGTTATTTCTGGAAATGTGACCAATTCTCATTATTATCTCAAAAATATACTCAAAAGTATAATAAAATGTTCTTTTCCTTCCTCTCTCCTCAGGGACATTTCTCGAATTGTATAGGACATGTATCTGGTCTTATCAAATGACTGTGATCTAGTGAAAATAACAACAAACCACAAAGACTTCCTTTCACAGGTACCAGAGAAAAGGCCAGCATTCGGAATCCACTTAGCTTTAGAGTGCTTTTCTCAAACCTGCTGGGTTTTCTCTTTTTTCTTTTCTGTTCTCTTCTCTTCTTTCTTTTCTTTTCTTTTCTTTCCTTCCTTCCTTCCTCTCTCTCTCTTTCTTTCTTTCTTTCTTTTCTTTCCTTCCTTCCTTCCTCTCTCTCTCTTTCTTTCTTTTCTTTCCTTCCTTCCTTTCTTTCTCTCTCTCTCTTCTTCCTTCCTTCCCTCCCTCCCTCCTTCTCTCTCTCTCTCTCTCTCTTTCTTTCTTTCCTTTGAGGCATAATTTACATGCAGTAAAATTCACTGTTTTAGAGTAGTACACAGTTGGCCCTCCATATCCACGGTTTCATATCCATGGATTAAACCGACCTCAGGTGTGCAGCCCGGATCCTGTCAAGTGGCGATAGATTGATTTCCGTAAAGGCAACATCATCAAAGAGGTTTTATGACAAAGGCACCGGGGAAAATGCAACGCTCCTCTCCTCTCGAGTTCTACCCGTGCTTTTCGTGAAGGATTTTCTTTGTCAATGTGGTGTCGAGCTTGACTGTGTGGGAGATGATTTTTGTGCAAGAACTATTTATAAAATCATCCTGTCTCTCATGCTTGTTCTCTACTGTGAATGTTAAAGTTAAACACGAAATGCAGAAGTGGAAACAAAGGGGGAAAAAGCACATAACTTCTTATAATGAAATATGGTCACCAAAAGAAAGGGGGGAGGGGGTGGACTTTTGAAATGATAATCTCCTGTTATGTTGTAGCTATAACAGCCCCGTGTTATTTGGGGAGAATTGGAACGCTTTGCCTGTGTGCACTTTGAGTAAACACAGGCAGCATTGTTTATCTATTTATCTTTTGGTTTGTTTTTGGTATTGGTGAAAGGGTGGGCTCTGAACTTATTTACCACTTTAGAGGCACTATGGCTGGTGTTACAAAGGCCACAGGTTTTGGAACCAGAGGAGCTGGATTTGTGTGTGTTCTGCTTCCTTTAGTGGGAGATATTCTACAAGGCCACTGTGGATGGCAAAATGTGGTCCCCTGAAGATGTCCGTGTCCTGACCCCTTGAAACCTGTGAATATCTCCTTCCGTGGCAAAAGATTTGGCCTTGCAGATGTGACTAAATAAAGAGCCTTGCAATGGAGAGATTATACTGGATTATAGAGACTATATGCACTGGGTTGTACAGGATCTTTAAATTTAGAAGAGGGAGGCAAAGAGGAGGTCAGAATACTGTGATGTGAGCAGGACTTGACCTTCTGTTGCTGGCTTTGAAGATGGAGAAAGGAGGTCATGTGCCAAGGAATGCCGTAGCCTCTCGACACTGAATAAGGTAGGGAAACAGATTCTCCTCTAGAACCTCGGAAGGAACATGGTTCATCTGACACCTTGATATTGGCCCAGCACGTTAGTGTTTTCCAGAGAAACAAAATGAATGTGATATATATAAAGAGATTTAATATTGAGGGTTAGGCATGGTGGCTCATGTATGTAATCCCAGCACTTTGAGAGGCTGAGGCAGGAGGATAACTTGAGCCCAGGAATTTGAGACCAGCCTGGGCAACATAGCAAGACCCTAGCTCTACAATAAATAGAAAAATTAGCCAGGCATGGTGGCATGCATCTGTAGTCCCAGCTACTTGGGAGGCTGAGGCAGGAGGATCCCTTGAGCCCAGGAGTTGGAGGTTGCAGTGAGCTCTGATTGTGCCACTGCACTCCAGCTTGGGTGACAAAGTGAGACCCTGTCTCTAAAAAACAATAAAAATAAAAACAATGAAGAGGTTTGTTATTACGGTATTGACTCAGAGGCTGAGAAGTTCCATGATCTACTTTCTGCAAGCTGGAGCCCTAGGAAGGCTAGTGGTGTAGGCTGAAGATCCGAGAGCCGGAGAGATGGTGATGTAGACTCCAGTGTGGGGCTGAAGGCCTGAGCACCAGGAGCATGGAGGGCAGGAGATCGATGTCCCAGCTCCAGCGGTCAGGCAGAGGGCCGGCGAATGAACCTTCCTCTGCCCTTCTGTTCTACTCGGGCCCTCAGTGGGTCGGAGGAGCCTCCCCACGGTGGGGAGGGCCGAGTGCTTAACTCAGTCCACCAATTCCAAAGCCAGCTCTCATCGGGACACACCCTCCAAGACACACCCAGAGATAATGTCTTATCAGATATCTGGGCATCCTGTGGCCCAGTCATAAGATTAACATTATACCCAGTGACACCCCTTTGGGACTTCTGACCCCGAGAACTGTCAGATAATAAACACATGCTATTTTACACCAAAAGGTGTAATTTGTCACAGCAGCAATAGGAAGCCAACCCAGCCACTAACCCCTCTGAAAATAGCTCTTCCCCTTTGTAAACTGAAAATGATCATGATAATATCACCCAACCTCTTCCTACATTACTACAACAATCAGTGAGACAGTGTTGGAAGATGTTGCGAAAACTATAAAAACTTTGCTAGATGGAAAAAAATATGCAGCTCCCTTTCATGGAGCACTTTTCCTCCCACCCCAGTTCCTCCTTGGCTCCTCTCCAGGGCATCCCCTCTCTGAACAGTGGCCAGACCCGAGTCACTGGCCATTTCTGCTCTTTAGACGCCATCACCATCAGCAAACAGAATGGGCTGTGTCAAACGTTTTCATATTTTTGTTCATGATGGAGTTTTTGCATGAATTTTGAGTTTTAAGCCACGGCATTATAATATCATTTATCTTTGATGACTGTGTTTTTGGCACCCCCTTAAGCCCCCTTCACCCTAGTGTCCTGTCCCATGGGAGGGGGTACACGGTGGTGGGATTAATGAATCCAGGTGCGTATGCGGGCAATAGAGGACCAATTCCAGCTTGCACTTTTCTCCGGGGCAGGAAAGGTCCTGGGAGAGATTTCGGGAGTCTGTGAACTTGGACGGGGGAAAAAGTTTGCAGCTGTCTGATTGTGAACCACTAACTGAAACTTGGCGTTTCTGGTAAACATAACCACAAAGGGCAAGGATAGGAGCCTTTACAGTATTTGTACTTTGTTACCAATTTGCACCAATAGAAATAGGATGTGTGTTCACAGCAGGGTGCAGTAGCAGCAGCAGAGTTTGTTTAGGCTCACCGCTACTTTGAAACAGGAGTTATCAGAACCACCTCTAGAACTTGCAATCCAATGTACTGAAAAAGAAACACATATGTTACTATATTAGAATTCTCAAAAATATTGGATGACAGTATTTTAATATAATTGAGTGGCTTTGTAATCTTACGTATGATTGGATGTATTTATGCACCATTTTATGCCTACAGAAACGGTATCCACTAAATTGCTGAAGAAGGTCTGAGGTACAGAAATGGCTACAGACCTCTTCCCTCAAGTCTTAACCTCTTGAGTCTGGTTGTCTCCTCTGGATATTGGAGAAAAAAAATCTCCGACCTCCAGAGAGGATCACATATGATACCGTACACGAACACCTCCATGCCAAATGGAAGGTTTCCTCAGTATTCAAATGATAGGAACTGAATACGAAACTCTAAATGGAAAAAAAATAGTAAAAACTCCTACGCATTAGTTTGCTGGGGCTGCTGTAACAGAGCATCCCAGACCGGGCGGCTTAAACAACAAATTTATATATTTTCACAATTCTGGAGGATAGAAGTCCAAGGTAAAGGTGTCAGCAGGGTTGGGTTCTTCTGAGCCGTCTCTCTGTGGCTCACAGATGGCTGTCTTCTCCCTGTGTCCTCATGTAGTCATCCCTTCGTGGCCGCCTGTGTCCTAATCTCCTCTTCTTAAAAGGACTCCAGTCAGACTGGATTAGGGCCAACCCTAATGACCCCATTTTAACTTAAATACCTTTTTAAAGACTCTGTCTCCAAATACAGTCACATTCTAAGGTGCTGAGGGTCAGGGCTTCAACATACGAATTTTGGTAGGGACACAATTCATCCCATAACATCAGATTAAAAAAAAAAAAGTACTGGGTGCCAACCCAGGTCGAGGATGCAACTGTCTTCCTACTCTCTTTCTTTAATTAAAAAATACACTATTTTTTAAAGAAAAGTTTTAAATTTACAGAAAAATTGAGCAGGTATTAGAGTTACTATATCCATTCCCCCACCCCCAGCTTCCAGGGTTATTAACATCTTAAGTTAGTGTGGTACGTTTTTTACAATTAATGAACCAATATAGGTACATTATTGTTAATTAAAGTTGAGAGTTTACATTAGGGTTTACTCTGTGTCGCACATTCTATGAATTCTGACAAATGTATAATGACATGTATCCAGCATTACAGTATCATACAGAATAGTTTCACTGACTGCCCTAAACATCCTCTGTGCTCCACTTACTCATCCTTTCCTCCTCCTCAAACCCTTGGCAACCACTGATGTTTTTACTGTCTTTGCGGTTTTTCCTTTTCCAGGATGTCCTGTAGCTGGAATCACACACATGTAGCCTTTTCAAGCTGGCTCCTTTTATTTAGCAATACACATTTAAAGTCCCTCTATTTTTTTGTTGGTTTTTTTTTGTGTGTGTGTGTGTCTGTGTGGCTTGATAGCTCCTTCCTTTCTGAGTGCTGAATAATATTCCATTGTATGGATATGTCACAGTTTTTTTATCCGTTCACTTACTGAAGGACATTTTAGTTGCTTCCAGTGTTTGGTGATTATGAATAAAGCTGCTATGAATATCTGCGTGCAGGTTTTTATGTGGACATAGTTTTCAACTTAGGTGGGTAAATACCTAGGAGCATGATTGCTGGATCGTATGGTATCACTACGTTCGGGTTTGTAGGAAACTGCTAAGCTGTCTTCTGCAGTAGCTGTATAGTTTTACATTCCCACCAGCAACAAATGAGAGCTCCTGTTGCTCTGCATCCTGTCAGCATTTGGTATTGTCAGTTTTTTGGACTTTAGCCATTCTAATGTATCTAGTGGTATCTCATTGTTATTTTAATTTGCAATTCCCCAATGATAGGTGATGTTCAGCATCTCTTCATATGCTTGTTTGCCATCTGTATATCCCTTTGACATTTTTTCTGATCTTTTGCCCATTGTTTAATTGGGTTATTTGTTTTCTTATTGTGGAGTTTTAAGAATTCTTTGTATATTCTGAACACAATTCTTTACCAGACAGGGATTTTGCAAACATTTTCTCTCAGTGTGTGACTTGTCTTTTCATTTTTTTTCACAGTGTCTTTTGCACACTTTTAAAATTTTAATGATACCCAACTTGTCATTTTTTTCTTTCATGCATCGTGTTTTTGGCGTCGTATCTAAACAGTCATCACCAAACCCAAGGGCATCCGGATTTTCTCCTATGTTGTCTTCTGAGAGTTTTATGATTTTGCCTTTTACAGTTAGATCTATGGCCCATATTAATTTTTGTTTCTTGTAAAAGATATAAAGTCTGTGTCTAGGTTTTTTTTTTTTTCCTTGACATGTGGATATTCAGTTGTTCCAGCACTATTCGTTAAAAAGGATGAATTGCCCTTGCTCCTTTGTCAAAGAGCAGCTGAGGACATCTGTGTGCAATCTGACTGCCCTTTAATGAAAATTTTGGGTACTGTTTATGGAGAATGCTAATGGCATTTGTTGCCAGCAGATTCTTGTTTTCTCCCTGCCTCCTCAGTAGCTGGAAATAATATATGAAGTGCAGCGAGTGGAAATCATTGTTCCTTTCTGTTAGCATTTAGTTGTATCAGAATACACCTACTCCTTCCGGCTCTACTTTATTTTCTCGTTTTTTCTCCCCGACTACAGGACCGCACATTTGAAAAATCACCAAAACAGAGTAAATAACAGTCTAATTTACCACCTACCTACCGGCCATCTAGCATTTTGAAAGAGGAATTTTGGTGATTTCATGATAAACCTAGGCGGTCTCTTTTCACGCCTTAGGTCTTGAACTGTCCCTTGGGGCCTGTGAGTCTAAGTTAAAAGCACCTGACTCCTTAACAGCAAGGAGATCGGTGGGATTATCGGGAAATATCAAGCAGGCAAGATGGATCCTGAGCTCTTGCATTGTTGGTTACCAGAGATCATCCGCAAAACCCGGCCACACTGGGCTCCCGTTTGAGAGTGAGGATTTCCACCACTTTCCCACACTTTAAATGATTGGCATCTGTCAGGTAATCCAGACATACAAAGAGGCCTTTTAACCAAGTTCAGTTTGGAATTTCCAACTGCTAAGGACGAGCTCGGCTGGCAGGCCAGGGCGCCAGTTTTGCTGCGCGGCTACTCGAGAGTGTGCGGTAGCCGAGGGCCGCGTCCCCGTAAAGCCGAGAGCTGTAATGATGTCAACTTGTTATTTACTTTCCAAATCTGAATGACTGAGCTAGGCGAAAGAAGAATCAATCAACCACAATGTGACCCTACAGGCGGAAAAAACGCAGCGCTCCCACCAGCAGGCGGTGGGGGAAGGGAAGCACGTGTAACCAGGGCAGAGTTGCATCAGGAGCTCGCTCGGGTTTTCTATTGCACCCTTCGTTTTTCGATTGCATGTTATACCTCAGCATCAGTCTGCACGAGCCCAGGGAGCCCGGGAGCAACGCAGGGCAGGCTCGAGGCAAGGCCCCACCAAGTCCTTTTGGGGGGCCTTGAAAGGCTCCTGATACGTAGTAAGACACAGTGTATTCTGCTGATTCACAATTATGGAGACTGTGTAAGTGTGTATTTTTTATTGATGTGCTCTAATAATGGTGTAGCAACAGTCGTTTTACATCATTGACGTTTTACAGCAATATTTCGCAGGGTAATTTTTGGGTCCGCCTTTTTGATGGAGGACCGGCCCCTTAAGAACTCACCTCGGGTCCCCCCCTCCCCCAACAAGCAGAAGAACAAATGGTCTAGTGTTCCAGGAAGGAGCAAGTGAGGTTATAGTTTAAATTGCTGAGTGTACTGGGCTCTGAGCACGAAGCTCATTAGATACCAAAGGGAGGGGCGAACTGATTTAAAAAATTTTCAACAAGGCAGACACCAAAGGTGCTGGGGAGGGGGAGCGGATATTTGTCTAATTGAATTAAGGCCGCGAGTGGTGGGGAGCCGTCACCGACGTGGAGGGGAGGAAGGAGAGCTGGGACTTGGGTGCACCAGGGCTGGGCCCTATAAGCCATTGCAACAGAAAACACTTTGCAAAAGCCCGAGGTCCGAAGCCTGGGGGTGGGGTGAGGAGGTTCGAGGGCTCAGGTTCCCCCAAACCTTCCCCACAAGCCCCCACACCCGAGTTGCTGGCGCCTACCCCTGTGTGAGTTCCTCTCTAAGCATTTCTGGCTCTTCCCCGGAGGTGTTAGGTGTTTTGCAAAGATCGAGGCTCCGCCTGAGCCCCCACTTTTTGAAGTGGGGGAAGACAACTGGGGTGTCTTCTAAATTCCCGGTTTTGAGGGAGATACACCCTCGGGCAGATTGCCGGGGCTACGGTAGGGCCAACTGGGCGGCTGGGGGAGGGTAACACTTTAGCAGTGTCCTGGATTCCCCTCCCCCTTAGAGTCCGCGGGGGTGGCCCGAGTTCCAGTCCCCTCCAGGCAGTGGTGGAAAGGTTGGGTTTGAGACTGGGTGGGATTAGGCCCGGGTTCTACTGTCCCCACAGAGGCCACGGGGAAGGGGCAGGGATCGGAACAAGTAGGGAGAGGCCCGGGTTCCCCACACCCACTAGGCAGGGGGTGGGCTTGGCGCGAGGGACTGTAGGGACGCAGGTCCCCAGCCGTGGGGGAGGGGCAGGGCTGAAGTCCCTACTCTCTGCGGGGGAGGGGCTGGTTTGGGACGCGGCCCCCCCAGGGCGCAGGGGAGGGGCCGATTGGGACGCGGGTTCTCCTCCCCCCGGGGGGTGGGGGAGGGGCGGGCCGTGGTGGCTGGGCACCCCCAGCAATCCTCCAGGCCGGGGTCGGAGCGCTCGCGGCCGCTCCCCGGAGGTCACTGCCCGTGCCGGTCCCTCCCGCCGTCCCGCCCTCTCCCGTCGCCGCCACTCCCGCGCCAGCCTCCCAGCGCTCGCGAGCGAGGAGCCGCCAGCGCCCCCGCCCCGCAGCCGCCGCCGCCGCCGCAGCGCCCTCCGGCCGCCATTCGGCACCGAAACTTTCCAGCGCCCGCGCCCTCTCGGGGACTCGCGCGGCGGGGCGGGGGCGGCCCGGGGGCGGCGCTCGGCTGCTCCGGGGCGCCGGGCCCTGCTCGGCCGCGGCACGGCCCCGGCTCGGCGACGCCCGGCCGCAGGGAGGCGCGGAGCGCGGCCGGGCGCGGCGGCGCCACCACAAGTTGCGCTGCTCGCGGCGAGGTGAGTGCGCGGGGCTGGGCGCGCCGGGCGCGGGGCCGGGGGGCGCGCAAACTTCTGTGGCGAGCGGGGCTCGGCGTCACCCCGGGGTCCGGCGGCGGATTGGGGCGCCCGGACGCTCCGCCCGCCCCCGGGGTTCCTGGAGGGGCAGGTCCCCCACTGTCCCCGCGGCGCTCGGGCCGGGGTGCGGTGCGCTCCCTGAAGGCTGAACAATACCCCGTTGAGGTCGCTCCCCAAAGTGCGGGCGCGCCGGGTGCGGACGGAGGCTGGCAGGGGGCGCCTTTGTTTTGGGGAGGGGGAGGCGGCCGGTAAGTTTGGGGAAGCGCTCGGTCTCCCCCACCCCTGGTGCTCCTTTGTCTGCCGATCCTGGGGCTCGCTGGGCAAACCTGCGCCCCCGCGGGCTGGGGGGCCGAGGCGGGATTCCCCCCTGGGGGAGGGGAGCCCCGGTCTTCCGGGGCGCGGGCCGGCCCGGAACCGGGTGGCAGCTCGGCCGCGCGGAGAGGAGTGAGGCGGGCGAGGCGGCGCGGGCCCCGCGTCTGCTCAGTTTCGGAGGCGCGGAAACTGTCAAGGAAGTCGGAAGCCCCCTCCCCCCGCCACTCTCTGCCCTAGCGCGGGGACCGGGCTGGGGGCGCCCTTGGTCTTCGGGCATCTGCAGAGCCGCCCGGTGCAGACCTGTTGCTCCCGGGTTCTGGCGGCGGGGCATTGGGGAGTGCCCCCCAGATCCGCGGTCCTGGCCCTGGGGGGACCTTCCCTAACGGAGGGGCCAGTGCTCAGAATGGGGGGTGCGCCTTCGGGAGTCGGTGATCGCTGGGTTGGTGACAACTTTGGGTCGCTGGAGGCCTGCCGCCCTGGGATAGGGCCTGGAGCTCACGTGCGTCGCTTGTGCGCGGTCAGGCTGAGGGCCCCGGCTTGCTCAGTGCTCAGCCTCGTGTTCTCCGACCAACTGCGTCGGACAAACACAAAGTTAGGGTAGGACGGGTTTCTTTTCCAGTCGGTGATGTTCTGGAGCAAAACCTAAAAAGGAAACAAAAACCCACCCCCTATTGTATCTACAACTGTTTCTGCTTTGCATTGTCATGTGTGGCTTGACCTGCCTTCTGGGTGTTTTCCTCTGACACGCCGCGCGAGTCCCGGGTTTAAGCTGGAAGGGGAGGGCCAGGACTCGAGAGGGGGAGGGGGAGGGGACGGGAGTGGGGGAGGGGAGAGGAGCTCCGGTTAAGGTCCCAGGCGGTGGCTTAGCCGTAGGAAATGGCTCTTGACGATTTTATGAAAAGTTTACAAGAAGTCATTTCTAGAAAAGACACAATTGGGGGGAAAAAAAGAATGTCGAGTATGACGCTTTTATTTTAAAAGGCAGTCGTGTCTCGAATGTGCTGCAGATTTTTGTGGAAAACCACCAAGCTGTGTTGCTAATATGGGGATAAAAGATGAAATTCATCCCTTGATTCAATTATTAAAATGGCCCCTTAAGGCGATTGCAGGCTTTAAAGGAACACACACCTGAGGGACAAAAATGGAGATTTTTGGTGTAGTGCTGTGGTCCTCACTCCCTCACCTGCGTTTTACCCCTTTACTGGACTCAAGAGAAGTACACACTACCAGGAAAGAGTAGGAGAAAAAATAATTGTTATTGTAGACATACTTAGACGTTAATGTATCAAAATCTGGAGTTTTTTCATTAATTATAACTGTACCACTGGTTTTGTACAGGAGTGTCTTAGTTAGAAGACACATTTCTCCTTTATGGTCATGGACAAATATTCATTCGAAAATATACTGAGCTGCTGCTAGAGGCCAGGTCCTCTGCTAGGCCCAGGGTACCCAAGAGCAAGGCAGAGGCCCCCTTGGTGGACATTTAGAGTGGGGGTGGGGTGAGGAGGTGGCCCGCTCACTGACAGCAGGATGTGCTACTAGGATCCTTGGGTATTGGCTGTTCTTATTCTTCTTTTATCCAAGGCTTGGTCGGTCCAGAAATTGTGATATCTCCCTTCAATTTTCACACATTGATCCCTAAATCTCCCAGATCTTTTCACTGCTCCTGAAAGTTTGGGCTTTTTCATGAACTGTATAGGGATATTTTGTGATGTGCGACTTTGGATTTGCATTTGGTTTTGAATTCCACTTTTATGTAGCAGAGCCTCGGTTTTCTCATCTGTATGATGGCATCATGAAACTGCCTCGCCAGGCTGGTAGGAGGGTTTAAATGGGCTTGAGAGCTGACAGTGGTGAATAGAGCTCCCTGAGTTCATCTCCACAATGGCAGGTAGCATCATGACAGGTAATGTTCCTTGAGAAAAGCTACCTTCATCCCCATTTGGCCTGAACTTGTGAAAGGGCCACCGTGTTTATGCGCTACCGTTGACCAGTTATGTAACCTTGAACTCCTGCAGCTTTTCTGAACACTGTTTCCTATGTGTAAAAATAAAAAGGAGAACTAAAATCGTCCTACTGGATAGTTGAAGGAGCTAAAGAGAATGCATGTGGAAGTTTTTTAAAAACATAAAGCCTCTTGCAAATTTTAGTTGTTGCTCTTGTGCAAATAGAATAATTGCTTGTATGTTACTCAAATGCCCTGCACTGAGGCTTTTGTAGGCATTTAATGCCCTATGGGTGGCAATTATTGTTTCTCTTTTGCAGCGGAGGACAACAATACTCATAGATATTAAGTAACTTGCTAATACTGTACCTAGTGGAGAGAAGATTGTCTGATTCCCAAAGCCCAGCACTTAAACTTGGTGTTATTTTGCCTTTTTGTCCATCTAGTGTGGATTTTCTCACTTGGAGACAAAAGATGTACCAATTATACACACATACATATACAAGAGAATTTACATTGGTTATGTTCATAGAGATCTATGTATTATGTATAGACATATCTCAACAGAATCACAGAAGGTTGACCACAGTGGAGTAATTGTTTTCTTCTATAGCTTTGTCATTGCATATGGCAGCCACTTGCCACATATGCGTATTTAGACTTAACTGAAAATAACAGTTCTGTTCCATCAGTTCCACCAGCCATACTTCACTTAGTCCGTAGCTGCATGTGGCTAAGTGGCCACCATATTGGACAGCATAGAACTTGCAGGAAGTTCTGTTGGAGAGTGCTACTCTAGTTACCGCAGTGAAGTCTTACTGAAGAAGACAGTGAAGAGAATTGGTGTGCTTTTGGGGGAGGGGGCGAGGGTAAGGGAGAGGTTGATAAAGTTTGAAATAACTGCAGATAGACCTACTTTATTGTTGAAAGACCCATTTCAGCCAGCGGTTTGCCCAGGAGAGTGGTTTCTGCAAATGGGTTCTTAACCTGAAATTGACAGCTGTGAACTCTAGATTGAGGTGCTTTGGACCAATTTAGAGTTAGAAAACCAGAGCGCCAAGCTTGAGTTCCCCGACTGGGTGTTGTACTTTGGGCAAGGCATTCAGCTGCTCAGTGTCTCGGTTTCCCCATCTGAAAAATGGCACTACCCGTTTCCACGCTGCCTGCCGGAGTCCTTGGGATGGTGTAGGTGGAGGCTCATGCCAGGCTGAAGGTTCCCGTCAGTGAGCGTCCTGTGCCGGGGACCTGTAGTGCTAAACTGCGTCTGATATTGTCAAGCCCTTGCTTGTCCTGGGTGCCTCGGGCTCCCCTGTCTCCTCCTTGCAGTTTAAGTCCTAAGTATTAAGGTTGAATCTCTTGAGGTCAAAATCTTCCCTATTAAAAGGCTGATAAGGAATCCTTCCCACAAGGTGAGATTTCACAATAGTCAAAGTATTAAAAAAACAAAACAAAACATGGCCGAGTGTTAGCTGTTCCCTGCGCATGAGACCCTGAGTCAGGGTGCTATTTTTATTTCTTTAGTGGATGTGAGGTTTGCATAGTTCTTTGTAGAAATTTTATTTGCTAATGAGGCTGGGGGAGAAACCCAGCTCTGTGGGAGAGGTGACTTCCCAGAAGTGTCCTGCCATGAGCCTCTCACTTTGGCTACTTGTCAGGATCTGGTGCGTCCTGCCAGCCTTTGGCTGAAAGGACGCACACACCTAGGTACTCAAGGTTCTTCTCCAGTGGCAGGACAAGGATCCCTCCAGGGGGAGGCCGTCTGCAGTGGGCCCTGAATGTCAGGAATGCAGATAATTGGCCCCGTTACCTGCTGGGTAGGCGAACACCTCAGCTAAAACTTGGGGCTGTCTCTTTCCCAGTTTCCCGCCAGGCTGTGTGCCAGGCTGTGTACACAGCTGTGCCGTGCCCTCGCGTGGCCCTGTGGCCCTCTGGCCTAGCAGGTGATCATAGTTTCTCTGCCCAGCGGGATGAGACCATCCCCGCCCTGCTTTCCTGATACCTTACATTGGCCCTTTCTTTATTCCCCCCGCTTAAAAACAAAAAGTAGTACGCTCCATCCAATACGTTGTTAATCTTTCACCATCAGATACATTTAAAAAATAGCTTCAATCAGGAAGCAAGACCAAGGGCATTTTGTAAGCACTTTTTTTAAGTTGGAAAGATAAACTTTTTTTTTTCCCCATAACTATTTTCAGTGTGAAGGAAGTAGCTGACCTCTTGAGCCAGAGACTGGGGCGAGTTTTCCCTTGGGGTCTCGGCCCCCTCTCCCTCCGACCCACCCTTTCCATGGGGCTCCGCCAGATGGACTGTGCTGGCCAAACTGGTGAACCTGAAACCCACCAGGACCAACATAGAAGCTGGATGTTGGGAGGGATGGAAAAAACCAACGTGTTTGTAAAGGGCAATGAGAGCCTTGCCTGAGAAAAGGCCTTTGAAATCTTGAGGGAGAAATTCAGTTAATTAAGGAGTCACTCCCCGGCTGCTGCGTGGCTGGCCAGCGGGGACCTGACTTCAGAGGACCCGTGCTGGCACCCTCCGGCGGCGCCCTTCTGTACTTTATCTTTGCCGTCAAATATTTATGGAGAATCCCCAGTGTGCCTGAGGGTTAAGAAATGGAATTGGAGCACATTTAAAGTTAAGACAGGAGAGAATATGTTTATTGTACAAAGGAAGTTGGGTACCATTTCCTTTGCTTGCTTAGGTTTGTTCTTGCCAGTGGGATTAGAGTGGTTGAGATGGTTTAAGAGAAAAGGAATCCTTAGAATTAAAGATAGAGAAGGTTGCTTATGGGAATGGTGTCTTCAATGCGGAGCTCCAGAATGTTGCAGCCAAGTAATGGTTCTCAATCAGGGCAATTTTGTCCCCATTGTCAAAGGGCATCTGCCAATGTCTGGAGACATTTTGAGTTGTCACAGCTGGGGACAGGGATGCTCCTGGTATCTAGTGGGCAGAGGCCAGGGACGCTGCTCAACACCCTGCGGTGCACAGGACAGCCCCACCACAGAGAATGACCTGACCCCAAATGCCAATGGTGCCTGGGTGGAGAAACCCTGAATTATATGGTCAGCTGTGCAATTATATGTATCAAGTTCTATAGTTGTCAAGGCACACACGATTTAGGGAAACTTTATGTTAGGAAATAAGTTACGATAGCTGCTGATGGATTCAGTAAGAGTTTCAGGTGCTCATAGGAGAGAGGGAAGGGGGTGGTGGGAAGTGGACTTTCAAGAATGATTTTGAATAAGGCCTGTGAGTGTTGGCAGGACGGGGCTGCTCATCACCCAAGCTCTGCCTCAACGCCAGTGTCTTAAAGCCCCAGGTGCAAGTACACCCTGAGTGCATCGTTCTGTTTCTTCCTTTTGGTTTTACTGATGTCATCACAGACTTCCTAGGTCTTACTTTGGGTCAGCTTCTTGGTGCTCTTGGAAGTGTCAGTAGGAAAAAGACATCCAGGGTGTGGTCCTGCTGCGGCCGGGTTGTCCTGAGCCAATCCCTGGCCCACACATCTGCATGAGCCCCAGAGGAGCTCCAGGCCCTACCCGGTCAGGGGGATTCTGGACTCCTGATGGACCTGGGGGCTGGGGACAGTTGTGAGGGAAACCTGGTGTGCAGCTAGCTCGCCATGCAGGCCAGACTACATCTCTGAGCAAATCGGTGAACTCTAGCCTTTACTTTCTCATTGAGAGAGGAGCAAGAAGAGAATGAGAGAATAAAATCTATTTCTCAGGCTTGTATTAAAAGAGATAGAATTATTATAATGCTTGGAGCCCCATGTGCTTTTATTTTCCTCTTTTTCAAAGTTGGGCACTGGGTCTGGCAATGTCTCTTTATCAGTTAGGATGGTCTCTAGTAGTTTGCTGCTTCCTTTTCTTATCTTTCTTTTCCTTCTTGAATTTCAGGGCCAGTTATATATATATAAAATCCATATAATTATATCTGTATAATTTTATTTTAAATCACCATATGGTAACATTGGCTGTTTTTCTTCTTGGGTGTACAGTTCTATGTGTGTAGATTGGTGTGACCACCACGGTAGTCGGGATGGAGAACGAGTCCCTCACCTCCCTCACCGGGGAGATGTCGGTGCAGCCACCCCGCCCCCAGCCCCTAACCTGGGGCGCCCGCCCGTCTGCTCTGCTGCCCAGGTCTCCGGGATCCCGTTTTGTTTAACACATGATGAAATGCCTTATGTGAGTCCCTCTGCTCTTCCAGCACCTTCCTAGACCCTTCCCTCTGGTGACAGGTGAATGAACTTCATGCCTTTGCGCACTTGGCCACCCAGCGTTCCTCAGGACAGTAGGTTTTGTACTGTGGATGTTATCAAAAGCAAGGAAAAAGAGCTTATTGCTTCTTACTGTGTGTGAGAAAGTATGAGGGGGTTTGCTGAGGCTGCTAAAGATCTGCTGTTTCTTCTGTGCCAGGGAGTTGTTGCAGCTGTGGTGGTAGAAAAGGGGCGGTGTGGGATGCGCTTTCAGAGGGCACGCAGTACTACCAAAAGACACTTTGTGTGTAGAATGTATCAGAAGGTTAAACACCTGGTTTAGTTTCACACACAGGACTCATGTTCATTAGGAGCCCTTGCAGTTTTCCCAGTGGGTTAATCATGTAAATACAAAACAGGCTAAAAGTATTAGATGAATTCCTGCATTTGTGCTTCTGTGTAGCTGCTATCTACATTTTACGTTGGGCCATCATTTCGCTTTTTGTGATCTCAAAGGAAGTGGCATGTGTTCTAGAAGAATCCTTGTCACGGCCTTCCTCGGGTGGTTTGCTGGGCTGTGTGAAGTCGCAGAATCTGTGCACGTCCTCCCGGGTAGGGTGAAAGGGCTGGATGAGTGACTTCAAGGCTTCTCCCAGGTGTGAAGATTTTAACGTGGGAGCGGGACCCTACTTCAAGGGCGGGAGGCCACTATTTTTCTAGACTGGTTAAGGATGATGGGGGTTTTATGTTAACTAAATGTTAGGGTACGCTGACAGTTATTTATGTCTTCTGCCTAGACCATTGTTTTTCCCACGATTAAAATAAGCAATATTTTGGTGAACATTGATAAGTTGTGTATTTTTGTTAAAAAAAACAAAAACAAAAACAATTGAGAAGACAGTTTGGTTGGGTGCCTCTGGATAATTCTTGGGAGTATTAGAGTTTTAGGTCTCAGGAGACACTGTAAAATAAGCACAAACAATACTCACGGCAAAACTCACAGTGTTTATTCTTGACCAGGGTGTCTGCCTTGAATTCCTGTCATTTTTTCCTATCGTGGTGGATGTAGCTGGAATGTTTAAAAGAAAACATGAGAGTTTTCTTTGCTTGTTTCCCTTAAGGCTGGAGCCTAGAATGTGACCCCAGATAGCCTGCACCGAGCTTTTTCCACCAGCGCCCACGCGCCAGTGCAGAAGCAGCCTCGTGCCCTCCCCAGCTCTCCAAGAAGTGGAAAACTTTTCTCAGGTCTGTTGAGGACTGGATCCCCAGCCCCATCCGTGTCATTTAGGGGGGCACTTCTCCCCTTCTGGGTAGCGTGACTCTTCCCGTTACCGACTTAACCTGTTGTCATAAGGCTTAAGTCTGTGTGAGCGTGTGGCATTGTTCAATTATGGTTGAATATCCTGGTGGATGGGAGTTTGGACAAAAGGAAGCTTACTGTATGCAGTACCATTTTTATTTCTTAAATCAATAATAACAAATGCTTTATTATGGCCAGACCATATAAGGTCATTTTAAGAACTGGAGAAAAATTGAGCACAAGTGAGCTGTGATTTCCATTTTTGGTGTACTATGGGTAATTCTCAGTCTCGACCTGGACAGTTCTGCTCCTGCAGCCGTCCTTAATATCTTGACGTCCACATGAAGATGAGAAATGAAGTTGAGTGGGGTCTGTCACCAAAAAAAATCAGTAGTGCCAATATGCAAACGTAATTCCTAGCATCCATAAACATCCAGGTGTCTTCACAGTTTCAGATTGTACTTCCGAAAAGAATCATTTCAGGGACGGAATAACCTTGGGCTCCTGCCTTAAGTTCTTTGTTCAGCAGAGAATTATCAGGCATTTTAATCCTACTCGTCTTTAATGCCAACTCTATGTTGGTAAAAACTCAAGAATTCAAAATTATAAACTTGAAAATGGTAATTGCCAATTTCTGACAGTTGCAGGTCAGTCTGACACATGGTTTGGTTTGACTCCCAATTTAATTATAAAAGAAATGTCACATTCGGTTTGCATTTCTAAGTCACTGCTGATTCTATGCCAGCTCCACCCATTTCCAGTGATCTGTATCGTGATGTTTCAAAAAGGCTGGCCAGAAGAAGCAACCTTTGATGTGCACCCAAAATACAATGAAATGGATGAAAATAAGAAAGAATGATCTCATACGTGTCCAGTTCTTGACAGAAATTATTGTAGACCACATGGGGAGAAGCCTGTGGAAACTAGAGTTACTTTTACATTTCATGGGACACTCATAAATTTTATGGGACTCTGAGTATGTTTTCTTTAATAGTTTCCAAATTTGGGGGAGGGGGGCAGAAATGATGGGCCTTAGGTTTACTTCCCAAAAGGGCCTCCCACGTGAGTTTCATGCCCTCTGGCAGGTACACAACAAGATTTATTGGAGTGCAGGAAGAAAGTATGAAAATGTCTATTAAAAATTAATGCTTATATCTATTTTTTGTCTGTGAAAATGCATTTAATGTTTTGTATATATTTAATAAATAAATTTCATGAGTTGGGGGCACATGCTCAATACTTTTTCACTGATAGGAATATGCAATGAAAAACATTTTGAGATCACTGGTTTAGGTCTGCAGAGGCTAGAAGCAAGAGTAATTAAAGGCCCTGGATGGGACTGTAGGTGGGACACAGTTGTACCCCACTTTTCTTCCAGCTTTAGCTGCCAAGGTGTGTGTGCATGAAGTAACTGCGGTCCACCACCTTGAAGGTTGGACATCGCTCCAGAGATACAGATATTGGTGATTTGACTTAGGGATAGGGAAGAAGGAACATGCATCAAGAGGGTGTTGTGCACATTTTAGATCTAGTGGATTTTGTATGTTGTTTTTAAAGTTGAAAAATACTTATGTTTTAGAACTAGTTGACAGTATCTCAGGTGCAGGTGCATGAGGAAACCTTGGAACAACCTGTGCTTTTTAAGCATTTTATGACTCTGCATTGTTTTCATAATCACTTAATTCTGTTTGTAAATCAGCCGCTTCCATTGAGGATGCCCTCAGGGCTCTGGAGAATTTGGTGCTTTTGTTGAAGAAGTGGTTCAGATTTGGGTTGTGGTAAAAGTTGGTGGGTGCCTTAAATCTGGCTGTTTGTTGTTTTGTTTTCAGAGACATATTTCATCCATCATGGTTGTTATTAAATCCCTTTTTGTTTTTTGCATTTCATATTACAGTTGTTTTTTTTTTTTTTAGAGAAAACTCATTTTAGTTGATGCTGCATTACTGGTGTAGTGGTAATGTATGTGTGAATAAATGTAAAAATTAACATACACGACTCAGACCACATTGTGGAGGTGAGAAGTAGGACTCACCTCCAAAGGTAAGGTCTTTTGTCTGAGTTTATTTGCTGAGAATAGCTGAAGGTTTGGTTTTTGTCAGACTCTAAATGCCAACCTCAAGTAGTATCAGGTTTCCAGACCAGGTTTTTTGTTTGTTTAACTTGAGGGGATTGACATGTCAGCTTGTGTGTGTGCGCACGCGTATAATTTTTGGTGTTTGCGTCTGTTTTCCCCATTGTGAATATTGAATTTACAGTATAACTTTGTATATAAAATGATGATCAGATACTTGCCTAGTGCATTAAAAAGCCTATGGGGAACAATACTTGTAGGTTGGTAGATTTCTATATACTGACAGGACACCTTATGCCAAATGTCATTAACACTTGTCAGGATCTATGTAGACATTTCATGTGAACTTTGGTAGCTGAAATTTTTATGTCTACTTAAGAAACCCTGTTGCTTCTGTTTATAGTAATATTCATAAGGCACTCACCATAAAGAGAGGAGAAACAGGAAGTAGAATTTTTTGCACTCTGGATTTATGCACCTGTCTCTACTCTCCAGAGGTCAATACATTGACACTCCAGTGAGAACTTGAGTTATAATGAAGTGTAAAGCAGAGGAAAAGGTATATTTGCCCCCATTGTCCAGCCCCTGTAAGAGGAGAGAGAAATGACAGAGTATTTTGCTTTTAGCCAGACGCCTTGCCCCTTAGACAGGTGGTCTTGACTTCATGTTGGAAGCAGGTCAGCTGGTCACCACTGAATTGCTACAGCTCTGCACTGGAATCCTCTGTGTGTTTGTTGTTGAGTGATGATGCTAATTATTTGTTTGATTATTTGCCAGCCAGATCATCTGATGATATATTTCAGAATGTATCTCTAAAAATGGCCCTAAACACACTGTTCTCTGAAGCCTGCACCAGAGTTGATTTTATTTCCTAAGTGCACACTTCCTGCACCTATCAAGTGCATCCATCTAGGTGCAGTTTCTGGGAGTGGGAGGTAGAGGTGTATGGAGTTGGAATGTAGGGGACTGGTAAGGACAAATGGTAAAACCCCAGGGACATGAAATCTATGAGTATGCTAACCTTCAAGAGAGACTATAAAAAGAAATTAGTTTATAGCGTTGTTGAAGTGCCGTTTACATAATTTACAGCAAGGAAAGCGGTTACTTCTCATCAGGAAGAATGGGGTTATTAAAATTAGCTGTCTTTATCTTTCCACAGAAATAAAAATCAAATGAATTTTAGTTCAAATAATTATATGCGAAGCTTTATAATTGGAAATTTGAAGTTAGCGAAATTATATAACCTTCGTTAATTACATTAGTGTACTCAAACTAAATATAGAATGAGATTAGCTCATGGAAACATTTCATTTTTATCTCAGTCAGTACAGCTCACATCCACCCAGTAGTTAGTTTCCAGTTACATTTCATAATTTTTTGAACATCCTGGCCATGTTTTCAGAAAAGATAGTTGAAACAAGAGACTGTGTTTTAATTATTTCCCAAGTCATCTTTAAGTGTAAAAAACACAGGGTAAATTGTCCTTTTTGAATTTTCTTTCCTTTATTATATGCCTGGCACGGGAGAGAAGCAAGCAGGGGTCATTAATCCCATTTTTCTTCGTGGCGTTTGTTTTAAGGGAGACTTGGGCTCAATTCATAGTTTGCTATCTAAAAGTAAATGTTCAACCTTCTCTCATTTCCTGTTGTGTTTGCTTTTCCATTCAGTGTTCTATATTTGGACAATAAATGTATTTTTCTGTATGGGTTTCTGGTAACCCAGATGCTCACTGGGGTGGATTTCTCTCTGTCCACACCTCTGGGTTGGGCAGTTGCGAGTGTTTGGCTTTCTGTACCTCGTAGAGGTGAGTTAGATAAAGACGTTGTCCATTCCGGTTGGATAATAATTCCCTTTGTAAGCTACTCGGTGCTCCGTTCCATTTGGGTTTGCTGTAGATGTTTGCGTTGCCTTCGGGTTGCCAAGACGTTAGCTTATGGTGATGTTTGCTTTAACACAGAACTCTTAAGGCTGGCTTAAAATTCAGTCGATTTTCTTAAACAAGGTTATTGAGGTCTGAATAACATACCATAAAAAATGCCCCTTTTTAAGTGGTGCAATTCAGTGATTTTTCTTAAACTTACTGAGTTGTGTAAACATCACCATAGTGTAGTTTTAGAACATTTCATTCCACAGTTAGGTCAGGACAGGAGGTTGGGGTGTCAGCAATCTCTGCTCCCACCTTCCAGCCACGGGCAACAACCAATCTCCTTTCTGTCTCTATACAGTCCCCTTCTGTGGATATTTTAGAGTTATATTTCCCAGAATGAGTATCTCTGTGCTTGGCTGGACGTTCTGGGTGGTGAGACCTGCCTCCCGCGCCCCTCCTGGGGAGGGATGGGTGGGAGAGGGCGATGAGGATGAGTATGATAGTGTGATCTGCATCCTGCCTGCCTTTCCTCACCTGTAAGATCAGGATAACAATGGATTTGTGGCAGGCTCTAAATGTGAGACCTTGTGGGAAGTAATTAGCTCGGAATCCGGCACACAGGAGGAGCTCATTGTATGTGTTGGTGTGAACAGTGGGGAAAAGTGCATAAGGGGCCCTGTTTGACAGGCAGGGGACCAGGAAATGGTGGGCTGAGGACACGACCACAGGGCAGACACCCCCTTGTGCATCCGCCTTGAAAGCACCTGCCTTTCTTTCAGGCATCGAACCTCAGGCTTTCAGGGAAGTTGGACATTGGCCCAGGGTTACCGCAGCTTGGTCCTCAACCAGGGGCAGTTTTGCTCCCAGGGGACATTTGTGGTTGTTATACATGAGGAAGGGCTGAACTGGCATCCAGTGTGTAGAGGCCAGGGAGGCCCGCTGCAGTGCAGAGGATGGTCCCCCTCTGCCAGCAAACACCTGTCCAGCCCACAAGGTCAGCCGTGCCAAGGTAAGAAACGCTGCCTTCGGTAGTGTTGCACCTGCTGGTAGTTTTAAGCGAGGTGCTTAGATCCTCCAAAAAGACTTAATGAAGTTGAAGAAATAAAAAGCCCATCGGGCTTACAAAAGAAATATAAGCTTCTTAATCAGTCTTATACATATATTTAGAAAAAATAGGGATTTTTTTTTCCCTAAAGCAAAACTAATAAACAAGACTTTGGAGCTCAGTTTAGAAGGGAAAAAAATGACTTTCAAATCCTTTGGAAGTATTCGTTTACAAGCGAACAGTGAAATGACAGTGTAGACAGAGACACCGGGGCACTGCTTGGCTTTGATCTGGTGGTCACATCTAACCTGTGTCTGTTGTCTGAAGAAGTGGGTCCCTACACCTGCCTTCCTCCCTTACCTTAGCACCGGTCCCAGCGCTGACCCTCCTCCTCTGTTCCTGCCTGCTGGGGCCTTTTCCTCCCCACCCCCACCCCTGCCTGCCTCTGCTTCCCGCCTCTTAAGAAACTCCTTTTCCTGATTCTTTGGTTCTTTTGGCCTGTCTGTAACCTCATTCCCCACCCCCTCCAGGAATCCGTGATTATATACTAATTGCAAAGAATCCAAGCCATGTGGGGTCCTGTTTCTTCCTCCGCCACTCGCAGAATCAGCAGTCTTCGCAGCTTAGAGTGCAGCATTGCGGATCTTTTTCTAGGAGTTTCAGTTGTCCAGACACAAGTATGCAATCTTGTGTTGCATCTAAATGGGCTCATGTTATACTTGTTCCCGCTCCATCTGCTTTCCTTATTTTTACAACTTTACTGAGGTATAGTGAAGGTACAGTAAACAAGGCATGTAAAAAATGTGCGGTTTAATCACTTTTTTGTATGCACATACATATTTGCAGAACCAGCGCCACAATCAAAATAATAAAGCGTGTTTCTACCACTCCCCAAAGTTTCCTTGTGCCTTTTTGTGATCTCTCTCTGCCACCGCGGATGTGCTTTTATTCCCATTGGGTAGTTTGTGTGCGTTTCCTAGCATTTTATGTCAGGGAAGTCGTACAGCATGTGCTCACCATTTGCCCGACGTCCACTGGCACCGTGCTTTGGGGGCTTCCTCCTCGTTGTTGCACGTGTCATTCATTCATTCCTCTCTGCTGCCGGGTAGGATTCCATCCTGTGTGGACGCACTGAGTTCATTTATCCATTCGCTAGTGGTTGGGCGTTTGGGTGATTTCCATTCTTTTGGACTATTATGAATAATGCTACTATAAATATTTATGGTGGTCCTACCGGGTTCTCAGGCTTCATCATGCATCAGAACCACCTGGAGAGCTTGTTGGAACACAGCACCCAGCCCCATCCCCAGAATTTCTGAAACAGTGGGTCTGGGTGGGAACTAAGACTTGGCCTTTCTGACAGGTTCCCAGCGATGTAGGTCTGAGGACCACACACGCTTTGAGGGCAGCTGCCTTAAAAAGGAACTCTTCACACATTGTGATAGTTACTCCTTTGTTAGTTCCAAATATTTCTCTTGGACCATTTCTTGTCTTGTAATGTTGCTTGTGGTTTGAATCATCAGCACCTCCCCTCCTCCCCCCGCCCCTTTTGTTGGAGACTGGGTCTTGCTCTGTTGTCCAGACTGGAGTACAGTGGTGTGTGATCATAGCTCACTGCAGTCTCAAACTCCTGGGACTCAAGTGATCCTCCTGAGTAGCTGGGAATACAGGTGGGCACCACCACACCTAAAAAATTTTTTATTTTTTGTGGTGACGGGGTCTTGCTATGTTGCCCAGGCTGGTCTCAAACTCCTGGCCTCAAGTGATCCTCCCTCCTTGGCCTCACAAAGTGCTGGCGTGAGACACTGGGCTCAGCCTAGGCTCCTCCTTTTTGTGTGGTTGAGTGTCAGTCTTATCTTTGGGCTTCTGGGCTTGGCTTTCTTATGGCAAGGAGCTGACACTGAGAACTGCTCAGGGCATGTGGGTCGCTGCTGATGTTGCAAAAACATCAGCTATGATTTACCCCAAAAGGCGAGTTTGCCTTCATTGGAGACCTAACTTGTGCCCTCACTCTGTCTCTCTCTGTTGCTGATCGCTGGGGTACCCTTCTGATGGAATGGCCAGGCCATGCTGTCAGCACCCACCTGTGTGGGGCAGGCTTGTAGCCATTCCTGTGCTAAGGGCTCCATGGTGCTGCTGTGCCCCTGGGACTTTAGGGTGAAGTGGGTCACACAAAAATCTATCCTTTGTCCATCCGCTCCTGGCCCCCTAAAACAACCAGTCCCAAACCAGTCAGTGAAAGGCCCACTGGCCTTTCCGGAGTCTGATCTAACAAGCCAGCCACGTGGCAGCAGCTAGAAGTTATCGCTCGCTCTCTCTTCTTCGTCTTTTCTCTTTCTTTCTTTTTCTTTTTTTTTTTTGAGATAGGATCTCATACTGTTGCCCAGGCTGGAGTGCAACAGTGCAGTGATAGTTCACTGTGGACTCAAACTCCTGGGCCCAAGTGATCCTCCTGCCTCGGCCTCCCAGGTAGCTGGGACTACAGGTGCACGCCACCACACCCAGCTAAGTTTTCTATTTTTTATTTTTTGTAGAGATGGGGTCTCGCTATGTTGCCCAGGCTGGTCCTGGACTGCTGGCCTCAAGTGATCCTCCCACCTCAGCCTCCCAAAGAGCTGGGATTATAGCCGGGAGCCACTGTGCCTGGCCTTCTCTTTTTTTTTAATGACAGCTTTCCTGAGCACACATGTAGCTCATTGTTCTAAAGTCTATAACTCAGGAATTTCCTAGTATGTTTATAAAGTTGTGCAACGATCAAACCGTCACCACTATGTAATTCTAGAATGTTTTCATCACCGCTGAAATAGACCCTGTACCCATTAAGACATCACTGCAGATTCCACCCCCCCACCTCCTGGCACCCCTGAATCTACCTTCTAGCTCTGTGGACTTGCAATAGACACTGCAGAGAAACGGAATCGTGTGATACGTGGCCTTTTGTGTCTGGCTTCTTTCACTTCGTATTTTTGAGTTTCGTCCATGTCGTGGCACGTGTTGTTCTGGTTCCTTGGCAGCGTTCTTTGCCAGAACCCCGGGTGATCACGGAAGGGCTGTGCTGCAGGCTGGGCGTTTAGGTGGGGGAATGTTATGGGGTGAGTCAGCCGGGGACGCAGGCTGCTGCTCTCTCCCATTACATTTAAAATGTGAAATCCTTCACAAATGGAACATTGGTCATAAGACCGTTTATAGTTCAGCCTCCAGTCTAGCACAGGCTGTCGTTTTCTCCCTTCCTTTCTCTTCAGTTCCTCCACACGTCTCCCACTTTCCTGTACCTGAAGGTCAGCACAGAACACCATCTCGGGCCATCGAAGCCGTACGTGCTCATGTCTCTCTCCTGCTCTGTAGTTTTAGGAAGTCCTTTCTTGGGAACAGTTAAGAAGCTCGACTCTCCCAAGGGGGCTGTGGGATGTTCCTCCTGGCACTGAGGTCGTGGGATTCCTAGCAGCAAGAGTTTGGCTGCTTTCTGGGGCGTCCCCGAAGCTGCATCCGTGACTGACTCAGTAACGGAATCATAGAATTGTTTACTTTTCTGAATTTACCAACCTTTTGTCTGTGTATGACCAGAATGACTGCTCCTGGGTTGGGTTGGAGAATATGGAGGCTGACTTTCTCAAACCATCCATGGGACATGACTGGGCCATCCGTGCTTGTGACAGAGGGCTTATTGATAAGGCTGAAGGCCGTGGGTTTTTCTTGGTTGATGTTGTCATTGACTATATTAGGTTCCTGTTGCTGCCGGGGCAGATGACCCCAACTTACTGGCTTAAACAACACCTATTTAGTATCTTACAGTTTTAGAGGTCAGAAGTCTGAAAGGGGTCTCGCTGTGCTAAAATCAAGGTTTCAGCGGGGCCACTTCTTTTCTGGAGGCTCTAGGGGAGCATCCGTTTCCTTGCCTATCCAGAGGACATTCTAGAGGCTGCCCCATTCCTGGGCTGCGGGCCCTTCCTCCATCTTCAGAGGAGCAGGTGGCATCTCTCTGACTACTCTGTAGGCACACCTCCTTCTGACCATAGCCTGCAAAGGTTCTCCACTTCGGAAGGCTCGTGTGTTGACACTGGGCCCACCTGGATAATGCAGAATAATCTCCCCATTCTAACATCCTTAATTTAATCAAATCTACGAAGTCCCTTTTGCCATAGAAAGAAACGTATCCACAGGTCCCAGGAATCTGGGTATGGGCATCTTTGGGGGCCAATATTCTGCCTACTACATGGTCGGTCTTCAGAGAGAGACTTTTCTCCTTTGTCTCTGTCTCTTAATTTGCTCCCCCGAAGCCTGCAGGACTTGTGTATTTTTTTAATATTCATTTTTTGTCTCTGGAATAATTCAGACATCCGGGGCTGTTGGACCGTTTTGTTGGTGTGTCTCCTCACTCACTGAGTCTTGATTTGCCTCTAAGCAGAGCCAGGGTTTCACTTTCCATCTTGGAAAGCCCTGAGGTTGTTGGTGCAGCTTGGGGACACACTGTCCCCAAGCGTGCCTGGACCCTCTTTCCCTCCCAAGAGCCCCACACTCAGGGCCCCGCTGCCCTTGGCTTGGGGCTTTATCAGGGACTGTGCCAGAGTCACTTCCCTGGACTTTGACTCTCAGAGTCTGAATCAGCTCTGGATAAGGGACCAGACTGTCACGATGCTTGCAAGCAGAGGTAGCAGGCGGTGCCCAGGCCCCAGGACTTTGTAGATGCTGTGTGTGCACTTCTGGGGTCTAAATCAATAGCCTCTGGACTTGTATCTCCACAAAATGGTGGAAGGGGACAGGTAGCATAAGGGATAGAAGACTTGTAATAGTATGGGCTCATTAATCAGCATTTTGACTCAACTATATTTGGGGAGTGTATTGGTCAGCTTTCTGCCATGCTAATGTTGCATAACAAACAGCCCCCAAAGTCAGAGGATTAAACCATTTCTCTCTTGCTCCCTAGTCAGTGATTAGCTGTGGCTCTCCTAGGCTCAGCTGGGAACAGGAAGGCCTGGTCACGTTCTGGGCCGGGTTTAGGGCCCAGGTAATGTACCTTCCTCATTCTGGGGCTGGAGGACCCTGGGGCATGTCTTTGTGTTTCTCCTGGTAGACATAAGAAGCCAAGCTAAACCATGCAGGCACATTTCTCTGCCCGTCACTCTCACTAACATCCCATTGATGGAAAAAAGTCACACAATGAGGTCCAGCGTCCACAGGGTGGGGAGGGCTCTTCCTGCAGAGACACAGGAAGGAGCAGACGTGTACTTCCGTTAATGGGGAGGGTGCAGCGAGCTGGGGTTGTGATGCCTTCTGCCACAGTCGTGGTGGGAGGGCAGTCTGAGGACACATCCAGTCGTAGCGTGGAAAATCAGCTCTCCAGGTGCATGGTAGAAGCCTTGGGTGCTTGTTAAATATGTAGCTTCCTCAGTTCCATCTTAGAACTGTGCTCTTAATGGGGGGAGGGGGCGGCAGTTGTGCCCCTCAGGGACTCTGCAGTGTCTGGAAACATTTTTTCGTCACAACTGGGTGGGGTGCTGCTGGCATCTGTTGGGTTGGAGCCCGGGGGTGCTGCACAGGACGCCTCCACAACGAGGAATTATCTGGCCCAGATGTCAATAGTGCTGAGGCCAAGAAACCCTGCAGAAACAGACAATTTCCAGGTGATCCTCTGCACTCTGGAGTGTGAGAACAGTGTCTTGCAAGATTGTCCCAGTGGGGAAGAGGAATTAGTGATCTTTTCCATATGAAGAGAGACCTACTGAACAGGAAGAGTTGACTTTCTCACTGACAGCTGCGGCGAGAGACAAATTAAAACCCAAGGGCTTGGCCAGGTCTTTCTTATTTCTGTGATTTTTAAAATCTTTTGCTGTATACTCTACTAATCCCATAAGTTTTATTAATTACATACTATTGTTCAGCTTACTAAATGGACCATTTATTTTGTGTGGAAAAATCTGTTTCTTTAGGAGATTTTCATTATGAGCTTAATTTTTTTCTAAGTGGCCTTTTGCCAACTGCTTCTTTTATGCATATATTTCTTTTTTCCTCACCAGCAAGATTGTAAATTATTTTTTTTTTTTTTGAGACTTGCTCTGTCACCCTGGGTAGAGTGCAGTGGTGTGATCGTAGCTCACAGCAACCTCCAACTCCTGGGCTCAAGCAATCTTCCTGCCTCAGCCTCCCAAGTAGCTGGGACTACAGGTGCGCACCACCATGCCTGGCTCATTTTTTTCTATTTTTGGTAGAGTAGGGGTCTCACTCTTGCTCAGGCTGATCTTCAGCTCCTGACCTCAAGTGATCCTCCTGCCTTGGCCTCCCAGAGTGCTAGGATTACAGGCGTGAGCCATCGTGCCAGGTGTAAATTCTTTTTTTTTTTTTTTTTTTTTTTTTTTTGGAGACAGAGTGTCACTTTGTTGCCCGGGCTAGAGTGAGTGCAGTGGCATCAGCCTAGCTCACAGCAACCTCAAACTCCTGGGCTTAAGCGATCCTACTGCCTCAGCCTCCCGAGTAGCTGGGACTACAGGCATGCGCCACCATGCCCGGCTAATTTTTTCTATATATATTTTAGTTGGCCAGATAATTTCTTTCTATTTTTAGTAGAGACGGGGTCTCGCTCTTGCTCAGGCTGGTCTCGAACTCCTGACCTTGAGCGATCCACCCGCCTCGGCCTCCCAGAGTGCTAGGATTACAGGCGTGAGCCACCGCGCCCGGCCCAGGTGTAAATTCTTGATAGCAATGATCATGCCTTAGGTTTTATTTCTGCTCTGCACAGCAGTCAGCATACAGAAATGGTCGGTCAGTTGCTAAGGGTTTTAACTGTAATGTGAGTGGCACTCTGTGGTTAAGATGTGTTTGTCAAGTGTCTGTGGACCAGCCTTTTCTATTATCCCTTGCTGGACATCCTGTCTCCAGGCTTCAGGAGCTGACGGTTGTGAGTTGATGTGAGTTGATGCTTGGTTGCTGTGCTGCAATTAGGGGAAGAGGGACAGCCTCCTTCTTCTTCCTGCCCCCAGGTTGTTTTATTTTGGTGATTGAAATGTTTCAGGTGTGGAAAAAAAAAAATCAGAGGACTTACTTGCTGATCGGATAACTGAAGCACAATGCGGTGCATTAAAGCCTCTCCGTCCCCCACCTCTGCTGCTCATGGCAAACGAATGCAGGCCTCTTTTCAGAAGGCCAGTTGGGGAAGCGTTTCTGTAGAGGATGCTGTGTCGCCTATAGTTTGCTACGATTTGATCAGCCAGGTATTGCCTCTCAGGGCTTCCCGCAAGCTATAAACATAAGTTTTCTATAAAATATTTTTTCTTTTTCTTTTAGTTTAGTAATGATGCGTTGAAATGGTTGTCCTTGCGTATATCCGCAGTCCGGCAGTTGTGAGAGTAAGGCTGCTGTCCTTCCCGGTTCCCCGTGGGAAAGACACTAATGGCTCGGGGAATGCAGGGGAGGGTCAGGGTCCATGCAGGTGGCTTCATCCGTTCAGTTGCTCCGTGGTTGGTTTTTTTTTTTTTTTTTTTCCCCCACCATTCTCCTTTTATCTCCTTGGCCGTCAGGACACCAAGTCGGTGTGTCTGACAAGCGGATGACCTAGAAATTCCCATGTAGTAAAAGAGAAGATGAAAATAGAAGTATGTGAACTAAATCAGAAGGAGGACTTGGCTTCATTAAAAAAATGGAAAGCCACATTGTGCGTATTTTACCTGCCACTTTTCTGAGTGTGGGGCTAGCAATTTCAGATGTCATTATGCTACCAGTCTTGGAAATTTCCAGTGGTTATTTTGTTTAGAAGAAAATTTACGTTAAAATCAGCAAACCTCTTTAAAGTCATAATTTATCTGTCGGAAAACTAATGTCAGTTTTTGGAAGAGGAACCCTGACCTCAGTCGACGTGACCTTCTCAAAGGGGCCTGGAATGTTTGTGACTTGTGCCAAAGGACTTGAGCCAGAAGAGACCTAGGAGGAAGTCTAACTTCTCTTTCTGTTTTGCACGTGTGTGTCAAGACATCCCGAGGATTAATTCATGGCACTGCGATAGAAAGTCCATGGTATCAGATACAGCGAGTGGAATGTTGTTGAGATTGGGACGAGGGGTGCGTGTGTGTGTGTGTGTGTGTGTGTGTGTGAGAGAGAGAGAGAAGGGGAGGAAGGCATGGAAGGTGAAACCATTTGGTAACATGTTGGAAGGCATGCCTTTAGGACAAGCAATACGATTTCGGCATTGGGCTGGGTTCCTGAGCCGGTGATGGATGTAAACGTGGCGTTTTTCTGTGACTCAGTGTGACGGAGAGAGATTGTGCTGGTCAGTTACCTCTGCCATCTTATCAGTGCCATGGGGCAGTGTCTCAGCACAGCTTGCCAGAATGCTTTCCAGGAACTCCCTATGCTTGACAGAGATGGTATTTTCCCGCTTGCTTCATTCTGCTTTAAGGAACTAGGAACTGGCATTATCGGATAAGCCATCTCTAAGTCCCTTTAAAGAGTGTCTCATTTATCAAGGGGGAGATGGCCATGATTTTCCTGCCCGACTTTTCCAGGAAGTCTAACTTCTTGCAGGGCACCTGTCGTCAAGCTCCACCTGGTAGCACCAACGAGAGCAAATGAAGCTTTCTGGGGATTAGTTGATTCTCCTGTTTGGAATTTGGTGTTATTTGAGGCCAGTTTGAGTTCCTGGTCTCTTCTGTGATTTACTGGTCTGAATAAAAGAAGACCCATGTTATTGTATGCTTTTTTGCCTTCCAATATGCAGACTGATGTTTCTCTGCAAAGCGTCCTTGAACATGTACAGAATTACTGAATTTAGTCCTGGTGCTGTCCCTAACCACCCATGTGACACTGGCCCCACGACAATATAGGAATTGCCTCGCTGCTTCTGTTAGCGCAGGACTTGGGCCAAGCGCTCTCTGAGGTCATTCCAGCACTGCAATGTGATCCGCCTTTGAGACTGTTCACAGCCCCTGGTTTGAATCTGTGGAATCGTGCAGGTTCACTCTGCCACTCACAGTGGTGACAGTTGCATATAGTGCAACCCAGAGGCTAGAAAGCTGTTTTGGGCGTCTTCACTTTGGCACCATGGGGGACATCATGTAATTATTGTGTTCACTGGAATTTATAGTGACTAAATTGCCTTGAACATGAACCAAGAAGGAAAAGGACCAAATTCCAGAAGGGAATTTGCTGGAAGGTTCCAGCAAATTCCATTCTCTAGGGTTGTTTTATAGAGAGGTCTAAGAGCATTTCCTGATTATTTGGCCATGTTGGTCTGACATAATTCAAAGCTGATTTGGACTCTATCAGAGAAAATCAAGTTCAGACACTTAGTCTAAATAGAAGTAAGGAATACGATTACCTTTATCTTATTATCTTAGTTCTCTTTGGAAGATATACAGGCTTGTACCATGGTGACAAGTGTCACATATAGAGGATTTTTTTTCTTCTTTTCTTGTGCAGTCCTTGGAGAATCAACTCAGTCTTCAACTTTAAAAAAAAAATATTTTTTGTATTATTGGAATATCCTAAGAATCTTCATTGAAAATTGGTAATCTTTTGTGAGTTTAACACATTGACTGCCACACTAGAAAAGAATTTTTTTCCTTGGGGCCACAATGTTTTATTACGAAAACAGAATAAAAACTTCAAAAACAAAATGATCCTTTCTAGTTTAATGAAAAATTTATTATGTTTTATTGTTTTCTGTGTGTGAGTTATATGCAGTTAAATTGTTGATATTAATTGTAACAATAAGAACATCAACAAGTAAGATTCACCAACAAATATACTTACATATGCTTCTTGAGGCCCTGGGCTCAAAACTACTACGAGTTAAATACAACTCTCACAGCAGTTAACGTGTTAAGCAGGCTTTGGTACTTTTTAAATTAAAAAGATTCTTTCCTGCTTGGCATACTTGATCCTTTCAGAATTTGGGCTAGCACAATTCTCCATGAAAGTGGACATGTTAAACTATTTGGCTCGCTGTTAGGATCACTCATATTACAAAAGAAATTTCTGTCTTGAGCCCTAGTTTTTGCTCGTTTGCTTTCTTGGAAACGTTTTCACATCTTGTCTTAGAGGAGTTGTAAAACAGGACGGAGGAGTTGACATACTGTGTTTCGTAACCAGCGTTCACTTCTTGCCCTGGATGCTACATTTTTTCCATCCGTTTCCCGGTTAAAGAATGGAGACAAACAGCCGAGCTGCTCCTGAGAGATGCTGAGTCATAGGCAGGGACCAGCCACTGGGGCCTCAAGAGCCATCAGTCCACGGAGGGACAGGGCCTGTCTCTGCCCCTGGCTCTGCAATTTCTCTTCCTTGGCTTTGACCTTTTCCATTCTCAGCTGCCCTTGATGTTCATTTTAACCAAGTTGCAATATGTAAAAGGACTGTGGGCAGGGAGGCGTGTGTGGGGCTTCTCTTAGCTGATCACTGTGCAGCCCTGATTTAGTGGAGAAGAGGCAGGAATGATCCAGGACATGCCATTCAGAGAGAGCTGTGGAATATTGAAAACATGCCGGGATGGTTTTAGATTTCTTTCTTTTCTTTCCTTCTTTCTTTCTTTCGAATATGAAAACATGCCGGGATGACTGTAAATTTCTTTCTTTTTCTGTTTCTTTTTCTCTTCTCTTTTCTTTCTTTCCTTCTTTCTTTTTCTTTCCTTTCTTTTGCAATTAAACTAGACCCAGTACTTTTATCTGTAGAGTTCTCAAATCAAAAGTAACAAATAATTATATATCAGGATTGTTAGGAATATCAAATATTATTTCACAACTGCCGCTATGTGTTTCTTCTTCCCTGACTCTTTCTTTTTAGAGACACAGTCTCACTCCGTCGCCCCAGCTAGAGTGCAGTGCTGTCATCATAGCTCCCTGCAACCTCCAGCTCCTGGGCTCAAGCCATCCTTCTGCCTCAGCTGCTTGAGTAGCTGGGACTACAGGCGGCCACAACACACCTAGCTAATTTTTAAAATTTTTTTGTTGAGATGGTGTCTCACCGTGGTTGCCCAGGTTAGTCTTGAGCTCCTGGCCTCAAGTGATCCTCCCGCCTTGGCTTCCCAAAGTGCTAGGATTATAGGTGTAAGCTACTGTGCCTAGCCAAGATTTATTTTTTTAGCTCCAGTGGGGATTACTGGGATGGCTGCACCTTCTTATTGTGCTTGTGGATTCCATTATTCTTGGGAGCCTTGCCCCAGGGTAAATAGAGGGTGAGACTCTTGCAAGCCTCTGGCCACAGGTTTGTTGGCAACCAGTTAGTTCATGACTTTGTTGTACGTGTTTCTGTTTAATGTACGCGTGTTTTTATTGATTCCTTCCCACTAAATTCACGGCCAACAGCAGTGTGACTCATACCTGGGTGTACCTCATCTAACTCACGTGTTTTCCCTTAAGATGGATCCTGGCCTTCTTGTGCCTGGGGACACTAGACAGTACTTCCGCACTACGCTTGGGGGCCATTTTAAACAGCAAAACCACCCGCTAAGAAAGAACAAAAATTCAAAGAACTGTCACTGCATGGACCGAGAAAAAGGCACTTGTTGACAGAGTGAGAGCTTTGTTTGACCTCAGCTGGAAACGTGTATGTTGGGTGACATTTTTAGCTGCTCTGTGTGTGTTCTCAAATGACTATGAAAGTGCCTCAGGTACTGAGTTTGGGGCTACAAATAAATATTAGCCAATAGGCAAATTCACAAACACGAAGTCCGGGAATAATGAGGCCCAGATGTGTGTATATACCCAGGGTAGTGTTGGTGCATGTATATAGACACATACACATTTATATCTTGAGGATGATTTTTAACAACTCAAAAGAAGTCACCGTTAAAGCTGCCCTGTCTGTCTGGCCCTCCGGAGTGCACATGGTGTGAGGGCGTCAGGGTGCAAGTGTTTCAACTGGGGAGATGGCTGAGAAGATGAAAGGGAGGTGATAGCCTGGGCCCCGGGATATCTGATGAAGGCCTGGTCTACCAGCCCTTGAGCTCTGGAGCTAAGATTGCCCCTCAGGTAGAAGTGGCCTTGCTCAGTCCTTGCCTGGGGCAGCTCGGGCAGGGCAGGGTGGATTTAGCCTTTAGCCAGGCTGGCTTCCGAAGTCAGTTCTTTCTTGAAAGGAGATGAGAGTGTTGCTCTCTCCCACCAGGGCTGCCACCGTTGTACACCAGACTTTTGATTTTACTTTTACATACAGATTGTTTTGCACCCACATGAGGTTGAACCTAAATTGCCGGGGGTTTTTTTGTTTTTGATCAAAAGCTGTCAAATACTGGCAGCCTGTTGTGGTTCAGCTCTATACAATGTTTTAAAGGTATGATAATGCTGTTTGAAATGAGGATAAGCCTGTGTCTTGTTTGCTTGTTGAGAAAAATCCACTCTCCCCCATCTGAAATGTGGTTTGGCCCACGATCGTGATCACGATGATTCTGGGCTGGTTGATTTTGATCAGGACGCCTCCCTGTCCCAAATAGGATGGAAAGGGACTAAGCGATTAAATAGAGCACTGAGTTTATGAGTAGGCATTGGTCGTGTGTATGTGTTTAAGGTTGTTTTAATCCACGAGAATGAGCTTTTCTTAGACAACAACTTTCTTTTCCTTCCGGTTTGTGAGTGCTGAAAACTCAAGTCCTGTATTGTAAGATTCTATCTTTGGAAAAAAAGTTTCTAGGATAGACAGCAAACTTACGATTACAGTTTCTGAAGTGATGGGAATATTAAATAACATTTGCTTAACGAGTGACCACCACGGCTACAAAGTAAGTAACCCCTCTGCTTGGTCCTAAAAGCAAACAAATGCATTTCATGTCATTAAAAGTATCCAATTGATAAGTGGTGGGTGGTTTTTCACAGTAATAGGGTCAATTTATAGAAATTGGGGGGAAAAAATTCCTCATTCTTAGAGTTCATATAAGCAATTTGATTTTTTAAAAAAATTTGAGGCTGGGCGTGGTGGCTCCCGCCTGTAATCCTAACACTCTGGGAGGCCAAGGCTGGAGGCTCACTTGAGCTCAGGAGATCGAGACCAGCCTGAGCAAGAGGGAGACCCCGTCTCTACTAAAAATAGGAAAATTATCACGGTGTGGTGGCACGTACCTGCAGTCCCAGCTATTCAGGAGGCTGAGGCAAAAGGATTGCTTGAGCCCAGGAGTTGGAGGTTGCTGTGAGCTATGATGATGCCACTGCACTCTACTCAGGGCAATAGAGTGAGACTGGCTCAAAAAAAAAAAATTCAGGTGAAACACATTTTGTCATGCAATTGTGTTTATCTGCTGTCATTGGCATGGCCAGTGCCCTTTAGCTGGTGACCACCAGGAACATGTGCACCTGTGGTTGGACAAGGTTGGGCTTATGTGCAGTGATTTGGGGAGGGCTTAAGGAATCGGGGCCTCGCCTGAGGTTGGCAGTCTGTGAAGTTGTTCATATTCAACACGAGAACGGCACAGCCTGTCTGTGAGTGCCCGGGGACACACTGAGCGAGGCCGGGCTGATCGGGTACACCAGCTCCCAGCTGACAGGGGCTGCTTTACTGTTTCCGTGACTGTGTTTTTGATTGACAGAAGAGGTGGGTGATCGATTGAATGGATGAGGGTTTAAACTTCAGAAACGTGCAAATCAGAGAATCCTTCTAAAAGGACCTAATGATCACCCATTTAAAAAGTAATACTTTGGAACAACTGTGTGGGCCCTAGTGTCCTCTACTGGTCCCTGTGATGCAAAAGGAAGGCCACCTTGTCTCCCACAGACCCCCACTTATATACCGAGCCAGAGTGGGATTCAGGATCATGGCAGCTAGAGGTGTAACGATGCCACTTCTTTGTGGCTCATGTTTACAGCATTGGGTGTATTCTTACTGATGGTCTCGAGAATGGGTTATTTTCTTATTTTCATTTTCAGATCGTTCATTGCTAGTACACAGAGATACAATTTTTTTATCATTTTGAATAGAGTTTATTTTTTAGAGCAATTTTAGGTTCACAGCAACATTGAGAGAAAGGACAGGGAGTTCCCGTGTACCCCCCCTGACCCCACACATGCAGAGCCTCCCGCACTGCCAACATCCCCCACCGCAGTGGGGCATTTGTGACAGTCGGCAAACCTGTGTTGACACACCATTGTCACACCTGCATTGACACACCATTGTCTCCCAGAGTCCGCAGTTCACACGAGGGTGCACTCTTGGTGCTGTACGTTGTGTGGGTTTGGACAAATGTATGGTGACGTGTATCCGCCAGTATAGTGTCGTGCAGGGGAGCTTCACTGCCCTGAAGATCCTCCGTGTTCCCCCTCCTTGGATCTGTACGTCGCTGCTAGAAATAGGACATTTCCGTTATTTCATTAGTGAGAAAATGGGGGCCTGGCTGGGTCCAGTGATTCTCGGGAGGTTTCCCGGCCTGTGTCCCCAGGAAGTGACAGCCTGGCCTGTTTCCACATCCAGGCTTGCTGCACACGGCCGCTGCTGACTTTCCTTCCCTTTCCTCCTCCTCCTTCCTGGATAATGCCCTCCTGAAACTTGGCTAGAATTAATTTTTCTGTTTTCATCTTTTATTCAAATGATTTGATTTCTAGTCTCTGTTGGGGTCATTTCAACAACTTGGGCACTTACAAAAGTTGTATCAGTAGTGGTCATTGACATAGTGTGTTTGGGAACAAAGGGGTAAGGTCCTCTTTTAAGCTTATGTGTTATTCCTCTTCTGATGAGGCAAAGAGGAGAAAGGGTGGCATCCTGTGTTTAGGTTGGTGTTCAGGGAGTCCCAGTGAGAGGGCAGCGGTGTGCACTGAATTCCAGGCGGAAAGAGGGTTTGTAGATTGCCCCCGACCCCAACCTCGAGCACCACTGTTGAGAGAGGAGGAGGCTGCTGTGTGCCCCGTAGCCTGGTGGGGAGGCCTGGCCCCTGCAGCCGGCGCTGTTCACTTCCTGGTGGCCGGTGCCTTCACGTCTTCTCAGGTTGAACTTCCTGTGCTCCCGGATGCTCCTGGATGAGACTCAAATGACACCACGTACGTGCAGACCCCACAGCCCTAAGCAGGACATCAGCTCAACTCCGTGGCTACCTGGCCCGGGAGGCTGAGCGTGCCGGGGCCCCTGGGCGTTTCCATCTGGAGTGAGTGCTGCAGCGGGCACTCGTGGAGCCCGTGTCTTCCTCTTGGGCTCCTCACGAGTCCGCACAGATGGCAGGAGCCTGGCTGCCCCTTTAGCCCACTTCTCTTTGAGCAGTCACTTGGGGGGTTGACATGCCCACCGACTCTAGTGCGGACAGGGGATTTGTAATTAGAGCTTGCACGCCGTCCACCTGCTGGGTTGCTCCTTTGGGCTACACATCTCTGCAATTGCAGTGAAAGGCAGTTGGAAAGTTAGATTAGAGATGGCTTTGCAGTATTTGTAACGTGCCAGCACTGCTTTGCCCGGCGAGATGCCCCCGTCCTTTTTGGGAGCTTGGGCTTGGGTTGGGGTTCCGGAATGCCTGCCCTCCAGCGGCTCTGCCTCCTGGGCTCCCCATGTTGCCCAAGGCAGAGAGCAGCGTGGGGGCTTTGTTGAGAAACACACCAGATTTCAAAGAGTTCAAAAAGAGAGACCGTAAACTATCTTGCTAATCATGTAATATGGTTTATGTGCTGAAATGATCACTTGGTTGCACTGGGTATGATAAAATATATTATTCAAAGTAACTTCACCTGTTTTCTTTTGACTTTTTCTTGTGGCTACTGGAAAGTTTATAGACAGAGGTGTCTTCCTCACATGTGCTTCTCTTGCTCAAGACCAGCCTGCCTTCCCATTGGCTGGTAAATCAAATACCAGTTCCATCTCTTCCGGTTTAAGCTGTCCGTCGTGGGGTCACCCATTATGTGTCCAGTGTCACCGCCCAGTGCGGGCACAGGCAACTGGGGTTCCCGTCTGCTCTCCCGCCCAGCCCGCCTCCTGCTGCTTGTCTTGAGTGCAGCGTGCCGAGCTTCTCGCCTTTCTTCCCATGCACAGGGGACCTGTCCTTTAGGGACATTCGGTACTTACTTCCCATGCATGTGAGACCTCTCCTTCGGGGGCATCGGGCACTTTCTTCCCCTGCACATGGGACCTCTCCTTCAGGGGCATCGGGCACTTTCTTCCCGTGCACGTGGGACCTCTCCTTCAGGGGCATCGGGCACTTTCTTCCCGTGCACGTGGGACCTCTCCTTCAGGGACATCGGGTACTTACTTACCAGCTGGTGAGACCTGTCCTTCAGGGACATCGGGTCCTTTCTTCCCCTGCATGTGGGACCTCTCCTTCAGGGACATCGGGTACTTACTTATCAGCTGGTGAGACCTGTCCTTCAGGGACATCAGGTCCTTTCTTCCCCTGCACGTGGGACTTCTGCTTCAGGGACATCGGGTACTTACATACCAGCTGGTGAGACCTGTCCTTCAGGGGCATTGGGCACTTTCTTCCCGTGTGCATGGGACCTCTCCTTCAGGGACATTGGGTACTTACCAGCTGGTGAGACCTGTCCTTCAGGGACATCGGGCACTTTCTTCCCCTGCACATGGGACCTCTCCTTCGGGGGCATCGTGCGCTTTCTTCCCCTGCACGTTGGACCTCTCCTTCAGGGGCATCAGGCACTTTCTTCCCCTGCACGTGGGACCTCTCCTTCAGGGACATCGGGTACCTACTTACCAGCTGGTGAACAGCAGAGCTGCAGTTCACGTTCATTGTGTCCCATGTTCATAACCAGTAGGCTATTCTCTCTAATTGTTTTGTGGATACAAACAGATAGTAAGCTCCTGGAGAACATTTTTATTTCTTGTATCTCCGCTGTTCAAGACCTTTCTAAAGCTTTTTTGAGCTCGTTGCGCAGTAGTGGCAGAGGCTTCTGCGTTCGGTCCTTGAGCCCCGCAGCCGCCGCTCGTGCTGAGCTGCTAGGAATACCCGTCAGCGAGCTCGTAGGAGCTTGAAACCATCGTCACGGCTCCGACTCACCGGTGAAAAAAATGGTTGAAGCAGATCGCCCAGGAAAGCTCTTCATTGGTGGGCTTAATACAGAAACAAATGAGAAAGCCCTTGAAGCGGTATTTGGCAAATATGGACGAATAGTGGAAGTACTCTTAATGAAAGACAGAGAAACCAACAAATCAAGAGGATTTGCTTTTGTCACCTTTGAAAGCCCAGCAGATGCTAAGGATGCAGCCCCAGACATGAATGGAAAATCTTTAGATGGAAAAGCCATCAAAGTGGAACAAGCCACCAAACCATCATTTGAAAGTGGTAGACGTGGGCCACCTCCACCTCCAAGAAGCAGAGGCCCTCCGAGAGGTCTTAGGGGTGGAAGAGGAGGAAGTGGAGGAACCAGGGGACCTCCCTCACGGGGAGGGCACATGGATGATGGTGGCTATTCCATGGATTTTAACATGAGTTCTTCCAGGGGACCACTCCCAGTAAAAAGAGGACCACCACCACGAAGTGGGGGTCCACCTCCTAAAAGATCTGCCCCTTCAGGACCAGTTCGCAGCAGCAGTGGAATGGGAGGAAGAGCTCCTGTATTACGTGGAAGAGATAGTTATGGAGGCCCACCTCGAAGGGAACCCCTGCCCTCTTGTAGAGATGTTTATTTGTCCCTAAGAGATGATGGATATTCTACTAAAGACAGCTATTCAAGCAGAGATTACCCAAGTTCTCGTGATACAAGAGATTGTGCACCACCACCAAGAGATTATACTTACCATGATTATGGTCATTCAAGTTAACGTGATGACTATCCATCAAGAGGCTATAGTGATAGAGATGGATATGGTCGTGATCGTGACTATTCAGATCATCCAAGTGGAGGTTCCTATAGAGATTCATATGAGAGCTATGGTAACTCACGTAGTGCTCCACCTACACGAGGGCCCCCGCCATCTTATGGTGGAAGCAGTTGCTATGATGATTAGAGCAGCTCACGTGACGGATATGGTGGAAGTGGAGACAGTTACTCAAGCAGCCGAAGTGATCTCTACTCAAGTGGTCGTGATCGGGTTGGCAGACAAGAAAGAGGGCTTCCCCCTTCTATGGAAAGGGGGTGCCCTCCTCCACGTGATTCCTACAGCAGTTCAAGCCGCGGAGCACCAAGAGGTGGTGGCCGTGGAGGAAGCCGATCTGATAGAGGGGGAGGCAGAAGCAGATACTAGAAACAAACAAAACTTTGGACCAAAATCCCTGTTCAAAGAAACAAAACAAGAAGTGGAAACTATTATCATAACTACCCAAGGACTACTAAAAGGAAAAAAATTGTGTTACCTTTTTAAAATTTCCTGTTAAGTTCCCCTCCATAATTTTTATGTTCTTGTGAGGAAAAAAGTAAAACATGTTTAATTTTATTTGACTTTATGACATTGCTTTCAACAAGCAAATGTTAAATGTGTAAGACTTGACTTATTGTACTAGTGTTGTAATTTTCCAAGTTAAAAGTGTCCCTAAAGGCCACTTCTATCTGATTTTTCCCAGTAAATGAGGCAAGCAGTTCTAAGATCTTCCACAAACATCTAGCCATCTAAAATGGAGAGATGAATCAATCTGCCTATATAAACAGGCTAGCTATTAGAGGGTGGTTGGGTATGCTACTTGTAGGATTTCAGGGTGTCTTCAAACTGAAATCTCAATGTTTTCAGTATGAAAAACCTGAGATCAAATGCCTATGTAAGGAAAGTACTATTCACCCAGTAAACCCAAAACAAATGGATAATGTTGGCAATATTTTGCCTTTCTGACATTTCCTTGGGAATTTGCAAGAACCTCCCCTTTTCCCTCCCCCAGTAAGACCATTTAAGTGTGTGTTAAACAACTGCAGAATACTAAATAAAAAGTTTGGCCAAAACAAAACAAAACAAAAAAAAAGCTTTTTTGAGAGAATCAGGATTTCTGGAAGATCACCTAAAAGGATCCCCGGATGAGATCAGGCAGACAGGTTGGGTGGGACCCCAGACGGCATCATTTGTACGCATAAAATCACTTCCACTGGATGAGTTTTTGCCGTTGCTGTTACAGGTGAGCATTTCCTGGATAATGAGAGCTGGCCTGCGTGCTGGGAGGCCGTGCTCACTGTATTGCTGTGTTTGTGGAGTGCTAGAAAGAGCTGTCCCTACCATAACATGTGTTCTGTTGATACCATGGGTGCCGTGAGTTGCCTTCTAGAGAGTTAGACCCACAGTCTGGGTCAGCAAGTAAAGGTCCCGGACCTGACAGCATTCCCTCTAGCTATAATTGAGGCATAATTTACATACCCTAAAATTCTCCTGTTCTACTTTTGGCAACATCTGGAGTTTTTGGTTGTCACAGTGACGGGGGGCTGCTCTGGGCACTGAGTGGGTAGAGGCAGGAATGCTGCTCAGCACCCCACGCTGCACGGGAAATCCCCTGCCCCCAAGTTACCCAGCCCTGATGTCCTCAGTGAGTACCAGCGTCGAGACAGCCCGGCTGTAGGGTAGATGGATTTGACAGGAGTGGAGAAACCGGATCCTGGGGTGAGTGGGATTTTGATTGCAGTGAGTGCAGAGCCTGTTTGTGGAAGGCCTTGGACACGGACAAAGCTAGGAAGTGTGGTGGGCTGCAGGGGGCTTTTTCTTTAGGTCCTGGGAGCCATTAAAAGCCTTTGAACAGGTGCTTCAGAAAGACGAATGTGGCATCTGTCTGAAGATGGATGGCAACAGGGATCAGCAAACTACAGCCCGTGGGGCCACGTCCAGATTCAGCCCACAGCCTGTTTTGGCAAATAAAGTTTTATTGGCACGCAGCCATGTCTGTTCATTTAGGGTTGTCTGTGCTGCTGTGATGGCTCATTTTATGTGTCAGCCTGGCTAGGCCACGGCACCCGGGTGTTTGGGCAGACACTCTGGGGTGTTACTGTGAAGGTATTTTTTGGATGAGATTAACACATCCGTAGGCTTGAGTAAAGCACATGACCTACAAATGCGGGTGGGCCTCAGCCAGTCAGTGGAAGGCCTTAAGAAAAAGACCGAGGACCCCCGAAGAAGAGGGAGTTCTGCCAGCAGACTGTCTTCGGGCTCAAGACCGTCATGCCCACGCACCCCTGGGTCTCGAGCCTGCTGGTGTGCTCTGCAGATTTTGAACTTGCCGGTTCCATCCATCCATCCATCCATCCATGCTCTGACCCTTTACAGGAAAAAGTGGCAACCATTGGATTCGAGAGCTGAGATCCCAGCCATCACAGGTCCACGGCAATTCATCAGTGCTCAGTCGGTGCTGCTTTGAGTTAAAGCGAACAAAAACTGTAAAACCCAAGCGTGGTCAGGATGGTGACAACATGGTCTTTCACTCCTCTCTCTACAAGTCTGATCCATGGGCAGGCGGGAGACTGACCGTCTCCCGTCCAGGGTGGGTTTCAGGCATTGGCTTGCCTGGCGGTGGGTTGGATTGTTCTCTCCTCGGACTGGCTCCTGCAACATCACCTCTCCCCATGACTCGAAGTGGAAGGCGTGTGACCATGTGAGCCACACATAATTAGGGATTAGCAGAAGGATAACCTTACCTTCTGTGGGGGAAGATTAGAACCCCAGTATTCTATGGTTCCAAATAAAAGCTTTAAAAAAATGCTACTCTCAGAGGATGGGCTGGCATTTGTCTTCCAATTTAGGTTAAATTCTTTTTATTTCTGATCCTTTTGCTGACATTTTAATCCGTTTCCAGCTCCTGGGCACAGTTGGTGCTTCTGGGCTCTCTCAGTGCATTGTGTAGAGAAAGCGTTTGCCATGTCACTGTTTCAAAATGACATCGGTGCTGGATGTTTTGTTGTGAGTTTAGTAACGAAGACGACTTGAAAGGTCAAAACTGATGGATGCTTTTGAGGGGAAATAGACACTGGGAAGAGAGCAAGGGCGGGTGGTCTAATTATTGAAATTTATCTCGGTGACAGTGAAATGGTGGATGTGCTCAAAGGTGGGTCCTTTTTAAAAGTGGCAGCAAACTGTTGCGGGGTGTGCATGCCTTCACTGTAGACGTGAGGAGGAAGTTTGAAATGCACACGGCCGTCTGCGCGGGTGGCACCTACATTGGCTTTACTCCTGGCCAATGTGGCTTTCAGGTTTACTGACGTGTAGTGCCCCGAGTTTAACTACTTGGTGGCTGCCATCTTCTTACATCTTTTTAATAGATACTTCAGGGTTCCTCTTGTTGATTGGTCTTGCGGACGTTCAGGCTTTCTCTACTTACTTTGGCTACAAGTTTTAAAAGTCTTTTGAAACCCAGTTGCCTGGTCCTCCCCTGCGCCCATCCTCCCCTGCCCTCCTTCCAGGAGAAGGTGGCCTTTTCTTTCATTTTGGAATTTCTATTAAAGTGACTTAGCCCCTTTTATTTGAAAAAACTTGCGTGGCCTTCACTTTTCCCTCGAGCTGAGTGTCTGTTCACATGCTCCTGGGACCTCGTGCGACTCTGTGGCCCGTTTGAGAAGCTAGTCCTGGGACCCTGTGGTTTGGGTACAAATGAAGGCGCTTGGAAGAGGTCCCCAGAGTGTCAGCAGCACACGCGAGGAAGCAAAGCGTGCACATATGCGGGAAGATCCCTTATTAGTTCCTAAGGTGACAGTTGACCCTACTTTGCTGGTGTTTTTTTTTTTGGTTTTTTTTTAACTTAAAAGGAGTCAACCCTTTGGGTTTTGTTCGACTGGACAAGGTAGCAAATCATATTAAGTCGACCCAGATTGTTGCCTGAGTTTTCCTTGGCCTTCAGCTCCGCTGACACATGAAATCAAGCGGACATTCCCCCCACGAGGTTGGGAGCTCTAGTGGGCAGCGGAAGGTTTGGACCCGCTCTGCAGCTGGGGCAGGTTAACCTCTTTCTGCCTGAGGCACCTACCTCTTTGGGAAAGTGCACGTCCCTAGGAGCACCTACCCGTCGGCACTTTGGGGGGTTATCTGAATTAATCCACTTGTGAACCACATGGACGGCTGCCTGGCATATAGGAGGTATCCAGTACATTTTAGGCTCCTGTTATTTTTGCCTGTTTGATTCAAGAGGTGTTTGTCCCCTGGACTAGTGGTTCTCAGCTGGGGTTAATTTTGTGCCCAGGGGACATTTAGAATGTCTAGAGACATTTTGGCTTGTCACAACAGGGCAGGGGTGATGCTGGCATCTAGTGAGTAGAAGCCAGAGATGTCGCCCACCGTCCTGCCGTGCCTGGGGCCACTCCTGCTGGTCCCACAGTGTCAGCAGTGTTGTGGTTTTGCCACTGTGTAGTTCATTCTGCTTACTGTGTGTGGGAAGACCAGAGGCCAGGTAAGAAAGTGAAAAAGAAAAAAAAAAAAACAAAACCCAAAAACAAAACCCGAAAAACCCCATGCACCACTGTGGCATTTTTCAGATTTGCAGGGTGTTAAATCTTAATGCAGTATAAGACCTTTATTTCCTTGCTTGTTACAGGAAGACATTTTTCCTGGTTCGTAGCCTGTGTTTGTTGCAATTAGTTTTTATTGACTGGGAAGACCTTTGTAGGGTTCATGTATGTCCCTTGGGTGTGTCATTCTTAGTTCTCCAAAGTGCTAGAAGCGTGCCCCAGTAAGAGAAATTGTGTTAGATTTTAAAAACTTTATTTAGTTTCTTGTTTTGTTTGAATGACTTATTTTTATTAATTATAGACTCACACTCACTTGCAAAAGTAGTGCTTGCAGGTCCCATGTGCCCATCCCCCGGCGTCCTCTGCTGTCCCCGGATGGTAGAACCCTACAGGATCATAGAGGAGAAAAATGACGTTGGTGTGGCCCAGGTACCGAGCCCATAGGCCTTACTCAGATCTCACCTGTTTTTGCATGGACTCGTTTGTGAATTGCATTTTAAAGATCAGTGTCAGTAATACCTTCTCTTTCAAAATGTGAACGTAAATTGTGCAGGAGATTACACAGTGAGGTAGGGCTGACCGCCTGGCAGGAGCACCTTGACTTTCTTGGAGGCCCAGGTAGGGGCGGGGGCAGGTCACAGCAACCGGGAAGGCAGAAAGTGTTGTTGAGGGTTAGAGCTGGAGGTGTGTGCTGCCGCTGCGTGCCTGGGGCGTGCACCTTTTGTTTTGGGTGCTGAAATAAGACAAACCATTTCCCCTCTAAGCTCCAGGCAGATTGACAGAGAGGACGAAGAGAAACCAACTTAGAGCAATCTGAAATCATTTGCCCTTGATTCACTTACTTAAATAAGTTCAGATATAACTTATTTTGTAAATAGATGAAATAACTTTTCTTTCCCGTAAGTGATGGTCATATTGTGTTTGGTCTTAATTAACCCTGTATAGCCCTCCCTTTGGCATCTCCCTTTGCCTTCTTCGGGTCTGCCTGGCCTCTGGGCCTGTGTGCTAGGTAGCTGCCTCACTGGGAGAGTCAGGATGTAAACTCCCCTTGTGTATGCACGAGTCCCCCTCAGCACAGAATGTGGCAGAATGATTTTTCTTTGCCACCTCTGGCCGTGCAGACCATGAGACTACAAGCTGCAAGCGGTTCACACCCCAGAATTTTGTAACTCTGGGTGTGAGGGGAGGAGACCAAGCGCCCATCCAGGATTCTGGACACATGCTGGTTGAGAATTCAGCACAGTTGCTTTTGGTCTGGGAATGGAGAAGCTCTTGTGAGTGAGGTGTGGAGTGAAATTGCAGAAGCCTTCGTGACTTCTAGAAACCTAAGCCAGGCTCAATTACTGGCTCGCACAAGGGAGATGCGATGAGACTGGGAGGTTGTTTGTGAACGTCATTGATGCCAGGGAACTTGTCAAACATGTATGGAACCTTTGAGCTAAATAAGAAAGCGTTTGCTCGATCTGTAGAGACAGAAAGCATTAACAGATTAGTGGTTGCCTGGAACTGGGGGCTTGGGGAGATGAGGGGTAGCGGCCACTAGAAAAGGGTACAGGGTTAATGAAAACGTCCTGAGGTTGACTGCGCTGATGGTGGTTGCACAACTCTGTGAATGTACGGAAAGCCACTGCAGTGTCCGGTTCACGTGGGTGATTTGTACACTCTGTGGTTTATATCTCAGTAAACCTGTCTACAAAAGGGCTCAGGGCCACTCTTTTTGTGTATGCCCCTAAAACACCTCCCGTGATCTAGCGAGGTCACAGTGCGTTCCTGTGCACAGACACTGTGTCACTTTCAGTGTGGACATGGCAGTTTTGTATTAGCCAGCTCAGAAAGTGTGCCTCTGCCTTCCACCTCCACGTTGCCACAGTTAGGAACCAGGCGTCCACCATGAGCTGCGAAGCTGCGGTTGAGGAAGCTGCGGTTGATGTCCGCAGGAGGTGGTTTTCCCTTTTCTCTCCCTCCCCTTTCACCCTCTTCCTTCTCCCAAGTGAAACAAAACAAAAGACAGGAAGCAAGAGACAAAGAAGTGACAGAGCTGAATGTGCTCCAGGCCTTTGGAAGAAGGGAGCAGACTAGGAGGGAGCCCTTTCTCAGGGGCCAACTGGGGAAAAGGCTGAACACCGGCTCACCTGTCACCTGTCAAGCATCAGTCTGACTGTTCGGGACTGGGGGAAATTTGGTACCTCTAGTCACCCTTTATGATTGTCGTCGCTGATGGGACTGACAAAGGTGACTTCCTTACGGGTCGCCAAGGGAGGATGCAAGGGAAGTCTGCTCTGCACACAAGCACGCACGCGGCGCAAATGGATAGTGGACTTTGTGCCGCTCTCCAGTGGCTCTTGCTGGGAGATGGTGGACAGCCCGTGGTGTTAAGTAACCTGAACGACTTCTCCACTCACAAAGCATGACTTAGTGACATGAAAAGCATACTTTTGGTCAAAAGTGTTTTTTGAAAAAGCTTGTGACATGAAGGAGGTCATTTCGTATTTCCTAATAACTCGGCAGTTTCGCCGTGAGCTTTGTAGAATTGGCCCGGTGCTTAGTTCACATAAGAAAGGAATCACTGAAATTGCACATCAGGTTAAAAACCATCAGGGTTTGGTGTCCTGAGACATGTTGTCTAAACAGCTGTCTTGTGCTGTTCTGCTACCACGTGGTGCGGGGCTCCTAAGGCATCTTTGTGATAAGCTGTAAGTACCACACAGTCAAAAGGGACAGCAGAAGGAACATGCTGTGCAGGAGTCCCCAGGGTGGGTAAAGACAGGGTCAAGACAGTCGGATACGGCGGGAGAGGAGACCCAGAGGCCAGTTGGAAGACCGCCCCCGTTGAACCAGTCCCCCTACATTTGAGCGTCGGACCTGCCTGGAGGGCGCAGCAGCATCTGTGTGCTCTGCGTGGAGACCGAGCGGCTCGCCCTGCCTTCATCCTCTGCTCCTGCAGCTGGTGCAGCTGGGGCACTCTCCGTGCCACGGTCGGATCCCTGGACTAACACGGAACCTGACCTTGGAGGCATGGGCAGGAATGTAACAGCCTCAAGGGGAGGTAAAGACAGAAATAATTGGCATTGTAGCTGGTACCTTTTCCAGCAATCTGCTCTCTGCAGCGCAGTGCCCTAGATGCTTTCTACAGTTCCTTCTGAGCTGGCACAGTGGATCACTAGAAAGAGACTCTACCCATTTTACAGGTGGGGACACTGCGGCCAGGGCAGTGACTGGTACCAGGTCCCGCGCTCCGAGCTGCGGAGCTGAGAGCTGGCTGAACAGCGGGGCAGTGGGCCAGTGTGACCTTAAAGCCTGTGTGCTTTCGTGGCATCCTGGTGCTTCTCCAAAGCCCAGAAGGGTTTTCTTTTCTAGTTCACGGCATGTTCAGTCTTAGGACAGCACCCTGGGGAGTCTACGGGCTGACCTTCACGTGGGTAGAAGCCCAGGGACATGTACAGAGGGACCCTGAAGAAGTGATAGTGTCCTTCCGATTGCAAAAGTATCTCTCTATCACAGCGTGAGACAGGCTTCCTTGAAGGCAGGCACCACGTTGGCCCCACTGCCTGTTTTTGTACAGCCCTCGAGCTGAAGATGGTTTTATAATTTTAAAGGGTCAAAAAAAGAATAATACTATGTTGACATGTGAAAATGCTGTGAAATTCAGGTAAAGTTTTACTGGGACGCAGCTGGTCTATCATTCTTGGCCGTATCCTTCCTGGCTGCGGCGTCCATGGCTGCTTTCTTGCTCCAGAGGGTGTTGCAGCCGTTGGCGCAGAGACCACCCGCCTACCGAAGCCCAAGCACTGCTCTCTGGGCCTCCGCAGAGCGAGCCTGCCGTCGTGCCTGCTGCAAGGCGCGTCCTGCCTCCATGGTGCGCGTCCCGCCTCCGTGGTGCGCCACCGCCACCGGGGCTTTCCCCTCTCCTGATCACATCTTCATTTCCACCTATTCCCATCGCGCTGCGCTCGCTGAAGCCTGGTACTTCACAATTAGAGACTCATTTATTTGATGTGCAGTCTTGTCCCAGTTAAGGTGCAGGTAGTCCTGGGAGAGGTAATACGTTAAACCTTATCAGTTATCTATACCTCAGAATTGGACGGGATCGTCGTTGGCCTTGTGAGACGGGAGCTGGGACCAGAGGGCGGAGCCCGAGGGCTGGTACACAAAACGAGGGTGGTGTGGGCTGCCTCCGTGCCTGGAGAGAGGAGAGAGGAGGCTCAGCCTTCGCTCATTGCCTCCCTTTTCTGCATCCTCCCTCAGTCACCCAGAAGCTGGGATTGTTGGTGACAAAGGCCACAGTTTGTGAACTGGTGTCGGCTTCAGAGAGCCTCGGAAGACCCCCCCATATTGGAGACCGGGGGTGCAGCCAGGTGCACGGGCTGGCGCGTGTGGAGGCCTGAGGCGGGGGCGGGTGGGGAGCGGTGGAGCTGGGCCCTGCATGGGCAGTTTCCCGGTCAGCCGCATCCCGGTGCGCTCTGTGCGGTGCCAGTAGGACGTACGTGCTAAGGTGGTGGCCCTTTTCCTGCTCCGCATTCATTGTTTTGAGGGTTGTCTGTCCTTGCGCCTAGACTGGGGAGCCCACACGTGAGGGAGGTGCCCTCATTCTGCCTTGTCTGTGGTGCGCAGAGCACGCGTCCCCCCAGACATGGCATTATCCGTGGTTGAGACGCACAGTGCCACGCCGTGTGCTTGCCTCCGTGTGGTGTACTGCTGCTGTATTTTCATGGTCATTTTGCAGTTCAGTTATCTTGTGGGCTTTAAAAGGCCTTTTCCAGGCTCGCTGTGTTTCTACCAGCAATGTTTCCAGGAGAAGAACATTTCCGAGGGAGAAACACATGAAGACTTGGCCTTGTGTCCCATTGTAGTTCAGAGACTATCTCATTTCCAGATTTCTTCTTTCCACCTGTTTCCATTCTGATGTGCGTAGTAGGGAGACGAGGTGTCTTTATACGTCAGCCATGGTGTCTTCGGTAAGGGGCTTCCTTCCCTTGCATTTCTTCCGTTTCCATTTTTTTCCTCCTTTGCGAAGCATCTAGCCGGCCTCCCACACACTTCTGGTGGGGGAGTGCAAGGGGGGGGGCTGGGAAGAGAAGGAACAGGGATAAAAATTATTGAGTATTCAAAAGCCACAGTGACAGCCCAGATAATTTTTCGTGCTAACCTACTTTAAAAGCTGCCAGAACAATTGTAGAGTGGGAAATCTCTCCTTTCTGCTGCCCTGCTTTGACAAGAGCTAAAAATAACCGGGCGAGAGATGGGCGCCCGGCCCTTTGATCTCCTGGCCTGGAGTATTTCTTGGTGGGAGCAGAGCTCGCAGGAACTCGGTGTTCTTCAGAGAGTGTGCTGGCTGCTGGGGCGTGGCTGGGACCGGTTACTCTAATCTCCCTTCACCGTCCAGCCACTCTGCCCGTGCCTGGTCTCCGTGCCTGGTCTCCGTTACTGGTCTCCGTAACTGCTTCCCTAAATAATCTCTCTCCACACCTTCCTTTTATGGGACACAATCTGGAACACGCGTGCGGAAGACCCGAGTGAGACAGATCACACTTCATCGAGAACCACTGGGCTGGCTTCAGCAGCTTTTTCTTGAGCTCTTGCCGTTCCAGGATAAGTAGAGCCAACCTCTGAGCCCCAGAGGGACTGTGGGCTAGTTGGACAGCACATCTGATAGCAGAGGTGCGAAAGGGCCAGGCAGCTCCGGAGGTAGGAATTTGAAATGGTGGAGAGTGATGAGGTGGCCTGGGGCCAGAGGCCAGGGAGGTCGGGGGAGCAGAAGTCCCCTGGGAAGGGAGCCTTAAAGGGATGTGTCCCTAAGAGATCCTGAAGAGGGACCGGAGAGTGGCAAGAGAGCCGGAGGGGAATGTAGCCTTACCGGAGCTGCAGAGCTAGGGGTTGGCACATAGAGGCCCTCGATGACTTTTGGGAGTGCACGTTGGTTTTTGGAGTAGGGCAGTGTGTCCGCAGCGGGCTGAGGAAGGAGTCAGTGGGCTGATGAGTGAAAGTCGGGGTGGTGGGTGCACACTTCTCCTTGGAGAGGGCCGGTCTTGCAGGTGAGGGGAGACTGGTAGGGAAGGGTGTTTGAGTAGGGGAGACTTGCGGTTGGGTAAAAGAGGTTTGCGAGATAAAATAAAGGATGGGGGCGGGGGGGCATTTTTTGCAGGAGGACTGTTTTGCGGGAAAACGTGCAGCAGTGACGGAAAGTGGCAAACGGGAAGACTCTCTGGAAGCAGAAGGAAGATGATTCCGTTTAAAGTTTTGCCAAGAGATGTCCTGTTGCAAAGGTCTTGGTTTTCTAAGGAGAAGGGAGTGCTGACTCAAAGAAAGCTGGAGGTTGTGCGACCAGCTGGTGTGGGAGACAACGGGGGCTTTCAGGTCATGCTTGGGGAGTGGAGGAAGGGTGCTTGCGGGTGGGGCGGCTGGTGGCCAGGACTGACTTCCCTCCTCCCTGTCACCGCCAGTGCTCACAGGGGGCGCAGCCCTCATGCCGGAGCTGTAGACCATTCAGGCCAGGCCTGCTGTTTAAGAGCTTATCCAAACTCAGTACAGTCGTCTCTTGGTATCCTCGGGGCATTGGCCCCAGGACTGAGTGGGGATGCCAACATTCACGCACACTCCAGCCCTGCGGTCTGCCCCGCACAGTCCGTGGATATGGAAAGTTGGTCCTCTGTACACATAGGTTTCGCATCCCTTGGAAAACACTGTGTTTCCCATCCGATTTGGTTGTGAATACAGAACTTGCCAGTATGGAGGGCCGACTGTATTTATTGGAAAAAATCATGTATAAGTGGCCCCACATAGTTCAAATCCGTGTTGTTGAAGGGCCAACTATAGATTGACCTACAAAAAAAAAAAAAAAAATACCACCACCACCAAAAAACCCCAATATCCCAAACCTTTAAAAAACCAGTGGACTGGGGCATAAAGCAGGTGGACTGAGGAAGGCCTGCATGAAGATGGTGTGACTCGGCACAGCCCAGTGGAACTTTCCACCACTGTGAGTACGCTGTCGCTGCACTGCATAGTCTGGGAGCCACATCTGGCAGTGAAGTACTTGCGTTGTGGCTTGTTCAGCAGAGGAACGGAATTTTTAATTTCACTGCATTTTAGTACAAGTTTGCACAGCTCCATGTGGTTGGAGGCTGGTGTACTGGCCAGGGCAGGTTAGCCCCTGAGATTGTCTGGGCTCCTGGTGAGAGGGAAAGATGAGGGCTTGCAGGCGATGTGAGCAGGGTGATTCTGGCAGTGAAGCCTGCAGGTGTGTGGCTTGGGGAAGGCTGACCACGGCCGGGGAAGAGCTCTCTCTGCGCCGGGACAGAGCACTCATGTCTCCCAGCCCCAGAGCCTGGAGAGCTGGATTCCATCTGCTTCTACTTCTCTAAAGACTGTAAACCGCAGGAGGTTTAGGATGGTGTGATTTTTCTTCTTGCTCCTGTACTAAGCCTGGAAGGAAATGATTGGGACCTGCAGCTGCTGGATCAGTCTTTGTTAATTGATCCGGGAAGGCCGTCTCTCGTGGGAAGCAGTGGGAAGTTGAAGTTGAGCTCATCGGGTTTAGGGTGAGGTGCCCCAACTTCCCTAGCAGAAATGCCTCCTCCTTCCCTCCTCGGTTGAATTCACTTTCTCAGGCTCCCACCTTTGAGTAGTGGCTCTTATCAAGCTCCCCATCAGCTCTGTTGGCATTTTGCCTTGAGAAAGGAAAAGATGCTCTAAAAGTTTCCATCTGTGAGCAAGGTTTTCTGAGCATGCTGAGGACGTGGGTTTTACTCTGAGCTCAGCAAGAATTCACGTGGTTTGGGATTTAGTAAAAACAGTAGGTTTCGTAAGGGCAGAAAAATCTCTCACCTCTCTCTTCTGTTCACTCTTCACAGACTCTTTACTTGCCTTTAGCACAAAAAACACAAAACATTATGTAGAAAAAGAAAACCCAAACCTTGTCTTGATCCGGTGGCTTATTGCCCTGTTTCCGGTTTTCTCCCCTTCGTCATCCTTAGAGAAAGGTTCCACCCCCTGCTTTCACCCACACAGGGCAGCACCCACACTGGGCCACGTCGCCCATGCAGAGCTGTGTCACCCATGCACGGTGGCCACCAGCCTTTCCTCATTCAGTGCCCCCTTCATCTTTCCACCCAAGGGACTCTTCCGCAGCCGGTGTGGGGGCAGGAACATCAGTGAGTCCCCGTCCTGCGACAGTAACCTCAGACCCCTCGCGTCGAGGCTCGGAAGGGTCAGGCTTCTTCATTTGCCCCCTTGTCTCTGATCCACGCCCTTCCTCTTCGTGTGTGTGTGTGTGTGTGTGTGTGTGTGCGCGCGCGCGCGCGCGCGCGCGCGCGCAGACGTGGGCGTGGACTCCCTTCAGTCCTCTAGCAAAGCCCCAGAGGCCTTACAGTCCTGTTTTAAAATGTGTTAAAAATAGAATCACAAAGGAAGCAATTGAAAGTACTGTCACCAAAATATAAAAAGATTTATTTGTTGAATAGTAACATGTGCTTTTCCCCTTTTTCCTTTTTTTATTATGGTAAAGTAAATATAACATAGAATTTATTTATTTATTTATTTAGAGAGAGTCTCACTCTGTCGCCCAGGCCTAGAGTGCCGTGGCGTCAGCCTAGCTCACAGCAACCTCAAACTCCTGAGCTCAAGCCATCCTCCTGCCTCAGCTTCCCGAGTAGCTGGGACTACAGACGCTTGCCTCAATGTCCGGCTAATTTTTTGTTTCTATTTTTGGTTGTCCAGCTAATTTCTTTCTATTTTTAGTAGAGACGGGGTCTCTCTTTTGCTCAGGCTGGTCTCAAACTCATTAGCTCAAGTGATCCTCCCGCCTTGGCCTCCCAGAGTGCTAGGATTACAGGTGTGAGCCACCACACTTAGCCACGATTTATTGTTTTAACCATTTTTAACCATCTTGAAGTGTGCAATTCAGTGACATTAAGTACATTCACACTGTTGCGCCATCTCCAGAACTCCTTTTATCTCGCAAATCTTAAACTCTGTACTTATTAAAAACTCATTTTCCCATTCCCCTTCTGCTGGGCCCCGGCAACCAGCTTTCTACTTTCTGTGTCTATGGATTTGACGACTCCAGGGACCTCATATAAGTGGAATCCTACAGTATTTGTCCTTTTGTGACGGGCTTATTTCATTCAGCGTAATGTCCTCAGGTTCATGCATGTTGTAGCATGGGCCATAATTTCTTCCCTTTCTGAGGCTGAATAATACTCCGTTGTATGGCTAGGTCACATTCTGTTTATCCACTCCTCCGTTGATGGACACTCGGGTTGCTTCCACCTTTTGACTGTTACGAATAATGCTGCTATGAAACTGAGTACACAAACACCCCTTCGACATCCTGCTTTCAGTTCTTTCAAGTGTGCTTTTTAAACGTTTTCAGTGGCACACAGTGTCTTAACTGCTACCATTATTTCCAAGTAGTGATGCATGTCGGAGACATTTTAAAGTACCTGAAACCTCTGTAGGATGATATGAAAAGGTCTGTGATTTCTATTGCTGAAAATCTCAGGGGGCTGCTAATTCATGAGGGAGTTTGCCTAGGTTTGGGATGGAATTCGGTGAACAGTTAGTGAAAATAAAACTGCTGCGATCTCCCCCCATCTGAGTTTGAGAACATGGGCCTGCATGTACCCCCTGGCCAAGCTGGAAGACTGACTTTCCCCCACTACGCATGGAGCTTCCTCCTTCTCCTTTACCTTCAGCTGAAATCTCACCCTCGGAAAATGCTCGCGTGGTCAGCGGCTCCTCCCCTTCATTCGTTCATGCAGCAGATGTTTGATCGGCACAGTGTGATCAGCTCGGCTCTGGTACTCGTGATACAGCATGAGCAGGACAGAGTGATGCGTTGCCCCAGCGGGTGCGCACCCCCAGCAGGGGGAAGGAGTAGCAAGTGTGTTCACACACACGGTATTGGGCTACAGTGGTGCAGAGTCTTGCTGGGAAATCCAGGCAGCTTGACGGTCTCTGGGAAGAGCATCTTAATCAGTCACTGAGGCGCGGACACTTAAGATGGGGCCGGAGGGGTGAGCGGGTGGGGAGGGAGTGCCCTGGCAGAGCGTGAGCAAAGGCCCGGAAGTGGGAAGAGGAGCAGAGGCAGAGAGAGATGGACCGGGGCCCATTCCCAGAAGTTCCGTGGGGAGAGTGGCTCGTGCCATGGGGTACTGGGCAGTGCTCGTGGAGGTGGCCCTGGCCGCTCGGTGCAGAATGACTGGGAGGGTGTCAGCAGGGGAAATGGGTTGACTGCTAGAGCCCACTGGAATATTCCAGCGGGATGATTCCTAGGACCAGAGGGTGGCCCAGGAGCTGGAGAGAGGGGGATCACTTGCAGACAGGACGTTGGGATTTATTGGGGTTCTTGGTTTCCCTCTTTTGTGGGAAATTCCACTTTCCTCCCTCGAAACCCAGAACACCTCGGGTCCCTCGTTGGCATTTGTACTCCAGTCTTGGAGGGCAGCTGCATTGGCCTCTTTCTACATTCCTGTAAGGCTCGAGGTCAGAGCCTCACTTTACTTGTTTTGAATATTTAAAGTATTTTACCTAATGGCTGAATTAAAATGTATGTCTTTTTCTTTTTCGACATTGCTAGGTATTTGGACAAATTTCTCAGCAGGAGGAGTGAAAGCATAACTCGAACTCGTGACAGCAATTCCTGCGGGGAGCACTATGAGCCACTTACGCTCCCGTTAAGATATTATTAGGCCTTCCCTGGAGTATCCAAATGGTCTGTCATTGCTTAATAAGGAGACGTTTATGCCGAGATTTACATTACAGAGGTTTGCTTTTTACAAAGAAATTATCCAGATTTGAATGGAGTGATCGTATAGTCTCCCGGGTGTTGTTTCGCCTTTGATTCTGTGCTGTTGGAGAACTGATGGTGAGCAGGAGAAAATAACTCACTTCAGCTGTAATGTAAATGTGCAAGTTGCTGTTTAAGTATATGTGACACATAAAACAATACCAATTTGGCCAGCGTTTAAATCCTTATGTAAATCAAGTCTTTGGACACGCACACCGCTCTCTGTAGATTTCCCGATTTGTTTGCATAGATAAAATAATTTTTCCCAAAGAGATTTTGTGTTAAAACAATCCCCGATAGCTGTTGGAAGTGTGAGATAGCTTAGATTTGGTTTTTCTTTTTTTAGCCTAAGAGGGTTGAATGCTTAAGCATCTACTGATGTTCGCGTATGTGGGGACTTTCCTGCCCAATTTTCCTTCTAGTCCTGTGTCAGAAATAAGACTAATGGGTGCACCCGCACACACAGCTCAAAATGAAGGGGTGTGCATGAGAGAGAGAAAGAGAGAGGGAGAATGTGCGAGAGAGAATGGAAGAGAGAGAGAGAGAACGCGGGAACACAGTGTCTCTGTAGTACCCAGCGGACTCCGGACTCCGTGCAGTCTGGCTCCCTGAACTTCCTGTATGAAACTCTTCCTTACTCACTTTGGGCCTGGAGGCGGAGATGCATTCAAAATAAGCAAACACAATTTGCTTGTCACTAAACGAGGAGAACACACTGTACGTAAGCTTTTGTAGATTAAGCCTACATTTTCCCCCATTCTGTTCTCGAATCCTCTCCAAGTAAGGTAGATTTCAGAGTGAATCACAGTATTAAGGTGAGAGAAATGACAATGACTCTGGTATGGTCTTTTTTATTTTCGTAGAAGTGGAAGCTATGGGACCTGCCTAGGGTCCCTGGGAGGCAGAGCTTATGCCAGGATGTCACTTAACGGTTCCAAGGCCTGTGGTCTCATCCAGGACAGGGTATCCCACGGATTCCATGGGATTCCAGGAATACCTGGTGAGCATTTTCTTTAAAGGGCCAGACGGTTTGTGTTTTAGGTGTTGAGGGCCAGTCCTTGCCACTGCTCACTTCTGCTCACCGCACCCCCTTCCCCGCGGTGCGAAGGCGGCCCACGCGTTATGTAAACTAACTCGTGTGTCTGGCTCCCATTATGGCCACTGAAATGTGAATTTCTTAGAATTTTCATGTCTTGTGAAAGATTATTCCTCTTTCAATTCTCCCCACCCCCAACCACTTAAAAAGACGTAAAACCCATTCTTGGCTCTTGGCTGTATGAAGCAGGCTGTGGCTGGCCGTGGCCCTTGGGCCGTAGCTCCCCCACCGCTGGCCTGTGTCCTGTTGAGGGTACAGCTGTGTTCTCAGTATCTCCTGTGCTTGGAGCGCTTTATTTCCCAGAGCAGTCTTTCCTCATTTCCTGATGTACTTGCGGCTCGCTGTCCTTGCTCAAAGGCGATGCTGCATTTGTTGCTGGGCGGGTTCTGGAAGGAAATTTTGCTCCATTTCCGTGGGATTCCTGGCTTGCTCCATCCGTGCCCTGGTTCGTTGGATGCACTGGTTATTTATTCAGTAGGTACTTGCTGGTGGCCCTGTCTGTGCAAGCCCGTGCTCAGAGTTAGTAAGGCCCGGAGAGGAGTTTTCTGCCCTCCTGGAGTCAACAGACCCAGGGAAGCAGATTTGGAAGGCAGGGAGTCCTGTGTCCTGGGGGCCGCCCTGCCACCCTTTAGGAAGCCGTGGCGTGGAGGTTGCTGGGGTTGACCAGGGCCAGGAGTGGGCGAGGGGATACAGGGGTAGAGGGTCCCGTCCGTCCCCAGCCGCACGCTTCCCTTCCCCCTGCTGGCACTTGCAGAGGGGCCGGTGTCTGAGGAATGGCCTTGGCTGCAGCAGCACAGCACCCTGGGACAAGCCGCCATCTCCACTTCTGTCACAGCAGTTTATTTTTAATAGTGTTCAAGGTGGATTATTCAGCGAAAAGGCTAACAGACACGTTTGCTGCACAGAGGGAAATTACTGTTCAGTGCTCTGTTGCATTAATTGCAGTGTGACTTTTTTTTTTAAAAGCAATTCACCATAATCCCTATAGGCTATATTTATCACTGACCCTAAATGTGCATTTAAAAAGTTATTGGATATTTTGTTTTAGTTTTGTCAGGGGCCAGCAAACCTTTTTTATGTCAAGGGCCAGATGATAAATATATTTGTTTTGTCGAGCCCCATGGTGTCTGGGTGTCATAGCGGTTGACAGCATGGAAATGAAGGGGTATGGTTGTGTTCCAATAAAACTTTATTTATGGACCAGCACTGAGATGCTCTGATCCCGTATTCACACTGTTCTGCAACCATCACAGCCATCCATAACCCTGGAACTTTTTCGTCATCCTGAACTGAAACTCTGTCCCCTTAAAATCCCCCCCCCCCCCCCCCCCGGGCCCTAGCCGCTGGCACCCACCGTGCTACTTTCTCTGCCTGTGGGTTTGACTCCTTTAAGGCACCTCGCACAAATGGGCTCCTGCAGCGTCCCCCTCTGTGTCTGGCCTCCGTCCCTGAGTGTGGTGTCCTCGAGCTTCATCCACGTTGTAGCCTGTGTCAGCATTTCCTTCCTCTTGAAGACTGAACCATAGTCCACTGTATGGGTAGACCACTAAATAAGTGTTGCAAACGCAGATTTTCTTTGACTTTAGATAAAATCATTTTTAGCTCCTTGTCATTTCCCAGGAATTGTCATAACAGAAGGAGATCTAAGGAACACGTGAAGTCCCATTTCCCATTTGAAGAGTGAGGAGTTGGAACACTCAACGCAGAATAAACTGTAAGGCGCTGGCATCCTGAGTGAGGGGAGGTGTGTCTGACTGCTGTCAGACTGAGAGGGAGAACCCAGAGTGGGACCTGCTCCTTCCTTCCTTCTTCCCCCATGTCTAGTTCCCACTCTGGGCCCGGAAGGAAGAGCCTGCTGCGGCTGGTGGGGTTTCCCGGGAAGCAGGCTAGAGGGGTTGGTGTGCAGGAAGTTCCTGGGGCAGGGTGGGAGCTGCAGCTTTGGGGATCAGGAAGGCTGGGCTGTGATGGGGTCACAGAGCCCCAGCCGACCCCAGGGTGCTCTGGGGCTGGGCTGGGCCTGATTCCAGTCAGGGGGGCCAGGCCTTCTGAGCCCCCGCATGGACCATTCAGTAGGGCATGACTTTGGGGGAAGGCAGTTCCTGGCATTTGCGGGGGAAGGGAAGCCCTGAAAGGGGACCTTGGCTGCCCACTGCAGCATCCACGGGACCGCGTAAAATCCCGTATGTTGCTGGCCGTTCCTCGGAAACCAGCGCTGAAAAATATTCAGTGGAAAAGTCTTCTGATTTTTGTTGTTTGATTTGTCTTCTGATTTGTTTGTTTCTTGGAAAATGATTTCAAGTTTGAGTAATTGAAGCTGTTAAAGTTAAATCACCAAGGTCATGCCCAGGGTCGGATTTTGGTGATGCTCCGTGTCCTCCAGAAGTACTTCCGTGGCTCATATATGCATCTCTCGTGTTACCGGGACACATCCAGGCCCATTTGTTTCTGTGTCCTCTGTGGCCACTTTGGCGTGACGAGGGCAGAGTTGGGTTGTGGCAGCAGAGACTGCATAGCCTGAAAAATCGGATGTTTACTCTCTGGCTCTCTTGTCACTCTGATCGTTGCGGTGGTGACAGTTTTCTTGGATCCAGAAGTCAAAAGTAGTCCATTGCCTGGTGGGTGATGGCCTTACCTTCGAGTTTGCCTGGAGTACTAGGTTCCGGGCTTGTCCAGGGAGGGGTCCCCGACATCGCGCCTGATACTGTCAGACCACGGCGAGTGGAGGGTGCAGGACGGCAGCCTGGGCGGCTGTCACGCGTGTGCCACACTGTCCACGGCACCGTCGGATGGAGACTGTGGTTTCGAGGGCTGAACTGCCTTCAGTAGCCAGACACCTTGTGTCCGAGTAACAATAAGGTGGACGTAGGGGGTCATGAGATTTAGGGTGAAACTTTTAGGAAACTTCCGTTCCACATGCTGTCCCTTCTCAAAGCACAGAGGCATGGGTTAATGTCTAGGGACAGGCGGCATCGAGGCATAAACAAAACCCGCAAAAGAATGGAAAACCTCTTGAATGTGGGGAAAGCATTTATGAATTCCTTTAGTCTTAGAAGATTTAAAAAGGCAATTTTAAAGCCAAACAGGAGAAGATTCCTTTTCACTGTGGACATCTTCCAAAGTGAACGAGCATTTATAAGCCAAGTGTTAGTTTAATGTCACGCGGGGGGTCTTTCCTCTCATCTGTCTCCTTTGCTTTTGTTGAAGTCGGTAGCTTCTGGGTCTGCTTGACATTGTGGAGGACACCAAGTGCAGAAAACTTTGTTGTATTATGATGATTTGATTTTTCCCCTTACTGTATTCCAGTGTGCCTGCTTCCAATAAATCGCCAGCAATGAAGAGCTTTGTCAAATTTTGCCAGCACCATTTAAAAGCGATTAAAGCAAATTTAGTTATTAAATTTGAAGTCATTGTCTGGGTAAATGATAGTTTAAAATTCAATTTATACTGGCACTTACACTTTAATGAACAGACCACATCACACATTTTTATGTTCTTAAACTATCTGTGGCCTTAAACTGTAAAAAGGTGCTTATTTTAAAAAGTACTGCATGTTTCTCCTTTCCTTTGTACTTCCTCAAAAATATTTATATTTTTCTTTCAATGTGAGATGAGAAAATTCCCTTGGCCTCTCAAATTTAAGGAATTATTTTTCTGTCACAAATGGTCATTCATCTGTGTTGAAGTCAACCTGTTAAATCTTGAAATATAATGGGAGGAAGATGTTTCTGGATTTTTTTTTCCTAAAATACATATATTTTAAAATGGCATATTTTACGTATTGACCTTAATTCTTCCCTCCCCCGTTATATTTTTAGGTGTGTTCAATTGGAAATAGTTACCCCCCGCAAATGGACCAGGTCTCATATGTGAGGACGCCACTGCAAAAGCGTCTAATCTGTGCTGCTTGTACAGCCCTGCGTCAGTGGGCAGGTCATCCCCAGCGGGGGGTGGGGGGGGGTGGGGAGGTGCAGGGCTCTCCGCTTAAGCAGAGCTCAGGGTCCCGGCGAGGCCGTGCCTCTGCCCATACTCTTCCCTGTGCCCTGCTCAGCAGCTCTGCCTAGATGCCCATGGCAGGTGTCCATGTCCTTCAGGCCTGCCCGGCCCTCTGGGGGTGATGTGTCAGCTCTCAGGATGCCGGTCACTCTGCTGGGTGCTGGAGCCTTGTCACCTGCTGCCCCAGAACGTCCCCCCTGGGGCGTCCATTGGGCTCAGCTCACCTAAAACCCTTTTTCCTCCCCTCCTATCTCCTGCCACAGCTGCACTTGCTGTTCTAAATTTGGGCATCATAGTGGCAGGGACTGAACAAGGGCGTTGTGAAGGCCAAGGTCAGAAACCTTTGGACACTCACAGAGTTACCCACTCTGTGCGCTCCCGCTCCGTGCCCATCTCTGCCCTGCTGGGACTTCAGCCCTCGGATCCTGACCGTCCTGCACCTTCTGTCTCTCGGGCCTTTGCAGAGGACACTGCTCCTCCTACCTGGGGGTGCCGCTCTACCGGGCTGCTCTTCTGGACTCCTGGGAACTTTACAGATGTTTTGATTCCCACCTTCAGAGAGTCGAGTTTAATTTGTCTGGGATGCTGCGCATCTCCCGGTTTCAAAGGTGTTAATGTTTATCATGCCCTGCAGCAGGCCAGGAGCTTCATGAGGCACCACACGTTTGAAGCACAGGTGCGCCAGGCCGGCCCACAGAGAACAGAGGGGCAGCTGTCTGGGCCGCAAGTCGAACCTTGGCCTCCTTCTGTTCCTGCTCTTGACCCCTGCCTTCCAGCACCCCTTACGCTGCCTGCAAACCTTTAGTGATGAATATTTGAGGACCTTGTGTCCTGGCTTGGATTTCTTTTTATTAGTACTTTTAAAAATTATTTTTAATTTTTTTTTTTTTTTTTTAGAGACAGGGTCTCGCTCTGTCACCTGGGCTAGAGTGCAGTGATGCAAGCACAGTTCACTGCAGCCTCAAACTCCTGGACTCAAGCATCCTCCTGCCTCAGTCTCCTGAGTAGCTGGGACTACAGATGCCACCAGGCCCGGCTAATTTTTATCAGGATTTTAAAAAGCTCTGTGGGTGATGCTACTGTATAGCCAGGGCTGTAAGCCCTGCGCCTAGGACAAGGTCCCTTCTTTCCTGCTGACTCCTGATCCTTCTAGACTGGCTCAGAGCCCACAGCCCTTGCACCCCCTGCAGGGGAGAGGCAGTGTCAGGAAAGGCTCCCTGGGGGTCAGGACCTTTGGTGCAGAGGTGGGAAGTATTGGCAAGGGGAGGACAGGGATGGGTTCTGGGTGTGCTCCAATCCCCAGCACCTCCCCCCCCCAGGCAAAATTAAGAAACCTGATCAGTAAATGCACCAGACAGAGGGCGAAGGGAGGGAGAGAAAAGGGGAGGGAGAGTTCCTTTTATTCATGACATGGTGGACTTTGAATGTTTCAGAGCAATTTAAATTTTTCTTTATTTCTGGATACTTTTTTGAACTCATAAGAACCGAGAGAGAGAGAGAGAGAGAGAGAGAGAGAGAGTTGTTACTGTTTTTTTCCCAATAGCTGATAAATATTTTTTGGTTGATTAAATGTTAATAATCTCTCATTTCTGGCGAGCAAAGCTGTTACCTGGTTCTTTAAGACTTTCATAAGTATGCCCACTTATTTAAGAAGAGTACATCTGGCCTTGCTAGAAGACTCTTGAAGCGGCTTCCTCGTACATATGCGGGTAAGAGTGAGTCTAAGGTGACCGAGTCCCTGGAAGCACCTGCAGTTCTTGTTCTCAGGAGCCTTGTGTGGGTGCTGGCTGTGTGTGGATGCCTGTCCACACCTGCGCAGGGAGCCCCTCCCCAGTGAGCTTAGGCCGTGTTTATTTTATGCCAGTTAACTGATTTCTCGGTCTCCCCCCTCCCCAGGGGCATCGGAGCATTAGTTGCTCAGTAAGGGAGGAATGAGAGGGAGTAAGTTACAATGCTAGATCTTAATGTCATGGGTGAAGAATTAAACCCTAGAGGAATTATATCCAAACACATTTTCAAAAAAATGTAATAAGGGAACCAGGGCCAGGGTGAAGGGACAAGAGCATGCACCTTCTGCTTGTCCTGTCCAGGAACTGGAGAGAGTCGTTTTGGTCAGCATTCCTGCGCCTTCCCCGGGCCCAGCAGAGCAGGCAGAGCGTGCGTGAGTCGGCTCAGGGTGCCGTAGCAGAGCACCACAGGCTGGGCAGCTTCCACGGCAGAAGTGTGTTGTCTCACAGTCTGCAGGCTGGAAGTCCACGATCAAGGTGTCAGCAGGCTGGTTCCCCGTGAAGCCTCTCTCCTTGGCGTGTAGATGCTGTCTTCTCCCTTCGTCGTCCCTGTGTGTGTGTCTGGGTCCTCATCTCCTCTTCTTATAAAGATTCTAATCTTATTGCATTAGGGCCCACCCCAGTGACTTCTTTTACCCACTTCTTTAAAGACTCTCTCTCCAAAGACAGCCGCACTCTGAGGGACTAGGGGTTAAGGCTTCAACATATGAGTTGGGGGGGGGGGGACACGATTCCTTCTATAACATGTGGAGTACCTAGAGCATGCAAGTCCTTAGAGAAAGAAACCAGAGTCATGGCTGCCCGGGGCTGGAGGATGGGGAATCGGAGTGCCTGCTGATGGGGATAGGGTTTCTTTTTGAAGTGATAAAAATGTTCTGGAATTAGTGGTTGACAACTCTGCGTGTACTAAAAAACACTGAATTGTCCTCTTTGAAAGGGCAAATTTCATGGTATGTGAATTATATCTCAGTAAAGCCATTATAAATAAAAACCATGAGGGAAAAAGGTAGACAATGGCATCAGGACATTCTCCCACAAAAGAGTGTGACTCCTTAGCGTAGCTGCGTATTGAAGACACGAACGTGTGCTTCCTTTCTGCACCCTTTGGTGCAGTTTCTCTGCTTTGTAATCATAATCACACATTCTCTTCCTTCTTCCCTCTCTTCCCTCCCCAACTTTTCAAAATGTTTCTTCCAGCCCGTAACTGTGTCTCGATAAAATTCCATAAACAGAAATGCTCCAGTTCGGAGAAGTGGTCTGATGTCAGGGAAATAATCCAGAAAAACCCTGCAAGTGCCGGGAAGGTTTGGTTTCCTCCTGAGTGAAAACCCTTCACAGAAGAGATACTTTCCTTTAAGAGGCCAGACACATGAGCTGCTGTCTTCCCACAGCTTGGTGTGGATGTAGACCCAGGCTTCCAGAAACCATCCCGCTTGAGTTCAGACCCCCTTTTCCCCCTAAAAAGAAGCTCCGAAACCTTCGATTGTCTGTATCGAGCATGATGACCGCTGTATGTGGAAGGGCTTTGCTTTGCGTGCCGTGCATGTGATGTTATTGTTGGGGAGATGGGGAGGAACCTTCTAGTCCTCTGTTAGGAAATGAAGTCATCCCACACCAATGTAGGTCTGTTGACAGGGAAGGAGGTGGAATGTGTGTAGCTTGCAGTTGGGCTTGGGAATGCGCAGGGCGATGTGCACTTTGCATCCAGAATTTTAACTGGAAACAAATCTGAATTCCGTCTCCTGCGCACACCTGATAACGCAGGTCTCTGGGTATGTAAGCAAACACACAGCCTTCCTTGTGTGGACTCAGCACAGGCTCATGAAGACGCAGTGGGAGAAATAGTTGTGGCTTTGTGAAAACAACCATGTACTCTTTAAGTATGCCCAAATGATAGAACCTGGCTTTGATATCTTGTCAAAATTAATACTAAAGGGGCTGGGCGCGGTGGCTCACGCCTATAATCCTAGCACTCTGGGAGGCCGAGGCGGGTGGATCGCTTGAGGTCAGGAGGTCAGACCAGCCTGAGCAAGAGCGAGACCCCATCTCTCCTAAAAATAGAAATAAATTATCTGGCCAACTAAAATATATATATAGAAAAAAATTAGCTGGGCATGGTGGTGCATGCTTGTAGACCCAGCTACTCGGGAGGCTGAGGCAGTAGGATCGCTTAAGCCCAGGAGTTTGAGGTTGCTATGAGCTAGGCTGACGCCACGGCACTCACTCTAGCCCGGGCAACAAAGCAAGACTCTGTCTCAAAAAAAAAAAAAAATACTAAAGGGACAGTGTCTTTCATATTTTTCTCGTTTGAGTGTAAACATCCTCACCTTTGAAGTTTAGTATCTAGGAGTACCTCTCCACTGGATGACTCTGTAAAGAACGGATAGAGTGAGATTTTTAAGTGGGATGAGTGGGCATATAACACTCAAAGTGGTATAATTCGAGTCACATTTAACAAACGAGGAATCGATAGTATTGGTGGCAAGGACTGGTGAAACTAGGGGGCGAGGGGGAGGGAAATGAGGGTTTGAGGTCACATCATGTATTCCCCAGGCATTTTCGAATGAGTCATCCTTTACATGAGATTCACGCTTCACACCTGCGGTCCCCAACCTCTGGGCTGTGGACCAGTACAGGAACTGGGCCACACAGCAGGTGGTGAGCGTTGGGAGAGGGAAGCTTCATCTGTATTTACAGCCGCTCCCCATCACTTGCATCACCGCATAAGCTCCGCCTCCTGTCAGGTCAGCGGTGGCATTAGATTTTCATAGAAGCGAGAACCCTACTGTAAACTGCACATTTGAGAGATGCTCTTTATGAGAATCTAATGCCTGATGAGCTGAGGTGGAGCTGAGGCAGTGATGCTAGCGCTGGGGAGTGGCTACAAATACAGATTATCATTAGCAGAGAGGTTTGACTGCATAATAAATGTAATGCGCTTGAATCATCCCAAACCACCCGCCACCTCCCCGCAACCCCCGTCTCTGGAAAAATTGTCTTCCATGAAACAGTCCCTAGTGCCAAAAACGTTGGGGACTGCAGCTTTACAGCATTCTGATTTGAAATCCATCAGCCTGAACCAGCTAATGTGGGCTTTAGCACAGGGATTGTCATACTGAAAACACACAGTCGAGCTGTGCTTTTAATGACCTCTGCCACTGGAAGTGAGCAGTAGCAGGCAGTCTCTGTCCTGTGATAACTAAGTACACATCCTTTATGTTTTTTTAAGTATCTTATGAGCTACAGTATTGCGGTAGTTATTATGGGGCCATTATGTAAAGCTATTGAATTGTGAGTGAACTGAGCGCTTTTATTGCATGGTATTAGTGTCTTATTGGCAATGCCCTGCAAAGTTACGTAACTTCTGTTTGTTGTGCGCAGGTAACGATTACGAAATAATTTCCATGGTATCCGAGTGTCCACCAGCAGCCTGTCTGACTTAGTGATCTGGAAGCAGAGGTAATTCTAACGAGGCCGGGATACATGTTACTCCCAACGTGGGCCACCTCCCCCCTACTTCGTGCCTGTCACCTCACCAGAAAGGGAACGCGGCCACAGAGTGTAGTGACCTGGAGGTCAAAGACTGCTAATTGAATTTTTATGATAGAGGAAAGTTGTTTTCCTCTATTGGATCAGGGCAGTGGCTTTAATTTGTCTTCCAGTGGCAGGATAAGAAACTGAAGTACAGTATCTCTTTACTGAGGACTTTCTTTTATTTTGAATATTCCTAGAAAGGTTTTGAGGTTGTAAGTGACCAAACCTTCTCTTTCAGTCTTGAAGCAGTTACCGTAAGGTCAGTGCACTGATTCCTACAGGTCCCCAAAGACTTCTCACGCAGTCACGGGGAACTTGGTGGGTGCGGCCAGTATCTACTGAGCGCTTACTCTGAGCCGAGCACAGAGCCGGGGGCGGCGTGGGCCTCTGCAGGGATCCTTCCCCGTGAGGCACTTATGGTCCTGAGTAGTCTACGTGTGTTAGTGAACATGTCCTGGCATCCTTGTTTGGGCATATTGAAGAATTAAGTAGGTTCCCCCCCCCCCCGCCAATTTTTTTTTATTGTGGCAAAATACACGTAACATAAAATTTACCATCTTCACCATTTTTGAGTGTACAGTTAGTTCAGTGGCATCAAATACATTCATGACACTGTGCAGCCGTCACCACCATCCATCTCCAGAACTTTTTCATCATCCCAAATAGAAACTGTCCCATTTTCCGCTGCGCCCAGCCCCTGGCTTCCACTATCCTGTCTGTCTCTGCGATTTTGACTACTCTAGAGACCTCACGTAAGTGGGATCATACAGCGTTTGTCCTTTTGTGACTGGCTGCCTTCACGTGGCACAGCGTCCTCAAGGCTTATCTGTGTTGTAGCATGCATCGCTCGGCCTTTCCTTCCTTTTCAAAGATGACTTGTGGATGGACCACACTTTGTTTATCCAGTCCTCTGTCCAAGGATGCGTAACTTGCTGTCACCTTTGGGCTGTTGTGAGTAGTGCTGCTGTGGGCCTTGGTGTGTAGTTACTTCTAATGAATGTGAGTTTACATAGCTACCGCATGGAACAGGCAACCCTAGGCCTGAGGTCCCTGGGGACGCAGTTGGGTGGGAAGGCAGGGAAGGCCGGCAGCGAGGTGCTGGTCCGGGACTATGGGCTTTGGTGAGAGCCCGACCTGGGTTTTCAGGTCACTCGAGGGAGAAGGGGGTGGCATGGTGGGAAGGTGAGGTCTGAAAGGAGAATTTCAGAGTCGAAGGCTTAGGAAATAATGTAATTCTCTACGACTGTGACCAGACCTAAGGTGAGACCTTTTGAGGTGGCCAGAGTGCGTCCGAGTCAGGGTCATCAGCGTGCGTGCCTGGTGGGGAAGGCAGCTCAAGGAGTCGGCGAAGTGTTCACTGCCGGGACATCTGCGCTGTGTCTGCTGTCTGGACGTTTGGTTAATAATTTAAAAACAGTGATTATGGGGCCTGGAGATTAGATTTAATCTGTCTGAATTCCCCTCCCCCAGCCTTCTTCCAAGTCCCGGGTCTTAGTCGTGATCATGCTGCTCTCTGTTTTAATCACTGCAGCCTGGTTTAAGTTGCTCAATCGCTTTTCCCTGGGACCCCCCGGCCATGTGCTTGCACGCCCCTCTTCTCACTGGGAGCAATCGGATGGTGACAGGGATTTCTCCAAAGGCGCTGACCGTGAATGGCAGTTTACCAAAGACAAATTTAATAAAACAAAAATTTTTTGTCCACTGTCCTTAAACTAAGGAAACTGAGACAGATCCGTTGAACTATCAGGACGTGCCTGGCCTCCCCGCCTCTGCTGAAACTTAGGACTGTGCGTACTCGGATATCTCGGTGCTGTTTGCGACCTGATTAGCCTCACACTTCCTGGCTTGTAAGACGGCTCCCCTCTCTCTGGCTCGAAGCTTCTCTTGTAGCGAAGGGTGGGTGGGAGGTTCCGGCTCTGCCTTCCCTATCAGTTTCCTGGGTGACATTGGTTTTTGTACTTTTTGCTGTTGGGGAGGGTGTCACGTGTCCACAGCCCAGAGGGTCTTTCCTCTTCGCTTGTGAGCCTGTCTACACGCTAGGCCTTCGGTAGGGAAAGGTGGTGGGGGAAAGGTTGCCGGGTGCCGAGGTGCATGTTGCTGGTTGCCAAGGTGCGTGTCCCTCTTGGCACGAGAGAAGGCCTCAGGGCGGTGCAGCAGACGGAGGGCTTAGTTGTCCTTTTGTGCAAAAGCTGCCGGGAACACAGTGCTCAGAGAACAGGAGGATCGAGAAGTGGTGGGTTAGGGTTAAGGTGGGAGATGCTGAGAAGAAGGGATGACAATCTTGATTTCTGTTCCCTTTGTGGATCTTTCAGTGGCCAAGATGAGAAAAGGATAGATCATGTTTGAGGGTGACAAGGAGCACTTAGGTACATTGAGTACATGTTTCAATGTACAGAGACCTTCCTGTGACCTTCATCTCCATACTGCTGTTCCATGAAAGTTGTAGATGTAATAGAAATGGCGTTGGTCTGGGAGTGACTCAGACTACGATGGATTGTGGCACCACCGTTGAAGACCTGTGGTCCCTTGTCAAGTTAACCTGCTTCCAAATCAGCAGAATAGAGTTGGCAATGTCTGCTTACACGGCTGTTGTGTGAGTTCAGTGAGATCACACAGGTGAAATCTTGGTGCATGGGCACTTGGTAAAGATTAGTCTCAGTTATAAATTTGGTGTACTCTGTGATGGTTCTTTCTCCCTCTTTCTCCTCGTGGCTTTTGCTTTTTTTAAAAACTTGGCTCAGGTATCATTTCCTCCAGGAAGCCCCTGTCTCCTGCCCAGGTGGCTTTGTGCTACTCACCGGTGTTTGATAATATGCTGAGAGTATTTTGTTACAGCACTTCTATGTGGTTTTGTAATAGTGTTTTGACATATCTGTGTCCTCACTAAACTGTCCCTGGTGCCATGGCTGGGGCCATGTCATCTTCATCTTTGTAGCTGTGCACCTGGCACATGGTAGTCACTCAGTAAAACAGGTGAAGACTGGGTTATTGAGTCTTCCCGTCCCACCCCCTTCACTATCAAGTCATGGGCAGGGCATACCCCATCAATTGCAGGTAATCCCCCTGGGCTGTAGACTGAGACGTGGAACTAGACTGAGCAGTGGACTCCTGGTTGGCTCTGGGTAGGGTCTTAGGAGACATCAGGTTGCAGGCAGAACAGAACACGCAGAGACTATCAAGAATACGTGCAGGATAACCTGGGAGAAGACAGCAGGTGGTAGTTACATAGCGCAGGAAGAATTTGGCACAAGAAGTGGGATCCTTTAAGATGAAGTCATGGGCCCTTTCCACACTGTGGACAGAGATCATAATAACTAATCGTCATCATTGTCACTGTCCCAGTGTCAGAGGTAACACTTATTGGGCTCTTACTGTATGCCAGCCAGGGTCCTGGAGGGTCTGGTGTGCTAGGTGGGTTACCAGGACAAAGAAGCAGGCATGGCGCAGCTGCCGCGTAGGAGCGAGGCCTGCAGGAGCCTGGTCGTCACAGGGGACATGGACAGAGCAAGGCAGCCCACGGCCTTTCTGGTGCCCTCCGCTGTGCTGGAACTTGTTTTTGTGCTGGAGAGGCCAAGTCAGCTGGTGAGGGTCAAGGCAGGCCAGAAACTGTGAACCGGAAAGGCCAACCTCTGGCATTGGGAATGAAGTCTCCCTGCCCTGTTTTGCTTTTTATAAAGTGAACCATTTTACAAGGGAGGTTAGATTAAAAACTTTGGGCTCGTTAGCACAAGCTAACAAAGTCACTGAGGGAAGTGACGCCAAAGGCAATTGTTGGTCTTTCCTTCAAATATGTGCTGACTTAGGGATAGCAAAAATGTTTCATATTAACAGTTGACAAAAGGCTAAGTCTTTCATCACAAACAAGTCTAATTTGCTGGTTTGGTCAGGATTATATTTTCCCATGTTTTTAAATAAGATACTGATGTATTCACTAATGCTTTGGGTGTTCTTTGGAAAAGCCTCACATTTAGTGACAAGCCCCAGGGAATATTACTGTTAGTTGGTCCAACATCCTATACCGTTTCTGGATGCTTCTTTTATTGTCTTTTAAAGGGCATAAAAATGCTTTTTCTGTCACCATAATGAAGTAAGGAGGCAGCATTAATTTCCCCCCAGTTTCTAACTCAGCCTCTCCTTTCTAGTTGAAAACAAAGTCAGAAGTAATTTTTGCATGAGGCATTAAGTAGTGAACAATTATAGAGAACTTCACTCACCAAGGGAAGGACAGAGCCTGAGAATCAAGCGATATAAAAGCACAACCAAACAAATACACGCAAGTGTTGTTGGGTAGAATTTAACTATAATTAATGGTGCTAATTTAGCATTATAGAAACGAATGCTCACCGAGCCATGGTGGTGCAATCCATGTGTTCATGCATGTTTCATTCATTCAACATTAGGCACCTGATGTAGAAAAAACCAGTACGTTGGGCTTCACGCTACCAGGGCTCGGCTCGGTTTGGCCAGTTCTCTTCTGTTTGTCCAAGGAGAGGAAGAGCTTTGTGCCTTGCTCATGGAAACACCGCCTGGTTAGACTGAATTTAGCCCGCAGGTGGAGACCGGCCCGAGGACGGCTATTGTCAGAGGGCATTGCCATAGAAGGAGGGGAAAAAAGATTCGCATGATGAAGTGTTCTTCATGGGTGAGAGCTTATTCTCTGGGCTTGGCCCTCCTTTTGGGTTTGCATATATGTATTTTTATTGTGCATACTGTTCATTTAGTTGAAATTTAAAAATCGGAACAGTACTGAAGGGCGTAAGAAGTAAAAGCCTCTTTCTCCCTCTTAATCCCACGTCCAGAGTAACCACCGTCAGTGGTATTTTGTGTATTTTGCCAGCAGTTTTACATGAATTATAAGGGTGTGTGTGTGTATTTTACAGCTTGGTTCTGTTTCTCTCACTGTGTCTTGGACCATTGGTCTGCGAGGAGACATAATATCCCCGTGCAGACCCAGCCAGTCCCTGTCAGGCTTCTCGGTGTTGAACAACAGAAACAGTTTCTGGCTCAGCTCGGCTGACAGGGTTTATTAGAATTGTTGGAACCCTTGGGAGTGGATGGGGGACAGGGAGCCAGGCTTGGGGTGTAGCAGGAATCGAGGGGCTTTGCAGAGCTGAGAAGCAGGAAGCAGGGAACATGGCAGCTTTTGCTGTGGCAGGCACAGCGTGGCCTGGACACCATCACACCCGTACAAGAAAATCCAAACACATCTCTGTCCTGGTGGTGTTACCTCAAGATTCAAGGTGCGTGCGTGTGAGTGTGTGTGCGCAAGTGCCTAGCAGCTAGTTGGTTGCGCCGGGGTTCACGCGCCCATCTCGGGGCCGGACCGGAAGACAGGTTGTGCAAGGATTCGGTCACCCCTCATTGCCGTATTTCCACGAGGAATTGCCCTCTCTAGGATTTGAGGGGCCCAAAGCAGCCAATTACAAGTTTTAAAAAGTTGGCAGTTATCACAAACATAGTCTGGGAAGGTGTTTGTGAATTGATTGCATGGTACACCTCTGTATCTTTTTTCCTGTGTGTGTGTGTGTGTATGTGTGCACGCACGTGAAGCTGTGTGTTTTTAGATCATCATGTCAGTGGCTTTGCAATAGCATTTTCAGTAGAGAAAGTAGAAAGATCTGTACAAAGCTTTCTTAGAGGAAAAGAAAAAAGAGAGAGAGAAAGTAGAAAGATATCCAGGGTTTCCTGTAGCGGGGTGGCCGACCAGTTTCATCATTGCTGTTCTTACAGGGGTTCACACCTTGTTCCTGGCAACGGAGTGCGGACTTTTGGCTTGCTCAGTTTTGGGAGCTCGCCTGTAATTCAGCCGATAAATGGTATAAACACTGATGATGCCATGCTACGCAATGGTGTGGGAGAATCTTCTATCAGCCCCTTGGCTGTGATTCTTCCCAGCCTCAGCTCTGCTCCCCTCCTGCCGTTCATACCGTGACATGCTGTCTGGCCCTGCTCATGCGTGTCCTGACACCGGGTCATTTATTTTCAAAGGAAGTGTTCCTGGAAGCTGTTCCTACACCATTACAGCTGGCAGTAGCGCCGCTGTCTCGGGCGATACTCCCAGGCCACGTAGATACTGCCCGCTAAAGCAGAATGGAACATTTCCATAACTCACTGCCCCGTCATTTTCTTCAGAGTGGGGGAGCCAGAGCTGAAGGAGAAGGGATCTTAGCTCATAACTGTGGTGAATATGTCTTTCTTTTGTAAATTTCCATCATCATATGAGCTTGTGAGCGCTCTGCTTGGACCCCTCCTGATGCCTTGGAGGAGACTAGAGTAAGAGCGGGCAGAACTTCTTTAGGTCCGTGGTAGATTCTCCTCTGTCCTCAGCAGCATCTGTAAGGCAGGGCAGAACAGAGAGTTCCCCCAGAAGAAACTGGGCTACTGTTAGGCAGGGGGTGGTCCGGGGCAGTTAGAACCCAATAAACGTCCGTGTGCCGGACTGTCTTAGCCTGCGCCTGGGTTACGGTGCAATTCTCCAGGACTGTTGTGTTGCTCAGAAGAGCCCCGAATCATGTTGAGTGCAGTTGCCCAAGAAGCTGCGGTGCACTGAGAAGCAGTCACCTACCAGCCCTGGGAAAGCACAGCCACTTGGTCCCGGGACCCCTGCTTCCCAGGGGAGTGCAGTGCCAGCCCGGGCCGTCTCGCCCCCCTCCCCCGCCCCGCTCATGTGCCCTGCAGTTCCCACATGCCTTCGTGTGCCCTGACCTCGTGTGTGCCTGTGAGATAGGTGGGACGCTTGGCGAACAGGCGGAGGGCAACTTGCCACGCGTAGCCTGCCCTGCCCCACGGCCGTGCAGTTACAGAAGTCAGGGACCCGACACTTGAATCCGAGCAGTGGGAGGGTAGTGGCGTGTGCCTGCTGGGCACCCTCAGTGCAAACCTGGCTTCGACTTTGTGGCTCTTCTGGGTGCACGCGTGAATGTGCTGTCTGTGAGTTTGCTGAGGGGTGGAGCGTCCTTATCGTGGCCAGATCTGAGCCCTATGTGAATCTCACTTTGCAAGGCAGCAGAAATGCCAGGTGAGTCTGAAATCAGATGTGTCTTTTCCTGATTCTGAGAGACTTGGCTTCCTCCTCGTCCTCCTCTTCCTGCTGCTGCTTTCTTGCCGGCTCCCGTAGTGAGTGGGCCTGGGAGCCCACCCGGGGGCTGGGGGCAGGCCTGGGAGGCCAGGAGCAAGGGGAAGCAGAGCATGTGGTGCCCTCATCCTGGGGTGCGCAGGTGACCGCCCCGCCGCTGCCCTGGTGTATCAGTGGTACAGAGAAGATCGTCTGTGCCTTGCCTGGGGACTCTCTGTTAACTCTGGTTTTTAAACAACCTATTTGTTGAACTTGTCTGCCGCCTTTTTATGCCAAGCGTCAAGAGAGGTGATAGAGAAATAGAAAATTCATACACAGACCGAAAATTCCAGTACCCCAAACAGTAGGGATGTACCATCACCCTGTCACGAAGCCAGGGAATGGCTTTTGGTGTGACACTGCGTGCAGAAAGGGTCTTGGGGTGGCGCCTGCCTTAACCAGGCACGGGGAAGGATCCAGCTCCATGAAGATGAAGTGCGAAAAAGAAAATGTAATCGGGAAAACGTGGGCATTTAATCAGCGCAGCTGACCTGCATGGGCGAAGATGCGAAGCCGGAGTGAGAGTCACTGTTCATGCCCCACATGGAAGCCCTCATCCAGCACGTGCGTTGACAGGAGATTTAAAATTGCCTTTTAAATAATCTGCAGGCTTGGCATGTGCGTCCACCCATGTGAAGGTAGTGGGTAGGCCAGGTGTGTTCTGGGCAGCGTTTGATGAGAAAGTCCTGCTATGTTGAGTTTACGGGTCTTGTAAAACTTCAAGGTATTAATTTGAGTTTCTCTTGAGGAAGTCGTACTTTTCTTAAGAGGATTAAAATTATGCGCACTCTTACATTTGCCTCCAGGAAACACAGGTGAAGGTTTATCACCTACCTACGGAGCAGGTCACCAACCTTGCGTAAGAGTAGCTGAATATGGAAAATTCTGTACAGACTTCGTAAGGGTTTAAACTCATTAAAAGTATAATCCACTGTTCTTTAAAAAACAAACAACAATCACAAATCTACCCCCACCCCCACCCCTGGCTGCACGTACATCCAGACAGGGTTTTTGCAAAGAGTTGGAGCATTTTTATTCCAGTAGATACCCTCACCCAGCATACCAAGAAATGTGTGTAAATGCCGCCATGGATTATTTAAAAGTATTCCAAACTGCTACTGATTATTAGGTCTTTGGTCAGTCAGGAGCAGCAGAAATGCACCATGACTACCCCGAGGCATATGTGAAACTGTGGTGTGTCCTGTTGGAGAGCTCGGGAGGGCATGGCGTCCAGAATCAGGCTCAACCGGAAATTCCGGCTCCCTTCTCACTCTGACACACTGCAGCTCCCCTGAATAATGCCAGGCCTGCCTGAGTCTGCAAAGGTGAGGGGGCCTCAGGCCCGCCCAGCTCCTGTCTGGGAGACTGCAGAGGAGAGGTGTGAAAGCATGCTGTTACCTAGACTGAGAGACAGAAATGCAAAGTGGGGGGGGGTTTTTAAAACGACCGTGAACATTTATTTATTGCAATATTTTATTCAATATTAAGACTGATGTAACTAGGTATTTTGTTGAAGGAATTAGTAGCAAAGTGGACCTGGTATGAAGGAGCAGAATAACTCGGTTAAATCCAAGGTTCGTGCAATTCTTTTCCCCCCAACTTTTTTTTTTTTCCTTGAGATGGGGTTGGGGTCTTGCTATGTTGCTCAGGCTGGTCTCGAACACCTGGGCTCAAGTGATCCTCCCACCTCAGCCTCCCAAAGTGCTGGGACTGCAGGCTTGCGCCACTGTACCTGATATCTCCCTCAACTTTATGTTTTGAAAAATTTCAAACCCTCAGAAAAGCTTGAAGAAAGGATTCAGCAATTATTGACAGTTTGCCAAATTCATTTTCTTTCTCACTACTGAAATTCTTCTCCCCTCTCCCTTCCTTTCGTTCCATTAGTGTGTAGGACTTTCTCCTACAAAACCCCCGTACTTAAATTCTTGGGGTTGTCACCCCTCAAAAATTAAACCCATGATAGCATTATTTAATATGTTGTCATATGGGAATTGCTCCAGTTGTTTGGCCCAGGTTGTAATCATGGATCATGGATGGCATTTGGTTTTATGTTTCTTTAGTCTCCTGTGTTTTACAGGAGTCCCCCACCTCTTCTTCATTTTCATTGCTTTTGTCTTTTCTGTGTTCCTTTTTGCATCTACTTGGTGCTTTTAAATCTCCCCTTTAACTATTTATTGGTAATTCTTACAAATATGGCAGCAGTAATGTCACCACCTTAAGTAGGCTTTTGTGACCAAAATGCCAATTATTATCGAACCAGGAAAATTGTGAAAGTTGGTTGAGACCATCCAGGGAGTTTTCATCATGGTGGTCTTTGTATTCGGAATTATAATGCAGGGCATTTGTACATGGGACCAATTATTTTGAGAATTGGTCAGAAACCATGACAACTGCCAGTGAAATATACTTTATTTTGTCAAATATCTGCTGAGGACACCCCATTTGTCTCCTGAAAGTCAGTATCTCCTGAAAGTCAATATCTAACACATGGATGCATCATGTTTCAGGGTCAAATGCTTTAAGGTTTAGTAAGCTTGTGTTGTAGGATTTTGAGCACTCTTGGAAATAAAAGGGTTTCTCCAGTAACATGGTAAGAAGAGGTATAACTGAGATCTTTTGTGATTACGTGATATCCACATTCATGCCATGTGCGACACAGGAATTGTCAGGAACCAGCCATGCTAATCTTGATTTATATACATGCAAACTGAGGAACAAAAAGCATGGTGAAAAGTTAAGTGGTAAGCATTATCACTCATAGAAACAATACACGATGTACAGTATGCTGCTTCTCATGCTGGAAGATATCAGCTGTCCCTTGACTTAAATCTCTCAGCATAAACAACTTCCAAAGAAAGTGCTCTGTGACTTTCCATCCTTTCTCTGTTGTCTTTGCCTGTTGCTGCCTGAACCCCATCCTGTCTCTCCCGGGCCAGGGGGCAGGTTCTGCTGCCAGTAGGTGGCGTCCACCTGTGCGCCTCAGTGGCTGCAGCTGCAAACTGCAGCCCTCGGGCCAGTCTCAGGCCCCGGCCCCATTTGATACAGCCTTCAAACTTGCTCTCGTTGCTGCCCCTCTGCTGGGATCCTGACAGCAGCATGAGGGACCACTGTCCTGATGTTCAGCCTTTAGCCTGGGGGACAAGCTAGGGAGGGTGGGGACCCAGACCAAACCCTCCGAGGATGCGGGGCAGAGTGCACGGTGTGAGACGGCATCACTCACTGTGTCTGCCCTGCATTGTTAGTCTTGTTTCTGAGAGCCCCCTTGTCTCTGATCCTAGCTGTTTGTTTGTTTATTTATTTATGTATTTATTTTTGAGACAGGGTCTTGCTCTGTGGTCCAGGCTGGAATGCAGTGGCACAATCATAGCTCACTGCAGCCTCAAACTCCTAGGCTCAAGTGATCCTCTTGCCTCAGCCTCCCAAGTAGCTGGGAGTATAGGCATGTGCCACCACACCTGGCTGATTTTTCTGTTTTTTGCAGAGATAGGGTCTCACTCTTGCTCAGGCTAGTCTCGAACTCCTGGCCTCAAGTGATCCTCCCAGCTCGGGCTCCCAAAGTGCTGGGATTGTAGGCACGAGCCACTACGATAGGCAACTTAGCCGTTTTAAAAAGGAGATTGGTCCTGGGATCCCAGAAATAGTCTTCTGTGGTTCTGCCACAAGACTTTCTACCAGAATTGCGGGTGAGGGGGTGGGGAGAAGGAGGCAGACGACAGAAGCATGGAAATCCTTCTTGGAGTCGTAATTAAAAGGATAAAATGAAAACTTCAGTGTAGACTCTATTTCCAGCAATCCATTTTATTTTTTGTCCCCAAGCCAAATGAAAATAAACAGTCATTCAAAAGTAATATTTATGTAACCTACAGAAATCTCGGTCAACTGAGGAAAAGATGGAATGTGGGTAAATGCAGGACCATCTCCGGAGTTTTCTCCCTGATTGTGGGCTTCGGTGTAAAGCTAATGGAAGAAAACAGTTTCGATTTTTGTGAGACTCTTCACAGTCATTTTGGTAAAATATTGACACGTGTGTGTGTGTGTGTGTGTGTGTACATGGAAAAATGGCTTCTACAGATTTCCTTTATAAGAGCTTCGCATTTTGGTCATTTTAATGGAATGTAGGACAAAAAAAAAATGTAATGCAGAATTTATTGCATTTTTAAGACCTCTCCAAAAAGATAACTCTAATTCATAATAGTCCAAGAAAGTAGATAGTTCTAGTTTAAAGGACTGCGTGTGCTTTAAATAATCCCAGGCTGCTCTCAGACTTCAGACCTTTTGGTTTAGAGCAGTGGTTCTCAGCCAGGGGCGGTTGTATCCCTCAGGGGTGATCTGGCAGTGTACCCGAGGAAGGTGGGGGGTGCCCTGACATTTATGGGTGGGGGCCCAGATGCTCTGCTACTCAGCATCCTGCAGTGCACAGGGCAGCCCCACCTCCAAGAGTGATTAGCCCCGGGTGTTAAAAGTGCCAAGGTTGAGAAACTCGTGGGAGGGTGTCTTGGAGCCTCATTTATGGATTTTTTATTGGAAAAAATAGACACATACATATACATACGTGTACACACGCAGGAGTGTAGATGACTCTACTGCACACACGGAGCATGCAGTGCGCATGCCTCCCGGGATCTGGTTATAAAATGCATGTCCAGCCTCTGCCCTGGGGGTCCTGGTTTCCTTCGTGCCGCTGCACTGACCGAGTCTGTATGGGTGGAAGTCGGTTATGACGAGGCTTTTTCAGGCAGGCTGGGGGAAATCCTGCTGCCTGGCCAGGATCCAATGTCCAGTCATGGTCTTCATAGCGCGCTAGTCGAGGTGGTGAGCATGTGCGCATGCAGTTTGGGTGATGGCGGTGACGCTGATGTTAAGATCAAAGGGCCTCTTTTGCTCTCTTGCTCAAGGCTCCAAAGTAGAATAGATTTTGTATTTTCAAAATGTGGTTTTACAACGTCCCAATTTTTAGTGCAGCTTATTTCAACAAAGTGTTCTTTTGCACGTATAAATTGCTTATGCCACCTTGCTCCCCTGTGGGTTCTGGATAGTGATGGGCAAAGCTAGAGGGGGCTCTTGTGCAGCTATAACCCCTAGAAACATGGGGAGGAATTGTGTTGGCCTGTCTTCGTCGTTTTGGAAACGTTTTTGTTCCAAAGTATGTGTGCAAGAGATAGGGGATATTTCTCCATGTTTAGCTTCAAATATAACATTTAGGAAAAGGAGAATGAAGTCACGGTGCAACATTCCATACACACGTGCAACGCTGGGTGCTCAGCTGGCTCCGTGGCTGCGGAGAGCAACAAGCTAGTTTCTCCCTGGAGAACCTCAAGTCTGGCCAGAGAGGCAGACGGGGGAGACTGGTGACCCCACTGCCAGGCAGAGCTGGTATGGGTGGTGCCTGCTGGACCTGGGTGCCGTGCGGAGCCCTTAGGAGAGGGAGGAGGCGAGAGGTGCGCTTGTCCAGAATGGGTGGGCTTCCGAGAGGGCAGGGCCACATCGCACAAAGCCCGGCGCAGCGCGCCCAGGTGTCTGGGTCCAGCCCAAGTGGTGAGGCGGCAGTGAAGGCAGAGGAGGGTCTTCGGGTGGGCCTCCCTTTGGGGCTGTAAGTCTTATAGTTGTTTGTCTTGTGGCTTCAGAATAATACGCTTCTGGTTTGGGTGTTTTGGGGAATGTGTGTTGGGGCTTTGGGGATTGAGCTGGCCCCATAGGCATTGAGGGAACTGCTGGCGTTTCGGTGCGGTTACGGGAAGTGCTGTGGAATTCAGATCCCAGCTCTGGCACGGGGTGATCTTGGGAAGATCATCTGTTGTCGGTCTATTTATCTGTGTTTGGGGATAATAGTGTGTGTCAGTTAGATTAAATGAGATAAAAGTAAGGATTCCATCAATGTCTGTGTGCCTGCTGAGTTCTCGGTCGAGTAGTAGGAGTTGGCCAGGCTTGCATGTCACTCTGACCGCAGCTGCTGCATGTCCGAGGCGGAGTCCGTGCATGCCCGTCCTCCCACCGTTTCCTACAGATGGTGAGGCGGGGGCCGTGGACCTTGTGCGCACAAAGTCCAAAAGCAGGCAGCAATGTGCGAATTCATCAAAAGCAAAGAAAGGTGATCAAAGTGGTAAGAAGAATGCTGCCACCTACAGTCATCGTTTCTGCTGCCATCACCTCATGTCATCTTTCGTGGACTCCAGATTATTTTCTCATTTCTCAAAACGGTCCTTGGTAGCTGTGGTAGGTGGAGCAATGGCCCTCAGAATATGTCCCCGTCCTACTCTTAGAACCTGTGAATATGTAACCCCACATATTCTAGCAGGTTTCATCTTCCCCCAATTCTGTTGTGACTGTAACAAGACACATTTTATGCATTTCAATTTTCATCACAAACCAGCTAAAAATCGTATTATGTACAAATATGACTTGATTCAATAAAGTCTATTGTTTGGGTATAATTTGAATCAGAAAGCCATGCTCTGTGCCTCTTACCAATTTATATGACGCTATTGTGCTTTTGACATGGCAAAAGGGACCTTGCAGATGTGATTTAAGGATCTTGAGATAGGGAGATTGTCCAATTGGGCCCAAAAAAATCACTGAGGTGCTTCTCAGTGGACTAGGGCAGCAGGAGGAACAGAGTCCCAGTGGAGGGCCTGGTGCAGTGGCTCTCTCCTGTAATCCCAGACCTTGGGAGCCAAGGCAGGGAGATCACTTGAGGCCAGAAGTTTGAGACCAGCTTGGGCAACATAGCTAGACCCCGTCTCTACAAAAAATAAGAACAATTAGCCGGCCATGGTGGCATGCACCTGTAGTCTCAGCTATTCAGGAGGCTGAGGCAGGACGCTCGCGTGGGCCCAGGAGTTTGAGGCTGCAGTGAGCTATGATGATGCCACCACACTCCAGCCTGGACAACACAGCAAGACCCTATCTGAGAAAACAATGACAACAACAAATCCCAGAGATATGAGGGCATATGCAGAGGCTGGAAGGGATGAGAGCGGCCTCTAGGAGCTGCGCAAGGTAAGGAAATGGATTCTCCCTGGGTCCTCCAAAAGGGGACCCAGCCTGTGACCCATGTAGACCCCTCGTGTCCAGAACTGTAGGAGAATGAGTCTGTGTTGCTTGAGGCAGCTGAGCTTGAGGTCGTTTGTTACAGCAGCAGTAGGAAACTAACACAGTGGGTCAACAGGCCAGATGTTAGAGTCAAGCGCTTAATACAGCTGATCACGGGCAGGAGATCAGGGCCTGGGACTTCTGAAGCTGGCTCTGTGTGTGGCTTCCTGCTCCCTTTTGCAGTGGGAAATGCCAGCTCATGGGGAGGTCTGTTAGCTGTGAATTGTCATTTTCACCGATCCCATCCTCCCAGTGCGATTAATGTTGCTGAGCATAAATGACCGAATTTGACACCCCCCCCCCCCCCATTTTTTTTTAAAACATAGGAAGACAAACCTGCAAACTTCTGGTTTTATAATGATGGTTCAGTCCAAGATAGAGGAATTCACAGCAATTAGCTGAAATTAAAGTGCATGAGTTTTATATATATATATATATTTTTTTAGCAGTGCTGGTCCTAACACAGTCTGGAAAAAGCTGTGCAACTTGGCAGTTTAAAAAATATATTTAAATAACATATTTATCTTCATTGTTCAAGCTTTTTTCATGTGCAATGACAGAAAATTGAATTTCTTAATCCACTTACATTGAATTATAAATCCACTTAGGAAACCAGGCTTCAGGTATTAGAATTCTTAACTCGTAATAAGCTAATATTCTATCGGGTTTCATCTTCCTGGATTCTGTTGTGACTGTAACAAGACACATTTTATGCATTTCAGTTTTCACAAACCAGCTGAAAATCATGTTATGTACAAATATGACTTGATTCAATAAAGTTTATTGTTTGGGTATAGTTTAAATTAGAAAGCCATGCTCTGTGCCTCTTACCAACTTATGTGACGCTATTGTGCTTTTGACATTAGAGGAAATGCACTTACTTAAAATCCCCTTGTATCCCAGAGCAAATGAAGCATTTTCATGCTTTTAAAAATTGGAAGTAGTCCCTAGTTTTTTTATTGTACAATAGCGATGTACCTATATATTGTATTTAATATTTATATACAAGTGCATAGATACTATCTTTGCTTCAAGGATCGCAGAGAACTTTTAATAACACTGGCTTTATTGAGGTATTATTTACATACCACAAATTTCACCTCTTATAAGTGTACAATTCAGTGATTTTTAGTAAATTCACAGAGTTGTACAGCCATCAATGTGGTACAATTTTAGAACATTGTTGTCACCCCTGTAGAAATCCCTGTACCCATCAGCAGTCACCCCCAGCCCCTGGCAACCACTAGTCTATTTTGTGTCTCCATGGATTTGTGTATTCTGGACATCTCATACAAATGGGATCATACAACATGTGGTCTTTAGTGTCTGGACTCTTTCATTTAGTTTTTAAGGTTCATCCATGTGGTAAGATGAATTGATACTTTGCTCTTTTTTATTGTTGAATAATATTCCAGTGTTATAAATATGCCACATTTTGTTTACTCATTCATTAGTTGGTGGACATTTGGTTGTTTCTATATTTTGGGTATTATGAATAAACCTGTGAACAGGCGTGGTGGCTCATGTCTGTAATCCTAGCACTCTGGGAGGCCGAGGCAGGAGGATCTCTTGAGCTCAGGAGTTCGAGACCAGCCTGAGGAGCAAGAGCGAGACACTGTCTCTACTAAAAATAGAAAAATTAGCCAGGCATCGTGGCACACACCTGTAGTCCCACCTACTCAAAGGCTGAGGCAGGAGGATCGCTTGAGCCCAGGAGCTGGAGGTTGCTGTGAGCTAGGGTGACCGCACTGCACTCTAGCCCGAGCTGGGCCCTTCTGTTTATGTGAGTGTAATGGCCTCGTAAAGATTGGCCTGGATGGACAGAGAATAAAGGAACCGATGAACGATTTCCAACATAAAGGAATTGTGAGGTACTGATTTGCCCAAGGCCCTGCCGAGACTCAGGGCTTGGGCCTGAGGGATAAGCGAGTACTTCCCCATCCTAGTTCTGTGCCTTTCAGCGCCAGGACTGAAGCTCCCAGCTAGAGTGCAGTTCCTTCCCAAGGCGTTGCTCTCCATTCTCCACTTCCACGGCCCTGACTAGAATGAAGACTAGCTTTGGTTTTTAAGGCCCAGGCTGAAGTTTGCAGCATCGGGAGTGAGAATGGAGGTTTTCAGAGCAGGAGTCTAAGGGAGGGAGGAAGAGGACACTGCAGCAGGGCACAAAGTATGAAATGGGAAGTGCCCCAAGGGGAGCTTGAGCAGAATTCTAAGGAAAAGGAGCACAGAGCCCAACTAAGGTGAGCTGGGTGAGGGCTGAGGGGTCTCACTCACCCTCATCCCCCTCTGGCCCCGAGTGACAGATGTCTTGAAGACAATTTTGCAGCTTCTCATTTGAGATGCTATCAGAGACTACATGTGGGTTGTATTATAAGCTCCTTGAAGTTCAGAACTATATCCTAAGAGTGGTTTATAAAGTGCACAAAATGCAAAGCGATGTTCAGGGCTGTAAAGTGGTATGAAGAGAGTACAATGGGAGCTCAGTGGTACGAGAGAAGATGTAGAATATTAGTTTCCTATGGCTGCTGTAACCAACTACCACAAACTTAGTTGCTTAAACAACACAGATTTACTCCCTTAACAGTTCCGGACATCGTGAGTTCAAAATGGGTGTCCTTGGGCTACAATCGAGGTGTCTGCAGGGCTCGAGGGGGAACTGTCTGGTTGGTTTGTTTCTGTTCTAGAGGCTGCCTGTGCCCCTTAGCTACTGACCCCTCCTCCAGCAGTCCCACCCTGCACCGGTGGCCTAGTTGGTCTCATGCTCCATCCCTCTTCCTCATTCATAGGACTCTCTTGATACATTAGAACCAATTTTATCATCCAGGATAATTTCTCTTTTTGAGGCCAGCTGATTAACAACCTGAATTCCATCTACAGCTATCACTGCCCCTTGCCATGTAACCTCACGTATTCACGGTTCACAGGGATTAGAATGTGGACAATTTGGGGGGGGGATGTGGGGGGGAGTTATTCCACCTACCGCAGGTGGCACCCGGGCAAAGTGTGATGCATAATTTCTTCTTGGAAATAGCCTGTATCATTTCAAAGCAGCAGGTGTAGGAAGCTTCCTTTGACGATTCTCACAGTTCTAACCTAGGGCCGTTTTCACCTACTTTGCCATGTTAGAACCACCAGGTTGAATAACTCCCAGCTTCTTTTTGTAGGAACCTATGTCTTCTGGGACCTTGACATTCCTAGCTTCTCATTCTGGAGCCTACACCACCTTGATTGTTGGCCAGGATGTCAGTGGTATTACCACTGGTGTTGACCAAGATGTCAGTACTGCCGACAGTGTCTTGTAATCTGTTGTCCAAATTGGAACACTTCTGAAAGGGAAAGGGGCACTATTAATAACCCTGAGACAACAGGGGTCCAATGGCATCGTCTCAAGCACCAGCCCTACTAAGGCCTTAGTACCACAGTGCTTTGGATTAGTCATCAGTCTGATAAGCCAGCGTTCTCTAGTAGAGATGACTTGTTTTGGGGTCTTTGAGACTAACTTCCCAGCAGAGTAAAGAGAAGCTGATTTTTAGTTCTAAGAGTAACCACTCTTTAAACTTGGGGAATACTAAGTGTGTGTGTGTTTTAACTAAACTTGGTGATGATGTTTCAGACAGGTGCACACATGCTGGCGGACTGCTCTTTGTGTGCCACGCACTTGAGGGACAGTGGGGTGCAAAACAGACCTGCACCTAACATCATGGGTCTTACTGTTTAGGAAAAAGGAAAGGTAGTAAATAGATTCTTAGCTAAAAATTATTTATTAATAAATAACTGATTTTAGATTTCTGAACTCCAAAACTATAAGAGAGTAAATGTGTTTTGTTTTTCTCCAAAAGAAAAATTAGTTAAATGAATTTAATTCTGCACAGGGGAACCATGGAGACATTTAAGTGTTAGTTACTGCTGTGTAGTAAACTTGGCAGCTTAGAACAATACACATTTATTAAGGTTTTTGTGGGCCAGGAATTCAGACACACCATAGCTGATGATCTCTCACCAGGCTGAAGGCAGACGGTGTCTGACCAGTCTCATCGGAAGACAGCTGGGGAAGAGGGTCGTGGCAGGACGCTGTTCTCCCAGGCTGCTGGACTGGAGACCAGCCTCGGTTCCTGCCCACGTGGGCCTCTCCAGCACGGAAGCGTGCTTTATCCAAATTCGCAAGCCAGGAAGGCGGAAGGAGAGAATGAGTTTGCTAGCAAGAAAGAAGTCACATAACCTTTGCTGCACTCTGTTAGCTAAAAACAAGTCACTAGGTTCATAACCAAGCGGAGGGGATGTTGGATTAGGCGCTATGGGAATGGCCAGAGCTGCGAGGGCTCAGGGAAGGCCTCTCCGAGGCAGTGGGGTTAAACTCAGCCCCGGGGAGCGTGGGGGAGAGGGCTGGCAGCCAGGCTGGGGCGAGGCTCGTGTGGTACCCTGATGCACGTACATCCCCGGGGGGCTAACCGGGACACTGGGACAGTAGCAGTGCAGTGACTCTGGTCCTTGGGTTTCACTGAATATATTGCTGTCCTGATTAGCGTGTTAAGTTTTTTTCTGAAATTCTCACTCAGATTTGTGAAGAAATTTTAATGCTGTTTTATAATTATTTCCCAGGAAATCTGGAAATTTGTCCACACACACACACACACACACACACACCCCAGGCATTGTTTATGGACTCAAAGTCAGTTGTTGCATGTGTACTATTTTGCAAATACCTGTAGCCCCTCGGCTGACTAAAAGAAACACAAATTATTTTAAAGGCATCTCTGAACTAACTGCCATTATGTAGTCTTGCCGCCATTAGGTATTTTTTTCTGAAACATTAGGTAATAAAAGTGCAGCTTTTTTTTTTTTTTTTTACGTAGATGACCTGTGAAATTTTTTGACACTCAAAAAGTGGTGCTTGTTGTTTGCTGCGGCGTCGCTTTCAGTAGTGTGGAGTTGAGCGCAGTGGCGAAAGATTGGATAATGAGGCAGGATCTAGCCATATGATGGGTTACTAGGCAACCATTAAAAATAGTCCTGTAGAAGTGGTATATTTATTGGCACCAAAATGTGTTTACAATGTAATGCAGCAGTGTTTCTGTAACCCTGAGGGAGTGGGGACTCTGAGTGCTTCTAAAATGTTTTCTTGGAGTAAGCCAGGCTGCAGGGAGGTCTGCACACTTCTGCAGCATTGTTTATCCACTCCTAAGTTTGATTTACTTAGCTGTGCTTTAGTGCTGTGCAGTTATCCTACACTGAGGGGTATTTTAAGCAGTGTGCCAATGAACTATCCCCCATGTTTACTGAGGATGGCGAAGTGTTGTACATAGTCCACTACTTCCCCTTTCTGGGACCCATGGGAGAAATTGTGTACATGTCTCAGAATTATAGAAGCTGTGTTTCTGATGCACGTGCCTTTATTTTTTGTATACTGTGAATCAACATCTCATCATGTTTCCTTCTTTGAGGAGATGTCTAGGAAACTCAGAATCAGATGCAGGGTTCCTTCCAACTGACGGAAGGTCACATGCCATGGCAAACTCTGGGTGACGCCTTCCCCTCTGGACTCTGTCTCATTTCCCCTGCCATGATCTTCTCTGTGTGCCCTGGTTCACCCAGTTCATTATTTTATTTTTGCTATTTTGTATGTGCTTTTGAAAGCCACACCAAGGTTTTTCTCTTCTTTTCTTTTCCCGGGTGGGGAATTAGAAGTATTTCAGTGAATGAGAACACTGTAGCTTCTTGGAGGTTGTTGGCTCGCAGTAGCGTTTGAATTCTGATGTGTTAGCGGCATCTTATTTTAATCTAGCCGCTTCCTGTTGAAGTATAATACCTCAGGACAGAGTATATTTCTAAATTTAGTGTGGTGAATACTGTATCAAAAGCAGCTGGTGCTCAGACCCTAGGTCAACTTTCGAGGTCATTCAGGTCTGAATGTTAAAGTTCTTTAAAATCAATGTAGAAAAGAAAGGTTCATAACGATTAACAGAGCTGATGTAGCTGAACAGAGCCACATCACTGAATTTTACTGGAATTAAAAATAAATAAATTCTTGGGCTTAAAGCTACATTGAATGGGAGTGGAAATTCTTTTCTGTCCCTGTAACTGTTGTGTAGCAGTTTCCTCTAAACTCCATTGAAAACTGGGCCTCATAGCTGTGAGTATACTTCATAACATTTGTTGAAAAGCAGGAAATGAAAATGAGGTATTGGAAGTGAAAGTTCTTACATGTCTCCCATGAAATGAGTCTAAGGAAGATTACTGCAGAAAGAACAGCTAATTTGTTTATCGAATGATAAGAAGGAAAGGTTTGGAGCCACTCTGTGCCGTCATCTCAGCGCCTGCATTCTCTGTTGATCAGAGCTAATAATGATGCCCTCCAGGTGATAGTTTTGATGAGCCAGGAGCTATGCCATGTGTTTGACGTTATAATATCTGTCCCTCCCAGCAGCCACGTAACCTAGGTGTCCTTCATCCCATTTTTACAAGGCTCACAAGTTCTTGTCTGGAGCCACACAGCTAGTAATTGACAGGGCTGTAAGCCAGTTCCGTCACCACGGAGTTTATTGACAAAGCAACTGTAGGCAGTATTTATGGTGCTCCCTGTGTGCCAGGGAGGGTTCTATGCTCCTTCCGGGTATGAGTGGTAGCATGTACTCCTAACATTGTTGGGGGTTCAGTTAGTTATCCCCTTTGTGCAGATGAGGACCAGGAGGCTCCAAGGACACCTAGTCCAAGGATGCTGTGGCTGGCAAGGGCTGGAGGGTGGTTCTATCCCAGCCCCTCTGGCCCTGGCGTCCGTGTTGGTCATTGCCAGACCAGCTGCACCCCAGATAAGAGTGTGGCATCTGTCTGCGTCACAACCAGACAAGGCTCTGAGACCAGGCTCCCTGCCTTGTATCTCACTTTCATTCTGGAATCAGAGGTGCAAGGACAGGCTGGGCCCGATGAGGGAGCTTGCAGAGAGGGTGAGGCCGCTGAAGCAGAGAGGGGGGTTAAGAGCTGGACACCTGGGCTCTCTCAAAGGAATCAAGCTGGGGAACAGGAAGCCAGTTAGGAGACCTTGCTAATAGCCCGGATGAAAGATGGGGGGTAGGTCCAGGCAGACTCCGTGGTGTTCCTGAAGCAGGTGCAGACAGATCGCAGAAATATTCATGAAGCTGACTTGCCAGGGCTTGTTTGCCATGGAAAAGCCCTCTCGCCTCCTCTTGTCCTTAGATGACACCTGCACAACAGGGTCCTCTGAGTCCGGCACCCAAAGTGACATGCACACCTCCTGTAGAATTGCGTTGTTCTTACTGAAGCGGCCATTGGAGGGTGCCAGGAACGTTTCCCACCCCCAGCTGTGGCAGCCTGAAATGTCTCCAGGCACTGCCAAAATGTCTCTTGGTAGGAGCACAGTCATTCCCCAGTTGAGGACACTGGTCTGAAGGCTTGGGGCCAGGATGACCCTCAGTGTGAGCTAGAGCAGAATTCCCAATGGCTCCCACCTCCCCATCTGCCCACCCCCTTTTAAACAGTTTCCGCTTTTGGAAAAGGCTGGGGCTTAAAAGTCATCCTGAAGGCACTCATTTCCAAAGGGGTAAGAATCAGAAAGTTGGGTAGTTTGGATCTCTGCCTTACACGGGCGTGATAGTTTCTTACAGTGAAACTCCCGTATTTGTAGGAGTGTTGGGTGGTGGTGGTGGTTTTGTTAAGGAAGGTAACGAGGAAGGAGAGAATTGGGGAACTGTTTCCCACAATCCAGCCAGGTTGCAGGGAAGAGCATGAGGGGACTTTACTGCGACAAAGACACAGGTACCAAGGCCAGAGGAGCCACCTCCGGGTTGAATGACAGAAAGCCCTGTGTGCCATCTTGAACAGGGTGTGTGATTAGTTGAGTTGTCATTCCCTTTAGACATCTGTTTTCAAAATGAATTCTCTTCAAGTTCTAATCCCTTCTGCTGTGATGAGCATAGAAACATGTTCTTTGGGGTGAAAGAGAAGCCTTGTGAAATTGGTACATAGGAAGTGCCAGTAGCACCTCTTCCTGATGTCCTCGGTACGGAGGTGGCAACGGAAGCAGCAGTTTGGTTTGTGAATGGGAATGTGTGTGTGCGTGTGTGTGTGTGTGCGTGTGTGTGTGTGTGTGTGCGTGTGTGTGCGCGTGTGCACACTTTAATGCCCAGTTCTTGAGTTGGCTGATACTTTTTTTTTTCTTCCTGTAGAGATTGGTGTCCTAGGTTTTGAGGTACTTATGTAAATGAATAGTCGAATTTGGTGACTGGCAGAGGGAAATTGTCATCGTATTTAATTGCTTTCCAAAAGGGATTTGCTGGATGTTTTGTTAAATGAAACTGAAGACAGCACAATTGACCTTTCCAGGTGAGGAGGGAATCAGATGTGTTTCGCGAATGGTAGAAACTGAAACCTGAATACCAGGACCATATGGTGTTGAGCAACTTTTATCATAATTCCAGTGAATAAATAAAGTGCTTGACAATTACATTCAAAATTGAGCTTAGTGCTCATTACAAAATGTGGAGACAGTGCTTTGGGAGATGAGGGAAAGATTAATTAGGATTCTCTTCTACTTTGTGATGCACTATGCCACCTCTAAACAAAACCCTGATTAGTTTATGTGATGATTACCTTTATAAAATTTGGAGTTGTATCTGTGGGAAGAGATTTGAATTGCTGTTGATTGGCAGTTTGCTGAATTTGCAACATCATATTATCCTAACACTCTTATATATCATCTTTAAATGGGATTCTTTTTCTCTCACTAAAGATTAGTTTCAACCACTAAATAAAATTTAATCTATCATTGTAATTTAAATAATAATAAATACCTAGAAACAAATATTATGTGACTGATAGCTTATTAAAGTTTCCCGTGGGTTTGTGTTTTGTTTCAAAGTATTGATTTTGCCGGTGGTGCAAGTATGAAATATTTGTTATTAAGACTCACAGACATTAAAGAGGAAATCGTTGGTGTGTGTTTTTCCCTCCTTACTTGAATAGCTCATAATTTTACACGGAACTTGTAAAACCTACACGCATAATAAAATTTCATATTTTGTGGAAACTAATGGATATTAAATGACTTATCTGGAGTAGACTAAGAAAATATGTTTCTCCATTGATCCTTGAAACGAAAATGAACAATTTCCCCTGAGCATTTATTTCCCTGTACATATAGCACTAGTATGTCTTTCTTCAAAGTTCGTTAAAGAAACATTAGTGACCTTCTTTTGGTTTTAATGCTGCCCTGTGTTTGTTTTATGTACACACCTATTACATGCCTGCTGTATGTTGTATTCTAGGCACTAAGCTTTAATGAAAACTGATTCCCGGTAATTTAGATGGAACACTAGGCTTGTGTGCTTTGGAGCAGGTAGATAGAACTTTTGCAGTTTGGTTTTGTTCTATTTTCCACCTAGGTCATTGTCACCAGAGTGCCTGGACAACGATTTATTACATTCGTGGCATTTATGGAGTGAAGGGATGTACGCGTGCATGCATGGAGAATGCCCTGTGAGCTCACTGCAGCCTTGAACTCCTGGGCCCGGCTGATTTTTCTTATTTTTAGTAGAGACGGGGTTTCACTGTGTTGCCCAAGCTGGTCTCAAACTCCTGGCCTCAAATGATCTTCCACCTTGACCTCCCAAAGTGCTAGGATTACAGGTGCAAGCCACTACGCCCCAGCCTAGAATTAGCATTTCTTACCAAAGCATGCCATTAGTTGTCTTGTTTGTTTTAGGGTTTTTTTTTGTTTGTTTGTTTTTAATGCTTGCTTCCATTATAATACATGTTACTGTTTTGTGACGTACTTTTATAGCTTCCCTCTTTATGTTTTGGGGGTAATAATAATAAAACCCATCCATATGCACAGAGGAACGTTTCTTGTGGATAACCATTCTAAAAGGTCCCTGTGTAAAATTACAGAAATTTTAGCATAGTTTACAGCAGGCTCTCTCTACCTTGGCAATGTTGACATTTGGGTCAAATAATTCTTTGTTAAGAGGGCATGTCCTGTGCATTGTAGGATGTTCAGCAGCATCCCTGAGCTCTACCCTCTAGACGCCAGTGCCACTCCTCCCGCAGTCCAGACAGCTGAAAATGTCTCCAGACTTTGCCCGGTGTCCCCTGGAGGCAGAATCACCTGTTTGAGAACCACCGATTTGAAGGATTTTAAAATCTGTTGTTGAATAAATCTTCTTAATATACACAAATGCTGTTCGATGTTGATAATACAGGAAATAAGAGCTTCATGACTTAGAACTTGAACCCCATGGCAAATGAAGTGGTTCAGAATCCTCTGGCACTGTAGCGTCCCTGATGCTTGCGTCAGTGCCATGTGAGTTAGCACCTGGCCCTTGGCCTCAGTACAGTCAGGGCTTGCTTAAAAAAAAAAAAAAAGGAATCGGGGAGGCTGCAGATTCTCTGTCATGCTTAGTGGCTTCTGAAAACATTTTTTAGATTTTTCACGTTGTTGTTATCACGGTACAACTTGAATTTCTCTGGAGTTGAAATGTTAATCATTATGGCAAAAAAATTGCACTCCTTGGATGTGTCCCAGTGCTGCTGGCTGGGACACACACGCACACAGATCCTCCTCCTCCCCCACCCTGTGATTCTTTTGCAAGTTCTTAGTTAAGTTCTTTGTAAGCGTTTTCTCCTGGAGTTGACAAAGGAAGTCAACGGGAAAATGGCCCCTCACATTTTTTGATGTGGATGAAACCTTATAAATAATTTAAAACCCTTGTTTCACAGCTGAGGAAACTCTGGTCCAGAGAGGGTTTCTTACAATTTATTAAGAGCAGAATGGGGCCTGTGCCTCTCTCCTCCTCCTCCTTCCTCTTCGTTGCTCCTTCCTCCTCCTCCTCCTTTCTTCTTCTTCTTCCTTCCTCCTCTTCCTCCTCCTCCTCTTCCCCCCTCCTTCCTCCTCCTCCTTCTTTTCCTCTTTTCCTTTCTAACGTAACGCATACGCATACGCCCAGTCATGCTGGAGAAGGCTGATGGAACGGACAGGGGAACGGCCCAGGCACCTGGCAGTGCGCGAGAGTTAGTCAGGATTTTCTCACTGTTAGAAGTTCCAAGTGTCACCTGCCAGGGCTGTGCACCCTTGGTGAGCTTGCAGAATACATAAAAGAGGGGAGAGGCAGGAGGTGTAGTCCCTGTGGTCGTTCCATGAGGTGCTCCTTTACCCCAATTCCTGATGACCCAGGCTGGGTGGGGGCTTAGGGGGTGCAGGAGCTCCTCCGAGAGGAAAGCTCTGGGCTGACTCTTGTCACCAGGGCGGCTGTGGCGCCGGCAGGTGCAGCTGCCGCAGCTGCTCTTAAACCAGTGGCCAAAAGAATGAAATTGGTCCCTACCGGTCAGGTGCAGAGCTCCCTGTCTGAGTCCCTGCATCCTAACTGCCCTGTCCCCTCCCCCAGGGTTGGCTTCCACACCGCCCCCCCCCCCCCCCCGGGTTCAGTAGATGAAGGGTTCATGTGTGGCCCAGCTAGGGAGCCCTTGGCTTCCTACCCACGTGGGTTGTCAGTATTTTGGGGTTGTGCCATCTGCAGAGCTGTCTTGCCCAGGAAGCCCCTTCTTTCCTCAGCTGGACAGGGCACCGCTCACCCGTCAGGTACCCTGCCACCTGCGTCCTCTCCTGAGCACTGTGAGAGCATCACCCCACATTTTCAGAAACCTCAGTGCCTCTGGCTTGTCCCCTTCTATTGCCTTTTAACACCACTCAAATTACGGCCCCTTTCTCTTTTTGTCACCCGAGTTCTCGGGCCAACTCGAACACCACCTCCTCCATGAAGCCCCTGGAGGTTTCCTCCACTCAGACCAGAACCCACAGAGAGGAAAACATGATTCTCATCAATGAAAATGTGCAGAGCAGATGCACATTTTGTTGCCGTTCTGTACAAGGCACTCAGGTCAGTTAGACCTGAGCCTGCAGGAAGCCCACGTGGGGAATGTGCCTGCGTGGTTCAGGAATAGCCTCTGCACCTCCGCTCCCTGGTCCGTTGTCAGCGGGGGTCGCTGTAGGGATTACAGTCACTGTTGTCATTGGCATGTCTCTCCAGGCGGCCTTTGTCCTGGTCCAGGACACAAGCTCTTTCCATCTTGGCATGCTCCAGTGGTCAGTACTCGGTCCTTTTTGAGTGACGTCTGTCACCAGAAGCCAGGGACGTGGCACCATTGTGGATTTCCTCCTGCCTTGCAGACACGCCTTCTCTCTCCTTGGCCGGCTCCTCTTCCTGTCGGCGTTTGGTCCTCGGTTTATAGCTTTAGACCGGTGGTTCCCAACAGGGGGGCTGTGCCCTCCTGGGGATGGTTTTGGTTGTCACAGCTGGAGAGGCAAGGGCTACTGGCATTGAGTGGGCAGCGCCTAGGGTTGCTGCACGACATCCTAAGGTGTGCGGGACAGCCCCCCGTCCCTGAGAACGGTCCGGTCAACAGCGTCAGGGCTGTGGAGGTCGAGAGACCTGCTGTAGGTGCTCCCACGCGGGCCGCAGCTTTGAAGACGGCGGTTACCCGAAGACCACCCCAGGCGTACCTCGGTAAATGTGACCCATGCTTGTCTGCTTGTCCAGTTGACACTCCCCTGTGAGGTCGAATGGGCATTTCAGAGTTAACGTACACACAGGCATCTCCTCAGCCTTCCTGCATCCCAGAGCCCGGTGCCACTTTCCGAGTTGCTGCCCTCTCCCCAAACTTGGGAGCCCTCCTTGGCTGTCCCCGACCCTGTCATCCTCGGCTCCCCTTGCTCTCACTGAGCCCCACAGGGCCCTGTGCACGTCTGTCCATCTCCCCTCTGCTGTGTGCGGTTGTGTCTCCACTGAGCAAAAGCCTTGCTGGGTCTGCTGCAGATGCAGTGGGAAGCCCCTGTGGGCTTTGTAAGTGGAAGGGTGATCGGATTTTCTTTTTTAGTGAAGTGAGCTGACGGGGGTATGGTTTGACGTGCATAGGATCTGACTCCTTTCGATGGCTGCGGAGTCCTCTGGGACCTGGGACCTGCCACCCCTTTCTTCTGCTGTCCTGCCTGGGCCTCCCTCCCTCAGACCCAGTTCATTCCTGCCACGGGACATTTGCACCTGTTGTGTCCGCAGCCCGGCCTCTCTTGCCCCATTCAAGGGCCCCTTCCTTAGACAGCTCCACCCGGGCCCCCACATAAAGTAAACTCCCCATCTCCGGGTCACCGTCTGTTCCACCGCCCGGTGTGACCCCCGAGATTTCTGTCTTCTCAGGTTCTCTCGTGCATTTGTGTGCTAGCTGATCTTCTCTGCCCTGCCCTTGCCGAGTTCCACGGCACTTCCGTCTTCCGCAAGACCCAGCACGTGGTTCTCATTGGTGAAAATTTGTTGGGTTGTATTGACACTAGAAATACCTGTATTTTCATTTCGTGTGCTTTAGGACGGTAGAGAACACTGTGCCTGTCGTTAGAGTAGATTTTTCAGCTATTGAAATTGCCTGGCAATGTTGTGATCACGATCAGCTCTGAGATAACAGTGAGTTGTGAGCAGGTTGGTGCGAAGCGTCTCACTGCGTGCTGTAAACAGAGGCTTATGCCTTAAATTCTCCAGGGGTGGCTGTCTGCCATCTGACGCGTCGCGTCGTTAACACAGCTTGGTAGTGTTGCTCACTAATTCAGACATCTGCCCTGTTGGGAGCGACTGTGAATATACCTCAGGAGGTGTTCATTGATGTTTTTGCCTTAACTTGGGGTATTTTTCATTAACAGGTAATTGAAGGTAGAAGAGAGGCCGGAAACTAAACCCTCAAAAGAAGAAGGGATCTGCCTGCCTTTGGCTCTGAGTAAGTGACATTGTGAAGTGGATTTCTTACTGCATGATGAATTAACTGTCAATGGCTTCATCCTTTCTGTGCTTAAAAAATAAGTAAGACCGTATTGGCTTTGTGTACCGGAAACAGTGATTTCTCAAGATTTCTGGTAATAGGTGATTGTGCTAGCAGAGGAAAATGCTGAGTATCGTTATTAACGCTTCATAGCAAACTGTCTTATGTAGCTTCTGAAAGTCAGATAAGAATTTTGAGAAAGAAAAATGGAGACTGTTATTAAGATGTGTGTGCTTTTGAGTTGAAACATAGTTTCTGATCTTTTTTCCGATACACATTTGAGGTGCTTGTTTTGTTTCACCCACGTTACAGTGCGGTCCGTGCTCCCTGAATCAAGAGCATCCTTTTCAGACCATTTCGTGTGAAAGATCTGTTACTTCTGGAGCCTTGCGGAGTATACAGAGATATGTTTGCCCTTTTTGTTTGTTTGTTTAGACAACGCATTATAGGGCATGCATGGGTGCTGTACGGGCCGTGGCGTGTGTGTGTCCCCCTGACGGGGCTGCACGTGCTGTGGTGTGGGTGTGAGCTCTGAGTTGTGTGTGTGGATGGCTCATTCCTTTTGATTGCTGAGTAGTATTCCGTGACACAGATGTACCAGGGTTCATTCATCCATGCGCTTGCTGAAGGGCGTTTGGGTGGTTTCCCGTGTGGGGCTGTTACAGGTACAGCTGATGTAAACATTGGGCGCGGGTTTGGGTGCGAGCCTGCCACTGCTGTGGTCCTCTTTCCTTCCCCCTGCAGCCCGGCGAGCTGGGGCTTGGGGGGCTGCCCCAGCTGTGCTCTCAGCCCCTCCTGCCCCCGAGGGAGGGTTCCAGCCCAGCAGACTGCAGCCAGAGGTCCCAGTGGCCCATCTGCTGGGGTTCCATTCGTTTCTCGGACCTCAGTGATGGGGGAGCAAAAAGGAACACTCTGCAGAAGGACAGGGCTGTTGTCCTTCTCAGAGCTGCTGTGCTTGCCGGGAAGATGAGTCGAGTTAAGGAATGCCCCTGCCCCAGCTGGGACATCGGGAGCCCTGGAGCTTTCGGAAGGGTACAAGCCAAACCCCAGAAGCCTTCAGGCAGGTAGCACTGCCTGGTGGCCCTCCCTAGAGACTGGGTGTGTCTCCACACTGTCCCCAGGAGCTGCCTGCAGGGAGTCCCTGTGGGGTGGGGTTAGCTGCTCATGAAGCAGTGCAGGTTGGAGCTCCCTTTGTTCCAGCACCACTGTCACATAAATTCAACTTGGTGTGTGCCTGGGAATCACCAGGGCCGGGGACAAGTCAGACAGCTCTCCCTTCATGTCCGCTCTGGTCACCCAGGCCCTCTGGGACTTCTGGGAAGTGGGTTAAATCCTCTGAGCCTCTGTCTCCTGTATGATGGGGCGGTTGGGCCGAACCTCATAGTGTATTCACCAGCACATTGCAGCGGCCGAGTCAGTGCATGTTCCCTGTCACCCTCCCAGTCCCCTTTCCCCTGCCCGCTCCCTGTTAACAGCCTAGAAGTGGGTGGAAGGTTTCCGGGGTGGGGGAGGGTATCTTGACCCCAAGGGCCCCACTCATTGCCTCCGGGCTTCCTCCTGTTTGTGGGAGGTGTTGTGTGTGTGTTGTGTCCCCTGGGCGTTTGCCTTCTGCTGGTCTCTGTGACTCTGATTACTGTCCTTTCTGAGGTCTAAGTGATGGGGATGGGTGGCCAGTTCTCGCCCATTCTCTTTTGTCCATAAAACCCAAGAGGGGCACAACCAATCCAGGCAGTTGTCATCAAAGCGAGCCATGACCTAAAGGGAAGGGGTGCCCTGCAGCCTCGGACTTTCCCGGTGGAATGAATGAGAACTGGAGGTGGAATGAATGAGAACTGGAAATCCCCGTAAGGACACAATGGGGTCTCTGGTGGCGTTTTCCCTGCTCCGTTGGTAAGGGTGGTGCCCCAGAGAGGTTACTGGGCAGGCCCTGCATGGGGTGGAGTGCGCTGCTAACCTATCTTGCCGAAACCCTATGGCTTCCTAGGCACCCTTGGAAGCATGGCTCGCTGATGTCGAGGTTCGCGAGCCGACAGAACAATGCGTTCTGTGGTCCCTGGCTGATGAAAAGTCCCTGATGAAGTGCCGTTTGATCAGCCTTTTCCACTCCTTTCTCTTCCCTTCCAGTCTGTGGTTCTCATTTGCACAGTGTCCGTTTCTCTGGAACAGCATTTGTCCTCTGGCTCGCTCACGTCACCAGAACACACGCGCGGTGCGGCACACACTGCCCGCGCTACCTGGACACCTGCTTTCTCCAGCAAAGCTGGGCACACTCCTTTCCTCTGAGCCCACCAGACCCTTCCTGCGAGGCAGATTGCCGCCCCGGCTAGTGGATGGCAAGCCCAGCGGATTTCTTCCTGACGGAATTTGAACCGAATGGACGTTAATTAAAATAGTAAATTCTTGAAATCGGCTCTAGATTCTGGTTGTATTAATAAAATGGCCTTGAAGGGGTCTGAAAATGAAGAATTCTTCTGTTTCCGACATGTTCCTTTATTCTGCCTCTCATCCCAAATCAGAAGATGTTATTTTTCTTAGTGTTTCCTTTTTGTTTTCTTTATAAACAAGGACAGTTCCCAAGTACCTCTTTTTCAGTTGAGGACAGTGGTTCTCTTCTGGGGGGCAGTTTTCCCCACCCAGGGGACATGTGGCCATGTCTGGAGACGTTTTTGCTTGCCGCGGCCGGGGGCTGTGTGTGTGAGATGCTGGCATTGAGAGGGTGGAGGCCGGGGACACTGCTCAGCGCCCTCCACCCCACCCCAGGGTGCCCTGGCCCCAGATGTCAGTGGCGACAGGGCTGGCTGGTGTGGGACACGGCAGAGAGCTTTGTGTTCACAGAATATTGCCCTCCGTCTCCTTTCGCAGCAGTTTATCGACTTGGGTACGAAGCACTGAGGTAAGCACTTATACACGTTTGGATCCCCTTAAAGTGACTCTTGAACTCAAGTATGTAACTACATGTTTGGAAAACAATAAGGATCCTGTATTAGTCTCCCCGGGCTGCCGTAACAAAATAGCATAGGTGGGTGGCTTAAACAATAGAAATTTGTTTTCTCACTATTCTGGAGGCTGGAAGTCCAAGATCAAGGTGCCAGGAAATTGAGTTTCTGGTGAGGCCTGTCTTACTGGCGTGCAGACGCTGCCTTGTCACTGTCCTCACATGGCCTTTCTTCTGCGCCTGGTTGGGAGGGCGCCTATGCTCTGTGTCCCTTCCTCTTCTAAGGCTGCCGGTCTTATCAGACTAGGGCCCCACCTATGAGCTCATTTAACCCTAATTACTTTCCTAAAGGCCCTGTGTCCAAATAAAGTCACCTTAGGACTTAGGGCTTCAAATCTTGGGGAGTTACACACTCCAGTCCATAACAGATATAGACCTGACCTTATCCACCTAAGTCGTGTTTTTCTTTGTATTAAGAAAATATATTTTTGGCAAGGGAGCGTGTATCATAGGAATCAGTTTAATTTAACTTCATTTATAGTCTATTAAAAAGGAAAATAATCTGCACAATTTGATCTTTTTCCTAGCTGGTAGTTCTGAATCTAATTATTTAGAATAATTATGCAATTCTCCAAATTTCCCATCTTAAGACATCCATGTGCACAATTAGTAATTTTTTAATGGAACCTCCCATGTGAAAATAGTTCCCGAGGAAAAGACTGTAACTAAAAGATCTTGGCCTTTACGTAAGTCCAGGTATAAAAAGAACTATTACTGTTGTGATAAAATATGCATAAAATTTACCATCTTACAGAGTTCAGTCATACAGCCCGGTGGCATTCGGTCCATTCACACTGTTGTGCAGCCACCTCCACCACCCGTCTCCAGAACCGTTGTCCTCTTCCCCACCTGAAATTCTGTCCCGGTAAACTCAAATTCCCCCGCCCCTTCTCTCTTCAGCCCCTGGCACCTCTGCTTTCTGTCTCTGCGAATCTGACGACTCTGGACACCTCATGGGAGTGGAATGCTACAGGCTTGTCCTTTCGTGACTGGCTTCCTTCACTTGACATAATGACCTCAAGGTTTATCCGTGTTGTAGCATGGGACAGAATTTTCTTCCTTTTTAAGGCTGAATAATAATCCCTTGTTTGTATAGGCCACAGTTTGTTTATCCTGCCATCCATCGATGCGCAGTTGGGTTGTTTACAAAAAATTATTTTGAAGTAGGGTTCCTTATGTCTGGCTCATGACTACTCTTTAGACATAGAAAGTGATTCCAGGTGGTGTGTGGTGCAATCACGTTGTATCCACACAGAAAACACCAGAGCTTTCCTCGTAAACGTCCTCCTGTGCCCTGTCCACAGCTCTCTGCTGTGTCAGGAGCTGCTCTTCTTCTGAGATCAGGGTGCGCACACACTCACCCCACCTGCCTTTCCGATCCCTGCAACTTGCAAAGGAAAGAGTAGAGGAGGTGCAACAACAGCCGTGGAAGTGTCCCAGGGCATGCCAGCCCACTTCCCACTGTGATCTCTCACGGGAGCTCACTTTCCAGCCACGACGCTCTGTAACAAAGACGTGTGACAGTTCCCCACCAGCCTTCACTCTGTCCTGGAATTGGCTTTCCTCTTTTCACTCCTTGTAACTTTACTTTCCTGCAAAAGCATAAACTTTCGCTCCGTGTATATAAACTTTGGAGACGCTCCGCAATCAGCGTGATGAAGTTGGATCTTTATGTGAAAAGATTCTTGATGATGATTCTGAAATGTGGTGTCTGTAACTTAAACATCGTCTACAAAAATCACTGCTCTATATTTGGATCTGAGTTTGTTTCAGCATGTTGTCACAGTACTTCATCCCAAAGCAACTGCTGTTTGCTTACCAAGGGGATCTTTCTACTCAGATGAGTTTATAACTTTATTTACATGGAATGATCAAGATGGAGTTCGCTGACATTTGGTGCAAAGTAGGACAACAGAAGTGATATTGAATTATCTGTTCATTTGTTCAGCAGATAATAAATGCCTCCTGGATGCAGGTGCTGCGGTTAGAGCAGGATATTAGTTTGCTAGGGTTGCCATAGCAAAGATGTGATTTGATTTTTAGTTGGGAATGGAAAATGTATAGGAGGCGAGTGTGGAGCTTGAAGCGAGCTTGTTGAAATAATTAAAAACCGGTTACAGAATCTCCATTACCTTTAGCAATACACATTATCTCACAGTGCTCTGTTGGTATTTTTGAGTCCTTTAAAATGCACACTGCCTTTTGCATTATAGCTATCTTTACTTTTCATGCAAACTTAAAGAAAAATCTTTATTTGTAAGGCGAATCCTCACAGCAGGAGGGTTTTCTGGCACACTAGGGTGCATCTAATCTTTATTTTGCATTGCTGATTAAGTATGATTCAAATTTTAATTTTATAGTTTCCTTTTAAATTAATTACATTATTGGGTGCTTTCATGTTTTTCTTAAAAACCTTCCTGTTAGATACACTGCATTTGACAGTGATGAAGAGCAGGTTGTTGACTGACCTTTAATATTTTTTATATCCACCTTTAAGACATTTTTTCCCCTATGTGACCGCACAGTGTTTGGTTTACAAAATCTACATTTCTCTAAAACACCAAATTTTAGTTTCAAATGTCACCTTTTCACATGGCTTCTTTTCACAGGGTTTATTTACATGAAACGTTGTCATTTTGTACTCTGCAGCAATTTGTCTTGGTCAGCAAATGCAGGTAGAATATTAATCTTGTATGAAATTCGGATAAGCAGGGAACAGACGGCTTTCTGGCTCTTGAAATCTCTATACTCTGCAGCCGTGGCAAGTTGTTCAGCTGTGAATAAAGACATTCTGGACAGTGGCAGGCAAGAGCTGGCACGACCCCATTTGCCACAAAATCCCTCACTGCGTCAGGGAGTGTTTCTTGCCATGGGCCTTATCTGGTTTGGTCCTAATGCCATGGGACCACAGGGTCGCGCCAGGCTCCCTTTGAGAGCCTCTTCACGGGGAGAGTCCAGGGGGATGTGTATGGACAGCCGGGTGTGCATGGCCAGGGGACTTTGTGTCCCAAGGACGCTTTGGGGGTCCCAGTGGCAAAAGCAGGTGCGTGGCTCTGTTTAGTCTCTGGAGGCTGAGGGTGGCCCCAACCCCTGTGTCAGCCAGGTCGGGGGCCAGGGGAGAGGGGATTCCCGCCCTGCCAGGCGTCTTACGAAATGCAGCCCACCACATTCAGTGCCGTCTTCACGACTTGGGAGAAGGGGTGTGGCGTGTGCACCAGGAAGTGGGCTGCATCGGGCCATGCAGGGATTCTGAAAATGGTGATTAAATCGATGCATTTTGAGTCACTGACGAATGCCCAGATTGTCTGGTGAGTTCAGCCAGGAGGTCAGAGCGCGCCACAGACTTTCCCTGATGCGTGTTTGATCTGGGCGGCTCTGGCTGATGGCTGCCTCCCAGAACCTCTGCTGGAAGGGACTTTATGCCCCTGTATGGCCCTTTTTCACCAGCAAGAAAGAAGTGCACTGTGTGGAATGTGTAGACACATCTTGAAAATGTTCCCCAATCGTGGCCCTGCCTGAGGGAGCTTCTGTCGGTCCTGGGGGACAGGTGATACCCCCCACTCTCACCACTTCTCTTTCCCAGAGCACAACTGTCCTGTGCTTGATCATGTCGAATAGCATGAAGTCATTGAGCCATTTTCTAAACAGCTTTATTGAGTTATAATTCACGTACCATCGAAGTCCTCCACCGAAAGTGTACAGTTCAATGGTTTTTATTATATTCGCAGAGTTATGCAACCGTTACCACAATCTAAGCTCAGAATAATTTTAGTACACCAAAAAGAAGCCCTGTGCCCACTGGCAGTCACTCCCATGCTTCCCTCCTGGCCCCAGCCCCGAGCGACCAGCAGTTGACGTTGTGCCTGTATAGATTTGTCTATTCTGGACATTTCATATAAACGCATCGAACAATGTGTGGGTCTTTTGTGTCCTAGTTCTTTCACTGGGCAGCGTGTTTCCCAGGTTCACCCGTGTTGTAGCCTGCGTCAGTGCCTCCTTGCTTCCATGGCCAAATAGTGCCATTCCGTCGTGACTGGACTGTGTTTTGTCGATGCATTCCTCAGCGGGCGCACAGTTGGGTTGTTTCCACCCTTTGACTATTGAATAACGCTGCTGTGAACATACGAGGACTCGTTTTTGTGTGGATGTATGCAAAGTCATTTTTTGCGAAACACTTATTATAGGATTGACTAACTTCCATCAGAGAAATGTTTTGTGGAGTTAAAAACAGATTAGCTGTGTACTGTATTTAGTTGGGCCGGGAACGATGAAGTGTGACTTTATTTACGTAAATACTATAACACTATGTAGCTTAAGCTGTCATTCTTTTAGAAGATCAATATTTATGAGTTTGGTGCCTTTTTTTTTTTTTTTTTGCCAATCCCAGAAAAAATCTATTGTCAACGTGGGCATATCTTACCTTTAATAGGGAGGAGGAAGCAGATGGTCTTTCCAAAGATCAATATAAGTAAAATGAATACTGATCGGTTAAGATGACCCCAGGAACTGTTGGCTATCAAAATAATATTGAAAGGATTTTTAAACAAGAGTGCGCGTTTCTTTTTTTTTTTTTTTTTTCTTTTCAGTTAAGGATTTTGAGTAAATTATAGTTTTAAGTGTGTTTTAATCTTTTCTTTTGTCCATTCCTTCCAAAATGTAGCATGGCAGAGGTACTCATGTTGGAAGGTGGTGGGTTGAGTCAGAAGGTGTCTCACTGTTTAGAAGGTAGCTGAGTGGGATGGGATAAGCAAGGGCACGTGAACATGCTCTGCAGAATCCGGGCTTCAGGGTGCTATTCTGTGTGCCGCGTCTATGTGTTTATTTGGGCAGATGCCAGGACTGTTGTAGGTGGTGCAACGTCTGGGGACAGGCTTACATATAGACCCGGACAACTCCAGAATACAAACTGGGCACCACACCCATCAGAAGAGACTGGATTGTATGACGAGACGAAGCAGATCATTGAGACGGCTCCAGATATCTTTCTGGGATGCATAATTGGAGTCTGCATCAACCATCTTCCTTTTCCCCAAGTCCATAATTTTAGACTGATCTCACTATTTTCCAGGTTTGTACTTTTTCATTAATTGCATGTAAATTTGGGGTGAATGCCTTCTCTCTTGACTTCCTGTTTTTTTTTTTTTTTAATTACAGTTTTTAAAATTATAAGCTTGTCCAAGATTGAGTGGTCAGTTTGTAGAAAATGCAGTTCTTTCAATCTTTGAAAAGTACTCCATTAAAAAAAAAAAAAGAGTTATCCTTATTTTCTCAAGCCTAGAATGTCAGTTGTGGCTGAGATTCATTTAAATTTGCCCACCAGGTAGTCTTTTTGAGCGGTCTTAGAGAAGTGTTGGTGCCCTTACAACAGTCTGGAACGTCTTGGGTGACCTGGAGTGGCAGCCCCGGGGGACCACCCTGTGGAGAGGGAGCTGTTCATATCTGCGTGGTCCAGGCCAGTACCCGCCGGCCACACACACACAGAGCTCGTGAGCACCTGACTTGTGGCCAGTGTGACTAAGGCACTGAATTGTGAATTTTATTTCATTTTGCTTTAAGATGTAAACAGCGGCTGCCCACAGTGGACAGAGCAGACAGATCAGCAGCCGTGCTTGGTGGGTGAGCGCAGTGAGTTCCAGCATGCTGGCGCGAGATGCAGGGAGCCGGTCAGAGAGCCAGGCTAACCGGGACTGTATTTCGGTGGACCGAGGGAAACCAGGGGAGACCTAATCCCTTGAGAAAAGAGTGGCTCTCAAAGGAGGTGATTTTGCATCCTCTCTGCTCACGCCCTGGGACATCTGACGATGTCTGGCATTCACAGTGGGGGAGGGTGCTCGTGGCATCTGGTGGGCAGAAGCCAGGGATGCTGCCCAGCGTCCCACGGCGCATGGACGTCCCACGTTACAGAGAACTGCCCAGCCCCAAATGTGCTGCAGCTAAGAAACCCTGCTTTGTATTCACAAGGCTGGCATGGCCCTGAGATACGACGCGGACAGCTGCAGACCCAGTTTGATAAATGAAGAGATGCAGCCTGAACATGGGCTCGACCCCTGGGCAGTGCCAAGGCCAGGCTTCCCACTTGCACGTGGCTTCTTGGGCTTCTCCTCCTTGCCTTTCTAACTTACATAGGGACAACCATAGGGAGTTCATGTTCATCTTAAGTCGAAATGGTGACATAGCAGTGGTCTTTTGTGCCTTGGCCCAGTAGCTTTATTGTTAAAGGACAGAAACAACTTGCATCTGCAGCTTTCTGTCAGATGGAATCTGGGCACACCTGACCGTAGATCATACATGTCCACCGGCACTGCTGTGGGCTCAACTAATGGGAGGGTGACGAGGAATGGGGGGTGGCTAAGCTGCAAGGATGTGTTCTCCTCGCTTTCAGGTTTATTTAACCCTCCGTGATGATTAGAAAGCATTCACAAAGTTCCTGTTTTGCAAACCAGTCTTGGCACTATCTGCCAAAACAGAAACAATTAAATAATTGCAAAGGAACTTCCACTTCTTGTTAAGTGCTGTGATGAAATTCTTAAAAAATGCTGGCCAGGAGTGGTGGCTCATGCCTGTAATCCTAGCACTCTGAGAGGCTAAGGCAGGAGGATCGCTTGAGATCAGGAGTTTGAGACCAGCCTGAGCAAGAGCAAGACCCCATCTCTACTAGAAATGGAAAAAATTAGCCAGGCGTGGTGGCACGCACCTGTACTCCCAGCTACTTGGGAGGCTGAGGCAGGAGGATTGCTTGAGCCCAAGAGTTTGAGGTTGCAGTGAGCTATGATGATGCCACTGCACTCCAGCGCAGGCGACAAGAGTGAGACTCTGTCTCAAAAAAAAAAAAAAAAGAAAGAAAGAAAAAAATTCTTTAAAAATGCTAACAGTAATCGGAAGGAAGGAAGGAAGGAAGGAAGGAAGGAAGGAAGGAAGGAAGGAAGGAATTCTTTAAAAATGCTAACAGTAATCCCCCTCACATTGTCACTGATATTGAAGCATAAGTTGTGAGTGTCACAATTAGTAACTCGCTCGCACACGCACACACATGGTTAGGTGTTAAAATTGCAAACCCAAGTGCGCCAAGCTGGAGCAGGCAGAAGGGAACACAGAGATGGGAGCTGAAGTAGAGCTCTGTGGATGGCGCTGGGTAGAACTGGGCGCCGCAGTCAAACAAGCGTCCCCTGTGCTCCATCACAAATGGGTCGCCTGTGGCAGGATGCGGGGGCGGCTTTGGCAGGGAGAACGGACGCTCCTGGCATAATGGAATGGAATTGGCCATTTCTTTTAAAGGTACTGCAAATTGTTGCAGCATTTATCATCCTAAAGAAGCCCGGACAGCTTGCCAAACAGATAATATTGATGATAATAATGAAAAGGAAACCATGATGGCGCTAGTAAATGGAAATCGTTTTTATCCTATTTGCAAAAACCATAGAAATAAGTAGGACAGATATGTCAGCAACTTAGTAAGACAAGTTACCCAAGGAGTTAAATTGAAATCGTTCACAAAAAATAAGCTCCCTGGCAAGCCCCAAGCCCCAGGGGAATTTGGATCTTATTTAATTTAAAATTTCTTGAAGCAAAGACCTAATAGGCATTATGTTGCTTATGGTTGCAGGCAATTTTATTGTTTTTTCCCTAAATATCTGTGAATGTGTGGATTACCCTGTGTGCCAAAGATGGAAAGTAAAACCACAGAAGGGGGGCAGGAGGTGTCATAAATTCCTTTTCAGCAGAGAATTGAAGCCTCTTGTTGTAACAGCCTCGCTCCACAGCAGCGTGATGCAAGACGCTGTAGCAGAGCTGAAACGCGCCTCATGTGTGTCCTCCATCCATGCATCAGGCAACCCCCTCCAAGGCGTCATCACAAGTGCTGATCTTAAATTTGCTGCGATGGTATCTTTAGGCCACCCCACTGTGGGGTAGCACATGCACGGTGTCTAGGAGTTCTGTTTGTAGCACTTTTAGGGACATATCTTCCCATTTCTTGCATCAGTGCCTTACTGATAGAGTTGGAAAGTGGAACCAAAATAATTAGATTGGTTGTCCGATCCCTTATGTGAGCTGAGAAGGTATTTGAAAGCAGGCCCTGTTTTCTTCTTGAAAGGCTGACGGGGAGTGATCAGGAAGCGAATTGCTAGGATGTGGCTGTTGTTTTCCTCTGCACAGCACAGGACGCCCTCTGCCCTTGGGGATCCCCGCTTTGGCGGGTTGGATGTCAGGAGCCCCGTGTGTCTACTCTAAGGAAAATTCTTTGTTTTCCCCAGGCCCCGCGGGAGACAGCACTGCCCATTCTGTGGTTCTGGGATGAATGAGTGCGATTTTACAACTGTACTCCTCAACACACCAGCCTTTTAATTTCAGCATGCAGTGCAAAGCCCCCCCACCCCATGGTGGATTTTGGGTGTTCTTCAAACACTGTGACTGACAGCAAGTGGAAGAAGGAAGAGGGGAAGGTGGAGACAACTAAGGGAATCTTTAAATGGTGTCCCTGGCTTCGACGGGAGCTAAAATCATCCATGTGCCTGAACCACTGTCATTAGTGCTGCTGTTCTGGTTGTCGCTGCTCTCGGGAGACCAAGGACTGTAAGAAGGTGATGGCACCACCCATCCTGTGTCCCTAGAAATTGCACATCGTTACACTAAAACTTCACACACCCCTTTCTCATGGGGCCTAACGCTGTAATTATTCCTAAATGATTTTATTTTGCCTTCCTGAAAGCCATCTGAGTGTGTCCGGTTAAACGCGCATGCGTGCGTATCCACACATTGTTTTCTTGGGGTCTCTTTGTTTTTCCATTTTTTGCCCACCAGGCTGAATGAAAAGAAGGAAGAGTTTACACTTTGCCGCAGGTGTGTCAGAGCGTTCCAGTGTTTGGGCATGGCTCTCCAGTAAGGAGCTTTCTAAGGCTCTGATTCTCCTGATGGGGGGACACTTGCAATGTCTGGAGACATTTTGGGTTGTCACGGTGGGAAGTGGGGGGTGCTCCTGGCACCTAGTGGGTGGAGCCCAGGGATGCTGCTGAAGATCCTGCTATGCACAGGACAGCTGCGCTCGACCGAGAGTGGCCAACCCAAATGTCCACAGTGCTGACACATGAAGCCCTGTTCTAGGCTAGTTTTCACTTGCTCAGTGCTACGAGGTTTACCTGCCAAAGGATCGTTTCCTCGGAAAGGACTGAGAGCCTGCACTGGCCAGGCAGGCAGGCGTCGGGAGTCTGAAAGGACGTTGGAAACATGGTCTGATCAAAGGACAGCTCCGCACGCAGAGCAACTGAGAGACCCTGGAGAGCTGGCGGAGCCTGGCCGCCCGGTCTGCTGAGCCCCGACTGTGTCTCATGTCGTTTTTCATTTAGATTCCGCCGAGGTTTCTCCTGAAAGATGCTGACTCAAGGCTGCCGCCCCTCTTATTTCATTTCTTTCCAGGGCAATTTAGGTGAAGCTGGAGCAGAATGTTCCCTGAGGAGGCATTATGAGAATCAGGTCCAGCGTTTGCTAAATAAATGTATCAAGAAACTTCACCATCTTTCCAAGGAGGAGGATAAGTGTCTCGTGGAGCCTGGTGCTTTGTGGCAGGGCGGGGCAGGGCCAGCAGCAATGCATGCAGCTGCGTTCTGGTGCACAGTTGCAAAGGTTCCCAGCCGGTACGGTCACACCCTGAATTATTGCCTCAAAGCTGCAAGTTAATGTTTGAAAGGTGTTTTCCTAGTAGCTTGAAGTACGATTCCCCAGAATACAGCCCGGTCCTTGGCCTCAGCCCGTGTCGTATCAGTTGGGTCTCTATCAGCAGAGCACTCCCGTGCAGGCCCGCGCTGATGCTGCCCTGCGTGGGAATTCCCAGACTGGGGATCTGCTTCCAGCAGCAGGCACCTTAGGAAACGCTCATTTACACATGTTGATTCTGTCGCTTGCATTTCTATTCGTGTGCTACTTGTGTAGTGCGTATAAGAAAGCCTCCCTTATTTTTATCCAAATGCAGGTGTGTCCTTTCAGCTCGTGCTGTGATTTATCTGGTCAAGCATACAGGAAGATGAGGTTATGAATTTAAGATTCATTTCAGGAATCTCAGCCCCATGGTTGCTCCCCGTAAGTGAGCATGTGCATTGGCAGCTTTAATGAACTCGGTTCCAGTGTTGTGTTATTGTTTGGAAGAGGGCCGTGAACAAAATTGGATATTAAAGTGAATTGCATTGTATAGAGATTGGGGCAGATGTCACCAGTGTAGTTCAGACGCTTGCCTGGTAGGCCCCGATGTGTACACACTCAGCTTGTCAATACGGAAATTGCCAAACTTACTCCAAGGCGCACAGACTCTTGGGATATCCCAGGTGCTCTTCCCCCACCTTCAGCCGGTCAGCACATCACGAGCTTGTCTCCCCGTCCCCTCGGTGTGTGTCTTCTTTTGAGTAGTTTAAAGCAAATCTCAGACATCACGTCATTTCACCCATAAATATTTCAGGTTGTGTCTCTAACACTGAAGGATTTTTAAAGTGCCGTGATACCGTTACCATCCTGCATTCGTTTCCCAGGGCTGCCACAACCAATTACCACGGACTGGGTGGCTTAAAAGAACCGACGTGTGTTCTCTCAGTGATGAGGAGGTCGGAAGTCGGAAATCCAGGCATCGGAGGCTCTGCGGGGAAGCTGCCCCCGCCTCTCTTCCCGCCGCACCCCAGTGGCTGCGTCACTCCAGTCTCTGCCTCCATCGTCACATGGCCTTCCCTGTGTCTCACCTTCTCTTCTGCCTCTCAGGAGGATGCTTGTCATTGGGTTTAGGACCACCGAGGCAATAATCCAGAACAGTCTCATCTCGGGACTCTTAATTTAATCCCATCTACAGTGTCCTTTTTTTAAAAAAATGAGGTCACAGTCTTTTACCATATAAGGTAATATTCACCAGTTCTGGGGACAGGCTGTGGTCTTGTCCTTCTTCCTTTTTGTTTCTTTCATGCTCCTGGGAATGTGTGAGTTAGGGGAAGACAGATTACCTTTGTGTCCTGGGGTTTTCTTAAGGTTATGATGAGTTATTGAGGGAGAGCATTGATGGCATATAAAGGAAGGTGTCGCCGCTAAGTGTGGGGGGAAAGTGAATGCACGTTTTACGGGCCAAATGGATGCTTGCAGAAACCAGTGTCTTAGATTAAAATTATATGTGACCCTCCTGTCTCTTCATCTATAAAGTAAGGAGAGCAATGAATTACCTCACAGACTGTTGTAAAGATTAAAGATAAAAATTGATACAGTAGGAACACAGTATGTAAATGATAAGCATTTAATGTATGTAGTTCATCTCTTCTCCCTTGAGGCTCAAAGTCAAACCAAGAAAGTAATGCCAGCAACACATAATGCTAAGGGCTGATTCCTGTAATATATGAAGAACTCCTATAAGCCACTAAGGAAAATGACCAACAGCAGCCCATGAGAAAAATGAGCAAAAGAAATGAACAGTTTTCTTTCTTTATTTTTGAGACAGGGTCTTGCTCTGTTGCCTGGGCTGGAGTGCAGTGGTGCCATCATAGCTCACTGCAGCCTCGAACTTCTGGGCTCAAGCGATCCTCCTGCCTCAGCCTCCCGAGTAACTGGGACTACAGGTGTGTGCCACCACACCCAGCTAATTTTTTACTTTTTGTAGAGTTGCCCAGGCTGGTCCTGAACTCCTGGCTTCAAGTGATCCTCCTGCCTCGACCTTCCAAAGTGCTGGGATGGCAGGCATGAACCACTATGCTCAGCCAGAATGGTTTTCTTGGAGGGAAATAAATAGCTCTCAAACAAAATGTTTGAAGAGATGCTCAGTCTTGCTCATTATGTGGGGAATGCAGGTGAAAAGTGTAAGATACCACGTCACCTGTCCTGTTAGCAGAAGTCGACAGCTTGACCCCGTGGGGTGGGGTCTCACAGCGGAACAGGAGCCTGCGCTGCCTGGCGTCGCCGGAGGAACCACGGAGGGCAGGGTGGCAAAATACATCAAAATTTAAGAGACACTTACCCTGTGACCTAGAATCGGCACTCCTTGGGATCTATCTCACGGATGTATTATAAATGTCTGCAAGACAGTATTTACATGATACTCATCAGAGGCATTGTTTGTAAACACGCCATGGATGGAAGCCACTGTTGATAATGAACTTGTCAAATTGTGATAAATACAGGCATAGAGTCGGTCAAACAGTGGGAAAAAGGTTAATTCTATACGAGGAATGGACTCTGAATGACTCTTGCAGTGAGCAAAGCAAGGTCCCCAGTAGTGGGTAGAGTTTATCACACGTTGCATGTCGAAGCGCAAGGAGGTATACATAGAACATGTCTGGAAGGAAATACCAAGAACCAGACCTCTTGGGAGGGGCATGGGGTGAGGTAGGAGGGAGACCTTTCAGCACGTTTGCATTTTGACCCTCTGCATATATTACCTAATTCAAAATATACCATAATAATAAAAAACTCTAGGTCTTATTTTATCCCCATATCATATGAGATGTTTTCTGTGATCTAGCACAGAAGTCGGCATACTTTTTCTGTAAAAGGTAGGATAGGAAGTATTTTTGGCTTTGTGGCCCTTGGGGCTCTCTGTCAGGCTTACCCAGCGCTGCAGTTGGAAGCAGCTGTAGATAGTAAGGAGGAAAAAGATTGGGGGTGAGCTCCCGTTGAACCTGATTTACACAAGCGGGCAGCAGCCCACTGTGCCCAAGGCCCGTCATTCGCTAACCCCATCTGATCTAATGATCTGATCTGATTAGTGTATGTCTCAACTCGAGATTAAAATGTACATGTTTCCATGCCCTTGATACCGTAAGTTGGGGTTTTTCCTCATTGTTTCCTTATGTTCATCTTTCCTGATCCCACCTCTGCTCACACCGCTGTTCTGTAAAGCTTTCCCCATCGGTCCGTTTCTTTCTTTGGACTTTTGTCTTATAATACGTTGTCTCCAGGAAGATATCCTAACTGATTTCGTCTGCTCCAGTCATACTTGTTATTTTCTTCTAGATGTTAGAGAAGACTTTAAGTGGGCTCCCTGGTTACCCAGCACATTGGGGACCCAGGTGTGGTAGTTAAATTCATTTTCTGGTTGGCTGGGAGCGATCTAAAACTTGTATTTTAACCCTTTTCACTTCTGTTCTAACCTTTTTTGTTGACTATCTTTTGAAAATATCTCTGCCCGAATTACTGTCTTTGTAACTATAATGTAGTTGAGTAAAGAGAAAAACCTGGGCTCTGGGATTTGGTGGATTCGGCCACTGTGCAGGAAAGAGTTAACACGTGGGCCTGAGACCGCTCTCCTGAGGAGGGCCTGCTGCCAGGTTGGGGACTTGTGTTTGGGGCGGGTTCCCACCCTTCCCTAAGCGATGAGAGCACAGCCCTGTCTGTGTTGAGCACCAGCTCTCCTGCTGGGAGCCTGGAGCCCTGCTCTGTGCTAGGCACAGGGGGCCTGCATGGCCAGCCCTGGTAGAAACCTGGGTACTAAGTCTCTAAGGAGCTTCCCTGGCACAAAATTCTTCGTAAGTGTTGCCATTTGGGGCTGGGGGAGGTGAGCACATCCTTTGTGACTCCAGGGGAGGACGCTTGGAAGCTGTACCTGGTTCCCTGCAGGAGGCCAGTGCAGCTGATACAGGTTGAACAAGAGAGAAAGGGGTAGAAGAGGTTCCGTCCCACAGTTTTTACCAACACATCCTGCTCACCGTGAAGGCTGTTCCGACTCCATTCTCAGCAAGACACAGAAGCACCTGTTTCCCGTGTCCTTGTCCACAGATGGTGTCAGTAGACTCGTTGATCTTGGCCAATCTTATTTAAAAACCGGTATCTCGTGGTGTTCATTTGCATTTCTTTTATTATGAGTGAGAGTATCTTCCTATTTTTATGAGCCATTTTATGTGAAATGATAGTCGGTTCTTTGCTCACCTTTCTACTTGATTTCTGACCTTTTTTTTTTTCCTTGGTGTATAGAAGTTCTTTATTAAGAAAATTAGCCTTTGCTCTATGATACAAGTTGCAAATATTTTTCCACTTTGTCATTAGTCTTTTGAGTTAGTTTATGATAACTTTTCCAGGCAGAATTTTTTTTAATGTGATCAAATTGATCAGTATTTTTCTCTTTAAATTAAAAAAAAAGCCATTTACTGATTTAGCTTCGTATCCTTTTGCTGAGTAAATCTTAGCTGTGAATATAACTGTATACTGAGACCCACAAATCCTTCTCGAGAAGCTCTGAGATGGGGGCAACGGGGTGGTCCTGGAGAACCCCCAATAAAGGCTCAAATTTTAATTCTACTGTTGGCAGGTTTGTGACTCTGGCTGTTACCAGCCTCGGTTTTTAAGGAAATAATACCTGCCTTGCAGGGTTGTTGTAAGGTAGGAGGAACCTAGAAGTGAAGTGAAGGAGTTGCCCAGAGCAGGTGCTAAGACCTGGTAGCAGTAGCTCTCCTCACCTGCCATGCTGCTAAGGCAGCTGTGGGCTGCCACCCCCGCTGTCACCAGGTGTTCTGCTGGAATGCCTCGGCACTCCTCAAGGGGTGCACCCCAACGGCAGCGCAGCGTCAGCAGAGCATCCCTGGGAACTCACTAGAAATGTGAACTCTCCAGCCCCACCCGGACCTACAAGTGGCAACCTGGGAGGGGGGGACGGGGACTGACCAGCCCCCCAGGGGATTCTGATGCCTTCCGAATTGGACACCTGCAGGCCCGCCCGACACCTGGAGCCTTTGACCGAGTGTGGTGTCGGGCCGGATGGAGCATGGGAGGAGGGGGAGGAGGAAGTGCTGCTACTGATATTTTTTAAAAATTCATAATTAATAATGTTTATGATGTGAGGGAAAAAGCAAAGGTACTGGCCCTCCTCTTTTCTGAAAGAGTGGTTCTTGGAGGGGGCGGCGCTTAAAGGGCACATGCCCAGCCCCTGCGTGCTGAGGCTGGAGGAGGACACGGTGCTAGGGAAGAGCTTTCCAGGGCTGTGTACCACCTTCTCCCCTCCAGCCCCCGCCGTCCACTCCCAGTCCACTCTCAGAAGAGCAGCTTAAGGTAGCTGGTTGTGACATGGATTTTACAGGCGTTAGAGGGACGACTGTACCACAGTTTGTGCATTCATCTGTCAGTGGACATTTGGGTTGCACCCATCTACTTTTTGGTTAAATGAATAATATTTTAATGCAATATTTAAAAATTAAAATGAATGCAGAAAATCCCATGAGGAACAAAATACTAATTTTGAGTAAAGATGGGATTGGTATTTCTGCACTTTGCTTTTGCCTTAGGAGCTGGTATGGCTTGGCACGTGTTACTGACTCTTGCTACCATTTTGATATTTTGTTTGTTGTGTATTTTTTACATTCATTTTGATTTTTAAAACTATTATATTATAATATTGGTGTTTTTTTGATGGCTGAGTTTTCTGGCATCGCCTTAAATTTTGCACCAGAGGTAGATGACCGAGTCCCGGCCCTGACAGTTACGCTGTGCCGTGCATACCCCAGGGTGAGAGGAGTGAGGTTGGAAGTGAACATTTCAGTGAGCTAACTTGCCTTAGGTAAGAGGTAACCCTGCTGCTGGTACGTTATTTATGCCTTTCTCCAGTGCTGGGATTAAAGTCAGGTCCAGAAAAATTATTACCATGCTGTATTATTTGCACAAACTGGGCGGCGTAAAATGCCAGAATGCATTCTCTCACAGTTCCGGAGGCCAGAAGTCCAAAATCCAGGTGTGGGTAGGGTTGTCTGCCTGAAGGGGCTCTGGGGAGGATCCTTCCCGTCTCCTCCAGCTCCTGGTGGCTCCTTGGTTTGTGGCCGCATCACTCCAGCATCTGCCTCCGACTCCACACAGACCTTGACATCTCCCCTCTGCATGCATCTCCAAATCTCTCCTTTTCTCTTGTAAAGACAGTGTCATTGCATTTAGGGCCCACCCTAATCCAGCACGACCTCGTCTTAACTTGATTGCATCAGCAAAGACCCTGTTTCCAAGCAAGATCCTGTTCACAGGTACTGGGGGTTGGCAGTAGAACACAGTTCAACCCACTACAGTGACTGCGGTCTTACTCTCCTGAACCAGCTACGCTGACTTGTTAAAGGTTGGTTAATGGACAAGTTCCCCTAATCTTTGCTGGACTGTGGCAGGTTAATTACACAAATGGTTGGTTACCGTTTACCCTGAAGTGCTTTAATCCGCCTGTGGGAGGGAAGTGAGTGTGTTTGCTCAGGGGCACACAGCTTGTGAGCAGTGGGGCTGGAAATGAACCAATGTCTGCCTGGATCCAGGGAAACAGACCCTGGTTTACGGCTCAGGTTCACGAGAAATGTTTTCTTACATGAACTTTTGCATTTTGCAGCACAGACTGCACGTTAGATGCTCTTTATGTTTCTGTAAGGCTGTACATCATTCCCTTATATGAAGAAAATTTGGGGGCCTTAAAAAATATACTATGGTTTTATTAGGGTTTTGCTGCATATATGTTTAAGCTTTTACAGAACTATGTCTTTAATGTGTTTATTGATTTAGGTATTTTGAGACAGAGTCTCACTCTGTCACCTGGGCTAGAGTGCCGTGGCATCAGCCTAGCTCACAGCAACCTCAAACTCTTGGGCTCAAGCCATCCTCCTGCCTGTCAGCCTCCTGCATAGCTGGGACTACAGGCATACACCACCACACTTGGCTAATTTTTACTATTTTTAGTAGAGATGGGGTCTCTTGCTCAGGCTGGTCTAGAACTCCTGAGCTCAAGTGATCCTCCCGCCTCAGCCTCGCAGAATGCTGGGATTATAGGCGTGAACCACCGCGCTTGGCTTTTAGTGTGTTTATTTAAAATGCTAAACTAGGCTACTCTTCTCATTTATATATCACAACCAAGAGCACCCGAAAGGAGCTTTCTGTGGAGTTGACCTTTATTTTCCCTCCATCAGTTTCTGGCTAAGGTGCTGCTAGGTCATAGTGATGATTCTAGAGTGTGTTTGTTCCTAACTTCTGGTCATGTTGATTTTTTTTTCCTACAGCACTTCATTGTAACTTACTGTTCTAATTAATAGACTATTATTTTAGAGTAGTCTTAAGCTTATAGAAATCTTTTTCTTTTTAATGTATTTATTGGCAGTGAAATTAGCCATCCATTTCCTGATATTTACAGTGTCATTTTGAAGTAGCTATTAGAAGAGAACTTCTGTTTGTCGTCAGGATAGAAATTACACAAATTACAAAATCCAGCATTAATGGGGACCATCCTTGGAGTGTCGGCCAGCTGCCGCCTGGACCGAGCCTTCTGATTGGAACTGGCGCTCGCGGTGATCTGCTGGGCGCTTGCACACAAACCCCTGGACGCTTTAAGTATTGTGCTCCCTCTTTAACTCTTCATCCGTGATTGAACTCAGGAGTTCTTAAAACGGAATTTAAAAAGATTTCTTCTTGAAAGCTTTCTTTCTGAAAAGGATATAAGTAAAGCTAACCATTTAAATTTTACCCTGTGAGAAATGTCCATTTTTGTATCCGTAACATTTAAGAATCATTACATAATATTAGCATAGGCTCAGAGTGCGTCCTCCAAGATATTTGTTAATTACAAAAGGGACACAAGCAGTGACTCATGGCGAGGAAACCCAGCATGGCCAGGTGACCAAGGTCAACATCATCAGTAAGAAGGCATGTCGACATCTGATGATGATCTGAGGACACGGCACCATTTCTGTGGCATTCCTGCCAAAAATGCGCAACCTGAATCAAATCATTATGCATCTGAAGCTTGAACATTTCAAGGAAATGCATTTGGTGGTGTTCCTCTTCTTGAAAGGAAGCCCACATGTGTTCAAAATGCAGCATCTTTTAAATGCATTTGGGTCTTTAAAGTTTTGTTTTCTTTTTTTAATGAATGGAACTATTTGGGGGTATTAAGAATCTAGGTTTTAAACCACTGCTGTGTGCTGTTCCATTTGGTCTCTAGACTTGCCCTCACTGGCACTGGGAGGGGCCCCTTCTTCCTGTTCTTCAGGAATCTTAGAAGAAACCATTGAGGAAATGGAGCCGTGGCGTCTGCATTGGCATATCCCACAGGATGGGTCTCGGACTTCAGGGGCTGTACCTTCCTCAGAGACTCAAGGGCTACCCCCAAATCATGATCCAGTGTTGGAGGTGTGGCGGGAAGAGGCAATGGAAAAGTTGTGGCCAGGCATGGACCTGCCAAGGACAACCCAGGGCAGATCCCAGAGCCAGGAGCAAGCATTGAACCTTGGGCAGGACTGTCCCCGCCGTGACTGCCAGTGATAGTTCCTGCCTACCCCTGCGACCTTGTGCAAAAGCTCCAAGTTTTAAGCCTCAGTTTTGTGCTCTGTCACAGAATGCTACTATCTTACCCTTCACATGAGGATGGAGTGCAGATCTCCACGGAAGCATGTAGCGCAGTGCCTGGCCCTTCGGCAGACGTTATGCCAATTTGGTGGTGTTATCTTCTGTCGTCACTGATACGGCAAGAGAGATGGTTCTGTGCACAGCCTGTCTACCTTTCTTTCTCAGGTGCCATGCTGTGCATCCCAGTTTACTGCTTTTTCCTGTCCGGCTGATTTAAACTGTCTCTTATGCTTATTTTAACACTGTTGATATATGAAACTGTATTTTGCATAAATTCTTGTTTCCAACTGCTTGCTTTGCGCTGGTTATTGCAGTTAAGAGTGTGGGGTGTGTGTGTGTGTGCGCACGTGCAGAGAATCAGCCGGCCATCAGGCATCTCAGGGTGTGCCAGTGGAAGAAGAGCAAAGCTCGCCCTCTCCGAGCTGGGGAGAGAGGACCCAGATCGCTCCTGCAGGGTGAATGAAGGAAGGGCTGCTCTTGCCTTCAGGAGCTTAGGTAGGGGACATCTGAGCCAGGGCACAAATGGTGAAGAGGAGGTATCTGGAGTCCAGAGGAGGAAGGTGTCCTCAGCTATGGGTCTTCCGGTGAAGCCGGGGCAGAGGAAAGTTCCCAGGGGACAGGGGATGAGGGCAGGTGTAGCGCGTGGGCTCGGAATCAGACCGCTCATTTATTAATGAGTAAAGCAAAGCCATTTGGTCACCTGAAGAATGGCTTTGATTTTCTTTTTTGCAGTCTAAACTACTTTGAATTGGAACATTAAACTTAATGTTCCATGTGACAGATGGGACTTTTCATTACTCATTCCCTTAAACTTTAGGTTTTTGTGTCTGTTAATGTCATTTGTTTTCTGATTGCTGACTCCTGTTCCTGTCTTTTGTTTCTGCTTTTTGCTTAATAATTTCCGAGGTCTTGATGTGTTCTGTTGCCCATGGCCCTGTATCCTCATTCTTCCTCCGTTTATTTCCATTTGTCCACTCCCTTTACTGCCGAGTTGTTGACGTTTTTTCCAAGCACTTACTGAATGGCGTTTTAGAGAAGCGATGCCACGTCACAGCATTGACATGGTGGCATCTCATACTTGGGGCTTCTCACCGCCTTGGTTGTTGGTAGTTAGGAACATCCTAACTGTTGGGTCATTACTTCTATAGCACTCAAAGAAATGATCAAATTATTACTAAAACTGTCATGTCAGTTACATATTCTATTCTGCATTTTTATTGTGGTAAAATATACATAACATAATGCATTCATAAGTGTACAGTTCAGTGGCGTTAAATATATTCATGGTGTTGCAACTATCACCACTACAGGGTGTCTCAAAGGTCACCATATGTAGAGAAAGTGGGAAATTGTAGCTAAATGTATCTTTATTTACAAAATATTCATTACAAAATTTTTCCTTTGTAGCCTCCATACAATTTTTCCTTTCCATACAAAGGAAAAATTTTGTAAAATTTTGTAATGAATATTTTGTAAATAAAGGTACATTTAGCTACAATTTCCCACTTTCCCTACATATGGTGACTTTTGGGACACTTTGTATGTATAATTTGTATTATATGTACAAATTTTTCATTGTCCATCTGCATTTAACAATAACTGGCCTTTCCATACTACCCTTCCGCACACTCAGTCCCTGGTGACTTCTGTTCTACTTTCTATCTCTATTTGCTCATATAAGTGGAATGTCTGGCTTATGTCCTAAGCATAATGTTTTCAAGGTCCGTCCGTGTTGGAGTATATATCAAAATGTCATCGCTTTTTATGGCTGAATAATACTCCAAGTACTTGCCCAGACTGCTGCCAGGGAGGTTGCAGTGCTCACGGGTCTACATGTGTCATGAGCTTCATGGAAACGATGTTTCTTCTGCGAGCTTTTGTGTGTGCCGCTGGTTTTCACATCTAGCTTCGAAAGAGACGGTCACAGGGATGAAGTTCTTTGTCTCTTTGATGCTGTGGTAATGGAATTGGTCCCTCTGGCTGAATCAGACCCAAATAACAGCCATCCCTCCATCTCCCCATCCACCCATTATCCATCCATCCACCTCTCCACCCACCCATTATCCATCCACCCATCCGCCCGCCCACCCATTATCCATCCATCCATCCATCCATCCTTGCAGGCAACATTTACTGAGCATAGAGTCAGGTACTGTCGTCAACGATGGATATAGACTAAAGTAACTGACTAGTACTGGGACCAGTATCTTGATGTGGATTTGTTGCTTCATGGTATTTAGTTCAACTGAATGGGATTCACATCTTCCCTGTATAAATCTGTATCTTTCCTCCGTTAAGGAATTTTTAGACTTCTTATTTTCAGGTAAAGTGGTTTTATATTTGTCTCCGTGTATATTATCAAGTGCCTTTTTAAACCCATGTTTCCCATTTCATATTTGAAATGAGAATAGTCACAGCCATGAAAAAGATCAATTTAAGAGTGATTCATCGCCACCATTTGTTAACTGGTTTCTAAGTAGGATGTTTCTGCCTCTCTGGTTTGCCATATGATAATCGCAGTGAACTAACATAAATCCTCTCTCCTTGAGTGAAAAAACAAATGCATGTGTTGTGGTGGGCGGTGGGTATCGTTTTGATTTCTGAGAGTCTGTGGCTGCCCCCGTTCTGGTGTTTGCAGATCACTAGGAAATGAAGGTATATCAGTAGGAAGTTCGTGAAGAATTGAGATGTGGTTTTCTATATTCTCTGTTGTAAAGAAATTGGGCATATTTTCATGCTTTAAATGGAGAATGAATAGAAAACATGACGGCAAGTGAAGACCCACCTATTGACTAATGAGAGCAGGTTCCCTTCCTGTCTCGATGCCGTCCGAACCCTGGCCCACCAATTCTGTAAACGCAAACCACACCTCTGTGAGGTCCGTGCATAGTTTAGCCTCGTTTTCTGCCCCTAAATGCACTGAAACCCTCTCGAATGAACATCAAGGAGCATATCCAGGTATATTGTGCTTATGAGATATTCCATGCCTCTGAGGGCTAGCTGGGTGAGGCCTAACCTAAGGCCAGGTGGGGCCCGGGGAAAGGCATGCCCTTGGGTCTGGCCTGTGGGGGGCTGTTTCCCTCTCCTCTCCTCCATCCACCCAGTGCCCTCTCACCTTTCCTTCCCGGCCCCATGGCATCCTCTGGGTGCTCCCACCCTCCCTTCTGTCTACCTGCACCCCTCCGTTTCCACGCCCACTCCCCCAAGTCCCGCCCCCAGGCTTCCCCACCCTCCCCTCCTTCCCCCAAGTGCGTGCCTTGCCTGGAGCCCCTCTCTCCCCTACAACTGCTCTGGGCCCCCAGGCCCCTGGCCACACCCTACACCCCAGGGAGCAGAAGGGCTGTGCTGCTGCGTGGACGGTCCTAGCCCCACCTGGCTGTGTCCTGGGAAATTCCCACCAGCTCTCTTGGCACACTGATGTTGGAGCTGAAACTGCGCCCAACCTGGGGTCCCTGGTCCAGGCTCAGCACAGGAAGTAGGTTTAAAACCAGGTGCAGAGAAGGACGCCAGGGAGCACAGTTATCTGAGGAAATGCATCTCTTCGGATATAGCTTTCAAAAAGGTGCTGTTGTTGTGCATCACACAGAGGTCCAGATGCACCAGAGAGAATTACGATTATGTTTATAAAGTAGGGCACTCTGCCAGCATTAACTTATTTCAGATTCCCAGGAAAACACCTTAAACAATTTTTTATATCGGTGCATAATATTGTAATAACTTTTCCAGTTCTACGTATTTTTATTTTAAAAGGAAAATTATTGTGTGCAAACAGAGTTTTAGGTGGAGAATAATATGTTTTAGTCCCTAGGAATTTCCAGAAGGATACACAGGCAGTAACTTGACTGATTGGTATGCGTACTACCGGGTCTTGGGCACATTTCTCTATGAAAACTTTCCACATAGACGTTGCTCGCTCCCATGCTGGTTTTATGCTCTTTCTTCATCCAAACTGTGACTTATAGGAACTTATCCCTTGGCCATCTCTGTTGGCATCTTTCTTGCCCAGATAGGGGGAGAATCATTTTGGAAACCAAGTTCTTGAGAACCCACAAAGACATGGGTTTTAACCTGGGAGCCTGGCATTGTCTTCTGTGACATAAGAGAATCTAGCAGAAAAAAAAAAAAAAATTCTGGAGCCAAATATTTTAGGAAGAGAAGGGGCTGATAAGTCAAATTGTTGTTTTAAACAGTTTTCATTCTTCTCATCCTGATTTAGAAAAGATCTCCTTAGAATCAGTAGGTAGTGGTGCCTTGAATGGGTTTATTTTTCTCTCTTGAATAATATTAAACTAGCATATACTTGTATCTTTTTTGGTTTCTCCCTCATTCCCATCCCTCCAAATGCCACGACTTACATTTAATCGGCTTGGTAGCATAACCCCTAATGTAGTGATCTTTGAGTCTCACAACTTACATTTTATTTTCCTCACTGTATCAGCTACCAGTCTGGAAGTGTCAGGGTTTCAGAGGTTTCTAAAGTAAAGTTACAGTAAAATCCAATAGGACACCAGGGACGTCTGCTCTGGTGGAGCCAGCCCTCTGTGGCAGCTTGGCGCCGTGGTGAGGGGTTTCTGCCGCTCTGGGGAGGGCAGGCCTGCAGCTGGCAAGGTGGTCCCCAGAACGCTGTGAGGGGGCTCTTCCCCCCAACCCCCGGAGAGAGGGGGGTGCAGATTCCTAGCCCTGTCGGACAGAGGAAGAAGACGCTGTCAAAAATGTGGCTTGCCTGAGGCCATATGCAGCTGGGACATGGTCTAGGAACTCAAATAGCAAAGATGTTCCAGCCAATAATCAGGTTAAATCAGTGTATTCCGTGTTGGTTCCATTTGGTTGCCCGGTGGCTCGCCACCCTGCTGGTAAGGGGGCACTAATCGTGGCATGTCTGAAATGTAAATACCTCTTTGCCCAAATGTTAATCTCGTTTCAGTTTCTCAACTGAGAGAGTTCGCATGATAAAAGATTCCCTTCGGGGTCACTGTATGCCTGGCTCCTTGGAGCAGCACATTGGGGTCCTTCTTTTCAATGTCGCCTGGCTGTTAGGAAGACACAGACCAAGATGAAAGGGAATCCTTAAGCACGACTTGAATCCTTAGGACGCCTTAAGAATTAGAAGCCCCTGTGCAAACCAGCACAGCTTGGAAGTTGAAGTTATTTTTCTTTTTAAGCGGACCAGTACCCAAATGGGTTTGTCACCAGCAAAACAGTTTAAAACAGTGCCTCATTTCCACAGCTGAGATTTTGGCAGCGGTATCGTGCAATTCCGAATGGGTGGAATAAAATTGAGCTTCAATCTGTGATATATTTAAAATAATAATACCATGAAATCATGCAGTAAGTGTTGGGAATATTGTTCTTGAAGTTTTAGGTAATTTAATTTTTTGTTTCCATGAAAGTGTTCTCTTCAACTTAAGCAGAACAAAAAATCAGATATACAGAAACTCTATAAAGTGGGACTCCCCTTCCCCTTTAGATTTGATGACATTTCACCGTTCTCCTGGGCTAATCAAAATAAAACCACAAGGAGATGGTTTAACCTCCTTCTGGGACCAAACTGTTGCATTAGCTGATGTGGCAGAATATTGTAAACAGTTGCATGGCTCCATTAATGAAGAATAGATGTGAAGTGTTTTAAAAATACACAAATATGTTGAACTAAAGATGGTTCAGATGTGGATCCTTCCCTCAAGTTCCTTAAGTCTAGCAGGCAAGATAAGAAATGTTCGTTGTTAATACTTACACGGGCCAGCCCTCCTAAATGTGTGCATCCATGGAAAACCAGAGGTCAGCAAAAGTGGCCATTTGCCTCGACTGGCAGGTTGGGTGGGTCTCAACCAGGGGCAGTTTTGCTCCCCGGGAGACATATGGTACTATCTAGAGACATTTTTGGTGTCACAACTCAAGGGAGGGAAAGCGGGTATCTAGAGGGTAGAGGCCAGGGGTGCTACTCAGTGCACTGGTCGGTCCCCCACGGCAAAGGGTAACCCACACAGTATATGCCGGGACCATCCCCCCTTCCGCTTGTGCCAACCCAGAATGTCTCCAGGCATTGCCTCATGCCCCGCACGGGGTGTAATCACCCCAGGTTGGGAACCCCTGTCCTAAACTCTAAGGGTCTGCAGTCAGCCATTCAGTCTCCTTCCCCCTGAGTTCAGACAACTTAAGTGGCTCCTCCGAGCTGTCCCGGCTTCTTGCAGGGGCAGAGGCCGAGCCCTGTGCCTCTCAGACCTCCCTGGACACCGAGTTCTGTGGTGGTCTCCGGAAGCCCAAGAGTGAGGATCCTGGGGTGGCCTTTGTGGGTCGTGCTAATTTTATATTAGATGCTGATTTAAAGTCATTAAGGTGCTGGTGGATGTGTGGCGTGCCCATGCGGGAGAACTCGGAAGCAAGACGCGTCGGAGACCCAGCCCGGTGTAAACCCAAGCCCAGGCCGGGTCGTAGGGCGGGCATATGTAGTAACTCCTCATGTGTCCCGACTTGTCCTGTAGCTGTGTTTTCTCTCGCTGAAAACAGCACGAGGTGCAGATGTGCACCCCGGGGAGACGGCGCTGATAGAAATACTCAGTGTCTCCGTGTTCGGTCATCTCACCCGCCCTCTCTGGGGAAGACCTAGGGCTAAGCTGGAGGCCCGAAGCCTCATGGTTTCCTATAACACTAACCCCGTCTGGAGTATCTAGTTACAAATAATTGGGCCGAGGCTATAAATTTTTGACATTGGTTGTCAGTATTCATAAGAAAAAGGTCATGAACGTGACTAATTGTGAAGGAAGAGAGCTGAGACCTAAATGGATAGAAGTCTCAGGAAAAAGCAAGTTAGAATAAGATTCAACGCCACTGAAAAAGGAGAAAATGGGTTAAAAAGACTTGGACTTTAACCTAAGGCTGAAGAAGTAGAGAAAAGACCAGATGTTGAGGAAAGGCTCGAGCACTGCAGAGAAAAGGCGGTAGGGCATTTTGGTGCCTGCTACTTACCTTAAACCCGGGATGCTTTTTGTGGCTCTATTTTAGAAAGTGAGTTTAGTGATCTGTTCTGGAAGACTCAAGTCTACACCGTCTCTGCCGCTGAGGTTCTTTATGACCCTGCAGACTTTTTGCCGGTCATTTCCTCTCTAAATTCTGTGAGCATTTTTCCTTCCAAAGGCATGAATTTGGAACAACGCCGAGTGCCTACTCGCTCACGATCCTTCGGCCCCACACACATAGCCGACTGCCCACTGGCCAGAGCATATGCTGAGTGCCGCAAGTCACAGGCATTGACAGAATGCTTTCTAAAAGAAAGAAATGCATGAAATGCCCAGCATTTAGGGAGAATGTTTAGATCCGGCAGTCCTCGAGCCAAATGTGTCCTTTAGGAATGGTGCTGTAGCGCAGCCCTTGGCGTGGCTTGCTGCCTGCTGGTGCAGGCGCCGATGTTTTACTGAAGCCCAGGCCGAAGAAAGGAATTACGAGGCAGCCCTTAATCCCGTATCTGATGTTGAGAACTTATCGACACTGATCAGGCTTTATAAATTAATCAGTGTCACCGTTTGTTATAGACTGAATTGTGTCCCATCAAAAGAGATGTTTTAGACTGGACACAGTAGCTCACACCTGTAATCCTGGTGCTCTGGGAGGCCGTGCGTGGCTGGAGGATCATTTCAGGCCAGGAATTCAAGACCAGCCTGAGTGAGAGTGAGACCCTGTCTCTACTAAAAATAGAAAAAATTAGCCGGGCATGGTGGCATTCGCCTGTAGTCCCAGCTACTTGGGAGGCTGAGGCAGGAGGATCGCTTGAGTCCAGGAGTTGGAGGTTGCTGTGAGCTGTGACATCACTGCACTCACACAGTTTGGGCAACAGAGCAAGATGGTGTCTCTAAATACATAAATAAATAAGTAAGTAAGTAAGATGTTTTGGAGTCCAAACCCGCAGCCCCTCGGAATGTGACCTTACTTAGAGGTAGGATCTTCGCCCACTTAAAGTGAGGTCGGGCCCCAGTCCAGTGGGACTGGTGTGCTTGTTAAAAGAGGAAATCTGGGTACAGACATGCATCCAGGGCAAATGTCATGTGAACATAAAGACAGCCACCTACAGCCAAGGAGAGCGCCTGGGGCAGACTGTCCCTCACAGCCCTCAGAAGGAGCCACCCCTGCCCCACACCTGGGTCTTAGAAGTCTGCGCTCCACAGCTGCGACACAGTACATTTCTGTTCAGACTCTCAGCTTGTGGCACTTTGTGTGGTAGCCTTGCAAGACTATCAGACTATTACTGGTCTTCCCAGTATATTCCAGTCTACGAAGCATACCCAGGGCTTGTGCCGTTACTGCTCAGCTTATGGAAGTAGAGAGGGAGAATAATGTAGTGATTCAGCTCATTTTCTCGCTAACCTTAAAAAGAACCTGGTCTTCCCCACACTTCAGGATTATCTTTTTAAAACGCCAGAGCCCGTACGCCGTGCGGGTACACGCAGGGTGTGCTTGCCGCCCTGGGCCTCCCCTCTCCCTGCCCAGCTGGAGCCGGGCAAGGCCAGGGCTGGCCAGGGCTGCATGGGTGCCGTAGCTAGCTCATACTCTTTCTGGTCGATAGAGAGGAGGCCGTGGTATTAGTTTGTTAGGGCTGCTGTAACAGCGGGCCACAAAGTGGGAGGCCCAAACAGAAATTTATTGTCTCACAGTCCTGGAGGCCGGCAGTCTGCAACCAAGGTGGCGGCAGGGCTGGCTCGTTCCGGGGGCTGTGATGGGGACTTGGTCCCATGCCCCCCTCCCAGCTTCTGAAGGTTTGCCCGCAGTCCCCGGCATCCCTCGTCTTGTAGGTGCGTCACCCTGAGCCCTGCCTTCGCGTTCACACGGCCTTCTCCCTGTGTGCGTCTCTGTGTCCAAATCTCCCCTTTCATACACTCGAACCCAGAACACCGTGAATTAGAAGGTCCTGCTTTCTCAGCAGGGCAGGGTCGTTGCGATGGAAAGGAGAGAGAAACAGGCACCATAGCAGATGGATCCCTTGTCAGAGGGGCTCAGCCTCGAATCTCTGAGTTTTTATGGAGAGTTCAGTTATTACTCTCAGAAATGTCCTCTTTGAAGTCTCTAGTCTTCTTTCTCATTTCCTTATGTAAAGCTCGGGCCATATTACTGCTTCAGCACAATTAATTGAACGATTTGGTTGTGCTCAAAATTTACTTTCAGATATAGGGCTCCCCAAAGCCAAAAAAAAATTAGTTACCTATGAATGTTACAAACTTTGCACATAGGTAAGACTATGTGATTTACAAACAAAATGTGACTGGAAAATAAAATACATCATGTATCAGAAAACACAAGCTTCTATTCTAAGGGGAGCCTTTATGAAACGAAGCGGTGCTCCTGTCCCTGGGACTGTCGATGGGCACACGGACCCCCCACCCCCACCCCGCAGCTGCACAGACAGTGGAATAACCAGTCAGAGGCCCTACTTGGTCAGTGACTGCTCTATCAGTGGACATATTGAACCCAAATCCAGGATGGGAAATCAATGTTTGGCACTGCTATGTTTCTTTCAGTTGGATCAGTAATGCTCACTAGGACTTTGTTTGCTCTTAGCTGCCTGTGATGAAAACCTAGCAGGAGGTCTTAGTCCATTCGGGCTGCCATAACAGAATACCATAGACAGGGTGTCTTATAAACAACAGACGTTTATTTCTCACGGTTCTGGAGGCTGGAAGTCCAAGATCTCGGCGTGGCAGAGTCTGTGTCTGGTGAGGACTCACTTCCTGGTTCATAGATGGCGCCTTCTCGCTGTGTCCTCACATGGTGGAAGGGGCGAGTGGAGCTTTCTGGAGTCTCTTTTATAAGGACACTGATCCCATTTATGAGGCTCCACCCTCGTGGCCTCATCGCCTCCCAAGGCCCCACCTTCTCCTATCATCACCTTGGGGGTTAGGTTTCAACATAAGAATTGATGGGGGGAGACACAAACATTCAGACCATGGCACGAGGACATGACTTGGAAAAAGTACCACAGAGCATAATGACATTCCTTTCTAACAGAAAAGTGCTCACCTCTCAACTTAGGTGAGCCACGTTGACCCCAGTTGGTTCAACGGAAATATTTGTGGACAAACAAAATTGAAGAGGTCCACAGCTTACCTGCTCTGTGTCTACATCCATGGAAAGCTGTGTCGTGTCAGTATAATATCTGAGTTTACGCTGATGTAGCCAACGCTGGCTGAGTATTTCTTGTGTATCACGCACGGTGCTGGGCACAGGATTAGTCTAATAGTAAATGAAAGTTTTTAATAGCCTGATTGGGTAGGACAGGCCTGAACACAGCCCAAGCCCTCACTGCAACACGGTCACTTTGATACATGTATGAGCGCGGCGTCGTGGGAGCAAAGAGAAGCGTCCCCTTCTGTTCCAGAGGATGAAGGCAGCTTAAGGAGAGTGCCGAGATGTCAGCTGGGGCTTTGAGGAGAAGTGGAATTTTATCCACTGGAGAAGGCAGAGGATCTTCTTGGAACAGAGAGAACAAATGAGTCAGGGCTTGCAGACTGGGTTACAGGTGCTCTGGGGACCCCTGCAGTTTCTGCTGTACAGAGAATGATGCAATAAGTCAGTGTTTTAGGGGTTATCTTGGGCTGTGTCGGGGTCTGAGCCTCTGGGATGAGCAAACCAGTGTGCAGACTGTGGCAGAACTGCAGGGGAGAGTCCAGGGCCGGGAGGGTGGACGCCACACCACCACCATTGTCCTTCCCCCGCTATTCTGTGTCCTCACGGTAGGCCAGTGTGAACATCTGGGCCGCGCAGGGACGGATTATGGTGGCCCCATGTGGTCTCTAGGGAGGCCTTCGGGAAGGGGTTGTGGAGTGAGGGTTGGTGTCTTGTGGCAAGGATGCGCTCCCTAGGCATCCTCGGGGGCATCCACATAGGTGGGTTTTTTTTTGTTGTTTGTTTGTTTTGTTTTTGGTCCCATAAATTGCCAAGATACGGGGACAGCGGTTCAACAGCTCGCAGCAGCTGCTGTAAGGACAAAATGGGTCTTCGCTTATGTACTTCTGGAAGTGAGTTGCTGAGGCAGACTTGGGAATGATTATAGTTCAAGGACATGAGGCAGAGTGGTGTCTTTCGTCAGTACCCCCCATTCCATATTCTGGAAGCTTCTTTCCACTCTTGCTCTGCTCTGGCTCTCTTCCGCCCCTCTGGCTACTCAGGTGAGAAGGAGCCAGGTCCCAGGAGGGAATCCCAGCGAGTGAGGCCCTTGGAATTGCCACCCTGGCTTGTTAACTGAGTGTTTGCTTTAGAGAGAAATATTGACTGTGTCTGCCAGAGCTCAAAGGCATAATTGCAGCATGTTTAGTTTTTCTTCTTCCCCTTATTTTATGCAAGTGCTGTCTTTGAGAGAAGTGGTTACGAGCATGGCGGTTTTCATGCTGTGTACAGTTCTCATGTATAGAACTGTCTAGAATGGCTCATGTTACTGCTGAAGCTCAGTTAGTGGCTTCGAGGTTATGAAGCCTAAAATGAATGATTGTTAAGTATAAATCCTGGCTGTGTCTTCCAAGCTCCCTTCCTTTCTTCCTTCCTTCTTTCTTTCGTAATTTTCAGCCACACTTTACATCTCTTAGAAGCTGTTCTTAATTTTGAGATACAAGGCTCAGAAAGCTTTGTCGTGGGAGGTTATGAATTAGGAAATGTGAAATCAAATCAATAACAGTGGCTGGTCCTGCCTTGAGTGGCTTTGAAGTTGAGTATCTATCTATCTATCTATCTATCTATATTTTTAAATGGCAGTTGCTTAATTAGGTAAAGTGAAGAGGTGCTTTCTTTTGTACTAAATGAATGATGAGTATTGGATAGAGTTGACTAAAATTTCTCAGTCTTTTTCCCATATACAAACTCATTGAATTTCAATTCTTGTAAGACACATGCTATTTCCTTTGGGAAACGTGAGGAAAGTCTCAATGATTTTAAGTACCTTACATGTTGTGATCGTTGATCCTGGTTGACTCGGCCATGGCGCAATGGAATCCAGAAGTTCTAAAATCAAATTCAGTTCTTGATTGAATATTGAAATGTTTGTCTTCATCTGCCTTGGAGTGGTGGAGAAGTCCAAGTGCATGTAGGAGTCTTGGAGTAAATGCAGATTCATTTGCTTGTCAGGCATCGCAAAAGGTGGGCATCAGAGCAAGTGAGTCGCGCGCTCCTAGATGTGAACTGCTTAGTCATCCTCTCTGTAAGTGTGTCCTTCTCCTTTAAGAGAAACCATTTCAGGATTTTTAATTAATTCTTCCAGAGGACTCATTACTGGGAGTGGAGAAAGAACTCATTATAGTAATGGCTTCTCATCCGTTGTGTGGTTTGGTGCCGTGGTCCCTGGGGGCCAAGTGAGGCTGCGGTTCCAGGATCTCTTCTATTGATCTGAAACCCGTTCACCACCTTTGTTTTTAGAATAATCATCCAGTGATGTCAAACACAATACAAATTGCGCTGTTTTAAAAGACCTGTAAATGCATGTACGGAGGTGTGTATAGATACCAGTCGCATAAACAAACGTGCCTATTTATATGTGTACTTTTGTGGACATTTTCTAAATCCCTGAAATATCGAATCCGTAATTTTGGATCATGGACATCGTCCCTCTCCACCCTCCCCAGCACATGGCGGGATGGTGGAGGCACGCTTGACCACAGCAGAGTGAGGACAGCCCCTGGAAGTGGAGGGAGGGGAACTGCTGGGCCCCAAACCGGGGACCAGAGCCTGGCAGAGGGGCCTTTTTATCTGCGGATTCCTTGGAAGAGGGGTTGAGGCTTACTGTGTTAGTGCTCGCTTTGTACCACTAACTGGGTGGCTTAAAACATGTGCTGTCTCCTAGTTCTGGAGGCCAGAGGTCAAAACTCAAGCAGGGCCACGCTCCCTCCGAAGCCCATAGGGGAGCGTCCTTCCTCGCCTCTTCTGGTTTCTGACAGTCGCTGGCACTCCTTGGTGTTCCTTGGCTTGTAGACGCATCACTCCTGTCTCTGCCTGGGTCGTCACATGACCTTCCTGGGTGTCTCTGTCTTCCCCTGGCTGTCTTCTTAGAGGGACACCAGTCAGATTAGGGGGCTCACCCTATGCTAATCTGACCGCATCTTCCTTTAGCCAACTACGTTGGTGATAACCCTTTTTCCAAATAAGGTCACATTCCGAGGTGCTGTAGATTAGGACTTCTGCGTGTCATTCCTGGGGGCTCGGTTCACCCCGCAGCAGTGGTGGTGCCTTGCCTCATTCCGTCTTCCCTTCCCCGGGTCCCCGGGTGTACACCACGGTGGCTACATGGCCACTTGCAACCTGTGCCCACTGGTCCTTAGACACATTCTCAGGCCAGTAGAAGACATAGGAAGAGTTCACAGTTTTTGTCCGTAGTAAAATTAATGTGTAAATACAGCCGAGCTCCAAGGGCAGTGTTCCATAAAAGGTCCATGTAACTGTCGTTTTGATGAACAGAAGGCCCTTTAAGCAATGAGGTCAAAAGCCGGGCGCAGAAGTTGGCATTAACTCAGTGAGTTTTCAATTTCACTTTTTTTTGAGGAAGAGGGTCCAGTGGGCTGCTTTTTTGAGTAAGTGAAGCATGACTCGATCTGGGTTATCACGAAATGTCTCTCCCTCAGGAGGCAATTCCTTGTGTTTGTCACATCAGAGGTGTGCAGGGAGACTTTTCTGATATGTAGATGTCACATTTGGGGCATGAGGTGGGTTTTGGTCTGAGAACCTTCTCTTGCCACTCGGTGCAGGAGGGGCTTTTCCAAGCGGCTGAACAGGAGGAATGTTCTGGTCAGGATGTCAGCTCAGTGCCCCTTGCCTCTGTCCCCTGCAGTCTTCTCTGATTCAGCCGTGCAGCGTTAACCCTGTGAGGTCTGCAGCCATGGAGAGAGGAGGCTGTCGGAGCCTGGCACTGCTAAGCACAGCCCAACCCCATCCTAGCTGCAGGGGGCAGGAAGAGAAGCACTTTTGTCTTTGGGTTTTTGGTGCCTGGGATCTAAAGTCCCTTCCGTGGAGTCCTGTGTAGTTTTTTTTTTTTTTTGGAAAGAAATTGTCCTCTGGGCGAGTCCTGGGTGCAAAGGCAGACATCTTTCAAGACCCTTTGGCTCTTCTCAGGGAAGCATTAAGCCAACCCAAGGTCAGCACAGAAACATTCTGTCTTTGGAAGTCTCGGTGTGGTCGGTGAAGTCTTGACCCTGGCATTTCCTATCTTGGCGGCGGTGGCTTTACACGGTAAACAGGAGGTGACCTGGGTGTCCTGTCACCAAGTTCAGCCCTTGGAGACAGACTTGGGGCCCTGAAGGATCAGCTTCCAGTAGCAGTTGTGACGGTAGAGAATACGATTTCGCATCCTAGTTAGAGCCCCCAGACACGATCCAGCTTCCTAATTAGCATCCCAGGTAATGAGCATGTACGCGTTCACTGGTTCCGTTTATGTTGGAGATAATGGCAGACTCATAAACAAGCTAACCAAACAGAGACTGGAATTTTACTTTGGAGGGAAAAAAAGTCTACATTCTGTTCCATGAGATAATATAAGTAATTACAAGCCACAAAGAGTCCCTTTCTTTCAAGTAAATCTACTCTTTTGTGCTAGTGCAATATGATAGGGCAGCTTTTTGTGTGTTTATGTGAAGAATTTGCTAAAGTAAATCATACAAGTTTAGGATTTACCTCATAGTAAACCAAGAACTTAAGCAGGGACTTTTCTTCTAATCTAATTTTTAAAAACACCATTTATACCATTTGGACATGGAAGTGCTTAGCTGAGTGGAGCAAGTTATTCACTGGGGATTTATAAAAAATATGTCAGTCTGGTTTCTAAGACTGCATGAATCCAGGAGGTAAATGATTAACCCAGTAGACTCAGAGTTTATTAAAAGTGAAATAATTCATGGTGACAAGATAGATCCATTCTGTTTGCTGGGTGTTCTGTCTGTTTGGTTTTGTTTGCACGCTTGCTTGAAGGCAAATAAGTCAGATTAAATAGTAATTATTGGCTTGCAGGGGGAGCAGATGGACTGGGTTAATTTCTGCACCGCATTTTCTCATGTCCACCAGTGCACTCCTGTTGTAGCCCCTGTATTAGTCATCTATCGATTGCTGTGTAACAAATGACCCCAGAACTCGGCAGGGGAAAACTGCAGACATTGATGATCTGGGCATCAGCATCCAGGCGCAGCTTGGCCGGAGGTGCTGCCCCAGGGTCTCTTGTGCAGCTGCGGTACAGATGTCATCCCGGGCTGCAGTCTAGGAGAGGACCGATGCCAGCTCACTCGGCGAGTGGCTGTGGCAGAAGTGGCACCATCGTTTGCTCCGTATTCTGTTGGTCACACAGACCAAGCCTGGTGAATATGGGACAGGACTAGACCAGGGTGTGATACCAGGAGGCCGGGCTTGTGGGTGCTGGCTAAGACGCTGCCTGTCACATCCCCTTTATCCATAAATGGGCATCGTGGTTAGAAAACTCCTGAGTCCATAATCATCTCTTGGAAAGTGCTGGAAAAATGACTTGTGTATTTAGCCTGTGCGTGACCTAACCTTTGGAGCCGTTAGAGCCTATGTATAAAGACTCTCGCTTGACTTATGGTATTATGTACCTATTCTTTGCTCTTATTCTCCAACAGAAAAATAGTTTTCCTTGCAATCGAGTGAAAGCCATTATTGAGGCCATCACAGATGAGTCTCCGCAGCTCCCACCCGCTCCACAAACTCGTGTTAGCCTTCCACGTGGTTTGAAACCACCGCCACCTCCCCACACCCTTCTGCGCCAGCATATCTGGGGGACGTTGGCCTTTCCCTTCTCAAAATAATGAAACAACTGAATTTTGCACCCGCTGTGCAAAATTAACTTTAAAAAAAAGTTAATGAGAATTTTTTCTCCAAACATGTATTCACAGAGTTGACAAAATTTTATCTCTTACTCATGTTTTCAAAGGCGATAGCAGCTTTCTTACTCTTGGCTCTCATGGCACTAAAATCCCTCATGTGGCAGATGCTTGTTGAACATCTCTGTGTGCCTGGCATTGGGCCGTGAAGATGGAAGAGCTAACGATTTTTTAACAGTAATTTGAGGCCCATCAGATTTGAACAAATGACTTTGGTGAGCGCAAATTCCATTTTGCAAATTCCAGACGCTCAGGGTGACTTAATGAACATTTTGTAGGATCCTAAGTTTCTAGAGTTAAGAGGGAATCGTCTAGATTCTCTTACAGCTCTCGTATTTTCCTTCTAGACAGGACAGCTAGAGTCCAGAGAAGGGGTTGGTTTCCTCAAGTGGAGAGCCGGAGGTGGTGGTGTGACTCCCAGGCTGTGGTGGCCCTCACCTGGGCACCCGTGGCAGCTGCAGAAGGCAGGCCCCACCGCAGCTCACGCAGTCCGAAGCCTCCAGGTGGCTCATCCACGTGCGCGTCCCAGTGCCAGTGCTGGAGCTGGCCGCTCTCCCCTTGCGCGGTGTTGCCGGGGTGTTGGCCTGAAGCTCGGTGGTAGCAGGGGGGTTCTAGCTTCACAGCTCATGGTCTTGTCCTTGAGACCCGAGGCTTGCACAGCACCCCCGTTCTTGTTTTAACTTCTCCCTGAAGAGTTCTCACCTTCCCTGCCACGGCCGACCAAAATTTCCCAAGGGAGGAAACAGCTGAAAGTGTAAAATAGTCATAGAATAGTAAAGAGGATGGCATTTTGCACGGTGGTAACCAGTGTGTTTGTAAAGCTTGGCAACGTGATAGAATTGTGTTTGCGTTTTCTCCAGGGTTGCCGAGACTAAGGATTTCTGATGTGGTGAAGATTTGCTGTGAGGAAAAGTCCTGACTGTGAAATACAGAGTTATTTGGTGGCTGTGCCCCCGTAAGAGCTGCTGGCCCAGACTGGGCTGGTTTATCCCAGGCGACCCGCAGCTAAGCTGAGTGTGTCAGTGTGGTCCCCGGGGCAGCGTCACCGTGCGGATTGCGGTGCCACTGCTTCCACGTGGCCTCTCTCGTCCCAGTCTGGCATCTGACCTGCGGGACCGACACCCATGGATGGTCGGTTCTTCCAAAAGAGTTGGGAAAAACCGGGAATCATAAGAAATGGTACACATAGGCATTGCTTTGTAACTTTTTATTATTCGCTACCTTTCAGGCTTTTTCAGATTTCACCCGTTTTCCCATAAATGCCCTTTTTTCCATCCCGTGATCCCATCCAGGACACTAGGTTGCATTTAGTTGTCATGTCACCTTATTGAGTCATCGTGTGTCCTCTGACCTGTGAGTGTTTCAGACTTGCCTTATGTTTGATGCCTTTGACGGTTTTGAGGAGGCCTGGACAGGTGTTTTGTAGAGTTTTCTAGTTAAGGTGGTGGGTTTCAGGGAGCAAGCTGCCAGTGAGAGGTGAATGGCGTCTCACTACATCATGTCAAGGGCAGGTGCCGTCAGCATGACTTATTTACATTGACTTGGTCACTTGGTTAAGGTCGTGGGTGCTGGGTTTCTGCACTTTGAGGTCATTTATCCCTGTCCATACTCTATTCTCTCAAAGTACACACGCTTGGGGGTGGGGTAAGAGTGAGAGAGAGCCTCTCTTCCTGGAGGTTGTTTCTCTATTTATGTTAAACTATATCACTCATCTCTTGATAGGGAGAATGGAGTTTTTCTTGGAATGTGGGTCCTTTAATCCTCATTTTGAGTCAACTTTCCTGAGAAAGCATTCCCATGGTGCACCTTCTGCAATGTTGGTCTCTGTGAAGCAGAGTGGGAATTTAGAGATTTGTGAAACCATCTCAGTACAGTCCATGTAGAGTTTTCTTTTCCCAAATCTCTTGGCTGTTGTCCACTCTGCAACCAATTTGACAGCACATTTTTGTTGGGCACTTTCTTGGTTAAGTGTATAATAAAGCATTCAATGTGGTTTTTTTTTTTTTTTTTTTTTTTAGAAAAAAAATCTTTTTTTTTTTTTTTTTTTGTATTCCCAGTTCATCAGTTTATGTACTATTTAATTACTCTTCATAAATGCAATAACAAGTCCAACTGGCATCTGCAGGTTTGAACCAGCCGACAGTCTGGATGTTTATTAAGTCCCAGGAAACCAGCCCCGGCAGAAGCAGATCCCAGCCCGGTAGGCTCAGGGCAGAGAGAGCTTCAGTTAATTCAGCAAGAAGGTTAAGTGCAGGCCTTGTTAAGAGAGTTTCCTTCTCCAAGTATTTTTAGAAGCAGCAGATATCAACCATAAATATTTAATGTTGTGTTTATAGACTTTAATGTCATAAAAAGACGAAAAGGTGACTCCAGGGGAAGGAGTCAGTCAGTATAAACCTTGGGGAGAAAGGAACTTCCTCACGACACCACGCTGTGTGAGGAAAACCATCCCACACGCTCTTAGAAAAGAAGTAAATAGGTAAATAGCTGTCATTTAATCTTATTAATACTCACCAGATGACGTGTTCGTAATTATTCTTTGCTTGCCAAGAATTTTCGTAACTCTTTTCTCATTATGAAGATAATGTGCCGTAAGCAATTTGAAAAATAAAATTAAGCATGAAAAGAAAAGAAACAACTGTAAGCCCACCCCTAGAAGGTCCCACCGGTGTTTCGGTGTGTCTCTTCTGAGTGTTTCTGTGTGCACGTGTGCAGTGTGCTGTGTAGTGAGCTTTGTGGTGTGCACCTTCCACCGACCTTACGGAGGAAGCATTAGATCATCCACGAGGATCGATCCAGAATATTTGTGTGCGTCTTTCCATCAAGTGCATGCTCTGTAATTTATTTAACACATGTTGTTGGAGATTTAGATTGCTTCCAATTTTTGCTTTAGGATAGATTGCTGGAAATAGAACTGTAGGGCTCTTGAGACCGATTACCAAATTGCTTTCCTGAAAGGCTGTACAGTAGTGAGGAGGGCTGGGGTGGCGGGGAGTGGGGCGCAGCCCTCTCAGTTCACACGATCGTGGTCAGCTGAGCCGGGAATGCATGGCATCTTTTTCTCCCCTGCCCCCTTGCATGTTTTTACTTCCTAATGAGGTGAAATATTTTATCATGTTTGTCAGCCGTTTGCATTTCTTCTTCCGTGAATTGAACATAAACCCCTTGAAAAGGTGTAACTCAGGTTCCTTTCCTACATTACACTTTTGGGGTTTCACTGGGATCCCAGTTATTTTAAGGATCACAGTGTTGGAGTTTCAGCTAAATGGGCCGTTTCTGATGTTTGCCTGCACGGTAGTCTCCTGACTTGAGCCCAGCTGTGAGTCTACACGTTAGAGCTGCATAGTAAACAGAAGCAAAGTCCAGAAAGCAAGAAGAAGGAACTAGCAAATCCGTTTAAGGAGACTGGAGGGGCATGTGCATGTCTGTTGGTGACTGCACTAGCGCATCCCTAGGCCTTCCCCGCGCTGCAGTCGGGAATGCTTGTGAGCCAGAGCTGTGTGTTGGGAGGGTAGGCTGCCTGTCTGCCATCTCCTAGTGTGCTCATCAAAAGACGGTGTTTTTATAGAATGACAGTTGGAGGAAAAGCACAGATTCTTATGTTAGCCAATAAAGATTATTTTTTAATGTCATTACAAATTGGCAAGCTTGCCAATTTGTTTGTACTTGTCATTAGCCAAAGTTCAGTGTTTCCCAAGGAAATGTGTCAGTGTGTATATGTGTGTGGCATCTGTTTTATTGTGCACATGAATTAATTGAGTATCTATTATGTGGCAAGCTTCGTGCTGCCTGGGAAGCGTTGCGCTGTCTTACAGCACACTCAGGGCAAGGAGAGAGTTGTTTATTTTCAGTATTTCCCCGAAGTCATTATTCAAATTCCTGTGCACGTTCTAGGACCATCACAGTTAGGAAGCCTTACCTAACATCAGTTCCAGTTCTTCCTTTTGTGGTCTTTTTTAAAGCATCATTTCTATTTTTTTCCTCCAGAGAAAGCTTCTGGAACGTTGAAATGAATGAAAGGAAAGGAAAAAGATGATTCAGAAATTATTAATAGATTGCTAAAAACAAGTGCCGTGATAATTTTGGGTTGGAGTGTCTGTCGTTTTACAACATAATGTTATTTAGCTTCTCAATGATGTTTGTATGTTTTTGCTCAAAAGTAGATTGAGTAGGTATGAATCCAGCAGGGCCTCGAGCGAGTCATTTCCTACCAACTTCAATAGGTGGAGCCAATCCACAGAGAAAGGGCCACATCTCCCTAACTCTGGCCTCCTCTCAGGGCTCGAGGTTCCATTTTCTCTCAATGCTTTGCTCCTGCAGACTGTGGCTTCCCTTCGTGCCACGATGTGCAGTACGCACAGAAATTGTGAGCGGAGAAGCAGCAGCTCTCACTCCACAGTTCCTTTCGGAAGGTGGCTCCAGCTTGACAATTTGCACTTTGAACTCAGTGTCACAGGGCACGTGTGTGCCCACGCATGATGACAGTTTCAGCTGTGCACAGATGAAACCTGTATTCTCTCCACCAAAATAAACATACCAGCAAAAAGCTCTCTCCTGATGTGGCATAATTTCCATCCCATAAAATGAATTACGCTTCATTAATGCTGTCCTGCCTTATGGGTGATGGTTGTTAATTAGTTTAAAAGAGAACTCAGTGTGTCCATACTATTCCTCTTGCTAAAACAAGGGCAGCTGAGCGTTCGATTTGTCACCATGAGTGCGATGCGGGCAGGAAGCCGGTGCTCCATGCCCAGCACCTGCTGGCACTCGTTCTCCAGCGCTGTCTCCTCAGCGCTTATAACGGGCAGTACTTAATTAGATCGTAAAGTGACAGCTGAAAACTTAAGGGGCAGGATGTCATATCTAAAAGGGGATTTATTATAACAATAGTAACAGCGGTAACTAAGAGTAATCCTGGCTCAGCCGTTTCGTTGGGGTCACCTGGTGTCAATTAGCAGCGCTGTGGGACTGGAGCTGTGCTGTTGCCCAAAAAGCCTGTCAGTGGCAGCGTTGCCTATTGCTTTCCAGGGCAGTCCGTCAGGGAGGGCGGCACAGGGGTTGGCGTGGTCCTCCCGTTTTATATGTGAGGGAACCTCACCCAGGTCCTTGCCTGGGTGCTCTGTGGGGAGCCCTGTGAGCTCATAGCTCTCTGTGCAGCCTGCCATGCCAGGGGTCCCCAAATACAGGGGTACGGGGCACCAAGCTGCGAGGTGGGTGGTTGGCCTGCCACATGAGCCACCTGCAGGTCACCTAGGCAATCCGAGGCCCACAAGCTTTCACCTGGACCTTGGTTGGGTGTCTGACGGAACTTACAATAATTCACTCTATTAAAAATAGCTTCAGAGAAAATCGTGCTTTTGTTCGTAGAGAAGGCTAGTCTTCAACGAGAACTATTTGTGATTATTAACTATTTCATATTGATCACGGGAAAAAAGATATTATAGGCATATAATTTAAAATTTGCAGGCAGACACAATTAAAAGAGGAATCGTGTAGCCTAAAAAAAACTCCATATGCCTCTTCATCTTGCCCACTACAATCAACAAAATTTCAGAGCCTGCAGGCACCATAGAAGCCATCTAGATTTGCTCTGTCCGGTAGGAATAGAATGTGAGCCACAGGTGTAATTCGCACTTTTCTTAGTAGTCATGGTAAAAAAATAAAAAGAGGCTGGGCACAGTGGCTCTCGCCTGTAATCCCACACTTTAGGAGGCCGAGGCGGGAGGATAGCTTGAGGCCAGGAATTCAAGACCAGCCTGAGCAACATAGTGAGACCCCCTCTCTACACAAAACATAAAAATTAGCTGAGCATGGTGGTGTGTGCCTGTAGTCCCAGCTACTCGGGAGGTTGAGGCAGGAGGATCACTTGAGCCCAGGAGGTGGAGGCTGCAGTGAGCTGTGATGACGCCACTGCACTCCAGCCCCAGCAACAGAGCAAGACTCTGTCTCAGAAAAAAAAAAAAAGTAAAAAGAAGCAGGTGAAATTTATATTGCTCTATCTACTTTAATATATGCTAAATTAATATTAAAGTACCTATTTTAGTATATAATGCTGCCAAACTATATTTTATTTTACCCAGTATATCAAAAATAGCATCATTTCAACAAACATCTCTAGGAAAAGATTATTCACGAGATATTTTATGTTCTTTCTTTTTCTGTACAATGTCTGGGGAATCCAGTGTGTACTTTGGTCAGTGCAGTCTGAAATCCCAAGCTCCGGTGTTTCTTTGAAATTATGAAAATCAACTCATAATATAAAAAATAATTTTCAAGATGAAAGTTACATTATTTTTAGGAAGAGATATTAATAGTTTTATACCAGGACAGTTTGTGGTTGTTAATCTATTTGGAATTGGTCCAGAAAAAAAATATTTGGAGCATATAATTTAAAAATTTGCACACATGGACCAATTAAAGAGGAATCATGTGGCCTAAAAAGTCCCCGTGTCTCTCTACCCTATAGTAGAGGAATTTTGGCTGCCACAGACTCCTGGGTGGCCGTGCTAACCTGTGCTCTCCTTGCAGTGGCCACTTGCCACGTGGAGCCCTTGAGTGCCCACAGTGTGGCTAGTGTCACTGAGGAACAGACCACATCATTTTATTACCTTTTAATTAATTTAATTTTAAAAGTAAATATTCACTTCAGTGATTGAAGAACTTTCGAGCGTGTTGGGAATCACGTGGGTATGTGCATTTACAGTTTCAGGTGTGTGTTTTGTGAACTAGGCTACCAGTCATGTATTCCCACTGAAAATTCAGCTTCCAAACTGAGATGTGTTAAAAGTGTAAAATACTAACACATACGCTTTTGATGATTTAGGAGATTTAGCGGGGAAAAGGAATGTAAAAGATCTCAGTAATTTTTTTATATAGAATATAAGTTGAAATAATACCATTTTGGATTTATGGGTTAAATTAACATATACTATGAAAATGAATTTCACTGGTCTCTCTTTACATTTTTAATTTGGCTACCAGCAAATTGAAAATTATATTTAAGTCTCACCTTGTATGTCGGTTGGACTGGGCAGATCTCGACTACAGTTGTCGTGTAACAAATGAAGGAAGGTGATCTTGAAGTCACAGGCTCATGGTTAGTGGTAGACTCCCAACCCCAACTTGAGACCAGAGACGTTCCATACACTCGGTGAGTCAGTGTGATGGTTGCTTCAGCTCACTGTGCTCAGCGTTGAGCCATCTTCAAACGTGGAGATGTCCGCATACCTCTTCCGGGCTCCCACTTTCGGGGTATCAAGAGTTGACCAAGAGACGTCGAGGCCCATCTGCCTTGGAAGGAGGCCAGGCCCTTGCTCTACCCTGTTTTTCTTATCCCCACATATATCCGTGAGATAAAAATGATTATTGCCATTGTACCCTTAAGGTAAAGGGTCTCAAACAGACGAAGTAATTGAACCGTGACTGTGCAAACTAGTAGGAGTCAGAGCCAAGAATTCAGCCCCGGGCTGCGTCCTTTGATGCCCACCAAGAGCTGACGCGGGGGCCTACTTCAAGCATTGTCTGTATGGTAAAAGCACTTCAGGGTCCAGAAGACTTAAAATTTGGTTTCAAACCTAGAAGAGTGAATTTACAAAATGATACTGCGGATGATTTTTGTTTATCCAGACTCTGAAATCGCTAGGGTATAAGCATGCTGGGAATACTTAGTTTTCTGCCCAGGAAGTCATGAGTGGATTTAATGCTTCACTCCTTTTTCCGTGTTGATGGAGCTCTCTGTGTTATGTGAGGTCAGCTGGCAATTTTTAACCTTTGTAGAAGGCAGGTTGGAAGTTCAGGTAAATAATTCCAACAGTTGGCTGGTGGCTGAGAATGTCACTTAATGTAGCTTTGGGGTGGGAATGAGGACTCTTGTTCCCCGAAGCGCAGCCTCAGGGTGGGGCCCAGCATTCTGTGCTGCTTGTGTCTGGTGGTCGCTCCAGCTCTTGCCATCAGTCCATCTTCCAGTCCCAAGAAGGGGTGAGGGGCACGTCATGGCCTTTACTGGCACGGCTGTGAAGTTTCCTGTCTGACTTGGAGCATAGCCTGTTGGCCAGAACCTGGTCACGTGGAAAACATACACTTCTGAGATGTGCGGCATGTGCCCATGTAAAATTCAGGTATTCTGTTCTTATAAGATGAAGGGGGAAAATGGAGAGTGATAGCTGATTCCACCCCACTCCCTACCCTCATTCTAGGGAAAAATTGGCGTTCCTAACACAGTCACACATTGAGTGCAGAATTGGAGACTGTCCCTATGGGATGTAGCCAGAGCTTCTCCGGAGGGCACCTCTGCCCACCTTCCACGCCCAGCTTTGAGTCTGCCTTGGCTCTTGCCCACTGCTTACTCTGCGTGTGAGCCATGTGGCCAGAGATGATCTCACGTGGTGCTGGGAGCTATCTTTCTATATGAATGCATGTCATTTATTTATATTGTGAGCTTTTTGCAAAGGGAAGGCCTTCGTCTTCCAGCTCTGTATGTCCTTCCTGCCCCTGTAGCACCTTGCGTACAGTATTTACACACATGATACTCTTGGTGGACATCTATGTCCTTCAGTCATTTGCATTCACTTCACTTCTCATTCTGACACATTCAACTAACCAAGAAGTATTTATTGAACACCTACCACGTGGAAATGCAGAAAAGATAGCTATGAACAAACCAAATGCAAATATTACATCCTAGTGGGTAAAAATATGCGCCATGTCTGGCACTTTGGGTGTTATGATGGGAGCGTATGAAATCACTTTGCTATTTGCATTATATTGTGTGTGTTATGTTTCAGTGTTAGGTTTAAGAGATGGGTACTATTTACCAAAGAGCAGAAAGTAACAATCATATACCACCCACCCCCCAAAATGGTAAAAGTGGTAAAGTATTGATTGAATATTTTAAAATGTCATTGTGGTATATTTGAAACATTTGTTTATAATTTTGAACCATGTAATCAGAAAAATGAAGTTCATTTAAATTCTTGCTTGTTTTTAAGAAATCTGTAAAACCTCATTTCCCTTTATAAAACAGAACTTGCATGGGAAAAAAAACACCTTTTTTCTGAAGGAAAAAAACACTCTTTAGCGTACGCTTGCCAATTAAAAAGAGCGTACGGAGAAATTGATTCCTTGTGGAGTTTGTGTAGAAATTACCAAATGTAATGCTTTTCCCTAGGCACGATCTCATTTAGAACTACTGAGAAGTTTATAATCACGTAGGTTAGTTGAGATGAAGAATGATTTAGAGAATTGAGCTGATTAATAAGAAGCCCCTGACTTTATTTAATAACCCAGTAAGGAAAAATCAGACTGTTTTCCTATAGCAGCAGTGCTGTTAAAATTTATGCAAATGGTACGCTTTTATTATTACTGAGCCTTTTAGAGTGTTTTGCTTTTCAGGGAGCTTTGTAAATGATTATCATTCTTTTTAGCCTGTGTATCAGTGCTAAGTGTGCCTTTTGACCTGCACGGTGAATTTCCATTTGGTGAGGTTGATGCTGTTAATTGGGGGTTTCTACCCCATAGAAATTAAGAAGAGTGAAATGTAGATGGACCCAGCCCCTGGAAGTTCCGCTGCGTGATGAGTTATTTCCTTGCATTTACGGTGGACTGTCGTACCCAGACATGCACATGGGCACAGAGCCCTGTATGATGAGTGCTTAACTGTGGACTTATCTAGATGACACCATTTTAGCTAACTGAGCCACGAAAATCCAGTAGGAATGGTGCGGGGGGAGGTGGGATGAACAGCTCCAAGGCACTGTATTCTTAATTTAACCAATTCTTTTTTGGCTGAATTGGTTCATCATTTTGGCATCTGTCAAGTACAGCTTTGTGTGGCAGGTGTTAGGATAAAATAGTGTTACTGGTTGGGGCACTGCATTTTGAATAGATGTCTTACGAACCCTGAGACCAGTTTTGTGTATCTGGCCATGTTGGTCTTTTTCTCCCTTTCCTGTCCACTTGAGGAGAGGTCTGTTTCTCCCGTGCCCCTCCAGAGAAGCGTTCTCCGGAAGTGCACAGGGAGCAGGACAGTGCAGCCCACATAGAAAATGCTCTCTTGAAAGTAGAAAGTCAGGTTCACTAAGATCTTTTTTTTTTTTTTTTTTTTTTTGAGACAGAGTCTTGCTCTGGTGCTTGGGCTAGAGTGCCCCGTGGCGTCAGCCTAGCTAACAGCAACCTCAAACTCCTGGGCTTAAGCAATCCTTCTGCCTCAGCCTCACGAGTAGCTGGGACTACAGGCATGCGCCACCATACCCAGCTAATTTTTTTTCTATGTATATTTTTAGATGTCCAGATCATTTGTTTTTATTTTTTTAGTAGAGACAGAGTCTCGCTCTTGCTTGGGCTGGTCTCGAACTCCTGACCTCGAGCAATCCTCCCACCTCGGCCTCCCAGAGTGCTAGGATTACAGGCGTGAGCCACTGCACCTGGCCTCACTAAGATCTTTGAGACTCAGAGCACCCTTGTTTTTCATTGTGATGAAGAAGGAGCTCTCATATATTTATATGCATTTGTGTGGTAATTATTGTATACTGATGGCAGTGTTATTTCACCTGTTGGTTAATACAGCTAACTGGCATGGCTACAGTGTTTCATTCTATTACAACTTGGGAGGGTATTTTTGTTTCTCAGTGGGAGTTGATCTGTGGAGACCCAGGAGGTGGGTGCTTGAGGGTTGTTGGGGGTGGTGGTTAGTGGCTTCAGAAGATGGAAACATTAAAAAACTCCAGATTGCTGGCACTTGAGGTCACACTTCCTGCAGTGGTGCCCGGAAGACTTGGAACGCTGGGAAGTACAGGAAACATTGAGTTCCCACCAGTGTGATGAAGGTATCTTTCAGAAAACATAGGAGCAAGAAAAAAGATTAAGCTTGTAAAGAGTGTGAAAACTGAGTTCGGGGAGAAGAGATAAATGCACCAGGTAATAAGGTGGCTAGAGTGGGTTTCTTAGCCTCAGCACTATTTCATGCTTGGAGCTGGATAATTCCTGGGGTGGGGGCTGTCTCATGCTCTGTGGGAGGTGTAGCAGCATCCCTGACCCAGGAGATATCAGTAGCACCCTGTTTCCCCAGTTGTAACAACTAAAACTGTTGCCAGATACTGCCAGATGGCCCCTGGGAGGGCAACATCACCCCTGTTGAGAACCACTGGAAAAGGTAGGTAAAAGCATAGAAATGTAAGGACACCTCAGTTTTGCATCAGGAGAGGACACCAGAAATTTAAAGATACCATCAGAGCACAGTGAAGTAGATTTTTTCACAGAGTTGCGTAAGTAATACCCAAGGAGACATAATCAAGCCATTCCTCTTGGAATCAAGAAGGCTTTGACTTCAAAATCTGGAGGAGATAAGTTCCAAACTGGTCCTTAAAGGCACAGGTAGGGTGAGGAACTCGAATGAAAGGATCAGAATTATGTATGCTTTTAAATTTTTATCATATTTCACAGATAATATCTTACTGCTTCTGTATTTGGGGGGAAAGTACATGCATAAATGAATTTTTGTTAGCTAATTATTGATAATGTAGTCAATGAAATGGAATATTTGTTTATTTCCAAAATTCTATTTTATATTCCTTTCTAATATTAAGGAGCTCTGGTTGCTCCTTAAGAGTGAAAATACTCTTAATTTAGCTATGCTGTAAGCACAGAATTTAGATGCTTGTATTTTGTAAAAGGGCTTCAAAGTATTGGCAGGGAGTGGTGTCTGGCATGTTGTAGTGATTTTATTGCATTCATCTGGCATTTTAAAGTGATAGCCATTTAACCCTGGACTTTCTCAGGACTCCAGAAAATATGAATAATCATTGTTAACTATTTAGAACCTCATGGTGTAGGCAGAAATGTCTTCTGGACTTATGCACATTCTAAACAAACATGCACCACACAAATAAGACTTAGTTCTCTATGAAAGGACAGTGGAGACCCTCGCCAAAAAAAATCTGGCCTGAGCATTGGTATGTTAATTTTAAAAGTTAGTGAAAGCTGACTAGGAATCTTTAAAAATGTCTTAGTTTTGTTTGTTTGTTTTAACCAAAAGCATACAAATATGCAGTCATCTGCCAGTACTGTGAGGGCCAGCCAGGGTCTCTGCTCCGAGGAGGACTTAGAGCCTGGAATCCCCCCTAAGTGATTCCAGCACCGACCACTCCAGTTTCTAGTTAACTTCGGGAAACCTGCACTGAAGTCTCATTTCTGCCTCTCCCTGGAGTGACGTCTTTCCCCGCACCTTCATGACCGTCTTGCCCACATCTAACCTCGCGGCATTTACTTAAAGTGACTCATGCTTGCCCCATCTCTCGTGCGTCCGACTTCATTTTCATTAAATACACGCGAGCACTGACTGGCCCTGCGTGCACTCATACTTCATCTGTCTGTGTCGTGTTTAAAGTTTGTAGTTACGACAGCAAGGACAGCACCTGAAACGGGGCTGGGAGCACGCTTGGGCCAGCTCTGGGAGACGGTGCAGGCAGAGGTGCAGGGGAGGCCGCGAGGGCCAGCTTCCAGCCACAGGGCCGCCGCCTGTCCTTCAGCTTCTTCTCCAGAGGAAGTCAAAGGCAAGGTTCAGGGCAAGTGCGGGCTGTTACCTGGACGGCCCCCCCTTCACCCCCTCCTGCTGTGCACATGTAAATCAGTGCCTGGCAGGAAATGGCAGAAGCCTTTACGAAAACTAGTTGCCATTTATCTTTTTATTACTAGACTTCCTGGTGATGTGTGAAGTCTAGTAATTGCATACGTGTCAGACCAACTCAGTTGTAGGTTTTACGTTATGATGATGTTAAACTCTTACGTGTAGGCGCAGTGAGGACGAAGCCTCCCGCAGTGAGCCCATCTGCTCATAACCGTGTAAACTGAGAGGGATGTGGCATCATGCGGCTTCTGCTGCTCCATCCACTTTAGGGTCCTCGTTAATGCTCATTGTAAAAGCCCTGCAAGACCCGGAAGTGCCATTTGACTCCAGTCATCAAGAAGGAAAACGCAGCGTTCGATGCAGTTGTGCTGTTAAATATGGCTTCCCCTCTTCTGAATTTTTTTAAGTTTGTATATTTGCCCACACACTCATATTTCCTGAGCTATTTATTTATTATGGTTCTTTCTTATGTCAGGCACCCTCCAAGCTCCGTGTTGGGATGCAGAGGCCCTTGCTCTGCTGGGGCTTGCTGCTGTTTGGGAGACCAGTAGCAAACAGAGACAAAGGAAGGAGATAATTTGATGATAGTGACACATCCTGGGACAGAGGTGAGCAGGGTGACGTGACTGAGCCGTTTGCGTTGGAAGGGATGCCACGTTAGAAGGAAGAAGGGACAGATGAGCTGAAATCTGAAGGATGCCGCTGGGAAGAGCCAGGAGGAGAAGAGTTTCAGAGGGACCAGCACGTGCAAAGGACAGGCAGCCGGACTGAGCTCGAGGGACTTGCGGGAAAGGACAGAGGCCAGGTCAGCATGACAGAGGAAACGGCCCACAGGGAGATGAGATCAGAGGAGTGTGCTGGGAACCAGAGCCAGCAGTTCCTTGCAGGACACAGTACTAATGATAAGGAGTTTGGACTTGACCCTCCCAGTGGCTTCCCACCACACACTGACTGGTGGGTGCGGGAGGGTCTGTAAAGTCCCCACCTGTGTCCCAGGCAGGAGAAGAGCTCATCTGCTGCTAGCACAGCTCAGTGGAGCTGAGAAGAGGAGGGACGGCTTTGGATGCATTCCCTAGAGAAACAGAGGCTGTGCTGTCACGGGGGGTGGGGAGGGGGCACCCAGAGGTCAGAAAGATGTCTTTCAGAAGCTTAAGGTGCCCAAGGGGTTTCCAGAGTCATTTAACAACTTCTAGTGTTTACATAGAGACCTGGAAGCTCCTAGGAGATGGGAATATAGTGAACCTGCCATCTGGTGGCTTTTAGAGAAAGTATACATTAATATCATTGTCTTACTAACTCTACTTTCTCTCTGTAAATAAGGGGAACAGCTTAGACTAACAATTGTGCTTAAATTCCACCCTCTTCCCCTTTTTCTGACTTTGCAGTTTGCATCTGAGGTGGAGAGAAATGTTGCAGCCTAAATTAGATCTGAGTATCTATTTTTCTTGGACTTACGGAGTTTTTGCCACAAGTACAATCCTGAACATCATGTAACAGCATAACGTGTTAATTTTTTTGAATGGCTTTTATGATTAACCTCGCTTTAATAAGAACATCCATCCCATTTCCAAACCACACTGATTAATACAAATTTAATGAACCAAAATGTGCCGTTGTACCGCCATGTAGCTAAATTCTCCAAGGGGAGAAGCTGGCCTGAGAATTTCTAAGTTTGACGAACATTTCAGATGTTCCAGAAACTGTCAGAATTCTGGGGCTGTTCCTAGGAAATGTCTGTTCTTCACCAGTAACTATATCAAAATGACACTTTTGAATTTGAAAATAACTGAGTACTGTGCATTTTTTATCTTAGTTAAGGGCTTGAATCTGGCTTATGAAAAGGAAAAAAAAGAAGAAAGCTGATACTTATATATTCTTGACTTACTAGTTTGAAATAAGTTAAATGATACCCATTAACTGTCATAATAACCATTTTTATCTTTCCAGATTTTTTTTTAACCAACAGAAACATCTTTAGAAGAAATATATTTTTAGTGAAGTTTCAATTTTCATTGCAATCTTTTCTGTACAGTAAAAAATATATATGTGACATAAAATGTACCATTTTTAATTATACCATTCAGTGGCATTAAATACATTCACCTTCCATCTCCAGCACTTTTTCATCTTCCCACAATAACTGCCCAGTCTCCCCACCCCCCCCATGCCCCTGGAAACCACCATTCTACTTGCTATCTCTATTTTTGACTACGCTAGGTACTTCATGTAAGCGAGTCATACAGTATTTGTCGTCCTGTGCCGGTGTGAGCAGTGTCCTCGGGGTTTATTCCTGTTGCAGCAAGGGTCAGAATTCCGTTCTTGGCCGGGCGCGGTGGCTCACGCCTGTAATCCTAGCACTCTGGGAGGCCGAGGCGGGTGGATCGCTCAAGGTCAGGAGTTCGAGACCAGCCTGAGCAAGAGCGAGACCCCGTCTCTACTAAAAATAGAAAGAAATTATCTGGCCAACTAAAATATATATAGAAAAAAAACTAGCCGGGCATGGTGGCACATGCCTGTAGTCCCAGCTACTCGGGAGGCTGAAGCAGGAGGATCACTTAAGCCCAGGAGTTTGAGGTTGCTGTGAGCTAGGCTGATGCCACTGCACTCACTCTAGCCCGGGCAACAAAGCGAGACGCTGTCTCAAAAAAAAAAAAAAAGAATTCCTTTCTTTTTAAGGGCTGAATGATATGCCACTGTCTTTGTCTGTATATATAGGGTTTTGTTTATCCGTTCATCCATTGATGTTCGTTTGGGTTGTTTTCATCTCTTGGCTAGTGTGATTAATTGAGCTGTGAACATGTGGGTGCAAATACCTGTTTGAGTCTCTGCTTTCCATTCTTTGGGGTATACACTTAGAAGTGGAATTGCTGCATCACATGGTATTTCTGAGTGTTTAACTCTTTGTGGACCCGCCATGCTGTTCTCCTGAAGGTTCATTTTTAAATCTTTGTGAGATATGATAGAAACAGAATCTAAGCATGACTCACGTTCTCTAACACAAAGGTTAACAAACCAGAGCTTGCAGGCTGAATGTAGCCCAGGCCTGCATCTGTACGTACCGTCAGCAAGCTAAGGATGTGTTTTATGTTTTTAAATGGTTGGAGAAATCAAAAGAAGAATCCTATGTCATGATCCATGAAAATTCTATGAAATTCGGGTTTCATTGTTCGTAGCTGCAATTTCATTGGGACACAGCTGTGCTCATGTCCACGTGTACTGTCTGTGCCTGTGTCTGGGTACAGTGGAATTGAGAGAGTGTAAAAGGTTGTATGACCCATGAAGCGGAATTTGTTCTGGCCCTTTAAGAACGAATTTGTCCACCCAGTTAAAATGACAAGGAATCAGACAAGCGTGTTTACATCTGCGGACTGCTCTGCCAGTCTGCGTCTGTGCAGGCTTTTCCAAGGGTTGGAGTGGGTGTGTCCAGTTGTCCACCTGGTTAATCACACTCTCCGAAACATCATTTCTGCCACCTTTTTGCACATCCGCACCAATCCCAGCTGCTGCAGCCTCTGGGGGACATTCTTCAGTAGGAGATGCAGAGTGCAAAAACCCCGCCAGCTCCTGCGTCTTGCCCGTTTCAGGTACATTTCCTTTTCTGTGTGTAATTCCAAAACTTGGCTTCCTATTGTGTCTTTTAAGGGACTTTCTGTTCCCATTGACCAGGAGGCAAATTTCTGTATAATGAGGGAACCAAACTGAGAAAGACTTCTCAAAATTCAGTTACTTTTTTTATGCACTTTATTTTTTTGGACAAGGTTTGTACTCTACTAAGAGGCACAGTCTTCTATTTTTAATGTGTGATATTTCTATAAAACCATGTGAATGTCATACTTGTAACTGTGGGGTGTTTCCAACTTTCTTTTTTTTTTTTTGCAAAGAGCTGTTTTTGAATGGAGGGAGGGCCGAGTGTGATTTGGTAAAAGTTAAATTCACGTAGCATCTGTTTGCTCTGTTCAGCGACATCGTTAAACTATCGTTTTAGGGTAACATTTGTTCAGAATGTTTTTGTTGTCAGATGTTTCACCGCCAGAGCTTCTTAATATACACACCTAACTCTCCTGCAGGTAGCTTGTATAATTCACTTTTAGCCTATTGTTTTATTTAATTCATGAGGGTGATCTTAGGACCCGAGAGAAATTTGAACGGGCCCAGCAGAAATCAGTCTAAGCTTATACAAGGAGGCATGCCTAAATTCTACTTCCCTGTATTTAGTTTTTATAGGAAATGGGGCACTGTGTTTTCTCTTTTTGGAATTGTGTTTGAAATGACATTTGCATGAAGCAGCAGCCTGTTGCCTATTAAACTGCTGAAGTGGGAGCAGTGAAACAGGGAAATGGCAGGTAAAATCATTTGGGAAATAGCGTGACGATGTTGTTAAATAAGGTGTCCATATAATTAAATGTGGCAAGGCCAATGCTAATTAAATGTGGAAGCCGCTAAAATATTTTAATATTCTCTTTACCAAAACAAAAAATTTTGAGAATTTTAGCATCTGCTGGAGCTCAATCTAATCTGATTTTTTTTTTTTTCCTCACTGGACCCTTTTCTTTTTTCCTTTCTCAAACACACTTGCTCATTTAAAAAATTTAGTTGGAGAACCAAGTAATACACTTCCATATAAGAAAGCCACAGATAAATATGACTGTGTTCCATTTGAAATGACAATTTCACTCACACTTGTCCTTGCATGACTGTTTTAAGTCTCTTTTACAGAAACTGCTCAAATTTATCCTTTTGGGAGTGATGGGCAAAGATGTTTGTAGGTTCATCCTGGTTTTTAAATTTTTATTTGTTTAATTGTGGCAAAATCACACATGAAGTTCATCTTGTTTTTATGTTCTCTTTTTATGTCTGGGAGAATTAATAGAACCAAAGGAATACAGTGACCATGCAGCTATTCCCTCTGTGTGATTGTAATAACTACCGTTCATTATGAGCCTATGTGTATGGCTTTCCCTCTATTGGAATATGTGAATTCCTGCAATGTAACCATAAGACATTATGGTTGTTTAGTGGCACAGAGAGGTTAAGTTATTTACTGGAGGGTGCACAGCCTCACTGCAGGATCATGCTGCTTCTCAGACAATGTGCTGGCTTATGTTGTTAGAGAGACACTATCGTTTCTATCCATTGAGTGTAGTTTCTGGAAAACAAGACCACACGGGAGTACAGAGGAGAGAAAGGTGACTTAGACTGGGCAGAGCGTGACTGAGACACATAAGCAAAGCACAGGCAAGAGTTTGGTCTTTGAGGAAAATGCAAACTCGGAGAATAGTGAGTTGCATTTTTTTGGTTTGTATGTGTGTTTGATTGTTGTTTGTTTTTATCTTTTATTTTTAAGAGTCTCCTAAAAGTCCCATTTTAAGATAGGTCATGTGGTGTAATGGGAAGCTGATGGGGTTTAGGGTCAGGCGACCTGGGATCACTGCTAGGTTCTGACCTGCCTGGTGGGGTCAGCTCCAGGGGAGACTGAATTCACGGAATGTGAAGCATGGCGCGAATGCTGCGTGTGTCCCGTGTACAACGACACGCTTTGGCGTACGAATTCCTGACCTGGTAACATGAGATTCCTGTACTTTACATGACTGCAGCATCCCATGCCCACTTCAGCTTCTGAAGTCAAAGAAGCTTTTAGTAGTCTGGAAATTCTGAGAACAGCAGGCAGAGATATTTGGCTCTAGGAAATTTTTTTAAATTTTGAGTTTGTGGCCCCACACAGGCTGTTGTTACTTCTGTAAGGTATGTTATCTTTCTGTGTCCTGTGTCCTTAGTCTGTAGAGACCAGCAACACCTGCCTACCTCACAGGATTTACGTCCAAGTGCTTCAGTGTGGAAAAGTGGTTTTTAATTAAATGACAGATTTCTTGGTCTCGCTTCAAGTGAAGTATCTGAAGTATTTGTTTTCGCAGTGATTTCATAGTGTCACACATGAGCATAAACTGGTGTCCTTGCTATTGAGGCACAGAAGGAAACCTGTTTAGCCATCATGTTCCAGAGCCAAACTGCATGTCCTTCTGGGCCCTGCTTTGTAGGGGGGGACCAAATGTCACCCACACATTGAATCTATGCTGGTTAGCAGCAAAAGATGGTAGGGAAGGGCACTGAGGAATCAGAATCCTTATAAGGGTAGCAACGTTTATTTTACGAATTGAAAAATATTCCTATTCAGTAGCTATTGTCACATGAAATTAGGCCCGACGTAAGATTCCACATTTTTTAAAAAGATTTAACTGTGATTTTACAGTCATTTATATGAGTAGCAGTTGTTGCTTGTGGTTTTGTAAATGTCCAGCAGCTGTGATGGAACTAGGGCAGCATTTACATTTTGAAAGCAGGATCGATCCGTACAGTGAGGGTTTTAACAGGAATTAGGGTATCCGGGAATTGCAGTTTTATTCCCAAAGAGTTAACTGAATTGCATGGCTCAAAAATGAAATTCATTCACTCTACCGACCTTGCACTCTGCTGCTTTCTTGGTGAGGAGAGTGACCCACTTGGTCTTCCCAACTTGGCCTCATCTGTAGATAAGATACTTGGTGTTGATCTAAGACTCTGCAAGTGTGAATTTTACGGGGTGGGGGAGATGCACGCGTGGGTGAAACGCAGAGCCCTGCGGGGGCCCACTCCTGCTGCAGCTACGATGGTAGACAGTGCGGACGAACTGAGAGGAAAGAATTATCTGAGTCAGGAAAAAGTATCACAGAAAACCCAAGCTAATTGAATGCAGTTGTTTGTGGGTACAGTGCAGATGACTACATACATTTCAGACCAACTAAAAGTGTTTCAGATTATCCAAATGAAGCAGTTAGAATGATTCATGATGGGTGTGTTTGATATGATATCTGCAAATTGATTATTCAAAGTGTTTGGAAGACTTCCCCCATAAATTATGTATCACTTGCCAGATGTCTAGTTATTCTTTGATTTTGCAAGAGTGAGTTACTACCTACCTTCAATCGAAGTTAGTGTAAGTTGTGAACTGCTTTGGTCTTGAAATAATGAGAGCGTTCTCGGTGAAGCCAGAACTTGAGTTTCAGATCCTACCACTTACCAACTGTGAGACATCACTCACTTAAACTCTTCAGAACTCAGTCTTTTTATCTACAAAGTGGGAACAACAGATGGGGCTGCTGTGGTAGTTAATTTTACATAACGGACATAAGGGAACTTTATAAAATGGACCTTTCTTTGCCAGTGGGAAGAGTTACTGTAATAGAAGGGGACACAACCAGCTTTGATGTTCAAGAATTTTAGTGATGAAAACAATTGATCTGTTCTCATAACGAAGTTAAAAAACTATAGTTAGCATGATATGTTTGTGTTAGAACTAAGAACATACGAGTAGAAAACTTCGGGGGGGGGGGGTTACAGAAGCAGCTTGGACCAGGCTGCCTCGGTGCAGCGGGACTGAGAGGGCTTGGGAAGAGAGAGAAGAAGACTCCCTTGACATCAGGATTTCTCCGCCGTGGCACTGTGGACATTGGGGCTGGAGAGTTCCCTGGGGGGGCCACCAGTGCACTGCAGGAGGTTTAGCAGCATCCCTGGGTCCTACCCACTAGATGCCAGTAGCGTCCTCCCCGAATCATGGCCACCAAAAATGTCCCCAGACGTTCCCCATTATCCCTGCGGGGCAAAATCACCTCTGACTAAAAACCGCTTAAAATTTCCCCGGCAAACATGTATTACTCCTATAGTTTTAATAGCATCTTAAAAAACAATTAAAGGTGTCATTTCCAAAACAATGGGGTTAGTCTGTCCAATGGCACACATTTAGGATTCGGAAGAGTTGGAAGTTTTTATGAAGCATTTTGCACTCATGTTCTGAAGACATCATCTTAAGTCATATTTGCACAACTGTCCCAGGGACTCTTGATGGCAGCCCCATGAGTGTCCCAGGGACCACAAAATATGCTAAGGTCCACCCCATGTGCCTGTGGCCCTGTTCAGTGTGGCTGTTGTCAGCAACCACGCACAGACCTGCATTACTTCTGGGATAAAACACTACTTCTTTGCAAGTTAGTTGTCCAAAGTCAGCCTGATGGTATTAGTAGGTTATCTATCAGTAATGCATTACGAGTGCACAGCTTAATCAATCTAATGTGATATTGCTCCAAGGCAGGGCTCAGCAAACTACTGCCCGTAGGCCATCCATGCCCACAGCCTGTTTTTGTAAATAAAGTTTCAGTGGAACACACCCACACCAGTCTGTTTAGATTGTCAGGGACTGCCAGGCGGAGTTGAGTAGTGTAACTGCGAAGTCTGAGGCACCTGCTGTTTGGCCCTTTAGAGAAAACATGGCCTTACCCCTGCTCTGTGGTTCCAGAGCTTTCCTCCCTTCTGCTGCCATATCTGGATACTTCTCCCGCCTGTCAAGCTCAGTTTCAGAAAGGGGAGAAGGACAGTGAACAGTGTAGCCAAATGAGACAAATTAGGATCCAAGGACCGTGAACATTGCGTCTTTATTCGGTGTTTTGGTGAGTTCTTGTGTGTTTCTCTGCATGTCAGATGCATGTAATATGATACCACTGTGTATTTATTAAAATCTCTGGCTCAAATACTTGCTCATGAAAAATGTAAAATACCATCATTTTCTTTGGTTAAAAAAACAACACAGTAGCGGCATTCATGATGGAGGTATTTGATAGAACATGGCAGTTGTGTGTGGAATATTGGACCAAGCGTGCCGTCGAGGTCTGTGTTTTAAGAGGGTCCTCAAGAAACAGACTCTTTTTATTTTGAGACAGGGTTTCACTCTCTTGCCTTGGCTAAAGTGCAGTGGCATCATTATAGCTCACTACAGCCTCGAATTCCTGGGCTCAAGCAATCCTCCTGCCTCAGCCTCCTGAGTAGCTGGGACTACAGGTGCATACCACCGTGCCCTGCTAATTCTTCTATTTTTTGTAGAGATGGGGTCTTGCTATGTTGCTCAGGCTGGTCTTGAATTCTGGCCTCAAGTGATCCTCCTGCCCTGGCCTCCCAAAGTGCTGGGATTACAGGCATGAACCACTGTGCCCACCCAACAAATAGACTGTCAAGACTGAGGTTTACATGGGAAGTGAGTTATGACTTTTCACCTCACCGTACCTATTGTCACAGTTTGGTGAGTGAGAGGAGAAATGAGGATGGTGGGCTGATTTTAATTCCCAGTGGACCGAGGCTCATGCAGGACTGCCCCCCTTCTTGGCGCTATTATTATAGTGAAAGTAACATGCATCTTTATGCGTCATTACCAACTTGGCACACTTACATTCATTTTAGTCGAGTACTGTCATCCTAGACTTCAAGCTTCCAAAGTCTTAAGGCAAAATGCACATTGATTTTGTGTTTCTCTTGGAGAACATATATGGTCTTCCAACAGTAAAATCTTAATTTATTGGAATGTTTAGTGGCTGGTATATGCCAAGTCAATCAAAAAATGGTCTTTAAAATATCAACATGTTGAAAAGTCTTTCACAGAGAGACCTGGGGCAGTTGGGCAAACCATAGCGCATGAAGCACGGAGTAGCCTTATCCGCGTGGATGCGGAGCAGCCCCTGAGCAGTAAGGCTGGATGGAGGCGGCGGTGCACAGAATACTTGCCACCGACTGCTCAGAGCTGGGAGGAAATCACGAGGGTCCAGTCGTCTATTTATTGTGCACACACGTGAGCGGCTGGTCCCACACTGTTGCTGTAGGTGCCTGGGATACGTCAGTGAACATGCATGGTGACACTGTGGCAGGTGGAAAATCCTGAATTCTTTATCTCTGTCCTTGAACCGCACAGTACACAATAGCGCATCAAAGCTTTAAGCAAATCCTCCAGTAAATAAAAAGGTGGCAGCACCTGCCGGTTGTACAAGCGCAGACTTCCTAGCCAGGGACTTGGGCAGCCACCTGCATCTCAGCGCTTCCACTTCCTCGTCTATGAAAGTGGGATAATAATAGCCCTACCTCATAGGGTGCTGTAGAAACGGTGACCGTCACTTCCGTTGGGCATAATACATGTTATATAAGGACTTAGTGTTCTAAGCACTTTAGATATTTAAAGTTATTTACTAGAAGAACTAAAAAAGTTCAAAGCACTTACAAGAGAGCCAGGCATACAATAGGTGCAATATATGTGTTGGCTATTATTACTTTTTAGCTTTAACCCAATGTGGCAGAGCCTTTTGGATCGCGGAGCTGTTTCCGGGTGATGCACACTAAACACCTACTACTAAACAACCTGAGAAACGTCACTCTGAAGAAAGTACTTTGGCAAACACTCCTCTACTTATTTTAAGCCTCCAGTTGATTGGCTTCCAAGTTCATTTGGTTCTTTCTAGGTTTTGCTGGCAGCAACCCTGCAAATCATCATTCCTGTTTTATGAGGCACCTGGTGGAAGGCCCCTTTCCCAGGTGTGTCTCCCACCTGCCGTCCACAGGGTGGTAGATTCTCAAAGTCAGGAACGCTGGTGTGACTTAACTGGCTGATCCTGGCTTGGGGTCTGTCTTGAAGTTGCAGGCAAGATACCAGCCGGGGCTGCAGTCATCTGAAGGTGTGACGGGGGCTGGAGGATCCGCGTCCACGGTGCTCCCTCACATAGCTGGCCAGCTGGTGCTGTTGGCAGGAGGCCTCGGATCAGCTCCATGTTGGCCTTTCCAACCCAGGCAACCGAAGGGATTTTTCATACAAATTTAATGCCATGTTATCAAGAGAAGACAGTAGCACCTACACCTCCATCCAGTTGGGACATTCAAAAATATCTCCAGACATTGCCTGGGGAGTGGGGAGGAACAGTCACTTCTGCTTGAGAAGCACCGTATTAAAATATGGAAACATCATGATAATCCCATGCCTGTACTTGGGATTACGTATGTAATCAGCATTGCTTGCTGCTTTGTTTACTCCAAGCAGAAAACTCGTGCGTAGAGGAGTGCTCAGTCTGCAGTAGCAGCCAGGAAGTGAGTGTGTGCAGCAGCCCTGCACACAGCGCGGGCTTGTCGCCAAGCAGGGCTCTGGCTTGTGGTCGTTGCCCGCTGTGGCTCTCCTGCTGACAAGTTCCTCTGTTCCTTCTTGTGGGTCTGTCCCTGCTGGAGCGAGACCGTCTGCTCCCCTACCCGGGTTCCGGCACGCTCCAGCTCGGCCTCCCTTTGCCTGTTCTGTGCATTGTTGATTCCTGGGGAGGAGGAGACTCGGGTGAAGGAGGGTAAAAGCAGAGCTGCGTGGGGCAGTCCCGCTGTCAGGCACATCCCCCAAGGAACGGAAAACAGGGACTCGAACCAGACTCGTACACGAAAGTTCAGAGCAGCACGATTCACAGTGGCCACACGCCTGTCGGTGCCAAATGGACAAACAGAATGTGGTCCGGCCACACAATGGAAGAGTATTCAGCCATAAAAGAGGGGGTGAAGCACTGATAACGGGCTACAGCACGAGTGAACCCCGAAAACATGCTTGGTGAAAAGAACCGGACACAAAAGGCCGCCTATTGTATGATTCCATTTATGTGAAATGTCCTGAATAGGCAAATCCGAGAGACAGAAAGCAGACAGGTGTTTGCCGGCCGGGGGAGGGGAGAACGGGAGTGAGAAGAGTCACTCATTGCTTTGCACCATCATTTGCTATATTCAACTGAGAAATTCCTTAACTGTGATTTTAACCGTGGTTTTACGGATCTGCAGGTGTTCGCAAAGCACAGTTGGAAAGCAATGTATAGGATTTGTAATTGAAAGGGAACAAAACCAGCTGATTTGCATTTAGGATGGAATTCAGCTGAGGCCCTATTGAGTTTGGACGATACTTGGCTAGGCCTTTGTAACTTTTCAGCTTCATGAATCAATCATTGTGTGAAGGAATGAAAAGCCAGACGATTAACGGTAGGTGACTGGCTCACGTATGCTGAGGTCTGTTTCCCGCCACAGTCAACGGTGTCAGCTCACGGAGGTACAAGGACTGCCCACTTACAAGCACAGACACCGATATGATGGTAACTGGTGCTTGTACTTGGAAATATAGAATTAAAAAAAAAAAAACAGGAAAACAGTAGCAGGCCTTGCTGTGTCCATTTCTTTAAAGCGATCGCTTGATATTTTTGTGCTTCCTCCAAAGAACTCTTTCCGAATTCCAATGTCCATGTGAAAATGCTGCATTTTCCCCCCTATTTTGCAATAAAATTAAGGCAGACACCATAAAGAAATGAATGTGGTAGAGGGATTCTGAAATCTGCTGTATTAAAAAGTGTATGATCAGCTACTGTAATGTCCTGATTGATTATATACCTGGTACATCATTCATTCATTCTCACATTCATTCATTAAGGTGACCTTTATTAGGTGTGCGGTATGTGTCAAGCCTAGACTGCAGAAATCAACTTGAGGAAGGTTGTGATGCCTGTTATGGGTGGTATGACAGAAGGAAGCGCAGGCTACGAGGAAAACAGAGTGCATCCCCCAGGGACTCTGTATTCTACTTAGGGAATAGGCCAGACAGCAAACTGCAGTGGCTAAAAGAAAATGCGTTCTCTCTCCTACAGCAGCCCAAAGGTGGGCAGTAGCCTGAGAAGGGCATGTAATAAATCTCCAAGGGCATTGGGGGATGCAGCTTCCTGCAGTCCTGCTATTCTGCCATTCCTAAGGGTCAGAACTGGCTCTCAGCATCTCACGGGACCCGTGTTAAGGCAAAACCCAGAAGTTTTATGTCTCCTTACATACCATCGGCAAGAACTCAGTAGTGGAACTCTGGAGTCTCTCGGCAAGGCGTGCTTGTGTGACTGAAAGATAGATAAGTGGGTTGGGGAAAGAAGGCCGGTGAATTAGCAGTGTCTAAATTATTTTGTATTTTATTTGATTACAGTGTTCAAGTTTAATTCTTTCAAGAAATACAGGTAGCACCACTAATGCTCTTCTAACCCACTTTCAATGGCGAGCACGTACATGCTCCCCCATTGTGTCGGCTTACAGAACACTTTCAAGGACTTACACCTCCTGCATGGGAGGACTGTCAGCATACATGTACACTATGCCATGCTATGCCATGCCAAGAGCTGAGGACCAACAGAAAAGCAGGACACCTTTTATATTTATCCAATTTTGGCATTTACTTTTAAAAATAATGTATTGCATTTGTTAAAATCATTTGTATTTCACACATTTTGCAATATATAAACTCTCTTGCCAGCACTGTTTATTAATAATGGGTTTATTTGTGTATTTATTAATGGAAAGTCAGTCATGACAAGGTATTGGAAGGTCTGATTTCTTGTTTTAATTTATTGTTTCTAGCAATAAACTAATTAGTTTTGACATGTTGCGTAACCACAAGAATGTTATTAACCCAAGTTATAATTTCCATTTTTTTGTGTTGATCACACACAGATGATAAGTTAATTATAGTTACTGAGTTTAACAACATATATAAAAGATAATCTTCAATTTCAAGACTAATTTGTGAGTTACCATCTGTTTTGGACCAAAGAATAGGAATTTGACTCTAAAGCTTTTTTCTGAACAGCTTGTAATAAGAGCTGTTTGTATATTAATTACTTATTGAATTATTATGGATTTTAATGTTTTGATTTACAGGCAATTTGGAGCTTATTGTGGTGACATCTGCTCATATTTTGATACTTTTTGGCATTTAGCAATTTCATCATAAGGCTTTTTTTTCCCCCTGTTAATTTATAACCCAGTCCTCAAAATAGTAATTTGCTTCGGCTTACTATAGGGGGTACTGTCCTGTTTCATCTCCACTGCAGAAGTTTTTTCATAATCAAATGTACTTTTATTTTATAAGCAAAATCAACATTCCCTTTGCGCCTACTTCATTCTGGTGCCTTTTAACTTCTATTCAAAGAGTTATAGATGAATTTTAATTCTCTTTCTTCAGTGGTGAATTTTTTTAAAATTGCCTTGGTTATTACTTTTATCTTCTATATCCTTATTTGTTTTAAAGTACTGTAATGAGACTTATGTACCTGTAGAATTCACTTAATCTCTTTCTTTTAAATAGCATAACTATAAACATGACTCAGTGGGAATAATTTACTTGAATTTCCTTAAAACACTCATGAGGTTCTATATAAATTCACTCATAAGAAACACCACTCACTGCTTTGCTTGTGGATTTGAATTATATTAAACCTGGCACATTTTTATTATCACTTAAAACTATTGAATAAGAAGATAGAGAAAATAGCAGACATTTGATTTCCTTAGTTCTCGAGTTTGTAGATGAAAGTGGATAATCTAAACCATCTAGGAGGCTGGATTCATTCACAACCAAAGAAATTTTATAAGGAAGAAGGTAAATATCATTAAGTAAGTGCTGGTTGGCTGATTAGTGTTTATAGTGCCTGAAAAATAAAGACAATTTTTGTTACAAAACATTATCATTTTATGAGATACAAACCCAGCTAGGTTTGTGCAAATGGAACCCCTGTGAAATCTAAATGTCTGAGAACAGTAATTGAAAAGTTGAGACGTATTAGTTGGTGCCTTTGTTTTTCTTTATTTTGACAGAGCCAAAGGGAAAAATATTCTAACTTGTTTCTGTGTTTTTATGAGCATAGTACATGAGGGTGGGTGTATGCATGCAAGCGTGCTGGCCAGGGTTGTTGGAAACTCAGTCCAAGCAGTGTGTGAAGTTTCATTAAAGAGTGTTGCCTTCTCCTGATGGTATTTACACGTTAATTTATCAGTTGCACAAGGCACTGTCCCGAAAACAAAGATATTTCAAGGGAACGTTAATTTATCATTAAACAATAACAGTAGCAGTGTCTGAGCTAACATTAATTTTTGTCTCTTCTGAGACTCCTTCAGAATTTCTGCATGCAAAATAATGCCTGACTGTCCATTTTAATTTCTCCTTTTTTTTTTTACTTTGCAAACAATATCTTACAGTCTCTGCTAAGGACCAAGACAGAAAGGATGAACCAATAAAATATGTTAAGTTTGAGTTAGGAGGAAAGAGAAACCAACACAAGTCGTTTTTTTATTTTTTCAAATCTTCCCGTTTCTCCCTAGGCTGGTTGCTGCAGACTGGTCGCCATTTCTATGATCGGATGCTGGGAAGCCCACTGGTCCGAAGGTGTACACATGAAGTCACCATAAAGGTGAGCGGCCACACGTGCCGTTGGATCCTTGTCTTTTTAACTGAAATCCAGTTGAGAAGCAGAACCGCATTTTGCCAAAACTGAACCTCTGCTGCTTTAAATGATTTTTTTTTTTTCCAGGAGGAAGTTGCAGGTCTTCCTCCTTGCTGAAATTGAAGGCAGTAGATAGAGCATCACTAAATCATTATGAGCTGTATTGTTAATTCTAAATGAGGAATTAGCCTTTCCCTGCCTTCTAAGAATTTTGGATCCTGAATGAGCTATAACAAACTGTTCTGGGTTGGGTCTTACTGGGCAAGGAAGACACCTTCGAAAATCAACCTCTCTTGTCAACGTTATGAATTATAATTATGCAGAAAAGTTAATTATAATTGGGCACATGAGTAGAGATTTTATTTGTCTCCTGTGTCTTAATTCTATGCTTTATTAGTTTCTGCAAATTGATTTGCTAGTTAACCTTGAAACTTATTAGAAAATCATGTAGATTACTATGTATAAATCTGGTGAGACACAAAGGTTTCCAGAATAGCAAACCATTGTTTGGGCACAGATGTCAAGGGTTGAAGCCCACGTCCAAAACTAAAACGGATACCCTACTGCCCAAAAGTTCTGTAAAAGTTACCTTGTTACCTTTTGGTACGTGGGATATTAGAGTTTTATTTTATTTACTTGTTATTGGATTTTCTAGTTCTTTCTTAAATTTTGTTTTTAGTAAAAACCAAAACAAAACCCTGTAGAACTTTGGTAATTTTAAAATATAAAGATGGAAATTTAGGGAAGATTTTTCTTTACTGTTTGAAGAGAACCAACTGCAACTAAAATAATGGACTTAAATTTAACTAAAATAAGAACCTTGTTGTTTGAGGTACTTTTGTTTAAAACCAGACATACATAAGTTGTTTTAACAAGTTAAATATGTGTATTTCAGTATTGACTTAAATATTTGGAAAGTGTAGCTTGCTAATAAAAACAAAAGTTTACAATATTAAGTTGAACGTTGTGACTGGCCTCTTTCACTCAGTAGAAGATTTTCAAAGTTCACCTGTGTTGTAGCGTATCGTGCCTTTTTATGGTGGAAGAATATTCCATCGTATGAATATACCATGGTAGACACGTTTGTCTATCCATTTGTCAGTCGATGGACATTTGGGTTGTATTTTCCTTTTGGCTGTTATGAATAACGCTGTTATAAACAATCACATACAGGTTTTCACGTGGACGTATGTTTCATTTCTCTGTGGCGTATACTCGGAAGTGGAATTGCTGGGTGACACGGTAACTCTACATTTAACGTTTTGAGGAACTGTCAGGCTTTTCTAAGTGTCTGCCTGATTAGTCAATATTTTTTGCAATGCCATTGAACTGTAGTCTTAAATGTCAGAGGGAAGGTGAGAGAGAGGATCTGTTTTTCACTAGTGTTTTGACTGGGTATTAATTTAGCACTTAGGGAATATAAGTTTTGATTTAATTAAATTGGGCACGCACTGATCAAATTCCTATTGTGCGTGAAGTGTTTGTGTTTGGCCTTGTTAGTGACTTTGAGTGTTTTTGTAGCCTTTGGGAACTCGGTGCAATGTATGTGTGCAGATGGTCACTTGGGATTACACGCCCAAAGGCCGCTCTGCTGCTGGGTTGGGCAGTAGCAGTGGGCGTGGTCTGTAAAGTGCAAGCTCTTTCTGTCTGTCTTGGGTGCTGTGCATCAGAAAGTGGAGGCTTGTAACTGTTTCCCTTAGATTTGTAGGGTTTCAGTTCGTGCCCTCCTTTCAAAGCCATCCACAGCAGACCTCAGTGGTCCTATTTTCTTGGATCTTGGTCTTAAGGGGGTTGGTATGTTTATAAGGAATGTTCACATTTAGGGATTGCACCATTCAGGTTCTTGGGAAGGAAGATTTCAAGCCAAGAAGGGGCGAGGCAGTTGTTCCCTGATGCAGAAGTGGGAAAATCTGCAGCAGGGCCGGAAAGACGGAGAGCACGGGTCAGCAGGCATGTTCCGGGCCGGGCCAGGGGGTGCGGAGCTCATGCTTTGTGGGCCAGGCGGTCCCTGCTGCAGCTGCTCCGCTCTGCCGTGGCAGGGCGAAAGCAGCGTGGACCATACCTGAACGAGCGAATATGGCTGAGTGCCAGTAAGACTTTATTTACAGACTGATATCAGGTGTTTATGGCCCTAACCTAGAGCATCACAACTGTTTTCTTTCCACCTCTCCTAACTGTGGCCTTTTGAGTTGGAGGTGAGGCTCCAAGAGGCCCACACGGGGCCATGACATGGTTAAGACAGAACCCAGTCTGTGGTCACGTTAGCAAAAGCACTGCAGATATTGGAGGAGTCGGGCTTTTACACAAGGAAGTTATCTAACTGCCCGAACTCGGGTTCTCACCCCAGGGGAATCCCCCCTTCCAGAGGCTACTCGGGAATGCTGGAGACATTTCTGTTTGTCACAGCTGGGGCAGGGATACTGCCACATGCCCTGCAGTGCGCAGGACAGCCCCTCACAGCAGAGACTGATCCAGCCCCACATCTCAGGAGGAGACTGAGGAGCCCTCTCACCGCTGCTGCTGTCAGGCCGTTACTCCGTGCTGTCAATGTTAGTAGCCGTGCGGCTGTGGAATTTTAAGCTGCTGAGCACTTAATTATAAAATTTAAGCTCCTGTGTTTGCCGACATAAACATGAGGATGGTGGGACTCCCATCTAATATTTGAGTTCATGATGCTTTCAGTTTTTTTCCTCTTTAAAAACTTCTTTGTGATTCATTTAAATGGAAGCATCACAAACAGATATAACACCAAGATTTATAGGCGATCCAGGCCATCTTAGGGATTGAGGCACTGCCTGCCTTTATGTCTGCAGAGAAAGCCACAGGATTTATTTTTCACAACTGTGCAGGTCACGTCGCATGAACAGGTGACCCCACTTATGACGCCACCTACCTCAGGAAAGGGATTCGTCCTGGACAAAATCAAATGCTTCGTATTTAGGTGGAAAATCACAGTGTTGTAGAAGTTTCATAGCCAGACTGTGTGTATTCCTGAAATTAGGTTGAAAGCCCAGTGCATATTATGTAAAATCTGTGTTCACTCTCTCTGCCTGAAAGATAACTACAATCTGCAGGTTAATTTCTGGCTAGAAAATAGGTCATAATTGATCTAGACATCAGATGTTAGCTTAAAAAACCAAAGTTGTTAGTAAAACAGGACAGACTCCTCTTGTGCGGAAGCAGAAGCTGTCAGTGTCTCCGTATGCAGTCTGCGTTGAAATCTGGGTACGTGAACTTGCATTTAACTGTGGAGAGGGGAGAGTATTACAGGAAATCACGCAGGTCTGCTTGTGCATTGCTTTGTGGACTTTCCTAGTAGTGGTTTGCTGTTGCTAGGTTGAGCATTTTCAAGGGGGCTTCCTTTGGAGCCTGCCTCCCGGATGCCTTCCCTGTCCCTACGGCATCTGCGGTTGACGTGCACGTGGGGTTTGGATGGAAGCCCAAGCCAGGCTTTAATTAGTCCAGAAGCGGGGTGGGGGACAGACAGGATCCTTTTGAGTGTCTCACTGTGGAGGTGGTTTTACTCCGCGAAGAGCGGCATTCTAACACAGCCTCTCCTCCACTCGCCCAACCCTAGAGCCTCATCTCCTACTTGGTCGTTCTCATACTGATCATTTCAGAAGACATTGCCAGGTTTTAATCATATTTTAATAAATATGAAATCAGTTCGTGTTCACCGGAGGAAATATGCAAACTGTAGACAAGCACACACAGAGACACAGACATAAATCCAGCGTAATCCCACACCTGGAGACAGGTGCAAGTGCATTTTGGAGGGCATCTTCCATTTGTTGTGCATGTGTGTGTGTGTGTGTGTATGTCTGTGTCTGTGTATAACAACATAATCCCACACCTGGAGATGAGTACCAGTACATTTTGGAGGGCATCTTCCATTTGTGTGTGTGTACAACAGCATAATGCCACACCTGGAGACAGGTGCAAGTGCATTTTGGAGGGCATCTTCCATTTGTACATGTGTGTGCATATGTACAAAACAAAGCTTTGCATTGTCCACATTCCACAGTGCTTTATGGAAACCTGCTTTTTCCATACAGTACTATGTCATAGACGTTTTCCTCAGTCATGAAATGCTCTTTTAATGACTGTGTCTTATTCGACATGTTTGTTGTCATATTTAAATGGAGGTGCTGCCAAGCGTTTAAATTCTGGTAAAAAAAAAAAAAAATAGTTCTTTGATTATATACACCATTGTGGACCATTTAACTCCAGGTAAATATAACGGTAAAGTTAATGAGAACTCTTTTCTTTTGGAGGAATGTTTTCTTATTATAAAACAATATATATATGCTTATTGCTGAATGAAGATAAGTATCTGAAAGAAAACATAAAATGTTTTCATGTATTTCTCCCTTAGCTTTTCCTACCTATATATTTTCCCACAAGTGGGGTCACACTATTAACCAGGTTGGCCTTCTTTTCAGTTTTGTGGTTGCCCCCCACGCAATTTGGGGTGCTTCCAGAAACATCTTTCCATTGCATAGCTTCAAAAACTTTAACTCGCACCGTCAGAGCACAGTGTTTAACATCATGCAACTTAACTTTAAATCCTGGCTCCTCTGGGATTTAAGTTGGTTATCTTCTCTGAGGCTTCATTTCTTAACCTCTAAAAGGGTAATTGTAGCAGTAATGGTCATATTTATCTCTCAGAATGATCATGTTTGAGCTTAATCACATCAAGCATTCGGCACATATGCCTCATACCTAGCTAGCTTGCAATACATACAGTATATTGCTTTCTAAAATCATTTTATTAATCACGGTGGCCTGGTACTTCCCACATGTGTTTCGCACAGTTTACTTGATCATGCTGTCATTGGGCAGTGAGATGTTTCCAGAGCTGCATAGTGGCTTCTTTACAGTTGTGTAGGAGGAAAACGTGCCACGTGGTAGAACAAGCCTGTGCCATCCCCGGGATAAGCAGATTTTAGAAAAGGTGCACTAGGATTTATATGTAGGTGTTTAGAATATATACATTAAAAATTTCATCTTCAGCTGGCTACTGGTTGTGAAATGAAAATGACCTCGGGTTACATCTGGATAGAGAAAAACATCGTGCTGGAAGCAAGTGGGGAGTTAGGAGCCACACTGCCTCCACGTGGGCAGGGAACTCGGTCGTTTCCATGGAGACTGCAGAGACAGAAGTGCCCTGTGGATGATGAGGTCATTTTGAGCAGCTTTTCCGGCCGCCCTGGCTCCGGGTCCGGCATCCAGCCTGCGTGGAGACGAGGGCGGAGGCCTGGGCCTCGCACAGACCAGCACCTTCGGCAACGGGCTCTTCGGCGTAGACGCCAACAGGGTGTTGGCAGGACTGAGACTCACTTTCTCAGGTCCCGTTGGAAACAAAGGGCTGCTTTAGAAAACCTTAAAGGATCTTTTCAGAATGGAGCAAATGGTTGAAAGAGAAACCTTGCCCTCAAATGATGTCAGAGTAGCTCCATATATTGCCCTTGTAAAATGTGAGCGCTCCCTTTCAGCAGCGTGTGCTAGGCTCGCCATTTCAGAACAAGGTGGTCCTCCCTTGGCAAGAAATGAGCTTGCCCTTTCTGTCCCTCGCTGCCGGCGCCAGCTCTCCAGCGGGCCTCCTGTGATGCTACTTTTTAAGATAATGAAATAGCAATTCAGATTTTGTTGTTTGGGGGCAATCCTCTGCCTTCCCAGAGAATGATGGCATATTAAATGCTGTGAGTACGTACAAAATAAACTGAAACTCCTAAACAGCATGTCTCTTGGGACTGAATTTTGAATTGTTTTGTGAAGGGGACTGCAAATTAATAGGAGCTTTTGCCACCTTGACATTAAGACTTTCTTAAAAAGAAGAAATACTATAAATAATTTTCCCTCTGTTTCCTTGACGACTCTAACCCCAAATTATTACTTATGTTGAATTACTTACCTTTAGCAGAGAAACTCCAGAAATGTCATCAGCCTGTGCTAGTTTTTTCTCCTTTTTCTTCTTAAAGCAGCAGAGTGAGAGAACGTTGTGGCTTTAACTCGTAGTGGAAGGCGGCTGTTTCCTTTTTGCACAATCCCAACTCCAAAGACCTCAAATCAACCTAACTGAAGGTGTCTTTAATCAAAACTGGGTCAGGCAAGAAAATAAACACAATTGCTCTAATTAAGCGCCCCCTCCCCTTCTCCCCACTTCTGTTCAGGGCCAAGGAGGATCAGTGAATGCCACAAAAACTCTCCTTTATTTTAGAGCTGGAGAAGTTGGAAAACATCCGCAGGAGTGCTCAGAACTCGAAGGCTGGAAGCGGGTGCTGTTCCGGATACGGGAGAGGTGTCGAGATGCGAGTTGTCTCCAGTGGTTCCTACTAGAAGAAAGAACGCCCAAACATGGGCCTCTGGGACAGTTCTTTCTTTTGCAGGCTTTGGAAGTGCCGCCTGGCCTGATTGACAATCACCGATGAGCTCTTACGAGGAAAGGGGCCCTGAGCCATCGTGGGGCGAGGGTGCACTGTTTCCCCGACTCACTCCTGACGCCCTCTCAGGTCACTCCAGGGGAGTCTGGGAGTTGGCTGAGTAGGATTCCTAGCTGTACCTAGTGCATGTTTACTGTGCCGTGGGCCCTGGCCCGCTCCGAGGATTTATGTAAAAACATTGAATCCTCACAACCTCCCCTGGATATGGAGTTTTATCCTCAATTGCGAGATGAGGAAACTGAGCCACAGCGCTCACCCTCCACCCCCACATCTGCAGAGGGATGGAGCCCAGTTAGAGACCAGGCCATCTGGCTCTCGGCCAAAGGCTCCCTGAAGCCCATGTCTTTTACTCTCCTGGGGCACTTAGGACATTATTGACCTTGTCTCTAGCCAGGAAGCCTGGAGAGAGTTGCACTGTCGCCCTGACCTGCCCTGGCTCTGCCACAACTAGCGTGGGCATTCCGAGCTGCCTGCGATTTGTCCACAGACGTCGTTCTTGGTGGAGAGGACAAAGGCAGACTTCATAGGTGTTGATGGTGCTTCGCTTTGAACCTTACTGCACAGGGTGGTTTTCAAGCGGTTCATGTGGCACATCATTCAAAGTCAAAAATCATGTTTCTAAAGCAGCCCTCCCACCCCGCAACACACACACGCACACACACCCAGCTACTGGGCTGCTTCCTCTTTGTCTAACTTCTTTCCTCCAAAATCCTGAGTCTTATCTCCATCAGTCAGGAATTTAGTTTCTCTTTATAGCAGCACAATTGACAGTTGCAAAGATGTGGAAACAACCCAAGTGCCCATCAATCCATGAGTGGATTAATAAAATGTGGTATATGTATACCATGGAGTATTACTCAGCCAGAAAAAGCAATGGTGATCCAGCACCTCTTGTGTTATCCTGGATGGAGCTGGAGCCCATTCTACTAAGTGAAGTATCACAAGAATGGAAAAACAAGCACCACATGTACTCACCATCAAATTGGAACTAATTGAGCAACACTTAAGTGCACATATAGAAGTAACATTCATCGGGTGTCAGGCAGGTGGGAGGGGGTGGAGGGGATGGGTAAATTCACAACTAATGGGTGTGGTGTGCACCGTCTGGGGGATGGACACACTTGTAGCTCTGACTTGGGTGGTGCAAAGGCAATTTATGTAACCAAAGCGTTTGTATCACCATAATGTTCTGAAATAAAAAATAAAATAAAGAATTTAGTTCTCTTTCCTCTAAAACTTCCCTCCTCTTCCATGAAGGAAGGTGCTTATGGAGTAGCCTTAAGCAGCCTCAGGAAATGGCCCCCAGACAGGACGCGCATTCAATGCTCTGTCACTCAAGCTGGAACTTTGTGTGCAGTGGGAAGGCCTGTCTCTGATTGAGAGTTACGCTGAACTTTGGGTACCACTATGATACATGTATTTGCATAAAATAAGCCAACCAAGCCCTGGGGGAGGGTGTCCCTAATTTCACATCTTTCTGTGAAATTTAGTTCTGGTCTTAGAAAAAAGAGGATAGGTAATTTGTATTTCCCAGCCTCATGTTTGAGTGAAGTGTGTCTAGAACAGTACTTCTCGAACAGGAATATTGGCCAATTCACTCACTTAAAAAAAAAAAGTAATTGGCAAACTTAAGTCCATGCTCTAGTTCAGTGAGTTTTTGGGCAAAATTCTTTAGCTAAAGGTTAAGATGCTGAAGATTTGGTTTTTATCTACGTAATGAATCATGGGATGTTAGGGCTGGAAGGGAATGTACAGATCAGGTGACCCAAGGAAAGGTCAGCACAGTTATTTCTGTATTTGTGTAATAGATGCTTCAGAATTAATTTCAGAAGTCCTTATTTAGCGTCTTTCAAAAATGTGTATATAGCCTGTTGGTAATGACCACACGATGCATTTGTTTTGGGATTTGTAGCTTCAAGCTGTTTTTCAAGTCCATTCTTTTTGGCCTTCCTAGTAACCCTGTGTAGCAACTGCCCTTCCATTATTTGGTCATCAGAAGTTGATGATGTAAAACCAGAGGTTTCCAGCTGTGCAGGATACAGAGAGAAACTAAAACTCTAAAATTTGTCATCGGAGCCAAGTTGTCACCATTACTACAGCACGCATCATCACCAAAGTGTGCTTAGAGCTACAACATTTTGTTAGATATACTTTTTGTTGTTTTCCTTAGCTAATTTTTTTCATTAGGTTATGCTCCGATTTCATGGGTTCTTATTTAGTCTAATATTTTCTTCTGAATGCTGTCTTACGAGTGAACTACCCAGAGTTCAAGCACAAATCTCAGGGCAGATTTGTATTTTGACTATCAAATTTTCTTTGCTGTCTGTGCAAAAGTACAGAAATGTCACCAAATTAAGCAAAGAACATAAGCGTTTTTGAGGGGCAAATTTCTGACCACTGTAAAATAAAACCCTATTAAGAGTGCAGAGTGAGAAGTGCAGTGACCTTCTCAGGCAGCTGTAGTACCTGCTGCTGCATCGCAAACCCTCGCAAATCCAGCTGCCTGGAACAACACAGTTACGCCCCGCTGTTTCTGTGGGTTAGCAGTTGGGGTGCTAGCCGGGCTGCGTTCTCATTTGAAGCTTGGGGGTTTCCTTCCAAGTTCAGATTGTTGGCAGGATTCGGTTCCTGTGGTTGTAGGACTGAGGCCCTCAGCTTCCCGCAGGCTGCCTGCCGGTCCCTGGACAGATCACATGATGGCGGTTTCTGTTTCACGGCCAGCGGAAGGTCTCTCCTTCTAGTCTGCGAAGACAGAGTCTTGTAGGATGCCACACACATCTGGTCAGCCTTGCCATATGATGTAACCTAACCTAGGAGAGTGCACCCCATCTCCTCCGACATATTATGTGGGGCACAAGCAAGTCACAGGTCGCGCTCATACTCAAGGGGAGGGGGTTATATCAGGGCAGGACTTGTTCGGCTCAGGTGTGTCCCTGACAGCAACCTTTAGTTGGAGCCTCTCGTTAAATGTAAGTTCCAACTTGAATGCACACTTTGTCCTTTTGTCTTTTGCTAAACAAACACAAACTTAATCCTCATTCAACAATAAAAGTTTTGCTGCCCATAAAGATATCTGAAGACGTGTGACATGGGCACCGAGACAGCTCCCAAACCGCCTACATATATCTAGTGTTGGTGACATAACTGAAATAAGTCTTGGTGGCCTTTGTGGGGGTCCCCGCTGTTTGGAGGGAACATCTCTTACTGACATGTAAATTGTGGTTTATTCGTATGTAAGAGTTCCATTGCTCGATGATTCTCTCTGGGCTGGTTTGTTCTGGTGTCTAACTAGGATGGTTTTGAGGAAAACCACACTTCCTGGCTGCCCTGGACACAAGGCCCCTGCGATGTTCACATGCCCCAGTCCACCACCTTGGGTCTCCACCTGCCTCCTGGCACCGGAGGTCTCAGCCAGACTGATGGCATCCAGGAACACAGCTACCCACGGGTGCTCCTGCTCAGGCTGCGTGCACCCATAGGGGAGTGACCACACAGCTCATCGCTTAAACTTCCAACCGTTCAAACTTCTGTGAGTGAAAGGTGTTGCGAGCAACCGTTTCTCCAGGACCTTGTGGTTACTACTCTTCCCAGGGGTGTGGACAAGTGAACATGACTCATTCTGCCCCATCTCTCTGCAGAAGGCTTCCCGTCTAATCCAGCCGCGCCTGCCCGAGCGAGCGCCAGGGCTCCGTCCACGCCGGTTCTCGAGTGCACTGTGGGTCGCGCACGGGCTTGGCGTAATACAGAGCCTGTCGTCGTTTCCATGCTCCGTTGCCCTGAATTTGGCTTCATTGGTGTGGTTTATACCTCACTCTACCCCAATCTTATAAAATAAGCCAACTCTCCTTTTTTGGAAAATACTTCGCCTGGATATATTTATATTTATATATATATAAAAAATTAAGAAATGCTTATATAGTTGCAGAGTTATAAAAACAGAACACAAATCAGATATTAATTACCGTCATGTGTCAGCGTAGGTATTATTTTCTTCAATCGTTAAATAAAGGTAACGTTTCAAACACTCTCTTTCTGCTTTTTTCTAACAGAGGGTGGCTCCCGCTTCGTAAAGACCTCATCGCCGCGAGGTGAGGCTAAGATGAGCATAACCAGTGACGAGGTGAACTTTCTGGTGTATCGGTATCTCCAGGAGTCAGGTAAGGGGCTTGGTTTTCTGTCTTAAGAAATTCATCTCCAACATACTGAGAGCAGAATGATCATGGAAAGTCAGGCCATGGAGTAGAAAGCACTACGGGCTTTCTTAGAGCGTCAGAGGGGAGTAGAGAGAGTGCTGGGGCCGTCCCATCTCTAGGCGGAATGAGGGATTGTGTTCTTTCTCCCCTTGACACTTCTGTTCCCATGAAATCAGACTGAAATTTACATGGAGAGCCGGTGTGGTGGGAATGGGCGTGCACAATTCGGTGCTCTTGTCCTCTGCCACGGCGAGGGCGTTTATGGGCTGGGGTATGTCATTGAGCCTCGTAGATTTTGCAGTAGAGGTTTATGGAGCTTCCAAATTGCCTACCTAGCAAACGGGCCCTAGGCAATGTTCTCAAACTTAAGAACCATTCTAGTTTCTTCCGATATTTTTGATCATGCCCAAGACATTCCTTTATGGTAAGTAATTAAAAGGACAAACACATGTGTTCCCTGTGGACATCGTGGACCTGTGCTTAGCAGCCGCCATCCTCCAGGAACAAGGACAGCGTGGAAGGAAGCCCAGAGCCCGAGGCCAGGGTCAGGCCTGGCCCTGTCACAGACCAGTGAGATTCCTCTGACGAGTCATTGGAGCTCTAAAGTGAAAATGTTTTTTAACTTTTAAAACTTAAAGATATTTAGTTTAAGACCTATAAAAATGGCATTAATGGGAAAAACATCCTGGTACCCACCTACCCATTCAAGTTAAGGAGCAAACTGTTTCAACGGGGAACCCCTGTGTCTGCCTCCCTGGTGGCATGTGCAGACCCTCTCCCCACCCCATGCCGTGGCAACCACCCGTCTGGACTGACTATTTATCATCCCCGTGCATTTGGTCCACACGATGTTTTCCCAAGCGCTATAAAGTATGGGCGCATTAGTTTTCTAGGGCTTCTGTAACACAGCACCACTGCTACGATGGCTTAAAAAGAAATACATTGTCTTGTAGCTCCCGAGAATAGAAGTCCAAGATCAAGGTGTTGGCCGGTTGGTTCCTCCTTAGGGTGAATCAATTACATGTGTCTCTTCTAGCTTCTGGTGGTTTCCTGGCAATCTTTGGCATTCTGTGGCTCCCCACTCTCTGTGTCCAAACGTGTCCGTATTTCCCTGTTGTAAAGATGCACTCGTATTGGATTAGGAGCTCACCATACTCCGGTGTAACTTCATCTTAATCAATTACATCTGCAATGACCCTGTTTCCAAATAGAGTCACATTCTGAAGTGTACTGCTGGTTAGCACTTGAACATATGAATTTGGGACACGATTCAAACAGTAACAATTGGTTTGGGGCATGTGTAAGCTTTGTGCGCTTGACACACACTGTATATATTCTGGAACGGCAGCCCCAATTCCTTGGCCCCACCTCCCAGAGACACACGTACTAGGTTTGAGGGAAAACAAGTTTAGGAGCCCCTGGGCCTGGGCCCTCTCAGAGCTGACACGGAAGGGGAGGTGGAGGCAGCGGAGCCAGACAGAGTGGTTCAAGTTCTGATTCTTGAACAAGTTGTTTACCCCACCTGAGCCTCAGTTTCCCTGTCCAGCAAAAGTACTCAAGTCTGTTGGGTGCATAGCACCTTGTGAATCAGCACCCTCCCCATCCAAGCCTGGAGCTGCCACTTGGGCTCCCAGCCAGCATTGCTCATGGAAGTGCACATTCTTTCTGCACGTATGTTAGATCATTCGGATTAGCTGCTGCCAGGACACAGGATGAGGAACTGGCATAGAAAACAAGATATGTACTGCCTCAGCCCTGGAAATCAGGGAAGTAACACCCGCCGCTCTGATGCCCCAACCCTGGGCCCTTACGGGAACCGCCCACCGGGAGCGCAGGTGTTCTGCAGAGCAGGGCTTCCCAGAGATGCTTGCCTTGCTTGCCTTGCCGGCCGAAATCCCTCGCACCAAACCCTGCTCCCCTGTTGACACTTAGCGTGGAATTCGAGATTCTTTCCACTTACAAACACCTCTGCCCAAGGGCCTGAGAGCAGTCAGAGATAGTCAGAATGTGTGAGCAAAGCACAAACTGGAAGTGGCACTGGGTGTGGAAGACAAAGTTCTCTGTAACCTGGAGACAGAGCTGTGCTGGTGGCTGGTCCCCGGGGCCCTGGAGCACAAGCTTTGCTGGCCTCTCGGAATAAACACAGAGCTCTCCACCCCTCCCCAGAAAGGTCGGCTTCCTGAGTTCGTGTTTGTTTACAAAGCTTCATAACTAGGCAGCAGGGAGGGAGTGCTGGGACACAGAAATGTATAGACGGTCACAAATGTCCATTTTGTGCAACATCTCGCCAGCTCCTTTCCCTCATTTGTCAGCGCCGTGGAAGGAACGTCCCATGGGCAGAGTTGGCATTGAGAGAGAGAGCACTGCGTTTTCTTCAAGTCCTTGTGTGCTGTTGGGTGTACCCCACAGGAATGTCTTCAAGGAAGAAGAGAGAGAAGAGGTGCCTCATGCTGAAGTGCTCATTCTGGGGTGGTTTTCCATGCTCATGTCAAGTCCTAACGTTTTGGTTAGGCCGCCATTTATGGAGCCTCCAGGTCCAAAGAGCATCTTCTCCTCAGCCTATTCCTGGCTCCCTTCCGTCTTAAAAAAAAAAAAAAGAAGAAAACATTTCCCTGATCATGCTTCCTCCTACCTGTACTCTCGCTCCTTATGCACCAGCACACTGAATACAATCAAGTTCTGCCTCCCCGGAAACGATTCTTTCCTCAGCTCCTCCCCGCCTGGCTTTCTCCTCCGGAAGGAAGTAGCCAGTAAGTTCTGGGTGGCAGATTGATGCTCGTGCTTCAGCCGTCGCTGCTCCGTGCCTGTGTGGGGCAGGAGGTGGGTGTGGGGAGGCCTGTCCGTCTCTCCATGCCCTCCACTGTCCCCTCTCTTCCTCCCAAGCCTGGTGTCCGAGGTGGCAGTTAGGATGCTTCAGGCCACAAGGAAGAGAATGCTTCAGCGGGGCACTGGCGGCCTCGGTGGCAGGAAGGCAGGGTGGGAGACGGCATGTCCTGGCAGTGTGATGAGGGTCTGGGACACATCTCTTCAGACTTGGGAAGGAGCCTCGAAAACGGACATGTCTTATTCTTCTGCCCCCCAACTGGCAGACGTCAGGTCATCTGGCTCTTACCAAACGGTATGTTTCCACCCAGTATGGAAGAGCAGATTTTCATCGTTCGCCTTGTGTCCAGAGCAAGGGCCTTGCCCATGAAGGGCACTCGATAGATGGTATTGGTTTGTGACGTCTCACGGCAGCAGATTCGCGGCAGTCTGAAAGATGAGAACGGTTAGGAAGCAAGACTTTCGATTAAGCGGCAGGAAACGTGCATCCCCAGCCCCGGCGATAAATGGCATCCTTTCCGTGTGCGTGAGTCCTGGCGGTCCAGCTTTGACGTTGGCCTCTGTCCGCTGCATGGTCACTTGTGCTGTCTGGGCAGGTTTAAGAAGCAGGTGGTGGCAGCGTGCCTTTCCCGCAAGCTCACGTTACCATCCCAGGAAGAGAGAAGCAAGGGAGTGATCCCTGTCAATGCGTGCAGCCCGTGTGGTCTGGCGGGCAGCACCCTGAATGCTGGGTGAACTGTGGGTTGTCTTCCCTGCTTGTTTCTAAATGCAGCAAGAAAAGTGCAAGTCCATTTCCAACTCAGTATGGAAAGACGGAAAATTCTGCAAGTGAATCCCGTAAACATACTAAGTATTTTCTCTGGGGCTTCATCCCAAAATTCAGATTATAAAGAAAATAAGTTCTCCCAGATCCACAGTTTTAGCATAAATCAAGTAGTTCACACAAACCTGAAAGGCATGGTGAGGCGTGCAGTGGGCCAGAACTGCAGATTCCAATTGCGGGTAGCTGGGCAGGAGCCGCCCGCCAGATGATCGGGTGGTCTAGAGTCCAGGGGAGGGGAGATATGTAGGAAAAGACTTGTTAAAGGAGGAGTAGATTCTGTCTGAAGAGGAAGGCAGGAAGGAGCGTGAGGAGCTGTCTGAGCAAAGGGAGAGTGTGTAGGGTGTGCCGGGCAGAGGGCCCACCAAGGGTGTAGACAGAGCCATGGGCAGGCCCGACGGTCCCGACCCAGTGACACTAGCCTTGGTGGGGACTGGCCCTTCACATAATCAGGGAGGGTGCCCAGGCTCTGGCCAGAGGCCTGAATGACTGAATGGATTTGTTCATGTCTCCTGAAAAGAACAGGGTGTCTAGGTTAGGTCCCCACTCTGGGACAGTTCTGTGATTGATGGGCAGAAGGATGGTGTCATATATAGCTGGAGCAGTGTCACAATTTATTCTGCAGAGGAAATTTTCCGTAACAGTGTAATGACCTCGTGGGTCTCAGCTGACAACCTCGGAGAAGACAAATGAGACCTTTCCTTGGCAGAGATGCAGTAAAATTCACCCTTTTTTGGAGCACAGGTTTGCAAGAATTGCCAAATCTGTGCATTCATGTAATCACCAGCGTAGTCAACACAGCAGTTCTGTCACCCCAAGAATCCCTTGTGCCCTTTGTAGTCAGCCCCTGGCAACCACCCTTCTGTTTTCTGTCCTTAGAGTTTTACCTTTGCAGGAATGTCATAGAAATGGCTTCCTACAGTGTGTGGCCGTGAATGTCACACATTTGAGATTCACGCTGTTGCGTGCACCGGCTTTGCTAAGTCGTATTCCATCTGAAGGCTGTTTGGGCAGATTGCTTATCCATTCTGCGGCTGAGGAGCATTTGTATTGTTTCAGGTTTTGGTGATTCCACCTTAAAGCTACTAGAAACATTTGCACACAGGATTTTTGTGTTAAGATAGACTTTCATTTCTCTTGGGCAAATGCCTGGGAGCAGGACTGCTGGCTGAGTGATGAGTCATGGAAGCCACTGCATTCTCTTCGATCTAAGGCAAGGTGCCTCGTAAACATCAGTGGGTCTGTGGATTTGAGTTGAGTTGCAAAGCTACGCTGTGTCTGTCGTGCCAGGCATGTTGGAAAGTAGGTAAAAGGACCTTAGCCACACCGTCTGTATCTGCAGGATATTCGCGAAGTTTGACGGTTCCTCCTGGGGTCTGTAGTTAGCCTTCGTGAACCTCTCTGGGGTCACGGTTTCCGCAGCCAGCCGTGAATGTAGCCCAGGTCCACTGAGTGACAGGGCTTCCTTGTTTGGGTACCTTCTGCTCCTTCAGCTGTGCCCTTGGTCCAGCTTTCTGCCTAAACATAGAAAACTCCGCAGCCTGGTCGGCCCTCCGGTGGATAAGGCCGCGGGTCTGAGCAGGACGGAGGCCCTTCCGTTCAGACTTGTGGGTGACAGGATTCCCACAGGTCGGACCCTGGGGCAGGCACAGCAGCTTTCTGTGCATTCGCTCACAGACACCGGGCGTCAAAGTCACCGAAACCCAGTGGAGCACTTCCCCACTGCCAGCATCGTGACTTAGGTCAGCACACTGCACACCGCCAGGAACAGGCAGGCGAGGAATAACAACCACTTGATAATGACGGCCGTGGTGACGATACCAGAGGAGAAACACAAGTGAGAAATCGAGTTTCGCTGGTGTTTTGCCTGGTGCAGGGACATCGCCAGGTTCTGTGTCCCTGGCTGCTGTAATTGTAAACATTTTAGCCGCGAACAGGAGCCTGTCATTATGACAGCTGGTGAAAACTCATCTGTTGTGGATGCTACATGGCCAGGATGATGAACTTCTTTCTTCACTGTGAAATGTAAAGACCCTCAAGTGTGACTGAAAACTCCTTGTTCACTGCACTTACTTTCTGACTTGTCCTGATTGGCAGCTAAAAGCCCGATTTATTATACACATTTATTGCCTCCATTAACCTCACCCCACACTGGTTATTCAGAGCCTCACAGGTGGTTATGAAAAGTGAACGTCTAAGGAAAAAAAAAAACAGTGAACATCTGCTAGGCCGGTACCATTTTCCTAAAGAGCCAGTTTGTACACACACGTGACTGTCTAGGTAGAATTAGGCATGTCTCTTTACATAATGTATACACGGTTGTATGCTGTATATCATCCTTGCTCCCAAGGGGGACAGTTGATAGGGTCTGAATGTTTGGTGTCCCCCCAGATTCGCATGTTGGAGCCCTCAGCCTGCACGTGGTGGTGTTGGGCGGGGATGAGGCCATGACGGTGCAGCCTCAGGGGAGGGATCAGTGTCCTTGAAAGAGGCTCCAGAGAGACCTCTTACCCCTCCACCACGTGAGGACACGGCTCGAAGCTGCCATCTGTGAGCCAGGACGCAAGTCTCCCCAGACGCCAAGCGTGCCTGTGCCTCGAGCTCTGACCTCTGGCCTCCAGAAGCACGAGGAACAAATGCCTGTTGTGTAGGAGCCACCCGGGCCGTGGTCGTTTGTTACAGTAGCCCAGACAGACAAAGATAATGGTGAGATATGGTGTCCACGTGCCCGGACTTTCCAGGTTGTGAATGTAACTTAGGTGACACTCTCAAGCGTTTTATGAATTTCCATGCCAAGAAAATCATGAACAAGAAAGACTCCTCCACCCGGTGGTTCACTTTGCCGCGGGGCTCCGCTAGTGCCGGCTCCGCAGGCGCCGTAGCAGAAGAGAAGAGTGAGACTTTGGTGGCCTTTTCTTTCCGCAGCTGAGCCCCAGCACAGAGCTAAAGGGTTGTTCGTGCTCTGAGCACACAGCGAGGTTTTCTTTTCCCCACAGATTACCTAGCAGGTCACCTGGCTAGTTCACAATGGGTGAAGTGGCGTGGGTCCTTGTTAGGGTGGGGACAGGGACGAATGGGAAGACTCCCTGATTTCCAAGGGGCCACCGTTGCCCTCTAGCACCTTCCACAGAAACATTAGATGGTGAGGGCGACACAGTTCTCTCTGACACAGCCACAGGTGACTTGGGGCCTGTGTAGAGGGACGAGTCACAGCTCATGCCCTGTGAAATGGAATGCTATTTAAATCCAGCCAGTCTGCATGCAGGAGGGTTCCTGGGAGCTTTAGTCCGTCCCTGGACCCGTGTGTTCCTCGGCCCTTTGTGGCCCGTGGGCTCTGAGCAGGGGCCGTCAGTCACTCGGGACAGTGCCATAGCTGCTCTCGCCTTCTGCCGGCCTCGAGCTAGTGGTGCTGGAGTTCCTGCCTGGCCAGAGACCTGCCCTCATCCCTTCACGTCGGGGAGCTGTTGTGTCGGGAGGGTGGGTTGCAGAGGACCAAAGGGAAAGACGTGCTCCCACCTTCCAAGGTCGACCTCACTCTTTAGGGAGCAGTACTGTGTCTTTTAACAAAATCTCAGGGGAAGCAACCCAGATGTCTGTCGACGGATGAACACATAAACAAAATGTGTTCTACCCATACAGTGGAATGTTATTCAGTCTTGAAAAGGAAGGAAATTCTGACACAAGCCACACCATAGATAAACCTCGAAGACATTATGCCAAGTGAAATAAGCCAGTCCACTTATAAGAAGTACATAGAAGCTGGGTGAGGTGGCTCACGCCTGTAATCCTAGCACTCTAGGAGGCCAAGGCGGGAGGATCGCTTGAGCTCAGGAGTTCGAGACCAGCCTGAGCAAGAGTGAGACCCCATCTCTACTAAAAACAGAAAAAATTAGCTGGGTGTGGTGGTGCATGCCTGTAGTCCCAGCTACATGGGAGGCTGAAGCAAGAGGGTCGATCGCTTGACCCGAGAAGTTTGAGGTGGCTGTGAGCTTTGTCTAAAAAAAAAAAAAACCATTTAAAAAAATAAAAGAAGTATGTAGAGGAGTCTCATTGCTAGAGGCAGACAGTGGAGTGGTGGCCGCCAGGGCCTAGGGGAGGAAGGGATGGGGAGTTGCTGTTTGATGGGGACAGAGTTTCAGTTTCGCAAGATGAATAAAGTTCTGGAGGTGGACGTGGTGATGGTTGCACGACAATGTGAATGTGCTTAATGCCCCTGAACTGTGCACTGAAAAATGGTCAAGGTGGTAATTTTATGCTATGTATATTTTACCACAGTGTTATAGGCGAGAAGGTTGGTGTGTAGATTGTTCCAGAGTTTGGAAAGTTAGTCTCAAAAGGAAGAGAAGGAATCACTTGAATTCCACAGTGTAACATTATTACATTATAAGGAGTTTTCCACAGACCTGCTCAGTGTTTGGGGCAAGTCCTTGGCACATACTGTATCCTTTATGTGTCTGATAAAAACTGGCTATTTAAAAAAAAAAAAAAAAAACACTTTATCCATAATAGCGGTATTCTGGCAACATTGCCAGTGTCCTTCAGTGGGTGACCGATTAAGCGAAGGGTGGTGTGTCCGCACCTTGTGGTACTGCTCAGCGGTCAGGAGGAGCGCGCTATCCACACCCGCAGCCAGCTGGGTGCACACCCCCGCCCCTGGAGAAAAGTGCTGGGTAGAACAAGCCCACGTCCAAAGATCGCATACTGTATGTTTCTATGTCAGAACTACAGAGATGCAGACCACCAGGTCAGTGGCTGCCAGGGCTCAGGAGTAGGGAGGGAGCTGACTGCAAAGGGTGGGTTTGGGGGAGTTCTGTCGTGCTGACGGAAGAGCACGGTACCTCGACTGCGCATGCGTAGATGGAACACGTAGGCTGGAACCGCGTAGATTATACACACACACACCAGCGTGTGCGGGCTGAAACCCGACTGAGGCTTGTATTCTAGCAGATGGCCCCGTCCTGGTGCCGACATGGTGGTTTCAGTGCTATACTACAGCAACATAAGATGTCACCATCGGAGAGGGCAGGATGAAGGGTACCAGGACTTTCCCAGTTTTGCGGCTTCCCCTGAGTCCATAATAATTGCAAAATTATTCCTTTTTAAAAGACAAAACCGAAAACATAATTTTACGCTTCCATTGTCTGCAGAGCTTTGTGTGTGAGAGAGAAAGACAGCGGTCACTAACGCAAAGGCGGCTGCGACATTTTAATTACATTTTGCAGGTCGTTAGCCACATTGCAGGCCTAGGTTTGGAGCTGGGTGTTCTTTTCTGTAATGGATTCAAGTAACCGCCCTATGAACTGAGAAATGGATGGCCGCACAAACCTTCTGAGGCTTTTAGAAACAGAAGAATAATGAAATATCAGCGGCTGTTGTGTGGATGTGGCTTGAGTGCTTGTGTCCTCGGGAACCCGGCAGACTCTGCCGTGCCCGCCTGGCTGGCTGCCCCTCGGTTGTGATCGCGAGAAGCCATTCTGCGCTGGGGTGGGGCGCGGGGTCTCTGGGTGGGCTGTGTGTATCCTGGGGGGAACATCTACGTGTGGCTTCTGTCCTACACCCTTACCCCCCGGTGAGTCTTAGAATGTTTTTACAGTACCCTGTGCAACCTCCGGCCTGGAGGATTCTGTTACATAGACGTGTTCAGCCTGAGAGAAGTGGGCAGACTTGAGGGTCTTGGCCTCTGGAGATACCGACAGTGGCCACACGTTGCATCCGCTAAAGGTTTTCAGCCCATGCGTTAAGAACGGGGTTGCTGAAGCTGGCACTGTGGGTGTTTGGGGCTGGCTCATTCCTTGCCTTGCGGGGACTGTCCCGAGCATTATGGGATGTTCAGCAGCTGCCCTGGCGCCTGCCCACTCCCTCCCTTCCATTGGGACAACCAAGTGTCTTTGGACATTGCCAGACATCTGGTGGGTACAATCCCCACACTTTAAGAACCACCGATTTAAATCCTTTAGTTGTGGGATTTTTTTTTTTTTTCTTTCTAACTAGTCTTTACTGGTCAGTGGAATTTTAATAGGATTCTTCTTTCTCCGCCCTTCATCTTATCTTCTCCTGGGGCTGCATTCTGATTTCTGCAGCTGCAGTACTTGAATAGACTTTCACAGTGAGCAAAACCCAGTCCTCGTCTTTATTAAATTTTTTCCAGGGTATTTTTCCCCTTGAGGAAGGGGAAAGTCTGCCAAAAGCATCCTCTGGCAGATAATAAAATAATTAGGAGTAGCAGGCTTTCTATTTGGGATTTTCTTTTTCCCCACTTACTGAGTAGGTTAGATAACCAGGAAAAGGGTGTTGTTACTCTGAATACTGGTGAAGAATTGCATCTACAAAATGATTAAGTGGCATTGCCCACTGTAACCCCAGCAGCTGACAGATTGCCCCGTGGGCCCTGCTGTGTTTCCTGGGCTGTGGAATGCCGTCTCACGCAAGACGCGTTGCCATGGATTCAGGAAATCATCCTAGTGGTTCAGCTATCTTAATTTAAACAAAAGTTCGGGGCTTATTGTTCAGCTGAATCTCTAAAAATATTTCTTGACTGCAGTGGCTCTTTTCCATTGCTAATGTGCGTCCCTGTTTAAAAAAAGAATCTTTATGAAACAGCATAGGCAAGCATTTCTTTGAGGTGACAGCAGTCTTTGCTTTAGAAATAATAAAGGAAAACGTTAGTTTCACCAAATAATAAATAAGGAAGACCTGAATAAATGTCCACATTACTTGAGGCTGAGAGTACCTTGGAAACCGTGTAAAGCAGTAACGGCTCATGCCTTGAGGGGCTCCTGTAGGAGTGAGCAGCGCACAGTGGTGGTGTTGCCGGGGGACCCCGAGACCACCCTCAGGGTCACTGATTTGCTGGGAGGACTCACAGGACTCAGTAGCTGTCACACTCGTGTTTTATTACAATGAGAGGATACAGATTAAACTCAGCAAAGGGAAAAGGTGTAGGGCACGAAGTCCAGGAGAACCTGGGCACAACCTCCCAGGTGTCCCCTCCCAGTGCGAGTTACACGGAGTCACTTAATTCTCCCAGCAGCAATGTGTGATGGCACATGTGAAGTGTGGCCCACCGGGGAGCTCACACGAGCCTCGGTGTCCAGGGTGTTTATTGGGGTCAGTCTCGTGGGCGTGCAGCACATGCTGGGGGGTCAGAGGGAAACTAGGAGAGCAGGTGACGGTCCAAACTGCCATTTTCCCAGTCCTCGTTTAAATCTGGGCTGTGGTAGTTTATCTGTTGTTTGTGCATTTGTGTGTATGTTAAATGCCAGCATTTTAAAATAACTTTAAAAAGTGGTGTGTGTGGGTGTGTGTGTGTGTGTGTGTGTGCTGGGGGCTAAGTAGCTGGAGAATGTGATACCCATGCCTTTCATACAGGAAAAAAATAGAACAGCACCCTAGCTAGCTGTGTGGCATCAATAATCTATACGCCTCCACCAAGTGCATTCATCCTTCCTTTGCAGAATGCAGTGGGGGGGTGTTGCAGATTCCCCCCACTCACGTGGGACGTTATGCAGGAGCCTGTATCAAATGCTAATTGTTCAATTACAAGCCCTCTTGTAATGGTGCTAGTTGCAAACGAACTTTTTGTGTGAAAAGACTGTTTTCCTAAACTGTTCTTCTGCTTTGATTATAGCTACTTACAGTAGCAAAATGCAAGAATCCAGAAGTTGCAATTTCATATATTCCAGATGTTCATAACCACGCAACTACCCTGGTTCCCATGGAATCTCGTTTGTGTGATGTTTTCTAAATTTGTATGTTTATGAAAGCTAAGATTCTGCCCCCTCTTGCTCCCCATCCATTTTAACCAATTCTTTTAAATTTGTCAGAATAGAGAAAGCTCCATTTCCACTAAGCTCATAAAGGAAGAATTTTTTTTAAGTGTAACTAGCTAAAGTTATAAATTGAGACTTGCCATTCTTGTGCTCATTAATTTGTTACAAGGGGAAAAAGCAATTAGAATGAAAACCAGTTGAGTGCTTATAAATTACTGTTGTTTAAATATGTGTCTTGCTCAGTGTAGCCAAAAGTTTTCCATTGGTATAAACACTAAAAAAAAGGTGGAGGGTAGATGCTGTTGAAGATGTATTTAAGGCTTAAATTGTCACTTTCCACTTTAAAAATTGGTGATGATGTGGCAAAGTCTAAGACAGTTCAAGTTTCCTGTTTTACATAAGATGAAATAGCCACTGACCAAGGTGCCCGTCTTGAAAGTTTATTCACCATTACATTTAAGAGCTGCCTGCTCTGAAATTCTAATGTGACCTTAAAAGCATCCAACATGGATATATTTTATTCCTGCCAAATTCCATTCCCTTTCTTCCTTTCCAGACCGAATAGCAAGCAAGTCGTCTGGACTGTCAGACGCAGCATTGTCCCTTTTCCCTCGGTGTCCGCACGGCACTGTGCTGCTGCCTGCCCTGCGTGCACTTCTCACGTACCACTGTGCCCAGGGTGGTGACCTTTACTTCCCTCCCACACCTGTGTGTAGTCAGTGTGTCAGGAGCACCTCCCAAGTCTGGGCGCACACCGCAGTCTCCCCAGTGACCCCTCAGTCTGGGTGTCCACCCCAATCTCCCCAGTGACCCCCCAGTCTGGGTGTCCACCCTCGGTGTCTCTAGTGATGTCCATAGTGGTATTGGGACAACATTTTCTCAGGCATTCCTTACTATGATCCCACACTTGCTGTCATCACCATTTCCCTACCACTATCCCTTTGCTCCAAAGAAAAGCGTCCTCTAGTTTATATCACTGTTTGTTTTAGTTTATTCGAGCTGCTCTAACAAAATACCACGGACCTGGTAGCTTATAAACAGCAGATGTTTATTTCTCACAGTTCTGGAGACTGGAAGTCCAAGATCAAGGTGTGGCAGAGTCTGTATCTGGTGAGGATCTGTGTGCTGGTTCATAGATGGCGCCATCTCACTATGTCCTCACGTGGTGGAAGGGGTGAGGGACCTCCTTTGGTCCCTTTTATAAGGACACTGGTCCCACTCATGAGGGCTCTACCCTCATGACCTCATCACCACCCAAATGCCCCACCTCCAGATGCCATCACCGTGGGGTGAGGGTTTCAAGTATGCATTTGGGAGGGGACACACACATTCAGACCACAGCACTGTCTAATATAAAAACCCCACAATTGTGTTGACACATATCGTTTTCATAGTATCTTTCCCTCATCTTCACTTCCCTCACCCCACACCTTGTCAGCCAGGTATTCCCACCCTGGTCAGTGTTAGCTCTGACTTCATGGCTGCCACTTTGTTATAGTGACAACAATAGCTTACGTTTACTGGGCACTTACTGTGTGCCTGGCATGGTTCTATTCTAAGTACTTGACAGGTAAAACTATTTATTCCTACCACCCCCTAGGGAGTAGAAATAGCTCCATCCCCCATTTACAGGTGAGACGCCCAAGGTACTGAGAAGGGAGAAGGCCTGATTGCCCAAGTCACACTGCCAGGAGGTCACAGGGCTAGGATTCAGAACATTGTCCATCTGCCTCCGGAATCTTCCTCGTTTAGTCTTTCATTCAACTGACAAATAAAAATTATACATGCACACACTCTTATTTATTTATTTATCTATCGTGTGCTACGTGACGCTTTGAAATACAGCTGGCCCTCCATACCCGTGAGCTCCTCATCCGCAAATTCGACCCACTGTGGCTGAAAAATAATTTGTGGGGAAAAAACTAAAAATAACAAAGCAACAATGAAAATAATACAAATTTAAAAAACAATACAGTATAAAAACAATTTACATGGTATTTACATCATATTAGGTATTGTAAGTAATCTAGAGATGGTTTAAATTATGCACTAGAATGTTCCTGGGTTACTTGCAAATACCACATCATTGTATAGAAGGGACTTGAGCATCCGTGGACTTGAATGTCTGCAGGGGTCCTGGAGCCAGTCCCCCTGGGTACCGAGGGAGAACTATATATGTACACACTGGGGAATGGCTCATTAAAGCTCATTAACATATGCATTACCTCGCGTATGTATCTTCTTTTGTGGTAACACTTAAACTCTACTCTCGTAGCCATTTTCAATAGCATTCTTATTGAGGATAGTCACCAGGATGACCGACATGTCCCCCAGACCCCAGCCTCTGGCGACCATCGTTTTTCTATCCACTTCCATGAGTTCAATGTGCTTACACTCCACATACCAGTGAGACCACGTGGAATTGGTCTTTCTGTGCCCGGCTTCTTTTTAAAGGCTGAATAGTATTCCATCGTGTGCATATGGCATATTTGTTCTATCTGTTCGTGTGCTGGTGGGCACTTAGGGTGGTTGCGTATCGCGGCAGTTGTGAGCAGTGCTGCAGTGAGCCTGGGGGTGCGGGCATCTCTCCAACAGACTGATCTCAGACCGGGGGATGCACCCGCTGGTGGGACTGCTGGAGCGTAGGGTAGTTCTATTTGTAAGTTTTCGAGGCCCTCCATAGTTTTCCACAGTGGCCTTTACATCCCCACCGACGGCGCGCAAGGGTTCCCTTTTCTCTACCTCCTGGCCAACGCTTATTTTTCATCATGTTGAAAATAGCTGTTCTAATAAGTGTGATGTGACATCTCATTGTGGTTTTAATTTGTATATCTTTCATGATTAGCGATGTTGAGCATTTTTTATGTGCTTTTTGGCAGAATCTTCCTCTTCTAAATGATTTTCCTGGATTCCGTTAATGTGGTAAAATGTTGTTTTGTTTTCTGACATCAAACCCTGCTTTGCTGGAACAAACCCCACCTGGCCAGGACACTTTTCCCTTTTTATATATTGCTGAATTCAGTTTGTTAGTAATTTGCCTGGTATGTTTGCATTTATCTTACCGAGAAAAACTGGGCTCCAATGTTCCTTTTTGAGTGTCCTTGTCGGGTATTAGGCTTATGCTGGCCTTGGAAAACAAGCTGGGCGTTCAGAAACTGCTTTCCTAAGGACCGCTGGCCCCATCTGCTAGTCCTGGTCTCCACTAGATTGGGTTTAGGAACCTTTCTATACAGAACTAGATAGTAAATATTGTAGTGTCTGTCACAACCCTTCATTTTTGTCTTTGCAGTGCAAAATCAGCCATCGAAAGTATGTAAACAAATCCGAGTAGCTGTGGTCCAATAAAACTGTATTTACAAAACAGGCAAGGGGCCGGATTTGTGTCACAGGCTGTATTTACCAACCCTGCCCAGGAGTATGAATAGAATCCAGGAGTGTCTTCCCCCTCCGGGTCTCAGTGTGTGTATGTCCTCTGCTTCCTTCCCCCTTTGCAAGCTCCTGCAGCGCCCCCACTGTCTAAACTTGTATTTCCCAACCTTAGTTCTTTACTCACCATCTGAATTTTCAGCATATTTGCATATGCCTGGTATATTTTGTTAATATTTATTATTTTTTCTTAAATTGAAGTAGCTACTTTTTCTTAAATATACCAGTGTTCATTAGTATACTAGTTTTCTTTCACTAGGTTCTGTTTGCATAGCACACATTAAAATAAAATAAGTATTAAATTTCTAACATTTGCTACCATAGTACTTCAACTTACTCTGAGTACTGTCAGAGCTACGAGTGCCACCAGAGAGTCCTTGCTGTCCAGAAATATAGCAGTTGTCATGATTTTTAATTCCACTGAGTGATGGCGCCGTCCTCGGTGCTAGGGTTGGAAGGACAGATGAGAAGTCTTTTTTTCCTCCCTGCCTAGGGAGGATCACAGGTATTTGCAGAGTCATCTGTCCCAGAGGCTGATAAATGCAGTGTCAGACGTGTACGCTGAGCGTGTACAAAGAGCCCGGGAGCCCGGGAAAGGGCACACAGAGGAGGAGGCATCTGAGCTGCGTCTCAAGCTAGAATTTTTCAGGAGAAGGAAGAAGAGCATTTCGAGGAAAATCTGGGGGCTGAGTTAAGGCCCTGTGGCGCAGCACAGCCCGGCGTGTTTAAGGAGAAGGAACTGTTTCGGTGACATGAACCCAGGAGACACGGTGTCAGAGAGCAGGAAAAGATGCTGGCAAATCAGGTTGACAGCAGATTGACACCAGCTGAGATGCTGGAACCTGTGCAGTGAGAAGCCGTTGATTCCCTTTTCAAAGCTAAACCTGGAGGTGCTGAGAGTAAAGGATGCCGCGTCTACTCCGTGGAGATTAATAACCAAACAGCAGCGATCGAGACCACTCGGCAACCTGGGAAGATGCTCACAGTGTGTTCTGTGAAAAAGAACAGGGATACCGTATTCGGTGACCATGAAGATTATGTGCCAAAATTAATACGCACAGAGAAAAGGGACTGGAAGAAATTCCCCAACTTGAGAACAGGAGTTGCGTTGATTGTATAATAATGTGAGCTCTTTGCTCAATCTACCAAATTGCTTTCTCTGTTATTTGCAAAGTCATACGGTAATTTTTGTTTAATCGTGATTTTTTAGTGGTGCTATCCATTGTAAATCTTCTACTTGGCATTCGTGCTGTTTTCCAGTTTCCAAATATCAAATGCAAAATTCATGAGAGTTCAAAACCTTTGGGCACCAGGCTGCGGTTCTAGAGGACACAGCCGTGTCTGAGCCTGGCAGTCCTGAGAGGCTGCCTGGAGGCAGGGGCTGGGGCCTCCCTCGGCTGTGGTGCTCTGTGAGTACTTCCAGGAAAGCGGCCTCCCCGCCGGGGCCCCCAGGGGTAGCGTCCTCCCCCCAGCCAGGCGTTGGCCTGGGAGGAAGTAGCAACCTGGGTTTGTAACTGAGTAATGCTTTTCCCTACTGGATGGTCCCGTGTTTAGAGGATATTAAAATAGTTCTGGCAAGGGTGCCTGGTCTGCGAGAGTCAGGCCCGAGCTGTGCTCAGCCGCCACCCTTGGGGTCCAGGCCAGATGTTATAATCGAAACCCTATTTTAATAAGATCCTTCTGGTGTTTCTTTTGGACGCCATCCAAGGCTGTTCCATTTTGCACCAAATCCGTGTTACGGCAGGTCATCTCGAGCAGGTCTGCAGCACATAAAGACGTCGTCTCTGCAGCCCGCTTCGGGTCGCACAGTGCTGTCAGAGACGCCAGGTAGGGGTCGAGGTCCGGCCCTTCAGGATTCTCTTTTATATATATATACACACGTTAAAATGTGAAGCCGATGTGAACGTGCTCAGTGATTTAGACCGCAAACCAGCATCTCCCTGCTTTTTACCATGGATTAAACTGGAGTTTGCATATGATAAGAATTGCTTCTCGGGCAGGAAATACAATCCTCTGGTGAGACTAATCCACCTCTGTTGAAAATAAGTGAACCCATAATAAATTAGATGAGGATGCGGTTTCTAACTCTCTTGTCTTTTCTGTTGACTGTTCCCGATTCTGTGTGTGTGTGCGTGTGGGTGTGGGTGTCACCATTTGGTTTATTCCACCCAGCTCCTACTTCCTGTCCCTTGGCTTCTCTTCTACTTTTTATCAGCATCCTCCCCTTCCCCGCCACCTTGAGTCACCTCTGCCCTGAGCGGAAGGCGGCAGCTGCAGCCCTGCTGGAGAGACCGTTCTGATCCAGGGAATGTGGACCAGGGGGAAGCTGAGCTGGCCCCACTATGAACAGGATGTTAGAGAAGCGTCAGTATTCACAGAAGCAGAAGGAGGTGCTACCTGCAGATGAGCAGCCCCCGCTCGGGTTTCATTATGACTCCGCTGTGAAGTCCCCCCTCTTTCGCCCTTTAGATTGGACGGGCGCGTTAACCAGGGGCTGTTTGGCATCTGTTGCTCACGGGGCCTGACCAGCAGCCCCGGCTGTTGGCCCTGTCACCAGGCAGCTTTTGCAGGCGCACCAGAATCAAATCAGGAAACTCCCAACCACACACTCCAGTGTGCGTGTTTCACTTCCTGCCCAGCAAGGGGTGTCCCCACCCCCTTAGTCCCCTACCACCACAGTCGAAAAGGCGCAGTCCCAGTCCACCCTCTTCCTGTCTCGGCTTCTTGGTCCCTGTATGTGATCAGGTTCCCGTGGCCCTGCGTGGCGTGGCGTGGCACACCCGTCGTTCACCCATCTCTTAGGAGCTGTGAGTAATAAGTCCTTCTTTCAATGGCATTAACCTATTTGTGTTGTCACTCAGTCACCTCCATAAATTAACATCCCTTGGGTTTGGTTGGGATAAGACAGTGAGGTAATTTTTTCTCTGCGAGGAATTTTACAATTGAAAGGGACCTTGTAGATCATTGAACTCCACCTGTTCCTTGGTCCGAACAGGAAGTGAGGGAAGCTGATGAGGGCAGAGGCCTTGGAGCCCCTGATTAAGTGTACTCGTCCCGTAAACGTGAAGAAACCGTACCAAAGCCTCCCATCACTGCATCTGACTTTGTTTGGGTGCCGTCTCTTATTTTTAATTTAGCTGTCTTTATGTGAGCATCTTCGAAACATGCAATTTATCTCTGTTTGCTTTTTGTAATACAGAAAGCATTCAGCCTCACTGTCACAATGTAGACCTAGTTTGCAACTTACTTTGCTGAAAAATGTAATACAAGTGGTGTTACTGATTAAATGGCTTCCTTCCTCTTTTCAAAGGATGCCATTTTTAACCGTTGTGTGGTGTGTGGATTCAGGAGTCAGAGGGCTGCTTGCTGGCTGTGTGCCTGCATGGAAATCACCTAACCACTGCGTGACTCAGTTTCCTCTTCTGCAGTATGGATTTAAGTGGGCTAACTCATAGGTTGTTGCCAAGTCTCCCTGGGTTAATTCATGGAAAGGGCTGACACAGGGAGTAAGCACTTGGTGGTGTCAGCTTTATTTTGGTATTCTCAAATAATATAATGGAGATTTTTATTCAGGTATATATTAATACATGTGGCTGAGAGCCCCTGGGAGTTTTGAGACTGTCCTTTGTATGGCAGTCATCTGTGCCTAAAAACTTAGTTTTATTTCTATTGTGTTGTTGTGCCTAAATCCTTAATTCTTGTTCTTTTAAAGTCCTTTATTCTAAAAACATCGAGGACTCTTTTATTCTGTTGCTTACTGCCCTTCGTTGACGTCAGCGTCACCAATTTCTCTTAGTCACCCATCGTGTGTGTTTTCAGCACATCCATCTTGAGCAGCAGCTGCCGTAGCGAGAAGGGGAGCCCTGTGTGTCACAAAGTGAAGTAAGATGGGCCTCCTTCCTGCAGAGAGCGTCAGTCTCCGCAGGGGCCAGGAGAGGCACGTGGGCCTTGGAACGCTGCAGGTGACACGCTGCAGGTGACAGGGCAGATTTCATTCCGACCTTCCACCATGCACACCTGGCTAATTTTCAAAATTTTTTGTAGAGATGGAATTTCACTATGTTGCTCAGGCTGGTCTCGAACTCCTGGCCTCAAGCAGTCCTCCTGCCTCAGCCTCTCAAACTGCTGAGACTATAGGTGTGAGCCACCATACCCAGCTTTTATTATTTTTTATTCCTTTTTTTTTCCCATATATTTTTAATCTGCAGTTGGTTGAATCCGAGGATTCGGAACCTGTAGGTACAGAGGGCTGACTGTATATCAAATTGGATCAGCATACGTTTCCTATAGAGAAGTAGATGTAAATCTCTTCAGCTTTATGGGCCTTTTGGTTTCTGTTGCAACGACTCAACTCACTATTGTAGCGTGAAAATAGCCATAGACCAGACGTCAACTCTTGGGTGTGGTTGTGTCCCAATAAAACTTTATTTACAAACATAGGCAGTGGGCCAGACTCAGCCCGAGCGCCTCAATTTGCCAACCCTGATCTGGACAATTTAAAAATAAACACACTGCACCCATCAGCTTTGGGTAGCAGTCAGTATTCCGAGTTTCTACGTCTGTTAAATACCTAATAAAGATTCTGGTTTTAATGCCACACATCGGTGCCCTTGCTGTTTGTTTCCGCTGAAGACGCAAAACCAGCCCCACAGCTGCCTGAGTAGTAAATGTCTGCTTTTCTCTGCCACATAAACAGAATTTCTACAGGCCAGTGAGTGACAATGTAGCAGGTTTTGCTGATGAATCAGGCCAACATTAACTGGGCATAATGGCTCACTGTATAACTCGAATGGCTTGTGAAGCCATTGTGAGAGGTGTGGCTTCGCACTGTCATAATTGCAAGAAAACAAAGCATGTGCTTGGTTTGTTGTAAATCTGTCTTTATGGCCTAGCTAGATGAGACAAATCCTCTCGTGACACTGTAGCGCCTTCCACTCCAAATGGACAGGACTTTACTTTGGAGATCCTACCATCTTTTAATAAAATGTGGTCCTTCTTTTAAGTTTAAGTTTCTGAGTTTATCATGAGTATTCCCTTTTTTCTCCTTGGGAATAATTTTCCCTCATCTGATTTTTCTCAGCTGCTGTGTGTGATCTGAAGTGTACGATCAGTTGCATGTGGAGAGTGGCTTGCTCTTCAGTGGCAACAACCCGGAATCGAGCAGAAATGTGAGGACAGCACATACAGATAGTGACCTTTTAGGATATCAGTTCCTCTAGGTCACTGTTCCTTACTGGAGGCAGGGTCGATTGGACAATAGCTGGAGACACGTTTGGCTGTCCCAGGGGGAGTGTGTGCTCCTGGCCTCTAGTGGGTGGACCCTGCAATGCATGGGACAGCCCCACCCAGCAAAGAATGGCCCTTCCCAATGTAAGCTGTGCTACGGCTGAGAAACGCTGCCGTCAGCAGGTTCCTCAGGGATACTCTTCCCAGGCAGGTGGCAAGCCCCCTGGCTTTGGGAGTGCCTCCAGGCTAGCCCAGGGGGATCACCAAGGACACTAACCCACCGCCCTCACTGTCACCATTCATCGGTACCGCCAGACTCCTTGTCTCCTCCCTTTAAACTACTTCGCACTTGCCGCTTGAGTGAAGGGGCTGGGGAGCTCACTCGAGCCTCTTTCGTAAGGACGCTAATGCCATCTGTGAGGGTGGAGCCCTCATAACTTCGTCACTTCCCAAAGGCCCCACCTCTCAATGCTACCACATTGGGTATTCGTTTCCAAAATATGAATTTTCGGGGGACGCAGACATGCCGACCATGGCAGGCATCTTCCTGTCTTGGAACACTCTTACACTGACGGTGGGACTGCAAATTAGCACAACCCCTGTGCAAAGTAATTTGGAGATATCCCAAAGAACTAAAAATAGAAATACCATTTGATCCAGCAATCCCACTACTAGGCATCTACCCAAAGGAAAAAAAGACATTCTGTAATAAAGACGTCTGCACTCGAATGTTTATAGCAGCACAATTCACAATTGCAAAGATGTGGCAACAACCCAAGTGCCCATCAATGCATGAGTGGATTAATAAAATGTGGTATATGTATACCATGGAGTTCTACTCAGCTGCAAAAAACAATGGTGATCTAGCACCTCTTATATTATCCTGGATAGAGCTTGAGCCCATCCTCCAAAGTGAGGTATCGCAAGAATGGAAAAACATACACCACATGTACTCGCCATCAGATTGATACTAACTGATCAACATTAATGTGCTCACATGGTAGTAATACTCACTGGGTGCCGGTCAGGTGAGGGGGTGGGGGGGTAAACTCACAAGTAATGGAAGCAAAAGTTGCTGGAAACCTGAAGGATAAAAGCTCCTTGTAGCGAGGTAGAGAATGGAGTCATTGGTGAGCACAGGTGTGTTTTGTGTTGTGGGAGCGGGTAGGGGCTGGGAAGGTGGCCAGAGAGAGAGAAAGCAAGTTAGGAGGAAACGGTGAGGTGGGTGGTAAAAGGGCCCATCCTCCAGTGCGGAGCGCAGGAGGGAAGACTCCCTGAGGGGGGGGGAACCTTGGAGGGGCTCCCTTGTCACCCACGCAGGTGGTCAGAGACCTGTAAGGAAACGTGCAAGGCTCTTGCAACTGATGGTGAAATGGACAGCGGCTGCCCTATTAATCTGTTAGATACGTGGAAGGTACGCATTCTGCATGCTCGTTGTAACAGGCGGCGGGGCAGGAGCAGTGGGTGGATTGAGGAGACGCAGGTTAGTGGCAGTGCAGGCACGGCGTCTCCTCTCGTGGAGGAACACTCCCACCTGGTGGGCGTTTCGTGCGTTGCAGGGTCGGTTTACGTTGGGCTAAGGGTGCTGGCGTGCGAGCTGAGGGAACGGCTGCCCCCCTGTGGCCAACCGAAAGAAGGCAGAAGAGAAGCAGGTGCCCCGCAAGGTTGACAGCTAGTTTTAGCCAGCAGAGCGTCCCAACAAGGGAGTTGGGTGGGCACTTTCAGAACTCCTGCTCCCTGCTCATTCGTCTGATGCGTGGAAAATATAAACAACACGAGATCACAAAGCCCCGGGATGGGAAGGCCCCTGGCACTCCTCACGCTCCGCAAGCCAGGGAGCCGAGCGCTGGGGGCCCACATTACTCACACGGGCCTCCTGGACCCCCTCCGTCTCTCCCTTCCAAGGATACCGAGCTCCCGCGCACCTCTGGCTGCCTTTGCACCAAGCAAGGAGATCCAGCCCCTGCATCCCAGGCTTGCTGGTGTAAGAAAATAGCTGCAGCTGCGTAGACTCCCCGTCCCTGTTGCCAACCTCCCCAGGAGTAAGACGCTGCCTTCCTCTGCTTGGGGAAGGGCTGGTGCAGCTTCCCCAGCGCCCACCCCACACCCTGTGCTGTTGAAACCCACATTCTCCACAAGGGTGAGGCGTGGCTTTCTATGTGCAATAACAGTCCAGACTCTTCTTCCCACATCTTCATGCAACAGCCTGCATCCAGCGCGCATCTAAAAGCACCTTGAAATTGCCACGTGTTGCGTTCATCAGCAGCTTCCAAGGGAGGCGGTGAAAGGACGCACTGGGGTGGGGAAAGGGAAAGGCGAGCCCCTCTTGCAAAGTTGTGAGAAAACTGCCCGTCAGTGCACACAGCCTTTTCCTCTCGTTCAGGCTGGGGTTGTGTGATGGCTTGCCCCGACGTGTCTGTGAGCCTCGGAGCTCAGCACTCGCCACCCCCTCATCCCGGGCTGAAGAAGGTGCCCTGTGTGTATTGCAGCTGGGGACACAGAGAGGCTTCAGTGTGAGCTTCTGCGGAGAGTGATACAAACCAGGAGTCGGGGTTCTGCAGCAGGATCATCCAACCGGGACACGTAGGGCAGACTCCATTCTCTGTTCTCTGTTTTGCTGCTTAATAACACTGAAAGGTTCTACCCCTAAAGGCCATTTTTCATCACATTCCAACACGGATCTTCCCAGGTCTCCAGTGTCTTCCTCTCTCCCTTCCCTTCCCTGCCTGCCCACCCCCAAGTCGGAAGCACCGCCGGGCATCCCGCAGCAGCGCCCACCCCTGCTGACAAAGTGCATTTGAGATCCACGGGCCGCCCTCGATCTCAGTGGCTGTGCCTCCCCCTCCCGTCTGCAGCCCACCCAGCCTTGGCCTCCCTCTCTCGCTGCAGGTTTTTCCCACTCGGCTTTCACGTTCGGGATCGAGAGCCACATCAGCCAGTCCAACATCAATGGGACGCTAGTGCCACCAGCTGCCCTCATCTCCATCCTGCAGAAGGGGCTGCAGTATGTGGAAGCTGAGATCAGCATCAATGAGGTACGTAGGGGCCCCCAGTCACAGAGCCCTGGGGGCGCCCGGGAAGCAGGTCGGAGCCTAACGTGTACCCCCGGTACTGGGAGGTCAGTCGGGACTTTTTTCCCCACTTCGTGTTACTAGTTTATTCGATGAGGAGACGGTGGTTCTGCGGACACACCAGTAGCGAGCGTTTGAGGCCCCTTCCACATGGGTCTGTGTTTTTCACATAAATCCCCAGAATCGCCGCTGCTGATGCATGGCGGTGCCTGAAAGGGACGCGCGGATCTGCACCTGGACCTGGCGCGCTCCCGGCACGTGCGCAGACACGCCCTCCCTCCGCGGTTCCTCGGGGCGAGTGGGCAGAAGGGGGACACCCCCCACGATCAAGCAGAATCTGTGTTTTGTGGGAACCCAACAACAGGCATGGCCCCAGGGAGCGTCGGGGGCAGGGAGGGGCACGTGTGTTAAGGAGGAGCTGGGGTGACGGTTTCTCCACGGCGCTGGCTGTAGGTAGAGCTGGCGTGAGCGCACGCAGCAGTAACCGCGAATTGCAGTCGGGCCGATCGGCCTGTGTCCCGTCCTGCTCTTTAGACCGGGGCACAGTGAGTGGTTGTGCCAGTCCTGTACCAGTCTTGACACTTGGTTGTCTGGGTTTTAAGCAGAGCCCCTCCCCCTCTCTCGCTGCCTTCTGCCTGCTCCGGAGATTCTGCAGTGAAATCCCCTCCATCTCTGGGATCTGCCACCTTTCTCGTTGTCTCCACCCGAGGCCATTTCTGACCCCACACTTGCCAGCGCCTCCTGCCTCTCTTTCTCCTGCTCCGACCCAGGGACTCTGCCCGACTTCTCCACACCCACCACGATCCGCGTCCTTCAGGGTCCCCTCCGTTCTGCCTTCCTGGGAGCGCCCCGCCCTTACGGACCTCGCTCCTTCACAGCCGGTGGCACCGCTTTCTCTTTAGCTTTCAAAGAAAGCCCTTTCAGAAAGTCACCAAAGTAATAAATTAATATCCCGTTTTCTGCTTTGCTCTTTTCTGTGCCATTCGCTCAAATCCGAGCCTTTGAGAACCCTGGCGTTTGTGCCTCTCCTGTGCCCTTGGCAGCGGCCAGCTCCTCTCTCCCTTTTGTCACTCTGGATGCCCAGGGTTTTCCACTGACGTCTTCCGGCCACATCTCGTCTCTCTGTCCCTAAACTCTGGTAGGGGTACACGCCCCAGAGGCCCCCGCCAGCCCTCAGATCTCAGGGTGCCACGTGTGACTCCGTTTCCCCCACTGGTGGGTTCCCGCCCCTCCTCTGCCAGGAGCCTTTCATAACCTCTCTTCCCTGGCACTCCACATCCCAGCACGTCTACAGGCAAATGGAAGACCATGTCATTTGTCACTGACTTGTCACAACGGTTTCCAGTCCTTAAAAAGTGAGACAGCGTGTCCTTAGAGTTTACATGGAGAGGTGCTTTTGTTACCTCGGGCAGTCACTTCTCGCCCGTTTGGGGCTTGAGTGGAGGAAGGGTGTGCAGTGGCCCGGCCAGTCAGCAGTGCCCACTGCGTGGCCAGAATCGTCCCCCAAGGAGGCAGAATCACCCCCGTTGGGAACTGACGCATTAGGGTTAGCACTTTCTGTCGTGGAGTAAAGCGGGCGTCCTCGGTGCCCCAGTGCAGTTTGACACTGGGAACAACCACTGTACCTGGTTCTTCATCGGTGGTACCCCGAGTCCACCTGTCCCCACCCCTGCCCACTGGGATCCCTTCGCCCCATACTCCTGGGCACCCAGCCAAAGTCGCTCCTCCTTGGCCCTGTGGCTGCTCGGTGCCAGCTGTTTACGCTCCACGTCCCTGCACCTCCCTTGCCGGGAGAGGAGAGGCCGGCCGTTCTGGGTGAGCTGACGGCTGTCCCCTTGGCTTGCTTTCCCAGGATGGCACAGTATTTGATGGCCGCCCCATAGAGTCCCTGTCCCTGATCGATGCTGTGATGCCCGACGTGGTGCAGACGCGGCAGCAGGCGTTCCGGGAGAAGCTCGCCCAGCAGCAGGCCAGTGTGGCGGCCACGGCTGCGGCGGCGGCAGCGGCAGCAGCGGCGGCGGCGGCAGCTGCAGCGACGACGGCGACAACAGCCACGACAACCCCAGCAGCTGTTTCCCAGCAAAATCCACCAAAGAACGGAGAGGCCACGGTGAACGGGGAGGAGAACGGAGCACATGCAATAAGTGAGTGCCCGGCCCTGGAGGTTCTCTGGGCGTCCGGGGGTTTATTGTTTTCTTCTGACTGTGGACAAATCCCAATAACTTCCTAAAAATCCTACTACCGCTGTACATTTCTTACCCGTTGCTCTCTAGTTTTCGCTTACTGCCTGGCCGGGAGAGCTTCACGTTCCATTTGTGTCATCAAAGTCCTCACACCTGTTACTCTTCACTCACACATCCTCAATTGTAGGAAATCCTGCCTGCTGCTGCCCTGAGACTTCCAGTACCGCGAGAGGAAGTGCCAGGTGGTTATTGTGCGCCGTGAACAGAAGCGTTTCATTCGCGGGAACCTTTAGTCCCAGCCTCCGGCTGTCCGTGTTGGGCTTTTCCGGCCAAGTTACGGTAGAATAGTCGAGCTCTGTCACTGTGAGGGCACCAGGCCCCAGATTTGGTCTTTGCAAAACCCCAGGAGGTCAGTCCCTGTTAGATAATTGCCTAAGAGTATGCGGCAAATAAGTCAGAGAGCCCGAGTTTGCACCCGGAGAACCCACCTCCCCTTGGACACACTGCTTTATAGACTCTCAGGGGCTCTGTTTCAGGGTCTGAGTTCACAGCATGCACACATGCCTACGTGTGGTGCACGTGTGTGTCTGTGTGTTTGTGCCTGTGTGTATTCTTCCTTTCTTGAAAGTCATTTCCCGCATGCAGCCCAGCAGTCCTTGAAGCTCGAGCTAAGATGCTGGCGTCTTACCCTGTAGGTCCTGGCCCCGCAGCCTCCGCCCATGCGGGGGGCCGGCTGGGTCACCTGTGACGCCGCTGCAGCCCACAGCCAAGCCCTGTGGCAAGTCAAAGGCACCAGCGAACCGATTCTTGAGGTCTCTCTTGGGCTCAAGAACCAGATCTAGCATTTAATGGCAAGGCCAGCAGGTGGCCTGCAGGCCATCTGACTTGCATAAATGAGCAGCCCTCCCCCGAGGGCTCCAGAGTCTCTGAGGATGAGGCCGGGGCTTAGGCAGGGAAAGAAGGATAGGAAAACACCTGGCTTGTGCCGAAGAGCGTTTATCGACTGTCCAGCGACACAAAATACAACCTCAAATTCTCAAACGTAAAGAAAATGGGTGTAGTTGGCTTTGTAATCTTACATCACAGAAAGTAATTTGTAATTGGTGAACTTGGAGAGACTGGTGTCTGCTGAGGAAGAAATTTGCCCGCGTTTAAACTGCGCCACCAGTTTCCTTAAATCTCAAGCAACTCTAGTGTGGGATCCATGTGGGCCCCACGAGCGGACGGAATGGAGACAACGGTGTGACTTCAGCCACGCTGGCTTTCCTTAGGGAAGTATGGGCAGGTCAGTCTTGATACTCGGAGGGGCGTCACCTATGGGCCACCACTGCCACCCCCTCCGCAGCTGCCCTCCCGCAGACAGGCCCGGTTCTAGGCTCGGTGCGACCTGCAGGCTGCCCCCTCTCCCACGCTCCCGTCCGTCCCCCCGCTGCTTGTATGTCCAAACAGGCTGAGGCCACACCTGAAGTCACATTTCATTCCAACCTTCCAGAACTTTTCCTTCTGCCACTTGGGAGGAAAGCGACCACTTTCCACACTGTTTGTCTTGAGGGTGGCATTTGGCCTGGCTTGCCTGCACTGTCAGTGACCTACCCGGGAACCGAGAACCAGGGCCCCGTGGCTCTGCCAGGGCAGGCGTGGTCGGCTGGAAGCCCTGGCGGTGCCGCTCCCATCGCGAAAGCCGATACGTGGGCCGTGCCCAGAAGACAGCACTGGAGCCCCGGAACTCGGGGGCACTGGAAGGCGGGGGCTTGCTGAAAGCATGATGGTGCTTACCGGTGGGGGCGTCCCAGATGCAGAGCTGAGACCACAGGCAGGTGAGCCCCAGGAAAACATTTGTCTCGTCACGGGAACAGGAACCTTCTGGCTGGTCCCTGTCACCTGCGGCCACCCGTTCACCTGATTGCTGTAGGTGAGGCGTCTGCTGAGGTGGCCTCCGGAGAATGTGCCGTCCACGATGAGAACACAGAAGGGAAGCAGTGGTCAGGTCACTCAGCAGGTGTCCACCCAGCTTGCTCGTCGACAGCACGTGCGGGAGGACCTCAGGGACGCTCCGTGCCATGTGAAAACAAGTACTGGATGTTTTTTTCTTTTTTACAGCCAAGCAGTTATATAATAAAAATTGCTCAGACCGGTTACGTCTCGGTGAAGCAACTCCCACGTCAGAAAGGCCACCTAAAACCAGAGCAGGCACAAAAGAGGCCCTGTCCCGGGACCCGCAGTCAGAATGCGCTTTGCGGAGAGATGCACGTGTCCCGTCGTGAACCTGAGCCAGTCGCTGGGCCCTGGTCTAAGGTCGGCCCCTTAGTGTCCCCTCCCTGGCCTGTGCCCCTGGAGGCCGGCTCCCTGCCGTGGCCATGGCCGTGGGCGTCTGCGCTCTGGGCTTTGCCTGCCCGCTTCTTCCCACACCGGGTCTGCACGCCAAGCCCTGCCCCGCCCCGCGCATGGACCTCCTCGCCTGTGCACCCTGGCTGGATGCTCTGGGGCCTGAGTCACTGCCCAGGCTGAAACTCCGGGGCAGCCACCCCGACCCCCTTCTCAGCCCCAGCACCCCGTGCCTGTCGAGGCAGAGTGCGCCCTGGCTGCGTGGTGATGAGCGTGTGCACACTGGCTTCCGGGCCTCCTTGGAGATGCGAGACCCCACCGCCGCGTGGCCAGCTAGGAGGCCTGCCCACCTCTGCCATTGCCAGGGACGAATCTGCCAAACCTGGAAAGACATTTTTCTTCTCTCCCAATACCTCAAGCAGCCGGATGAGACCTTCAGAAGTGTGAAAGAAATACCCGCTTTGAGGAGTCCCATTGTTATAACTTGAATATTTTGTATCAGCCTTCTTGATCCAAGCAGGACCTCCAGGCGTCTTTGCGTTGTTTTTACATGTTGAAACAGAAGCAGTGCGGCCTCAGGTTGCCTGCCGTGGAATAAGAAGCGAGTCCTTTTCCTCCCAGGGCTTCCACCAAAACACCTCTATGAAGGACGTGATAAAGCACACGCAGTTTTCGACGGTGCTATGAAACTATCGTTTGATCAGACAATACATTGCTGCTCTCTCATCAGCGGGAAGCAGGGGCTGGCAGACCCTCTAAAGGGACAGTGACTGTCTCAGGCTGCAAGGGTCACACAGTCTCTCTCAGCTGCTCGGCTGTGCCACTGCACCGCAAGTGCAGCTGTGCGCGTCTGCTCGGGCCGCCGTAACAAGGCACCACAGACCCTGCAGCGTCAGCAACAGAAGGTGCTCTCACGGTCCTGGGGGCTGGAAGTCTGAGATCCAGGTGTCTTGGGGCTGCTTCCTCCTCAGGCCTCTTTCCTGGGCGTGTAGACGCCGTCTTCTCCCTGTGTCCTCATGTGGTTGTCCCTCTGTGCGTGTCTGTGTCCTCATCTCCTCTCCCTACAAGGACAGCAGTCCTGTTGGATCAGGGCCCACCCTAGTGACATCATTCTACCTTAATCACCTCTTTAAAGACCCAATCTCAGGCTGGGCACGGTGGCTCGCGCCTGTAATCCTAGCACTCTGGGAGGCCGAGGCGGTGGATCGCTTAAGGTCAGGAGTTCAAGACCAGCCTGAGCAAGAGTGAGACCCCCCCCCCCCCACCGTCTCTACTAAAAATAGAAAGAAATTAGCTGGACAACTAAAAATATGTATAGAAAAAATTAGCTGGGCATGGTGGCACGTGCCTGTAGTGCCAGCTACTTGGGAGGCTGAGGCAGAAGGATCGCTTGAGCCCAGGAGTTTGAGGTTTGAGGTTGCTGTGAGCTAGGCTGACGCCACGGCACTCACTCTAGCCCGGGTAACAAAGTGAGACTCTGTCTCAAAAAAAAAAAAAAAAACAAACCAATCTCCAAATATAATCACATCCTGGGGTCCTGGGGGTCAGGACTTCAGCGTGAATTTTGACGGGGACTCAATTCAGGCCGTCACAGCAGCCGTAGGCAGTGCGAAGCATGGGCTGACCGTGCACCAAACTTTATTATGCAGCTGGTCTAGTCCACAGGCCGTAGTTGGTTGGCCTCAGTTATAAAGAATAATCAAATTTAGAGACTGTCCAGATAGAAAGTATTTACTAAATCACACAAAAGCCACGATTTTGTTACAATTATCAGAGGTAATATTACTTAGTGCATAGAAACAAGGTATTTCTAAAACAAAAGTGTCCTGAAAATGCGTTTCTCTCGTATCGTAAGCCTCCTGTCTTTTTGTGTTTCCCACAACAGATAATCACTCAAAACCAATGGAAATAGACGGAGATGTTGAGATTCCACCCAACAAAGCCACGGTCCTTCGGGGCCACGAGTCCGAGGTGTTCATTTGTGCCTGGAACCCTGTCAGCGATCTGCTGGCTTCCGGGTAAGGTTGTCAGGGGACACCAGCGGCTCGCTCTTCTCCGGAGCTCTGCCTCAGGGGACATGCGCTGCCCTCTGACCTCCGGTGTGTGCAGGCCCAAGAACGGGCGGCTCTGTGCTGTGCTTCTCCATGTGCCTTGCGCTGTGGGGCAGCCGTGGTTCCGAGCCGTCTTCTCTGTGGGGCGGGGAACAATGCAAAGACACCAAAGATGACTAAGCACAGAGGCGGTCGGGGGGACACAGTGATGGAGAGGCATGGAAAAGACACTGTGTTTCTATTCTGCAGATCCGGAGACTCCACGGCGAGGATATGGAACCTTAATGAGAACAGCAACGGGGGCTCCACGCAGCTCGTGCTGAGGCACTGTATCCGGGAAGGGGGCCACGATGTCCCCAGTAACAAAGACGTCACCTCGCTGGACTGGAACGTAAGCATCTTCCACCCTCGGCGCTTGGCAGCAGGAATGTCTGCCGGCCGCCTGCCAAGGGCCCCGCGAGAAGGCCCCGTGCACACACGGAGGCAGGCGGGCGTGTGCTCAGCCCGCGGGGGGTCCTGGCCGTGGGGGCCCCTCCGTTTCTGAGAGCTCTGAACAAGGCCGTGTGGGGCAGACCACGAGCCGGGAGTCCCGTTGACCTGTCTTTCCATCGTGAACGTGCGTTTGCAGGCTGAGCACGGCGGCGCCACAAAGGGAGCCTCCCGGGGGAAGCCGGCCGAGGAGAGGGTGGCTCTGCTGGGGAGGTGCGAGGGGCGGCCCAGGGATGTGACTTTCCACCGTGATAGTCGGCGCCACGTGTACGGGCATTGACACGTGGGACACCTACGGGTCATCTTTTTACTCTCTGCAAAGCCTTAGGATCCTTTCTGCGTGGTATTTTTAATTCTGTCACAATTAGAGACCACACCCCAGTGAGCGGTTCCCCTGCGTTCTCGGGGCTGCCTTGCGTTTAGTCTGAGGGCCGTGCGTGCTGGCGTCACGTTGCCAGGGGTGACACACTAGTCTCTTAAACGTGGCGCTGATGATTGACTTGAGAATACTCTGGGCTTGGGATCCTGGGACAGAGGCTCTCCGGGCTTTTCCAGTGCCACCAGGACTAAGCTACTTTTGTGGGTTTGTGTCTTTTTCTGGCCCTCAGAGCGATGGAACGCTATTGGCTACAGGTTCGTACGACGGTTTTGCAAGAATATGGACGGAAGATGGTAAGTGCTGGGGGAGAGGTGCTTCTGTGTGTAATCCTCCAGTGAACAGAACACAACTTTGAAGTCAACACATTTGTTCAATTTTTTTTTTACAGGTAACCTGGCCAGCACCTTAGGCCAACACAAAGGCCCCATCTTTGCCTTGAAATGGAACAAAAAGGGGAATTATATTTTGAGTGCTGGTGTAGACAAAGTGAGTATTCACTTAAAGTACCTCTCTTTGATCTACAGATGCTTATTTATTTTTAATCTCAAAATAACATTGTGATTCCTTTGAATTCTTCTGCTTTCTGCTTCCACTTAAGAAATCAGCAGAACTTGTTTAGGTTTTGTTTGTTTTTGTGGTTTTGATCTAACTGTTAATGTATAACGCATCATCTCTTAATATATTCTGCCGTGCTGCCGACCTTTGTGCAAAGCTTCCCCTTTTTCTTTGAGGTACACAGTTCAGTGATGGAAAGAGGAAGGTCTCCAGCTTGCGTTTGTCAATTGCTGGAAGGAGCCAAGGGATGTAGGGTGTGCCCTGCGTAAACTTTCACCCACTTGGGGACGTTAGTGGCACAAACTGTCTTCTGTCCCATGGGCTTCTGCTCTCATTTGATAAACTGCTGCTTCCCATTGCAGACTACAAGAAGTGTTTTCCAGAATTGAAAAAAACCAAACAGGTGTTTTCACATCAGTTTGTGTTCTACAAATAGAAACCATGCCTGGATACTACATGATACGTGGGCCTCCACAGGGCTTTGCATTTCATCATAATTTCAGGATTATTTGAAAACTTTATTAGCTTGCACTTCATTCAAGTTCTAAAAATCAATGTAAAATGGTAGACTTGACCTATAAATGTAGTCACGCTCTGGGAGAAGTCATAGTCACATTTGGCAAACCGTGGCCCACACCAGCCAAGTCTGGCCCCTCACCGGTTTATTTAAATAAAATTCTATTGGCACACAGCCACACCCATTTGCTCAGAATTGTCCGTGGCGGCTTTCACAATACAGTGGTGGAATTGAGCAGCTGCAACAAAGACTATATGGCTCCCAAAGCCTAAAATATTTACTGTCTTGGCCATTAACAGAAAAAGTTTGCTGACCTCTGCACTAGGCTCTAACTCTCAAGATCAATGAATCATTCGTTCTTTATCTCCTCTCTCTCTTTTAAGCCAGGAAACCCTTCATTCAGACTTGGTACCCTAATATATAATATTAAAAAAAGCTGAGCTGCTGTGGTTGACACACACTAAATGTTCCTGTGTAACTATCATCAAATTTTGACCAAGATGTTCTAACTCAAGTGATATACAGCACTTGTTCTGCATTCAATAGGCCACCACTAACTGGTAGTTGAATTATTAAAATAGTTCAAATGATAGCACTTCTATTTATCAGGCACTTGACCACTGCGTGTGTTCACCCACCCAGTACTCCCAAGATAACAGGCAGGCGTGAGTGGGATCACTCCCGTGTGACAGAGGAGGAGCTGGAGCCCCCAGAGAGGTTTGTTAATTTGCCTAAGGACACACAGAGTGGAGGGGGGTGGCAGCTCAGGCCCTGGGGCACCAGTAACTGCTGCCCTTTGACTTCTGTAGAATTCCAAATAGTTGTTTCCTGGCCTCCTTCCTACCTGGAAATTCTTTTTAACATTGACTTGTGTTCTTCTCACGGATTATCAATCCTGACTCTACAAGGTGAACCATATGACCAGTGAAAATGCATGTTTGGAATTCTATGTATCTTTCGGGCCATGCGCTGTCCACCATTATGACTTAGTCAGCCATGGCAGGAATGCTAACAACGCCCTTGTACGTAACACCAGAGAGAAAGTGTAACTTGCAGGATGCTGGCATGGTCCTGCCGTGAATGTTTAACCCAAAGTGACTGAGATATGTGTCGAATTCTTTAGAACTTCTCTGTAGTGTTTTCTTTTCTCTAATATATATTTAACGCAAACATCAACTAAAATAATCCAGTTACCGATGTGGCATGTGAGATTGTATCAGAGAGTTGTGGAAGAGGTTATAGATTCTCTGTACTGCCGGACTTGTTTGTGGGGGACTAAATTAAGAACAGTTCTACCCCAACAAATGTTAATTGGGCTAGAGCGGACCCAAAACCTGGGAGTACCATGTTTCAAAGGTATCACTGCTCTGAGTGTTGCCTCTGAAAGTTTCCACAATCGACACAAAATATAACTAGTTCTTCTTAAAGCAAAATCTTTATTAAGCGACATTGACAGAGAGATGTAAAGTTTCCAATGAAGTTGAAAATTCCAGTTGATGAAGACCTATTCCAGTGTCCTCACTGAGCTACCTTTGGCTGCCGTCTATGTATCTCCCGGCGCTAGTAAGTTCATGAGAATTCATGACTCATTTGTCTGCAAGGCAGAGGTCGTCTTTCTCCGTATGGTACCTGCCCCGGGCAACCCCGAGGCTGCGCTGGGACGCGACCCCCAGTTCGTGGAATCACGGGCAGAGGAATTTTCAGAAACACCTATTCCTGCAGCCCTTCATTTGGAAAAATGCCCAAAAAGAGGTGTAGACATGCTTTGTTACACGTATTTTCGCAGTTTTCTACGTTTTGGAATGAGCAGGAATCCCCACCATTCTGGTCGTTTTCCCAAGTACTAGTTAAGGCTGCCCTGTCCTTCCACGAGCTGCTGGCCCGCGCGGCCCTCTGGCGTTCCGTGTGAGGCACCCCTCCACGCCGGGCTTCAGAGAGCTGGGGTGGGAGAGAAAACGCCACATGCTTCAGTGAGATTCTGATACTGATCACATGTTGAAATGACAATATTTTGGCTATATCAGAGTGAAATAAAATATATTCTTTCTTTTTTTTTTTTTTTTTTGACAGAGTCTCGCTCTTTTGCCCCGGCTAGAGTGCTGTAGCGTCAGCCTAGCTCACAGCAACCTCAAACTCCTGGCTCAAGCAATCCTCCTGCCTCAGCCTCCCGAGTAAGCTGGGACTACAGGCATACGCCACCATGCCCGGCTAATTTTTTTTATATATATATATTTTTTTTTTTTTTTTTTTTTTTTTTTTTTTTTTTTTAGCTGTCCATATAGTTTCTTTCTCTTTTTAGCAGAGACGGGGTCTCACTCTTGCTCAGGCTGGTCTCGAACTCCTGAGCTCAAACAATCCGCCTGCCTCGGCCTCCCAAAGTGCTAGGATTACAGGCGTGAGCCACCGTGCCTGGCCTAAAATATATTCTTAATGAATTTCATCAGTTTCTTTTTTCCTCTCAATGTAGATGCTAGAAAATGACAAATAGCCCACATAGCTCACACCCTCTGTTGGTCAGGGCTTGCAAGGACAGGGGCTCACCTCTGTTCTTGCACAAGACGTTTTTCTAGAGAAAACTCGGTAAGGAGAATGGTCACTAACTGTTTCCTTTGTTTGCGGAGCACAGACAACGATAATTTGGGACGCCCACACAGGAGAAGCCAAACAACAGTTCCCGTTTCATTCAGGTGAGTTGTTTTTGTTTCGTTTGTAATTCAGAAATCATAATTCTGCAGTATATGAGATGCACCTTGAGGTCATTGTAAGCGCGGGGCGAGGGCCGCACGGAGCCGAGCCTGTGGGAAGGGAGCCCATTGCACGGCGAGCGTTGCCCTTCACGCTTGCAAGGTACGGGCGCACTCGACACCCGCCCGCCCGGAACTTTGGAAACACGACAGGGAACCAGCCACAGAAGCGGCTCAGGCTCCTTCCCCCTGCTGTCCCTGGAAGGTTGCTGGGTTGGGGGTCCCCGCGAGCACCCCCAGGTCTGGCAGCTTGCTGTGAGGACTCACGGGACTCGGCATGCTCACAGCTGAGGTTTCTTACAGCAGGAGGGTGCAAGGTGACGTCGGCAATGGGAAAGGCGCACGTGGCGGTGCAGGGCTTCCATGACTCTTTTCCCAGTGGAATCACGCAGGACGTGCTTAATTCTTCCAGAAATGTGGAGTGTTTCCTGCCAGGGATGTTCCTTAGAGACTCGGTAGCCAGGGTTTTTCTTGGGGGCTGGTCACGTAGGCACCGCTGCTTAGCACAGGACAGAACTGCAGGCTCCGAGGAGGAGAGCAGGCGATCCGCGCACACACTCCAATTCTCAGGCAGTGTCGGGCAGACTCCACCTGCCTGTCCATTTTCTGTCCCAACTCCATCCTCTGTGTGCACAGACACACGGCCACCCCCAGCCTCAGGAGGCCGGCGTAGGTGCCACTTCCCGTAACAGCACACGTCTGTTCCATGTTGAGGGCATCCCTGAATGTGTGGGGCAGAAGTTTACTATTTTGTCACAAGTCCCTGAGGTGCCATCCGGGAGGGGATCAGGGTGGACACTGTGTGCTTGGATGGGGGAGCCGACCCCAAGGACTGCCCCCAGTGGCACAGCCTGTCTTGGTGCCCAGGGACGGCTACAGGCAGGGGCCAGGGTCCTCCAGGAAACACCATGAGCCGAGGGTCCAGTCGAGGTGGGCATGTGCCAGGTACACAGATGCCTACGACTGTCCCTCATGTAGTGCCTCAGCAGGGGCCCCTCGGACAGTGAGGGAGGCCCGGGAGGGCACCGTTCATGCTCTGCTGCTTTGGAGAGGCCGGGTCCTTGCTCTGTGGCCCTGCTCCACAGATGGGTCCGCACCCACTGCACCTCTCAGGGCAGCCGGTGACACTCACGACTGTGTAGCTTGAGTGGAACAGCATCGGTGGGGTGGGCGGTGCTCAGCGTACTGGACACAAACGGCCCCAGATGCAGGCAGCGGGGTTCCCAGTCAGCACTGGCACCAGCTAGTTCCAGGATGTGTTCATCACCCCACACGGAAACCCCGTACCCATCAAGCAGATTCCCGTCCCCTCGTTCCCCACTGCTCTGCCTGTGCCACCCCTGCGTGTGCCACCCCTGCGTGTGCCACCCCTGCGTGTGCCACCCCTGCGCCGCACGCCCGCCGCTCTGCACTCGAGACTGTGCGGATCCAACCAAGCAGGTAGCGAGGGAGAGCGCTGTTCCAGGTGTATTTCTGTCACATTTGGCTGAGATGCCAAAACCTCCCTTTGTTTTGGGAAGGATGCAGTGATAGGTTCACAGCCCCAGGAGACCAGACATGTTGAGCCACAGGAGGGGAAGTGTCTGACGTGAAAAGCTCTGGCTTCTGTTTTCCAGAGAAAAATATGCCTGAGATAAACATCAGTAAGGTTCTTCTAGTGCTGTTATCCTAGGAGTCTGTCTGTAAAGTGTTCCGGCAGAAAATAGTATTTCCCAAGGTGGCCGCAGGGCTCCGTGGAGGGGCTTTCCATGCGGCTGGCCCAAGAAGACCACACACCACACGGTTCTGGCCTGAGCGAGCTGTCCACCTGTGATGTCACTGCCCACGAGGTAGAGGTCTGTCCCATCCCCGGGTCAGAAACTTCCCGCTGGTACATGCCCCTTTTCCCATGCCAACCAGTGTGCTAGAGGCTGTTAAAAAGAAGCTGGCTCTTCCGAGTGACACGCGCAGTAAGAGCCGTGAGGAGCCGTGTCCCGTAGCTTTCGAGGGCTCACCTGACAAATGGCCTTGCCTGGTTAGATCTTCCCCACGGAGGCCTGCAGGGGGCGCCCTCGTCCCCGTCGGCAGCAAGCGTCAGCTCAGAGCCTGACCGTGGGACGGGCGGTTGATGCACGACAGCCTGGCGGGATCTCGGGGCGCTTTGCTGCGTGACGAAGGCCAGTCTCAGAAGGTCACGTTCGGTACAGTTCCACTCATGTAACATTCCCGCGATGACAGAATCGCAGAAAAGGAGAGCAGATCAGTGGTGCCGGCATTTAGGAACGGAGGGTGTGACCACAGTAGCCCGAGGGAGCTCTGGACCTTGCCTGCGGAGTTGCAGGTCTACCCCGGTCGTTAAAACAACGCAGGGTGTGCACACACTGGTAGGTACCAGCGCAGGCTTCCTGGTCTCGATACAGCTCCATGGGTACGTAAAACACAGCGCTTAGGGGACCCCGTGGAAGGATACACAGGACCTCTCTGTGTTAGCTTTGCAGCTTCCTGTGACTCTAAGTATAACATTTCAAAAGAAAACTCTGGCTGGGCCTAGAAGGGTGGTGGGTATTGAACTTCCGTGGCCCACGCATGGCAGGAGGGCACAGACACCCCCGGAGTAGCTCAGCCTGTTAGTGGCCGCTCACCCGCACGGCCGGAGGGTGCTAGCTGCAGGAGCCGGCTCAGGGTGGGGCCAGCCGCCTCCGTCCAGAGGCCCCCTCCTTAGATGGAAACGTGGGGGGGGGCGGGCAGGTCACCGTCTCCTGATTGCCCCAGAGGCAGTGCCTCTGTGTTCCCTAGTGCAGTGTTGGCAGCTGCTTTATGGGACATAACTCCATGGACACCCAGAGTTGATAGTATTTGGGCAAACAAATGCGGCTTGCAGAGCTGCCACCTCCTCTCCTGGGAGCACCGTTGAGCCTCCTCCTTAGCTAAAAATAATTTGCCCTGGCCTGCGTGGGCAGCACAAAGCAGTGCCGCTCTGGCACTGATGTTGTTAGAGGTGGTCCAGGAGTGCCAGTGGCCGAGCCTCAAAGCGCTCTGCGTTGCTACTGAAGTTAGTTCAGTTAGCATGAACCCTGTGATGAGAGGGACTCTTCTCTTTTTGATTTTGTTTGTTTAGACAGGATCTCGCTCTGCTGCCCAGACTGGAGCGCAGTGTTATAGCTCACTGCAGCCTCCAACTCCTGGGCTCACAGGATCCTCCTGCTTCAGCCTCCCAAGTAGTAGCTGGGACTACAGGCGTGCGCCACCATACATGGATAATTTTTTAAATTTTTTGCAGAGACAGGGTGTTGCTACGTTGCCCAGGCTGGTTTCCCAACTCCTGGGCTCAGACGACCCTCCCACCTGGGCCACACCGCCCCCAGCTCCTCCTCTCTGTTTTACACGTGTTGGGTGCAGTGCTTTTCCCAGCCCTGAGTCACTCCCTCTGGCTGTGAACACGGGACAGGCTCCAGAGGTTCCCCCACACAAGGGACACCCCCAATCCCTAACAGGAGGGTGGAAGAGAGGCTGGCTGGCCTTTCCCCTGGGCTGGGCCTGCCTTGTCAGTCCTCACGTGCCGAGGGACTGCGCCCAGGGAGTGTGCAGTGGGAAGGCATCTCAGTGGGGACGCGGGGCCTGAGCACAGCGGGGCCTGGCGGCCCCCAGGAGCGGCAGGTGGCCACTCGAGCCTGTGGACACCTGAGAGGAGGTAGAACAGCCACTCTCAGCATCAGACCTGTTCTGTGCTACAGGACAGGAGTGAGGATCAAAGACACACTGCCCCAGAAGCACAGAGGGGGACGAGAGTCCACAGTCACAGCTGCCACGTGAACTGTCACACCTTGAGAACCTCTCTGGGACCCAGGCACTCTGCTGTTGCCGAGGACGCTTCCCCTGGCCCAGTGCTCACCCCTGCCTCAGGGCTGCTTGCAACAGCCCCCTGGCAGTGCGGCTCTGGTGGTGGCCTTTGCCGTGCCTGAGGCTGCATGTCAGTAAAGAGGCGGAGAGGGACAAGGCCCTGTCTGCACTGGCCTCAGCGCCCTGGCTCTCACCGTGCTTCCAGGGTCCCTCCGAGCACGGTCCACACCTGTGCAGTCCAGAGCTCTCGGGACAGGACCGGGGCCGGGTTTTTAACTCGGGCCCGGCCGTTTTGGTGCATTGGAAAGTTGCTGGGTTTCCTGTTACCATCCCCGAAATCAGAAGGTGGAGAATGAGACCCATCACAAGACTGTGAGATCAGTTAGGCTTTGTGTTGTTTCTGTCCTTGTCACCAGGCGTCGGGGAGGGTGCTCCCCTCCCATCCCGTACCGCACGCCGTGGTTTCTCCGCACAGGGTTCCTGTGGCTTATCTTCCAGTGCATGCGGCGCGCCGATGTGCCGCAGGGGATCTTTTTAAACTGGGGGATCTTGAACATAGGATGTGAGCTCTCCTTCCTTTCCTTTTTTCTCCTCCCTGTCTAAAAATGAATCCAATCACCCACCACAGTGCTGCTGCCGGCGGCGGCAGGCGGAGCGGCCGCGTCTCCCTGCCCCGTGCAGGGCAGCGAGACATCTGTGCCCCAGAGGGCACGGGTGGTGGGGGGTCGCAGAGACTCTCGCCAGAGCTATCTTGTTGTCCCTGCAAATGTGGAAGGAGAGGGTCTGTAAGGTCCCTGAAGGAAAGAGAGTGTGTTCATGCTGGGAATGTTTTTATCACGTTACCAAGCGAGGCTTCTTGCCTGTGCTCTTCGTTGTTCTAAGGCTGCCGAGCTCTGCACGATGAATAACCACAAGTGTCCCTTCTGTCCCCTGCTCCGCAGCGCCCGCTCTCGATGTGGACTGGCAGAACAACACTACCTTCGCCTCCTGTAGCACGGACATGTGTATTCACGTCTGCCGGCTCGGCTGCGACCGCCCAGTCAAGACCTTCCAAGGACACACGGTAAGCGGGAGTTCTGAGCCCCGGGCTCGCATTCCTGAGAGCGTGATGTGAGAGCTGCTTCTCCCATTCCTGGATTAAAAGATGTAGTGACAGCAGACCAGTTCCCCGACAGCCCTTCGCTGCTAGAGCAGGTGTGGCCACCCCCGGCGGCGGATCAGCCCGGTTGTGGGTAGGCAGTGAGAACAACTGACCCCAGATGATCTCGGTGTTGGATGTTGCAGCAAAGACGTTAAAGCAGCTATGAGCAAAATGTACTAGGACATAAAGGAAAAGGTGCTCATAGTAAGTGCGTGGGTGGCGACTGTCAGTCAGCAGAGAATGGAAAGCTGAGTCTTTAAAAACAAAGGTAATCCCAGCACTCTGGGAGGCCGAGGTGGGTGGATCGTTTGAGCTCAGGAGTTCGAGAGCAGCCTGAGCAAGAGCGAGACCCCGTCTCTACTAAAAATAGAAAGAAACTAGCTGGACAACTAAAAATACATAGAGAAAAAATTAGCCGGGCATGGTGGCACATGCCTGTAGTCCCAGCTACTCGGGAGGCTGAGTCCCGAGGCAGTAGGATGCTTGGGTCCAGGAGTTTGAGGTTGCTGTGAGCTAGGCTGACGCCACGGCACTGTAGCCCGAGCAACAGAGCGAGACTCTGTCTCAAAAAAAAAATTAAAATTTAAATTTAAAAAATAAAAACAAATGGAAATTTGAAAGCTGAGAAAGTATAATGTCTGAAATGAGAATTTAATAGATGGGTTTGACAGCAGATTGGAGATGGCAGAAGTGGGGTTAGTGAAGCTGAGGGGAGAGCCCAGAAATCGGCGAATTTGAAGAACGGGTGGAAAATTGAAAATGTGAACAGAGGCTTAATGAGCTACGTAGCAGTGCCAGGCGCTGTAAGGGTACGTGTGATGGGGCAAGAAGGAGCAGAATGGAACCGAAAAATTATGTGAAGTAATAATGGCCAAGTTTTCCAAAATTTGATATAAAACATCAACATTTAATCCAAGAAGTTCATCACATCCCAAGCAGAACAAGTATGTAGAGAACCACACCCAACACCTAGGAGTGTGCTCAGCAGACACTGAAATCAATGATAAGAGAAAATCACAGATAAAACCAGAGGCTGAAAAGTGCCACCTTATACACTGGGGACAACAGTGTGAGCGACAGCTGGTTTGGATTCCTTAGCGTGGCACGTGAGACTCTTCCCCTGTGTTCCCAGGTCTCTCTGGTATCCAAAGCCCCCTGTGCTCGGGCCCCCGAGACCTGTGTGCCCGCGCCCCTCACCCGCGCTAAGCCCTGCCAGGAACGCACCCCACCTTATACTCACAGCACCCCTCGGCCTGGCATAGGGTCCTCCCCGTCTTCCCAGGCCCCCTGTCGTCCTCTGGGCTCCTGGGCCCCAGGTGAAGCCCCACACCGGGCTGGCCGTGGCCCGGCAGCTGCCTCCCGCAGAAACGCAGAGTGAATCAGGAGCAGGCCCAGGGCTACTTGCTGTTTTCTGTCCAGCACCCAGAGCATCACTGTTAAAACAGTGGGGGTGATCAGAGTCCCCAGAGAGCTGCCGTCGCCTCTAACTGATGGGAATTCCCTCGTCCTGCCTGCTCTTCTCCCCAGTGCGTACCTCGCCCCGCCCCTGGCCTGGGGTCCCTGCTTCCAAAGGGGGCGCTATTACAGCACAGGCATCCCTCGTCCTGTTAACATCTCCTGGCTATAAATGACCCTCTCTTTGTTTTTCTGGTTTCAACGTGTTTCCCTTGTAACCCTAGACGATCCACAAGGTTTTACCAGGGCTGCCTGCAGTCCCATGGTTTCCAGCTTCCCTGCTTAGGACATTGCCCCCGGCACACCCTTGGCTCCTTAAGGGGGTCTCACTGTGCCTAATCGTTCTGAGCAAAGCTCCAGCCAAACACGCTGGGGCGGAGACCCACGAGCCCATTCTGCATGCTGCCTAGAAACCCTGACTTGGATTGGGGCTGGGGGTCCCTTCCCAGGAGGGAATTTGTTCCTTTCTGGAGGATTAAAGCTGGACTCAGCTGGGGACTGGCATGGTGACTGGCTCCACATTCCCCACGAGACCTGCCTGTGGGTCCTCGCAGCAGCTGCAGTCAGAGCCCCCGACCTGCTCTGGCACACGCAGGCACATGCTCTCACACACATCCTTCTCCAGTCTGCCCCCTGCGCCCTCCCCTGGCTCGCGCCGCAGCCTGCTCCTTGCACTTGGGCTTCCTTCCTCCCTGTCTGGGGCCATGTGCCACCCGAGCCGCATGGCACACAGATGTGGCCTTGTCACTTCCCCGCTTCACACCCTTCAAAACTCAGTGTCCTCGGAAAGCAGTGTGATCGGGTAATTTATCATCCAAACCGGAGCACTTAGGAGTGTGAAATTGTTTAGGCGATTAATCATGAGTGTGACATTAATTGTTACGCCAGGACAACAGGATAACAGGCATCGCATAGTGGGGCTGTGCTGGGCAGATGGGGCCCTACAGATACCCCACCAGGGAGCGCCTCGCTGGTGCACCCTGCCCCACCGCAAGACCTTGCCATGGCGGTTCCTGTTTGAATGTGTCTCCAGTGTGTCCCCTTCTCTTGGCTGTTTGGGCTGGATGGCAAGTCCCCGGCGGGGGTTTGGCCTCTCCTGTGTGTGTTCCTGACGCTCATCACTTGCGTCTGACTCCCTCGCACATCTGTGTCTGCCTGTGTGCGTTTGTGCACGTGGCTTGCACCATCTCCCGCCCAGGCCAGCCCTTGCCCTGCGTGGAACCGCACAGAGCATGGAGCTTCATCCCCGCAATCACCCCCTCCCCGGCCCTCGCCAAGAAAAAAGCGCCTTGCAGCCACGGAGACAGAGCGAGTAGCTGTCATATGAAAGATGCATAGGAAAGCGATTCTCAAAGTCCATTTTTTTTTCACTTTTAAAATTTTTTCCCACTTTTAAAAAAATAACTATTGGTTTTATTTGGTGCATTTTATTGTATGTGAATTCTCATTGTTTGGCTTCCTCCTGGTAGGGATTTTTTTTTTCTTAGAGAAACGTGGATGAGGGTGGCTGGTTACGTGTGTGGTGCGTGGCTGTGCTTGTACATAAATGCAAAAGGCCAAGTGAGAAAAGAAAAATGCAAGGGCTCCTGCATTGTGCTCTGATATCCAGGGCACAGCCAGAGAGGCCCGGCCCGGGCAGCGCGCTCCTGCCCCCTGGTGGAAGGCGGCGGCACCTCGGCCAGCCCTGATGTCTGTTTCAAACCCTGTGCTCTCTTGCAGAATGAGGTCAACGCCATTAAGTGGGATCCCTCGGGAATGCTGCTGGCGTCCTGCTCAGATGACATGACATTGAAGGTGATGTCTGGAGGGGCAGGCTCTTTCCTCCCCGACAGCCCTGGTTTCTTTGGGGGTTGTGTGTTACTGGGCACGTTCCCTTTCGCTGTCGTTCTAGGAGGTCCTGTTTATCAGTCAGGGTCCTACTGAGATGGCCTAGCCTCCCGTGGCCTTGCTCCCCATCCGGCGTCCCCGAGCCCTCCTGCAGCAAATGGGCCAGCCCGCTACTGAACGACACTGAATTGTTCCCAGGGGAAGAATAGCATTTGCTCATTATTATTCCCAATGTGTTCTCTAGATCTGGAGTATGAAGCAGGACACGTGTGTCCACGATCTTCAAGCTCACAGCAAGGAGATCTACACCATCAAGTGGAGCCCCACCGGGCCGGCCACCAGCAACCCGAACTCCAACATCATGCTGGCGAGGTGAGGGGACGGCAGCCGCACAGCCCGGGCTCAGGGCCTTGAGCGGCCTTGGCTCGCCACGGCCGAGTTAGCCACATGGCCAGTAAAAGTCACTCGCACACCGAGGGGTCAGGAAATTTTGCCAAAGTGTGTTGCCGGTATATTGAGGTCCTTCCAAGCTAAACGAGGTGGCAGCTCACTTTGAAGGGGCCGAGATAGAATTATCAAGTGACGCCTGACTTTGTGGTAAGGATCGTTTTGACCGTGAGGCTGGTAGGAGAGATGTGTTCTATGTCCAGGCTTCGAGCACTTGGCTTTGGTGACGGTTTTTGTTTGGACACAGAAAGGAAGCAGGAAGAGTTCAGCTTGGACCTTGGGCTTGGTTTACTTGGCTTAACCCAGAGACGTCCGTGTTGGGAATTTCAAGTGATGATGAAAGATTCCCGAGCCCTCGCCAGATCTGACCTGACCATGTATACCATGAATCCCCCACGACACCAATGTGGGGAGTGGGGTGGAGTGGCCAGGCAGTCACATGCCAGAGGAAGAGACTGTGGGGCTGAACGCCACCATAGCGGGGTCTGGAATCCGTGATGTGGATCCAAGGGGTTTGGGTTTATGAAACATCAGTGTTCTCTGGCCTAGAGAAGACAAGGAATGTTTGGTGACCAGGCAGCAGCGGGGACTTGACTCTGCGTAGCTCAGAGAGGAGGGTAGTGGGGAGAAGTGAGTGGTGGGCACGGTTCTCCTGTGGAGAAGGAAGCACCCACGCCTATGTGCCCGGCTGGGCAGGGAGGGCTTTTGTGGTAGGCAGTGCTGGACCCACGTCGGTCTCTTAGAAAAGATGACACAATTCCTGCATCAACTGAGTGGCTGAACCAAGGAACAAAAAACACAGAGGCTATAACTCTTGTATTTCAAGTCTTAAAATCCACTTAAGTTGTCATGATGCAGTACCATCCGCTATAATCATTTTTTGATGACTTGGAAGGTACTTTCATGTCATGTGGTACACATCAGAGAGCACAAATTATCCTTTTAGCAAGTATAGAAGGGACACACCAGTGCCTAGCGGGGCCCTGCTGAGGAAAAACAAGCCAGATAACAAGGCCGGCGAGATGGCTCCTGCCTACAGTCCTAGCACTTTGGGAGGCCCAGGCAGGAAAATCACTTGAGGCCAGGTGTCAGAGACCAGCCGGGGCAACGTAGCGAGACCCCACCTCTACAAAAAAATAAAACTAGCCTGGCATAGTGGCGAGTACCTGTAGTCCCAGCTGCTCAGGAGGCTGAGGCAGGAGGATGGCTAAGCCCAGGAGTTGGAGGCTGTGGTGAGCTATGATCGCACCACTGCACGCCAGCCTGGACGACAGAGTGAGACCCTGTCTCTAAAAAAATTAATCAATTAAAAATAGTTTTTAAAAAGAGGCCGGGTGCAGTGGCTCACGCCTGTCATCCTAGCACTCTGGGAGGCCGAGGCGGGAGGATTGCTCAAGGTCAGGAGTTCGAGACCAGCCTGAGCAAGAGCAAGACACCGTCTCTACTAAAAATACAAAGAAATTATATGGACAACTAAAAATATATATAGAAAAAATTAGCCGAGCATGGTGGCGCATGCCTGTAGTCCCAGCTACTCAGGAGGCTGAGGCAGGAGGATTGCTTAAGCCCAGGAGTTTGAGGTTGCTGTGAGCTAGGCTGACGCCACGACACTCTAGCCAGGGTGACAGAGTAGAACTCTGTCTAAAAAAAAAAGAAGAGAAAAGGCTCACTAGTTTATTGTCTTTGAAAACATAAACACTGAGAAAGTCAACCCCTCCCAGGTCCGATACGTACTGGGGAGACATTTAAACACCGGCATGTTGACGCGGTTGTGTTTTCTCTCCCGTCCTCCCAGCGCTTCGTTCGATTCTACGGTGCGGCTGTGGGACGTCGAGCGAGGCGTCTGCATCCACACGCTGACCAAACATCAGGAGCCCGTCTACAGTGTAGCTTTTAGCCCTGATGGGAAGTACCTGGCCAGCGGCTCCTTCGACAAGTGTGTCCACATCTGGAACACTCAGGTAACCGCCCGGCCCTGCGGCGGACCCTTGCCCAAAGCCGTGCGCGGGCAGTCGCGTTTCCAGGGGCCAGGTCGGACCGTGCCCGGGGACGGGTGGAGCACCTCCCGCAAGCACTGTCCTCCTGGCACCCGTGGGCTTTGGCATATTCCCCCGCGAGAGCCACCTCGGGCAGCTGCCCTCCCCCAGGAAGGTGTCAAGCTTCTGGGGTCCACAGGGCTCTTGGCCGTGTGACTCAGAGCCCAAGCTCCGAGCTCGTCATCTTGCAAAATATTCTTCCTTGGAGCAGGAGCCGTCACATTCTGTTTACTTTTTCTCAGTCTGTGGCGCGAGACCTGCCACCCGCCTGGTCTTCCTCTTGGGCGCCATGGCATCTGGGAGGCGCGGGAGCCAGTTCTCCCATCGCTGCAGGTGCTGCCCTCTGGGTGCCAAGGCTGGGGGTGGCGGCAGCGCCTTTCCATCCAGGCTCCCCGGGCCAGGCCGGCCCTGCCGCCTCTGACCCACACCGGCTCCTGCAGCCCGCCAGGGAGCAAGCGCGGCGTGCCAAAGGGTGTGTGTTTGCTGTTGTCACACCCTGAGACTCTCTGAATGGAAATGTTTTACGTCTTAGTAGCACAGGGTGTGTCAATATTGGGTTGTCCTCTCACCAAGGACTCACAGGAGACAGGATCTGAGTACATGCGACTACCGTGGGTACCTGTGGCCATACCTGAGGACAGGAGCATCCCGAATAGAAAGGGTAGAAGTGGGCGGGAACTAGTGCTGTGCCGTGTGCTGGGCTGCATGGGTGGCTGGCTCTTCATTCTCATTCTAACGGGAGAGAGGAATGGGGCGATGGTGGGGGTCACGGAACATAACCAAGGATCCAGTTGGTTGGGTCCCAGGATGGATCAGATGCCCCCACCCGCCCCCCACTTTAATCTGATCCACTGTCTCAAATCCTTTTGGCTTCATTGACATTGAGGTGGATTTGCATTCTCTGGTTCATGCCCCCTTGTGGCAGGAGGAGGTGGTAGATGAGCCATGTGCACTGGCAAGGGGTCCACTGAGATCACAGGCTTCCCAGGAATGTAACCATGTCCTGTCAGGGGAGGGAAGGAAATGGTGGACCCTGTGTAGAACCAGCCTGATGCCAGGCCCAGCACCACAGCCCTAGATGGGCCTTCCGGGAAACATGGATCTCAGGGCTAATGTGCAAGGGTCTCTACCCATGGAGTGCTTGCTACAAATAGTGACGGATGGATTTGTGAAGTGGCATCATCAGAAAATGACATGATCGGGCTGGACATGGTAGCTCACACCTGTAACCCCAGCACCGTGGAAGGCCCAGTAGGGAGGATCCCTGGAGCCCAGGAGTTTGAGACTAGCCTGTGCAATATAGTGAGACCCCGTCTCTACAAAAAAATAAAAATTAGGTGTGATAGGACACCTGCAGTCCCAGCTGCTCAGGAGGCTGAGGCAGGAGGATAGTTGGAGCCCAGCAATTTGAGGCTACAGTGATTGCACCAGTGCATCCCAGCCTGGGCAAGAGCGAGACTCCATCTCTAAAAAAAAAAAAAAAAAGTGCCGTATCAAGTAGATACTGCCTACCATCAAGAACTCATTGAATCATTTCAACCCTTTTTTATAAATCTGAAAAATTCTTAAGCGTGTTTTAATCTTTCTCTAAATATGAAAATAAAATATGGAATACTGTTGACTCGGTCTCTCCCGGTCCACAGAACGCCACCCTTTGAAGGGTCCATTTGAGCCAAGGTTTCGTGAGAACTCTCCTGGTCTCGACCTGCCGATTGCCCTGCCCGTCACCCTTAGTGGAGGATCCCGAGTGAAGGTTTATCGGGTGCTCCCAAAGCCTCTCCTTCCCTCCTCTTACACTTGTCACGTTAGTGCTGTTTTAAACCAGAAGCTGATGGTCTGTGGTGTTCTCTGTTACACGTGCGTTATGCATTTGCTCTTTCAAGCTAATTGTCCAAAAAATGTTTGGGTTTGAACTTCATGACATACTGATACATTTAATCAATAGTCATCAGATAGCCGTTTTCATTGCTACAGGGCGAGGGGGCTGTCGTGTTCGTTCGGGTCCTCCAGGAAACGGCAGGATGAGATAGGCCAGAGGCTTATGGGGGCCCCCGTGGCAGCGATGGGGCGAGAGGGGTACCGTGTAAGTGACGACTGCCTTGCTTTTCAGAGTGGAAGTCTCGTCCACAGCTACCGAGGCACCGGCGGCATCTTCGAGGTGTGCTGGAATGCCCGAGGTGACAAAGTGGGCGCCAGCGCGTCTGACGGCTCTGTAAGCAGCACCTCTGGTTTGCCGGGGAGCGTGGCGGGGTGTGGGTGGGGACAGTGACCCCGCGTTGGCTGACTCCTGCGTGGGTTCCTGGGGTGTGTGTGGTGTCTGTGTCCTGGGGGGCCTGGCACGCAGAAGGGACTCGGCCAGCCTGCCATGTGGGAAGGAAACTTCCAGGCTGGATGCCATCTGGGCTGGCACCTCATCTGGGAATGGCCTTCTCCTTGTCCCTTGCAGAATGTCATTCTAGTCAGCATTTCTCAGTTAAGTCGGTGGTTCTCAACCCCGGCCATTTGCCCCCTCTGAAGACATTAAACCACGTCTGGAGGTATTTGGAGTGGTCACTACAGTCACGCGTTGCTTAACGATGAGGCTGCATTCTGAGAAACGCACCATTAGGTGACGCCGCCGTTGAGTGACATCCTGGCACGCACTCGCGCAAACCTAGATGGCACGCCTCCTGCACGCCTGGGCTGGGTGGGCTGGCCTGTCGCGCCTGGGCCACACCCGCACGGCACGCGGCTGCCCTGAGCCTGCAGGCGGTGTCGCACGGATGTGAGCCTGTGTGCACCTAAACGTGTCCAAACGCAGGAAAGGCACAGTAAAACGCAGTGTTAGAACGTGTTGGGCCGCCGCCGGCTGTGCGGTGCGTCACTCATGGAGACGTTGTTTCCCGGCGCGTGACTGTAGTGTGGTCGGGGCTGGGGCTCCTGGCGTCTTGTGTGTGAACCCGGGGACGCTCTCAGCCTCCTCCCGTGCACAGGATGGGCCCCCACAGCCAGGAGCGTGCGGCCCCCGGTGTCACTGGTGCCGACACTGAGAGGCTTCCTCCCCTCACACCCTCATTTGAGCCCACAGACCGTGTCTCTCTGGTGCAAGACGTGGCCTCTCGTTCTGCCGGCCTCCTGGGCCCCGTGGGTCGTCTAGATTTCTGATTTGCCCCTGGACCTGGGGTTGCCCTGACCTCTAAGGCCAGGGGCCTCTGGCCAGCCGGTGTCAGTGTGGCCCCCAAATGTTCTCAAAGTCCAGTGCTTAGACTCACGTTGCCATCTGTGTCACCGTCGTAGGCATCTGGCCTGTGACTCTGGCCCGTGGTCGCTGCCGCTCAGTTCCCAGCCCCCTCCGTGAGCTGGCTTCTCGTGCGGTTTGCCGGAGTTTGTCCGTGAGCCACCCAGACGCCAGCCCGCCGACCCCGCTGTCGCGTGTTGGTGTGGGCTCTCGGGATAACAGGCGCTTTGTCTTTCCTTCCAGGTGTGTGTTTTAGATCTGCGGAAGTGACCACAAAACGTTACAGAAAAAAGAGAAAAGGAAGTCTAATGGACCAGCAGGGACCGTGTGAGGTTGCAGCACTGTCAGACCAATTCCGCCAGCCCCCGGACTGTCCGAACTGACTTGCGTTAGCGCGTGCTCCGAAATCAGCTCATCCCTGGCCACAGGAGTCTGTATCTTCTTCGTAATCTTCATCGAGAAGTTTAAAAAAAAAAAAAAAAAAAAAAGGCAAACAAAAGAAAAAGCAAACACACAGTCATATCAAGGGGGGAAGGGACGGTTCCCACCGGGGACATGTGGCCTGGGGAACATGGAGCCACCGGCTGGATGCGCCCAGTTTGGTTTCCATCCGCAACAGGCTCTGTGAGGGCTGAACAGAACGGAAAACAATTCTTAAAAGCTGTGCCAAAAAAAAAAAAAAAAGAAAGAAAGAAAAATGCTGTGATAAACCTACCAAAAGGGGAAGGACAACAGAAAAAACCCTCCTTGCTGTGGCGTTTTTTTATTTTGCTTTGTTTCCCCTGACAATTTGGACACTACAGTTGCTCTCGCAGAGGATGTTCAGAGACCAGTTTGTACCGATGAAATGCGCAGCTTTGTAATCCCAACGCTTTCTATTTTCTAGAATCTTCTTTGTTGGGTGGTTTTTCCGTCAGCTGGAAATCTGTCGCTGGGGGGTCCTGTGGTCTGAGATGCAAACTGTTTTGGGTTTGTTGCGCCTTCCCTCCGTCGCACACCACCTCTCCCCTTTGTCTGGTGAGGTGTGGCTTTCCTGTGCACCCTCGGTAGGCACAGCCACAGGGACAGATGACAAAATCTCTAGGGGACAACTTCCCCCAGCTCCACCCTCCCGTCCCACCGCCCCCTGCGTGCCCTCCCTCCCTCTCTCTTTCCCTCTCCCCCTTTCACATAGTTGCTTCAGATCTGAGGTCTCAAGGGCACTTTGGGTGCATAATAAGTGCTTTATGTAAGAAGGCAGGGCCGGGGAACTTTTTACAGGAGGAAAAAAAAAATGACTTATAAGAGAAAGAGCCTGGAGTATTTTTGGAAAAAAAAAATATTTTTATGTTAAAACAATTTTAAAATCCTAAAATGGCCATCAGACATAGAGAGCTTTGTGTGATTCATATTTTAAAAAGAATTTAAGAAGACACAGGCAGGGTCTGCGGAAGCTTTTCCCTCCCCCCTCAGCTTCGTGAAAGGTGGTCCGGAAAGCGCTGGGTGGAGGTGGCCCTGGGTGACAGCGTGCCCGTGCCTGTCCCGCAGCCAGTGAGGACCATCCCAGCCCCTGGGGTGGGAAGAACGGTGTGTGTTTACTGTGGCAGCCGGCAGGAAGGCAGTGACAACACTGCGCTCAGACCACGAGGACGCATCTCCCCAAGCAGAAGGTCTTGGAGAAGCTGTCTAAGCTGGCAGCTGGCCGGTCCCGCCCGTCAGCCACGCCTCCTCCCCAGCAGGGCAGCCACCCGTGCTCGGCGAGTCCTTGCACATCCCACGTAAAGGCCCCAGCATGTCATGGCACTTGGTCTAATGATGACAAAAATGAACGAGGAAGGAAGATTTTTCAGTGAAGGTGAATTCCGTAGGTAGAACGTTGCTAAAAATTTCTGCCGTCTTTATAATTTCTTTCTCTCGCAAAATACAAGGAGAAAGATTCTTTTTTTTAAATAATGAATCTTTTTACTGTTTTTAAAAAAAATTAAACAAGGCTTTGTGTTCCTAGAAGAGCTTCCTTTCATTGGATCAGGTGACCTTTGTACTCTCGTTGTCATAACCCCACGCTGACTTATTTTTTTTTAAATTAGCGACCGGGGAACAGTCCAAAGACAGGCTGTCTTCTCCCGTGGGCTGTCCTGTGGGCCGGGGAGGGGCTGGGAGGTTGGCCAGGCGCTGGGGGCTGCTGAGTCGGCGGGCGGTGGGTAGGGTTCGGTCGGTGTGTGTGCTGGCAGCAAAACAGGGTGTTATCAGAGGGTGGCATCCATCCACAGAGCTGAAAACCAGCCGGTGGGGAAGGGCCAGGGCTTCCTGCGGGACTGTGCCAGGACCAGCTACAAAAGCCAGGGTGCGTTGATCGTTCTTAGATGACCCATTGGCCTCCACTTGGGCATGTGAATTCTTCCAGCCCCAAAAGACCAAAAAGCTGCTCTGTTTCCGAGATGAGTATTTTATTCAGGCTGTTTCCCAAACACTTAGCAAAGAAGGCCAAAGTCACATGGCGTCGCCGTGCCCACCTTTGAGGATAGCAGGCATCCCCGGAGGAGCTGGCAACTTCCTGCCCCGAGGACTCAGTAGGTGTGGGGGGTGCAGTTCATGGGGTCCCAGGTGAACACCATCTTTACCCCTCCCCAAATAAAAGTGCATTCATCTCTACTGAGCGTCAGCTCTCAGAGGTCAACCCATTTTGGGGGCACGGCTTGTGTGTCACAAACCAGGAGACTGCAGGATGGTGTTGGTCGCATGCACCGTGAGGGGTTCACTAGACAATCTTCGCACGAGTGTCGGTCGCCAGGGTCTCCCCGGAGTGTTGGCTTTAGCGTTTGCAGTGTGAACCACGTCAGAACTGCCAGGTCGGTGCCTGGGGCTGCGAGACCTTGGACCCCGGGCTCAATCTCTGTGCCCAGGAGGGACCCTCAGAAAGACGAAGGGAGACGGTCTGCATCCCGCCTTCCCACCTGCCACCGGGCCACAAGGGGGGCCAAGTGAGAACGCAGCCAGCGCCCCTCAAAGCCACCCACACTTGGTAAAAGCTGATCCTGGAGCGTCCGGCGTCTACACACCCTCCTCCACCCTCGCAGCTGCCAGAACATTGGCTGACTCGTCTTTGATACCCAGAGGGTGGCCTGTCTGGAATGTTTTTGTTCAACGTTCACCTTAAAAAATGGCGAGGAGAGCTTGAGTGTTAGTGACCAAACTTAACCTTGAAAGCAGGCGTAACGCGACTGTCCCTCCCGCAGTCTCCGGTCGGGTTTGAAGTGGCCGAGAGCTGCGTGCGGCACACACCTGTGAAAGGGCTGCTGCCCGGGGACCAAACGGGCCGGACGTGACGGGGTGCAGCCCTCTGACCCCACGACCCCATAGGGCCAGACTTTGTTTTGTCTTTCTAAAACTAGATCCTGGAGCCAAGTGAAGTGCACTTTGTCAAATGTTAGGTTCTGCTTCGTTCCTCGTTGTTTTTCTCTTTTAACCTTTGGTCCCACCTTTTTTTTTTTTAATTGTGTTTCTTGTCCAATGCAGAAATGTTCCTTCCGCCACTCGCTGAAGTTTTGAATTCTGGCTTCTGCGGTTTTTATTGTCTGTGTCAGACGTGCAGCCAGACGTGGTCTCTGTCAGCATTTTCCAGATTCTGTTCAAACGACATCGACCCCGTTCCGGTCTCCCCTCCACTCATGCTCACCCTCACGCTCTTTGGGGAAAAAAAAAAAATCACCTTGTGTGTCGTAGCTCATTTGTTTCAAGAGAGAATCAACAGATCATATTCCGTGTCTTGAATAAATTGCTCTATTTTGATATTAGAGAACGTGGTGGGTGTGCTTCCTTCCTGCTGTGCCTCCTTCCGGGGTGGCTCTGCTAACGGGGCGAGGGGCCCCAACACGGCCCTGTGGCTGTCGCCGCAGCTGTTCCAAAAGGTGCCGTGTGCAGAGAGCATGCTTCCCAGTGGGTTTCCTTTTCATTCTTGTATTGCAGCCTGGCTGTTTTTAAAAGGCAACGCAAGTGAACTTTCATCAGCGGGTTGGTTTGCTGGGAGTTCGGATTCAAGGACTAGCCCTGAGTAATTTGAAGAACTTAACAGTTACAGGACAGGGTGACATCTGACGTTACTTCTGCACAGTGCAAACTAACGTGTGGCAAACACGAGCCGACATTTTCCCTGCCGGGCTCTGCCATGTGTTTCCACTGATGCCACTTGAGTTAATCGGTGGGCATTACATGATGCAGTTAGTTGGTGGAGATGGCGGTCCCTCTTCCATGAAGGAGACGGGCTCAGTCTTAGTCCAAGATTTCACTGTGAAGGTGAGTCCCAAACACTGTTGTGTCCCTCTCGTGCTGCTTGGTCTGCTCTGGGCAAAGCAGAGGTCAGGGTCCCCTCTGAGTTCAAGGCTTCTGTGGATAATTGCCTGGGAAATATCCAAGAGTATCCGTGGCCTTTGCAGATGACTCAGGCTCCTGAAGGGTCCAAATCCCAAGTTCAGGTCTTGAATTGGCAACTTTAGACTAACTGTTGGTCAGACACAGTGGTTCACACCTATAATCCCGGCACTATGGGAGGCCAGGGCAGGAGGATCACTTGAGGCCAGGAGTTTGAGACCACCCTGAGCAACATAGACCCTGTCTCTACAAAATATAATTTTTAAATTAGCCATGTGTGGAAGTGTACCTGTAGTCCCAGCTACTCAGGAGGCTGAGGCAGGAGGATCTCTTGAGCCCAGGAGTTGGAGGCTGCATTGAGCTATGATTGCACCATTGCACTCTAGCCTGTACGACAGAGCAGGACCCTGTCTCAGAAATTTTTTTTTTTAATTTTTCTTTATAAGACTAAATGTTAAATGAACAATTTTCACCTTTAGAAAAAAAAAAACCCGTTGGAACCCTTCACTGCAGTGATTCTAAACATGTGTTCCTTTGTTCATTGAGGTGCCCACTTAATTTTATTTATTTTGGGAATCTAAGTTTCAACTCACTGAACAGAGACCTCTTTTTTTTTTTTTTTTTTTAATTGCCCCATCTTAGTCCTGTTCCAGAGGGTATTTGAGAATGTTCTCAGTGTTGTCGCGGAAACCTGGAAGTCACCGTGTGGGCTGCATGGAAGGGGCGGGCGGGGTGGGGAACAGATTCAAGCCCTGATAAAAGACTCTGAATTTGGCCAGACGTTTTTTTTCCAGTCTGGGTGCTTTGTCTCTGCAGTGTTGCATCAACAGCTAGGGAAGCAAGGCAAGAGGACAAGGTTTCGCCTGGAGAACCATGCAGGGGTAGGGTCGAGGCAGCAGGGAGGAGAGGGAGAGTGTTACTTAAAGCTCCAGCCTTCCCAGGAAGTCGGTGCTCCGCAGGATGGGGCTTCGATTAGGAATTAAGTTATCCTCGAGCAGAAGGTGCTTATTTGGAGCCAGTCCACAGGAGCACAGCTGCTGTGTGTGTCCTGCCGCAGGGACACGGCTGCAGAGGAGGAGGGTGCTGTCTTACTCTGAATGGGGGAATGAGGAGGCTACTGAGAGCTTTTCATGGCGCCACTGATGAACAGAATGGGTGCTAAGCTGGCCAGTAAGTTAAAGTCAGTGGAAGCGCCCTGAAGGGGGCAGTCTCACCCTTCCTCCCACCCCACCTCCGCCGTGGGCGTCCTGCGCCCAGGCTCCTGGCTGTAAGGCCCGGTGCCCTCTCCCCTCTAAAAGAACTTTCCTCCTGCCCGTGTCCCCTCCCTCCATCCTCATCACTGTCTCCTCACTCCCCAGGCTGACTGGATATGTAACTTCTCTCACGTCCATTATTCTGTCCCTGATGCCCAGCCCTGCCCCAGGGCCCAGCAAGTAGCCACAAGGAGGCGTCCACTCGCCCTCTCACTCTGCTCAGCCCCCATCAAAGCCACTGGGCATGCCTGTCAGCTGGTGACGCTTGGTGCCCCGTCTAGGAGTCACCGTCTTAGCCGGGCAACCAGACCTTGGGGTACTTACGAACAAGCTCAGGTTAATGTAAGCCAAGAAGAATGATTGAGAAAGATGTCGGGACAGGCAGCTTTGAGAATCTTGAGAACCAGGTGTGGGGGCTACACAGGAACAGCCAAGGTCAGGTGGCAAGACTGGACCAGTGGAGATGACACGGACAGCAGCAGGTGCTGCCCACACCCTGGTAGTGGATGCTGGACCGGCCCTGGACACACACCCGGCGCTGCCTCCCAAAGTGGGCCTGCCTGCTGCCAAGGCCTCCCCAGAGGTGCTTCTCTGCAGCCCATTTGTCCCTGGGGCACCAGCTTTTAACTCGGGAGACGTGCCTGATTGGACCTGCCAAGTCACATGCCCTCTAGCTGCAAGGGAGGCTGGAAAAGCCAGCAGTTGGCCTCTTTGCTTCTAGGATGGGGTTGGGGCTGTGCTTGGGCAGGTAGCAGGCAATCCTGAACTACAGCAGGGGCCTGTGATGCGGGGTGGGGGGGTGCAGACAGAATGCCATCACCCAGACGCCCGTAGAAAACCTACACCTCCTCACGTCTCCTTGACACCTTTGACCAGGGTGGGTGTGGTCTAGCCCAGGCCCACCTGTAGAGGCGCAGCAGCAGTTATCCAGAGAGCCTGGGGCACCACCTCACAATGTGCTCAAAATCCATGTGCAGCTTTGTGATGCCAGAGATACAAATGTAGAAGCTTGCTGGACAGCTTTTCTAGACTAAAAGGGAGTCCCAGTGTTGATATGAAGGGAGATGTCACGTGGCAGAGCTGTCTGCAGTGTCCTGAGAAAACAGCCTGTCTTGCTTCCCTATGTGCACACTGGGCTTGCAATCCCAACGCCTGCTGCAATGTTGTTTAAAAGAAAAATGCACAGAGGAGACTTCAAAAACTTAATGGAAAATACATATTATGAAAAAGATATGCATGGATTTTAAAGGTTTATTTACACCAAAATAAACTCATACTACCTTATTATAACATGTCTGAGCAGGATCTAGTTTGAGGCACTAAGGACAAGACATCAGTTTGAAAAGAGCCCCTATCAGAGCAACGTGAATTCTGGTAAAATTGAAGCAAGAACAGACATCAAATTTATGGTGACGCTTGGGTGGCAGAATGGTGAAATCGTTGGTGCTTCATGAAAAGTTTGTGGGGACAATGCCCCAAAGGATTCAGCAGTTTACAAATAGAGAACTTGTTTTAAGAAGACGCGATGATGAAGATGTAGCCGGCAGCAGCAGACCCTCCAAATCAATTCTCAAGGAAAACATTCATCTTGCTCATGCCCTAATCGAAGAGGACTGGTGATTAATAGCACACACACCATACACATCTCAAGTGTTCAGCTTAGCGATTCTGACTGAGAAATTCAAGGTGAGCAAACTCTGCTCTACGGATGCCGACACTGCTGTGCCCAGATCGGCTGCAGACAAGACCAGAGCTTCCAGTGGAAACTCTAGACAAATGGGATCTGGATCCTGAGCATTTCTTCCAAGAACTGTAACAGGAGATGAAACACGGCTTCGCCAGCACGACCCTGGAGACAGCACAATTGAAGCAGTGGCTGCCGAGAGGTGGGAGGGTCCGTCACAGCCACGGCAGACTGCTCAGGAACAGAGGTCACGGCAGTTCTGGGGATGCTCAAACATTTTGCTTGTTGGCTTTCCAGAGGGTCAAAGAATGACAACATCTGCATATCACGGGAGTGTCTGGAGAAAGTCAGCTGAAGCTTTGGCAGAAAAACACCCGGGAAAGCTTCAGCGGAGAGCCCTTCCCCACCACGGCGACGTTCCTGCTCATGCCTCTCGTCACACGGGCAATTTTGCCAGAGTTTGGTGGGCAATCATCAGGCCTCCACCTTACGGTCCTGATGTGGCTCCTTCGGACTTCTTTCTGTTTCCAGTCCTAAAAAATCTGTAAAGGGCACCCATTTTTGTTCAGTTAATGATGTAAAAAAGGCTGCAGTGACGTGGCTAAGTTCCCAAGACCCTCACTTTGTAGTGATGGAAAAAATGGTTGATGTCATCATTTACAAAAGTGTCTTGACCTTGATGGAGCTTATGTTGAGAAGTTTACATTTTTTTATTTTATCAATTCCATTTTTCCAGGAACGTTTTGAACCCTCGTACATCTTATGGGATGGGAAGATGGAGACACAGGCAACGACGTGAGCTTGGACCCCGTCAACTAAGCGAAAGCTAAATTCCTGAGCAAAGCCCTGTTCCCTTCCCACCCGGGTGCAAGGAGGCCACGCCGCAGCCGCTCCCCAGCCAGCCCGCGGGTTCTCCGCCTCGCTCCTGTTGGCACCGCTCATAACCTTAGTCAAGACCATCTGCTTTAGAAGCCGTATTTTTACTGTAGGCTTTCAGCGTGTGGATGTCCGGATAAGCACACACTCACCATTGTGTCACGGTGGCTGCAGTGTTCAGCGCAGTCACCTGCCGTGCGGCCCGCGAGCAACAGGCGGTACCACGCGGCGCAGGCGCGGTGGGCTCTGCCAGCTGGGTGTGCGGGAGGACACTGCGGGGTTCCCACAGTGGCGAAACCATCTAATGACATATTCCTGGGAACATAGCCCTGTCGTCAAGCGACGCGCAAGTGCGTGCGAGTTTCACTAGAGGAGGTGTTCAGACAGACGCGAGGCCGGCCGGCAGCTGAGTCACAATCACTTTATTTATCGACTGTCCCACGTACTTGGATCCTGCACTCACGTTACCGCCAGCCTCAGCCGCGTTCCCAGTGGCAACCACGAGTGTAGGGAAGCTGCCGATGGCGCGCAAGGAACTCGCCTTCTACCCCCGAGCACGGGCATGACGCATCCCCGCCACGAAGGGTCCTCTGGAAGCGGCTCCAGTTTGGTGATCAGAGCAAGACTGGGGGCGGGGGCGGGGGCGGGGGCGGGGGCGGGGGGACGCTACACTTGGGAGCACGGTGGCGGTGGCGGGGACCGCAGAGCACCGCTCTGAAGAACGAGAAGTGCGAGCCTGAGGGATACGGGTCCAGCCCCAGCCGCACGCCTTCACAGGTCTCCGTGGGTCTGGGGCGCAGAGTCCGCCTCATTTGTGCCGCGGGGCCTGCTTGCTGTGTGGATCTCAATTGTGCTGGCGTCAGAACCTGAGGAGGAAAAGAGACAAGACGGTGATGGTGTCTGTGTCCCAGAAGGTCTGTCACCAGCTTCGGGAAATGCACTCGATGCCGAGCTAGACCCTGAGTGTTTCCTATGCCAACTTGGGTCAAGGTCCCAGCACGCACCTTTCTGTGGGGGAGGGAAAAAGCTGCATTCTCCTTTCATCTACATTTTATCAAATCCTTCCAAAGGATGGCAAACCCTACAGGAGCCCCGAAGGCAATTGATACATGACCGCTCCAGGCAACTGCAGCTGCTGACCCAGCGAGGTTGTGGCGCCCCTGAGACACGTGCGCAGGGGCAGAGGGCAGAGACCGTGGGTGTAGCTTCCACAGGGGCGACAGCTCAGGCAGTGGGCCCTGTGGCTCCCCGGCTACCTACACTCATTGCCGGAGGTGCCCAAAGGGAGGGAGACCACCACCCTGAAATAGCCACCTCAGAGTCGTCTTGTCACGCAGGATGCCACAGGGCTTCAGCAAGCAGCGCCTCCCGCCAACACCTCACTGTCCCCACGGGAGACACACCCCTCTCTCAAGCACCAGTTACATACACAATGGCACATGCCTGGGAAATGTTTGCCAAGTGGAGCTGCTTTGTTCTGGTCACGAACTGGGACCCCAGATATGACGACAAAGTGCCAAATGCTATGTTTTTTGAATACCAGAATGTATATGTCCAAGTACACTTGATGTTACTCAGCACCCCCTTCAAGAGAAATCACTGGAGACATTTTTCTCAGGCCTGGGTTTCAAGAGAATTTGCTTCCAGGTGCAGTGTTTTCTTGTGCATAACTAAGATCCTATAACTGGTCACGTTTTCTCTTTATTTCCCATTTAGGAAGCTCAAAGCCAAACAGGCTCAAAGCCCATTTTAAATAACTATGAGAGGCTGATTCTACTATTTTGATTTCATTGTCATTCTCCTTTGGTTCTGTTCATGTTCTTTATTAATCAACTTTCCCCTTTCCCCGTCCTCCTTCCAGAATATGAGGTGGCTTACTAAGAGCCGGTGCAATACTAGGAGGAAAAAAAGTGGGTATCAGTCAGCAGTGTGAGAGTTAGCGTCATTCCCACCAAAAGACTAACCCTGGAGGTTTAACCATCCCTTTGGAACAGATGTCAGAAATTATTCTTTCCATCGCAAATGTCCTGCAGGGTGTGCTGTATGCCAGGCTGTGGGCTGTGCATGGGGAATACACAGACAGAGGACCCAAAGAAGCGCGGCTTTTTCAACCACATCTGTGGCCCACGATGACCCTTCACACAAGCCTCCAAAGCCCTCACCAAGGCACCCTGTTGACAATCGCAGCCTCCCTCTCCGCTCACGCACACCCTCGGGCACACTGCCTCGGTCCCTCATGCTCCAGTCCTGGTCCTGCCACAGGGCCTTTGCACGTCTCTTTTTCTACCTGTAAAGCTCTTGTCCAGATTTTCTCACGGCTCCTCTACTGCATTCAGGTCTCAGTTCAAATGTTACCTCATCTTCAGGGAGACTGCAGGACACCCTCTCTAAAACCCCTCTTCCGCCCCCTCTCTGACTGCTTTTTCTTCACAGCACTTCTCGCTACCCAGATGGAGTAGTGTATAATTATTTGTGTTCTTCATTCTCTGTCTCTGCCACTAGGACAGAGTCTCAGTGGACAGGGAACTTTTCTATCCTAGTTGCCACCAGAGCATCGCTGATGCCTCACACAACAGCTGGCACGTAGAAGGTGCTCATTAAACACACCAAGTGGATAAGTACAGTCAAGTCAGTGCCTGGGCGTTAACTGGAGGCAGCGCTGGTAGCTCGGGGCACTACTGAGGACCGGTGAGCGGGAAGGGGGCAGGAAGGAGCACGTGTTCTCGGCGTGGCACAGAGTTTGGGAGGACACTTGAACAAAAGAGAGAATGTCGGTGTTACATGGAAGAGAGGTGGTGATAGATCGTAGCAATAGGAGAGACGTGCTTGGAAAGGACTAGGGAATCCTCAGCCACAGAAAGGCGGCGATATTGTTGTTACCAAGAAGGCAAGTGTGACACTGCGCTGCCCCTGACAAACACCCGCACACGCACATGCACATGCACAAGCACTTTGGGCATTGGGGAAGCAATGCTCACATCTCTGTCCCAGGGCTGGATTAAGATGGGTCTGGGAGAATCTTAGGTCTGAGCAAGTCAGACAAGTGTAATGAGCCGCTCGAAGAGGGCGTGAAGGAATTTAGAGAGTGGAGGAAGGACAGATGTTCTGGGCAGGGACCGCACAGCCAGACCCCAAGGAGAGGCTGGGTGGCCGGTGGATGGTGGAGGAGACCCTGCTGTTGGGTGCAGGGCGACCCTGCTCTTATTGGGGGCCAGGCGCCTACTGGGGAAGCTTCCACAGGACCCCGCCAGGCCCTGAGCAGCATTCCTGCAGGAGGGGCTGGTGGTGAATCACAAAGACGCGATTCTAACAGGGTCACCCATGTTTATGTGGCCATCCAGGACTCATGGGAACTCGTGTGTGATTTATGTGGTTCTTTTCAACAAGACTCCGGGCTGGGCTGTCACATGGTGGCTCATGATCAAAGCCTGGACTGAGGACACTCCCCCATGACCTCACACTTTGGGACATGTTCTGGGTCCTGTGGCTTTGAAAACTTTCTGGCCCCTTCATCCTTCCCCTGGGGCACCACGGAAGAGAATATTTACACATAACATTCCTGAAACAAATCCTGCTGGAAGGAGCCCCACGAGCCCCACTCCGCCTTGCTGTGTTGGATGGGGTCCCACAACCATGGGCTTCCCAGCGGGCCCGGGCTTTCTCCTCTGGTCCTAGGGGTCTCCATGAGGAGAGGATGTGCTGGCTGAACACGGCTCTGAGAAGACAACTCAGCGAGGCTGTTGGGGGATGCGGACTCATTCCCTACTGGGGCAAAGTCTGAATATCCATCTGGTGTCCCTGCAGCGACCTCATGGTGCCCAAGGGCCGACCCCTTCCCAGCAGCCCCCTTTCATGAGCCTTGCAAGTCCAAGTAGATTCTGGGGACTCTCCCAGCCCCATGCAGATCTGAGATTTGGATGGAGAGTCACGCACTGCATAACAACCTTTCCATCCACGACAGACGACAGTGGTCCCGTAAGATTATAGTATCTTTACTGAACCTTTCCTCTGTTTAGACACACAAACACTTGCCTTTGCTGTTACAACTGCCTGCAGTATTCAGCACAGCCCATGCTGTACAGGGTGGTGGCCCAGGGGCGAGAGGCTGTACCATACGGCCTCAGTGTGTGTAGGCTGTCACCATTGAGGTTTGTGTAAGTGCACTCCGTGATGCTCACACGACCGTGCAATCACCTAACACATTCCTCAGAACCTTTTCCCATCGTTATGCAACACATGATTGTATACTAGATGTCACTTATGCCCTCAGCGGCCTTTCTCGGATCCTGTGAAAACCTTGAAGCCCTAGAACCCAAACCCCCACCAGTGGGCACCGAGCATGAGCCACAGAAAACATGACATCTGAGCCGGACTCTGGTCAGGGTGTGGAATTTGACCTGGCAATGCCAATTGGTGGGGCCACCAGGATTACATTCGGGGAGAGGAAGTGACGGCAGATCATTATGAGGGCAAAGCTGATCTCCCAGAGCCCCAGCTGAGACTCCACCCTACCTGGGCGGGCTGTGGAATGACATCCGATTCTGGGGCAGCATCTCAGGGCGCTGTGTGGAGGACAGGCTGCTGAAAACATCTGCATCTGCGTGGTGCTGGGTAAGGGCCCTGCGAGGCGGAGGTGGCTGGTCCAACACAGCTTACCGGGAAAGAAATTTTGCAGATGATGGAGGGCGAAGGGAGAAATCATGCTAACATGATGGCTCTTCCGAAGCAGTGAAATGTCCTTGAAGGCAGCCTGTGAGTTCCCCAAAGGCTCCCATTTGAAGCATGGCTCACCCTCTTCCAGAAAGAGGGCTGAGCTTCAGAGATACCCCTGCCTTTCCTACCTTCCTCAATATGCCCACATTTACCTCTAGAGCTAAGAACTGGTGGAAACAAGCCCCAACCAGTCAAAAGCAGCCCACTCGCTCCCACCCCTTGCTGTGAGCATTGGCATGAATGGAAAGGGCTCCTCCTAAACCGTGAGAGGGGAGGGAGCAGGAGGGCAATGGCTGGGGCCTGTGGTGTTTGCTCTCTTGATAGATGTGCCCTGAGAGAATCCTCATTCGGCTTTGGAAAGCTTTTTTATTTTTTGAACGCCATATACCGACAAGCCTCTGCTTCGGTAGGTTATTGAAAATCCAGGTGTATGTACAAAAAAGGCTAGATGATATGCTTCTAGGCTAGGCTTTCCGCTTTGTCTTCTCAAACTTGATGCACAAAAAGTTGAATAGAGAATTGTGGGACAATGAATAAAGAGGGGATTGAGAAACACAGATAATGTGGGAAAGATAAAGGATTGTGAGGAAAGAGAGAGAATTGTGCAAATAAGAATTCCGGAGAAAATGGGGAATTGCAGGGGGAAAAGTGAATTTGGGAGGAGGGAGGGGAGCTGTGGGGGAGAATGGACATGTGGAAGGGGTTGGGGAGTTGTAGCACCATAAGGAACTGGGGGAGACACGAGGTAATGTGGGGAGGATGGAGTTGTGGGAGAAATAGGGAGTTGGAGGACAGAATAGGAAAGAGTGGGGATATAGGAATTCTGGGGGAATAAGGGATTGTGAGACAAAAGGAAAGGTGGCAAAAGGAAATTTGTAGGGGAGAAAGTCTGGTAAAGAAGGGAGAATTTTAAAAGAGAAATAGTGGAGAAAAAGGGAGATAATGAACAAGTGTGGAAGAGAACAGAAAATTTGGAAAAAAGAAGAATAAAGGGAAAGGACAGAATTGTGGGAAAAAAACAAAATGGTGGGAGTAGGGCCTTATGGGAGAGACAAGGGATTATGTGAGGACAGAATTATGGGGAAAATAGGAATTTAGGGGAAAATGGGGGAGTTATGGGAGAGACAAAGGATTATGGGAGAGAACAGAGAACTGTGAATGGAAATTCTGGAGAAAATGAGGAATTTGGGGGACAGAGAGAATTTGTAGAGAGACAAGGAAGTGTGAACAATAAATGGAATCATGGGAGAAAACAAAATTGTAGATGAGAACTGAGATTTGTTATATAAAGCAGAGACCTGTGGAACAACAGGGAATTATGTGAAAAGGGAAAACTGTGAAACAAAAAATGGTGAGAGATACAGAGAACTATGGGAGGCACAAGGTATTGTGGGTAAGAGAGAATTGTGTGAGACAAAGGATTATGGGGGTGAATGTAGAATTATAGGGAAGAGATGGAATTGTGCAAAAAAGTGTGGAATTATGAGAATGTCAAAATTTGGGAGGGAAGGAGGTATTGTATGCAAGAGGATGAAGATTTGTGGGAGAAACAGAACTATATGGAAGACAAATTGTAGTACAGAACAGAATTATAGATGAAAATCATTTTGTGAAAGAGAACGGAAAAGTGTGAGAGTGTTGGGAATTGTGGGAAAGGCAGAATGTGGGAGACACAAAGGATTATGGGGAAGATAGAGAATTCTGGGAAGAAGATGGAATTGTAAGCAGAGCAGGGGATTGTGGGAGAGTGGCAAGGGAAGGAATTATGGTGGAGAATGGAGAATTGTAGGGGACAAGATGTAGTTGAGAACATAAGTATAGAAGAAAACAAACTAGTAAAAGAAGGGAGAGTGGTCACAGCAGTGAATTGTGAGAAAAAAATTATGAAAAATGGCATTGAAAAACAAGGACTGTGAGGAGAAATGAATTGTAGGAAAGACAAGAATTATGGGAGTGACTTAAGGCATTATGAGAGAAACAAAGGATTGTGGAAAGACAGAATTGGGAGGGGTGCAAAGGATTGTGGGAGAAAATGGAGAATTATGGGAAAGGCAGAGAATTGTGGGAGAAACACGGAGTGTTGTGGGAGTCCTGAGGCATTATGGGAGAAGCAAAGAATTGGGAGAGCTAAGATATTAGAGGAAAAACAAGGAATTGTAGGAGAGCTAAGGTATTAGGGGAGACGTAAGGCATTATGGAAGAAACAAGGAATTGTGAGAGAGCTAAGGTATTAGGGGAGACATAAGGCATTAGGGGAGAAACAAGGAATTGTGGGAGAGCTAAGGTATTATGGGGGAAAAAAGGAATTGCGGTACAGGGAATTGTTTAAAAAACAAGAATTATAAGAGAAAAAAGAGAATCACCCTCCCTTAGTAGCTACACCTTCCCTGCCAAGCTCCAGTCCCGTTCTGCTCTGGCCATATCCCCCCCTCCCACCATGTCCAACCGTGGACCTCCACTCCAGCCAAGCCCTGCCCATGAGCTCCACCCTGGCCCCCACTCCTCTACCTGGCCACACCCACAAGCTCAACCTTGGCCCCACCCCTCTGCCTGGCCTCACCCCTCCACCTGGCCACACCCCTGAGTTCCACCCTGGCACCACCCCTCTGCCTGGCCTCACCCCTCCGCCTGGCCACACCCCTGAGTTCCGTCCTGGTCCCCCCTCCACCTGACCACATCCATGAGCTCCACCCTTGCCCCACCCCTCTGACTGGCCACATCCATTAGCTCAATCTTGGCCCCACCCCTCTGCCTGGCCTCACCCCTCCACCTGGCAACACCCATGAGCACCCTGGCCACACACCTCTGCCGGGCCACACTCCTGAGTTCCACCCTGGCCCCACCCCTCCACCTGGCCACACCCATGAGCTTCACTCTGGCCCCACCCCTCTGCCTGGCCACACCCATGAGCTACACCCCCTGGCCCCACCCCTCTGTCTGGCCCCACCCCCTCCACCTGGCCATACCCCTGAGTTCCACCCTAGCCCCACCCCTCTGCCTGGCCACACCCCTGAGTTCCACCCTGGCCCCACCCCTCCACCTGGCCACACCCATGAGCTTCACTCTGGCCCCACCCCTCTGCCTGGCCACACCCATGAGCTACACCCCCTGGCCCCACCCCTCTGTCTGGCCCCACCCCCTCCACCTGGCCATACCCCTGAGTTCCACCCTAGCCCCACCCCTCTGCCTGGCCACACCCCTGAGTTCCACCCTGGCCCCACCCCTCCACCTGGCCACACCCATGAGCTACACCCTGGCCCCACCCCCACCTGGCCACGCCCACAGCCCCTCCCTGGTGCCGTCCTAAGAAACCCAGAGCGCTGGGTCTCTGAGACCCGCACATTTGGGGAGTGAAATTCCGCAGCAGATGCACAATCCTCGTCTCATTATAATGACTTACTTCAGGTGTCTCCAGACCCACTCCGGCCTGCTACGCTGAGCCACATGCAGACCCGCGTGCAGAGCCCCGCTGCAGTCCCAGAACAGGAAGTGTGCAGTCGGCTCTGTGGCACCCACGCCCTGGGCTGGGCCTACAGGCACTGCCTCCGCTTACAAACCTTAACTGGCCTTTCACCGGCCACCGGATAAAATCCAACTCCTTAGCAGGAGCTGTAAAGAACCCTTCATCAAACGTCTGGTCCCAAAGGCCTCGGCAGCCCCTGACGCCTGCAAAGCAGGCCGGGCTACAGGCACCCAGAAGGGCAGACGACCTGACCCGCTCCACAGCCCCTCCTCGTCCGGACTGTCCTCCCCTCCCCCGATGCCGTCCTACCGTGCAGACAAGGCCTGCACACGCCCTCCCCGGAATCCTCACCAGCACTCCAAAACCCAACCTAATCCTGCATTTTCTGTTTTCCTTTAACACTTACAGATTTTTCAAAAATGAAAAATAGCATTGTCCTTACTTATTTCTGAGTTTCATACATGATACTTCTCAGGGACACTCGCCCACCCTGGCTGAAATGGGGCTGACCATATAGCAGATGCTCAGTGAATGTTTAAGATGGAATTCAGCGAACTTGTGTGAAATGCCTAGTAAGTGGCAGCCGCCACATCAGACACTTAACAGGGCTCAGTGTGAGCCTTCCAGCCTTGTAACAAAAGACAAAGCAGAACAAGTTGAGCTTCGTCTGGACAGTTTACGTAGGGAGAAGCCTAGCTTAGCCTGTGGCTGAGTTTTTTTGGTACCCGCTTAGGCGCTAATGATCACGTTAAGTCACTAGGCAAACAGTTCCGCTGAGGGGTTTTCCTTGACTTTATGCACAGAAGTAGCATCATATACACATTTAACTTACCCAAATTCATCTCTATGTAGTGAGGGCCGGGTTAGAGGAGGGGGATAGGTGAGGATTTAAATAGTCCCAGGGGTCATGCAGCCCAGCTCTCCACACAACGAGCCTGTGCCCACAGGCAGGGAGGGAGGCAGATTGGAAACATTTCCACAAGTTGGCAAAGCTCTGGTAAGAAAATCTGAATGACACTCGAGGTTCTCCCACCACTGACAGGGAAGGGAAGCACATTCCCAGGTGACAGGCAAGTGGCCCCAGAGACATAATGACCAGGGAAGAGTTAGAAGGAATCCTAAAATTGTCCCCAGACAGTACAATGCTGATGACAGCCACAAGTTAGATGTGGAAATCTTCATAAATGTGCTGAAGTGTCCTAGGCAGCAAAACACTTAAATTATTAATATTTAATTTCTGAATAAAAGTCCTCTTAATTCTTACTAGATTAATTAATATCATAATATAAATTCCTGCATAGGCTTACAATACAAAATGGTAACAACTGCATATCATGGACAATTTTAATATATCCCAAGGGTGACTTGATGAAAACTTAAGACCCTAACTGCCACCTCAGGAGCACATCCACTTTATACTTTAAAAAAAATGTTTTTTGTTTTTACAGATGGGGTCTTGCTGTGTTGCCCAGGCTGGAGTGCAGTGGTGCGATCACAGCTCACTGCAGCCTCCACTCCTGGGCTCAAGTGATCCTCCTGCCTCAGCCTCCCGAGTGGCTGGGACTACAGGCTCCAGCCAATGCTTGGCCACTTTATACATTAGCAGGAGATGTTTCCTGTTAATCTTGCAAAGTTACTTTGTGTTTCAAACAGTCCTCAAAAAGCCTGACCCAACAGAAGTTAGTTAATATGTCACTATGCATTCTAAGTTGACAGCTGCCATTTTTACAGAAATTCTTTCCACAAGCAGAAATACTAATTGTATTTCTTGTTTTTCTCAAAAGCCTTTCCTTATGTGCTTTCTTTTTCCTCCCAGATTTTCTCAAACTGGTATTTCCATTGATTATTCTATTATTAGAATAGAATAATCTTTTTTTTTTTTTTTTTTTTTTGAGACAGAGTCTCACTCTGTTGCCCAGGCTAGAGTGAGTGCCGTGGCGTCAGCCTAGCTCACAGCAACCTCAAACTCCTGAGCTCAAGCGATCCTCCTGTCTCAGCCTCCCGAGTAGCTGGGACTACAGGCATGCGCCACCATGCCCGGCTAATTTTTTTTCTATATATATTTTAGTTGTCCATATAATTTCTTTCTATTTTTAGTAGAGGTGGGGTCTCGCTCTTGCTCAGGCTGGTCTCGAACTCCTGAGCTCAAACGATCCGCCCACCTCGGCCTCCCAGAGTGCTAGGATTACAGGCGTGAGCCACCGCGCCCGGCCAGAATAGAATAATCTTTATGATGTTTTAAAAAAATTTTCTCCAACAGACTGTGCAGTCCTTGAGGGCAAGTTTCCAGTCTGCAGCACCTACGCCCCACGCAGCTCCCGGTACAGGGCCTGCTGGGGTTCGGGCAGTCATCTGTAGTGACTAAACGACAGTGATTCTATCCATAATACAACAGAATGGTTTTCAGCCATAAAAAACAACATTCTGATCTCTGCTACCAACACGGGTGAATCTTGAAAACGCAAGGCTAAGTAAAAGAAGCAGACGCAAAAGGACAAATATTATACGATGCTGTTTATATGAAAAACCCAGAATAAGCACATCTATAGATCCGTGGCTGCCAGGGGCTGGGAGAGGGGAGGCGGGGAGGGATTGCTGTGGATGAATTTTATGTCAATTTTTTTTAGAAAGCAAAGGAAGGAAGAAAAAGCAGCACATGACTGGGGCTGTGCCACTCATTGGTCGTTCTCTGCAGTTGGAAGATTGGAACTCTCTAACCTCCCATACGGAAGGGAAATGCCACCATGAGACGGCCAATGTCACCAGTTAGCTGTGTCACTATCCAAATGCAAAGACATGTAAGACATTTCCTTCTTTCGTTTTCCAAAATAAAAATTGACTAAATAAACGGAGTCCAAATTTCAAGGGCAAACTCTTCCCCATGCCTGACAACACTGCTGGGAGCTGCTCTGTGCTGTGGGCCCTTGCCGCCGCCGGCCGGGGGTGAAGAAAGACGGGAGCACCCTCGCCCCCCAACGCAGCCGCCAGGAATGGCTGCCAGTTTGCTTTCTCTAAAACCTCGGTGTGAAAACCTCCAACCTCGGAGCGTGAGACCTGCACCACAGCTTGCTTCAGGGATGAAAATGGGGAAAGGCTGACTGATGTGTGCAGGTGGTGACCGGGGTGGGGCGGCAGGGTGAGGATCGGGATGGCTTTTATTGTTACTTCTAGCATTTTATTTGACTGTCAAAGATCGCCTCAGCCACTTTAAAACTCCAGCTCTCAATTACAACCAGACAGGACTGTCTCATGGAATCAGTCCCTCCATTCATCACCATATGTTTTGGCCTCTGAAGTAAACCAAGCTTGTCCCTGAAAATGAACCTTCCTTCCATGCACTTGAATAGCAGAAATAGAAAAGAAAATGAATCTTTAAGCCATTTCTGGACATCTTTCTGCGTATTTTTCCTACTCCAGATTTCAACATTATTTTGGTACAAACCAAAGTGGTCTGGACGGGGCGATGTTTGTCTTTGGTTTTGTGTGTGTGTACATTTAGCTCAGACAACGGTTTGGGGAAATCACATTTTTAGATCCAAGCTTTTAGAAAGCTGGATTATCCTGAAGCAGAAGTTCTGGACCGGGGGCCGTGGTGGCTCTCTGGGGGACATTTGCCAATGTCTAGAAGCAGGTTTTTACAGTTGAGGGAGGCTAGTCCCGGCATCTAGTGGGTGGAGACCAGGATGCTGCTGAACATCCTGCAGCGCAAAGGACAGCCCTCGGGACAAAGCACAATCCAGCCCTCGATGCTAACAGTGCCAAGGCTGGGAACCTGCTCCGAGGGAAGAGGCGGTAGGTGGATGAGAGATCTAACAGAGAACCTGGCTCCACTTCTGCCCAGTCCCAACGGCCCAGCTGAGGACAGGCAAGGCAGCGTTTATGTCCCGGGATGTTTTTAAACATTCTGACTCTCAGATTCCCTCTCCCTCCTTTCTAGACATCCAGTGGGCCACCATGATATTATAGCTACCAGAGACCTCCTCTTAAGGACCAATTTGCTTGTTCATTACAAACTGTCAGCTAAGTTAAAACTCCATGCATGTCAGAGTGGTGATTTTTAAACTTTTTTTCCTAACCCAAAGATTTTTTTTTTTTTTTTGCTAAAATAAAACCTTACAAGGAACTCTAACACAGAAGAGTATATTAGCAAGAATATATTTCATAAGTTGCAATTTGAATTTTATAAAAAAAAATGTTGTAATCAATCAGAACTATAAGGATGCTTTAGTCAACACAAAACTATGAAACCAAAAACTGAGGTGAAAGTTATAGTCTTTCACCGACCTGAGCATCTCATTTTTTCTGTTTTGATTTGATTGCACCATATCAAGAAAATCAAGGCAGCGCACGGTGGCTCACGCCTGTAATCTTAGCACTTTGGGAGGCCAAGGCGGGAGAACTGCTTGAGCTCAGGAGTTCAACATCAGCCTGAGCAAGAGCGAGACCCCGTCCCTACTGAAAATAGAAAAAATAGCCAGGTGTGGTGGCATCTGCCTGTAGTTCCAGCTACTCGGGAAGCTGAGGCAGAAAGATCACTTGAGCTCAGGAGTTTGAGGTTACTGTGAGCTACGAAGACGCCACTGCACTCTAGCTCAGGTGACAGAGTGAGAGTTTGTCTTAAAAAAAAAAAAGTCTAGTTTTAAATGGCTGAGGAGCTGAAAATGGAACAGCTCTTAAGTGGTTCAGCTTGCCATCTCGGGACTTAAGTCTTCACTTAAGTGAAGAACATATTCCGGGCTCCACAAGAAGGCAAGCGACCCTGGCAGGCCAAGTCAGTGGGTTTGTGGGTCAATGCTTGGTGGTCAACACATTTTAAGTATGTACAATTTTTATCACAGATTTTCACGTGAACTTTGGGATGGAATTTGAATCATTTACTGGATGGCTGAAGCACCACGTTACTGGTCCGAGAGCACAACTTGAAGACCCCAGTGCTAGCGTCTCCACGTGAAAAACATAGATCCAAAGCATCAGCACTGGCCGATGGGCTTTTCATCTTACGTGCTCCAAGGAGCGGGACAGATTAGACTGCACCTATAATCTAAAGACCACATCATAACATTCATTGCCTCACAGCCAATGTGTCGAAGGGTTTAAAGTGACAATTTATCACATATTCAAAGTGCCATCCACAAAAGCCATCCATGTAACAAATACATTTGTACCCCCTTAATATTTAGGAAAAAAAACAAGATGCCATCTAACCCAACAGGGAGCCAATAAGAATTAAGGCTACCGTGTAAGCGCCGTAAATGAATAAATGAAAGGCACCACTGAAACATTAAAGGAGAGGTAGATGGTAAAATGCAAGAGTGGAGTCATTGTCAGCAACTGGAACTTTCCGTTCGCACCCTGAAGTTCAGTGTTCACACCAGGACACCCCCTCCACACTGGGTCACCCGTTGTTTGATAAAGGATTTGCAAGGGCAGCTCTGGGGCCCTGGCAGATAGGTGTTACCTTCAGACAGCATGCTCAGGGCTTCGTCAGAAGTCTGCCCACCGAGTCTCGACACCTTCCTGGAATCGGGGGTTTCATGGGGCTCGTGGGAGCCCCTCGGAGCTGGGTGAGCCCCCTCGGCAGCCGAGGTGGTCAGCGATTCCCACTGGATCTCCTTCCTGGGAGACTGAAACTCCAGGCTGCATCCTGTCCAGCCGTAGAAGGCCAGAGACAGCAGAAATCCCTGGGCTGGATTCAGTATCCCCTGGGGGGACAAGGAGACACGGTGGTGAGTGCGGTACAACAGGAATCAGAGCACTCAGGTGTCAGAGCAGTAAAGTCCGCTGTGACGCAGGCACTCAACAGTCACGTCCCCACTGCGGCCAGAGTGCCTCTGTGCCCTGCAGCTTTCCACCTTGCACTGCCAAGGCAAAATTTGACTAAATAACCATTCTCGAGACTGAAACGAGTCTGGGAAACACTCCTGCACTTGTGTGTGGTAAGTACACACACGGTTAGCCAAAGGAACCGGCCCAGCCTCCAGACCAAAGTGCAGGGACCCAGGGCTAGGGCTGCTCTTATCGTAAAGTCCTTGTGAATGAGCTTTTCCCCAATTGGAACACCCTAAATATCGATTCTGTGTAGCAGAGAGAGCACCTCTCCACCCAGAACTCGTGCATGCATTTCTTACTATGCATGTAATATAATGAAAACACTGGGGGGAGTCTACACGTGGCGCTTCCACTGCGCCATCATTTCATGTATTTCCATCCAATATTTTTTCTTACATGTGCTTTTATGTAGTTGTAATTGGTATAATTGTATATTCCGACATTTTCCACTTAATACTAGAGATTTCATGATCATCATTTTTAATCTCTGGGAACATTCCATCAAGATGAAGGACCACATTGACTTAACCATCCCTTTTCATTTCTTTTGTGGAAATGTGGGTTTCCTATAATGCTTTATAATTATGGATAATGCTACCAGGAATATCTTCATCTCTGCATGGTCTGAAATATCCTTTCAAGATAAATGCTGTGACATTGTGAGACTGACCGAAAGGTTTGACACTGTGCCAAACTGATTTACCGGAGTTGTACCTTGGAATAACAATCCCAACCAAAAAAATGAATGAAATTAGCTAGCCAGCACACCAAGGCCAGATGCAGGCAGACCGGAAACCCGTTCAGCAAATTCTGTATTTAAATAACAATACATTGTACTTCTGAGTGGCTCTGTTTCCATTTTTTTTTTATAAGCAAAAATCTGAAATCTAGATTGACCTACCATAATAAACCACGTGGTCTTGGCGGCATTTCTAACACGTTTCAAAGAGCCTCCATTGATATCCGTTTGCATTTCAAGATAGAATAAAAGGCTTTCGTTGATGATATTCGACAACCAACTGTTGGAAAGAAAATGGCCACAGGTAAAGAGAACGTCGAATAAAATTCGTTTTTTAATGCTGGGGTCAGGGAACAATCTCTACCACGGCCTGAAAGTGCTAACTCTTCGGTGGAGAGATGACCATTTCAGCAGTCAAAACTACAAGGAACCAGCACACCAAGAATGTAATTCAAAAAACATAACTTCTCTCAGTCCAAAGCAGAGGTCAGCAAATCCTTCCAACGGTAACACTCAACACCACAGCAGGGTGGAGTTTCCTGGCACTGTTTCACATAACCCAGAATCCATTCTTTGTTTGAGAAGTACCTAAAGGTTTGACAGAAACCAAAGCAAACCTTATCTTGACATTTTTATGTTGTAATTTTTTGATGTTGTTCTTGGTGGGTCGGTGAAATTGGAAATGGTAAGCCGAGTATATTTTTATCTAGAGATAACTGACATCTCTCCAAACCTCCACATATCAGGTGAATTATTAACACCACAGGGCTTGCCCTGTCCTGCAAAGTATAGATTCACCACAGCACAGCGTGTTCGGATTCCAATCTTTTTTGTATTGGTTACCAGTCAACTTTCAAAGCATCCACCTGAAGCATTTGGGCAGGATACCAGTGGTGGGGAAAACTGAGGAGAGAAAAGTTGCTCGGCCTGTCCTCTGGGCCTCTTAATTGAGCCATGCGTCATCACAGATGTGATTCTGGCGTCAAGACTGGGGCAAACAGGTAGATTTAAAAAGCAGGACCAAGCACTTTATTTTGCTTAACCCCAGCAGTGAGGACGAGATATCAGATGCACACGGTTGGGACGTTTCAAAACTAAACCCAGGAGCTGGTGTTCTAAGGGCTTTGCATAGAATTTGAGTAGATTTGAATATTTTTCCAGAAATTCCTGAATGTTGGACTTGCTCCCTTGTCCTCCGTGCACTGCCTCCAAGGGCACCTGGCACAGTCTCACAGATTTCCTCCGCAAGACTCTCCCCCTTGGAACTTGCCGTTACACTCCCAAAGGCAAAAGGCAAGTTTGTGTGCGCGCCCTCCCCACTAGCAATAAAGAAGCAGGAGAAGGGTTACCAGATCATCAAAACCAGCATGATTTTGAAAAATCGGATCTTGATCACGGCTCCCATCCTTCTCTCGTTCTCGGTGTAAATGCCTTGTCTTCCTTTCAGCAGAGAGGCCACTGCAAGGAACAGAGAGGACCGTTTCCTGCCTGCGGTTCCAGCTACTGCGCGGCACAGAGGGCCAGCAAGGCAGAGCGCAGCACACGGGAGCCCTGAGCACAGCCGGGGGCCTGGGGCAGAGCAAGTCACTGACGCTCCCCACAGCGCCCAGTGGAGTCCTCACACACTCTAAGGAATATTTACTTTTAAAATTTTTACTTTGACATAATGTTAGATTTACATAAAAGTTGCGAAGATAACACAGAGCTCCTGTATACCTGTCCCCTTACCCAGCTTCCCACAACGTGAACACCATCCACAACCATGGGAGCTTTGTCACAACTAAGAAATTAACAGAGGTACATTACTTCGATTTTATTTGGATTTTCCTAGTTCAGGAACTATATCTGTCAAGGTCTCGCTCTGTTGCCAGAGCTAGAGTGCAGTGGTACAATCACAGCTCACTACAACCTCAAATTCCTGGGCTTGAACGATCCTACAGCCTCGGCCTCCTGAATACCTACGACTACAGGCACGTGCACCATGCCTGGCTTATTTTTCTATTTTTTGAAGAGAGGGGATCTCACTATGTTCCCCAGCTGGTCACCAACTCCTGGCCTCAAGCAATCCTCCTGCCTCGGCCTCCCAAAGTGCCACTGTGCACGGACGGCCAGGAGCTATATTTTTAAGGGTTTGTCTTCTCTATTATAAAAATAATTCACAGGCAAGGTGAATAAAATAAAAATAATTTACAGGCAAGGTGCAGTGGCTCATGCCTGTAATCCTAGCACTCTGGGAGGCTGAGGGGGGAAGATCACTTGAGCTCAGAACAGCCTGAGACCCCATCTCTACAAAAAATAGAAAAAAATTAGCCAGGTGTGGTGGCATGTGCCTGTAGTCCCAGTTACTCGGGAGGCTGAAGCAGAAGGATCACTTGAGTCCATGCAGCTGAGCTTGCAGTGAGCTGTGATGATGCCTCTGCACTCTAGCCTGGGTGACAGAGCGAGACCCTGTCTCAAAAAAAAAAAATTCACATTTGTTAAAATATTTAAAAAATTTTAATTTCTCCTTATAGACAGTTAGAAAATATAAAAAAGTTTAGAGAAGTATTAACGATGCCTGGTCCCTCCATCCAGAGACAACCACTGTTAACATCTTTGTGTATTTCTTTTCAGTCTTCTTCTTTTTTTTTTTTTGAGACAGAGTCTCACTCTATCACCTGGGCTAGAGTGTCGTGGTGTCATCATAACTCAAGCAATCTGAAACTCATGGGCTCAACCTCCCGAGTAGTTGGGACTACAGGCATGTGCCACCATGCCTGGCTAATTTTTCTATATTTAGTAGAGATGGGCTCTTGCTCTTGCTCAGGCTGGTCTCAAACTCCTGACCTCAAGTGATCCTCCCACCTCGGCCTCCCGGAGTGCTAGGGTTACAGGTGTGAGCCACCACGCCCAGCCTCAGTCTTCTTTCTATATGTCATTTCCATTTGTTTGATGTACTCGAATCATTTTTTATGCAATTTTGTAAAAATATGCTATATTTATTAGTAACATACTATATTTAAATGTTGATAAGAAAAGACTAGCTCAAAGAGCTGCAATCACTTCCTATTATTAGTGATAGAATACTTTGAACCATGTTTTTAAAAAATTCTACAATCAACAGCTGATCCTCGGCCGGGCGCGGTGGCTCACGCCTGTAATCCTAGCACTCTGGGAGGCCGAGGTGGGAGGATCGTTTGAGCTCAGGAGTTCGAGACCAGCCTGAGCAAGAGCGAGACCCCACCTCTACTAAAAAATAGAAAGAAATTATATGGACAGCTAAAAATATATATAGAAAAAATTAGCCGGGCATGGTGGCGCATGCCTGTAGTCCCAGCTACTCGGGAGGCTGAGACAGGAGGATTGCTTGAGCCCAGGAGTTTGAGGTTGCTGTGAGCTAGGCTGACGCCACGGCACTCACTCTAGCCTGGGCAACAGAGTGAGACTCTGTCTCAAAAAAAAAAAAAAAAAAAAAACAGCTGATCCTCCAAGCACCTTCCGGTTGAGGCAAACTTCCTCATTCCCGCTTTGCCCTGGGAGACCCTTGGCAGCCAAAGTAGGATGCAGGCTCACTCCAGGCCACGCTTCTTTAGGAGGTGGTCGGGGCTGCACCGCAGGACCTCAGCCCCAGCCCAGAGGTCTCTCCCTAGCATTCCGCAGCTCTGGACATCTGTCTTACCCAGTTCTAAGCTCCGCCTTTGACTCACTTCCTGTAAAAGGCCCAGGCCGGCGTGGCCTGGGACTGGAGCCTCCTCACTGCATACCCTGTCTGTCCCCCACCCCCGCCTCTCCTTCTGCTCCTACGGCACCTCCAGCACCTCCGCAGTCATCCAAGGACGCTCCCGGGGCAGACCTGGGATGAGCCCAGCACAGAATGGAAATGTCCACTCGTCCTGGCCTTGAGCAATGTTGGCAAAGCCTTGCTCGTGTCCATTTATTAAACTTGCCACTCTTCCCAGCTGTATTCTGTGTCTCTGGAGGATGACGAATGAGGTCAACTGTCCTGGCTAATTCCGGAAGGACAACATTTGTCATTATCTGAGCCCGAAGCATGGGGCCGTACCCAGCGGCCGTGCACCCGGAGGATGGCCCTGTCATTTACCTGCAGCCACCGTCTTTTGGAACAGGATGGGGTTGGCCACGAGCACCAGCAGCAGCGGCAAGTACGTGGTGACGTAGTGGGGGATGGCATGGTCCAGGCCCCTCTCACACCTGAGGGAGGAAACCACGTCATTCTTCCCAGAGGCAAGGCTGTGGCTGAAATACATCTGCTCATCTGGAAGCCCAGATAAGAGGGAAATGCATCAGTCTGCCTCTGACTCTGCCCAGAGGAAATCTGACTCATTTCTCGTGTCTGGAACAGGCCATAAATTGCAGGAGGGTCAGGCAGGTCGGTCACGTTTCTGCCTCATACACGGGAGGCCCTCGAAGGCGTCCCACCCGGGCAGCCTCTGAAGGTCACTGCTGGGAAAAGATAAGAGAGGAAAAGACACTCTGGGCTGGTGGATTCCAGAGTTCAAGTAGAGACGAAGGCCCTCGTTAACTAGTTAGGGCTGCAGTACTTCCTGCTTGGCTTGGCAGTAACATGAATGAGATCTAGTCCCTCTCCTTCAGCAACTCAAAATATGCCAGCTGCACCTCTAAAGTGCGCTGTCCTCATGGTTATGGGAACAATCATCTCAGAGGTTCGCGTCAGGGCAAAGGATGAGGATTTCTACGGAAGGGTCCGGGACTCACCGGCTACCACGGGACGTGGTGGGAGCCCTACGCACGTGTGTCGCCATGGTAGGAACCACCGGCTAAGAAACGCACAATGTGGAAGAGCAGACAGGTGGCACAGAGGACGGGACAACTGCAGGCCATGGGGAGAGAGGATGGCTCAGAGAGAGGGAGGCAGCAAAGCGGACGACCAAGCAGCCTCGTGGCCATGGAGGTGGGGTGACGAAAGCGAGTGAAAGCGCTCTTGTTTGGATATCCATGGAGTGATCAGCCCAGAAGGGGGCAAATGGCAGAAAATGCAAAAGAATCAGGTAGGAAAAATGCAATAGGCGTCTCCTCTGGCCATAGGAAGGATGACTGTGCCACCTTGCGATGCCACCACCTTCTAATGGGCGCTTTCCCCTTCAGCTGTGAAGGCTGAGATGCGGTCGGACCGGCTTGGGGAGAGAAAGGGAAACAAGACAAGAAGAGAAGTGACTCCAGTACAAAGACAGAAGGTAAATGACAAGAGCGTAAGGCCGTGAGCCTCAAGAATGCCGAGGGCCCCGGGTCACGGGATGTGAGGATGCAGAGATGATCAAGGATTAGGACGCTGACAACAGCAGCTCCCTAAGACCCTGAGAACCCTGCCACAGTGGCCCCCACGGGCTCAGGTGCAACTTTGCCAGGAGTCTCCAGGGTGCCAGGAGCGAGGGTGAGGGACAGAGACCCCTTGTCCAATTAAGTGCATTCTGTTATAACCGCTGTGACACTGTGTTTGTCCTGTTAAGGTCCCCCAGGAAAGCAGATTGTCCAGAAGGATCTACACAGAACTCCCTGTTCGTGTTCACAGTTGACAAGACAACACCAGTTTGGAGATGTCTAACTGAGTAGCTGCAAGAAGCTGAAAAAGAAGGGGGAGAAATGATCTATGCCACTGGTCAGCAAAGTTTCTCTGTAAGGGGACAGATGGTAAATATTTTCAGCTTCCCGGGCCACACCGTGGTCTCCGTTGCAGCTACTCAGCTGTGATGCTGTGCAAAAGCAGCCACGGGACATAAACAAATGGGTGCGGCTGCATTCCAATGAAACTTTATGTATAGAAACAGGTGGAGACCGAATTTGTCCTGAGGGTTGTGCTGTGCTGGTCCTTGGTCTACACAGCCCTAGAATCACAGACAAAGAGACACTGTCCACCTGTGTCCCAGGTTTACAATGGAAGTTACAGTACATAGCCTGGCGGGGAGGCTTTGCAACCGGGGGTTGCACGGACAGGATTTTAAACATGAAGAAATGCCCGAGACATTCGGCAGCCACCTCTGCCTGTCTCTGAGTTGCAGATGGCCGAGCGTGCAGGAGGGAAGAGAAGTGAGGAAGTGCAGGGAACAGGGGCACAGGATGAGCTCTCCCCAGGGCTCCCTGTGCCCTCTCCCACATCCTCCCGAGTCAGAGTGTCAAACTCACCTGCTCACCCCGAGGAGGCATGGAGAATACAAATTAAAGAGAGGGCGTGAGGAAGCCGCACCAACACGCGGATACACCTAAAACTTGGACACAGACTGATGCGGAGGGGTTACAGCAAAGCCTTGCACACGTGCTTGTGCGCACAGGCGCCTGGAAACACAGTCAGGAGAGGCAGAGGCAGGGGAGATGGAGACGGCTGCAGGGTGCAAGGGACTGCAGCAGTGAGCCCTCTGGGTCCTGGCTGTGAGCGCCACACCCCGTGGCCCCGAGACAATGGCCCGACTCTGTGCGTCAGGGCCCCTGTCAGAGAGCACAGCACGGGCCAGGGATAGGCTCCCCTGGGGAGCTGGAGTCCGGCTTACCTGAACACGGAGGGGTAGTAGAGCATGGCCGCTCCCTCCACGCACAGCAGGGTGGCCAGGCCCCACGCCATGATGTGGTACAGCAGCACAGTGCTAGGACACAAGCACAACGGTGGCCACAGCTCAGGGGGGTCCAGCGGTCCCGCCTTGGAGCTACCAGACCCAGCTCTCCTGCTCCAGAAAGGTCAGGACCACGCACACAGAGCAAAACCCCACCGCAAAGTTTCCTTATGTTGCGGCTGAGGATTTTTTAATTTTTTAATTCAGGTGAAATTCACATAACATAAAATCAACTATTTGAAAGGGGACAATTCAGTGGCCTTTAGTACATGCACAGTGCTATACAGCCATCGCCACTGTCTAGTTCCAAAATGTTTTCATCATCCCAAAGGAGGCCCCGTCCGCACTAAGCCCTCCCTGCCTTCCCCCACCGCAGCCCCCGGCAACCACTAACCACTTTCCGTCTTCATGGATTTGCCTGCCCTGGACGTTTCACATAGATGGAAACAAATGCTACATGGCCTTTTGTGCCTGGCTTCTTTCCACACGCATGATGTTTTCGAGGTTCATCCGGGAGGTGGCAGGTGTCAGAGCTTTGTTCCTTTCTATGACTGAATCCATGCCGAGGTACGGACAGACGGCACTCTGTGCGTCCATCCATCCAGCCATGGGCGTTGGGTTGTTTCTACCTTTTGGCTACTGTGAATTGTGCTGCTGTGAACATTCGTGTACAAGTATTCGTTCGAGTTCCTGTTCTCAATTCTTTGCGGTATAGATCCAGGAGTGCAATTGCTGGGTCAGATGGTATTTCTACGTTTAACTTTTTGAGGAAATGCCAAACTGTTTCCACCGTGGCAGCGCCGTTTTGCCACCAGCAACATAGAAGCGTTCTAATTTCTCCACACCTTTGCTAAACTTATTTCACAACTTTGATCATAGCCATCCTAGTGACAGTGGCTGCTACTTTTGAGACTTGATGTAAACAGGACCCAGTCTGCATCAACTGTGGAAGAGGAAATTCTGCCTACAGCACCCTCTGATGGCATTTTTTCATTCTCACATGCTATGACCTGAATGTGTGTGTCCCCTCGAAATTCATGTTGAAATCCTCACCCCCAAGGTGATGGCGTGAGGATGTGGGGCCTTTGGGGAGTGATGACATCATGAGGGTGGAGCCTCATGATGGGATTAGGGCCCCTATAAAAAGGACCCCAGAGAGCTCCCTCGCCCCTTCCACCATGTGGGGATACAGCGAGAAGGCGCCATCTATGAACCAGGAAGTGGGTCCTCACCAGACACAGACTCTGCCACGCCGGGATCTTGGACTCCCAGCCTCCAGCACTGTGAGAAATACATGTCTGTTGTTTATACGCCGCCCAGTGTGTGGTGTCTGTTACAGCAGCCTGGTCAGACGGAGACACCATCTCACAGGCCAGGTGCTCACGCGGTGCTCCTGCCCACCCTCCACACCTGCCCAGCCTCCCCGCTTATTCAAGGCTTATTCGGCTATAGCCGCATCCAGGAAGATGCCCTGAGGCAGAAAAGGTCTCAATGCTGAATCCAAACACCTAGCTGATTACTAGCAGCACCTGCCTTGTCCAGACCCGCTGCTCAGAGCCTCGAGGTGCTCTTCCCATCCATGGGCACAATGAAGCCCTCTGTGGCCTGCCTGTGCCGCTTTCTGCTACTTCTGTTGCCCTCCAAGGCAGGCTGGCCTGTAAATTATATCTCAACTGAAAAACGAGCATAGAGTTCTATCAGGGCAATGTGTCCCACTCAGCATTCATTGGCTGAACGTTTACTGAGCAAGAGACCATGCCTGTGGTAGGCAATGGAAACCCCAAGAATAAAGCAAAGACCCTGCCCTTGGGGGTGACCACCTGGAGAAGGTGACAAACAAGAAGCAAAGTAATGTCCCCACCCCTCCCATTGTGGGGGCAGGTGGGGGCCTGACTGGGGAGAAGCTTTTACATTAAATCAACTTCAGAGCTGTGATTAATCTAAGACATGAGATTATGTGTGTAAACTAAAGTGGCCAAACACTTGTGACAGTCCCAGTAAGGCCCCCCAAGGATGTCCGTGTCCTAATCTCCAGAACTTGTGTGACTATGTTCCCTCATATGGCAAAAGAGACTTTGCAGATGTGGTTAAGGATTTCTGAGATCAGGAGATCACCCCAGATTAACTGGGTGGGCCCCACGGAATCGGCAGAATCCACAAGAGCAGGGAATCTCTGTCAGCCTCGGAGGACTGGGGAGGAGAGAGTTTGGGAAGGACGTGACCCACCACGGCTGGCTTCGGAGATGGGGGAAGAGGCCCTGAGTCAAGGAAAGCCGGCTGCTTGTGGCAGCTGGGAGCTCGGTGTGGCGGAGCAGGGAGGCTGCGAGGCTGGGAGGAGGAAGGGCGGCAGGAGGGCATTGCGGTGAGGCCCAGGGCCCAGAACCCTGTGGGCCACAGGACAGTGTCAGTTTTAGTCTAAGTACAACGAGAATCCACTGGTGGACTCTTCATTTTTTCAAGAAAATATTTCAGTAAGATAAATCTTAAAGCTTGACAAAAACCCAACAGAATCTAGAGAAAAAAAAAAAAACTCAGTAAAAAAAGGTGGTGGGGGGTAGATTTGGGAAGAAATCAGGCAATGACTGACTCCAGGGTTTCTGGGGACATGACAGAAAGGGAGGAAAAGGGGCAATTCTTGGTTTTATCTGCTTTCTCTGTAGCGCCTGCTTCTCGGACATGGAAATGGATCCAGAGGGGTCTGCACCAAACCTTGACCTGAACCTGGGGTGTCCCACCAGGAGGACATGAACCTGACCCAGCTGGGGTCCCTCCTGGGCTGTCTGAGGCCTCCTAAGCACCGGGCTCACCCCATAAGCAAGGAGCTCCCAGCCCAGCCCAGCCCTTCCCGAATTCGTCTCCGCACCGAATGGCCAGCGCACCTGTCTGAGTGCTCAGCCCTCACGGGCAGGGGTCTCTCCAGAAGCAGGTGGGAACCGGATGGTGCCCGACAGGAGGCGGCTTTCCTTCCTCGCCTTCCTGCCTCGGCAGCCCCGCACAGGAGCGTTCTTGGACCAGCTCTGTCACTCATCTCTACTGCTGTCCAGCCCGCCCTGCTTCCCCAGGGGGTGAGGCGCAGCGGAGCTGTCCCACGGGGCGGTCCAGCACTCGCTGTCTCCTCGGCCCCACATCCGTCACCCCTCCACCAGACTCCGGGCACACAGCACAACCCCATCCCGCTGGGACCTTAACGCCAAAGGTCAGCCGTGTGGACAAAGGGGCCGGTCAGGGCTGCGAGGGAGAAAGGACGGCCTTCTACAGGGAGGGAAGAGAAACAGTTGCACACACGGAGGAGGAGGAGAATAAACATTTTGTGGCCGGCTCTCTCTCCTAAGGAGAGACTCCAACATACTTTGCCTCCCACATTGTAACCGGTTCCCGGCGTGGCCCTTCCCTGGCCGGGCCGGGCCAGGCTGGGCTGGGAGTGGGCGGGTGGGGAGGTCTCAGCAATGCAGGCTCTTGCCCAGGACCCGGGACTTTGTGGGAGACCCCGATAACCTACGCGGCGGCCTCCGAAAGGCACTGGCCTGCTGGAGAGTGCAGCATCGCTCCTTTCAGGCCCAGGCCTTGGGTGGGACGGTGCTCGCAAGCAAGAGCACTGAGGTGGCAGAGTGACAGCTCCCTGCCCCGACAGCCCTGCAAGGGGGGCGTGGGGGCGTCGCAGTCAGGTGCTGCCGGCTGTGCAGGCAGCAGCCACGTGAACCAGTGCGCGATCTCAAGTCCACGCAGGGCCGAGTCCGCACCCCACCCCAGCAGACAGCGGCCACACACGCTCGTCCTTTGTGCAAACGCCAGGCAGTTTCCACGTCCAGGCACGTGAAGGTCCTCCCGGGCCCTCTTTCCTCTCACACTTCCATTTTCACAGAGCAAGTAGTGACTTCGATCCGAGGCCTGTTCCAGGATCCCAGGTGCTTTCTGTTACTGTTTAAAACCTGTATATCCCACACCTGGAACCAGAGTTGTGGTTTCAATTCTAACTTTAAATCTGTCTTAATGACATGTCTTAGGATTCAGATGAAAAAGAAAAAATACTCCTGTGCCAAAGAAAATAGCTCAGCACTCAGAGGCTCTAGAAAGGAATGTGGAGCTGAATCCAGCCTTACCTGCAACGCCTGGCCCTCTGCCCTGGAATTGGTCAGGACACCCCCGTCCCCACCCTCCAGCTGCAGTCTCTTAATGGCCACCTGCAGATTCAGCTCCACCCACGGCTCTGGAAACAACCTGCCTCTTAAAAGAGGAGCTACAAAGGCTTTTGAACCCACGCTCTCAGCCCTGGCTCCGACCATCCAGTGGTGTCCCCTCGAGACCTCACATGCAGCCTCTGGGAAGTGGGACTTGTGCCAGCTAAGAGCTGGGGACCTTGTCTCCATGGCAGCTGAGCACCTGTCCTCTCGCTCTGCCCTGTGCCTGTTCCTCTTTGACGGGAGAGCCCACTTCACTCCCCACAGACGGTCATCCTAGTCCTGGAAACCCGCCCTTGCTCTTGTCCTTGGGAGGCCTCTGAATGCTTCACGTCCTCAGACATTCACCTTTTGCATGATGGTGGGTCCCCGCGGCCACACTCTGCCCAGCATCCGCCGGACTCCAGCACCCCTGGCGTCCTGCCTTATGAACACTGAGCTCCAAAATGAATTCCCAAACGCTCTCCTGGGGGTGAGGGAGGCTTCGTGACTGCCTATCCCAGCTTCTAGGGCCTCTGCCTGTCCTCTGAGTGCACACAGTTCTCAGACTGCCGCGTCGGACCTCACACGTTCGACAACATGCCTGAAAAATGCTTTCTTGCTTTTCAGCTATTTATTGCTGTGAATCTACATTCTCCTACCTAACTCAAATCAAGATGCCCTGAAGGTCAGAAATGACTGATACCCATCTAGAGGATCAACTGAAACTGTATATATCCATGCTGCAACCAAATATTCAAATGCTTTCCAACAAAAAGCAGGCACAACAAAGTCATTAAAAGGTTAATTAACTTTAAAATTAACAAGTAGTTTTCATTTTTTGAAATATTAAGTGCATAGCAGTTAAATTTTTACAAAATGTACATTTTTAAGTATATCTAATTGAAGTTTCTTGAATGAGGCCTTATTTGATTATAGCTAAATTAATGCGGCCTTCCAACATGAAAAGGTTCCCCACCCCTGGTATAAATCTTTGTGACCCTGGGTTAGGCAATGATTTCACAGAAAAGAAAGGAAAAGCATAAGAAAACAAAGAAAGAAACAGAAAAAATTGGACTTCATCAAAATAAAAAAACTTTTATGCTTCAAAAGATACCACCAAGTAAGTGTAAAAACAGCCCACAGAATGGGATAAAATATTTGTGAACTATATAAAGTACTTGTATCTAGACTATATAAAGAACTCCAACTCAATAATAAAAAACAAATAGCCCAATTAAGCAATGGGCAAAGGAGTTGAATAGACATTTCTCCAAGAAGGTATACAGATGGCCAATAAGCACACGAAAGGATGCTCAACATCCTTAGGCATCAGTAAAATCAAAAGCACAATGAGTTACCACTTCACACACACTAGGTTGGCCAAAATTAAAACAAACAGATAATAACAAGTGTTGATGAGGATGTGGAGCAATTGGAACCCTCATACATTGCTGATGAGAATGTAAAACGTCTCCCCCACTTTGGAAAACAGTTTAGCAGTTTCTTACAAGGTTACACCCAGAGATACAACATGGCCCAGCAATTTCATACCTAGGTACATACTCAGGAATATATGATGAAACCTATGTCCATACAAACACTAAAACGTTCATTGTGGCATTATTCCTAATAGCCAAAACAATGGAAACATCCTAAATGTCCAATGACTGATAAATGGATAAACAAAATATAGTATATCCATACAATCAATTATTATTCAACAATGAAAAGGAATTGTCTTAGTCTGTTCAGGCTGCTACAACAAAATACATGCCGGGCGTGGTGGCTCACGCCTGCAATCCAAGCACTTTGGGAGGTCAAGGTGGAAGGATTGCTTGAAGCCAGGAATTTGAAACCAGCCTGGGCAACATAGTGAGACCCTATCTTTACAAACAATAAAAAATAGGCTGGCTCGGTGGCTGGCGCCTATAGTCTCAGCTACTCAAGAGGCTGAGGCGGGAAGATCACTTGACCCCAGCAGTTCAAGGCTGCAGCTGCAGTGAGCTATCACTGAGCCACTGCACTCCAGCCTGGGTGACAGAGTGAGACCCTATCTCTTAAAAAGAATACCGCAGGCCGGGCGCGGTGGCTCACGCCTGTAATCCTAGCACTCTGGGAGGCCGAGGCGGGTGGATCGCTCGAGGTCAGGAGTTCGAGACCAGCCTGAGCAAGAGTGAGACCCCGTCTCTACTAAAAATAGAAAGAAATTATATGGACCACTAAAATATATATATATACAAAAAATTAGCCGGGCATGGTGGTGCATGCCTGTAGTCCCAGCTACTCGAGAGGCTGAGGCAGTAGGATCTCTTAAGCCCAGGAGTCTGAGGTTGCTGTGAGCTAGACTGACGCCACGGCACTCACTCTAGCCCAGGCAACAGAGTGAGACTCTGTCTCAAAAAAAAAAAAAAAAAGAATACCGCAGACTGGGTATCTTATAAATAACAGAAATTTATTTCTCACAGTTCTGGAGGACGGCAAATGCAAGATCAAGGCGCTGGCAAATTTGGTGTCTGCTGAGGACCTACTTCCTGGTTCATAGACGGCACCTTCTCACTGTGTCCTCACATGGTGAAAGGGGCCAGGGAGCTCTCTGGGGCCTCTTCCATAAGGGCACGAATCCCACTTATGACCTAATCACTGCCCAAAAGGCCCCACCTCCTAATACCATCACCTTTGGGGTTACGATTTCAACATAGGAGTTTTGAGGGGACACAAACATTCAGACCACAGCAGGAATAAGTACTGACACACGCTGCAACATGGGCAAACCTTGAAAATGTTATGTATGCTGAGTTTAAAAAGCCAAGCACATCGGGTCATATATCGTATGATTCCACTGATATGAAATGTCCAGAATAAGTAAATCCCTAGAGACAGAAAGTAGACTTATGGTTGCCATGGCCAGGGGGAGGAGGAAATGAGGGTAAGTAACCAATAACTGTCTGAGATTTTGGGGGCATAACTAAAATGTCACAACATTGGATGATGGTTATGGTTGCACAATTCTGTGAGTATACTAAAAACCACCGCATTTTACACTTTTAAACAGGTGAACTTTGTAAAGCTGTTAAAAAAAAAAAAAAACAAGCGAAGGCTCCAACCAAAGGGGACCTGATTCAAGTGGACCATGAACATGGAGTGGCGGGGGGTCGGGGGGGGCAAGTGCTTCCTGGACTTGGAGCCCTGCCCTGCCACCGTCCAGTTTCTCTTTGTCCATTAAGCTCTCTGTGTTGCTGTTTCCTCAACACATGCGCACATACAACTACAGTAACAGCTGACATCTATCAAGAGCCTCGACGGCCAGGCACTGCGCTTAACCATTCACACGGACTATAGTGTTTATGCCTCCTGGTGACCTCACACAGTGGGTACCATGTTACAGCTGAGGAAACAGAAGTCCAGAGAGGTTAAACAACTTGCCAACAGTTACACGGCTCACAAGTGACTGGGCTGGAGTTCAAACCCACCGGCACACAAGTTACTAACGCTGTGTCATTCCCTGCCAAGCAGCCCCCTTCCGCTCCAGCACTCTTGGGCCCCAGACTTAGCACGAACTATCAATACATACTTAGAATATTTTTCCTTCAACCTTTGTACGCAATGAAAACTTGTTCACATTCCCGCCAATTCTTTTTTAGTATTTCTCTAGTCCCAAATTTATTGAATTACTTGTTTTTAAGGTTTTTAAATCCTCAATGTTTTGAAACTGCCTTTGCCCTCTTATAAAAATTGAGCTTCAGTGGATAGTTCTAGACAGAGAGGCCAGCTGGCAGAGTCTGATGGATGGTGTCTGCCCTACTGCAAAATACTTGGCTCAGTGGTATCTCCAAACTCTCCTCATAAAATAGAACCGGGCCGAAATCCCTGCTTGTTTCCTCGGTGAATACCTCAGCCCCGCTGATCTCCGGATCACCAGGTAGGCGTCCACCGCATAGCAAAACAGCCACCAGAAGCAGGCGCTGTACAACAGCTGGATCCACATCTGTAATCAACAAGAGCCCAGCATCAAAGCACCACGCGCTGCCCAGCCCACCCGTGGAATAAAGCAGCTGACGTCAGGAAGCAGCCCAGGAAAGCTCTCGGGACACGTGTGGGCGCAGACCCTGGAACCAAGGGGAAGACGTGGCCTGGGTGTGTGTGCTTGTCCTGTCTCCTCAGCCAGATTTGACTAACGAACTCCACCTTCTGGCCCACTTGTACGCTCGGCAGGTGAAGGTCTAAGATGTGCGGTTTAAACTGGTATGAAGGTTCACGGGGGCTTTGAACTGGAAGCTGCTTTTCTGAGAACGAATTAGTACGGGCAGGAAAGACTCAGAACGTCCTTTCAAGTAGAAGGCGAAGGGAGTGTTCAAAACAAGATCAAGGCCGGGCGCGGTGGCTCACGCCTGTAATCCTAGCACTCTGGGAGGCCGAGGTGGGTGGATTGTTTGAGCTCAGGAGTTCGAGACCAGCCTGAGCAAGAGCGAGACCCCATCTCTACTAAAAATAGAAAGAAATTATATGGACAGCTAAAAATATGTATAGAAAAAATTAGCCGGGCATGGTGGTGCATGCCTGTAGTCCCAGCTACTCGGGAGGCTGAGACAGGAGGATCGCTTGAGCTCAGGAGTTTGAGGTTGCTGTGAGCTAGGCTGAAGCCACGGCACTCACTCTAGCCTGGGCAACAGAGTGAGACTCTGTCTCAAAAAAAAAAAAAAAAAAAAAAAAAAACACAAGATCAAGATGTCTCGTTATCATGGGCTGAAACAGATGCTCCTTCGTCGGGGAGGGAGGCAAGGAAGGTGGCCACTCTGCCACAGAGCAGGCAGTCAACACCGCATCAGTGTGCGTAGGCACGCACTTCGCGTCACTCCCTTGAGCATCACATAACATATATGTGTGTGTCTGTGTGCATGTATAATGTATACTTATTTATTTAATGATTTGTTTATATGTTTGCATACTCTAATCTATTTAAATATATATTTCATTAAGCGAAATACATCCAATATGTTGATAACTTTTTTTTTTTTTTTGCCAGCTGGATTTGACTGTGGCTCTATTTCAGGCAAGGTGCACGTGTGTGCTGAGGGGTGGAGGTGGGGGAACAGCACCCGAGTGCGCAGCAGCCCGTGGAAGGTTTGTTAAAACCCAGATGGCTGGCTGCGTTCCTGATCAGTAGGGCTGGGGCAGGGCCTCAGAATCTGCATTTCCTACAGACTCCCTGAAGTTGGTGCTACTGGGCTTTGAGGCCCACAGCGCACACCTTGAGCACAGGTAGGGGGGAGGGCGGACAAAAGGGGGTCGGCTTACCGCACTCCCCACGCAGAAAGTAGCAGGCCAAACGTCTGTTCCGTTCACATCGGAGATGCTTTCAACGAAATCTGGGCATGCTAACCACACCGTAGACCGGATTACAATACCTGAGAGAGAGTTAGATGGTACTTTGTATCTGATACTAATTCAAATCTAAAGCTGACTTGTTGCTTTGTAAAAATGATTGATAGGTAGATAGATAGTAAGAAGGTAGGAGGAGTGAATGAAGCAAGAAAGAAAGGAAGGAAGGAAAAAAGGGAGGGAGGAAGGGAAAAAGAACAGAAGAAGAAAAGAAAGAGGGAGGGAGGAGGGAAGAAAGAAAGAAAGAAAGAATATGTATATTGGTGCATGCAGAGAGAGAACAAAAGAAGATTGAGTTACTCAGAAAGTAACTCCTACAGCAGCAAAGCAAACCTGGGCACTTTGATTTCAACTTAAACCACTGTTAGCCACAGTCTCATCCCCAAATTTCTTTGTTTACTTGGCATTACAAAACCACTATGCGACTAGCAATCTATTTCTCAGCTGCATTTTTAATGTCCACGTTAATTATTCCTCATATAAAAAAGAATCATTCAAAAAGCACAATTTGGAAGTTTTAATATATAGTTCCTTCATTCTTTTTAAAAATACATTTAAGATTTTCACAAATTAGGTCTCAATAATTTGCTTCTAATATTTATTATTTGTGAGTTCCCCTTGCTATTAGACACAAATATCTAACACTCAAAACAGTACACACACTCATGGAATATATTATGGTACTTTGTTAGGTAATGCAATACTTTTTGTTTAAACTTGTACTATGTAACATACTGCTAAAGGAAAACTGTAAACAATACAAAGCTATACACTATATATTAGTGTATACCGGTATACATGTAACACACTACTTGACATGCACTATGCAATACACTATTGAACACACACCATGTAATACACTGCTGAACACATATTGTGTAATATAGTACTAAACACACACTGTGCAATACACTACTGAACAGGTACTAGGTAATACACTGCCAAACACTATATAATACACTGAGCAATACACCACCAAACACACACTATGCAATACACCACCAAACACACACTATGCAATACACTACTAAACACATACTGTGTGATACACTATTAAACATAAACTGTGTAATACACTACTAAACATACACTATGTAACACACTACTGAACACACACTATGCAATACACTACTGAACACATGTAATACACTACTGAACACATACTGTGTAACATACTATTAAAAAGACACTATGGAATACACTACTGAACTCATTATATAGTACACCACTAATAATATACTATGTAATACCCTACTAAACACAAAGGATTTACTACACTCGTGAACACATACTATGTAATATGCCACTAAAGGACAACTGTGGTAACTAAAAAGCTTAAGATATATCTTCTCATTATCAAGCCACTGCTAACAAAAAAATTCCTTTCTTCTGTATAGCACCTTAAAATTTTCAGCATATAGCACTCCTTTGAGCTTAAGGAAAGCCCAATGCAGTACGCATTCAAATTTCTTATTTTTCCGTAAGGGGTCCCGACCATGCAGCCCTCTCCTGACTTCCACTTCTGCCCATTTGCCCACAACGTCATCACTGCCCTTCTAAAGCTAATGGATATGCAAGTATTATTTGCTAGCCATTAAAAGATGTTTAGGTACATCTTATTTCCAGACATTCAAGTTATAGAAACTAAATTACTATGAAGACGCTTTTCCAAAGTGATTTAGTAGAACCAGGAAAAAAAACAATTTTGATTGACTTGTCCTGTGCCAAAATGATTTTATCCCTAATGGAAAGGGAATGTTGCTTCCTCGTCTCATTCCTCACGTCTGAGAAAGCAACTTGAGGTTGCACAGAATTATTTGAAGTCAAGGTTCTTGAGTGTCTCCAGTCAAATCTTTGTCACTTTGGGCATAGAACAGGACAGGACTGGGCCCTGGGACACATAGCCACCTGTGCCCAGACACCTGCTCAAGGTGGTGTACAAAGGGCAGTTAACATATACTTAACAGCCTTTGATTCAAGGACAAACATTACTGGAAAATACATTTTCAAAATGGTCAGCACCCATCAGCCAATTGCAAAGGGTGGACAGTATTTGGATCCTGATTTGAACAAACCAACTGTAAAATAACCTTTTTGAGACAAATGGACATACCCTGATAATATTAAGGAATTGGTTTTAATTACTTGAAAGTGATAATGATATTAGAGATATATATGTTTAGAGTTCTTATGTTTTAGAGCTCTATACTGAGATCTAAATGGACGAAATGATACGAAGCCTGGGATTTGCTTCAAATTAATCCAGTGAGGAGGGTGATGAGGGATGTGGGTGAAGCTGGATGATGGGTACAGGGAAATTCATTACACTTGCTTCTATATAATATACTACATTTATGTATATTGGAAATTTTCCAAAATGAAAAGTTAAACAAAATGGCAAAATCTAGCTTAGAGGTCTATAAAAAATGTCATGCTATAGTTTAAAGCAGATGTTGGCAAACTTGTTCTGTAATGGACCAGACAGTAAATATTTTCAGTTTTGTGGGCCATACTTTCTCCATCCAACGTTCAGTCTGCCCTCCTAGGGCAAAAGCAGCCCTAGACAATGCATAAGTGCACGTGCATGGCATAGCTTCGTACCCATGAAACTTTATTTATGGTCACTAATATTTAAATTTCATGTATAGTCCCATGCCAGCAAATATCCTTCTTATTCTGATTCTTAAAAACATCTTAAAATGCTTGTAATCCTAGCATTTTTGGAGGCCAAGGTGGGAGGATCACCTGAGGTCAGGAGATGAAGACCAGCCTGAGCAAGACTGAAAGCCCGCTCCACAAAACATAGAAAAATTAGCGGGGGGGGTTGAGGAGGGTGCCTATAGTCTCAGCTACTGGGAGGCTGAGGGAGGAGGATTGCTTGAGCCCAGGAGCTTGAGGCTGCAGTGAGCTATGATCAGACCACTGCACTGTAGCCAGGGCGACAGAGTGAGACTCTGTCTCAAAAAAAACAAAACAAAACAAAACAAAACCTTAAAATCTAAAACTATTCTTAACTCATGTAGAGGAGTGGCAGCAGGATTTGACCTGGGCGCTGCAGTTTGCACGCATGTGGTGTGCAAACCAAACCTAAAAGGCCTGGACAGGGAAGGGGTTCAGGTTAAAAAACACTCTGGAAAGACCATACAGCGCAAAATAGAAAGGCGCGCGCGTGCGCGCACACACATATACACACACACACACACACACACACACAGTGTTAACTGTTAGGCTCTCTCGGTGCAGTTAAGCAAAACCCACTGCTTAACTGCGCTGTCTGAAGTTTCCCTATATCAAACACAATAAACTTGTCTTTAAAATCTCAACGTCCCTTGGACATGAATTTTACCGACCATCTTGCTTTGCAGAATCACCTGGTCGTCCCGGTCGGGGATCCCTAGAGAACGGCCTCCAGCTTCCAGCGTAGGATCCCTGCCCCACCCAAGGGCTGTGCCCTCCCGGGACACCCGTCACTTCTCAACTCCGGGGCCGCGCGCCCTCCCCGGACACCCGCCAGGTCCAGCCCCGTGGGCCGGCGCCCTTACCCAGGCAGCCGAGCACGTCGCAGACGGCGGCGGCGCGCAGGATGCGGACCGAGGCCGGCGGGGAGATGGCGGGGGCCCCGGGACCCACGGGCCGGCGCCGGGGCAGCAGCTGCAGGAGGCTCAGCGCCAGGCCGAGCGCGCCGCTGCCCAGACACAGTGCGTGGAACGCCCGCGGCTGGAAGCTCAGCACGAGCTGCGTGGCCGCGTCCCGCGTGGGGCAGCAGAAAGTCCCCAGGCGAGGAGAGGCCATGGCCCTGCTGGGGGAAGCGACGCGGGAATGCCAGGACCCCGCCGGCCGCCTGGGTCATGTGCTGGGCGGGCCGGGGGCATCACGCGCCCTGCTCTCCCCCTCCACCCCAACGCCCCCCCCCCGCCCCCCGCGCTTGCAGAAAAGGCGCCAGGCGCGGTGGGGGCCCCTGTGCCCTCCGCAAACGCCACGAGGCTTCACGAGGGTGATGCTTGGGCGGTGGAGGAGGGGGAGAAGAGGGAGGGAGGGGAGAGGGGAAGGGGGAGGTCTGTAAGGTCAGCTTTCTCCCCATTCACCAAGGCTTCCTGGTGGTTTCATTCTCCAGCGTCTAGAGCCCCAAACCTGCCATCTCCTCTTAACTGGTCTTACTAGAAACACAGGCCTCACGAGCCAGATCTTTCCTATTTAGGATTCTGACCTCCTGATCTTGATGCCTTTCAGGCACCAGAACATGTTCACACACTGTGTCGGATGCCTATAAATGCCTGTAAGTAGCGACTGTTGTTAAAATAGCGCAGTGCTTGTTTATAGCCCCTCTCATTGGTGGAAACAACTCCACAGAGGTAGGATTTTCCTTTACAGTTAACAAAAGAACCACTAAAATCAATTTTTTTAATTTTTAAATTTAATCAATCAATTAATTAATTTTTTGGAGACAGGTTCTTGCTCTGTTGCCCAAGCTGGAGTGCAGTGGTGTCATCATAACTCACTGCAGCCTCAAATTCCTCCTGCCTCAGCCTCCCAAAGTGCTAGAATTACAGGCGTGAGCCACTGCGCCCAGCAAGATCAATCTGAAAGAAAGGAAAAACTACTTAACACACACACACACACACACACACACACATTTTGCACCTTAACTTTCAGTTCTGTTCCATTTTTACTCAGCTGCAACACAGTAAAGTTTCTGACACTCTAAATTAGCTTTCAGAAGCAATCCTCTGTGAAAAAAAAAAAAAAGCTATTCGAGTTTATTCAGATTTTTCATAATTGTGTTAATTTTTGTTTTCTTACACATTGAAAATCTTGCTTTATTCTATACACATGAGTTTCAAAACAATATCAGTATTAATGATAACAATAAGCATACTGAGTGATGTTTAAAAAAAGTTCTTCAATGAAAATACAAATGCCCCTCTAGATTATGGCATTTATTTTTTATATAAAAAATTTTTATAAAAAAAATTTCACATCTATCATATTATCATCATCCATAAACCTAATAGGCTCATTTTTGACCACAAATGAGACACCTTTCCTCCTCCTCTACCCCGGTAAAATGGGCCCCTCTCCAGGTTTTTTTCAATCAGCCAAAGCTAAGGTGTCCCCATTGTTTCCATGGGCTCTTCTCCCTGCCCTCCCACCAGGGCGGCTCAGCTAAACTTCCACCAGCAGTCCTGCAGTTTTAAGGAAGGCAAAGTGTGTGCTCAGCACTATGCCGTCTTCCTCTGGGGACCCCAGGACTGGGCTTCCGTTGGGACCCCGTGGAGGGCAGACTGGAGGCTCCAGTGCCAGACAGGAAGCAGAGCTGTCTTTAACAATGGGCTGCAAATGCCACCACTTCAAAGGAATGGAGACCTGGCACGTCTATAAATGCAGCCTGTTCACACTGCGTCTGCCCTGACAGAAGTCAGAACAGACCAACATTTTCAAAAACCTTAACAGCTCTTCTGCATTACACATTCAGTTGTCAAAACAGCAGAAAGCACCATAGAACTACTTCCCAAATGTTGATATTGTAAAGCATGAATCCTGATATCTAATTTGGACAGTTGATCGCTCTTGGTAAGCAGAGGTTGCTTCTGGAGGTTACTGTAATGGAATGTGCTTTACAAGATAAAAATGGAAAAGGAGTGTCTGTACGCTTGCCCAAATGCCAGGGGCTTGTGTGGCCAATGCACTCAAACAGGTGGTGCATTCCAACTCAGTTTTATGTCCACCTCTCTGCTTCCCACCTGCAAACCTGGGGGTGCTTGCCGGGGGCTCTGGCTGGCTCCAGTGCGAGTGTTCAAGGACCTGCCTCCCACAGGGGTAAGTAGTCAGAATCTCCTTGGGGAGGAAATTGCTGCAAATGCAGATTCCTAGGCCCACGTTGGAAGTTGACTATGCTAAAGGTGGGCCCCCGAGCAAACGTGCAGAAGCATGGATATAAGACTAAATTTTTAAAAATCTGTCATCAAAGTAAGAAGGAACTTGAAATTAGCATGAGAAATAAAATGGAGGTGGTGACAGAAACTTTTCATGAAACAGGACAGCTATAAATACAAGAAAAGTAGATGAGTTACAGCAAACACACACAGGCACACATGCATACACACACAGTTAGGAGGGGGAAACATTATACAAAGATGGTGCTGCTGAGCGTATTTGTGCAGTGATAGTCAGTCTCCAAGTCCATGAACGTGCATCCGTTTGCCCACCACTCTCGCCTGAGCAGATGCACCAGCTGCTGGGAGGTGCTCAGTGGGTTTCTCTCCCAGGCAGCTTATTTTTCACAGCGAGTCCCCAACATCCACATGTCTCAGCCGAAAGGACTGAGTTCATGGTGAAAATCTCAGTTATCCTACAGAGTCCCATAGATGAAATGACTGGGACAGACAAGGGTTGCCACAGCCTAAGTGAGGAGACTGTTATTCACAATAATCTGAATTTAAATAATAAAATAATTTATGGAGCGTGGGCAGGCACTATGCTCTGAAGTTTACATTTTGTATTTGGAAGGAGCCATACAGGTGGGTTTTACTGATACTTAAACTGATGTAGACAATACATAAGTGAATGGGTATGGCTGTGTTCCAATAAAAATTTATTTACAAAATAGGCAAAGGGCCGTAGGGTAGGTTGTAGCTCCTAGAAGCCTACCAACTGAGGCTCTGGCTTACCTAGCAGCTGCTCCAAAGGGTTAGGCAGCTAACTGGGAATTGCAGCGGGTTAACACCTAATGGGGCAGGCAAACAGAATCCAGTGAGAGAGTGGAAGTGGGAAGTCGCTGGCAGATAAATTGCCCGTCCTTCCTTCCTCTTTATGGACGTGTGCGAGGAGTGGTTCGTGACCACCAGCTCAGCTTCTTGGGAATCTTGTGGCCAGTTCATAAATACACTGCTCCCATGTGCTTTCCTCCTTCCCTGACTCACTTCCCTTTGTCTTCAGTCCTGTAGTCCTGGGACCTGACCCCAATAAAGCTTTGGCACAATGTGCCTTAAGCTCTGTGCACTAAGCAGCCCAGGCTCAGACAGCTGCCTTCCTGATAAAGAATTTCAGCTGCTTGGGCCACAACCTCCTTCCTGTCCATCCGAGGACCAGCAGCATCTTTGCTTTTCAATTCAGTTCAATTCAACAGAAATGTATTGGGTACCATATGCAAGCTGATTGAGCAACAATTAAGAGATAATCTGTGATCAATAAAGGGAGTGTTACCAGACCTTAATGAAGAAGAACACCAAAAGAGCAAAGGCATTGCCAACCCCAAATAAACTAACCAGTCATAATTATGAGAAAAGTGGACAGGGTGGAAAAAGATAGGGAATGAGTATGGTTTAAAATTAAATTGTATTATACTTTTTAAAAATAGGGAGACACCTGAAATGACATCAGGCCTGAGAACAGTACTTGTCAAGCTTTCTTGTGCATTCACTTGCAGATCTTGTGAAAACGTGGGTCTGATGCAGGATGTCTGGGGTGGGGCCCAAGGCTCTGCATTTCTCACCGCCTCCCAGGAGACCTGGTGGCTGTCGGCCTGTGGCTCCTACTTGGACTAGCAAGGCCCTAGGGCTTGTATCTCGCCCTGAAGCACAAAGGGCACTCCCAGGTCAGATTTGAATTTGGGGAGGGCTTGGTTCAAAACTGATGCAGAAAAATTGATTAGCACCCAACCAAGCCAAGGCACATTCCCAAAGCAAAGGATGAGTCAGCGAGAGAGGTGGCGGTCTGCGAATGACAAGCAGCCGCCTTCCTCTTGGGGTCTGAGTGAGAAATGCTTGGGACTAACCCAAGACAGAGTCAGGATGCTGGCAGGAAAAGGGAGCAAAGGGAAGAGGAGGATGACAGATAAGGGCTGGGAGCGACAAACACAAGTGACTTGTGTCAGAAACAGAGGATGTCCTGACAATTTTCTCAGGTTGAAACTTATGGGAGAACTTCCATCCTGGTCTAGATAAAACAGGAAGCCGGCATTGTGTGAGCTCCTGGAGAAGCTCTTCCTGCTCTGGGGAGCAGTTCCCTGCCCTCCGTGGACCAAGCCCATCACTCACCATCCCAACTCCTCACACACCAGTTTAAATGCTTTCTCAGTGAATGTCAGCCGGCCAGTTGTCAACTGTGAGAATAAAGCTCAAATGAAAGGCAAGACAGGCGTTGTCTCTCAGCGATTCAATTTTCAACTCACAGCCAAAGTTCCTGGAACACATTCCATCCCTTCCATAGGAATGAATGAGTGGTAACAGTCAGATGAAGTAAATGTACCAAGAGTAACAGTTTTTGTATAGCTCAGAGCTGAAACTGGCATTAGTGATGGAATAAACACCAAGTAGAAAGAAAAGGAAACAAAATATATTAAAAGTTGATTGTGATATGAGTAGCAAATGCTATTATTTAAAATGTTTAACAACTAAGAGAATAGTGCCACAAATAAACAGACAAGCAGAAACTATTAAAGACAGTTCAGTGTTTACTTAAGTTACTGCCAAGTGAAGTATTTTACGTGTAAATTCACATGTTGTGCTTTTTCCGGATGTGCATGAAAGCATAAATAATTCTACATTCCTTCATGGTAGGAAACAATCCTCACATTTGCATACCTAAAGACATTTCCCTACCATTCTCTAAGACAAGGAATGTCAGAGTTTCAGTTCAGTTCACCTTATTCTATAGGCTGGCATTTGGACTTTTCAGCTCAAAAGGAGAGAAGTTTTTAATGGAAATTTCCAACACCCAAAAAGGAATGTAATGATTTTGAGACCTGATGATGCTCAGCTATGTATTTGAGCTCTGTTGATGAACACTGAAGGCCCATCGAAGGCAAACTCTCACATAAATCTGCTCTCTTTGGAGTGGCTTTGAAAGTACCCACACACACACAAACACACACACACACACACACACACACCCCTTTTGTTTGAATGTATATACAAAATTAACTCTTAATAGAATTGTAGAAAAATCATATACCCTTCATTGACAGCCAAATTGAACTTAGAAAAAAAGTTTTATTTGTGCTTTTAAGATATGAATGATGGAAATGATTTGTTCAAACGTCAATAAATCCATTCCACCTTGAAACGTCCTTAATGCACAGATGTTCTTGAATATTCTGCCTCCTGCTAAAGTCAAAAGACATGAACACCATCAGCAGGGTAGGATGCAGTGTTTATTGGCAGGATGCAGTTCCTGGTGGGCTGTGGGCTGCTTCGTTTCTTTTCTTTTTTTTTTTTTTGAGACAGAGTCTCACTCTGTTGCCTGAGCTAGAGTGCCGTGGTGTCAGCCTAGCTCACAGCAACCTCAAACTCCTGGGCTTGAGCAATCCTCCTGCCTCAGCCTCCCGAGTAGCTGGGACTACAGGCATGTGCCACCATGCCCGGCTAATTTTTTCTATATATATTTTTAGATGTCCATATAATTTCTTTCTATTTTTAGTAGAGACAGGGTCTCACTCTTGCTCAGGCTAGTCTCGAACTCCTGAGCTCGAACCATCCGCCTGCCTCGGCCTCCCAGAGTGCTAGGATTACAGGCATGAGCCACAGCGCCCGGCCAAGAAAGGGTGTTAACATTACCTGACTGCCCTTTGTGGGCTGGAACATCAGGTGCTCCATGTGCAGTGTCTTGCATGACTCTCCCCACCCCCCCCCCCCCGCCCCCTGTGGCTCATTTGTTTTGTCCCTTTTTTATGTATCAGACGCCAGAGGAGGTGAAGGAATGTGTCCAGGGACACAGAGGCAGGGAGTTGAGAATCAAACCGGAGCAGATTAGGCCATGAGCACTTCCTCAGGAGGGGCCCCGGAGATGCACGCCCAGTCACCACGAGTGCACGTGAGCTGATCAGACCCCGGAAACGTACCTCCTCACCCCACCCTATTGAAGCAACACAGAGTGCACTTTTTAGAAGTGGGAAGCAGGTCACAGATGGCAAATCGTGATGCCATGCTCGTTGCAACTGTGCTTCCAAGGCTGTGTGTGTGTGTGTGTGTCATGGGGTGGGATGATTAGGATGGACACGCATATATACATGTCACAGTTTTGAAATGCAATTTTACCTAATGTTTCCTTTTGAAGCATATTCTATGAATATACTAAAACGAGACGGCGATTTTTTCTAGGATGACTATATGCTTGGGAGTCCTCATTCACACAAGACTTTCAAATCTCACCTATTTAACAAAAAAAGGACTAAATCTGCTCATTAACCATAGACTGTGGCTGATTTTGAAATGACTGTTTCGCTGGCACTCAAGTGGCCGTGAGCAGGGAATAGGAAATCCACATTAACCTCAGGGACTTGGCTTGCGGTTAAGGCTGGTGTGTTGGCGGAGGGCACAGCCTTCCCCCAGCCCTCTCGTGCATGCTGCACAAACGCCGTCTGAGACGCTCGCTACGGCACACATCTCAGCATCAGGGGAACCTAACGGTGCTGATGTCCACGATGTGGATAAGCTGCTCCCCTGAGCAGAGCCTGATGGTTTAAATGTGGTGGCCCTCTCCCCCTACGTCTTTGGGTCTCACTGCTTTGCCCTGGGCTGCCCAGTCTGGCCACTTGCGTCCCCTTCCTGAGAAAGGCAGCCCACACCATGGCTGCTAGCAGGCTAACTAGCAAGCCACAGCGGTGGCCAGGCGCCAGCCCCGGCACCTCTCTGGGAGAGCAGCGGTGCTCACTCCACGCCCCCTCTGTGTGCTGACCTCCCGGCTCAGCCTCAGCTGAGGTCCTCCCAACCGCAAAGCCAGCAGGGCAGGATGGGCAGCGAGAGTGAGAGAAGATACACGCACATCGTCCACATTAACTCAGTGCTGCGTCTCCCCAGCTGGCAACCTGCCCGACACGCAGCCACCACCCGGCCTTTCCTCCTTTCTCGCTGTAGCTTTTCAATTGATTTAATCAGCAACGTGACCCGAGGTCTCAGGGACAGCCTGCCCAGTGACATACTGAGTGGCCACCACTGAATCAAAGTGACTTCCCATAGAACACCTTTGAATGGTAAAAACTACTATGCTAAAAATGTCAGCCAGGTAAACAACTATTATGTACCCAGAATAGTTAAAAATAAAAAATTTTTTAAAAAGTCAACCAGGAAAGGAGAAATTTTCACTGTGACATTATAGTGAAGAAATCTAGTCACCTGAGAATCACCACCTTACCCACACGATTTGCCACCACCAGTGATAAGTTGTGTGACGTCAAGGACCCCTGATGTGATGAAAAGGACACTCCACATCTGTAGAAATCATCCTCAAATCCCATAACACCAGGCTTATCAAGAGAAAGAGCTCATGGCCGGGCACGGTGGCTCACGCCTGTAATCCTAGCACTCAGGGAGGCCGAGGCCGGAGGATCGCTTGAGGTCAGGAGTTTGAGACCAGCCTGAGCAAGAGCAAGACCCTGTTTCTACTAAAAATAGGAAGAAATGGGCCGGGCGCGGTGGCTCACGCCTGTAATCCTAGCACTCTGGGAGGCCGAGGCGGGTGGATCGCTCGAGGTCAGGAGTTCGAGACCAGCCTGAGCAAGAGTGAGACCCCGTCTCTACTAAAAATAGAAAGAAATTATCTGGCCAACTAAAATATATATATACAAAAAATTAGCCGGGCATGGTGGCGCATGCCTGTAGTCCCAGCTACTCGGGAGGCTGAGGCAGTAGGATCGCTTAAGCCCAGGAGTCTGAGGTTGCTGTGAGCTAGGCTGACGCCACGGCACTCACTCTAGCCCGGGCAACAGAGCGAGACTCTGTCTAAAAAAAAAAAAAAAAAAAAAAAGGAAGAAATGATTTGGACAGCTAAAAAATATATATATAGAAAAAATTAGCTGGGCATGGTGGCACATGCCTGTAGTCCCAGATACTCAGGAGGCTGAGGCAGGAGGATTGCTTGAGCCCAGGAGTTTGAGGTTGCTGTGAGCGAGGCTGACACCAAGGCACTCTAGCCCGGGCAACAGAGTGAGACTCTGTCTCCAAAAAAAAAAAAAAAAAAAAAACAGAGAGAAAGAGGTCAGACAAACAAAATGGGGAACGTTCTACAAAATACCTGACCAGTTCTTCAAACTCTCAAGGTCATGACAAACAAGGGAAGACAGAGACACTGTCACAGAGCAGAGACATGACAATCAAATGCAGCGTGGGCCCCTGGATGGGATCCTGGGACAGAAAGAGGACATTAGCCATCAAACTGGGGAATCCAAATAAAGCCAGGAGTTTGGTTAACAGTAACATACCAATGGTAATTTCTTAGTTGTGACAAAAGTACCATAGCTATGAAGGTACCATCGTTTACACGCGGGGTAAAGCGTATACTATGTACTGTAATCTTGACGACGTTTCTATACATCTAAAATTATTCCAAAATAAAAATTTATTTTTGAAAAGGTAAATATTTCCTTTGGGACTTCCGTGCAGATAATTACACAAAAGTAAAGAATTATGATGACCAATTAATTTTTTAGAAACTTCCTAAGTCTGCTGTGCCACCTTTCGCACAGTTGTGTTCCATTACTTGCTTCCTGTTATTTTTTACTGTTAGTCGAATGTTTCCACATTCCTTGAAGTTTAGTAAAATAGGTTTGATTGAAGCAAGTATTTTGGCCAGCGGCCAGCGAAGAAATTCCTGAATCCGAATCAGCACTCCTCCAACACCGAGGATGCAGTGGTTTCAGTTTCCAGACCCCCTCCTTCCCTAGCAGAATTATGTCAACTCCGAGGATGTCTCCGTGGATGCACGCATGTGTGAGTGCGTGTGTGTGTGTGTGTGTGTGTGTGTAGTGGGGAGGTGGGATACGGGGTGGGAGGCAGGGTCACCACAGTGCCTGAGACACACCTGGGCATGTCCAGAAGGGCAGGGATGGACACCTGGGTGTGCAACGGACAGCCTCCCGGGCGTGACTCATGACGATCCAGTCAGGTTGGCTGGCCACATTCAACGTCAGCACCTCAGAGCCCAGGAAGAGAGAGCCGGAGAGCTCTGAGACTCTGCAGTGGCTCAGCCGCCTTCGGCTGGTACTCAAGCCTCACGGAGAGACATCTTGCAGTAAAAATAAAAAGCACCTCTTCAAGGTGCTCAAGAAGCCAAGACGACTGAATGCAATGGGGTTTCCTGGATGGGATCCTGGGACAGAGAAAGGACATTAGGGAAAAACTAAGGGACTCTGAATAGGTGGACGTCAGTGAATAATAATGTGCCCAGGTTGGTTTATTAATTGTGACAAATGTGCCTTCACAACGTAAGACGTTAATAGGTGCAAGTGGGTAGGGCGTGTCTGGAAACCCTACTGTCTGCTCCATTTTTCTGCAAATCTGAAACTGTTCTGCATTCATTTCCTGGGGCTGCTGCAGCAGATGACCACAAACTGGTGGCTTAAAACAAGAGTTTCTTCTCTCACAGTTCTGCAGGCCAGAGGTCCGAAATCAAGAAGAGGAGAAGGCTGTGTGACCACAGAGGCAAAGACTGGAGTGATGTGACAACAAACCAAGGAATGGCAGCTGCCATCAGCAGCCCGAAGGGACAAAGATTCTTCCCTGGAGATCCCAGAGGGAGCACGGCCCTGCTGACACCTGTATGTCAGACCAGAACTGGAGAGAAAACTTTTCTCTTGTTCTAAGCTACCATATTTCTGGTAATTTGCACACACAGCCCTAGGAAACTAACACAAAAGGCATCTTACACGCAACCTGCCCAAATGGACCTCCTTGCCTTCTCCCCGCTCCGCCACCACCACCCTGCTTCCAATCTTCCAGCTATCAGTGTCTCTGCTCAGTTACTGAAGCCAGACCCCAGGAGCTCCTTCTGAAACCACTCCCAACACACATGCACCCCACTGAATCCGTCTTCTAGCCCTCCACACCCACCCCAGCCTCCACCATCCACTGTCTTCCCAACAGCATCTGCCATTTTCACACCCTTGATCTCTGCTTGTGCGAGCCAGCCAACCTCTTCCCTATGCACCCCATCTCCTGCCCTCCTCCACTCCAAACCCTCCATCACCAGAAATCCCCCTTTGCCAGTGCACAGAGGGACACCTGGCTCTTCAAGTACTCAGCCTCCCCCAGTCCCCGCTCAGGCTGACGTTGTTTGCAGACCAGAGTCACCCCCTTCATTCCTTGGAAGTAGTCCCTGGCCGACTGCGGCCCTCTTCCACCGCTCCCGTTTCAGTGTCCGTGTGGATGCACCGCCTAGTTCCGTGGCCTCTCAGTGCCTGGACCGGTGATCTTGTCCTCCTTGAGCTCAGTCACCATGCCGAAGCCACACCTTGGTCCTCAACATTACTGGCGGCAGCAACAGTCCCTCCACCGTCTCTGGGCGTCCTTCCCACACGTCCAACGCCACATGGGCACAGGTCCTGCCTGTTTCCTTGCTGCCTGTCTCCAGCTCTGAGACACAGCCTGGTGCACCGTGCAGGGGCCTGGCAGGTTTGTGGAAGGAATGACCTCTGCTGGCCACCAGGCACCAGTGGGGCGTTACTTTGGACGTGGGAACAGCCTTTCCAAACCTGCATTTGACATTATTCTTCTGAGAAGTTTAATGAGAACTGTACTCACTGAGAGATTTCTACCTCCAGGCCTGAGGCTCCTGATAGACCTTCCAGTCTTTAAGGGACCACCCGATGAGCCCGCACCCCTCACTTCCTCTCCACCCCCAAGAGACAGCTCATTCTTGGCTTGGATGTGCTTTGAAATACTTCAGGAAAAAAGTGGGCGATGGCTCAAACAAGAATTCTACTTGTGTGTCCTTTTGAAATTTCCACAATGAAAAGTGAAAAATAAAAGATTTCACTTACGATTTTATTAATTCTTTTTCTTTTCTTCTAATTTTTCTCCTGTTGAAACTTTTGTAGCTAAAAGTGGCTTAGCACTTAATCGCTCTGTGATTTTCTTCATGAAATTTCATTTCTTTTTCCTCGTAGAGTTAATGTTTCATATTTCCTGCGACCTTAACATTCCTGGGCACCCCGCCCCCAGTGCTGGGGGAGCAAAAAGGGCTCTGGAAACACAGGTTCACTGGCTACTTTATTACAATGCAGAAAATAGCCAATGGCTTCCTAAAGCTACATTCTAAAATACAAAAACTTTGTTACAGTAGCTGCAGCTAAGTATTCTCTCTTATTAAGTACTCCTGATTTGAAAGTTACTTATTGATATGTATCTAAATGTATAATTATATAATATAGATGTTACATAATTTTATATATATATATATATATACATACGGAAACTTGGCCTTTATGTAACATATCTTTAAAAACAGCTTCATTGACATATAATTCATATATCACACATATAACATTTTAAAGAGCACATCCTACACGTAAAAGAGTCAGTACTTGGGCAGACCTCAGTGAGCATCCAGCTTGCTAAGATGAGCACAGCTGTCTCACTGGCAGGCTTCAGCCTCTTTCCTGTTTGGAAATTGGTGTCTGCAGATCAAGGGAATCTCTAAGGTGGCCAAGTGTCCCAAACATTATATCCGGCAGAGGAAAGTCAACACACCCACTCAGTGAGAACTACCCTCTGCTGCTCATCACTGGCTCCAGCAGAGGTTTGGTGCCTGTGAGAGGAAGAACAGGAGTCCCTCATGGGGACCTGGGCTCAGTGACCTTGGGCAAGTTATTTAACCCCTCTGGGTCTCAGTTCCTTTCACTGTAAAATGGGGTGATGCATACATAGACCAAGCAAGTTTGCAGAGAGGACCTGAGTCAATTTATAGAAAGTGGCTGGCACACAGAAGATACTCTGTGAGTGACAGCTACTATTTTTTAGTTGCTGTGGCTACTTTCTTTATCAGTGGAAAGTATCGGGTCCTAGAATGCAAACTCCAAATGTGGAATCTGTAAATAGGATAATGATGCCGGGTATAGGTAGAGAACAGGTGGTCTCCCCAACCCTCTCCCCCCGCACAGAAAGGGGAAATCTCTCCCCTGGAGGTCTGTAAATATTTCAACGACAAAAAGATCTATGTGAAATAAAATCCTTATGAGGTCAGAAGGGGTAATGGGTGGCGGTGGGGGGGCAGGGTTCAGCATTCAGCTTTTTATCACTGGTACAAGGTGTGCGCCTAAGTTAAATCCCAATGTTCATAGTAATCACCTGTAGAAATCAAGGATAAGATGGCAACCCTTGCGGACAAAGCGCAAACTTGTTGTGTCAAAGTTTTCCTTTAACTGCATCACTCATGTGCTCTCTGATCTTGACTGATCCTCTGCCAGTCTGAGTTCACAGGGCCCCGAACTCGGGTGCATGTGGGGCAAGCAGGAAATGGCTAACATCGCCTTTAAAAAAGACCAACCATCACCCTCCTGAGCCACTAAGTTGAAAGATAAAAGTAAAATTTTGGAATTCCATCCTCTGCCACATTTACCATGAGTGTAAATCTCTTTTTTTGTTAGAGCAAAACCTAAAATAATTTGAGCCTCTATTTCATAAACAAGATTAGTTTCTCAAAGTTGGTTAATTTGCCTTTTATTCATTCATTAATTCATTGACAAAGTGAAAGCAGAACTACCTGCAATGTCACCTGTCTCTTCCCTCTCACAGGAAATAAACCTCAGATTTGGGAAAAGTGCAATGACTACTTAAAGCTACTGAATCCCTAGATGTAGGTGCTCATAGCATTTTGCAATGCTCTCTGCAGGCCCAGAAGAAAGTATATGCTCACCCTCGAGTTCTCTCAGCAAAGAAGCTGAATGTTCAGTGAGAAGTCACACAGAACAAATGTGGTGCCCCAGGCTTTCCAAAAGGACAAAAGACAAATGCCCATAAATATATTCTACCTTTGGAAATTCTGGCCAAGTAGTGACCTCTCAGAAAAGAAAGCCGTCACCACTAGGAGTCTACACACTAGTTCAATGTCATACTGCACTCTCCCAAAGGGGGTACAAAGTTGATAAACTGGGGTGATGCCTTTCAGTCACAGACACTGATATTTTCACAAAACATCTGGTGTCTTGTGATGAAAGAACAAACAGAATATAGAAGTCTAGATGACACCACAGATAAGACATGTTCAACTATATGGTAACCCCTAGAATTCTGATGAAAGGATTATGAGTCTGAGCGTGCATCTGTCTCATAGCAGGCCACGCCAGTCTTGGGCCAATCTCTTTCAAGCATGTTAATTCACTGTAGACAGCAGCCTTATACATATTCCAAAGATGCTAAGCTGGGATGGATGCCTAATGTGAAGATTGAAAAAACCTCAGCAAAATGATGTTTAGTAAGGAGGAATGTAAATTTGCACCTAAATTTAAGAACAGGTGAGTTTTAAAAGTATAACCCTTTCAAGTGGCAGATGGGTAATCTGCCAATGATTGTACAATGAACATAGAATGTGAAAGATGACTTTGGGTCTGCATACAATAACCATGGACTTATGGAGACAATGAAATCATTGTCTCTGCTTTATAGGGAATCTAATGGTCTGAATTTCAGCCCCTGGTAGGAGATCAGACTTGAGTCTATACCAGCTTGGGTGGTGCGGAGAGGGCTAGTTTTGGGACAAGGAGACTTCTGCAAACTCTAGTGAGCACACGCAGTACATTTATATGGTCGTTTATCTTTTGGTTTACCATTATCCATCCATTTCTTAAACTTGTTAACTGTGGATTCACGTGTAGTTGTAACAAATAATACAGGGAGGTCTCGTGCACTATTCACCATTCACCGGCCTTGTCCAATGGCAACACCTTATAAAGCTACAGCACAATATCACAACCTGGATATTGACACTGATACAATCCACCAAGTTTGTTCAGATTTCCCAAGTTCCAGGTGCACTCATTTGTGTATTTAGTTCTGCGAAATTTAATCAATCTGCGAAGACGTCTGTGACCACCAGTCATGATACACTTGAGATTGATTCTGAGGAACACTCCTTAAGTCTCTTTTGAATTTAAAAAAAAGGCCTCATTCTTCTAACTAGAGGCACTCCGACAACTGTAGCTTGGAAGTTAATTTATGGGGCAGGAACCGTGTGCCCCAGTGCCAGGACAGGTGCCCAGTGGAGCCTGGACTCCTAATTCCATTCCCTGGATGAGATACAAAGTGATCACTCACAGAATAAAAATCTCTCACTTGACACCTGAGGAAACTGAGACCAGAGATGAGATTTCCCCGTCCCAGCTTGACTGCGGCAGAGCCCAAAGACCGAGGGACCCCTGGCTCTCTGGGTCCAATGCTCTTCCGGCTTGTCCTTGCAGCCTACTCCCACCGTCATCACCTCCTACAAGTGCCTGGATGGAGCCGCTTTGAGGAAACAGGTGTTCACCAGTGTCTAGCTACATATATAAACAGCAATGAAAAAAACTTTTTTTTTTTTTTTGCAAAGAATTCCGATACCTATCAATGCGAGTATTTTTTTAGACCAGGGTTTTACGGAAAGTGAAAAGGAGCAAGCAGAAGTGGCACACCTCTGTCCGAAAACTCTCATCGGTCCCAGACCACCGACTCCTCTTTGTAAGGAATACAACGTGGGACAGACATTGGGACCTTGTGGCACAATCCTAAGTAGGTAAGAACAGGGTTTGAACGGAAAGGGTTTCTGAGCTACTCTCACAGGAGAGCCAACTAGACGCATTCATCTAGCCGCTGGGCGCTGCAGGAGGTACTTCGGGGGAGGCCCTCCCGTGAGCAGGTCCAGCGCCCTGGCTCCAGGCCGGCTTTCCGAGCACCCCCCGGAGGCCAGCACCGCGGGGCCCCGCGCCCCGCCCGTGCTGCTGGGGGCGCCCTTCCCGTCTGCCGGGCTGAGCGCCCGGGTCGGGTCACCGTGGGTGTGCGCACAGGGCTCTCGGCACAGGCCGTCCCAGGGCCCCAGGGCTGGCGCCTTGGACCGGCACGCGGGGGCCTCTCGCGGCGCTTCCGCCCACACCTGTGCGGCCACCCGCAGCCCTCGGTCGGCGGGAACAAAGGCGGGGGGCCCCGGACCGGCCGCGCGCTCCAAGATGGAGGGCGCCGGGGGCTCCAACCACCGCTACCGTGCACAGCGCGGCGCGGGCGCCCCCGCCGGCTCGCCTCCCGCGCCCGCCGCCTCACCTGCTGCGGCCAGGCCTCCCGGCGGCGGGCGGACGCAAGGCGAGCCTCGAACGCCGCCAGGCGCTCGCGCGGGAGAAAGGACCCGACCTCAAGCCGCGGCCCCAGCCCCCGCTCCCGCCCCCGCCGGTCATCCAGTCCCTGTCGAGCGGCGCGAGCTCCCAAACGCCCCTCCCCGTCTGCTCCCCCCTCCGGACGAAGGGCTGCAGCCCCGGAGCGCGCGCCTCGGCCCCGCGTGCCTTTCCCCGCCCCTCCAGCCCAGGCGGCCCGCGCAGGCCTCCGAGCGCGCGCCTGACCCCGCCCCACGGCCTCGGGGCCACGGGCTGGAGCCCCCGAGCGCGCGCTCCCGGCTCCCGGGTCCGAGCGGAGCGAGCTCCGGGGCGCGCCGGCCCCGCCCCCGGCCGCCCCTCCCCTCCCCGCCGGCCCCGCCCCCGCGCCGCGCCGCTGGCGCTCCCCGCTCCCTCCTTGGCCCGGGCCGGCACTTTCCTCCCAAGTTGCAGCGCAAGTTCGCCAGTAGCCGGCGGCGGCGGTGCGAGCGCCTCGAGCTGCCCTCGCCTTCGGACGGCCGGGGCTCCCCGCAGTGCATGGGTGCGGGCCCGGGCGGCTGAGCGGCCGCGCCACCCCGCTCCCCCGCCATGGAGGGGGCCGAGCCCCGCGCGCGGCTCGAGCGTCCAGCCGAGGCCGAGGCGCGGGCGGCCGACGGCGGGCGCCTGGTGGAGGTGCAGCTGAGCGGCGGCGCCCCGTGGGGCTTCACCCTGAAGGGCGGACGCGAGCACGGCGAGCCCCTGGTCATCACCAAGGTAAGGCGGCCGCGGGGCTGGGGCGCCAGAGGGGGCGGCGCGCGTCTGCTGGGGTCACCTGCGGGGACCTGGTCGCCGGGACACGCGTAGGTGTGTGGTCCTGGCGTCACTCCGGCCGCCTTGCGGCGGCTCCCAGAGCCTAACAGAGTTTAAATGGCTCTTGTTCCGGGTCCCTTTCCCCTCCCCCTCCGGCAAGGGGCCTGGCAGGGTCCTCTGTCACTCCCGGGCTCGCCAGCGGCGGCCTGCACCTGCGGGGCTGCCCAGAGGTTAAGGGTGGCATATTTCCACGAGCCAGGGGGTGAATGGAGCCGTCCCTACCTATGTTTGCCCTCCTGGTGCTCCCCCTGGTTCTGCACCCCTTGGACCTGCATCCCTTATCACTGCGAAACCCAGACTAGCAGCTGCTGCCAGCCCGGCTCTCGATTCCCATCAGCCCATCAATATTTACTGACTTTCGGCTTCCAGCCCTGGATACACCGCGCACTGATACTTGCAGAAATTTACAGGAACCGTAAAGCGTACTTTGAAAAAGTTACACTGGAATTCCAATAGTAGGAAATTCTTGGTGTGTCTCATCAGGAATGGGGGGCGTGTGTGTGTATGTGTGGGGTTTGCTTTAGAACATTGAATTCTCTAGTTGTCTCAAAATTCGTCTTGAAACTTACCAGCTGAACCTGTATAAATCTGTAAACACAAACACAGAAACAGCGATCCAATCATGCTGTTTTCTTCTGGTTAAAAGTGTCTAGTGGTCAGTTTCTTTGGGAAGGGTTGAGTCGGGCCATTCCTAGGGACAAAGTTCCCTCTAAAATGTAAAAAGTCTTGGCAACTAGAAGCGTTTGAAGGTGACTTACTGGTTTTCTCTGCTTTCCTGCCTCGCCACAGCAGGAAGAAATTAAGTGACCAGCCCGCCCCACTGCTAATCAATTTGGGAAGTGGGAAGGCTTTGTTCAAATAGCACATGACACAGCAAACTTTTCTATTCTGTATTTTCTCTCGTTTTATGTTTACAAAACCTGAGGCCTGTTCAGCTGTGCGCTAAGTTTATGTTGAACTTGAGAAACAAATTGTATTATTATGAATTTAACCAATGTGCAGTCCTTTATCTAATTGGATTCTTTGAAAAGACAGTGGGCAGTCATAAAGTGTGTACATCTTGCCCAGCCAGGGCACTCTTCTGCATATTTCTTAAAACATATTAGCGTGTGCCTTTTTAATAAAGATTTTAGGGGCCATTTCTGATGGTAACAGATAATAAGATTTCGGGTAAATCACTCAGATTGTCACCATTTCATGGATTTCTTAAAAAAAATCAAAAGATATACACATGATTCCACACCTCTTCCTCAGACTCAACTTTATAGCAACTGGAAGAAGCTGTAAAACATTATTTAAGGTGAAGTCTTGCTTTTTGGCCTTGTTGTCACACCAGAAGCTGGAAGGAGGGACCCCAGAGCCCCTCTTCCTTTCTCCAGGTACCCCAAGTTCTAAAAACTCTGGTGTATTCTTAGTGGCCTCCTTGTTGCCCCTGTCTGAAAGCCTGGAGTTCCAGAAATGGAAGGGGGTAGGCTGTAACCCCCATCGGACACAGCCAGGGCCTTTCAGAGCAGCTGGGCCGATTTCTCCTGATTTGGATTCCACCCTTTGGTTTGCGCTCAGGGCAGTTGCTAAGGTGTTTTGGGGAAGTTTTTGTGGCTACGCTAGGAGCAGTGTATGTAGTAGCCTTTCCAGATTGTGCCTTGGGATTTTGCAGAAATAACAATGCTTTTAATTCCTATCTGAGATACTGATAAATCCCTCCCTTAAACTGATGCTTAATTTTTATATATGCTCCAATATGACTGGAAGATTGTGGTTTTGCTGCTTAGGATGGAGGGGATTCAGGACAACTTTGGACTTTTGTACTAAATTTCCAAGCATACATATGTGTATGTGCACACATGCCCTTAACCATGTCTTACTGTGTGGCATGAGCAGTATTTCACACACCTGTCTTTTCTTCTGGATTAAGATCATTGGGGGTGCTTACCTACAATCTGACAGGTGGTAATTGTCACATTATTAGAAAAAGATGAAGGAAAACATGTCCATTTATAACCACTTAAAGAGTGGAACTAGACTAGGGGATATTATCCCACCACCAGAATTTGGATCGATGGAAGCTTTGAATCTTTCTCTTCCAGTAGCTACTGAAAAGTCACTGGGGCTCATTACATGGTAATTCTTCTAATAGGTTTTTTTTGTTTGTTTTTTTACACTTAAAAAGCCTTCTAATAGTTACATATTACAACTCACTTTCTGTTTAGCAGATTCTGATTTGGGGGTAGTTTGAGCCAATGGAAGAGGACGAGGGCACATTCTCTTTGTGGCACCGAGAGTATCATTAGAAAGCCTCACAGGAGTGCACCTCTCAAAGCTGCGAAGGGTGTCAAGAACAAGTCTGGTTCAGTCCCGATCTTCGGATAGAAAGGTTTTATTAGCTCATTTTGTAGATGAACCGGCTATGGCCCAGGGAGGTTAAATGGTGTGCCCTGAGGTCACAAGCCTGTCCGGTCCTGGAAGGGGCACTGAGAATCAGATCCTGGTCCCAAATGTCCATTCCCACTCCCCGTCATTGCCATCTGCTCGGGTCTGCGATCTCTGCCGTGCCACATTGGATAACTTTGGCACATCTGTTGGGTGAGGGTTTGTCAGCCTTAGCACTGTTGACATTCTGGGCCGAACCATTCTTTGTTGTGGGGGCTGTGCTGTGCTTTGTGGGATGTTCAGCGCTTCCCTGGCCTCTGCCTACTTCGTGCCACTGGCACCTCTGTCCAGGTGTGACGACCAAAGAACGTCTCCAGACATTGCCAAATGTTCCCTGTGGGCAAAATCACCCTGGTTGGGCATCGCTTTTGTTAGATTAACTGTGTATCACCTTTGCTCTTAAAGATTTTTGCTTTTAGAGGTCATGTTTAATTCTTTTTGAAGACACTGGCCTTTAGGGTGATGTGTGTTTGGAGGCCCCTGGCATTGCCAGTGTTTGCTTGGAGGCCTGTTTTCTTCCCGAGCATTGGCCCTGAGAATAGGCTTTATTTACATAGTAAAACTCAAACAAATACTTGCTTCATCTGCATTTTTGTTGCTGGAGAAAGGAAATCGAAGTAGGAACTCCCAGTGCTGTGCTTTAAGGGTGTTCAGAGTGGCTGTTGGGTCAGGACTAACTTTTCCCTGGGTCCAGTTTGAAGTTAAAGAGACGGCTAACTTCAGGGGAGTAGCATTCTTGGAATTCGAGGTGCACGCATGAAGCCCGGTGAGATCTCCGCTGAAGGATAGCAACAGGATTCGTACCTACTCAGTACATTTCTGCTGATTTGTAGCTTGAAACTTTGCTGTAGTTAGTGAAAAAATACAAAGCCATTTTTCCCTGCTGCTATTAGAAAGGGAGCAGGAATCATGTCCATGTTGTAGGAAACTGACTGTGTTTCCCAGGCTGCATGGTGGTTGACGTGGGACCTCTCAGGACCCGTGTGAGTCGATACGGTGGATATATGGGATCCTGCCGGTTTTTGCACGCTTCCACCCCCATCAAGTCAACCTGTGGAAAACTTCAGTGGGGGGTTGGGGAAGGGGCTGATTTCTAGAATGTCACCAAAGTGGCTGGAATGCCACAAAGCTGTTTGGGGGATTCATTAGGAAGCATTAAATCCACCAGCTGGGTGTCAGCAGGCCCCCTGCAGCCTCAGGAATGTCTGTTAAGGGAGGGAAGGAATGAAGCCCTAGCTCCCCGCTACACCATGTTTTAGACCTCCCCCCCAACACACACACACACACACACACACACACACACACACACAAAGAATGCCAGAAGCCTTAGCCAGAAGCTCCAAAGGAGACATTAATTTGTTTTTTCTTTTTTTTTTTTTTTTTGAGACAGAGTCTCACTCTGTTGCCCAGGCTAGAGTGAGTGCCGTGGCGTCAGCCTAGCTCACAGCAACCTCAAACTCCTGAGCTCAAGCGATCCTCCTGTCTCAGCCTCCCGAGTAGCTGGGACTACAGGCATGCACCACCATGCCCGGCTAATTTTTTCTATATATATTTTTAGCTGTCCATATAATTTCTTTCTATTTTTAGTAGAGGTGGGGTCTCGCTCTTGCTCAGGCTGGTCTCGAACTCCTGAGCTCAAAGGATCTGCCCACCTCGGCCTCCCAGAGTGCTAGGATTACAGGCGTGAGCCACCACGCCCGGCCAGGAGACATTAATTTGAACCAGGCCTAGCCCCAAGGTTTCCTTTAGGGAACAGAGCCATCCTGTAGGGGGTCAGGATTGCTGTGACCTGGGATGCTTAGGGGTCCCACACATGACTTGCCATTCCTGGGTGGCTTCAGAGTATTAGAGCACTTAGTTGATACGAGACAGAGCCTGGAGACGTTCTTTCTAGTGTGAATGCCAAAGGTGGAATCAGGGCACATTTTGGGAGCTACATGGCCAGGTCACAGATGTCCTATGTAAAGCTTTAGCTGGAGTCAGTGGTAGCAGAGAGCTCAGGGCAAAGACCAGAGGTTGGTGATGGGGGGGGGGGTGCACACCTATTGCACCTTCCTGAGTGGTTTGAAAAGGTGGCTCCATCAGATGTGGCCATTGTGCCAAGTCATGGTCATTGGTGACTTGGGGATTGGGAGGGCCCAGTGACAACCCTGGTCAGGGTAAGTTGTAATTTATGTCCTTATATAATATTTGCCCCCAAGAGCCAGTCAAGTTCTTTGTTAAATATCAGTAAAGTTTTTGAAAAAAAGAGGGATCCCTTGAGTTCAGCAGTGCATCAGGAACTGGTGGATATAAACTTCGTGGATGCTGGTCGATGTCTGTGTTTAAACACGGTGCTCAGTCAGTGTCTGCACAGAGAATGCTGCTGCCTTCCCAGGTGTCTGGGAAGAGAGCTCAGGGGCCCCCTGCCTCTGCCAGCCCCGGGTGCTGTGGCCGGGTGCTGTGGCCGCAGTGACTCCTCCGAGTTGTAAAATCCTGGTCATTTTCTGATGACACCTACAGTGTTTTCACGAATTATTAGGATGAGTGTAATTCTAAAGACTCATTTGAATTTAAGAATTATTAATAATACTATGGTTAAAAAACAAGAGGCAAGTTTTCTTTCCTGTGCTGAAAGACCCTTTCAGTTGGTAGACCTGCCTTGCCAACTGGCTTTCAAATATATCTTTATTACCTTTTCCCAGCCTGCAAATTAACTTGGCCCTGCTGAATTCTAATCCTTGTTCCTCCAGAGATGTTTTCGGCTTGAGGGTGGGGAGTCAGGCCAAGTGCCTGAAGTCCTGTTCCAAGGTCTGGTAGCTGGAGGCTTTGGGTTCAACTCCTGGAGTATTCTTCCTCTTTTAGACAGTAGTTTGACTCACACCTATAAATCCAGAGGCCTCTACGATTATGAAAAGCTATAAACATAAGCTGTGTATCACACTCCTGTACCACGATGAATGCGGTCTTCGTAGCTCAGTTATGAGTATTTCTTAACATGTCCTAACATTTATCTTTTGAAAAAAAAAAAAAAAAAGAAGTGTGCCCAAGAGCTAAATGTAGAATAGTACGATAATAAAAGGCTCTTAACAAATGGTAGTTTTCACCTTGACATAATGAGCTGGAGTTTCTTAACCCACCTTTATACTTCATGGCCGAAGAAACTAGGCTCCTTGAGAAGGGCTGGTTTTTCTCTTTGGAAAGCCTTTTGGAGTTGTCCGCTTGCCAGAATTGTTTTGTGTCAGCATGCAAATAAACCTGGATCTGTGGCCAAGTTCTTAGGGGCAGGGGAGGAAAGCTGAGGCTTTGTGGAACTTTTCTTGTTGCACACCGGGCACAGTGGAAACTTTCTCCAGGATAATTTTGGGGTGTAAAGGCTGAATAGACTTTTTATTCAGGTCTTCTTTTACTTTCAAACACTGTAGTCAGGAATGGGGCAACACTTTGAGGAGAAATTCTGCAGGTTTCTGCAAGCCACGGCTCTTCCTACATGTGCAAGCTGCAAACTTTAACCCACATGAAGGATTTTGAAAGAGCTCTGGGTGGCATGTTGCTCTTTTAGGCCTTTTAAAAACATTACCAGGCTCCGATACAGGGGAGAATTGTTTTCCTTTACCTTGTTTGATCCAATATTTGCATTGTCCTGTAGTAGACTGAGCCTGTTCTGACTCTGGGTGTGAATGTTCAGGCTTCTCTTTGGGGGAACATGCCTTAGTAGAAGGACAATAGTGTATCATTAAAAAAAAGTTGGACCAACCTTATTTGGATGAACTTCAAAACTAGAATCTGAACTGCAAAGGTAACATTTTTTTCTGGATGAGGTGACCCTGAGCTTTTTTTTTTTTTTTTTTTTTTTATCTCCAGGGTGTCAAGTTGCAGGCAGCTAGGGCTGCTTTTGTTGAATGGAGGAGGAGGAAAAGCTGTTTTCTGGATTGACTGGGAAGGGCTGGGATTATCTTCCTTTTGGCAAAAAGGTGACTTTAAGACTTTCAGATCAAAGGCAAATTGTGAAGGTCAACAAGAACCCAGGCGGGGTAGATCTGTGCCCTTGAAAAGGCAACACTTTTACTTACTTACAGAAGGAAAAGGGCAAAGTGTTAGTGTATCTTTTATGCGTTTTGTTTTTATTTTATCAAAGTGGCTCTTGCACGGTATGAATTATCAAGTAGTTCTTCAGAGGTTGTTATATAGGAATAGCTCTCCACGCTGTCATTTCTCCTCCCTAGAGAAGACTGTTGAAACTTCCTAGCGATTCTTCTGGCATTTCCACCTATATCCTTGAACTGTGGTTTACTTTGTGTAGTGCTCCTACTTTTGTTTGTTGGCTTGTTCTTCCCGCCATAGGAGATTAGGATGTCGCCTTACCTCCACACTCCTCGCTGCCCACCCGCCTCCCCCTGGCCACTCAGGCACATTTCTTGGCCCCTACACTCCTAATGCAATCACATCATAATTTTGGCTAGAAGAGGGCTTTTTACTCTTGGCATTATTGACATCGTGGGCCACCTAATTCTTTGTTGTGGGGCCATCCTTTGAATTGTTAAATGTTTAGCAGCCTCCCTGGCCTCTTCCCACTGATGTCAGTTTCACCCCCTCCCCCAGTGTGACAGCCAGACCTATCTCCAGACATTGCCAGATGTCCTCTGGGGAGGGGAACAACATTGCCCCCTCTGAGAAGGGCAGTGAATATTCATTGTTTACATTATTTCAATTGCAAATGCTATCACTGCTACACCTGAGGGGGTACATACTATGATTATTGTTCCTGCACAAGTCTTTGCAGTCACTGGGGTTAAGGATAGTTCTGTTTCTTTGCTTAATTTTCTATGCACTTATCATTGGTTCATCCCTCAATTCCTCCCCGATGATGAAACATCTTTTAATATATTTAAATACACAGGGGGTCATCTTTGGAGACCTTCTGTGTCAGAAAATGTCATGGTTTCTATCTCAACAATGAATTGGTTATTTGGGCGCAGTCTCAGTTGGAGACGGTTCTGCCTCGGCACTTTGAAGGTGGTGTCCTTTCTCTGCTGGTGCACGGTATTGCTGGAGGGAGATCAGACCTTTCTGTGTCTTGATATTTTGGGGTGGCTCTAATTTTTTCTCTTCTTTCTTTCTCTCTTTCTCCCTCTCTCTCTCTCTCCTTTCTTTTTTTGAGACAGGGTCTCACTGTGTTGCCCAGGCTGGAGTGCAGTGGCTATTCACAGGTTTGATCATAGCACGCTGCAGCCTCAACTCCTGGGCTCAAGGGATCCTCTGTCAGCCTCATGAGTAATTGGGATTACAGGTGTGCAACAGCACACTGTCTCTCTCAGTTTTCATTTCTTTGTATTTTTGTTCTTGGGAGATTTTATTCAGCCTCCTCTTCCAATCCTTCCAATGAGTTTTAAATTTATGCACTCATTTTTTTCAAATTCCAAGGTTTTTGTTTGTTTCTGATATGTTCCTTTTTCATACCATACTGATCTTGTTTTATGGTTCTTCTCTCATATCTCTGATGACATTAAGCTGGTTTCTAAAAATGTTATCTTTCTGCACAGTTTCTCTTTCAGAGCTCTGCTTTTATTGTTTGTTTTGGCTTCTTTCTTTCCTATTAAAGGTCTTCAAATGTCTAGTGCTCCTTGGCCATCTGCTGGGATTGAAGAGTGGGTTACGTAAATACCTTTTGAGGCCGGGCGCGGTGGCTCACGCCTGTAATCCTAGCACTCTGGGAGGCCGAGGTGGGCGGATCGTTTGAGCTCAGGAGTTCGAGACCAGCCTGAGCAAGAGCGAGACCCCCATCTCTACTAAAAATAGAAAGAAATTATATGGACAGCTAAAAATATATATAGAAAAACTTAGCCGGGCATGGTGGCGCATGCCTGTAGTCCCAGCTACTCGGGAGGCTGAGACAGGAGGATCCCTTGAGCTCAGGAGTTTGAGGTTGCTGTGAGCTAGGCTAACGCCACGGCACTCACTCTAGCCTGGGCAACAGAGTGAGACTCTGTCTCAAAAAAAAAAAAAAAATACCTTTTGAAGGCTTTGTGCATGTGCCATATCCTCTTGCTGAATCAACCCCTTTATCACCATATAGTGACCTGGCTCTGTGCATGTGGGTGAGTGATCTGACATGGCTGCTTCCCTGGGGATTCCTCTAAGGCCACCGCTTCAGATTGTTTCTTTTTAGGCCGGCCATGTCCTTGTTTGATAGTAACTTTTCTCTACTTAATACATTTCTGGTGTAGAGCAGATTGAAAAATGATGGGAAGTCTGCCGGTTGAGGGGATCCCTGCTTTGCTCAGCTTGGGTGAGGTTGGTCATCTCTGCTCCCAACTCTGGCTATCGTGGTTCCAGTTTGGAGGGAAGGTCACCACTGGGAAGAAATGTCAGTGCTTGGAGTTGGATCTTGCACTCAGTTCTTCACTTCTTTTTTTTTTTTTTTTTTTTTTTTGAGACAGAGTCTCACTCTGTTGCCCGGGCTAGAGTGCCGTGGCGTCAGCCTAGCTCACAGCAACCTCAAACTCCTGAGCTCAAGGGATCCTCCTGTCTCAGCCTCCCGAGTAGCTGGGACTACAGGCATGCACCACCATGCCCGGCTAATTTTTTCTATATATATTTTTAGCTGTCCATATAATTTCTTTCTATTTTTAGTAGAGATGGGGTCTCGCTCTTGCTCAGGCTGGTCTCGAACTCCTGAGCTCAAACGATCCGCCCACCTCGGCCTCCCAGAGTGCTAGGATTACAGGCGTGAGCCACCGAGCTGGGCCTTCTTCACTTTTTCTAACTCTTAATCTTCAGTCTGTCAAACTAGAGTCATTCCTATTTTATTGTAGTATCATGGGAATTAAATGAGGCAATGTGTAAAGCTAGCTCTAGTAAATTTAAATTCCTTCTCCCCTCCCCATTCCCTACTTAATCCTGATTCATTAAGAATTTGGAAAACTATAAAAAATAATGTATTGAACCAATTTACTGTGGAAAAACTTTAAGCTGGACTTTGTATGGCAGAGGTTTAATGTCTCTCCAAGAGATTTTGTTACTGATTTTGATTGTTTAGTATGGGATTTGCAGGAAAGCATTTAATTAAAAGACACTGCTAATGCCCAGCACCAAGGCATTGCCTGGGCTATATTTAGCCCACTGGAAATGATTCTTTTCTACACCAAAAAATTTAATTTTTTGTTGTAGCTTTTCTTCTTTTTATAACATTAATGGAGTAGCTCTTTCAGATGAATGTGATATTCAGAAGAATAGAGTTTTTAAAAAGTGCTTTGGGGAAGTGAAAATAGTGGGGAAAAGATGAAGGTTAACTATACCTGCAGTAAGACTCCATTTCTTCACTCCTTCACTCTTTGGCAGTAGAAAATCTTTCTGGGTCTAGAGTTGGACCCACAGGGGTGGCTGAGTTCATGGCTCCTCCTCCTCTCTGACATAGGGTTGGACTACATTTCCCAGTCTCCCTTGCTGCTGGGTGTGGCCATGTGACAGTTCTACCCAGGGGAGAGCAGGCAGAGGGGATGTCTGCCATTTTACAGCCCCACCATACTGTTCCCTGGCTAGAATGAGGTTGGCCCCTGGGCAGACCTCATCAGCATGAGTCCCTGAATGAGTTAGGAGGTGGCTGCTGTGCCATGGCCACCCTGTCAGCAGTACCATTACATGAGCAAGAAATAAGCCTGTGGTGCCAGTGTATGCTTCTTGGATTACTTGTTATAACAGACTATTTTCTAACAACTGAGATCCTGAAAGAAATAGTTGTTTTCCTTTTAACAAATACACCCAGCTGTAAGAGATGGAATATGCAGTGTTTCATTCACACCCATACAGGAGGGAGTGATTATTTATTTACTTTGTGGAAGGAAAGCGCCCTGGGTGTCCAATTAGCACATAGCTTATTCCCGGCACACTTACTATATAAAATGAGGCCTCCGTGCCCATCAGCTTCTTTCCATCTTACTTAGCCTTTTCTCTCAGCTGGTAATTTAATTTTCCCCCTGTCTTACTTTGCCTGACCCTCCCTGCAGCTGATTGCCTGGGAGTGCTGGAGAGGTGGGGAGACTGGGGGAATGCCCAGTCTGTAGCCCTCAGGTGGGGCTGGCCAGAGGCAGAGGTGGGGGGGGCGGGTGGCCAGCTGTTGGCATGGTTTCAGGGATTGGACCTTCCTCCTGGTTGCGTTGTCTTTTGCTTTAACTGCCTTGGTTAAAGTGCACATGTTGCCTGGGAGGGCTACACATTAAAACATCATTAACAGAGCTGCCTTTATCAGATTAATTAATTAGCCTGTATGGCAGACTTTCCCCCTGGCCCTGGGGAATAGCACACAGACACATGAGTTAGACCAACAGTGAGAAGGGAGATAAAGATGAAAGCCAAGTGAAACTGGCTTCGGGAGGAAGGTGGGGGGAGGAGACTGCCGCAGAAGGGGAGGAGGACTTTGGCTGTTCAGGTACCGGCCCCCTGCAGAGAGGAGTTAGCAAACCTTGGGAAGGTGTGGCCTTAAGGAGACCAGTGCCCAGATCTTTGGAGCTGAAAGCCCTCCCTGGACTTGCAAAAGAGGCAAAGGTGATTTTTGCCCATGGCTTGCAGATTCCGAAGCTGATTAAATTCTGCATCTGTCTGTTAATTGTGCATATGTTTGTAAATTTGTAAAGGGGGTGATATTAATCTATGCTAATTGTACATGTGCTTGTAAAGTTGTAAGTGCAGCGGTATTGTTTTTTCTTGTTGCACAAACATTAAATGAAAAACCTGAAAATAAAGGAAAAGATTGGTCAGTAGCCCTGCATATATAATAGTCTTATTTATGGAAGTACAGCTATATTGATTTTTTTCACCCTCTCTCTGTGGAAATCTTTGCTTTGAACCAAGTAGACCTAAGTATTAATTGCTTCAAGGTAATTCTCTTTAGAATTACATTGTCAACAATCTTTGGAATCAGATTAAAAGAAATTTAGTTTTGGGTATGCCACTTGAAATTTTAAGAAATGGCATGTTTTGTTATTATGGATTATATTGAGTTTTATAATTTAGCTTTTCTAAGCAGGCATATAAAAAACTCCCTAACTTCTGGAAAAGCCAGTACTGTGTTGGTTAAATATGTCAGTCTTTAAAACAACTGTGTGCTTTTTTGTATGTGCAACTTTTCTTAACATTTTCATTGTGTTTAGATGCCCTGAATCTTTAATTAAAGTTTGGAAAGAAAACACCTGGACTTAAAAAGATAGACCTGCTGCTGCTGGAATCATACTTGTTTTGTGCTGATTTAACAAACAGAGATCTTACACAGCTGATGCCATTAGGGTTTGGGGAGGCTATTTACACTCCCCGTTCCCATTTTTAGTGGTTGGTGTTTTGGGGAAAAGTAATTCAAACCTCATACCACTCAGCATAGTTGGGAGATTTTAACACAAAGGTAAGTTTTACGTTCTCTGCTGGCTCCTAAGGATGCCCCTTCTAGCAGCTTGAGGCAGGAACTTGCTTTGCTTTTACAGAGAGTTTAATTCTTCATTTAACCACGCTGTGATTGCTGTTCTGAAAAAGATGTTTAATGGACATGAAAACTCTTTATTTCTCTTCCTTTCTATTTTTGCAGTGGCTTCTACTGGCTGTTTTCCTTTGCCCTCTGCTAGGATGTTGGTTTTTCTCAAAGATCCTTTTATCTCTCCTTTCTCATCTAGGTGGTCTCGTGTGCTTCCTTGAAATAATGTGTGTCTGTAGACAACTCTCAAATCTACATGTGCGGCCTCCACTTCTCTTCTGAACCCTGGAAGGGCTCTTGGGGATTGCTGAGGCCCTTCAAACTCAGCACCATCCAAACTGAAATCATTCATCTTCCTTTACCTTCTTCCTTTACCTTCTCTAATTCTGAACCTCTGATCTCAACCATAGGTTTATCCCCAAACCTAGAAGTCATCCTCTGTGCTTCCCTCCTGTTAAGCTGCCACACCCAGTTGATTTCGAGCCTAATGTCTTATGCATGTCGCTTTTTTCCCATTCCCAGTGTCACTGCCCTCATTATTCCTTTCCTGGCAATCCCAGCAGTGTCTAACTTGCACACTGCCTCTGAGTATGCGCGTATGGCACACTCTTCCAGACCTCCAACAGCGGATGTGCCAAACACTCCTCTGCTTCTCATGCTCTTGCTAGAAGGGGCCCAGTCTCTCCTCATGTAACCCCTTCGCTAGGTATAGAAGACCTTTTATGGTTTAGCTCCTGCCTCTTTTCTACCCTCATCTGCTGGTCACTCATATAACACTTCAGCTGGGTATAAAAATTTCTTTATGTTTTAACACCTGCCTTTTTCCCAGCCTCATCTTCTGCTGTCACCCACCTTGATCCTTTAGTTCCACATTGTCCAAAATGGTGGCCACTTGTCATATGTGACTGTTGAGCACTTGAAATGTGGCTAGTCCAAATTGAACTGTGCTGTAAGTTAAAGTACACACTGGATTTTAGACTTTGAAACAAAGAGGATGTAAAATATCTCAATAATTTCTTTATATTGATTACATGTTGGAATTGTAATATTTTCACTACATTGGGTTAAAAAGGATATATTATTAAAACTAACTGTATGTATGTTTTTACTTTTTAAAATGTGCCTCGTAAACGATTTAAAGTTACCTGTGTGGCTCTCATATTTCTGTTGGACAGCTCTGCTTTTTAGAATCTTGTTAGGCAAAGTGTGGTCATTGGGGCAGCAACATCAGCATCACCTGGGAGCTTGTTAGAAATGCAGAATCTCAGACCCTACCCTGTACCTGCTGAATCAGAACCCATATTTTAACAAAGTGACTCATTCATATGGTAAAGTTTGCCAGGTGCTGCTGGAGGGAACAATTTGCTGGTCTCCCAGCATCCTATTATTTCAGGCTCTGCACAGATTCTTTCTGAGACATTCATGGCTTTGTTGATGGCTTTGCTCAAATTGCACCACCCCGGCAAAGTGGCCTCTGACTCTCCCTTCCCGGCCAGGCGCGGTTTTCCCATAGTGCCCTAAGTGGGCCTCTCTGATCACTGGTCTCGCAGCATCCTCGAGCCGATTGACTGGGAGGTCCCTGACAATGGAGACTGACTCTCGTTCATTCTCGGCATCGCAGGCTTACTGCCTGGCACGTAGTAGGTCCTCAAACATTAAACTCCTTTAAACACAGTTAACATGTAACCTTGGGAAGGGACAAAAGACTGCAGACGTGTTGAGGGCTTACACTGGTTTGTGTGCCGTTAGGCCCTTCATCTCATTACTTTTGTTTTTATAAGGACCCTCTGAGATGGAGTGACTTGGGCTGACGGGGACCTGCCCCAGGCCTGCAGATCACATGTGGCGAGTCGGGATCTGAGATTTGCACCTGGGTGATATCACAGCGCTTTCTCCTCTTTGCCTCCTTGCTAAATGAGATGCTCAGCCTGTCTTACTGAGTAACCACTGGAGGGAGCCTTACCAAGCCTTCCTAAACATTTTTAAAAACATGGGCTCAAAAGATATTACAAGATTTTCTTCTACGATACAAATGCACACACCAGCCTTGCTTTGGGGTAAGCCGTGGTCCCGTGGGGGTTGGCACCTGCTCGGGTGCCAGAGGGTGGGCGTCAGGCAGGCTGCAGCAGTGTTTCTGTGGCGCCTGCTCCCAGGCCTCCAGAGCAGGGTGCCCACTGCTTGTCCACCGCTCCTGCTGCAGGCCTCCTGTCGGGGAGAAAGCAGGGGCATTTGGGAGCTTCTCCTGCCCTCCTGGGAAGGTGATTTTGATGCGGTACCAGCGAATGCAGGTCTGGCTTTACTAAGTGTGCATAAATCATTAATCGTTACATCACACATAGCCCGCTATTAGCAGGGCCGCCACCACAGACCACCTCAGTACACAGAAATCAGGGTTTTAGCCTTTTTTCTTTGACAGTGACACACAGCAGGTGATGTTCATGTATGCAGGATGCTCCACGGGCATACCTGGCTTTCGGCAGAATGCTAAAAAATTCTGCAGCCAAGGAAAAAGTTTCAGCAGCGTGGGTTCACGATACATGTCATTTGATGTGTGCGTGTGTTGAATGTAAGAACAGCTAACCAATCTTGTTAATGAATCTAGGCATTTAAACATCTACAGACATTATTTTAATTATACAAGGAAAAGTAAGTACACATGGTTAATCCGATTGATCAAAGTCTAGGGAAGATGAGAGAGGATACATACCGTGGATAAGCAAAGGTAAACCTGGTTACAGGAGTTGCGATGCCCTGCGTGTCCTCACGGGCCTGTTGCTGCATGCTGTGTAGAGTTCCAAGCTGCTGTTGTCCTCTCCCTTTGACTTCATTTGGTAATTATGACCGTGGTGTATACAGTGCCGTTTGGAGCAGTGTTTTTCTTACGTGCAATGTGGATACGGTGCACACTCAACCTTTCTTCTCCTGTTGGCATTTTTTTTCTGTTCAACATTGATGCGTGGGTAAAATTAAGAGGAACCTAGAAGTGTTTCTAAAATCACAATGCGCAGCATCTGGTAGTTTGCTGTTGCTACAGCTCTTGAAGGTCTTCCGCCATGTGTCTGGCGTTGGGAAGATGGGCAGGGTGGGCTGAGGGGGTTTCTCTGGGTTAACTAGACACTGCGCTGGTGGGGAGCACGGTCCCACCTGTTCGCTCCCTGTCTTCCTTTGGCAGCTCCCCACCGAACGGGGTCCATGGGGAGATGAGGCCAAGGGGGCATAGGCTTATGGTGCTGCAGGAAGTGGATGTGTGACTTCACGCTCCTTCCTGGGACGCTGAGCCTTGAGCAGATGCTTGAGGACTAGGAGCTGCGGAAGTCCAGCCCTGCGGCCTGCTGTGGCTGACGGGCCAGTGCTCGGAGATGAGAGCTTGGCCGCGGTGATCTGCCAGACTGTCCTTCCTCGGGCTCCTTGGTTCTGGCTCATTTTTGACCCTTTTCTCAAGACTTCCACCAGCCCTGGTGTTCCTGGTGGCATGTTAATAAATCACCTTTTAGCTTAGAGGTAGGAGTTGGGCTTGCAACCAAGAAAACCAAGGCCTGAAAACACCTAGTAAGAAGTGTGCAGGTGTTGGTACCTTATCACTTTGTCATTTGTTACCCACTACAAAAGTGGTGCCCAACCCCCTGTAGGGAAGTCGCTGCTCCAGAGGCTCTGAGTAGCGGTACCAGGTGTGGCCCCCTCTTACACACTGACCTTCTTCCCGGGTGGCCACCCCCAGACCTCTGAGAATTGGGAGGGTGCAGGTTTCCTTTTACCCTTAGCAGCACTGGCTGGGCTGGAGTCCTGGTAGAACACTGTAGGTGGTGACACCTTGGCTCCACTGAGCACGGGCTGTATGCCAGTGGCTGTGCACCGTGCCGCGACTCCTGGGTGCTTGGAACTGCCGTCATCCCCCCACGTCACAACGTGTCGAAGTGGTGCAGCCAGAATCCACACGGTGCCTGCTGGCTCTCTGCAGTGTTCCTGGCACTGTTCAATTTTCCATGAACTTCATAGCGGTTCTGTGGGGTAGGTTTATGAGTTTCTACTGCTGCGATGGTTGGAATGTTTCTGTCTCCCCAGATTCCCATGTTCAAGCCGAACTCCCAGAGGGATAGTATGAGGTGGTGGTGTCTTCGGGAACTGATGAGATCATGAGGGTGGAGCCTCAGTAATGGGATGAGTGCCTTTATTAAAGCGGAGAGCTCTCTTACCTCTTCTACCATGTGAGGACACAGCGAGAAGGCGTCGTCTGTGAACCAGGAAGTGGGCTGTCACCGGACACGGACTCTGCCACACCATGCTCTTGGACTTCCAGCCTCCAGACCCGTGAGAAATACATTTCTGCTGTTTGAGTCGCCCAGTCTGCGGTGTTTTGATCTAGCTGCCCAAATGGACTAAGACAACTGGTGAGGAGAGTTTGGCTTAGAGAGGTTAAGAAGCTTGCCCAAGGTTGTAGCAGGGCCAGCTTCTCCTTCAGCCATGCCTAGCACATAGCAGACACTCAGCAGATGTTTGGTAGGTGCAAGAAAGCCAGCCTGGTATGAGGGCCAGGGTCTGGGACTGTGGGGGCAAAGGTCGGAGTGTCCCCAGGACCAAGCAGGTCATGCAGGGCACTTGTTTGCATCAGCCAGTGTTTCCAAGGAGCAAGGCCTTGAACATAGTGTAAAGGCATCACAGAATCAAGCTTCTGGGGCCTCACCGCAGCCGGGCATATCACATAGCATGTGCTGTGTGGCAGTAGTGAAACCAGCATGTAGAACTGGGTGCAGCCTGTGGTCTAAACTGTAAAAAAAATGTACCCCTACCCCACCGAAAAAGAAGTAAAGCAGAGAAATTGGACTCCAGAGATTAAAGCGACTTGCTTTCCCTTCCAAATTGCTTGTAAAGTCGATGATGCTTTGAAAAGGCATGAATAGATAGGCCCGTGTAAAGGAAGCCCTGCTCCAGTTCCCCAGGGGAGACGGTTCTGGGGCTGTCCTGAGTGTCCTCTCCCCTGCAGCCCCTGGGCTGTCTGGTTCTTGCTGGTGAGGGCACTTCCCTATCTTAACTCCTCTGCAATCCCTTTTGAACCGGAGTTCAATGCCATGGGGAGGTCGGGAGGGGTGTGGCCCAGCGAGTACAGAGGAACTGGAGAGCTCACCTGCATGTGCAGCCCCGAGCTGTGGGTCTGGACAAGCCCAGGCCTGGCGCTGCTGGCGGGATTGGCCGGTGACGGCCTGACTTCCTCCCAGGTCTTGCCGCCCGGGAGCATGCTGATGTGGAGTGTTTGCGGTAGCGCTGCCCCTCTCAGATGAAACGTGTGCCGCTCGCTGTGTGAGCCCCTTTACTTGGTAGGGGTACGATGCGGGAGCCCTGCCCATGTTTCTTTTTCCTTGAGTATTAAATTATTAAAAACAGATATAACTCACATATCACAAAATTCTCCCTGTTAAAGTGTATACAGTTCAGTGGTTTTTTTTTTTTTTTCATATTTTCACTGATTTGTGCAAATTGTCACTTTAATTCCAGAGCATTTTCGTCACCCCAAAGAAATCCTGTATTGGTTAGCAGTCCCTCCCCATTCCTTCCCTTGGCCCTCAGAACCCCTAGATGGGTTGTGCGTTGGCCAACCAGTATCCTCGTGGCCCTTAGGGTGGCCGCTGATGGTGAGCACAGCCTCACTGTCTGCAGCGGCTGCGTTCTGAGCAAGAGCGTGGGAAATCTTTCAGCAGCCCTGTGAAGCGTGGACACGGTCATTTTCTGTTTTGCCCCTGAGGGTAGAGATTTGCCGATGGGGGACACTGCACTTCGTCCCGGGCAGCGGTGCTCTGGGCCACTGTTGGCTCTGCCCCACCCCGCAGGGCGTTGCTGGAGAGAGGGAAGAGGAAGCGGCCACGTGTCTGCATGCGCAATGCCCAGAGACTTAGACATACCTTCTTGCAGGAGGACATTATCCCTCCCTGATGCTTCGTGTTGACCTCTGTTCTTCCATTGGCATTGCAGGAGGATGCCTTGTGCCCCACTGCAGGTTATTCTGGGGTTCGGACACAGTGCAGGGTCCCTCCGTGGCGCAGGGGTAGTTAATGGCAGCTCAGAGAGGCATCCCCGCTGGGGAGGTGAGCTGTTCTCTTCTCCCTGCTTTTTCTTCTTCCTAGCTGCAGCACAGCTTTAAATGAAAATGAAAACCTTCACTATTTCTTTTTCTTTCTTTTTTTTCCTTCCTTTTTTTTTAGAGATAGAGTCTTGCTCTGTCACCCAGGCTGGAGTGCAGTGGCATCATCATAGCTCACTGTAGCCTCAAACTCTTGGGCTCAAATGATCCTCCTGCCTCAGCCTCCTGAGTAGGTGGGACGACAGGGGTGTGCCACTGCACCTGGCTAATGTTTGTATTTTTTGTAGAGACAGGGTCTCACTGTTGCCTAGGCTGGTCTTAAACTCCTGGCCTCAAGGGATCCTCCCACCTCAGCCTCCCAAAGTTCTGGGATTATGTGCGTGAGCCTCCTCCCCCAGCCTCGCCTTTTACTTCATAACCATTTCTGGTTATGTTCGGTGAACTCACACACTAGAGGGGAATCCCTAAATTAACTTACACTTTCTAGATTCAGGGGACAGTGACAGTGTCTTCATTATAGCATTGTAGAGTTTATAAGGTTTTCTGTTGTATATTTCACGTTTCTTTGGACCCTGATCTTGCAACAAGCCTGCCCAGAGGTTTGGCCGAGGCCATTTATGTTTCCCTGAGCCTGGAACCCGGTCCTGCTGAAGGTCCTGTTAGCTGCTCAAGAGAACGAGGGCTCCAGCCTGGGCCTTTGAGTGCAGAAGCACATAGCTTGTCCTTCCGTGTGACCTAGAAAAAGTCTTTCTTAAGATAAATTTTCAAAGTGTAAAAATCCTTAGGATTTTATAAAATGACACATTCCTCCCCATTCTCTGAAATCAGTATGAAGTACCAGAAGGCTCAACTTAACAACAGACATGCTCATGATATTTTTAATATTTCAGTGATCTTCTGTAAACTAGAGGTCGGCAAACTTTTTCTGTGAAGGGCCAGAGAGTAAACATTGTTGGCTTTGTGGGCCAGACTACTCCCTCTGTAGCATGAAAGCAGCTATAGATAATGTGTAAGTGAAGGGTTGTGTGCCAAGAAAACTTTATGTCCAGAAGCAGGCAGCAGGCAGGATATGACACCTTGGCTGGGGGTCGCCGCCCCCCAGGAGGCCTGGTTTTTGAAGTGTGATCCCCGCACCAGCAGCGTCAGTATCCCCTGGGCACTTGGGAGGGTGAAAATCCTCAGACCCCACTCCACGCCTGCTGAGGGTTTGGCTGGGAGTCATCCTGGCGAATGCGGTGCTGGCTCCGTTTGAGAACCACTGTTCTGAAGAGACGTGGCCCGTCTGCCATTTGCCTCAGAGTTAACATGTGCAAACCCACAGAATCGTGGTCGCAGGGGCCCAGGGACCTAGATTTTAACAAGTGGCTCAGATGATTTTATATGCACTGAAATAAGAACCAACTTCTATGGCAGTGCCTGTCTGTGCCAGCAGAGCAGATAGGGGAGGTATCAGGGAACTTTTTCAAACTCCAGCCTGGACTTGGGTGGGATGTTTTGTGAGAGGGGGGTACATGTGGAAAATTGGGGTTTGTGTGGCTTTTATTACCTTATTATGAACCCCGCCCAGAGCCCCTGGCCCGGGAAGGTGGGTTTATATCTTTTCTTCTAACATCTGATGTGTATCCTGAAGCCCAGGAATTTCTGGAATTTTAATTAAGCCTGTTGGTTATAATAAACATTGCACCCCACCACATTTGCTAACTTGTGTTTAGTATTTGAAGTGGAAATGGGTCGAGAAATACTGTATGATCCCATCGATACCCTGTATCCCGAACAGGCCAATGCGGAGAGAGCAGATTGGCGGTTGCCAGAGGCAGGGCGGGAGGGACTGCGGTGAGCATGGCGGTTCTTTGGCAGTGATGGGTGGGTTTTATGGTATGTGAGTTACATCTCAAGAAAGCCATTATTTGAAAAAATGAAACGGGTCAGGGAGTTCAGCCTTATTCTTGAATAGCAAAGACCTCACTGAGAGGAGGCCCCCGTAGATCCTGTTTTCACAGGGATCACCGCTAAGCTGTCTGTGTTGATGCTGGATCTGACCCACGGGCGGACAGGCCTGGGAAAGAGCTGGGTGTTCTTAAGGAGCCTCACCCCTGACCGGGCAATCTGTGACTGAGGAAGGAAATTGCAGGGTGTTCCGCGGGGGTGTGCAGCTGGAAGGCCCCTGGGTCGGGGGAGTCTGCAGGTTAGCGGAAGGGGAGAAAGGCTGGCGGGAGCCCGGGCCTTGCTCCAGGGTCAGCGGGAGCCACGGAGGGTTTTTAAGCAGGGTGTGGTGGCAGGGATCACTCTGGCAGCAGAAGGGCAAATGGGTGCAGGAGTTACAGGGAGGACACGGGAAGCCTTGTGCTGTAGGTGGTCATGGAGAAACTTCCAGCAGTCTGAGGCATGGTAGGTGCACCTGGCACTCGGATGGAGGGTGCGGGGTGATGGCACCTGAACATAGGGGTGTGGCTGCAGGGGCTGCTTGCCTCTCCCTCCCTCCCTCCGTCCCCTCTGCCTGGAGGAGCCAGGGATGAGCAGGGATCAGTTCTGGGAGTCCCAGTGCCAGACATGCGGCAGCTCTGGAAAGCTCCGTGGAGGGAATGGGCGCATCTGGTGCAGACCCAGATCTTCCCTCGGCCACAGGCCCGGGTGTGGCACCTGGGTGGGGCTGCAGGAGCAGAGGTGCACAGGTGCCCTGGGGGCAGGGGCCGGGTCTCCCCAGGTTCCCTCCCTTCCCTGAGGGCTCCGGACTGTTTCTGTCAGCCTGCGTTTAACTGCTTCTAAAGGGAAAGAAGCAATTTGTTGGGGAAAAACTCCATTTTGAGAATGAGCATTAATAAAGAATAATTTTCTAGCTAGCACATTTGAGTCACTTTGACTTTTCTCCTTTTCACGAAACATTATGAGTCAGAATAAGGATGTCACAAATAAATACAGGAGAGATGTTTTGGTTGAGCTTCTCTGAAAGAGAAGATTAGAGCCTTTTTTCTTTTCTTTTTCAAAATAAGCTGTAGCCAGCAATTCCTGGTGGGGATTGAATGTCATAATTATGATTTCAGTAGCTGAAGAAGTGACGAGATAGCTGAAGCATCATTTGTCCCTGTCATTAACAAACAGTTATGCACAGTGCCTTTATGTAGAAGAGGGGATTACAGACCATGGATGGAGAAGCCTTCTGTGCTTAATAGAGAAGAAGGTAATTTAAAAGTTCAGCCTAATTGGGAGAAACAGTGAATATTAAACAGCTCTGTGTTGAGCTGCCAGGATTTTGGGGACCCAATGCCAGTAGTAGCATTTAAGGCTGGACTTGTCCTTGAAATTCTGCCCCAAGCTGTAGCCCAGTAGAAGAAACTGTAATTCATCCGATGAATTGCTTAATTTTGCAGATTAATAACTATTCTGATTACGTGACTGCTGCCAAATTAATTGCACTCTAGAATAATATGTGATAAAATAAAGCTTTTCAGTGTCTTGTTTTCATTAATTTCAAGTTATTCTTAATCATAATACTGTGTTTGAATTGTCACCATAAGTAATGAGGTCTCATTTGTGTAGTTATGCCTTCAGTTCACATAAAATCCTGTAATGTGCTGTGAAGATGTAATTGGATAGTTCAGTCTTCCCAGGAAGAGACAGGATCCATACAAAGTCATTTTTATTTTTTTCTTTTTTCTTTGTTTTTCGTAGTAATCATGACATTATGTTCTAGGCTTACATGGAGAAACATTTAGGTATTAAGTGAAGGAGGTTCACTTACATTCTTGGTTTTGCCCCAGATCTTATGAGTGTAAACAACAGTTTAAGAATTAAAAGATTATTGATTTCTAGTAAGAGAAGGGAGGAACATGTGAGTTGGGACACATAAACCTAGAAGTCTTCCATGGATTTTTCCTCCCTTCTTCCCTCTAGCCCCCAAGAAATAACTCCTTTAGACAAAGGTAATTGCGTGAATTGTGCTCCTAGCGGGCCTCAGAGTGTCCCTGGAGGAACAATGGTGAGACCTGGAGAAGCATCTGGGGTATTGGAATGTGAGCAAGTGGATCGGTGGCCCCGCTGTGCTTCTGTGATCCCAGCACACAAGAATTCTGCCCTTTTGAACCTTGCGGGGTCTGTGCTGGGCTGGGCCAGTCCATGTGGTTATTTTCTCTTATTAGGACGTTCAGTTACGGTTCAGTACCTGGCAGTGTAGGGCGGGATGCTCCAAGACCAACATTCCTGCAGTTTCCTGCCAGGCAGCATTTGGGCTGCCTGCTGCCTGGGACTCCAGTCTCCAAATAGTCTCAGAACTGAGGAGGGCGTGGCGGGTTTGATTTCATGAAAGGAGTAAAGCAGTTTCTCTTCTCTGAAGTATTTCTAATCAAATGCAGAGGTTGCTAAGATCTATGGTAAGAACAAATCTATTTGTAAAATTGTGAAGAAGGAAAAAGAAATTCATGCTAGTTTTGCTGTTGCACTTCAGAGTGCAAAAGTTGCAGCCACTGTGTGATAAGTGCTTAGTTCAGATTTAGTGGGTGGAAGGCACGAACAGACACGTGTTCCAGTGGGTGGCAGTCAGGTTCAGTCCTCTCTGTGGTTTCAGGTGTCCTCTGGGGGATGTCGTGGAGTAAGGTAGGAAAGATTTCTCTTGGATCAAAGTTCGCTATTACATTGGGAGCTTTGGAAAAGTCTTCCTAAATATGAAAATACAAAAGTTATGAAATAATATGTGTTTAGAATAGCTTTTAAGGTCTCTATCTAGGAAAATTCAAGTTGCTAAAAAATTCTCTTTGTAGCTCTATATTAAAAAACATACGCCTGACGTGGAGGCTCAGGCCTGTAATACAAACACTTTGGGAGGCTGAGGCAGGAGGATCCCTTGAGCCCAGGAGTTCGAGACTGCAGTGAGCTATGATCACACCACTGCACTCTAGCCTGGGTGACAGAGTGAGACTCTATCTCAGACACACACACACAAAATATATATATTACTATTTATATAGGTTGCTCTTGAAAAAAAATGAAAGACTTGAAGAATATATCTTAAACCAGCTTCCTTCACTGGGGTTCTTATTGCCCCAGGACTCTGTCCCCTAGTAGAGACCCTGTTTATTGTGTTGCTTAGTTTTTGCTTCAAGAAAACAGTATTTGAACCAGTAATCCCATGACAGCATGAAATTTTAATTTTCACTCTTAATGCTTTTTGGGTTCTCACAACATGGTGAGAATCTTCTGGTATTTTGTTCCCATAAACTCAGTTGGGGATGGGAAAATCAATGGGCTGGCATTTTAAGAACATTCAGCTATAATGTCCTGCTTCTTCCTATGTTTATGTCCACACTGATAAAAATGCAACCTTGTACAGCTCATTCTCCAGGAACTCGAGTGTCAAGGACAATCTGTACAACCCTTGGGAAATAGGCATTCTCTAGCATTTTTTATGGTTCCGTAAGCAGAGTGTGTGTTTGTGTTTCTGTGAGGAAGATAGTAGCTACTTCCCTCTCACTCAGCACTTAAGACCCTGGATGCACATAAGAAAAAGGGGGGTGGTGGTCGGGCAGCAGTTCCATCAGAACCTCTGGGCGTGTCTCATGCCCTCCCTGTGATCCGCTGATGGCACAGGCTGGGGCAGGCCTGCCTTGGACTTCAGCCTCCTGCAGCTGCACCAGCCGTCTCCCAGGGTGGAAGCCTGTGCTTCCAAGGTAGCAGCTTCACAGCTTGACTTGATGGGCCACGCTTCCGCTGGGTCAGCATCCCCAGTAACACTGCCCAGCGTCTGCCACAGTTCAGGTCCTCAGGGAATGTGTTGTGAGGTGCCCTTTGTCTAATTCAAGGGGTACCTTTCTTCCCTTTGCTTTTTTTGTTTTTTCTTGAGACAGGATCTTGCTTTGTTGCCCAGGCTAGAGTACGGTGGTGCCATCGTAGCTTACTGCAACCTCAGACTCCTGGGCTCAAGCGATCCTCCTGCTTTAGCCTCCCCAGTAGCTGGGACTACAGGCTCATGCCATGACACCTGGCTAATTTTTCTATTTTTTGTAGAGATGAGGTCTCACTCTTGTTCAGGTTGATCTTGAACTCCTGGCCTCAAGCGATCCTCCCGCCTCGGCTGCCCAAAATGTTAGGATTACAGGCGTGAGCCACCTCGCCTGGCCTCTTTGCCTTATTTTTGCCTGTTGGGTTTTGCAAGCAAGTCTGTGGTCATGCAAAGCTGTGCTCTGCATGAATAACCTGACCTTCATGCATCACTGCTGGGCTCAGATGACCCAGGTGGAATAGACTTTTGAATAATGCAAGGTTATTGGGACATACAAATTCTATTCTAAATAACCTTTCTTCCATAGCTAGCCTTTTCCTTTTTTTTTTTTTTTAAAAAAAGTCTATTCCTAAGGAGAACTTTATCTTCATCTCTTATTGATCGTTTAAAAACAGTAACAAAAGAAGAGATCACTGCATGCATTGTCACCTTGCACAGCATGAAGATTTGGGAAAACTTACCAAAAAGGCCCAAATGCTTCTGAAATGTAGGCAGTGGTAAAGAATGCTGAGCCTCAGGCCTCTGGTCAGCTTTTAAAGCCTGTGTGAAAACTGACCCCTGGAAGTGTTTGTTACTGTGGGTGCCCAAACTGACCTCTGGAAGTGTCACTGTGGGTGCCTGTTCTGTAGAGGAAGGGCTGAGTCCATTCCTCCAGCTCAGCAGGTGGGAACCCTGGCTGTGAGTTCAGGTCATCAGGTCACTTGGGGGAGCAGCAGTACCAGTGACTTTCAAGCTCACCAGAAGACTCCAGCATGCCGCCCAGTGAAGCATCACAGTGTTAATTTAACCCACTCTTGCTGGCAGGCACCAAGCATGATGTGCTGTGCTCAAGGAGAAAATGAGTCTCTCTGGCCAGGGGCCCTCCTGGGTGCCCCGAACAGGCTGTTTTCTGAGCCAGAGGAGGCCACGTTAGTTCCCTCTGGGCCAGGGGTAAGCGAGCAGGTCAACTTTGGCCAGGTTGTGGTGTCCAAGGATCAGTCTGTGCTGCGGGGTTTTAAAACAAGGAATTCCAAGGAGCACAGAACGCACTCTGCCGCCTTGGGGAGCAACAGGGGAAGAAAAGGAGAGACCAGTAGATCAGAGAGCTTCTTAGAAAGTGTGTGGGGCGCCGGCCCGGAGGTGGAGGACTGCGGAGGCCTTCATCCTGCTGAGAGAATGGGGTCCTCCGCAGGTGGGTGATGAGTTGTACTGGGTACCAGCTGTCGGCCTGGCAGGTGCCGGGCTAAAGGCTTTGCAGTGGGGAGTTTATCAGGGTGGTCCCTACAGCGGCAGCCGCAGCTGGGAGCTGGTCGGAAATGCAGAGTCTGGAGTCCTGCTCCAGACCTGCGATGGCTGCCCCTTAAGGGCCCTCTGGGGCGTTCTGATTGTGGGCTGGAGTTTGGGAGCCCTGGCCCTTGCAGACTTTCCTCTCCTCTGCTCCTCACGTCTGCTCTGGGGAAGCATGTGTTATTTTTTGTTGTTACAGTTGACATTGGGAACTGAGGCTCAGGGATACATTGGCCCAGAGTTTCGCAGCTGGCGAATGGCAGAGCTGGCCTGGGGTCCAGTGGGTGCCCCCAGGCCACGGAAGGTGGCTCCAGGACTTGGGGCTACTCAATCGAAAGCCTCTGAATCCCAAGTTGCTTCTGTTCGCTAGGTCTGTTTTCGGAGTTGACAGAATTAAATGAAGTAAGATATGTAAATGTGTGTGGCCAGGAATTGGTGTTAATAGATGTTTAGTTTTTTTTTTTTTTTTAACTATTTATCTAGGCTTTATAAGGGGTTACTTTCCCTTTATATTTTTTGCATGACTATGGTGCTTGGGTGTTTTAAACAAAATCATATGTGTGTATCTGTGTCTTTCTGTCTGTCATCTGTCTTATCTATTCGTCCACACATACAGTTTTACAAATGGCAAAGCTATGGTTATTTCCATTTTGAACAGGCAAACAAAACACCTTAGCAGGGTATAGTATAAAGACCACAACATCATGTGTGAGGTAGAAAACCAGACACTAATCCTTTCTCTTGAGTGACCTTGCACTTAAAATCTTTGAGCACAGTTTTCCCACATCTAGAGCTGAGAAATGATCCTTCCTGGGGTGGTTTGGGTAGCGGTGGCTGCAGTGTACACATGCAGCTGCCGGTGGTGGTGCCAGCAGCGCTGGGCAGAGTCCCCACTTCTCACACGTCCTTGCGGTAGGTGTGATGGGTCTGTTTGGCTGAGAGCTGACCCTGGCAGTCAGTGATGGCAGTGACCAGAGATGGCCACCCTCTTGAGATGGAATCCCAGGGCTGCCCTCTGTCCTTACACACCCTGAGTCCCTTTCCGTGCTGAGGGACAGGGCACGTTGAGAGTCTAGGGCCAAGGCACTGGGAGCCAGGCCTGGTACAAGACATTAACACGTGAAAACAGGGACAGAGAACCTCAAGGTTGAGAAACTGCGGTTGTCTGAAGGTGAATCACAAGTGAGGGTATTTCTAAGTCAGAAAGTCTGATTCAGATTAGAAAAAGAGCACACCTGCTTGTTGCGGCAGAGTTACCTGAATATGCCCATTACGACATTCTAGCCAGGGTGCGTACAAACATCATTTATCATGCATGTTTTCAGGATGAGAAAACCAAGGACTCAGATCTAATACAGTATTATTCAGGTTTCAGGTTCAGTTGATGCTTTCAGAACGTTTTGACCCAGGGTCTTATTTTTTATTTTTATTTTTTTTTAGGATCATTAGTTAATGGCTTCAGAAAATACATTAGTTTCACATTCACAGTGGCATGTCTGTGAGCCCCTCTTTGTCTTCCCCCTGCCCCTCCCCCCATCCTCTCCCCCTCCCCCTCCTCTTTCTCAACCACAGCATTATTGACATTCAGGGCTGGTTTGTTCTTTGCCCTGTGGGGGCTGTCCTGTGGATTGTAGGATGTTTAGCAACATCCCTGGCATCTAGCCCTAGGTGGGGACAAACCCAAAATGTCCCCAGACATTGCCAAGTGTCCCAGGGGTAGGGGGTGGGGACCACAGCCACTCTTAGCGTGTTCAGGCTTCTGTAACAAAATACCATAAACTGGGTGGCTTACAGACAGCAGATATGCATTTCTCGCAGTTCTTTCACACGAGGCTGGAAGGCCCAGACCAAGGCCCAGCAGAATCAGGGTCTGGTGAGGGCTCACTTCTTGGTTCGTAGACAGGTCCCTCTTGCTGTGTCCTCACATGGTGGAAGGGGCGACGGAGCTCTCTGGAGTCCCTTTAATGAGGGCACAAATCCTACTCATGAGACTCCACCCTCATGACCTCATCACCTGCCACAGGCTGCACCTCCTGATGGCATCACCTTGGGGGTGAGGATTTCAGCATAAGGATTTTGGGGGGACATGCACATTCTGTCTGTAGCACACACAGTTAGGAACCACTGCTGTGCACAGTCAGATTCTCCAGTGGGTCATCCTTCCCTTGGCCTCCGGGCTGGGAGCCTGGGAGAAGCTTGGTTAAGGTCCCCGCACCATGTCCCTGTGGCTTGGTTAAGGTCCCTGCACTGTCTCTGGTGAGTGTGCCTCTTTGCGCTGAAGTTTGCTTTTGCCACTCCCAGTTTACAAGGGCTTGGTCCTTGAGGAGGCAGGATGGCCTTGGTAAGACCCTCAGACCCAGAGGGGCCCAGGGCACCTGTGCAGATGCAGGGAGCCCGCCCAGGCCCCCAGAGCGGGTGGCCAGGGGCCGTCAGGACTTGGTTCTGGCATGGGGGGGAGGCGGCACTGCCCTCTGCCGCACAGCACTCCCTCCTCGTTCTGCACTTGGCGTTCATCAGGGAGCGTGGGCAGCAGCGGAAGGACTAAGCCAAGCCCTGTGGGATCCAGGATGCCTTGGACGGTCGTGTGCCACTTCCCTCTAACTAGAGTGCGTGTGACCAGGTGGCACACGCAGGCTTAGTAGTTAGGAAACCATTTACACTGAAGGGGGCAGATGGATGGGCCGTGGGCACAGCTAGGGTGATTGGGAACCGCCTAAACACCGTGGGAAAGCCAGCAGGAGACTGTGTGTGGACCGACTGTGTGGCTGGATCCCCCGTGGATCAGCGTGTCACAGGGCCATGAGTCACCGGGCTCGCTTCTTGTTGACATTCAAGTGTGTGCAGCGTAGAGGGGCCGGCCGGGCTCACCCGCTCTGAGCCGGCTTCTCTGATGCCACCTGGCCTGCCGGTCTGTCAGGTGTTTCCCTGGCCAAGGTCAGAATGTCAAATATTTGATGTCTCTTGTTTTGTGTCTAGGAAGTAGTAGAAATACACTTGGTAATGGCTCAAAGGAAGGGTGAGAATGGATTTGTCTCGGTTTCTAAAGGAAAGTGTGGCCAAGTGCAAAAGCTTTCCTGTGACCACGTGATTGCACAGGGGCAAAGAGAAGGGAGGAGGGAGATGCCAGTGCGACAGGGGGTGCTTTCCTTCTGCTCATTAACAAATGTTTTCGCACACCCTTCCGGAGAAGGAAAACTACAGGCAACCCTTACACTTCGTTGACTAGGAAGTGACACACTTTAATCTTGTAGAGAGCACCCCTGAGCTTCCTTCACTGTGTGCGCGTGTGAGCAGTTTAGTTCTCACTTCCCAACAGGAGTCCACCTCATTGGCCAGTGGGCGTTTGTCACCAGAGACTTCTTGATGCCATATGTTAAAATCAATGCACTACTTTCCAGTTTTTCTGTCTCTTGAGTTAAGGTGATGACCTAGTCTCTCCTCTCCAAGATGGAGAGTCACATATTCTCTTAACGTTTCTGAAATCCCCCTCTCCTGGGTCATGATGGACAAAATGGTTCAACATATTGGGTGATGTTTGATCTGCAAATTGATTTTGTTTACAACTATAGTGTGAATCTCTGTGTACATTTTCAGCTTCCCTCTCCCCCCGCAAACCTTATTCAGGACCTCGTAACTAAGTGCCTAGTTGCTAAGACATTGCGCAGTGAGGAACACTCCCAGTGAAGGGACACATAGACAGACTCCTGTGTGTCTGATTATCAGAATATAGAACTTGCGAGAGCTAGAGCTATTTTGATTGCAAGTGACAGAAACGCAACCTAGACTATCAACTTCAGTGGAAAAAAGGACCTCGTTGACTCCCCCACCAGCTGTGAAGTCTCAGAGGTGCTTCAGGCTGATGGCAGAGGGGCTCATACACATGCGTGTGGCTCCCTGTCCCACCCCCACCAGATCCAGATCCGATTGTCTTCCTCCTGCTGACTTAATTTGCAAGCACCTTTTCCCTGGCGTGTGAACAGTTGGCTCTGGGCTCATGTTCTACAGACCTGCAGTCTCAAAGGAAGGGAACTTTCCTCCCTGTCAGGTCTTGCAGAAGTTCTCATCTGGACTGGTGGTTCACAACGGGAGGGTACTTTGCCCTCTGGCCGTTTGGCAAAGCCAGGAGGTATTTTTGGGAGTCATGAGAGGGTTGGGGGAGGGCTAGTGGCATTTGTGTGTGGAGACCGGGGATGCTGCTCAGCCTCCTGCGGTGGGTGCACAGACAGCCCCACAGCACACAGGCGCCCATCGCAGCGTGGCAGTAGTGCCACAGTGTGGCGATAGTGCTGAGTTGTGGGCTGCGGCCCTGCACCCATTGTCTTCTCCTGGGATGTGGGCGCTAGTGTGGGTTCCGTCATGTGCCCCAGGAGAGTGCCGGGGAAGCCTGTAGGGGAGAGGTGGTTTCCACAAGAGGAAAGAATGCTGGCAGACAAAAGGAGAGTGTGTGCGTGCTGGTGCCCGGCACAGGAGAGTGTGTGCGCCCGGCACTCCGGGTGCTGGTGTGTGCGCACAGGAATGCTCTGTAGACGAATGCACCACAGGGGAGCGCTCTACAGGGACGCTTGCTGAACCAAGCTGGCGAGGCACAGAGAGTGCTTAAAAACAGGGAGGTATAGCTCAGCATTTCTTGCTTTGGCCAGGTGCAGTTCCGGGGACTCCACCTAGAAAAGATCAAGGGTAATTAGTGAGCTTTGCTCCTCAGTGCCCTTGGGCATTCCTCCCCAGTCTCCTTTCTCTACCTTATTTTTGTTTGTACAAACCTTGACACTTCCTCTGTTAGCTGTTTTAACTCCAGTTCTTTTCCCCCACCTGGCAGGGCTCATTTTGTGAAGTCACACCCCTGTATTGCTTCAGATGTCATCTGCAGACCCTGATAATGTCTTAGGGCCAGAGGGGACTTTCACTTACACACCCTCCCCTGTGGGAGGGAGAGGGTCCTGCAGTCCAGGGAGGTGAAAGACACGTCCCCAAGGTCTCACAGCTGGCTGATGGCAGGACGATGGCTAACTGGACAATAAGGGTGCCTAAAAGAGGGCTTATGTTGGGCCATTTCTTAAAAAATTCCTACAAATGGTAAGAAATTATATAATTACTTCTAAAGAGAGTCAGCAAGACAGCCGCAGTTGGTATTGATAGAAATCAGCAATCATTCCAGCCTGGGCTTTCCGAGATGCATGAAAATTAAATGCACACGGGGCTCCCTGGTGTCTCTTTTTTAACATGGCACTTTTTCCAATTAGAAATTTGTGGGCTGACAGTGTGGAATTATAGGGGTAAATTTTAGTTTTGAAATTTCCTGCAGAGCAGAAAATTGTGTTACTACTTACGGAGTGAAATTTTGATTTTCTTTTTAAGTAAAATTCAACAGTTTTTCATCCTCTCCTTCTTGTATCCTCCTCCGCCCTCCCCCACGACTGTGGAGATGCTTCTCTCCTATCTCTGGTTGGTTCTCTGCAATGTCCCTAGAGATGTTGTCACCTAAATATCACTTTTATGTAGTAGATTCTCTGCTAAGTGCAGGACATGCGTGATGCCATTTAACCCTACAAGGACTCTTTTGGTTAGGGATTATTGTTCCTCTTTGTACACGGGGAGCGGGGGAGCGGGGGCTCGAACGTGTTAAAATGACAGGCTCAATGCTGCTCATTAGTGAGGTAGTAAGGGAGGGGTCCAAAGCCGGGCCCTCTCCTTCCAAACCCTGTGCACTGTGATCCTCTGCGTCTCTGACAGCTGGTACTTGTTGTCACCGTGGCATTCTAAAGAGGGCGTGGGGGCGGCAGATGCTCTGGGACCCCCCCCCCCCAGTGGTATCACTTTAAAGAAGTGTTCATCGTTGCTATTGGGATGGTACCAAACAGTCACTTCAGAAAATACTGTCTCTTATATTGGGTTACAGGCTTCTCTAATGAATTTATTTTTCTGGCTGAGATACAAAGGCCTGTTCTGTCCTTTAAGTCATGTGGCGAGTTTTTGTTTGAGTGTTGTTCACTAACATTTCCTCCTTTATTCTCTTGTCTTAAAAACAGCAGCTGTGCCCTTGGTTCTCGGACGCCTCTGTCTCCACTTCTTCTATGAGTTTATCCTCTCTCGTCCCCACCAGTCGGTCTCTGGTCCCTTATTCTGTCCTTACCTTCGGTCCCTTGGGGAACCTCTGCCACTGCTTTCAGCCTGGTTTTCACAGTGTGCGACAGGCACCCCCATCCCTCAGCGTGACCTTTTCCCTGCGATTCCTGTGGTTTCCACTCCTGTTTTCTCCCCCACTGGGGTAGTGGACTTGGGCGCTTTGCATGAATCCCACATGGTGGACGATGCAGCCTCTAAGATCTGTTTTGTCTTTTCATGTTTGTAACTGAAGACGTTCCAACGAGTAGCTGGAAATACCCACATTCAGGATGAGCCACAAGGGCTGGAGGTTTCACTTTGGTGGGGAAAGTTGCTGCTTGAAGGCACAGATTCGAGAATGTCACCCTGGGGGCAAGTGGAGAGGGCATGGGAGGATGTGAGCAAAGAAGGCAGCAGGTGGCCAAAGATGGCAGCAGGTGGCCAAAGATGAACAGTCTTCACTGCCCAGAAAGAGCTGACCAGAGGGGGAGGATGCTGAGGGCTCAGTGACAGCACGCTGGCTTTGCGTCTGGAGGCATAGCACCAGATCCTGCCTCGTAGGGAGGAGTTAGGACGAGAGCCATCAGGAAGAAAAGGGGGCCCAGGAAGGAGGGGCGGGGTGGTGGGGATTTTCTTATAAACAGGCTCCAATGCCAGGTCCCACCAGCAGACGCATGGCGAACGTGCAGCTGAGGGTGCGGCACAGACTGTCCTTGGGTTTTCTTTGTCAGAGGGCTGAGCCGGGGGAGGAAGGGGATGTGTGCCAGGTGCCCTGTCTGTGCCTGGCGGTGTCTGATGCCTGGTGCAGAGCTCACGTTTTAGCTTTGCCCTGGGTTGGCTCTGAGACCTCATCCAGCACCTGCCACCGTGCAGACGGGTGGCTCTGTCGGGGGCAGGCGGCTGTTATGTCCCACTCAAGGTGCCAGGCAGGGTCAGTCCCTGTTAATCCTATTGATTCCCATGTCCAGGATCTTACAGAGGATTTTTTTCTTTATTTACAGTAGGTTTTATCGTGGTTAACCCTGAAAACAACGCACTGATGGGAAAAAACCCACATTGACAGTATTTACTGTAAATATAGTGACCTAATATTTTCCTTTCAACACTGGGAGTCAGGAAATTTGACCTGCAGCGCCAGAGGACCTGTACTTTGCCGCTGCTCGGAGTTGCCAGACGTTCACAGGGGGAAGCGGCCAGTGAGTCTGTGCGTGTCCAGATGTGCACATGCCGCGTACTTTCTGGGAATCTCTCCCTCCCTCCCTCCATCTGCAGCCCTTCTAGGGTTTGGAGCTTTGCTGTCCTAGAGGAGCAGGACCAGCAGCAGCTTCAGCCCCGTGGGACACACTAGAAATGCAGACTCTAATCTATAACCAGGAGAAAGCACGTGGCCACACTAGGTTTTAGGGAAACGGCACTGTGCGCTCCTGCTGTCCTGAGGATGTAAAGGGCAAAATGAAAAAGAAAAGCAGGGCTGGTATAGTCCGTTTAAACACCCAGAAGAAGGTTGTGGCTTCCAGCACAAGCCTATGCTGCAAGAGTTTTCACTTTAGAAAACAGAACTTCTGCCAAGGCTGTGGAAAAGTGTGAGCCTGCCCTGGGGGCCGGATGGAGAAGCCTGGAGGCTCCTGCCCCTCCTCACCCACCCCACCTCCCCACCCACCCCACCTCCCCACCTACCCCACCTCCTCACCCACCCACCTCCTCACCAGGCTCTCACTGGCTCTCACGGGGCTACGGGGCTTGTTTGCAGGTAGACACGGGTTCACCCAGGACAGCTGGCTGGAGCTGGAGTTCTAAAGCCTCTCACTATCAAAGGTGGAGAGCCCTGCTGAGGAGCTGAGCCCGGGAGCATCTTTGCACCCTTGGGAGCCTTCCCGCAGCCCCGTGCAGCCCTCCCGCAGACACCTGCAGGTCTGGAGAGCAGGGGAGGGCAGGGTGCAGTCGACCTGGCCAGGAGCCATGCAGCCCGCTTGGTGGTGGAGAGGGGAGGTCGGCAGAGCTGGGAGGCCAGCGTCCTTCCTCCCGGCTCCTCTCTTTCTAGACAGGTGACCTCAGATAGAATGTGAACCATGCCGAGACTGAGTGTCTCCCTCTGAGAAAGGGGGCAAAGCCCCAGCAGCATAAGTCTGCAGTCTGCGGGGCCTCATGGGTTGCAGGACACGTAGCCGGTGCCCAACAGATCGGAGCTGGAGATTGCTGAGAACGTTTCTGGGCCTGGCTTGTCTTCTTTGCGATGTCGGCTTCCCTCGCTGCTCTCCCTTCACCCTGGCTTCTCCGTCTCTTTCCTTCTCCCCCCACCTCTTCCCCTCCCCCTCATTTTCGTTCTTTTACAGTTTTATGGAGGTGTGTGATTTTGACACTATTCTCCCATTTAATTTTAAGTGTACAATTCAGTGACTTAAAGTCAATTCAGAGTTGTGCATCCCTCACCATATCCAATTTTAGAACATCACCGTCACCCCAAGAGATCCTTTGTACCCATTAAGTGGTCACTGCCTGTTCCCACTCCACCCCCAGGCATCCATGAATCGACTCTTTGTCTGTAGATCTGCCCATTTGGGTTGTTCCCTGTACCTGGATTCATACCGTGTTCTCTCGGGACCAGCCTCTTGTACTCCCTGCGTGATGTTTTGGGGGTCACCTGGGTTGCAGGAGGCGTGAATGCCCCGTTCCTTTCTGTTGCCGGGTGCTGTTCCTAGCTGTGGACAGACTACATCCTGTTACCGGTGTGTCAGCTGATGGACACTGGTGGCTTTTCCACACTGCCCTGAACTAGCCGCTCACAGGGGTGGTCCCCGTGCCCCGCTGTGGGCGCACAGGACGTGGCCCAGCTCTGTGAGTCCCTGGTTCTGTGGCTTGCAGGGGCTGCTCACGTAGGTCCTTGGAACATCAACTCCATCACTTTTGAGCAGGGGCAAGTTTTTTTATATATCATAGGATTGTTAGAAAAATCTAATAAACCAAATATTTGAAAAATGTGTTTCACGTTGTCTCTCTGACCTCGGGAAGTAACTCTCGGTTCTTGTCCTGTGGAGAAAAACCCCCAACTTCATTAAACTGACGACTTGGTGGACAGAGGCTTCTGAAGGCACATTCCCCGTGTCACTTTTCTGAAGAGAAGACATGTGGTGCGCACGTGTCCTGTCCTGCCCTGCCATGGGTGCGCAGTGTGGAAGGGAATTAGGGGACAAGCGCTGCTTCAGTGGCCGTGAGTGTCACAGTGGAGTGGGGCTTGGGCTGCGCCCTGAGACACAGCTCCTTGCCTTGTTTGCTCTGTTCTCTGGACAGGTGGAGATGGCACCAGGGGGTCAGACGTGTGCGTGGTCTGCTGTATGGGGGCCGCAGCCTGTGCCCCTGTGCCCAGCTCTGCAGCGCAGGCCTCCCTCAGCCTCGTCCTCGCTGGCTGGCATCTGTGTGTCTGGCTGGGGTCCTGTGTGGCAGGCCCTGTATGTCCTCCTTGGGCCAGGCGAGGTACCTCCTCCAGGGTACTGCAGCCAGGACGATGGGTGACGCCTGTCCTGTGTATGGATCAGTCCAGTGGGCATCGGGGGTCACAGCGAATGGGACAGCTGGATGTGAGTAGGCCTGGACACTGCCTGTGAAGGGCAGGTGTGCTGAGGAAGGTCGGGATTTAGGTCAGCAGTGGTAAGGCCGGGAGTTGGCTGGGACTGGGTTATGGCTGGCGCCCGTGACAGCTGAAAACTTACAAAATGCTGCTGTTAGCGTATTTTGTTATTCTGGTGTGTATGGCTTGCAGGGAGCCTGGAGATTCACTAACCCCACCATGTGGATCAAGTCTTGACTCCTGTGGAGGAAGGAGTTACAGTAATTGCAGGAAAGTATCTAGACAGGGAAAAATTCATCATACTATAGCCTTTGTTTCTTCTCAGCACTTTGCAGCAAGTCCAGTGCAAACCTAAGCCCTCCAGCAACCCGAGGAAAAACAAGCAAGCAAAACAAACATAAAACCTTAAATAAGAGAATTTACACAACCTCCTCTTCATATCTCAATTATTTTATTTTATTTATTTTATTTTATGTTTTAGAGATAGGGTCTTGCTCTGTCGCCCAGGCTGGAGTGCAGTGGCATGATCATACCTCACCGCAACCTGGAATTCCTGGGGTCAAGTGATCCTCCTGCCTCAGTCTCTAGAGTAGGTGGGACTGTAGGCATGTGCCATCACACTGGGCTAATTTTTTTAAAAGAATTTTTCTTAAAGATGGGGTCTGGCTCTGTTGCCCAGGTTGATCTCAAACTCCTGTCCTCACACAGTCCTCCTGCCTTGGCCTCACAAAGCACTGGGATTATAGGTGTGAGCCACCGTGCCTGGCCCATACCTCACTTTAGTTCAAAACATATTTGCCTATGATAGTCATATACAGCCAGCACATTCTCTAGAAGCAGCTTCAGATATTTCACTGATGTGCGAGAGAAACAGTCTGCTCAGATAGGACTTCTAGGCTTCCTTCTAGTCTAGGCTGGAAGGAAATCAGAAACCAAGTAAGATCGCCAGGTGCGTGAAAAGAGTGCGTCATTTTCTTGACTGAAATTTCACCAGGTGGCTCTGGGTGTTCAGACAGACGTCACTGAGCCATATCAGGTCCCACCGAGTATTAATTATTCCTGTCACTTTCTAATTGGTGTGCTTGACTCTGACAGTCATCGTGTGAGTGTCCTGTGGTCATACCTGAGTGGATGTCAGGTTTCCATAGTAACGAGGCAGCGTGGGGGAGGGCTGTGGTTTCCTGCGGGTCACCTTCTGTGGCTTGGGTGCCGTGCGTCTGAGGGATCGCTCACCTTCTTTTGTCACCCACATTTCCTCACTGGGTCTGGAATGTGACCAGAAAGGAAACCTTGTTTGTCAGTGTGGCATGTCCTGAGGTCAGAGAACGTTCCTGCTCCCGTGCAACCCTCACCACAGTCAAGAGGACGGACACTAGATGTCACCCCTGAAGGCGCACCCTTTGTGATCTCTGTCCCGCCTGTTCCCCCAAGCCCAGCACACATCTGCTTCCTGTTGCTGTAGGTTGGTGTGTATCTTCTGGAATTTTATGCAGATGGAGTCCTACAGCAGGTCCTCTCTCGTCTGGCTGCTTTCACTCGGAATGATTATTTTGAGATGCACCTGTGTTGTTCGGTGTATCGACAGCTCATTCCTTTTATTGCTGAGTGGTATGGCATTGTCCGGTAGTGACTTATATGCTGGTGGAACCTTTTTTTTTTTTTTTTTTTTAATAGTAGAGGCGAGCTTTTAGAAAATAGTTGCAAGGAGAGTCATCAGGGAGAAGAGAGACATTTCTCTTGCCTGTGAAGGATGTCCCCTGAAGGACGCCGCCCCCGGCTGAGGGAGAGAAGGCTGCTTGTGCCCTTGCTGATTCGCAAGTCCGTTTCCGGGGCCAGTGAACCCTAACTTCAACTTTGATGCCACTTTCCAAGTTCAGATAAGGGTTATTTTCTACCGCGTTTGAGGTCATTGGAGACCTTCACTTTATTATGAAAGTTTTCAGGTGATCAAGGGGTGCATTGTTAATTTGAAAGGAGAATACAGGACCACATGCTTTCTTTTAGTATATAACATTTCTAAGCCCCCTTTTATACCAGTATCTTTTAAAAATTGAAAGAATGTCTGTCTGTACACTTAGAAGAAGTCTTGTTACACAGAAAATACTCTGAATTGAACTCACAGTTGGTTCCTATTTTAAATTCTTGGGAATATATGTTAGAACACAAAAATTTTAACCTCAGGGTTAAGATCTTTTGCTGATGCTATTTTCACAGTTGCTAAGTGAAAATGTTCAGAATTCTATTAAAATCACCCACACTGTGGAATATTTTGTAGCAATTCCAGCTGCTGTTAGTGAGGAGTTGATAGTAGGGTAGTTGCCTATAATCTAACGTAAAAGTGCATATGTAGCATAGAAAGGGAAGAAGAATTGAGAGTACACCAAGATGGCAAATATTTGTCTTTAGGTTGTGGAATATGGGTGAGTTTTTCCCCCTACTTCTTCATAGTTTTATATGATGTAAAACTCTTCTGTAGTGCATATTTATTTGTAAGAAAGCAGAGAAATGTTGTATTCAACTTACTTTGCAAAACTTTGCTTTTCCCAGTAGGGTTACTTGAAGACTGAAAGATTTTTGTTTTCCTTAGTTTTAAAATTTCTTCATATCCTCCAGACACTGAACACAGTAAAATAATATGTACGCAGGGATTTTTATAATGCATAAAATGTCATATGAATGATGGTACACACAGTCTTTGAATTGTTTTACTTTCCTTCCCCCTTGAATGACATAATAAATGATGAAAACCCTGCGGAGTTTGACAGGGCCATCTGGCCTTCCTAGGAAGGGAAAGAGGAGGGAAGATGCTGGAGGAGGTGGTGGGATAGCAGGAGCTTTTGTTGATGCGCCCCGTGCCTGGCCCTGCACCCTGACCACTCCTGAAGGTTAGCGGTAGTTGCCCAAGGCCCAGCGGCACAGCCAGGCAGTTACAGTTGGAGTCTACACTGGCCGTGGTCTGAGCCTTTCTGCCATTGCTGGGCACTCTTTAGCACAGTGATTCCAAATGAGTTATGTGCAGAATGATCACAGAGAGTTCAACGCAAATGGGCCATAGAATTGAGTCCTTTGATGTGTGTTGATGCTGTGTTGTGTAGTGTCTGCACGCCGTGGTCATTTGTACTTAATATTCTGGGTTGTGAGGTTTTCATTTATGACCTCTTGAGATTCCTTTCTTTTAATTCTTGTTAAAGCAGCATAAATTTAGAGAGTTTGCACTCTTTCCCTCTCCACTTATTGTTCTACTGCATGATTGACACATTTTTATTTAAAGGAATTCCTGAAGACCCATGTGGGATTCTGAGAGATTTCTCTGAGATATTCTCATATTTTTCCTTTTAACTATGGTGGGTCAATGCCTGCCCTGGGTCCTTGTGAGATAATTCATACTGGAGATATTAATAATTCATCCCCCCTCTTCCCCTCCCACCAGAAGAAAGGCTAAGGGTGGGGTAGGTTTCCTGCCAGGTTGTCTGGTCCTTTGGTTTCCACAAGAAAGCAGACCTAGTGCCCTGGCTCCTGGCCAGGTGAGGGCAGGAGCCCAGGACCTGTCTGTAGTCTCTGGCTGTCTGCCCTTCCCTCTCTTCCTCCCTCCCACTCTTCCTCCCCCTTCCCTATCCCTGGCAAGAGGGTGGGGTGGGGGGTGGGGTCTGTCTTAGGAGGAGGGAAGGAGGGTGGGGCGGGAGAGAAAGCTGGCATCTGTCCCCTGAGCTGTCTAGAGCCTCCGTGAGCCCTTTCCTGACACTGTCCTGCCCATCAGAAAGGTCAGGTGCTCCCGGCTGGCAGGGGCGCCTGACCTAGTGTGTGGTGGTTACTGGCATCACTTGTTAGGAACATGGGCTCAGGGGAGAGTGCTGGTCACGCCTGGGACTGAGTTTTACATGTCCTATGCAAACGTAATACGTTGTTGTTTTTAAATCTCATTTTTAGAAGGGTTTTCGATCTGGAGAAGTTGCAGAGACAGTGCAGAGTTCTCATGCACCCTGCACTGGGTTTCCCCTGTTGCTGACATTTTCCCTTACTGTGGTACATTTGTGCAAGCAATGAGCGAATATTGATTCATTGTTTATTGTTGACTAAAGGCCATACTGTATTCAGATTTCCTCGATCTTCCATTAATGTCCTTTTCCGTCCTGGGATTCCATCCAGGATGCCCCATGACACTGGGTCTTCCTGTTGCCTTGGGCTCCTCTTGGCTGTGGCAGCTTTTCAGACTGTCCTTGTGTTTTGGTGACCTTTTGAGGAGTGCTGGCCAGGTATGTTGCAGACCGTGGCCCTCTCTTGGGATTTGCCTGATGATTTTTGCACGGGAGAATGAGGTTATGGTTTTTTGGAAAGAAGACAACAGACCATTCTCATCACACACGATGTTTTTGGGTTTTTTTTTTTTTACTTTGAGTTTCCAAATTTTCTTAACTCTAGGAATCAGTGAAGATTTTTCACAATCCCTATGCTTTGGAAAATTGCCTTTGATGATGAAATTTCTAAACAGGAAAAGAATTAAATTTCTTCTGAAAGTGTTTTGGCGAACGAACTTTGTTCCTGGAATATTGGTGGTGAGAGCTGCTGAGTATAGCAGGTTCATAGAGATAATTGTCCTAGACAGGAAGGTCCGCTAAGTATGTCCTGTGGATATGTTATTTATCGTGTCCTGTGCCATTCTGTACCCTAAAAATAAATATTGTAGGTTTCAAATTAGTGTTTGAAACTGCTTAGTAAGGCGATCTCCTGTGTCCGCCTTCACCCCTACTCTCGCACACCTGTCCACCATCACCTCCACTCTCGCGAGGCTGGGCTTACGAGTTAACATACTTCTCTAGGCTAGGAGTTGGCAAGCGTCTTCTGTTAAAAGCCAGATAGTGAATGTTCTAGGTTTGGTTGGCCACGCTGTGGCAACTACTCCAGGCTGTCATAGGGGGAGAAAGCAGCCTCAGCTGATGTGTAAGTAAAGGGCGTGGCTGTGTTCCTATAAATCTTAATTTACACAGACAGGTGGTGAGCAGGTTTGGCCCAGGGCTGCAGTTTTCTGACCCTTGCTTTCACAGTGCTGTGCTGCTAACGAATGTTTTGGTAAGATTTAAACCCACCCAGTAAACCTGACAAAGGAGCAAGCCTGAGCAATTAGATGGGGTCTCAGTTCTCTGTAATCTTCTACCCCTGATTCCTGCAGGAATGACTAGCTTTTGAAATGGCAGGGCAGTTATTTCAAGCTAGCATCCCACTGTCCCCCCACCCCCTCCTTTTTATTTTTTTCTGAAATAAATAAACAAACAAACAAATAAAGCAAGCTTTTATTGTCTGGAGTTGTTAGGAAGATGGGGGCGGTAGCTTCCAGAATCAAAGGAATGGGTTGTGGGGGAGCACCTGGCCCTTGCCTCTGGGCACACCAGCCCTCCTGCCCCCGTCACTGTCCTTTCTGCCCCTCTCCGCTCCTCTCGAGTCCTGGTCTCCACCCTCTCTGCTGCGGTCACTCTTCGTGAGCCGGGAAGCATCATTCCTGGCGCTCTGGCGTAGCAGCCCCTTCCTCCACGGTTTATGGCATGAGCACAGCTATGTAACACACTAACCAGATCAAGAAATAGGGCATTCTTATTTATCTTCTAGGAATGCCCGCCCCCCCAAAGATACGGCTATCTTCTCGAATTTTCATAGCATGGATTAGGTCAGCCTCTATTTGACCTCCAGCAGAGAATCTTTCGATTCTAGCTTTTTTCGGTCAGTATTGTTTTTGTGAGATTGATTCATATCCTTGCTGACGGCCGTCAGAGTGTATTCATTTTTATTGCTGTGAACTTCAGTTTGTTGTTTTTAAAGGGTGTGTTTGAAAAATGCTTAGTGGCCTTAACCTTCCTGTGGTCCCTGTTCATCCTTCCCTGGAGATTAGCTGTGTTGAACACAGATTTGGCATCTGTGTTGCCTTAGAGCCCGTGCTCCGCTGCCCTGTGGTTGGCATCTGGCTTCCAGAAGATTCCTTGTTTTCCCACAGTCCCTGTGCGACTGTTTCAGTGGAGCATTGGAACTCATGCTAGCTGCTTCTGCGTTTCAGTTCACCTAACGTCTGGCACGCTTGACGGCTGTAGAGGTGGGAGAGGGTTGGCCTCATAGATGGAATCTGGGCTCTAGGACACATGGACTTCCTACTCGTGAGAGGGCAGTCCGACCGCCAGAATATCATCTTTGATCTGTAGGTTTTTCTCATTTTGGTTTCTTAAGGCTGTCGACCGTTTTTATTGTTCTGTGCTTGTCTTGGCTTCAGTGCAGTATCCATGAAACCAGACAAATCTCCTTGTAGAATAAGCCTGGCAAACCAGCCTTATAATGTTCCACCCCAGTGAGAAGGAAGTAGACCTCAAAATTGCTGTACACCACACTCTCTTGGCCCTTTATGGGCTGGGGCTTTAATTACAAGAGGGGTGACTATATTACTGTGCGTAGGGGCCATTCACTTTGGGAACTTTCAGGCACAAAGCCTGGGCTGCAGGATGAGAACGCTGTTTCATAAACAGTCTTTTGCAGCGAGAGACCATGCTGTGTTGGAATTCAGCGCACACCAAAGGAAGGTCGGATTTTTTTTTTTTTGTGGTTGTCACAATAGCTTTGTGAATCCAGATACGGTCAGAAAATATCAACATAGCTTTGAGGTAGTCAACACAGATGAACGTAAGACATGCAGTGTTATAGGGGTGACTGGGTAAGTTGAACCCCAATAAAAGTGGGGAGAGGGGGCTAGAGGAAAGGTTTTTGCCTGGAGAGTAACTGTCTAAACATCCAGTTTAGAAAGTATTCTGTCCTAAGAAGTCTTTAGGGCAAGCCTTTGCCAGTCCTAAAATACGAATGATATCTGTGATTTATTTTATTTAGTGCTGTTGTCCTTCATAGCAACTTTGGAGTCTGCATTCTGACAATGCCTAAATGCTGGTGCTAACTTACATGAGTAAACTGCTGTACACAACAGTCCCCAGGCTCTTTGGCATTTACAGTGTTGGCTACTCCTTTTCTAAAGATTTCTTCCATTTGATTTACTCATGTCCTAACAAAATTATCATTTTCTGATCGTTTTCTCTTTGCATTAATCCTTGCTTCTGTCACTGTGTTTCTCCTGCAATGCCTAGGAAAGGGGTGGAAGCAGGAATATATTATGGATTTGGCATTCTGGGGGCTGTTTACCAATACCCTGGAAAGCTCGTAAGGGTGTTAGAGCATGCACTAGGGCGAATGCTATGTGGATTAGAGGAGGGAGTGTGTTGCATACATTTACAAACCCACATTTACAGATTCTCCAGCACATGGCTAGGTCATGGAAGAGCCTCAATTTGTGTATGCCTTGTGCATATTGATATGTTCTAGATAAAATCCCTTTGCTACAAGGATATCAGGAGTGGAAATAGGAGGCTTTATCTTACACTGATTTATGCTCTACCACTAATTAGCTGTGTGACCTTGAGCAAAGTTACTTCATATCTCTGGGACGAATAAGCTGCCTGTCCTTTGGCCAATTTTTTAGGTTCCTGAATCTATTCATGTACAAGATGGGGACATTCTGGTATATCTCCCAGCATTAGGAGAAGGGTTAGATAGTGCTGAGAACCTGGCCCTGCATGAGTGAGGTGTTTGGGGAAGGCTATGTGTTGTTACTCCTAGAACACCTGGATTCCTTTCCAGTCATCCACGTTGTTCACCTGAAGGGCCAGAGCAAAGGAGCATCCACTCAGGTAGATGTTCCCACCCCAAAGGGATACTGTTTCCTTGCTCCAGGAGCGAATGGCATAGCCGGACCGGCCCTCGCATCTCCTGGAAGATAGTGTAGGTGAATTGGAGCTCATGGGAGCCCTGTGTGGCTGTCTGTCCTTCCTCTCTGGAGCCCTGAGCCATCCCAGGGTGGCGTCCTTTGGTAGACGGTGTGGGAGTGCTGCAAACCCAGTGCACCCAAGGGCCCAGGAGGATGGGGCATTCATCACTTACCTAAGTGCAGTGCCACAAGGAGAGGCAGCAGGTGCCGGCTGGCAGGAGCGCCCCGTGGAGGTGTCTGTGCACTCCCATCTCTGTTTTTCCTCTTGCTGGTCTTGTGTCCCTCTGCAGCACACTGTCCTTTCCTTCCCACGCTCCCTCCCCGCTCGCCATGGTCAAACGTGCTTTTCCCTGGACTGACTTCAGAGACTGCCCTTGTGGCGCCAGCTGCGGCTCCCCGTGGGAGTGCTGGGGCCTTGTGGCACTCCCTAAGCTGGGCAGGTGTGCCTGGGGGTTTCAGGCGGTAACCAGAGTTTCTCCTGTTGAGGTCTCACGCATCAGCCACTCTGGGATGGTGGCAGTAGGTTTTACCCACTGCTGAGAGCATGTCTCTATCGGCCACTGCATTGGGAGCCTTCTGCAGTCAATGTAGGGCTGAGTCTCCCTCTCCCCCCAAAATATCTCACTCAGGGGTGGAAGTGCTAGCAAGCTTCCACCGTCACATTAAGACATCCCAGCCGGTTAATGTCAAGGAACTTTGCCAACCTGTTTGCTAGCCTTTAGATAACAATGAAGATTACACCAACAGACAAAATAGATAGCTTTCTCTTGAGTTTGAAAGGAATCAGAGGAGTCACATGCAGGTTAGCAAGGAATGCATACATTAGATTGTATTAAAAAAGAGTGTGTGTTCCTGTTTATTTTTTCACCTTAACAGGTTGACACAGAACAAGTGCTTCACGTACACTGTACCTATTTTGGTGGGGGAGGATTGGGGGCAGTGATCTGCTCTCACGCTGGGGACAGCTGACAGCAACAGTGACACTGCTGTGCTTGAGCAGAGGCTGACGTTTGTGAGGACAGCACCCCAGACCTCGGGTGTTCATTGTCCCTCTCACTTGGTGGGCAGCCCAGGTCCAGGCTGGGCTGGTAGACAGCTCTTGGCAGGGTGGTTCATTGCGTGGACCGAAGCCCCCGCGGGGTCTGGTGCCCCGCTCTGATCTCCTCCCGCACCCGCATCTCTGCTAGGAGCCATCGTGTTCTTCCCCTGCCCCCCTTAGCCTTTGGGTCTGCCACAGGGCCGGGAGGGTGTCTTCAGGAAGAAATGCTTTTTTTTTTTTTAATCCCATAATTACTCACTGACTTTATTCCACATTACATACAGAACAGTCTCTGAATAACAATACTGATAATACCCATCACCATTATAATTACTGAGAATAGTTTTAAATTTTTTTCATACGTATCCTTCATTTTCTTTAATTTTTAAAAATAGGCTGTATCTCCATTGCCCGAGCATACAGTCAGTACATAGCATATGCCTTTGACTCTTCACTGAATTTTAGTTCTCCAGGTAACTATATGATTAATGCTCAGCACCAGTCCTATGTCAAGGTCTCTCCTATAGTGTGGTTGTGTGAAATTCATTCCGCAGTGGGTTCCGCAAGAAGGGGCCATGGCAGCACTCTTCCCTGAAGTTTTGCATGTTGATAACTGTGTGCCCTTCGTAATTCAAAGTCAGTTTGGATATAAAATCCTTAGCTCACATTTCATTTCCTTGAGTATCATAAACATATTCCTCCATTTTCTTCTGGCATAAACGTTGCTGTCAAAGAATATGATGATTTAATTTTCTTTCCCTTATAAATCATTGGACCTTTTTGCCTGGATGCCCAAATAATTTTTTCTTTTTCTTTTATGTCTAGTAATGTTACTAACATATGTCTTGGTCTTCGTTGTTCTGCTTCATTATTGTCACGTCCATAGAATGCTCTTTCAATAAGTATTTTCAACTTTTTATACATATATTTTTTGTTGTTTTGGTTACTTTGTGTGTTACTGTCACTTTGGGGGGGGGGGTGCGGGTAGGCCATCAGGTGCTGGCCATCAGTGCAAGTGCTGGAGTGATTCCCTCAGCCTCATGATGCTGCATGATTGAAGCTCCCATAGAGCCAGACTCCTAACACACCTGTGAATGCTCAACTCCAGATCGCTTGGAGTCATATGATCTTTCTCTTCTGCCATAACTGCTTAAATTTTTAAAAATGGTTCTTGAATTTAAAAGGATTTTCAACATGTTTATTAAAATGCTTCACACAGGTATTGCTCATTGGTTTTGAGTATGGTGGGGGAAATGACAAGGTATGGCTCAGTTATACAAGTTTTGGGTTATTTGTTCATGCACTTGTTTATTCAGAAAATATTTGAGTGCTTACCATACAAGCCAGGCTCTGTAGTAGGCCATTTAGGAAGGTGTCCAGAAAGAGGAGTTTGCTCTGGTTTGGATATATCACAGAGCAAACTCCATGATTGTGTCCTGACATTATTTTAGAGTTTACATATATAGTTGTCGTGTTTTTTTTTCCAGGAGTCAACCCAAAGTAAGGCAAGCAAACTTTAATTTTACAACCACAAAAGATTATGCATTCAAAAATTCCCCATTAAATTATGTACTCAAATGAGTGGATGGTTAAAAATCTCTTCCTAAAAAGACATCATGTCTGTTTCCCAGGGTTTTGTGTTCAACTGAAATAGATAAATTTACATCAATGACATGTGATTGATATTAGTGTCTTCGCTGTCAGTCGAGATGGAAAATATGCTTGCTTACTATAAAAACGAGGCACTTTTGAATGGCATTGATTTAAAACCAAACCCTCTATTGGCCTAGAACAGGCAGCAGAGAGAAGGGTGCTGCCTTCGATGTGCTCTAGGACACTCTGTTTCTTTTGCTCACTGTAACTTTCTATTCATTTTTCCTATGGGCTCATTTGCTAACAGTCTCCTGAGTGTCTGTGGCAATAAATGACTGGCCGATTGCTGGAACTTTGGTATGGTTGTTTTTCTAGTCTTTATTAAAAAAAAAAAGTGGCTTCAGGTTATGAAGTGAGTTAGTGGCCTGCCGGCCTGCTCTAGGAGGGTTCGCCCTCTCCTTGCAGTCTCACGGTGGGCCAGTATTGTAGGAGGCTGGCTTCCTGGCTCACGTGCCCCTTCCCCGTGGCCCCCCATTTCCTTCTGAGAATGAGCTGTTCCCCTGTGTCGTCAGTCTTGGCGGCAGGGCCCCTGCCTCTTATCGAGGCCGTCTAAGGGCCCGAGGGATGCATCTGTCCCTGGTAGAGTCAGGGGCACCTCATGATACCCTGCTTGCCAGTCTTGTCATCTTTCTTTCTTTATTCAACCTTTTATTTTGAGATCGTTATAGACTCGTGTAGTTGTGAGACTACAGGGAGATGCCTTGGGCCCTGTACCCAGTTTCCTGCGATGGCAGCGCTTTGCAGCGCTATGGTAACACTGTCACCACCAGGACATTGTCCTAGACACTCTGAAGACACACGACCTTCCCATGCCACAAGGAGCCCTCATGTTGCCCGTTTTTAGCTTCGGCTTTGTGACACCACCTTCTCTGGCTATCGTAAAGATACAAAGTTCAAAACTTTATTATGTAGTAAAACTCTGTTAATCAGTTATTGACCCTTTAGGCAGGAATTTAACTTAGAGCCGAGGATGTTCCCCAGGTGGCTGAAGTCTGTTTTATCCCTTCGGCTCCTAGTTTTGGATTAACAGGAGTTCACTGTGAGAGGAGAGAGGCCTGTCACTGCCCCACTGTGCTCCTCTGAAGCGTCGCGGTCGGTGGGAAGGGTGTGCTCCTTCAAAGCGGTCTCTCGTGAAGCTGCCCGGGATGTGCCGGCATGCGGAGCGCGCCTAGGCACTGCTGCGCGATTCAGACGCTTGGGAGGAGGTTAGTGCCCATGAAAAGGTCTGTGCGGTAGTCTGAAAAATCTCGGGGTGACCTCCTGGCAGCACGTTCGGCTAAAGCCCTGATTAATTGAACAGTTAGTTGATTGACGAGATTTTTTTCCCCATGCTTTGCTTAGGGGAAGGGCCCTCCACCCTACTTTCTGCTTTGGCAAGGCGGTGGGTACCGAGGGATTTGCCTCCTGATTCCTGAACCACCTGTAGGAGTTTTCCAGCTAGGATCGCTCTAGCCCCTTGCTGGTTTTTCATAGCATTTGAGCCCTAATTCTTACTGCCACCACCTTGAAGTTCTGCCTGAGCTGGCTCTGCCGAAGGCTTTATTTTTCTGTTACGCCCAGTTTCTCCCTGGACACCCCTCACACCTTATTAGTGCAAAAATTTGGATAAATTGCCTTCTCCCTCCCTCCCTTCCCTCCTTCTCTTTTTTATTGCTATTGTTGATGTTATTTATTTATCTTTATTTCAGAATATTACAGGGGTACAAATGATTTGGTTACATAAACTGCTTTTGTACCATGCCCGTCGCACAGATAGTGTGCATTGTACCTGTTAGGTGTGATTTTGCCCATCCATGAACTGCAATTTTAAAGACCCGCAATAAGTATGATGATTGTAGAATTGTAATGGCAAAATTTCAAAGCTAAAAAAGATCTTAAAAATAGGATTGAGCTGGTTATTTTATAGATAAGGAAACTGAGGCCCAGAAAGGGCCCCTGGTTTGCCCCTAAGGTGTGTTTGTATCTCTGAGGAAAGCTGGAAATTTACTCTTTCTTCATTCAGGGGCACCCAGCCTACACAAGTTTTGGATAATGGATGGTGTAGACCTACTGTCTGCCTCACCATGCATTCCCCGGCATGCAATTCAAACAGTCTAGAAAGTCTGCCCTTCTTTACTGCTTTGAGAGTACTTATCAGTGGGATTGCAGATTCTCATAGAAAAGGCTTTTTATACAGATACATTACTTGCATGCTCACAGACCCAGCACCACCAGCTCAAAAGGAGCCTCAGTGTTTCCTGCTGGGTGCAGGATCCAGAGGCGTCCTGTGGAGGGGCAGGGCACACCACATCTGCCTGCCAGGACTCCGGGAGTGGGGGGCATGATGAGCTCCCAGCTGGGCCCTGCTATGGGGTTGGAGACAGCCTCGTCCTGTTCTGGAACCTCTAGTGGCCACACCAGCAGTTCTTTGCGCTCTGGTTGGGAGCCTTTTCCTTGCAACCAAAGGAGGGTACGTTAGTTTCCTAGGGCTGTCAAAATAAAGTACCACAAACCAAGCAGCCTAAAACAACAGAAATTTACTGTGTCATAGTAAAGACACACAGTAAAGATGTCCGGAAGTCTGAAGCTCCTTCTGGAGGCTCTAGAAGAGGAGCCTTCCCTGCCCTTTCCAGCTTCTTGTGGCTGCATGTATTCCTTGACTTGTACGTGCATCACTTCTGTCTCTGCTTCTGTCTTCACATAGTTCTGCCCTGTGCATCCGTGTCCAGATTTCCCTCTCCTTATGTGGACGCCAGCCACTGGGTTAGGGTCCACCTGGATACAGGAAAACTCTTCTTAAGTAATTACATCTGCAACGATCTTATTTCCTAATAAGGCCACGTGCACAGGTTCTGGAGGTTAGGACTTCAACATATCTTTTGGGAGACACAATTCAGACCATAAGAAACGGTAAAAAAAAATTTGAGGTATGATCTATGTACAGAAAAGTGCTCAAATTGTAAGTGTAGACATTGCTGAATTTTCACATAGCAAACCACACTTGTAACCTCCACCTAGATGAAGGAATATAAGAGATAGTCTTAAAAAGCAAACTCCAAATCTCATGCTTTATAAGGAAAGCCTCTGTTGGAAGGGATTTTCCCAAGGCTCTTTTAGCCTGGTTTGGGCTTTTAGGATTAAATCTGGCACATTATTGACATGTTAGACCAAGTACTTTGAGATAAAATACTCAAGGATGGGAGCATTGTATTGCAAATCTTGATTGACAAGTTCAGTTTAACCCTGTGGCTTCCTGAGAACTCTGTTGTAAAGCATATTGCTATAAGACAAATTGCATTTTGAGTAGTAATAATGAGGTTTAATTTAGAGATTCTATCAAAGGTTCCTTTATCAAATAAATCTCAGATATGATCTGTTACCTGATGAAAGCAGCGATGCCACTCTAATTTGTCATTGCCAGTTTAGGAGAACCCTGGGCTCTCAGGCCATCCATGTTTACATCTTGGGTGTCTTGTCTATAAAGTGGAATTGGAAGTGTAATCTAGACGGTTTTCTTCCTTGGGTAGTGGGAGGGGACTGCAGTCCAGGCCAGTCCCAGGCTCTTGTCACCCAGGTTGAGAGAGCTGAGCCCAGCTGAGCCTGGTGTGCTGAAGACACCTGGATGGGGTTCATGGTTGCTGTCCCTTAAGTCTACATTTTCTCCCATTTTAAAGCCATGTTGCTCACTGATTCCAGCTCCACTGTTCTTGTGGAAGTCACACATACGTAGTAACCATTAACAGCAACTTGAAGATTTTCATGATCCCTAGTTTGCTTCCCTGTACAGCTGAGAAAGAACTACTTGACTGAGCTCTCATGCTGTGGTTGTTTTTAGGAGTGGGAATCAGGCCAGGTGCCGTGGCTCATGCCTGTAATCCCAGCACTTTGGGAGGCTCAGGTGGGAGGATCACTTGATTTCAAGAGTTGGAGACCAGCCTGGGCAACATAGCGAGACGCTGTCTCTACAAAAGATAAAAATTAGCCAGGCGTGGTGGTGTGCACCTGTAGTCCGAGCTATTCAGGAGGCTGAGGCTTGAGCCCAGGAGTTTGAGGTTATAGTGAGCTATGATCACACCACTACACTCCAGCCTGGGCAATAGAGCAAGACCTTCTCAAAAGGAAAAAAAAAGGGGGGAATCAAAGCTGGCAGATGGGGAGTTTAGAACCTTTGCTGTAGCAGGTTCTGCAGAAACCAAGCAGGAAATGAGAGAGACATGAAGTTTGAGCGACACAGGATGGCTTTTAGATTGGGATTGTACTGTGGAAAGTTACATCGTACTAAATTGGTAAGAGTCAGAATGAATAGAAGTACGGGAGTCAGGCTTTATTGCAAAATTCTCCTCCGTGATTTTGATTCAGAGTACATAGCATGTGTAATTTTACCATGCTCCATGTCAAAACCTTGTCAATGCCATGAGTGATACTGGGGGAGATGTTCTGGGACATCTTTTTAATGGAGAACAAAAAAATTAACATTTCCCTTTCCCTTTTTAATTTGTTTGAAATTTTGTTATTTTAAAAATCATGTATAAACAGTCCACTTCCCTCCCACCCAAATGGCATGCCATCTTATAATTGTGCCCTTGATGTCAAAATATAGCAGCAAGGACCTTTGCCAGTTGTGTTTGGCGTTTTAGCTACGTTCAGAATCTGTCACTGTTCCCTAGACGTATTTTGTTTTTAGAATCCTTGGACAGAAATTTTTTAATAGCCTGTCATGGAAAATAGTTGATGTGCCACCCCCATTTTTTGAACATGATGATAAAAATCCCAAATATTCCCACGTCAATCCTAACAGATAATGTATATTTTTTTGGCATCACATTTTGTCCCTAAAAGGACTGAATACGGGACAGGACAGTGGAATGAATGAAACGAGGATGCTGCCAGTTTCAAACACGGCTTTGCTCTGCCGTGGCCGTGGCCTGTGGGAACCGCCTCGCTCCAGGAAGAAGCCACCAGCTCATCCTCGGCCCAAGTGACCGTGGGGGGTTTCGGGTCACATCTTTGCTTTGCTCTGCAAACTCTTGCCCGTCGCACACTAGGCAGATACTTAACTCGGTGTTTATGGCTGACTGAAGGATGATTCATTTTTTAACTCGGGAAAAACTAGAGGTAGGCACCTAATCGAATTCTGCTCTCCTGGTGGAAGTTTGCACACCCCGCAGAGCACAGCTAGAAAGCGTCCTACGTTGCTGGGCTCAGCTGGGGCTGAGGTGCTACCATGTCAAAAGAATTGAGTAATTTTAATGGGAGGCATTTTTTTAAAAAAGACTTAACGTTTCCATTCTCTCTTGCAAAGCTATGAATGAACTCACGAGAAATAAACATATCCTTAAGGAATTAGATTTTGTGTATCAGAGTTGGCTGCGGGAAAAGCCAGCCAAGGTTTCTGGGTTTTGTCCGGTGCCCGTCTTGATTTGAGAGGTGTCCATCTGAAGTGCTTTGCAATTTTTGATGTGACAGAGGAAGCTTACACATTAGATAAGGGTTTGGCTGTTTTGGTTGGATTCTAGCATGAATTCAGCGTGGAGAAATAATAGCACTGATGAGAAGAGGAATGTGTTTTGCATAATAAAAAAAAAACCTGCCACCTTGTAGCCCAGTTGCGTTTTTTTTTTTTTTGAAACAGAGTCTCACTCTGTTGCCGAGGCTAGAGTGCTGTGGTGTCAAGCTCACAGCAACCTCAAACTCCTGGGCTTGAGCAATCCTTCTGCCTCAGCCTCCCGAGTAGCTGGGACTACAGGCATGTGCCACCATGCCCGGCTAATTTTTTTTATATATATTTTTAGTTGTCCAGATAATTTCTTTCTATTTTTAGTAGAGATGGGGTCTCGCTCTTGCTCAGGCTGGTCTCAAACTCCTGACCTCAAGCGATCCTCCCTCCTTGGCCTCCCAGAGTGCTAGGATTACAGGCGTGAGCCACCGCGCCCGGCTGTAAAGTATTCAAATTTTTAAGTGTACTGCCCTCACTGCCCTCCTTCATACCTGTTTACGTTCGTTCGTTATGCCATTATATTTCTTTCTCAGTGAGGAGCGTAGGCATTAGATGAGAGGAAATGCCCTGACTCCCTGTAGCTGGTGGATTTTTCAGGCAGATGGAACACGTCTCACTCTTAAGGAAAAACATAAAAACAGCCAGACATTAAAGCTTTTCTTTGATTATTTCTCAGACACAATAATTAATTGTACCCCACCATAGTTTTTTATTTAATTACAGAAGCAAAATGTTGCTGTTTTTAGAACTATTCCATTTGGTGTTGACTTTTAAACGTTTTTAAAATTAAAGGAAAAATAATTTGCACTTATATAAAACTGTGAGTCACTCTGAAATATCTGTGTTTCCTGGGATGAGTTGCTCAGTTTTCCTAACTACCTCGCCCCAGGCCCCTCACGTGGGTGTCTGGACTGGGGAGTGTGGCCTGTGGCACAGCATCCGGCCTGAGTGCCCAGCTCCCGGGCACCTCTCTGCTCCCGGACACCTCTCTGCTCCCAGACACCTCTGCTCCTGGCCACCGCTGCTTCCAGGCAGAGGGCTCTGCCGTTCCCGGGCTCCGTGACTCTTCAGGTCTGTCTGTCTTGGTTGCATGGTAGCCGCTGCATCCCCAGGCATCCTGTCTTTGTTCTAGGCCAGAAAAAAAGGGAAAGGGCGGTACCAGACGTTTCTGCCTCTTCCGTTGCAGAGACAAAGGCTCTCCTCAAGCCTCCAGCTGACTTCTGCTGCGGCCTGCCCTCTGCCAGGACGCCACACACTGCCCTCGCTGCAAGGCGGGACGCAGCTCCTCCGGTCTCTGTGATGGCTTCAGACACTGGGCACCGCAGGGCTGTTGGCCGCCGCAGGTTGTCTGTTATTAGTAACGGGGGAGGAAGGGGGAATTCACTTCTGAAAGATGCAGTCAAGGATCCTGGAGAACTGGGCACTTGAGTGAAGCCCTTAAAGAATGGTCAACTTTGGAAAGGGTGAAAGAGGACACAAAGGTGGGCAAGTTAGTGAAGTCCAGGACGAAAAGGAAACAGCAAGGGAGCATAAAGAAGCTGCCTCGGTGTGTGGGGTTCCTGCACAGCACTGTGGATTCTAACACAGAAATATTAAAGAACAGGTTGATGTTTGCATCAGAGAGTGGGGTGTGGATTACCCAAACCAGAGGATGCCAGTTGGATGTGAGCCTTGGACATGATTTCGGGGGGCAGGGGGAGGGGTCTCACCTAGTTTTAGAAGCAAAAGGATTGCCAACATTTGAGGACATAGGGTGATTCCCCCCCCGCCCCCCCCCCCCGGCCCCAAATCCAGATTTTCAGCTGCTTTAAACAGATGGCACAGTCTGCCTGACCCGGACGCTTGTTTCCACGTGGCTGTGAGCAGCTGGTGCTGGGTGGTGACTGCTCCTTCGGAAGGGAGGACCCTGCCACTTCTGCACCAGGTGCACTGCCCAAGGGGCTGCAGACGCGTCTCAAGGGTGTGTTCTGTGTACCCCCCACTGCTGTGAGCCCCTCTTGACCCTGTGGCACTTGCCTGTGCAACCCGGGCTTCAGGTTCTCCCCAAATTGTTTTGTTAGGCTCTGCCGGGCAGACCTCTGACAAAAGACATAACTGAAAAGAGTTTTCCAAAAAGAAAGATAGCGCTTGTGATGAGTGTGAGATCACCCCTATTTTACCCAATCACAAGACGAAGGCTTGGCCTGGCGTTCACTTCAAAGACAGGTGGGATAGCCCTGGCCCAGTTCCCCCTCTCCCGACCTCCCCTTTTGCCGCACAGTGGCAGCGATAGATTATCTAACGGGACAAGTGCTGTGTCTTTGAATAGCGGCAGGATGGGAAAGTCGTTGAAAATAAACAGCCCTGTGTTCTGAGAAGCGGGGACACTTTGTTGTCCCGTGCAGCAGTTCCTTTTCCTGTTTCTTGACTGCATACCAGTCCTTTCAGATGGCCTTTTCACTTTGAAAACTGCAACATTAAGTCATCCCAGTCGCTTCCGCTTAAGCAGCCGATTCAGTGATCTGGCTACTGTTTTCAACAGCTCTGTGAGAAAGAGGTGAGGATCCGTGCAGGTCTGTGTTCCTAGATTGGCCCCGACAGTTCTCAGTACTTCTACAGCTGACTTGAGAGATCAGGGCTGTGGTGCGATTTGTTTTTTTCACCCTCCCATAGTCACAAGAAAGCAGGGGTACGGACAGGAACTTCACTTTCACTTACCTTCACTGATCCTTTTCCTCTCTGTTCATCCCTTCCAGAAACGTCAGCTGTTGCATTGCGCCAGACCTTTGTACAGGAGGGGAAGAAACAGATAGGATTTGGGTTTTGACCTCAGGGAGATGCTAGTCTTGTAGTGGGGCAGGAAGCACGAGCAGGTCACCAGAGGGTTAGGGACGGCAAATGGTGATGTGCCCGAAGCATCAAAGAGGCCGGGAGAAGGGTGTCTGGTCCCATAGTGGAGGCCTGGGGTCCGGAGTGGTGTCCTAAGGGCTGAAGGTGGGCAAGGCAGGCGGAGTGCGTGCACAGGAGCTATGGGGGATGGACCAGAGGGGACCCTGTAAACAAAGCTCTGCAGGCAAGAAAGACAACTTTCTCTAGGGAGGAAGGACAAAGGGTCCATTGTGTGGGTGTGTGATGTTTGGGCAGGGCAGATGTTGTCCACAGCCCACGAGGCTTGTTTTGCATGGTGATGGTAGGACTTCATTGAACACCGCGGCCCCCCGCTGGTCTGATCAAACTGGTCTTTTGCATTGCTGCTAGAGCCAGGGAGAAGACGATTTGTGTAAGGCAGGTGGCTGTGTGTTTCCTGCTGTAGTAATGGTTTTACAGGGCAGGAGGTTTAAATGTGACTTTAAAGGTGGCTTGGTTTTGTTTTTTTGTTCCACACGAGCTATAATGGCCATCTCTAATACGTGATTCTTGCTCTGGAGTAGTGGTTCTCACTTGGGGGTGATTTTGTCTGCCAGGGGAAATGTGGCAGCGTCTGGAGACATTTATGGTTGTCACAACTCAGGGTGGAGGGCGCTACTGGCTTCTGGTGGATGGAGACCAGGGATGCTGCTGAAAGCCCTGCAAAGCACAGGATAGCCGCCCCCCCCCCCCCCCCCAGCAAAGAATGATGTGGCCCAGATGTCATTAGTGCCGAAGAGGAGAAGTCTCTCTGGAGTATTCCATCATTTGGCTATCTGTGTTTTAGTTATCAGACATTTGGATAAAATTGCCAGTTTTTATCTATTACACATGTGCTGGTATGAACATTTTTCTGCGGGTCTTTTGGTTAACATATGTGCACATAGCTGCCTTGTGTGTTATTCAGGCTATTTTCCCAAGTGCTCATATCAGTTTTTGCATCCACCCAGTACACGAGAGTTGCAGGTGTAGGAAGTAGCCTAAGGTGTCTAACAGATGAATGGGTAGAGAAAATGTATGTGCACGTACAGTGGAATATTACCCGGCCTTAAAAAGGAAGGAAATCCTGTCACATGCCACAACATGAATGAACTTTGAGGACATTATGCTATGTGAAATAAACCAGTCACAGAAGGGCAAATACCATGTGATTCCTCGTATGTGAGATGTCTAGAGCGGCCAAATGTGTAGAGACAGACATAGAATGAAGGTTGTCGGGGACAATGTGGGGTTGTTCATTGGGTACAGCGTCAGTTTTGCAAGTTCTAGAGATCTGTCACACAGCAATGTGATTATAGTTAAGGCTACTGAACTGTTCAGTTAAAAAATGGTGAGAGGGTAAATTTTATGTTTTTTTTAAAAATCCCAATTAAAAAACGAAAGAGTTGCGGGTGTACCTGTCCATGTGGGCATCTCATTCCTTAGCTATTCTGGAGTTTGTGGCTGGTGCTGCTCGAGCCCCGTTCTGACTTGTGGCTGCACGGGCTGGGCCCGGGCAGCTAATTGCACGTGGACAGACCCTTCTTTCCATGTGTAAGGAGGTTACTAAAAGCATTAGGAGTTAGGTGACTATGGGAAAAGGTCCACAGGGAGAGTTGTAGGGTCCTGGATGACAGGAGTCGCCAACCAATCCTCCGAGAAGCCTGCCCCTCCAGCCTGGGGAGGGGACGCTCTGGGGAGCTGAGGGGGAGGCTGGCCCTCTGTGGGTCTGGGCCAGGCATCTCCCAGGGGGCTGAGGCCACGTTGATGAATCACAGCACCCCCAGTGGGGAAGAAGAAGGGGATGTGAGGCAGTGGGGTGTGAAGACATGCTAGAGCTCGATGGGCACCTCTGTGCCTGTCCCTTGCCCCATGTGACTGTGATGCACAGAACAGTGCCTGCTGTGTTACCTCTCCCCTTGCACCTTGGGCAGCTTCCTCTTTTGACCCAGGCTAACAAAGAGCCGTACAGGGCCAGAGATTCTGGAAAATGTAGTTCCCATTTTAACCAGGCTGGTTCAGTACTGTACCTGGATTATCAACACCTGACCCATGCATATGTTTTGTATGTTCAAAGGGGCCAGCTGGGGACATGTGCATGGTTCCTTTTTTAATCCTTGCTTGATTGCAAATACACAGTAATTAAATCATGACACATTTTAAAGCAGCATTTGTGGCTTAGCTACCATTTAAATCATGTTTTTTTAAATGGAGGAAATGTGGCCTGCTTTGCACATAATCCACTTAGGCTAAACTTTTAAAAAACACTCCATTTACAAATTGCAACTTTCTGTGTTTACAGTTTTCTGTAATGCTGTCGTAGCTAGACAAGAGAAAAAGGAAACTTTAAATTAGGTTTAAAGTAAACGATAAGAACATCTAGGATAACAGAGCTTTTAGATTTTTTATTTCAAACAATCTTGTATAAAAGGGCTTAGGAACCACTCTACCTAAACCGCTCAAAGTATTGTAGATGAAGAGGTTTCTCTTTACCCCTTACGCTTCTAGTTTCTCATATGTCACTGAACCCGAGGGTGCAGAAGACTAGCCTAGGTTCCAGTCACGATCTGGACATGAGCAAATGATAGCGGTAAAGACACGATGATCTGCAAATCTGCTTGTACAGTGCTTTAGCCTTTGTCACATAGTTTCTTAATTGCCTCCCTTTTATCCTCCTACTTGTCCTAGGGTGTAAGACAGCCAACTCTTACCACCATTTTTCAGGTGATAAAACTGAGACTAAGAAACATTAAGTAACTGTCTCTAAATCATGCCGTTAAGGAAGTGGTAGAGGCAAGCCTAAGTGCCAGGTCACTCCCCGTCTTCTGAGACCTTCCGTGGCCCCCAGTCCCCCACCCACGAGGGGTTATGCCTTGCTCTGTGCAGCCAGGCTCTCCTTGCATGTCTGTTCCTGCCCTGGTCTCACGGTGCTCCTATCAGCCAGGAGCCGCGGAGGAGACAGACGCCACACGGTACCCGGAACAGGAATGCTTAATATAAAGCGGGATTCCACGAATCGGCCAGATCCCGCCGTGCTGTTTCCTTGTGCCTTGTCCGTCTGCGAGAGCAAGGTTGAGCAGTTGCCGTAGACATCGTGTAGCCCGCAAGCCGGAAACATCTCTGTGCTCTTTATGAAAAAGTTTGCTCGCCCCAAATATAACGAATTATTAACTAGTGACAGGCCATTACTTATTATTGACTAGTTATTAACTAGTTACTACTACAGGTAAAGAGAACTCTACAGAATACGGGAATAGCAGAGGCAGGGAGCAGGGACTCCCTTTAGGGAGAGGGCAGAGGCTGAGTACCTGAGGAAGGAAGAAGTTTGGAACAACATTCCCCGACCCCTCCAGAGCTGAGAAGCAGACCTCCCTGGGGTGTGCGTGACTGAGCTCCATTGGATGGCGGAGAAGCTCTCTGGGGCCGTGGCCAGCGGGAGAGCAGGGTGCCCTGTGGCCTGCCCATGGAGCTCACTGGGAAGCTGGCCGGGTGTCTGTGGGACTCACTGGAGAGCCTCCCGAGGGATTGTATTACTAAAACTCTCTGGGAAGCTGCCCAGTGGAGCAGCAGTGGGACTTGTTAGGACACCACCCTCAGGAGCAGGAGTGGGCAGAGAGGAAAGCACACTGGCGTGATGAAGGGAGGCCCTTTCCGCCGCCAGTGTGCCTCCAGCGCCCTCTGCTGGCAGTGCCCACCAGGTGCCAGCCAACTGGAGAAATGTCCACAGGGTCCAGCTGCAGGATCACAACGCGGGCAAGGGGGGGATTTGGGCTTGAGAGGCAACGTGGTGCTGCCTGGCAGGGTTGGAATAGGTTGTTTGCAAATATTCTTTCTCTTCTGGATTGTAAATTCCTCCGACACCCAACAGTGTTCAAAAAACCTTCCCTGAGCGATGCTGTCCATTAACTGTCTCTTTGGCGGATCTTGGCCTGTGTTCTCTGGGGTACAGGGCTGATGTGATGATTGGGACTCTGCCGGGTCCCTGGGAACTTTGCCCTGTCTAGAAGGGAGGCACACATCTCTGGGCTTCATCCTGTCTGCCACGAAGGTGGTCAGTCCTTGCCACAGAGCACACACCGCTCCTCTGCCTCCCTGTCCAGCTGGCGTGGCCTCTGAGGCTGCCACTCCCCGCTGCCTGAGGCACATGCCACACCCCCCTCGGCTCTCCCAGTCACTCGGAGCAGTCGGCTCCTTCCGTGTTTCTGTGTGGAGCTGCTGTTTGTTAACCTCAGGCGCCAAAGCCTCCAAATACTGTCCTCATCTTCTGATGGCGACACTCTCATGGAGTCCTCCCCAACATTTTTGGTGGCCACACACCCCTTAGCACCTGAGCTGATCCTCAAGGCACCAGCTCATTGGCCTGTCTGTCCATTAGCCCAGATGTGTCCCCTGTGCAGGTGATATCCCCGCTCCCGTCCTGGGGTACTGGGGCCTCGAGTCACCCAGCTCTCATTTTAGGAAAGGACTAAAGGAGCATTAGACCTTTATGTTCTTAAGCACAGGACCAAATACCTCTTTGATCATCTAGTTCCAAAACACATGAGGTGCGGTTTTTAGTTTATCTTGTTAGGGTTTTCTTGGGGGGAGGAAGATATTGTTTTATCAGTTTTTTTTTTCCCCTTTTGTTTTTTTGGTCAACTATGAAGAAAATAATTTTTTTTCATAATTGAGATTTTATTGAATGTTTTGAAGATCAATCAAGACAGACATTTCAATTTGTATTCAATTCTTAAATTACTTACAGAAAATCTGAAGAGTTGTGTAGATATCAAGTACCTTTATCTTCAGGTGTTGTTAAGCTGTTACATCATCAGTCCTAGTCATTCACAATTTATTATCTTAAAAATGACAAAGTCAAATTTTCAATCTTTCATAGCACATTAACAAAGTCATTAGGAAAACTGACTGTAGGGACCAAAAATGTTACAGATGGCAGGGAGAGCCAGGATCAAGGAGCAGTTTTCTGGCCAGGCGCGGTGGCTCACGCCTGTAATCCTAGCCCTCTGGGAGGCCGAGGCAAGAGGATCATTTGAGCTCAGGAGTTCGAGACCAGCCTGAGCAAGAGTGAGACCCCCATCTCTACTAAAAATACAAAGAAATTAGCTGGACAACTAAAAATATATAGAAAAAATTAGCCAGGCGTGGTGGCGCATGGCTGTAGTCTCAGCTAGTCAGGAAGCTGAGGCAGGAGGATTGCTTGAGCCCAGGAGTTTGAGGTTGCTGTGAGCGAGGCTGACGCCACTGCACTTCAGCCGCAGCAACAGAGTGAGACTCTGTCTCAAAAAAAAAAAAGGCAGCTTTCTTTAGGAAACAATTCTACTGAGAAACAACCTGGGAGTAAGAAGTCTTTAAACTGTTCAAGATGTACTATTAAATGTACAACTGTGACTCCAAATTGCCATTGAGTATGCTTTGTATTATAGGATATAAAAGTGCTCTCCCAGCCCCCACCTATGGAATGTTAACCTGACACCCAAAACAGTCAAAGCTTTACATGAAATATATACCAAAAAATAAACAACCAGCAAGTGATTTCACCTCTTTTTATAAAAAAGCATTTACACTTAAAAAATGGAATGAGGTGGGGATCTCTCCTTAAAAATGTTTTTAGAGCTATTGGAAAACTTGCATTTACAAAATAGTTGATAAAAATATTCCTCTGGCTTGTGCAAGAAGGTGGACAGGGAGCCCTGGTAGGACAAGGTGTGTGATAGCAGTCAGCTCTCTCCCTCCGGAGGCCTCGCCAGAGGCTGAGGTCTCTCCCTTCCCCCCAGGTAAACCTTGGTTGCTTGGTTAGCCACGTGGCCAGTTTGCCCTTTGTTCTGCTTTTTCTTTTTGTTTTGCAGTTTTTTGTCTGAAGATTTATCCAGTCCTGCTGCCTCTTTGGGCTTCATTTCCGCTTTTCCAGGAGCAGGGTGAGCTGACTTTGCTCATCTCCTCTGGGCTCTTCCTCCACTGCCCTTGAGTTTGGCCGACCTTCCTCTCGGACATTTTCGTGGTGGCACCTGGTGACGCGGGCCGAGCGCCTTCATGGATCTGGGCTGCTGGCCGCTGCCTCTCCTCCCGCCGCCCCAGCTGCTGGCACTGCAGTGGGAACGGGAATTATTATTTTTAAAAGTCTCAGCACATTAGGGCGGTGGTTTCCATTTTCAAGGAGCTCCACTGCCATCAGAGTGCCGTGTGCCTCATGGCGAGCCTTCGGCAGGGACAAGGTGTTCTCAGGTTATTTCGCCATTCTCTCCTTTTCCTGGGTGAGTCAGGTTTCCTTTCCCCAGAGACTGAGCTCGATTAGAATGAGTAAGAGAATTAAATTAAACAGACTGAGGAGGTGGCTTCGGTGCCGGTCCTGTCTAACAAAAGATGTTGCCTCGTCATCGAGATATTTTATTCTCTGGAAAGTCAAGCTTTCTTGAGATGGTCGGGACTGATCCATTGCAGGTGTGACTCATGGCGCTTGCAATATGATATCGGACTTTAAAAAGTTGTTCTTTTCCCTTTCATTTTGGTCTCTGGTCATTATGATTTTTCCAAATCCCTCAAGCTCAGTCTCGCGGCCATTATGATTTTTCCAAATCCCTCAAGCTCAGTCTCGCGGCAGGTGACAACGTGGCTAGATCTCTTCCTGACAGCCTCGAGTGGAACGCCTGCTGTTGTTTCCTCTGGGACCCCTCTTTCCCCGAAAGTACTGCAGACTTGGATGGGTGGATACCCTTCAGGGTCAGCCTCCGTGCTATTTTGTTCTTACTGCCGGGGACGTTCATTTGTGTGTAACTGTGAGATTGATCTTGCAGAAGCAGTGGCTTCAATCATAAGTTCCCTCCCCACTTCCCTGCCTGCCGTCACTGGGCCCCCACAGCCTGCAGGACAGTATCCAGATTCCAACGCCAGATTCGGGTCTCTGTCTTCCCCACGGAGGCCCTTATCTCAGACACTCCCCTGCACACGCCCTGCCAGACTCCTTCCCCAGGCGCTCCCTCAGGCTTCCTGCCCACACACCCTGCTTCACGTAGGACCTCTGTGGAATGTCCTCCCCGCCTTTTCAAGTTCTCCTCTCCGCCCCGAGGCAGAGGGGGACATCGATGGCCCTTCACACTGCCACTGCTCGGGACACGGGTCCTCTGGTGTGAGCCTGGTCCCCTGTTGCAATCAAGATGCTTTCACCTTCATGGGTCTTCATCCTTGATCATCTGTTCAATGAAGTATGAAAAACTTTGCTCCAGGGAAGACTTTCATTAGCTGTTGGTTTTTTCCCTGCTGTTTCTAGAGAAAACATTTCCGTAAGAACCATGAGGTATTCTGCTCCTTGTGGGATGTTTAACTCTTGCTATCAGGGAGTGGGAATGAGTTTGCATAAGAATACTACCATTTAATAGCTGAGACGGAAGTGTGTGGCCTGCTGTGTGGACTTGGTGCTTTCATTCTGTGAGCGCCCCCAGCGTGGCACACGGGACCAGTGTTGTCGTGGGCATGGAACGATTTACTTCTCCGCTTTTTGCAGAGGGACCTTTGGAGTTAGAGCAAGTGAGACTGGAGATTTTTCCTAGCTACTGCAGGACAGAACTTCCCTGTTTGTGGCTCTGGCCTTCTGCAGACGTGAGGCAATTGCCACGAACAGTCACAGCGCCAAGTGCCGTCTTTACCTTGCGAACAGGAGGCTAAGACAAAATGAGCCTCCGTTTGTAGTGCTGCCATGTGTGGTGCACTTCAGGGAGGCCGCCAGTCCCAGTCACTATCCTGTGAGCACCAGCGCCAGCTTTAGGTTTGTTCTCCGCCAAGTTTGAGCCTAATTAATTCTCCCGAACTTGAGAAGCTTCATGGGGTAAAGAATATAGAATGCAAGTTTTCAAAGCTGCTTTTTCTTTTTTGACAGCTTTCCCCATGAGCAAAAGAAACATGTAGAGATACTCTTTCTTGGCGAGGAAGCAAAAGGAGGGGAAAAAAATTACTTTATCTCCCAAACCAAAACACATTTTTGCTGGGAAATGTAGGTGGAGTGTGGTTAGGGGAGGCCGATGGGTGGGTGTTGTGGAATGTGGTCTTTGTTTCTGGAGGATGAGCTTTAGGGATCTTTATAGACAAGAAGAAATAACACCCTGTCATCCTCCTAGTGAGGTCAGAGAGTAAATGGCAGCACTTTGCACAGGACTTGTTTATATAAGTGTTTGTGGGGATGAGGCTGAAAACCCACCTGGTCCCGGCTGAATCAGACACAGGTAATGTGTCACCCTGAGGAAGTGCTGGTTCAAAAACTGTCCCAAAACCCCACAAGCCTTAGTCATCATGGTTTTGCCTAAAGGTTTTCTTATAATAATTGAATTCAAAGGTATTAGTATAGGGAAAAGGACACAGTTTGAAAGTTCAGCTTGGCTGGGTGCGGTGGCTCACACCTGTAATCCTAGTACTCCGGGAGGCCGAGGTGGGAGGATCGCTTGAGCCCAGGAGTTTGAGGTTGCAGTGAGCTATGATGATGCTACTGTACTCTAGCCTGGGTGACATAGTGAGACACTGTCTCAAAAAAAAAAAAAAAAAATCCAAAAAAACAAATTTAGCATATATCACTCTTATACTGGGCCAAAATAGTTTCATTGTTTTTAGATGTCAAGGAATACATAACTTTTTATTCTGGTAAAATATACATAAAATTTACTATTTTAAGTGTAAGTTCAGCAGCATTGAGCACATTCACACTGTTTTGCAACCATCACCACTATCTGTTTTCAGAACTTTTCATCTTCCCAAACTGAACCTCTGCCCTTTAAACACTAACTCCCATTCCCTCCCGTCCCCAGCCCCTACCATTCTACTTTCTGTGTCTGTGAGTTTGACAACTCAGGTACCTCTGAAGTTCAACCATAAGGTATTTGTCCTTTTTTGACTGCTTTATTTCACTGAGCACAGTGTCCGCAAAGTTCGTCCATCTTGTAGCATCTGATAGAATTTCCTTCTTTTTTAGGGCTGAATACTATTCCTTTATATGTATAGACCACATTTTATTTAAACATTCATTTGTTGATTGACATTTGGGTTGTTTCCACCTAGAATTCGTAATTGTTTAAAGGCAAATAATAATCATAAAGTTCTGTCCTTAGAAATTTGTGGTGATAGAAGTATACTTTGTAAATGTGCATTTTGGGGTACTCTTCAAAATAAAGGCTAAATTAGTTTTGTAAGCAGATACCTCATTAGCATGTGACTGGTGTTATTAGTCTCACAATTTTGTTATTTTGAGCAATGTTTTTATGTTTTACTCTTCTACCTAAAACGCTGGATTCTTCCCGTTAGTACCTTTCCCTGCCATCATTCTAACTCATTAAATGTATAAATCGAATTCTCAGTTTATACCATGTTTCCTTTCACAGTAGAATTAGAATTGGGAGAAATCATCTATACTCATAGAGGTCAGTGTTTAAATCTTTTTTTTTTTTTTTTTTTTTTGACAGAGTCTCACTCTGTTGCCCAGGCTAGAGTGAGTGCCGTGTTGAGTGTTTAAATCTTAAATGAGATAAATGTATATAAATGTATATGAATTGTTTCTTTTTGTTGCTTTACTCTGGAGCAAATTTTACAAAACAATGACATGAAGTACAGTTTCAGGGGAGAAATATCACTACCAAAATGTACTTAAACAGGCCAATTTTTGTACCTATTTGTGGTAAATAAGTTGTATGTTTACATTTAGTCATGAGGGTATCTCAGTGGGAGAAAGGAGTTATTATTTATTCTGAATGAGGTCAGTTGTAGACAGTTTAAGCTAAGAATTGTTAGGAAATGATTTGTTATATCTAACTTAAGCTTTGAATTGCAATTTCCTTATATTAGACCTTTTTTTTGTACATTGGTAATTTTTTTTTTTTTTTTTTTTTGAGACAGAGTCTCGCTGTGTTGCCCAGGCTAGAGTGAGTGCTGTGGCGTCAGCCTAGCTCACAGCAACCTCAAACTCCTGGGCTCAAACAATCCTCCTGTTTCAGCCTCCTGAGTAGCTGGGATTACGGGTGTGCACCACCACGCCCAGCTAATTTTTTGTTTCTATTTTTAGTTGCCTGGCTAATTTCTTTCTATTTTTAGTAGAGACGGAGTCTTACTCTTACTGAGGCTGGTCTCAAACTCCTGACCTCAAGTGATCCTCCCACCTCAGCCTCCCAGAGTGCCAGGATTACAGGCATGAGCCACTGCGCTCGGCCTACATTAGTAATTAATAGCATCAATATTGCAGGTAAGCTGTGTTATCCACTGTAAATACCAGGATACCAGGAAAAACAAACCAGAATTCTTAGGGGCTGGAGTTTGCAGCCATGAAATGTGGCCTTTGAACAAGGTGGAATTTCTTACAGTCAAGGAAAGTTACTAACGACCAGAGTTCTCCGGAAGGAAGGACTGGCTCCAGGATGCCGGGAACTGCCTTGGAATCCCTGGGTAACTTGCCTCCTTGTCCACACCCTTAGTTTCACTATCTTTCCCACCTTACTTGGCTCAGAGGGGGAATAGCAATGAGCAGAGTCAGCCACGTCAACACTTAGGCTTTCTGTCGCTGACATACAGATGTGCGTGGATCATTCCAGCTACAGCACTTAGCAGTGATGTGGCCATACAAATGCTCCCCTCCGTCTTTGAACCATCCTCCTGGTGCAGCCTGGAACAAGGACCCTTCCTGTGTGCAGAACATAGGGGGGTACTCCAGATCCCCCAGCCCCTGGACATCCACCCAGACGGCCCCTTGGTCTCTCGTTCAGGGCATGTCAGAATCTCTCCACCAAGTATTGCCTGCACTTTGCTATCCGTGCCTGAGTGTGCAGTCTTGGGCTGGTGGAAACTTATTTACAATCTGTCATGACATTTGGATATAATCGTCTGGACTTTTGAAGCCAGTTGTTGACTGAATTGCTTCATATTTTTGTTAGGAGTGGTCTTTTAATTTTGTTTATGGTGTTAACGTGCAATGAATAATTGCTTTATTCACAAGAGTTCGGTTGTCCTCGAATCTAGGTGGAGATTTTAGGAAAATGCAACTTCAGAACTGAGGCAACCTAAGTTGCTTACCACCTAGTTTTTTTTTTAACTCCCAGGGGAATGTACTGAGTTAGCGCTTTGTGCTGACTTTTGGAAACTATTCTTGCGTTAGCCATGGTGTAGAGTCAAACGGCAGCAAACTTGCAAACTGTACACTGATGTGCTCATAAGCAGTGATTTTATTTCACTGGTTTTCCTTGCAGTTTGTAAAGCTTTTTGGTGTAAAACGGGGTTTGGCAAACCTTTTTTGGAACAAGCCAAGTAGTAAATATTTTTGGCTTTGTGGCCAAACTATTCAATTCTGCCCTGTAGCAATATGTAAATGAATAGGTATGGCTGTATTGCAGTAACATTTTATATATAAAAAAAGGCTGCTGGCTGGGTTTGACTGACCACTGTTAGTTCAGAAAATAGGTGTGTCAACTGGGGTTAATTGCAGCTAAATTGGATTATTACCATCTAGGAATTAAAGACCAGTGTTTCTCAGGATAAAAGTTACCATAAAATGAGTGACAGTCAAGCTTTTTAAGGAGTCAGGGGTATGTGTTGAGAGCAGACTGTTTAGCACTGAGTAGGGAGTATTTTAATACACACAGCATGGTGTAGTAACCAATGAGGACTGTAATAGAAAACAGATGTGTTAGCCAGGATGTGGAGGGCTTGGAACCTCCAAACACTGCTGATGGGCATGGACAGTGGTACAGCTGCTTGGAAAACAGTCTGGTAGTTCCTCAGAGTGTTAAACACAGTTACCAGGGGACCCAGCAATTCCCACTTGTACTTCTAAGTATATACCCAAGAGAAATGAAGGCATATGTCCACGCAAAAACTTGCACACCCATGTTCATTCCGGCATCATTCACAGTAGCCAGAAGTAGAAGCAACTCACATGCCCATCAGCTGATGAATGAATAAACAAAGTGTCGTCCCTCCATACAGTGGAATATTATTCAGCCATAAAAAGACATGAAACGCTGATGCATGCCACAAGGTGGATGAACCTTGAAAGCATCATGCTCAGTGAAAGTAGCCACGTGCATGAGGCCGAGTTATTGTACGATTGCATTTATGTGAACTGTCCAGAACAAATACGTAGACACAGAAAGTATATTAGTGGTTGCCAAGAGCTGGGGCGGGGATTGGAAAGTGACTTCTAATGGGCACAAGGTTTCTTTTAGGATTAGGGAAATGTTTTAACACGGATGGTGGTGAGGGTTGTACAGCTCTGTGAATATACTATTATAAAAGCCGTATAATTGTATACTTTATGAGTGAATATATGGTATTTGAATTATATCTCAGTAAAGCTCTTGCAAAAGTGATCTAACTGAGTCCAGGGTTAATGCATGAGAAATAATTAGTAAATGATAAACATGGTCCAAAATTATCCAGAAAATGAATCGATATCTTGGGGTCCCATATTTTCGGTTGTGTGTGCTTCCAAGATTCCCGTTCTGGTGAACAGCACCCATGTCCTTGGGAAAGGCTACCAGCACAAGGGGTCAGTGAAAGAAGCCGTGTGTTAATGCAGCCCTGGTGCCCCGAGTGGGAACAGGGTCAGCCCTGGGGCCTGTTCACTGCACGCACGTGGTGTTCCTTTATCGGGAATGGCCCGCTCACGCAGGCGGCTCATGGAACATGCTTTTCTGTTTCAGATTGAGGAAGGAAGTAAAGCCGCAGCAGTCGACAAGTTACTGGCCGGAGACGAGATCGTTGGCATCAATGACATCGGTCTCTCGGGGTTTAGACAGGAAGCGATTTGCCTGGTGAAGGGGTCCCACAAGACCCTGAAGCTGGTGGTCAAAAGGTAAGATCTGTGCCACCTGCCACGTTACTAAGACAAACACAGTGAGTAGAATATCGGGATGGGAAGCCTGAATGGCCAGCCTGTGTCACTGCAGAGACCCTGACTTGGACTTTGTGTGTGCACACTTAGGATTATATCTTTTGGCCAAGGATGAACCCAGTATGAAAGTTTAAAAGGCTCCGTATTTTATTACTACTGATGTAAAAAAAAAAAAAATTTTTTTTTTTTTTTTTTTTTTTTTTGAGACAGTCTTTGTTGCCCGGGCTAGAGTGCCATGGTGTCAGCCTAGCTCACAGCAACCTCAAACTCCAGGGCTCAATTGATCCTCTTGCCTCAGCCTCCCGAGTAGCTGGGAATACAGGGCTGTGCCACCATGCCTGGCTAATTTTTTTTTATTTTTAGTTGTCTAGCTAATTTCTTTTCTATTTCTAGTAGAGATGGGGGTCTTCCTCTTGCTGAGGTTGATCTCGAACTCCTGACCTCAAGCGATCCTCCCGCCTCGGCCTCCCAGAGTGCTAAGATTACAGACGCAAGCCACCACGCCTGGCCACAAATTTTTGATGCATTAAGTGAATTTGCATACTCATATCTTTCCCTTGGCAACAGGTAGATTTAATATTCTCTTGGCAGAGAGAAAACTGTTCCAGTGACTCGGTATGTCGTTGCCTGTTTCTTACACAAGGTGGCAGGCTTCTGAGCTCTCCGTGTTGATGCTAGAAAGAGAGTGTGACTGCCACGCAGGCTTTAGCACAGTGCCCAGGTGCTTACAGTACTGTGTTTAGAGTCTGAGGGGAGCAGCCTGCCTGTTTCCATACATCAGGTTGTTGATAGGAGCTTGGATGGTTTTAAGAGGTTAGAAAATGGACTTAGGGACACGATGCTTTTATATCCAGAAACTAAAACATTACTCCTGGGTAGCACGAAAGTGTTTGTGATTTGTTGTTTTCAAATAGAAATAATTCTCCACCTGGTTTTATAGTTGGCTAATTAGTGGCAAAGCATTTGCATGCCCTTTTTGGCAAAATTAGTGCATTTTTCCAAAGGTTGACTGTGGATTTTAATAAATAAATAGACTCAAACATTTATTTTAACTTTTAGTGCAGACTTGAAGACATCTTCCCAAAGGACTTTTTTTTGGGGGTGGGGGGAGGCGGTGCAAAAGAGCACGCAGGAGGAAAGAAATGAGGAAGGATGAAGGCCTGGACTTCGCCACAGTGCAGCAAAGCAATGTAGCAAAATTGCACTTGTACCCCACCAATAGATACGAATAAAAATAAAGAAATAAACTTTCAAGAAAAAAGGAAATGAGGAAAGAAAAACATTTTTTGTCGCATGAATTTAGCAATCTAATTTCTCAGTGGTATGCGCTTTCCTTGCCACAACTTCTCCGAAGTCTGACAGTCCAATCTCAGAATGGCAGGTCTGAGCCGTTTGGGGAGGGTGGGCGTGCACCATGACACTGTGGTCACTTCTGGAGCCCTCCTGAGGCAGTTCCTTTGTTCTCACAGGATTCAGTTCTCTCGGGATGGTGCTGGTGAGGGAAGCTACAGAGCGAAGACAGGGAGTTACAAACCGTCTCTGGGAATCACCGACCAGCCCCAGGCTGTCTGGGGTTTCCCTTTTCTTCTGTCTCTTGTACCATCTGGGTTCTGGGCTGCCACAGCCCCCAGAGCACTGAGCCAGCTATGCTTGTTGTTTGTCTGTCTTTTCTAAGGGGGGATGGCTGCTTAGTCAACACAGCGGGCAAAGTTTGTATCAGCAGGGCCTGTCTGGGCATATGAATTCCTAGCATGGCTGTTTTTGAGTCAGAAGATAGTGCATTGTGGACGTTGATAGACATTCCCTAATTTCTGAGACCACTTGTTTCTCCCCATCATTCTAGCATAGGGTATTTTTGTTTTTTTGTTCTTTTCTGTGAATGTGATAGGTGAAATATGGCTTTATTATTTAAATTTACATTTCTGTAACTATGAGGTCAGGCATCATTCCATATGTTTGGAAGTATGATACATATAATTTTCTTTTTTTAAATTTTCTTAATTTCAGCATATTACGGGGATACAAATGTTTAGGTTACGTATGTTGCCTTTGCCCCACCCGAGTCAGAGCTTCAAGTGTGTCCACACCCAGACGGTGCACACCGCACCCATTAGGTGTGAATATACCCATCCCCTCCTCCCCCTCCCACCTGCCTGACACCCGATGAATGTTATTACTATATGTGCACTTCAGTGTTGATCAGTTAATACCAATTTGATGGTGACTACATGTGGTGCTTGTTTTTCCATTCTTGGGATACTTCACTTAGTAGAATGGGCTTCGGCCCCATCTAGGATAATACAAGAGGTGCTAGATTACAATTGTTTTTTGTGGCTGGGGATATAATTCTTTCTTGAACTAGAAGTACGTATTTAAGGACATAGATAATTTGAAATTTATTCAAAGGAAAGCCTCCGTGCCACATGAGAACTGGTTGGTAGGAGGAAAGAGAAGAGGCCTTAGGGCACCTGCTAGCTGACTTAGCTGAGAGGGTACTTACAGACTATTGGGAAGGAGGATTAAACGTCTGCCGTGGGTTATTGACGGGAGCCGCTGTATGGCATGTCCATTTTGTGTCCTGAATAAAGCAAGTGTGTTCGTGGTTTCCTTTAAATGAAGGGTACACAGAAGGGTGATTTCGATAGAATTTAATATTTTAAGTAATATGCATAACTAGATATAAAAAGAAGCAAAGCAGTTTATTTAAACACTTTTCTTTTCTCTCCCTCTTTTTTTTTTTTTTTTTTTTTTTGAGACAGAGTCTTGTTCTGTTGGCCAGGCTAGAGCCCTGTGACATCACCCTAGCTCACAGCAACCTCAAACTCCTGGGCTTAAGCGATCCTCCTGCCTTAGCCTCCCTAGTAGCTAGGATTACAGGTGCATGCCAACATGCCCGGCTAATTTTTCTGTTTTTAGTGGAGACGGGGTCTCAGTCTTGCTCAAGCTTATCTCGAACTCCTGACCTCAAGTGATCCTCCTACCTTGGCCTCCCAGAGTGCTAGGATTACAGGCGTGAGCCACTACACCTGGCCAAACACTTTTATTTTCAAACACACTTTTAAGAACTGTGTTAGGGAAAAAACCCCACAAACTAGTTTTCCTCTGCTCTTACACCACAATAATCAACACAGGAGACTTCTATGACCAAATGTGGACATAGTCAGGACTCCTAAAACCCCAGCTAACTTTGTATGGTTTTCCTTATCGCAGACACACCAAAAAGTGCTTTTAAAATTATTCTTTTGGCCAGGCATGGTAGCTCACGCCTGTAATCCTGGGAGGCCGAGGTGGGAGGATCACTTGAGCTCAGGAATTTGAGACCAGCCTGAGCCCTGAGCAAGAGCAAGACCCCATCTCTACTAAAATAGAAAAATTAGCTGGGTGTCATGGCATGCACCTATAGTCCTAGCTACTTAGGAGACTGAAGCAGGAGGATTGCTTGATCCTAGGAGTTTGAGTTTGCAGTGAGCTTTGATGACACCACTGGACTCTACCCAGGGCGACAGAGCAAGAATCTGTCTCAAAAAAAAAAAAAAAAAATTGTTTGTCTGAAAGCCGGAACATGGATTCTTCTCTATCTAAATTTAAATCTCTTTAAGTCTCCCTACCCTCCTCTTCTCTATTCCCCGGGAGCTGCTCACCTGCCTTCTCTCCCAGTGGATTGGTTAGCATTTCCTAGCCTTTTATGTTGCGTTCCACAATGGGGAGTATACTCTTAACAAAATAGTGGCTGGTTCATTCATACAAAGGCACTCTGCAGGCCGTTCATGGGGCCACAAGATGTGTAAGTGTTCCTTATTGCCCTTCCTAAAAGTGTGACCAAATGGTAGGTTAGGTTGCTCAGCCCTTGTTCAACTTGAAGCAGCCGCCTGCCCACCTTGGGGCGCCCAGGAAGCGGTGGGGGGAGGAGGTCGGTACACCTCAGTACAAAGCACCTGTACCCGTGCTTTTCTAAACATTGCTTGAATAGCTGTTCACATACAAAATCCTCTCCCCCTCCCGACAGCTGCTGCGCGTCTTTTATTTGTATGCTCGTTTTGTCTTAGCGTATGTAGTGGCCAGGGGACCACACGGCCAAGATAGGATTGCAGCGGGCCAGTTTCACAAAGTGGTGGCATCTTGTTTCATGGGCAACACGGATCTTGTTGTCATGGAGAAGCTGGTGCTGGGAAAGTGAAGCGTGATCGCTATCTCCCCAGACAGGCCAGGGCCGGCACTTCCTCTCTCCCAGGGCAGGGTTAGCGGGGAAACAAAGAGCTCCTGACAGTCACCCTCACATGTGTGCTCTCCTTTGTGATGCTTGGGCAGTGTCCTTGGACCTGAGATGGGGGATGGGGCCAGAAAAGAGGGTGTGATTGCCCAGGAGTTGGATCCACCAGTTGGATCCACCAGTCCAGTCCTGGGGAGAGGCTGTTTTTGACTTGCCCTTTGCTCCCGGGCAGCCTGTTGTTCCGTCTTTGCTTCACCAAGGAAGTGGCCCTCGCAGGAAAGTTCAGGCCGGACGCGTAGCCAGTATCGTGTGTGTCTCTCTATCCGGTTTGCATCTGCGCTGTTTTTCTAGGTGCCCAGGCCCGCCCCTGGGGATCCTGACAAGCAGGTCTAGAGTGGATCTGGGCTCTGGGATTTTCACAGAGGGCCACAGGCTATTTTGCTGGGCAGCCAAGGCAGTTCCGCCACTTGGTGGCGTAAGCAAATGTGCTTGGATAAGGTTAAGGCCACAAACTGGGGGGCACTTTGGCATTTTCATGATTAACTTAGCCCAGTAGGTAAGTCCTTCGCTGTGACGATGTGCGAAGGGGAGGTCTGCCCGATGCCCTCAAACTCTGCTGGAGTTGGGGAACTGGGCGGGGAAGGACCGAGAAGGTGCAGTAGCACCTACCTTGCTTGGCTGGGACTGTCCTACCCACTCAGTGCTCTAAAATACGCATTAACAGCTCTGGGGGCAGAGTCACCCATCTTTCCCACTTCAAAGGCAAATCACTGAAAGTTCAGCTTTTAAAAAGTATAATTTCAAACGCCCTAGGGAAAATTTATAATAAATATCACATCATAAATTATTTTTGAAAGCTTGTAATTACCCTTTTGGCCCTTTTTCCAAATTTGCATGGTAATGTTAGCTTTGTTTGCAGTGAAGTACGCCTGCCACCTCGCTGATCCCAGTTCTGGGTGGTGTCCCCCGAACCTGCTACCATGGGTTGCAAGTAGTTTTGCTGGGGCCAAATCATCATAGGGTTGCTTCATCTTATTTCCTGCCTCTTTGCTGGCAGCCTTAAACCCTCTTGTGAATCTAATTACATCCGCTAAGCTTGCATTCAGGAGCAGATTAGCAGCAGAAGGGAGGGTCTTTTTGCAGCAGGCTGCAAGGGTTTGTGAGACTGAGTGGTGTGGTTACACATTTGCAGAAAGGAGGCTTCTCATCCAGGGACGGCATTCTTGCTTTCTGGGAGCGAGTTCCTTACAGTATGCATCCCTTCTCAGCTGTTACTGAGTTGTGGTGACTTCTGTTCCCTTCCAGCATTGTGCAGCACTCCCCTCTGGTGCTGGCTCCTTGGAGCTGTCCCTGAGCAGGTGGCTCTGCGGCCCCAACATTGATTAGCACAGACGTTCAGGGAGCTGCTGCTCAGCGGTGACACTGTGACAGGAGTAAGGGGCCGGCTCAGACGTCAGCAGGTTGCCCCCCCGCCCCATCCCTCCACCCCCCAGAGAGCTCTTCCTGGGGCAGAAACTGTGTGTGTAGATGGGGGGTTGTGCTCCTTAGTGGGGACCCTGGAAAACACCAGAGGAAACCTGATTTTTGGAGGGTGTCTGATGTTGTTTGTCTGTGGTTCCAGAGTGGGTTTTTCTATTCTGTCAGGGTTTGGGGGCCTAGGGCTGTTTGCTACTGTGCTTGTTTTCTTGTTAAGACAAAGAAGACCCTAACTTGTTTGGGATGTTTTCCATTATTTGTATTTACTTCTGTGTTTATGTATTAATGAGTGAATGAATGAATGAAGTGTGTGGTCTCTCCAGGCTGGCCTGGAACTCCGGGTTCAAGTGAACCTTCTGCCTCAGCCTACTGAGTAGCTGGGACTACAGGCTCGTGCCACTGCGCCCGGCTTATAGTTTTTATTAAAATCGGGAAATAAAAGACAGCTACATAGATCATAATTGTTTTATTTCGAGCAAAGTTCATTCTGTTCAGGTTTAGACTTAGTGTGTGACATAAGCAATTTAATCAGATGAATCTCTAATTACGTGAGACGTTTCGTATCCTAAGTAGAGAATGGTAAAAAGTTAAGATGTTGCTTTTCATTTCTTCCGTTACTGATTGCAGTGAAGGAACTAGACCTGTATAAAGCATGTAATGCACACTGAAAACTGAGGCGCGCAAGTGATGTCTACAGAATTTAGTTTGAAAGCATTGATGGTTTCTAATATATTAAGACATACAGAGAATGTTTCACCTATTTTTGTGCTTGAGGTTTCAAGAGGCACTGTGAATACTGCCTAGTGGGGTTCACACTGGACACATTAAGTTCATTTGGAGTATTAGAAAATTATTGAGAAATTAATAATGACATTAATGATGAGGTTAAAATGACTTTTCCTTATTTATTTATTTTTTCAAAAGGAGCAGCTTTAATGTGGTGCACCAAATTGAAAGCCCTCAGCTTTAGGAGAAAAGGTTTATTCCTGCTGGGCGGTTTGCTACTGGATTGGAAGGAGCAGTGTTGGGTGAGGCCCTGGAGAGTAGATCCCGGGAGTGTCCTCTTTGGGGCACACCTCAGTGTTTGTCACCAGGATGAGGTGGCTGCCAGAGGAAGCAGCTCAGTGGACACCCAGGGGCTTGGCAGGGCGGGTGGTCCACGTCTGGCTCTATCCAGTGTTCCTCTCGTCCTCGTAATCACTCATAAGGGGCAGGCGGATGAAGCCTTTTTGGGTTGAGAGGCTCCTAGGGGCTCTGTGTGCCCACACTGAGCACACCGAGGGGGTCCCCTCTCTGCCTGTCTTGCCGTGGCTGTAGCCGTGTACCCGCAGGCAGCCGGACGCTCTGTGCTGGCTGCTTCGTCTAGACAAAACGAAGGCACTTTTTGTTTGTTGCCAAGGGGTAGGAAGAGGTGAGGTTGGCAGAGCTGTGAGCAGATGGCTGTGCAGTGGGTCATAAAGGAGTAAATGCCACCTCTCCTTAGAACTGGCCCCGAGAGCCCGGCTTGCCACTAACACCCCTTGGTTCCAAGCGGGGCGTTCCTGGGGAAGAAAACAAGTGCCCGAGATGGGCCTGGCCTTTTCTAGAAAGTGAAGGGCATACCTTACCATTAAAGAGAGCCTGTTTTTCTTTTTGGTTTATTTTAGCAGCACTTGTTATTCCCACAAAGAAAACGCTCAATAGTGAGAACAGCCTCATCCCATGCCTGCCTCCCTCCCACCCCTGACGACAAGCTACTTGCCACCATTCAGAGTAGGGGTCTCATAACTTGATTTTATTATAAAGAAAGCCTGTTCATGGCGGCTAGAGCCCAAAGGCCTTTTAATTGAATGAAGTGGCATTATTACGGCAAGTAGTCAGGAGGTAGTTGCTGAAGGGTAGTCACGACAGCATTGGGGGACAGCTGTGAAGTGTGCCGATTAGCCAAGTTGGGTGATCCTGGCAACGGACTGCTCCTGTTCAGGTGGGGTGGCCAGCGTCAGAGGTGGGTGGACAGTAGGTGGCAACAGTTCTCTGCACCGTGGAGGGTGGTTGTGCCCTTTATTTATGGTGAGTATGCGTGCATGTGATGAGATAACAAGGACAGCAAGGGTGTCTGTCTGCAGCAGCTGTAGTAAAATGGCAAAAGTAACATATGGGGAGGAATCAGATCTTTCTCGAGCAACTTTCCTACTTTAATTTTTCAACAATGATGTGGTGGTTTATTAAATTTAAGGATATAGAGGACTATTCTCTGGCTCGATGTTCTTGCAAAGAAAAGAATGCCTCTATCTTAGAGATAGCAGCTCAGCCACTTAGCATGTGCTGATGATCACGAATGAGTGGGGTGGTGGTTGGCCATAGCGACCACTGACCACATATGTGTGGTGCTGTACCATAGTTCTCTAAATGTTTAAAGGATCTGTAAGATGTTTGCGGTAAAATTACAGGTTTCCTTTGGAGAAATGTTATTTAATGGAAATAGCATTTGACTATTGCCACATTCAGTTAACCGACAGTGGTAGTGCCCATGGTTTGCATTCAGAGGAATATCTTGGTTTTCTTACTAAATTTCATGGACCTGGGCTTGTCCTGATTTTGCTGCAGACTTCCGTCGCTTTTCATGGGGAGGGTTCGATGTTTCTTGCCGGGACTCCGAAGTCCCTTTCTTTGGTTACTTTCCCTAAAGTTCATATCTTCTGTGTATATCCCTGTTCCTCATTCCGTTTTCCAGGTGAAATACCCTCTCAACTTTTAGTACCGTTTAACTTGAGGACACTGTGAGCAACCATGGGCTCCAGGAGGGGAACTTGAGGACAAATTCAGTGGAAATGCAGTTAATTATGGGCTCTGTAGTGGGCGGAATTCCAGAAAGGGCTAGGTGGGTGAGATTGTTTCTGGAGATCTCATTCCTTTTCCTTCACGTCTGTCTACATGGATGGAACTCTTTCTACATAGCATTTAGATGACAGCAGTCTCAGTCTCTTGTTGCTTTCTTTTGGTAAGGCTTTTGCCTTGTTTATGCAGAGACGTTAACTCAGTGTGTCAGTGAAATTTTTTGTCTTCATTCTTAGATAAGACTCCTCAGCCCTGTTGTTAGTCCTTAGGGGTGTACACTATAATTAGTTGTGTGAATGACTGCCCATTTGAACATCCTGAGTTTCTTTGCTATCACATCCATTCTGTTGCAGTGTCGCCAGGAGTTGTGCTGGTGCCTTTAAAACGTGAACGAAACGAGGCACTAGACAGTCGGGGGATGTGTGTTGTTGAGCACAGGTGGTTTGGACGCTGGGAGAGGTCTTTTTATTCTTTCCAACAGTAATAGGTTTATAGAAATGAGGATTATAAACGTTAACAGAAAAAGACCAAGTCATTTGGGTCTGCTCCCATTCTTTGTTCTTGCCCGTGTCTGTTTGGCGACATTCCTCTGCCGACTCTGCCGAAGTAGCCAGGAGGAACGCCAGGGGCTGACGCCGGAAGCCGGGCCATGCTTGCTTTGTTCGGGGACAGATGGGAAACTGGGCCTGGTGGCCGGCAGCTCTCGTGCCTCCATCTGACACGAATGCCGCTTCTTGGCCCTGGCATTTGCTTAAAATTTGGCTTTGATGTCTTGTATCAGTTTCAGCTACTTAGGTCACTTGGGAATTTTTATCTTGCCTTAATTCACTTCATGTATAAAGGCAGGAACTACTTGACTCTTATCTTCTAGGACTATAGATTTTATCAGGCATGATGTCACCATCCACGGTGCGGCATTGTCCACGCCGCCACCCGGGAAAAGAATGCTCTGTAGTCTTGCCACATTTCCGTTAGGGAGTCGAGTTTCTTCTTATAGTAGACACACACAGTTATCATTTACAGAGTGCTCTGACGTGTCTTTTATACACGCAGTTAATGTATGTTAGAGGCATTCCAGCCAGGTGGTTAAGGTCATCCCAGTAGGACCTGCCTTTCTGGAGCGCGCAGCTGGGCTCTGACAGGTGGTGACTCAGAGAGAGGCAAGCAGGGCTGGAAGCCAACCCCAGGAAGGTCTTTCCTGAGGACAGGGCAGTGGAGCTGTCCTTTGAAGCCGAGCCACACTTGAGATGGAGACGTAAACCTATGTCGGCTGTACCGGGAACTAGAGCTGGAAGTCCTATAGACGGTGGCAGAGGGGAGGGGCTGCAGCCAAAAGGGAGGCTTGGGAGAGGGTGGGGGAGAGGTGGGGTAGGGCTGCGCAGAGCTGCTCAGGTTGTGCACACACACTTGGCGCACACAGGTCTGGGGCGGCCCAGAGGTTGCTGTATGTACCAAGTCCCCAAGTGATACAGGTGCTGCTGCCCCAGGCATTGTGACCTGAGAAACCCCTGGGCTAGCCAGTGGAGAGCCTAGGAGCCACCACTTCCTTCTGTGGAGACTGGGAGCAGCTGATGGTTCTGGAGTGAGGGGGGAGATCTGGTCAGAGCTGTGTTGCGAGGACTGGCAGGAAACGGAAGGAATTGCAGGGTCATTTGATGTCTGGAAGGAGGTGCTTTTTGTTTTAAGGAGTCAGAAGAGTGTGGGCAGTGGCCAGGCAAATTCCTCTTTCCTCTACCCCAGGTGCTCCTGGAGCCTGTGCCCTCCGTGCCCCTCCCAGACTCTGAGGGCTGAGTCAGGAAGCTCAGGGTGTGTTTGGGACTTCCCAGCCTGGCCCCTTATCCGCAAGGCCTTTCCCACCTCTGGCTCTTTCAAACCCCGACTCTTCTTCACCCTAAGATGCCCCAAGACACCATTCTTTATTTTTCTACTTCCTGCAACCGGGCTCGAAGCCCTCCAGCCCCACACCTGTGCAACCCTCCCCATCATGACGTGGGCTCCCAGCTGGCCAGGGCCCCTCCCTCCCGGCCCCACCTCAGCTGGGCGGGGGGCAAAATGCACACTGTGTATTTGTCTTGGGAGGTGGTGCTTTTTTGCTTTCTTATAAAAGGTTAGGAAGGTAACCCAACACTGATGTTGATTTATTTATTTATTTTTTTGAGGTGAGGAAAGGAATTCTCTCCTTTGTGAATAACAAAGATTTCACTGGAGCAGTTCTTCTAATAATTTCTTTTAAAGATGAAACAGAATATTTGATCTCTAGATCTGTGATTCTTAATATTGAAGGATATCCTAGCATTTTTTTAATAGTTGTGATCTAAACCCTGTCCTTTCCAAAAAAAAAAAAAAAAAGACTACCTAGCACATAAAATTATTCTAAAAAGTTGAAGTAAATTTCAGTTAAGTTTGGTGCGTGATTTGTGGGAAAGGGTGTCAGGGGACCCCTCCATTAGAATGAATATTTTCATCTGGAGTACCGGAAGACCCTTGGTTAATATTGTCAATCAATACCATGTCGTTTTGGTTGTGGTATGAAAGGAATATTAAATGTAATCTAATTAAAGATGATGTTTTGGGAGAATGATAATGGCGTGGGAGAATGGTCACAAACAGATGTACCAGGAAAGAGAAGAAGGGTGCCCGCCAAGCCTGCAGGATGGAAGGAAATGCACAGAATCATATCTATTGTCCTGCTCATAGCACCCACACAGTGCTAGGGACCAGGTGGTTTAAAGCCACGTGTGTGCGTGTGTGCGTGCGTGCGTGTATGTATATCTTGTGCGGGAGGAAATACTGCAACCTTACTGAAAGGAGGATCTTCAATCACTTCCTGTCCACTTGGCGGTGGTTGCAGCTGAGCAGAGGGACCATAACTATGGGTGGGCTCCAGGTGGCGCCAGAGTGCTCTGTGCCCAGCTCCCTGGGACTGAGATCGAGCGAGTGGCTGCCGGGCAGGATCTCCCTCCTCATCCGCACAAACCCAGCTGTCCCAGAGGCGCTGACACACAGAAAACAGCCCGACCCTGGCTTGATTCCCAGACATGTTCATTAGGTACCAGGAAATTCAGAGAACTTGAAAAAAGCACACATATTTTAGGAAAGTTTCACTGTCCCCAGTAACCAGCGTTATCTTTATAGCGGGAGCATAATCCTTTTCACTGTGTGTCTTCCTTTGTTTCTTTTCAAAAACGGCCCTCCTTAGTATCATAACTGCTGACATTGCCTTCTTGAAATTGACACATGGATCTGTGTATTGTCTGTATAAAAAGGAGCTTCCGGGTTTGTTTTCCTTTATTCCTTGCCTGCTAGAGCATTGCCCATTATCTACAGACAGTTCTCACAGACGTGAGCCAGGTGACATGCGTGTTGTGAACGTGCGGACGTCTCACCTTCCCCAGCGTGGTTCCCGTCCTGCCTGTGATGACCCCCGCCGCAGCTGCCCTCACGCCTTCCCCTGTTGAGCCACCAGCCTCCGTGGCTTTGGAGCCCCCAGTTCTGACAGGCTCTCCTGTCTTTCTTTCCTCCTCCTCTGGCCTGCATTTTGACCTCTCTATGTGCGTTGGTGTCCCCCTGATGGACACATCCACAGGGTTGTCCCATAGCTATTGGAAATACACAGAATACATTTTTGTTTTTTTGTAATTGTGGTAAAATATACATAAAATTTACCATACTAACCATTATCAAGTGTTCTGTAGTGTTAAGTATAGTCCCATTATGCATCCAGTCTCTAGAACTCTTTTACTCTTGCGAAACTGAAACTGGGCATACTTTAAACAATAATGTCCCGTTCTCCCCTCCCCCAGCCCCTGACAACCAACGTTCTGCTTTCTGTGTCTATGATTTTTGATGACTCAGGCACTGCATATAAGTTCAGTCATATAGTATTTGCCCTTTCGTAACTGGCGAATGTCTCTTAACACAGTGTCCCCAAGGGTCATCCATGTTGTAGCATGTATCAGAGCTTCATTCCTTTTTGTGTTTGAGAAGTATTCCATTGTATAGATAGACCAGTGGTCCCCAACCTTTTTGGCGCCAGGGACTGGCTTCATGGAAGACAATTGGATGGCGGGGGCGGGGGGTGGTACAGAGCTCAGATGAGCAATGGGGAGCGGCTGTAAATACAGATGAAGCTTCACTTGCTCACCCGAAGACAAATTTTCTACCGACGGGGGGAGGGGGTGGGTGTGGGTGTGGGTGGAGTTCAGGCAATGATGCGTGGCCAGGTTCCTAACAGGCCACAGACTGGTACTGGGCCATGGCCCAGGGGTTGGGGACCATAGAGATAGACCACATTTTGTTCATCCAGCCTTCCATCCATGGAATGGTATACATTTTGGCCAAATGGCCAGCCCTTCAAGTCAATATTGGATGTAATCTGAATGTCATCATTATAGAATAAACTTCTAAGCTAAAAGAATAAATCTGAAATGGTAACATGAACCATTAATTAATATCACTAATTACTATTACAATTTTATTTTAAAACATAGTATTCAGGTTTTAACAGATGGCGTTTTGGTGTAGGAACAGGATTATTTAGCCCTCAGCTGCTGGGTTGCTTCTGTGGTCACAGTCTGATTTATTTACAACACTGAGTTTAATCGTTATTTTCGAGGAGGTCAGTGGAAGGAGGAGACTTGTTTTCTAGTTTTAGGGATTTTTTTTTTTTTGGCTAATAGGTTAATGTTACCACGGAGCTGCTCTCCCCTCTAATAGTAACTGACTAAGCTAAAGGTGCAGGTCCTTTTCAGGCTCCATTTGAGGAATAGGTCCCAGGGGATGATTCATTTGCTTTGCAATAGTTCTGTAAACTGAAACTTTGTGTCTTCAGGGAGGGAAGTGCTTCCTGGGTATCTTCAGAAGCAGATCAAGATTGGTACCCTCTATTCTGATGATCTCTGCTTCATGAAAAGTTGCCCCAGAATTCTTGGCATAAAATAGAATTTCCAGTGGTAAAATTGTATTAGCACAAAGCACTTGGCCCCCAGTGGAGATACCCAGAAGCATGCTGTGGTTATTTTCACATGAAGAAGCTGCCACAGAAGCTCTCCAAAAGGTGGTCATCTGCACTTTAGGGGAGGGTGGGGAGGGAGGCGGTGTAGACAGTTACTTGCTAGCAGGCACTCAGGCAGGCAGCAGTGTTCTCTCCGTGCAGGTTGGCTCAACACACCTCTAAGGGCAGCACTGCCTGGGGAACTTCCCGCAGTGCCAGGAATGGTCTGTATCTACGTCGTCCAGCACGCAGCCACTGGCCACATGTGGCTTGTCATGTGGCTAGCATGACTGAGGAACTGAACTCTGGATTTCATGTTGACCAGTTTAACCGCTGTGGCTAGTGATTACCAGATGGAACAGCAGAGCTCTAAGGGGATGAGTAACTTGGCTCCTAACCTAACCCGTGACTCAGGAGGGGCCACACCTAGGGTTGAAGCACATCTGTCTGGGGCCAAAGCCATGAATCCAGGCTGGGCACAGCAGGGACAATGACAGGGGCCTCTGCAGGGGTGTCTTGAACTGCTGGAGATATCCAGAGGTTTCATCCTTGGTTCTGGCTGTTGGCTGGAACCTCAGTGTCTTGTCATGTCCCCTCTGCAGGGGACACAGTGTACAAATGGCTTCTCTCCCTCCTGTGTCTGGCGCGTGGGCTGAGATGCCGCCACCACCGGGGTTGCTTGGGCTCCCTCACAACATGGCGTCTCAGGGTTGTTGGTCTCTTCATACTCTACCACACATACTTTGTGAGAACAAGATCTGTTCCTAATGTTTTTATATATGCTTGCTAATGGTAGTTTTTCTGGGAGAACTTTTATTCTACCCACGGAGAACTGCTGTCCCACTCATCCTAGCTACCAGCCCAGTTTTCTAGTGGCGGGTTTGAAATAGCGTGGCCACGAGTGTCAGGCATCTTCTTTTCCCAGCCTTCTCTCCCAACCCCTTTGCCTCCCGTTTCAGTCAGTCTAGTTTATTTCCTTCATTAATTAACTATAAAGGAATATGAAAGAAGTCGTGGACATCATAGCACAGAAAAAGCCAGCTGAAAATGAAATTCACGCTGCCAGAATCTTCCTTTCGAGGATTTTGAGAAATTCTATGAGGTACAGTCTGGGCTTTACAATTCCTGTCCTTCTGTGGTGTGATGCATTTGTCTGTTTTATGCTTTGTCTTTGGTTCATGGGAAACTATTATTATAAAGTCAACACCTTCCACATTTTGCCACCCATATACTTTTCCTTGTTGAAATGATCTGACTCATCAAAAGGTTTGTGTTACGAATGCTTTTTTGTTTTGTTTTGTAAAGATATTCTTTATTATTGGTCTTTAACATTTTGCCTGTTGGGAAAAATGTTTGATTTCCATAAAGTACCTAAAGAGACTCAGTGGAGCTCTTTCTCCGTTCTCAACTGCGCTGTCAACTTTCCAAAGTGAGGTCATTTCCGTCCCAAATTAGAGAAGAGACGAGTACAGCTCACTTCCTACTGTAAAGCGGGGAGAGGAGTGGGTCTGCACGCTTGGCGGCGTTCTCTTGGAGGCTCTGTTACCTCACTGACATCTGGAGGGATTCCAACTGGACACACCTGTTACACCTGGGCAGGTGTGGCCAGAACACTAATAAGCCCCACGTGGGGGGTGGGCTGCTGTGGCTCGGGAGCCCGGAAGCCACATCTCACGTTTAGAAGTCCTGTCTTGCAGGGAGTTGAGCCTGCTGCTCTGGGGCATCGTGATTCTCGGCGGGGGCCCCTGGTTGACTCCACAGGTGCACACTGAGAGGCTCAGGGGAGGATGCGTCTCCTGGTCTCAGGGAACTACCAGCCAGCTGTGGTTACCTGGTTACCTAGGTAAATAGATAAGCAGCCTGAACCCCGGGTGACCCGGGACTCATTGACCATTTCTCCAGCCAAGTCCCTTCTGCTCACTTATTTACTTATTTAGAATCAGTTTTATCTATATTTACACTTGTAAACTTTTAAGTTTCTAAATGATAATTGTACCTGTTTGTGGAGCAGTAAATTTTAAAGATTGCTGCTTCACACTTGGAGCCTGTGATTCCCGCTCTGCATTAGGGCAAACTGGCGCTGAACAAAAACCTAAAAAGAACGTGTGTGCGCAGTTTCAGCGGGCATCCCCCGAGTGCGAAGCTGCACACCTGCCCGCGTGGCCGTGGCCATCCGTCCCTGCGCTCCTGTCTTGGCAGGAGAACGTCCAGTGTGTGCTGTCCCTGAATCGCCTGCGTTCTTTTCCAGGAAGAATGAGCTGAGCTGGAGGCCTCACTCCTGGCACGCCACCAAGTTCTCTGACAGCCACGTCGAGCCGGCCTCCCTGTTCCCCTCTGCCAGCGGCTGCGCTTCCTGGCACGGCCGGCACCACGCGAGGTAGGCACTCGTTCCCCTCGAGGACCCCAGGTATGGTCAGCATTCTGCCGACACCCGGGCCTTGCGGCCCTGTCAGGAGAGCACATGTCTTGACGTCAGGATGATTTTCATGTTTCTGATGAGACAGGGCCATGGGCACACAATTATAGTTAGAACTCTCTAAATTTTTCTCTGAGCAGGCAAGTGTGTGACGCTAGAAAACGAAAAATAAAACGGCAAGACGGGACGAGCAGGTGTGCCCTCTGCTGTGTGGTGCTGAAGTGAGGAGAGCCTCTGACTTAGGTTTCGGGGCTGTGCCCTTGGGCGGCTGAGTGGACGCCAGGCAGTGGGGGTCTGAGCCAGTGGGGCTGCCATTTGCGGCACCCACATGCCCACAGCCACCACCACTACCCTTCTTTTGACAGTTTTATGTGTGGATTGGAAGGCAGAAGATACTTACTGGGCAGCAGGCGTGTTTCATGCAAGCTCCTTGGGTGCTTCTCATAAGTGTCTACACCCTGTCCTCCCCTCACTGGTCTCCTGCTAGAAGGATGGTGGTAACAGCAGATAGTGTGGTTTTGCAGTGTGTGCGTGCATGTGTATGTCCCCACATATATGAGCACACACGTGTGTCACTGTGTGCGAATGTGTGTCTGTATCTATGTATATGTACCTATATGTGCATGTGTGGGTATACATGTGTGTGTGTATGGGTGTGCATGTGTATCTGTGTGTATTTTTCTCTGTACTTGCGTGTGTGTGAGTATACGTGTGTGTGCCTACCTGTATATGTGCATGTGTATCTTCGTGTTTGCTTGTATGTGTATATGTGAGTGTGCCTGTATGTCACGTGCATATCTGTGTGTGTGTGCTGGAATATGTATGTGAGTGTGCAAGTATGAGTGTGCATGTGTTTATGTATATATGTATGTGTGTGTTTGGAGCTAACATAACCTCTCAAAATTAATTTTCTGGCTGTTAATAAATACGGGCCTGCTGCAGAATTGCAAAGGAAAGTACTTCCGTGACGTGGAGGAAATACTTCTCAAATACAGTATTACCTGTTTGGAGTGACAAGAGATGAGTAGAGTACTCTAGAGCCCAGAGTATTTTTGAAAAACCAAGATCTCAAGTGAGTAGTGAAGCTTAAGTGAGAAGTGGGCCTTTTGTTTCATTGCTGAAGTGACTTAGTGTAGTAGGCTCTCCCTTAAGCCCATTTGGCAGTCTCTTGATTAAAGACACACCCATCCTGCCCACATCTGCGTGGAAACAGCACTTACTGTTATTTATATCTGCTCAGACGTAGGATTTCGTGGAAGAGTCACCTCAGGAATGTTGTGGGGAGGGTGGCTGGGAACATGCCCCATGTTTGCCGACACCTGGTCTGTCCTCATGGAAAATGGTGTAAAAGAGGACTCAGCCAGTCCTTTCTCCTGGGTGCTCAGTTCATGTTTGTTCTCTCTCTCTCTCTCTCTTTCTCTCTCTCATTTTGATTGTGCCACAGCCTTTGTTCCCCTTGAAGTGTGAATGTCCCAGCTTGTTGAGCATTAAGGAAAGCACTTAACGCCTTGGATAAGTAGTGTCACTGTTGAGAGCTATCAGTCACACATACCATTACACCTCACAGCAGAAGAATTAATTTCTCAGCTAATCATTTATTCCTCCCTCTTAGACACCATCTTGGTTAGGAGCCTGTGTTGTTTGGTGTTCGTGTATAGCTCCCGCGACTGTGTATGGTGTAACTAGTCACCTGAACACGGCAGCATATGCTCTTGCTAATACATAAAGCCTGTCACTTATGCTCTTATACTTCACTATTTTGGTTTGGAAAGGAAATGTTACCCCCTGGGCTAGATAGGAAACATTTTTGGCTTTGTGGGCCAGACAGACTCTGCTGCAGTTACCCAGCTGTAGTGTTAGGTTTGTCTGTGCGGATATTCCCTGGTCTCTCCCGGGTCCCAGTGTCAAGAACGAGTATGGGTACTGAGTTGAGAGCCAATCACGGAGTGATCACAGACACAGAGCAATTTTATGCGAATGGTTTATCACGTAAAAGAAAGAATGAAAGGAAGGAAGGAAGCTACAAAGTGAAAATACTTCCCAGAGAGAGTGGAACGGGGCAGTCTCCAGGAGTGGAGAAGGACGCCAAAGGCTGAGCACAGGTGCCTTTTATAAGCTCACTAGCTCATCTGGCCTTTCTCCTGGCAGGATTGGTTGTCATTTCCTGCCTTTGGGGTGACTGACAGATTGTAGTCACATATTGACAAGAGGTTGGTTATGCTACAGTTTCCCTTTCTGCACATGCCTCTTCCCCAGAATTCTTCACAAGGCTCCACCCATGTTATGCTAATCAGATGGTAATGAGCTCTATGGGTCAGTTAAAGGTTACTAGGAGCTTTTTATTGTGTACGTTCCCACTAGGGAACAGTTCCTAGCTGCAGTTTGGTTCCTAGCTACAATTTGGTTCCTGTTCTCTGCCCTTAGCCACATCCTTGACACCTGTTTACCCTCTGTCAGACCCGACAGTAGGGTTGAGGGGAAACTTGCCCTTTCCCCCAAAAGTTCGATGAAAGATCAACTCACAATTAAGGCAAATTAATAAGAGAAAGGTTTATTTACCTTGCACATGGGGAGAATCACTGAATATCCCAATTAAGTTCAAATGTTTTTATACCTGTCTTTTTGGAGGGAAGGGAAAATGAGGAGTACAGGTAGTTCTGTTCAGGGGTGACATGGGGCTAGGGAGGACAAATGGATGGGGAGACAGATCAACTTGTAAATGATTCTCTTTGTAAATTAAATCATTCTGGGGGACAGGTGTTATATTTAAATAATTTGGACCAGGTCTGGTTGCATTGTTGATCATTTTTTTCCCCCTGCAATATACTGAGATAATAGGGGCAGGAAGGGAAGGGAAGTCCGTTGTTCTTTTTCAAGGGCCTGTTAATCTCCAAGGGTCTTAATTCAAAATACCAAGGAGTCATATTTTGGGGTGAAATTTCCTGAGCTCCTTCACAGCTCTGCTCGGAAGCAGCCACAGACCAAACATAAACAGATGGTCACAGTGTTCCCGTAAAACTTTATTTATGAACTTAAACTTGAATTTCGTATAACTTTAACAGGTCAAATCAGAGGAATATTACTCCTCTGAGTTCTTTTCCCCTGACTATTTAAAAATATAGAAACCATACTCAGCTCCTGGTCGTAGTTTGCTGACTCCTGCACTTAACTGTCAACTGAAGATAGAAGTGTTAATATAGGCACTGCCTTCTGACGGTATGGGATTTAGCCTTGAAAGGTATCTGTTTGGTTAAAAGGCATCAGCGGGGAGAACACAGTCTTTTCAGCCTGTGCTCAGAAAGTTTCTCCCTCTCTGCCATAGTTTAGATGTGCTGAGGTGAAATGTCAGACCCAGGGATCTTACCCCCGGGGGTTATCATTCGGAATCTTGACACTTCCACAAGGGCCAGCTGTGTTCAGATGCTGTTGTCCTGCAGTCCTGTCCTTTTGCTAAAGTGTGCCTTGTCCTTCTTGTTTTTGTAGTTCTTCCTCCCATGACCTGTCCAGTTCATGGGAGCAGACGAGCCTGCAGCGCACCTCTGGCCACTTCAGCTCCCTGGGGAGTGTGGACAGCCTGGACCACCCCTCCCACCCCTACCCCTCTGGCTGTCTCTCCACAGCCAAGTCCAACAGCAGCATCGACCATCTGGGTGGCCACGGCCAGCGCGACTCGGCCTACGGCTCCTTCTCCACCAGCTCCAGCACTCCCGACCACACCTTGTCCAAGTCCGACACCTCCTCTGTCGAGAACATCCTCTACAGCGTGGGCCTCTGGGACGCCTCCAGGCAGGGTGGCAGCCGGCAAGGCCAAGCTGCCAGTGACCCTCAGGGCCTGGAGGAGAGGCTTGGGGGCTTCCCCCCCAGGGCCCCCGGTGACAGCAGTAAAAGCCCCAGGCCAGAGGACAGTGCTGAGCCCAAACCGGCTTCTTCTGGGAGGGCCAATTTTGGGCCTGTCTGGTATGTTCCTGACAAGAGAAAAGCACCTTCCTCCCCGCCACCGCCCCCACCCCCTCTCCGCAGTGATAGCTTCGCTGCCATTAAGAGCCACGAGAAGGCCCAGGGCCCCCTGCTCTCAGAGGCGGCCACCACGAAGCACTTTACGGCCCTGGCCCGGGCTCAGCCCCAGAGCGATTGGAGAGCAGACCCCACCGACCGGCCCCGGAGGCTGGTGCGCCCCAGCAGCGGGAAGGGAGCCGGAGGCCCAGGCTACCTGCAGGAGGCCCGCCCGGACTTTGGCTGGCCCTCCTCTGAAGACAGGGCTCCCGGCAGGCTCCAGGCCTCTCTGTCCAGCACGGATGTGCGCTTCCTGCAGCCTCCCCACGGGGGCCAGCACCCGCGCCAGTACAGTGACGAGAGCCCCGGGGCTCCCGTGTCACCAAGGGAGCTGCCGGCCGTGGGCCTCGGGCTGGAGCCTCCCACCGCCCACTTCCAGGATGACAGCCCCCCTCAGGTGAGGTGGCTCAGTGCTGCTGACCAGAAGGCAGATGGCAGCGGGCAGGGCCCCCGTCACTGCGTGCCCACCAGGCAGCCCCTGCAGGCGGGCGCCAAGGCAGCACAGCCCCGAGGGGGATGCTGGCCTTCCGACGCGGGCCTGGGGGCCCTCCAGCGTCCTCCCTCTCAGCTGGTGGGCCAGAGCCCACGTCGTCACCTACCTCAGCATGAGGGCGTTCCGGATGCCCGTGAGACAGGACGGTGTTACCCACCAGACGCAGGGGCCGAGGGCTGCTCCACAGCGACCCAGGAGCCTCCCGGGACCAGCCACGCTAACAAAGCCGGCCAGCAGACAGCGGCAGATGGCTTCAAGTGGGAGGACGGAGAGAGCAGCAGGATCTCTCCCCAGAAGACACCCCTACTGCACTCGTTGACCCGGGAGGGGACGTGCCAGCCGGAGAACGGCCAGGGTGATGGCTTAGCAAAGCCGCCACCGTTTGACGCCCAGGTGGGCAGACCCACGCGGAGAAGCGACCGGTTTGCCACCACGCTGCGGAACGAGATACAGATGCGCAGGGCCAAGCTGCAGAAGAGCAAGAGCACGGCCACTCTGACTGGAGCCGGTGACGCGGAGGACGCCGAGGGTGGCTGGAGGGCCGAGTTGGGAGGGGCCGCCAGCACCCCCCCAGAAGGACCCTTCACTGGCACCTACAAGGACCACCTGAAGGAAGCCCAAGCCCGGGTCCTGAGGGCCACGTCTTTCAAGCGCCGTGACTTGGACCCCAACCCGGTTAACCAGTACCCGAGGTCACCAGAACACAGGACAGGGCACCATGGGGCCTCACCCTCCTTCCCTGGGGATCCGGACACTGTCCCCCCCTTCTGGGAAACGGGCCCGGCGAAGCCAGCCTCGCCTGGAGGCGGTGTGCCCCACATTCCCCGCATCGGAGGCCGGAAACGGTTCACGGCTGAGCAGAAGCTGAAGTCGTACTCGGAGCCAGAGAAAATCAATGAGGTCGGCCTCTCAGGGGGCTGCGGTCCTCGCCAGCTCCCCAGGACACCCGAGGACACCGTGGGCACTTTTGCCGACAGGTGGAAGTTTTTTGAGGAAACAAGCAAACCGCTTCCCCAGAGGCCGGGGCAGAGACCAGCGCTTCATGCGTTCCCCAGGGAGAAGCCGCGGACAGCGGGCCGCGGGTGTGAGGGCGCGGAGCCCCGGTCGCGCACCAGCTCGTTCGGGGAGAGCCGCGGTGGTCACAGAAAAGCAGAGAAGGCAGGGAAACTGGAACCGCCACAGAGACTCGGAACCTTCGCAGAGTATCAGGCCTCTTGGAAAGAACAGAGGAAACCTCTGGAAGCCAGGAGTTCCGGGCGGTATCACTCGGCAGATGACATTCTGGACGCGGGTCTGGACCAGCACGAGAGGCCAAGGTACATTCACGAAAGGTCCCGGTCGTCACCATCCACGGACCACTACAAACAGGTGAGCGTGGCGCCGCAGCAAGGGGCTAGCTGCCCCTGACTGCCATCTTCAGGCACAGAGGCACAGGACCCCCAAAATCAGGTGGCCCAGTGGGGGGTGCTCCTCCAGTCCGCCTGTTGGAGCATTTGTGCTCACCAGTTTTTCTAGTAAGGATTTGTGTGAGAGGTACTTGGGGAAGACGTGATACATTCACGGTGCATTAAATGTCATATTCCCCAAAACCTGCACCTTTCATTCCCAGCCTTGTGGTCATAATCTCCGGCTCCTGTCTTTCCCGCAGCTAGCCCGCCCCGACCTTCCTGCTGAGCAGAGAACTTGGAGGGGACTATAGAGAACAATGACAATCCCTCTGAAATGAAAATGGGTGCTTCATTTACAGGCTTAAGATAAAACTTGATGGCCCCTTTTCAAATACTGATGCCATTTAATATTTGTAGCATTGGGCTTTTTTTGGTATTCTGTTTTTTATTTGCAAGTATTTTTAAGAATTGCTCTCGGGCAAAATACATTTCAAATGCCTTAAACTGTTGCACTTTTTTTGGTGAGAGTTAATATCAAGCTTTCTAGAAAACTCCATATTCTCAGCCATACTTCAGAGTCGACAGTCAGTCTCTCCCCCCTTTCAGCTTCTTTTTGCTTATTACATCTGAGTTTGTATAGTTCAAAGAAAAAATGTCTGCAGTAACAGATGCGATTTGTTTTTGAAAGAACCAGTGGTAGATTTGACGTAAGATGCCTAATGTGTGCATGGGAAGAAAGCTGCCACTTTGCTCCGTGGCATCCTGGCCCTGAAACCTCACGCAGACACTGCGAGCATTTGTTTCTGCTGCTGGTCTGCCCTGGCTTGTGGATGATCCAGCGTGACCTCCAAGAATTCCACGCTTGCTGCATCAGGAGCAAAGAATCCCACACTCTGACAAGTTCTAGGACTCGAGGCTTCCCCGCGGTGATTTGTGACCAGCTGTGCTTTATTTCTTTTGGCCAGTTGTGCCACACAGTTTTACAGGCTTTACGTGGGAGTTCTGTTTCCTGCCCAGAGGAGAAGTGGATGGCGGCAGGGTCTTAGTTCAGTTGTTTCAATGAAATGCTTTGTGGAGCTGAACCGGCAAAGATCTCAGCCGGGTCCTGGTACGAGACAGCAGGTGGCGTCACTGATGTCGTGGTATAGGCGTGCAAGGCGAACCCACAAATGAGGGCTTTCATAATAACAGACGTCTTGAGAAAGGCAGCTTGGTGACTTGGTGTCTCGTTGTGTTGCCCCTCGCAGGAGCCTTCTGTCGAACCTCGAAGGCAGGCGGAGGGCGCCAGGGAGCATCGAGCACTGCCCTCCTCAGTGCAGGCCGAGGAGGGGCGATCCACTCCGAGGTGGGTACAATTTGGATTTGGGGTTACTCAAAAGGTGTCCTGGGGGCGGGCTTCTGTAGGGTGGGTGGATGCTTGGTTAATATGGCCAGACAGCTGGTGTTTGCCAAGCCCAAGCAGCTGCCGACCAGGCGTGATTTCCAGAGTCTCCAGTGCCCTGGGGTTTTGAGCAGAGCCGGTGCACCCGCAGCCCTGCCTGGAGAAGCACGCCAAGGGCGGAGACACCTTCTAACACCATAGTGGCATTTTTGGTTCTTAAAATGCTGCTGTGTCTTCCCCACAGTGAGACTGTTTATGGAGAAAAATGAGAAGTTCAGTTTAACCTACTTGAACTGAGTCTTTGTACGGGCACCTGGCTGAAGGGAAGCTTTAGCCACCTAGTGCGCAGTTGTGTGCTTGGCGCACGGTCTTGAAACTAGAGTTGCCTCCGAGGATTGTCAGTCAGAAAAGAACAAGGCAAGCCTTCCTAAATTGGACTTAGTTAATGAGTTTATTTTGAGGTTTAAAATAGATATGAACTCGGTCAACTCCCAGCGAGAGGCTGTGAGCATCTGCAAGCACTGCAGCAGCAGGGGCCTGCGGTGCTGCGTGCCGCAAGTCCCAAATGTGCGCTCTAGCTGTTTCGTTATGGTGCGGATGGGATTTGGATTAAATGCAAGGTGGGCAGGAGAAGAAAGTCTGTGTCTCTGCAGAAGATGTGTGATCTTATTTTGAAAGGGCTGGTGCAGGGGCTGGTGCAGGGGTGGGATTAAGTGCACAGGACAGGATTGCTGGGTGCAGATTGTTCTATTGCCTTGAGAATCTTGTGTGAGTGGCATGCCATTCAAATTAAACAGTGACCTCAAACTCAAGCTTCTTTTGCAGAAGTAACCAGTTTAAACATTTGCTTTCAACAGCCTGATGTAATGGGGTTTGATTTCACTTGGCTTTAAGCTGAGTGCTGTTAGCCTCATACAAGACTATCAAATATTTATGTGGCACTGAGGCGACAGGATTGATATTCTGTGTGTGCTTGTGTAGGAAGTCCCTGCAATTACTTAACAGTCTGCACGGCTAAAACAAAGAACCCATGGGTAAGAAAGGCCGATGCATAATCCACCCACAGAATTTAGCCGTGTCTGAGAAGCACAATTATAGCTTTATTACTATGGATTCCGAGTCAGTCACGTGCCGAGCACCAGCTGTGGTCTGTCTTCAAAGCCGGCTTCCAGGCTCTGCTGCCATCATGAGCCCAGTTGTGCAGTGTGTTGTGGGCCTGGCTCTCTCTGGGCTCTGCCATGCGGGACCTTGCTCTCCTCTGGCACTCTGCCTGGTGCCGCGAGCCTTTAGACTGTGCAGAGGGCACCCATGGGGGCCAGAGTGTAGCTCCTCTTCTGTGGGTAGGGAGGGGTTGCCATGAATAGCTCTCGCGTGCATGCCAAGTGTGTGTGTGTGTGTGTGTGTGCCCGTGCCCGAGTGAATGGCACTGTCAGTACTGAAAGGACAAGAGGAAGGGGGTGGGGCCGGTGCTCATTTATCACGGCTGTGTCTTCTAGCAGACTGCATAACCATGCTGAAGAAATTGGTTCCAGAAGCTCTCCGCTTTTGAGCTCCAAACCCGGCAATTTTCAGAATTGTTTGTGTGTTTTTAAGAGTGGGGAGGCTCAGGGAAATTGTAGAATTCAAATGTTGGAAAGTGGTTTTCAACTTTTTCCAGAGACAGTTTAGTTTCTGAAGGATCAGCAAGAAAGAATACACTTGAAAAATTAAATTTGAGAGTAGTAGAAATGAAAATTCTGGCAAAGGATTATCCTTTGCCCACCAAAACCAAAATCTGTAATGCAGAAGTTTAACAATACCCAGTGTTTTGCATAAGTTTAATGCAATGTAAACACGTCTGTGCAAATAATATAAATTACTGATGTGCTAATCAACACATGATAATGAAAAGTGTTTGCTGTTGTATTCTGTTTGGATAGCAGAAGAATGTTGGGATAGGAGTTGATTTTCATTTGTTCATTGTTCATGGAGATCAAATAGAGAGAAAATTTTTTGTGAAGTTCAAAATCTTGTGTTATGTATAAAGGCAAGTAGGGCAGAGGTTCTGCCCCCAAAGGACCTCACAGTGTAGGAAGAAAAGAAAGACACAAATACTTAGGATTGAAGTGATGACAAGGATTTATAATTTTTTTAAAAAGTTATGTGGTGTTTCAGAAGGTCAGAGGAGAGAAAGCCAGGTGACCTCTGGCTGGGTCACAGGCAAAACGGATGGTGTTTGAGCTAAAGTCAGCCTGGACCCGAGGGAGCAGATCCGGCAGTGTTCGCTTCTCTCCAGTGTTTCCCATCCTGAGCAGCCCACCTGCCCTGTGCCAGGTGCCTCACCCTTTGTCCCCGCAGCCTTCGGAGGCCTGCACCAGGTCCCCTGACTCACTCATAACCAGCAGGAGTCTGCCTCTTACAAATGCTCTCACCCACTGACGTGGGGTCCCTCGAATGGGTGAATCAGTGTCCTAGGGCTGCCATAAGAAACTACCACAGACTGGCAGCTCAGACAACAGAAATGTATTTCTCACAATTCTGGTGGCTGGAAGTCTAAGATCAAGGTTTCTCAGGGCTAGTTCCTCCTGGGGCCTCTCTCCTTGGCATGTAGACTCCGTCTTCTCCCTGTGTCCTCACCTGGTCGTCCCTTTGTGCGTGTCTGTGTCCTAGTCACCTCTTCTTATGAGGACTCCAGTCCTGTTGGATTAGGGCCTTCTCCAACAGCCTCATTTTACCTTAATTCTTTAAAGGCCCCGTCTCCAAGCAGAATCACATTTCAAGATACTGGGGGTTAGGGCTTCAACATACTAATTTTGTAGGGGCACAGTTCGGTTCATAACAATGGGGGAAATGTCCCTGCTTCTCCCTTCTCTCTTTACGCTAATTCTATCTGCTGTGTCAGCTCTGTCAAGAAGTGTCATGCCATCTTTGAGCTGATGAGGTTTGAGATTCACAACTGATATGGAAACCCTTAAAATGAAGGGAAGAGAGCAGTTGCCGCCATGTGGGCAGCACAGAAGAGGGGCATTTGGCAAAACCTGTCTGGGGGGGCTTTTTGGCAGGGTGTAACTGAAGCCATATAATTGCACATACCTTGTTCAGTAATTGGACTTTTAAGAGTTTAACTTCCAAGTGGATGCTCACTACCCCATGAATAGTGGCATGCTCTGCAGACTGGGACAGTGGTGGTGTACTCACATCATGGATGTATTTGCCACACCTTTCACCTGTCCTCACTGCCTGCTGGATCAGACTGATGGTTCCTGGAAGACCAGGATTTTACTTTTCATTTCTCCCTGTACCTGGCATAATTTGTATGCAAATTAGGTGCTCAGTAAGTGGTTGGTTGGATGGATGGACTGATGAATGGACAGATAAGTGGATGAGTGGACAGGTGGATGGATGGAGAGATGGGTGAGTAGGTGACTGAATGGATGGGTATGTGGATGGTTACATGTGTGCATGGATGGATGGATGGATATGTGGATGGTTACACGTGTGTGTGGATGGATGAATGGATGGTTGGATGGATGGATGGAAGGGTACATGGATGGCTGCATGGGTGTATGGATGGATGGATAGAGGGTTACATGGATAGTTGCATGGATGGAGGGATGGAAGGGTATGTGGATGGATGGAGAGTTGCATGGGTGTGTGGATGGATGGATGGATGGATGGTTGGATGGAAGGGTATGTAGATAGTTGCATGGGTGCATGGATGGATGGTTGGAAGAGTATGTGGTTGGTTGCATGGGTGTGTGGATGAATATGTGGATGGTTACGTGTGTGCATGGATGGATGGATGGATGGAAGGGTACACAGTTGCATGGGTATGTGGATGGATGGATAGAGGGATACAAGGATAGTTGCACAGCTGGAGGGATGGGAAGAGTACGTGGATGGATGGAGAGTTGCATGGGTGTGTGGATGTATGGGTGGTTGGATGGAAGGGTATGTGGATAGTTGCATGGGTGCATGGATAGATGGTTGGAAGGGTATGTGGTTGGTTGCATGGGTATGTGGATGGATGGATGGTTGGTTAGAAGGAAGGGTGGGAAGGTTGGTGGGTGAATGAATGGGCATATGGCTGGAAGGATGGGTGGGGGGACGCATAAATGGAGGGATTGGTGGCAAAATACATGGGTACCAGCCTAACTTTCTTTGAGTCAGTCCTTCTTGATCATGGTGGATAATCATTCCATATTGGGCTGGTCTGAGTTCAGTGATGTTTACAAGTAATTGATCACAACCAGTTACAGATTCCTTTGTTCCTTCTCTACTCCCACAGCTTCACTTGGTTGGCCTTTAAAAAAGAGAAATCACTGCATGTTGGTACAATTCTGCGTGCTGAAATCTTATTTGAAATTTTAGCTTACCCAGTAGTAAGTGAAATGGGCTTTACTTCTCTTTCTGCACTGGCATAGCATTTAGAATCAAGAAGACATAAATGTCTCAAAGTAAATTTTGTGGCATGGACTTGTTTTTCAGTGTTGGATGTAAGCCTTGTGAGGAAGCGAAGATGGACTGCATCTGATTGTTGCTCTTCAAGTTTGAGAGGCCTCACTGAGGATTGTGTTCTGGGCAGCTCCGGAGGCTGGAGCTGAAATGAGATCTGGGGGCGGCCCTCTGCGGCTGCGGGTGCTGGCAGCGTCCCCCTTCTCTGCCTCCTTCTAGCCATTTCCGCCCCCGCCTGCTGGAGCTGCTGCCAAGCGCCAACGGGCTGGCACTGGCCTTGGGCTGGTGTTTTGATGGGGCAAAGGGGTGGGGGTGAGTACATCCTAAATACAGTACCAGCCGCAAAATTGAATGCATGTGGCATAGAGCTCTTTACAGAAAAATTTGTTTTAACATAAAATTATAAACACGCTAAATGAAGCTGAGGATCGGCTTGCTGGATGTTTTCCCTGAGAGGTGACTGGGTGTACGGAGGTTAAGGTGACATTTAGAAGACAAGCTTCTGATGAGATTTCAGGATATAAGTCACAGAGATTTGTCATCCGGGCTTTCCCCCTCATTTGTTGCATTAGGGCTGACATTTGCCTTTCCTGGCCCTCAATTAGCTGAGGGGCAATTGCAGCTTTCCATTCTGAACTGCTCTGCTGGGTAATTACGAAGCCCGTGCTGGTGCTGGATCGGTCGGGGTAACATGGCGAGACTCAAGCTTGGAATTTTGTAGGGCAGAGCCCGGCATCCAGCACAGCCGTGTGCGAGTGTGGCGCAGTGCGCTGCGCGGCAGGGTGCTTTGTGTGCAGGAGTATGTGCAGATGTGACACCCATCCCACACTCAGCAGCAGCCGGGGGAAAGAGACTGCAGCATGGGTCTAGTGGGTTTGTTTTGATGTCTTAATTTGCAACTACGTTTTCCTCTTAAGTGCACGTGGATTTAGGAAACCTTGGGCAGGACAGGCAGCCACAGGTTGGTTTGTTGTTGGTGTGGTCTTGTGACTCCATGTTATTTAGAAGGAAGAATTTTAAGGTGGTAGTTTGAGGATTAGAGGATTTGTGAGTTACTCTGAATCACTTGCTTTTTTAAAAATGGTGTTGTCAACTTATTTATTTATCTTTAAATGGTAAAGCTCCATATAACATACAATTTGCTATTTCAACCTGTACAGTTCAGAGACAGTGCATTTACAAGATTGTGCAGCCATCACCATTATCTAGGTGCAGAACATTTTCATCATCCCCAAATGGAAACCCTGTACCCATATCGCAGTCGCTCCTGAAATATGTTGTTGCTTTGTTTCATTTTGTTTTGTGTTTCAAAGAGACGGGGTCTTGCTGTGTTCCCATGGCTGGAGTGCAGTGCTTGTTCACAGGCACGTTCAGGGCTTGTTGCAGCCTCGAACTCCTGGGCTCAGGTGATCCTCAGCCTTTCAAGCAGCTGGGACTATAGGCATGCGCCAGCAAAATACATTCATTTTTAATGTCTGACTTAAAAGCGTCCCACAGCCTCAGCGTCTTAAGTGGTTGTTCAATACGTGCAGTTAGTCTCAGAAATTGACATAACTCATCCATTTTCTGAAGGCCCACACATTTGAAATAAAAAAGGAAAACACTTTTGTCTGTGAGTCACCTCATTCTCAGTATAAATAGAAAATGCCCTGAAATCCTCCCAAGTGTTTTGTGTTTTTTAAACCTACACAAACCCAAGAATTCCTAGAGGAGGAGGTCAAGAGCCAGGAGCACGTGTTAAGACTGTATCTCACTGAGGCCCCACCGGGCACCTGCTTCTCTCCCATTTGTACCATGGGACACAGCACCAGCTCCGCCACCGTGAGAATGCAGAAGGAAGGAAGGTGAGGAGGAGGACTGGCACGTGGGTGGGACACAGCGGGGCCTGAGGAATATATCTACTTCAAGCTTTCTCACACGTAGCACTTGGAGCACATCCTTGGGAACATGCCTGTCTTCTTTTAAATTTCTGTGTCTTCATTTCCATGCTAAATCTTTTTTTTTGAGACAGGGTCTCACTCTGTCGCTCAGGCTAGAGTACAGTGGCATCTTCTTAGCTCACTGCAACTTCAAACTCCCAGGCTTAAGCAACCTTCCTGGCTCAGCCTCCCGAGTAGCTAGGACTATAGGCGCACATCACCATGCCCGGCTAATTTTTTGTAGAGATAGAGTCTCACTCTGTTGCCCGAGCTAATCTTGAACTCCTGGCCTCAGGTGATCCTCCTGCCTCAGCCTCTCAAAGTGCTGGGATTACAGGTGTGAACCACCTTACCTGGCCTCCATTGTAAATCTTAAAATTCCTATCAGTATATTCTGGATGGTGTACACGGCCACGACTGTGTGTGTGTGTGTGTGTGTGTGTCTGTGTGATAATCTCATTGTGCATGGTGACAACATAATTGACCCTGGTCAGGAGGAAAGAGTAAGTCCAGGGCCCCTGTGGAAGGAAGCAACGCTCTCCCTCAGTACAACAGACAAGATACCAGGGTGCTTGAGCTCTGTGTCCTATTAGGCCAAAGAAAAGTGATGGTTGAATGAGTTAACCTGGGAAGCCACGGTAGCTGGACCCAGTAGCTGGACCCAGAAGCGGCAGCTGAACCCAGAAGCGGCACCACAGTGCCTGGGGCCACAAGCTCTGCAGTTCGTTCTCAGCAAAGCCCCGATGACTAACATCGCCTTTAGAGTTTTGCTTGCATATAACTTGCAAATTTGTTTTGTGTTTTATAGGCTAAGAGCTATAAAAATAAGGAAACTGAAACAGATTACATATTTAGACATATTCAACAATATAATAAAAAAATCAAAGCTTGTATATTGTATGATTCCAGTTCTGTGAAATGTCCGGAAGAGGCAAATGCATAGAGTGAGGAAGCAGATTAGTGGCTGCCAGGGGCTGCGGGGAGGGAGAGACTGCTCACGGGCACGGGGTTTCTTTTTGAAGCAATAAAGGTGTTCTGGAATCAGATAGTCGTGATGGTTGCACAACTCTGAATATCCTAAAAACTACTGAACTGTACCTTTTCAAAGGGAAAATTTTACAGTATATGAATTTTATCTCAAAAAAAAAACCTCAGTCAACACTGGAAATCCACAAGAAAATGTTTTTGTTTTCATTTAAAATGGATCTGTCCACTAAAATGGGTGTAGCTCAGAAGTCGGCAGACTTTGTAGAAGATTGGATGGTCAGTATTCTTGGCTCTGTGGTCCGTAGTGTCCCTGTAGTGACCTCTCAGCTCTTGCCGTTGCAGCACAACAGCAGCCATTGTGTGACTTGGCCGCCCTCCCGATCAGGCCTGCTGAGGGGAGCCCGGCTGGACCTGAGCCCCCATTTGTCCCCTCAGCGAGGGGCAGCATCCACACTGTCCCCCCATATCTGGCAGCCATGGGGGCCCTTCCTTCTTCACGTTCTTTCCTGCCCCTCCCTAAAGCAGCAACCAAGATGAGCAAAATCCTTATGCTCTGGGGGTGTCGAGCATGTGGGTGTGAGCTGGCAGAACAGCCTGGCCGCCTTCCTGCAAGGCCATCTGTGTCTTTTGTGTGTCAGCCCTGCCTCCTGTTTATCAGGCACACATTATCGTTGGTTGTCAGGTGACCTCTCAGCTGAGTAGAACCACAGGTGGTCCCCCACAGATCGCACCTCTGCAGAAAAATTCTCCCTGCTGCCGTGCGATTCTATGTGCCAGTTCCCTGGCGGGCTCCTCTCCGCTCGGTGCTCCCTGTCTTCGCCTGGTGTGTAGGCACCAGAGTTCCCTCCTGGTGCTCCTCCTCCTCCTTAGCAAACCCACATACCCCTCAGGCTGCATCTCACAGCCTTCCTCGGGCTACTTCTGGAGTCATCTGTGAAGTTTGGGTCTCAGGGTTTGTGATACACACTCTCAGAGGGGCTCACCCAAATCGGTGTGTAGGATGGGGTAGAACCAGGAAGGCTGGGGGTCTGTGTGAGATGCACTTGGAAACAGAGGTTCATGCTAGAGCAGAGCAGCTTTTGTTCTGTTTGGAAGAGCCTGATAGAGCATCACTGCACCTCACCGGTTTCGAGTTCCAGGAAGCGGATGTCCAGATGACTCAGCAGAGGATTGTGTAAGCATTGGTTTAGTCGGGGGGTCTGACACACTGCGGCCCACAGGCCAACTCTGGCCCCCTGCCCGGTTTTGTAAATAAAGTTTTAGGGCCACAAAGCCCCACCTCTTTGTTCACAGATCACCAGTGGCTGCTTCCTCTCTATAATGGCAGAGACTTGAGTCATTGCAACAGATCAAATGGCTCCTAGAGCTGAAAATACCTATTCTCTGGCCTTTTATGCAAAGGTTTACTAACCACGTTGGATTTAGTAGAAAGATAAAAGGGGTGGCCTTGAACAAGCGTGCTTCCCGGACAGGGAACATGAAACTGAATGGCAGTCTGTCTGGATGTTTCAAAGAGGCTTCTTTGTAGTATTTTATGATCCTCTTCCAACATGGTACCCAGTTTTCTGTCGCTTTTATTTTCCTAGTCTCTGGTATGGTGGTTTAACTGCAAGAGAACGTAGGCTGCTGTGAACACCAGCTCTTCTCACTTCCCAGTGACAGCGTGGGTTAGGGCAGCTTGTCCTTAGACCACAGCGGGTGGGCATGCCACTCAGTTTATGGGAAATGACTTGGAAAATATTCGAGGTTTCCACAAGACTGTCAGAGAGGTGAGAAGGAAGAAGTCCTTTGGACGTAAGCGTGCTAGGGTGGTTGTTTTGCTCTGATCCTTTTTTATCTGTGGAACTTTTTGAGGGCACAAATGTTTGTGTCAATTAAAAGCAGATTTGTATGCAATTTATAACAATGATTTATAATTTAAAAGTCTAAATAGTATTGATACTGCAGAGTCGATGAAAAGATTTGGTCATCTTGTAAGCCCTGATAATTATGCCTTGCTCTAAGAAATACGGATATATGGAAAGCCAAATTATAAACCTTAACATTAAAAAGGTGTTTTCTCCTTAGAAATAATTCGTGGGGATTCTCCTTTAAGAATGGATTCCTAGAGCATAGCCAGCACCCAGATCTTGGTTTCTAGTACCCTTCTCCACTGGAAGGAAGTGGGGCTCCTCGGAGGAATGGCTGGGGCAGGGAATGTATGAGATGAGCCCGTCGAGCAGTCGTAGGGCTAGAAAGTAAGGAAGGGCTCAAACACACCTGTACGCAGACCCAACAGCAGTAACCATGAGGGTATGTACAAGGGGCACAGGAGCCAGCAACGACCAAAGCTGGAACAATTTACACAACAAAATATATATAGTAGGGGATTATAACGCAATATATAAAATAAATCCACAAGCCCATATGGATATACAGAAATAATTGAATCAATTAGTCAATGAAGAATAGACAAATCTGCATGCAGAAAAGTTGCAAATAATTTGTGCAGCTACTCTGCCCTCAAGGAGGGGGAGCATGACTCCCCATACCTTCAGTGTGGGCTGCGTGTAGTAAGCGCCTTCCAAAGAGTGCAGTATGCAACGGTGCAGGTACAGAGGAATGTTCCAGTGGAGAAGCCCGGCAGACACTGACCCCGCCAGGTGGTCAGGGTCAGCGTCGGCAGACCTTGATCACCTGACACATGCTGACAGCAGTACCCTCGACATCATGTGATGATGGCACTTCACCTCCGTGGTCTGTCTCCCGAACGTCCATCATCCCCAGTCATAAAGACACGTCAGGCAGTTCCCAGTTGAGGGACATGCTGCAAAATGCCTGAACAGTCCTCAAAACTGTCAAGGGCATCAAAAACAAGGGAAGTATGAGAAGCTGCCTGTCTTAGTCCATCAGGCTGCTATAACAAAATAGAGTTGGGTGGCTTATAAACCGCAGAAATTTATTTCTCACAGTTTTAGAGTCTGGAAGTCCAAGATCCCGGCATGGCAGAGTCTGTGTCTGGTGAGGACTCACTTCCTGGTTCATAGATGGCACCTTCTCGCTGTGTCCTCACATGGTGGAAGGGGTGAGGGAGCTCTCTGGGGCCCCTTTTATAAGGACCCTGATCCTATCCCTGAGGCTCCACCCTCATGACCCTCCCAGAGGCGTCACTTCCTAATACCATTACCTTGGGGCTTAGGGCTTCGAAGTGTGAATTTGGGGGAGGGTACACAAACTTTCAGTCTAAAGCACTGTCTAGGCAAAAGGAGCCTAAGGAGGCGTGAATAAATGTGATGTGCTACCTGGATGGGATTCTTGGGCAGAAAAAAGGACATTAAGTCAAAATCTGAATAAAGTATGGGCTTTAGTTAATATTACTGTACCAGTACTGATTGGTTCATTGGTTGTGACAAACATACCATAATAATCAGATGTTAGTAGTAGAGGAAACTGGATGTAGGGTATATGGCAACTCTCTCCACTGTGGTAGCAACTTTTCTGTAAATCTAAAACCATTGTCAGATGATGTGTATTTAAAAGTGTAGTGTACGTTTTGAGTTACTCCATTTGTAAGTATTAGGAACACACCTTTTGGGGAGAAGTGTAACGAAATATTTGATCAGCCCCCAGCTACTTGCTAGATTCCTGTTCCTGTGTGGCCTCCCAGTGTCTGTTGAGTATTTGGGATATGGAGGCGGCTGGGGGCAAATGGGAACATGTACTTGGCGAAATAATACGTGAAAATAAAAATTACCGGAAGAAATGTTGGCTTTGGAGTCAAAGACACAGGCTCAAGTCCTCACTCTGCTTCTCAGCACTGTTGTGTCAGGCCACCCACGCTTGCTGACCTCACACGCCTGGAGGATGAGCACATCCACACCCCCTTTCTTGCAGACTTATGTAACTGCTCAAGGGCTATTACATTAACATACCAGTGCTTAAGATCAAGTAGATGTGCAAAAGAATTGAAGCGTCACTGTCACTAAATTGAAGCAATACAGTAGAGGGTACAAAGTAGCATGTGTTATTTGGGGTAACGTGCAAGAGTTGGAAGTAACTGTTGTGAATTTACAAGAGGTCGGTAGAAGCAAGTTGGAAAGAAAATGCATCCTGGTGGCTCAGTCCGGGCCTTTGTTGGGGGGTAGGGGCTGTTAGGCCCAGCACTGGGGGAGGCTGCTTCCTGCACCGGCAGGCCAGGGGCGCTGAGGTCTGGCGGGGGCGCAGGGGCTGTAAACACAGAGCATTGTGAAGGGGTGAATTGGGTAAGTCAAGGTCAGCCTGCGGCTGCTTTGCCTTCTTCCCCAAGTGCCTCGCAAGCAGTAAAACTTCCGGAAACACTTGGTTAGTAGGTTGATGGATTGCATTCCTAATGAGTGTGTAATCCACTCAGGAATCTAAATGGACATAAAATAGGCTATTGAATGTCCTCTTTCACTTCGTTCTGGTTGTGGGGTTGAACCGTGCATCGCACACATTATACGATCATCTAGCATAGTTAAAAAAAGCTGTGTAACATCGGCGCAGCAGGCTTTTCTATATTTCACCCTGTAAAAATATGAAAAGGGAGACCTTCAAGTTTTGGGGGGTTTAAAAGGAGAAGCCTTTTAGAGTTTGAGCAATGAAGTATTTGGAACGTTCCCCCCGAGGTCAGGAGTTGCCAGTGAAACCTGCCTTCAGCCGTGGAGGTTAAAGTTGACAGAGGCTGCGTGAACTTGTCCGTCACACGGCAGCAGGCACAGACAGGCCAGCTGTTGCGAGCTTGGCTTCGAGACTCCTCAGTGCTGTAGGCAGCGAGGTGTGAGGGCTGCAGCGGCAGACACGGGCGGCGGGGTCCCTGAAGCACATCGCTGCCTTGGCAGGCGGTGTGAGCTGGGGTCCACTGCAGCAAACAGAGAGCCAGGTAAGAGCCCCCGTGTTCGTTCTCAGGGCATCTCATCCCCAGTGGGACTGGTTTGATAACACCCGTGCTGTTTGTTTGGGGGTTGTAGTTCCCAGTGCCTCTTTTGTTCTGCTGTCTGGAAGGGCTGGTTGCTTGTCAGCTCACGATGCTGGGGGAAGAGCTGGCGAGATCTGCAGATGTTCGCATTGTTTGTTGTTCTGCCTGAAGTTGCAAAATAATGCAAATCAGGGTGCAGATTGCAGCTCGAGCTCTGCAGGCATGCACATATGTACGCCTGTGCTGCATGTGTGCATGTGGATGCATGCAATTTTTTGCAGCTTTGGTTTTCGCAGCGAGCTAAAAAGCACATTGGAACTGGAAGGCAGTGCCTCTTAACATCATGTTCTAGGCTGGAAGCCGACGCGCTGTCATATGCATCGGTGGCACTGGCAGCCCTTGGCGTGTGAGTTCTGCAGATGGGTTCCCCGAGGGAGCTGGCTGGAGGACGCCAGCAGCACATGAAGACCTGTCTGCCTAGTGCTGCCTCTTCTTTTCCAATAGCAGTAAGAAACAGGCATCCCCACTACTCAGGCACTGAGTGCGGACACTGAAAGAAAATGGTGAGTCAGCCACATCCAAATGAAGGGAAAAAGCGGCGAAATCAGGTGTGCATGTTTAGTCATGAGAAATGCTCCGTGGATAGAGTCACACACAGCCTGCTGATTGCAGTGAAAAAATTTAAGTGGAGAAAATGGAATCACTGTGGTTCTTAACATTTTCCGGTTCTTTTATTTTGCTCTCTTTGGTGTGATTTTGACAGTTTAAGGATTTTACTGTACATGTGCTTTTTTTTCTTTTATGTTATAATAAAAGGAACAGATTATTATTTTTGGTCATATTTCTAAGTGGTTGGCATGTCTTTGCTTTACTAAAGGAAGCTTTGTGTGTGTGTGGAGGGTCGATGCCATTTTCACATGGAAATTGCTGCATAGATATGTATGAACACATACACGTTGTCTATTTAGGTCTGTATTTACTGACTCACATGAGTAGGTATCATTTTGAAACACATGTTTTAGTGGTTGTCCTACTTGAAAGGTAAAAAGGAGGTGTTTGAAGAAAGGTTTTCAGAAACCTACCTGGCAGCATTTATAATAAACATCCTACTGCCTGTATACTGTCTTAAGATTTATAAAATTAATGGAAAATAATATTTTAACATGTCATATAAAAAACCTGAAAGATTTGATATAGAGTTGGTGAATGGTTGGCATATTTCTCTTCTTTGCAAAGTGGAGCCTTTAAGGGCATAGTCTGCAAGTATTTTTGATGATTTTGTTGCATGAGTGGTAGAGGGACATAGCTATGCTTTCTGTTGTCATGCATAATGAAAAAAACATTTTATGCTTTCTCTGTCTCTCTCATGCTCACACACACACATCCCTTAAGGGAAAAATCTGCAGGGGAATTCTCATTCATAGAGGCATGAACAGAGCACACACAAAAGCAATTTTTTACAAAGAGTACTAGCAATAACCATGCATGTTGGTTAGCCAGATAGGTTGCAGAAGGCTTCTGCTGCCCAGCTGGAGGGACAAATGACCCTAGTAAATGTACGCTGCCTGCTGCTTGTTTCGCACGGGCTGGCTGCTCCTGCAGTCTGCCTTTGGATTTTGGAGGTTGGGGAAGGAAGTGTTCTATGTAGCCTTTGGAATACATTTGCTTTATTCCTCACTACCTTTAATTCTTTACTCATTATGCATTAAAATTTAATAAGATCAGGGTGGGGGAGCAGTAGAAATAAGCTGGCAGTTTGTGTCCACGCACCTTCCCCCGTCCTTGGACAATCGTGCTTTCTAGCTGGCTTTTCCTAGCTAGAGCAGGTTATCTGGGTCATTTCTGGAAGGCTTGTAGACATCTGTGTGGATGTCCGAGGAGATCCTAGAGTTATTTAATTATTCACCTTTAAAACATATTTTCAGAACCCTTTTAAAAAATTCCTGAAAGTTCACAGTACCTTTCTCCATCTGTATCTTGGGTCTCACAATGTGGGTACCGTATTCATTTCACAGTTAAGCAGACTGGGGGTTAAGTGTCTGGATTCTCACATCTTGTTAATGGAGTGCCCTTGCACACAAGATGACTGACTTTCAATCTGGTGGGCTCCTGCTAACTCATCTGAAAAGGTCCTACGGGTAAGCACAGCCTGAGTGTAGAACAGGTACAAAATGCCAAAGCTGTTCTCTTGCTAACTTTCACATCCCACATCTAGTGCACTGATGGTGCAGTTGGAAGGAATTTCAGTTTGGGCTTCTGAACCCTGTGTCCGTGTGTGCACGCACACACATGTGCACACACACACGTGCACACACACACACGTGCACACACACAGCTTCCTTTAGTAAAGCAGAGGTTTTCCAGCCACTTAGAAGAGACAGGAGCGTGTGCTCCCAAGCCTGCATTGGCATGGCTTGCGAGCTGCCTAACCTTTCTGAACCTGTGTTTCTTTATCCACAAAATAAGGAGCATGGATTAAATTATTTCTAAGGTCCCTTTCAGCCCTAGTGATTTTTGATTCTCAGGGACAGAAGCCAGGAACTTGAATCACCCTTCAAATCATATATCTAGCCGTATGGGCTAATTTGTGGTTGTGTTGGTTTGCTCATTTGCCATCATCATTTTTTCTGTGAACAAAAACATGTAGAGGAGACACAGATATATGTATGTCTTTTGTACACATTTACAAATCAAATTAGCTCTGTTAGCAGACTCAGTGCTCTGCCAACAGGGCTTTGTGGATGGCAGTGCCCTTGATAGTTAAACCTGCTTAGGTGATCCGTGGTGAAGCCCCATAAAGTCAGCTGCTGCCACGTGAGGTCTCTCAGGTATAAGTCGTGTGAAATTTGTTTTTAATGATTTTGTTAAAATATCTGGCTATTGGACCCTTAAATGTACTTGCAGGGCATTAGAAGTGAAATAACTAGAAATTCTAGGAAGACATTTCACATTTGTGTACATGCATGTGTGTGTACACATATATTCACACCTATATTACATGTGTGTACTATAGTAGTTACATATATAAAGTAAATTTCTGTTGAACAAATATCTGAAGTCTAATGGGTGAATAATCCATTTCTGAATCTGATGCAGCTGAGTAAATAGTAAGTAGGCAATAATCTGAGATGTGGAATTTTCAGAATTTTCGGTCACATACAATTGTGATAGAAGGAAGATTGAGAATTTCTCTTGATTTATGGAGCTGATATGCTACATTGACTAGGTTTTAATATGTTTTACCACAGGACTGCCCAAAATTCAAAATTGGCCCTTATTTCGTAAGCTTGCTGTATGTTTTTGAGAAGTAGGATTTATACTAATCTGGGGCTACAGCTTCCTAGGCTGTGGTGTACAGTTTTTAATAACATTTTTTTTAAATCTGTTTTACTAATTAGAACCTTCTTATTAGACTATATGGCAATTCTGGGGAGCAGAAGAAAGACACCATAAATCACCCTCAGTCCTGCCACCCACTTTTGCTGTGGAACGTGGAAGTGTGTCTGCTTAGAAGTCCTTGCAAATATGTTTTCACACGTGTAGTCATGCCACACATGCTGTCCGTAAGCTGCCCTGGTTTGTAAACCTGTAGATGTATGGTGCGTGGCATGCTAAGATACGGCCACCTTGTAGTGAGTGACCTGTGAACATTTAGGGCTACTTCCAGGCTTTCACAATTATAAATGGCACTGTAGTGAACAGCTGGTAGTGAAATGTTGGTGCTCTTCCATGCCGATTTGCTTAGGATAGAATTCTAGACGTGGAATTGGTAGGCAGGCATTTAGGAGATACCACCACGTTGCCCTCCGTAAAGTGTGCTTACTGCTCACAGCCTAGGACAGTTCTGCCTCTCCCCAAACTTGACCAGTATTAGACATTTTTAAAACTCTGTGGCTTGATAGGAAAAAAAGTTCTTTTTTAACTTGCATTTCTTGGGGGACTAGCAAAGTCAGACTTTTTGTGTATTTATTAGCCATTCGTATTTTTTCTTTTGTGCATTATGCTTTACGTTCATGTTCATGTTTCTGTCGAAGGTGGAGCCTTTCTTGATCATTGTCATTTAGGTTGCAAATGTATCCCTGCCATGCGTGTGTGTGTGTGTGTGTGTGTGTGTGTGTGTATGCGCCCACTTTTCGAAAGTTAATGGTTGGTTAAATGTGGACTTTTTTGACAAACACATATGTTGAATTGTTGTGTTGTGTTGCCCTTTCCCCTGGTGGCTTTGTGCGGCCAGTTCTGCCTCTCTGTCGATTCTGTGTTAGTTACTTGTCTCTCATTACCATTTGCAACCAGAAAGGGTAACCACCGGTGGCTCCGTCAGCATGAGGTCCCTAAAAAGTGTAGACCTCCATCTAAAAGCTACAGTGTCTTGCAGAGAAGACGAGTCTGCTGAGGAAGAAAAGCAGCCAGGGGTTTCAGACGAACAGGTCATGTGGTCTTGTGGAAGGAAAAGCAGAGGCTAGCAGATGAGCGTCTGGATCCTAGCTAGCTCAGAGTGTGGGGCAAGTCCTTCCGCTCACGGGCTTGGGTGTGCTCACGTGTGGGACGGGAGTGCTTCCTGTGCCGTGCTTGCACTCTGCAGAGGGAGGCTGGGAAGAGAATTGTCTCCTTGGAAGAGTTAAGAAGTACTCAGCCTTCCCAGAACCCCAACTCCTCTTAGCTGCCTTTTTTCTCTGGTTGGCAGGAGACCGAGGGTCCCATTTGAGGCCCAGCTGTAGGACTCCCCCCCCACCGCCCCATTCTGGGGTCTGCTCTGCTCATGTGAGCACTTTCCCATGCTTGTGCCTTTCTGCTTTTTGTTTACATTTGCTCTCGCTGTGATGTTTTTATGTTCATGTTAATGCTCATGTTGTGTATTTGCTTTCCTTGGGTAAGCTACCTGTAAACATGGAATCATTTAGGGTACACCTATGTCAAAACAAACAGGGGCCACACAACCATAGATGTAAACACATTTTAAAGAGTAAGGGGCTTCTCAACGACCAGTTAATATTTTTATTATAGTCATAATGGGCAAGTGAACCTAACAGAAGCTGTCAGTTGGATCTGTTTCTGCAGTGATCATGGAAATGTTACATTACATGGAAGAAGGGAGTTAGGAGACAGCTCTGGAGTTCACCTGGCTGTCTGCCTCTTGTGTAAGATGGAATCTTTTAGGCCTTTAAGCTCTGGCACACTGGAAGTCTAAGGGGGTTGGTTGGTTGGTTGGTTTGCCCCTGTGTTTTAATGACCTCTAGGATCAGAAGAACTGTAATCTCAGGGACAGGTCTTCAGATGCCATCAGTATGTTACCTTCCTGGTTAATGTGAAACAGCAGACATTTATTTCTCACAGTTCTGGAGGCTGGGAAGTCCGAGATCAAGGTGCCGGCCTATCAGGTGTCCGGCGAAGGCTCTCTTCCTGGTTCCCAGATGGTGCCTTCTCTCTGTGTCCTCACATGGCAGAGAGCAGACAGAGGAAGCAAGCTCTGTCTTTCGTGTCTCTTCTTATAAGGGCACCAATCCGTTCATGAAGCTCTACGCTCAAGACCTCATCACCTCCAAAGGCCCCACCTTCTCGGGGGTGAGCCTTTCAACACGTGAATTTGAGAGGACACAAACATCCAGACCCTAGCATGAACGCGTGTGGTGCGGGGGTGCAGAGGGCCCCAAGCACATCAGCCTGCCTTGCCTTCCTCCCTCCCTCCTCTCCTCCTTCCTCCCTTCCTGCTGACTCAGCGAGCATTTGCCGAAAGCTGCTCTGTGCCAGGCATTGTGTTGGGCCCTGGGATACAGGGATACCTGAGGCAGAAGTGGGCACAGTTTTTCCAGCCAGGAGGAGAGATAGTAAACAACAGTAACATAGATTAATTAAGAACTGTTTGGGGATAAACAGGTAGAGATTAAATACTATGTGAGCTCAGAAGACAAAAGGCGAGTATGTGTCAGCAGATCCAGGCGTTGCTTCCTGGGAAAGGTGGTGTTTCCTTGGGATCTTCAGAACTGGAGTGGTGTCCGTGGGGAGGGCTCCAGGGCATGCAGATCACAGCCTTTATCCAAAGTGTGTGGTACAGGAGTGGGGGCCCAGGGAGTGGTGGGCAGTTTGGGGAGGACCAGGGGAGCGTGGAGGGGCAGAGCGGCAGTCTGGTGCCAGGAGGATGGCATTGGACCAGAAGACAGGGGAGAGGTTTAGGCTTCACTGTACTTTCCCTGACATCATAGTCCCCAGGTCCAGGACTGTGTGTGTGTGTGTGTGTGTGTGTGTGTTTGCACGCGCACACAGCAGAATGGCTGGAGGAGAGAGCAAGGCGGGAAACGACCCTCAGAAGACCTCCCTCCCGAGCAGCAGAACCACTGTGGGGCAGCTCCTGCCGGCGGCCTTTGTTCTCAGAAAATCTCACTCGGGAAAGCTGTAAATAGATTCACCCTCTAATTTGTTGGAATGGGGTATTTCCCAGCTGTCATTTCAGTATGGTTTGATATGTAGTGCTAAAGGATTTTAATCCTTTACATCTGCTGCATGGAATTGGGCGTCCTTGCAGACTAGGACACAGACTCATGTACAAGGGTTTCATCAGGGCTGCAGCAGCTGCTGGAGAGCAAGAGGGAACTTTCTGGGGTGATGAAATTATATTTAGACTCGATCGTGGTGGTGAATGCACAGCTCTATACATCTACTCAAACTCATGAGACCTCTAATCACTGAATTTTATGGTATGTGACTGATAGCCTGGTAGAGTTGGGGGAGGGGAGAAGAAAGGTGAAACTGTAATGTGAAAACCTTCTAGATCCATTGCTAGATTTCTAGGAATTCAGACACACATTAGTGACTCAGAAGAGCATGTAGATGTAGGGAATGAGGATAAGGTGAACCCAAACTCATGCATAGCTTATAACCTGCACATGAACATTTGTCAATAATAGATCATCTCTGATTAAAAAGTACACAAGCTAGATGCTCCTAAAACGGTTTTGGGGTAAATGAAAATGTCTGCCATGACAAAATAATATTTATCACAGGGATTCAGATTTGATTTTTCCTCCTTTAATCTAAAGGAGTATAGTAATGAAACAAAAATCAGCTAATGGGCTATAAACCATTGTTGGGAATCTTGGCATAAAATCCAGTTAGGGTACCAATTTTGTACATACCAACTTTTAGAAGCAGATGTCCTAATGTGTTTGTGAGGTTTATTTCCTGCCTGCCATCCCCAGCACCGCAAGTTCCCTGTATGTACGTTGAAAACAGAAAAGCCCTCCATAGAATCAATAAGATCACTTTGATCATTACAGCATGCAGGGTGGAATGACAAATTGTGTTAGTTACCTGCTGCATAATGAATTGGGCTCCAATTTAGTGGCTTGAAACACCACTAAACATTTATTCTCTCCCATGGCCTCTGAGGGTCAGGAGTTAGGGAGGCGTTTAGCTGGGTGGGAGAGCTCTGCATCTCATGAGCTTGCAGCCAGCACGCTGGCCAGGAAAGCTGTCTTCTGAAGGCTTGCCTGGAGCAGAAAGATCCACTTCCAAGAGGCCACAGACATGGCTGTTGGCATGAAGCCTCAGTCCCCCCGCCCCCGACTGTGGGGATTGCTCTGGGGCTGCTTGAGTGTCCTCACAACATGGCGGCTAGTTTCCCCTCCATGAGTGATCCACAAGAGAGAGCAAGGAGCAAGTTGCAATGCCTGTGTGATCTCATCTCAGAAGTCACACATTGTCACTTCTGCCATACATTTTTTAACTCCTTTGTTGAGGTATGGTTGACATATAAAAGGCTGTACATATTTAATGTATACAACTTGATAAGTTTGGAGATAAGTATACATACACCTGTGAAACCATCACCACAATCCATGCCATAAACATATCCATCACCTCCAAAAGTTTTCTTCTACTTCTTTTGGGGGGGGGTATGATAAGAATACTTAATATAAAATCTGTCCTCTTAGCAAATTTTTAAGTATATAATACAGAATTGTTAACTATAGGCACTAGGCTATAGATCTCTGGAACTTACTCATCTTGTATAACTGAAACTTTATCCTCTGACTAATACCTCCCTGGTTCCCCCTCCTCCAGCCCCCAGCAACCACCATTCTACTCTCAGCTTCTATGAGTTTAACTGTTTTGAAGTCCTCATATAAGTGGGATTGTGTGGTATTTGTCCTTCTGCATGTGGCTTATTTCACTTAGCATAATGTCCTCCAGTCTCATCCATGTTATCACAGATGGCAGAATTTCCTTCCTTTTAATGGCAGGATTTCCTTCTTTTAAATGCGTTTTTACCCCATCATATGCGTATGCCACACTTTCTTTATCCGTTCCTCTGGTGATGGACACTCAGATCGCCTCCACAACTTGTGGATAGTGCTGCAGTGAACATGGCCATCCTGCCGTACATTGTTTGCTACCAGTGAGTTGCAAAGCCCAGCCTACATTAAGGGGAGGGGAATCGGTTTTTTGAAGGAGGGAGTTTCAGAGGATTTGTGGGGACGTATTTTAAAACTGCCGCACAAGTGTACTGAGTGCTTACCTTTGCCTTCTCTTTGTTACTTAAGGTGGCAGGAAGACATCTGCTTTCCCATTCCCTTTCTTTTTTTTATATTAGGGCATAATGAACATTCAGTAAAACGTACAGATCTTAGGTCTTCAGTTCTATGAGTTTTGTTAATTTTATACACTTTGCAATCAAAGCAGAATAGGTTCCAGAAAGTTCGTTCTTATTCTTTCCAATCAAACCCTTCCCCCATAGCAGTCACTCTCTGGCTTGTGACTTCTTGTTAGTGTTGTCTGTTCTTGAGCTTCATCTGAATTGGATTCTGTGTGTGTATTCTTCAGCTGGCTGCTTCAAGCAGCGTCCCAAAAGCATGGGACCCATTCACATTTCTGTGTTTCAGTAGTTCCTTTAATGACAGGCAGTCCCTGGGTTAGGGATGACGCGACTTTAAGGTGTTCTGCACTTACCAATGGGCTTCCAAGGCTCCCCACAGGGATAATTTATAATTAAATAATAATTCAGGAACTAGTTTCTCCCGCACATGTAAACAAACCCATATGGCATAAGCGCGCCGTTGGTGCAGCATCGTACACAAGTGGCTGGTCTCATTGTTTATACAGTCGCTTGTGCATGGCATCACTTGTCTTAACTTTTTAATTTGATTTTGTGAGTCTGTGTTTGCCCTGATGACCATGCCTCCAAAGCGAAAGTCCACTGCAAGTCCAGCTGAACCTGCAGCAAAGAGAAAGGTGGTTACAGTGGAAACGAAGGTAGAAATAATTAAGTGTTCAGAGAAAGGCCATCATTCATTTGGAAAGCATTAGGCTTCAGGCACTTGACTATTGGGACAATTCTAAAGGATAAAGTGAGAATAATGAAACGTGACAGGCAGTGCTCCAATGATAGCATCAGTTATTACTAAGCTGTGTAGTGGATTAATTGCTGAAATGGAAAGTTTATTATTGATTTTCTTAGAAGATCAGAATAAGTGTAACATTCTTACTAGCCTAGGAATTAAAAGAAAGAGCACAGCAGTTTCTGTAATTTATTATTACAGTACTGGGGTATTATTATCATCACTGCAGTATTACACTGAATTATTATTACCACATATGAGCCATTATAATATCATCACTATTATTATTATCGTATATGCATTGTTCATCAGGGATCCAAGTTACGTACAAATCCAACCTGCAGACGTTCTCAGGGGCATATTAGTATCTCATCTGTCACCCGGGGAGTGTTCCCTCTGTGATGTACCATAACTGGCTTATCCGTCCACCAGAGGGTGGGTAATTCCGGCCAGCATGAGTGAGGACCTGTGTTGTTTCTCTGGGGTGAGTGCCCGGGAGTGGTGGACTAGCTGGCCCCAGGGCAGCTGTGTGCTGTGTGGGCAGTCACCTTCTTCGAGCGGTTTCCCTAGGAAGCAAAGTGGCTGTGGGCTTTTCTCTCCTGTGAAGGGCTTGAGACTTTCTGGAGTTTAGTTCATTTAGGTCTCTTCGTGTCCTTAGCTTTCTGATTGGCAGGCAGGAGAGGGTGTGTGCCAACAAAACTTTACTCATAAAACCGGGCAGCAGTGGGGATTTGGCCCTGGGACTCTAGTTTGTGGACTCCTCATCTAGAAGGCAAGACAGGTATTAATTTTTTAAACCCACACGAGTATTGCTTGTTCTGATAAGCGCCATGAAGGATATGAAGAGAGTGCTAAGGGGAGGGGGGTGGGAGAGACCACTTATATGGGGTGAGAGGACGGTCTGGAGAGTTTTCAAAAGCTCTTTTCTGGCCTCTTTTTAGTTGCTCCTGGGAGCAATGGTCTGCATGTGAACCAGAGTGGAGCTCCACAAACAGCCTTTTGAAGTCCTTACAGTTAGAAAAGACAGCTTGGCCCAGAGTTCAAGAAGCCTTTCTGGTTGGAGGAGTATGGACTGGTCCCCTCAGGTCTGTACCAGGGGCCCTCGAGCTCACCACCTCTGCAGACGAGGATAATTTAGTTCAGGAGAGATGTACCAAACCAACAATTAAAACTTCAGGAATAGATTTTAATTTCCAGTGAAGTGGGTAGAAAAGTAGGGGTAAGGAATTTGGGAGGGAAGGTCCCATGAAGCAGAGATTCCAGATGTTGGCCTGACATGCAAATTGTCTGGAAAGCGGTCCCTGAAATGCGGATTTGCAGACAGATATGCCACCCCTCCCATCCCTCGGTGTTCCCTACCTCTGCCCAGGCCTGGCCTTCTGGTGCAGTGAGTTTGAGGAGAGCCCGGCTCCCAGGGGTCAAATCTTGTGACCAAAAAGGAGGTTCTTCTGAAAACACAGAGTCAGATACTTGAGGGGCCATCACGTGTTATACACGACAAATCTAGGCATATTCTGGTATTGGACACTAACTCCCCAAGAAATCAGTGCCTGTAAATTTGGTTTTGGATCATCTGTGAGTGGCATTTCTCTTTTAATCTACTCTCTCCTCCCCCTCTTAACCACAAATGATCTCTTGGTCTCACTCATTCAACTTCATTACTCTTCACCCTTCGAGCCCCTGCCAGCAAAAATAAAACTCCAAGGAAGCAGCAAACCTTTTTATCAGTCTTGAAGACGCTGAAGAAATAAAATTCATCTGGTTTTCTGCAATAATCACTTTCGCCACGTGGCATTCGAACCCTGGCAGAGGGAGCCTGTTTGTCCCGGCGTGGGAACAGCGTTAGTGGAGACGCTGCAGGGAAGAGAGCACTGAGTTCAGGGTGGCTTGGGGCTCGTCCTCCCCAGAGGCAGTTCCGCAAGGCACACAAGTTGTGTTAGAACCGGTTTCCCTCAGCCCCAGGAACAGATAGGCAGAGTCACCAAGGCTGCAACAGACAAAGGAGTTTATTCTCTAGCTCGAGCTAGGGTCCAAGGCTCAGAGCACCAACGTAGTGGTCTCTCCACGAGCCAGGACCCCGCCCTTGGGTGAGCACCAAGCTTATATACTCATCAGTAGGTTACATGTATCGGGCACACCACCCTCCACCCCCTTTTAGTTCATTTGCTCTTTTAAAAGTGGCTGATAGTGTTGGCTCTTGATTGGCCAGTTTCTAAGCCGGGGCTTTGGCTCCTGATTAGCCAGTTTCCAAGCTGGGGCTTTGGCTCCTGATTTGCCAGTTTTCAAGCCGGGGCCTTGGCTCCTGATTGGCCGGTTTCCAAGCCGGGGCTTTGGCTCCTGATTGGCCGGTTTCCAAGCCGGGGCTTTGGCTCCTGATTGGCCGGTTTCCAAGCCGGGGCCTTGGCTCCTGATTGGCCGGTTTCCAAGCCGGGGCCTTGGCTCCTGATTGGCCGGTTTCCAAGCCGGGGCCTTGGCTCCTGATTGGCCGGTTTCCAAGCCGGGGCCTTGGCTCCTGATTGGCCGGTTTCCAAGCCGGGGCCTTGGCTCCTGATTGGCCGGTTTCCAAGCCGGGGCCTTGGCTCCTGATTGGCCGGTTTCCAAGCCGGGGCCTTGGCTCCTGATTGGCCGGTTTCCAAGCCGGGGCCTTGGCTCCTGATTGGCCGGTTTTCAAGCCGGGGCCTTGGCTCCTGATTGGCCGGTTTCTAAGCCGGGGCCTTGGCTCCTGATTGGCCGGTTTCCAAGCCGGGGCCTTGGCTCCTGATTGGCCGGTTTCCAAGCCGGGGCCTTGGCTCCTGATTGGCCAGTTTCTAAGCCGGGGCCTTGGCTCCTGATTGGCCGGTTTCTAAGCCGGGGCTTTCGGTTGTTACTAGGCATTTTGGGGAGGGGGAGGGCCTGCGTCGGGGAAACCGAAACTTAGGCCTATCCTAGGAGGTCCAGTCTGTCATGGAGTTACTCCTGTTTTCCTTCCTGCTCTATAGTTGGAGCAGAGCTTATGAGAACAGTCAGGAGCTCATCTGTTCATTCAGTAAATATCGTTTCTATGCCCGAAAGCTGAGCTCACGAAGGACAACCTGCCGGCCCCCTCCCTGCAGGTGCTCTTGGCCCAGGAAAAACTGTGGTGAGTTGGTATTTGCAAGGAGAGAGCGATCGGTGCCATGCTCCGGGCATTCCTGCCGTTTGAAATGTTTCCTGTGTGTCTCTGCGCAGGTGCTGCTTGGTTGGGCGTCAGTCAGGTGCTTACCTCTCTTGGGCTTCAGGGCCTTCCCCACCTCGTGTGGCCTTTGGGGGTGCTGTGACTTCACCAGGGACGTGTGTCCGTGAAGAACTGCTTGGGGTACAGGAAGGAGAGTGGAGACTGTGCCTCCAGTGACATGGATGTCTCGTCTCCTCGCCTGCCCGCCCCCGTGCCGCGGCCTGGTGACGGTTGTTCTTCAGCCGTAGGCCACCTGCCTGGGGATGTCTGATCCAGTGGCCAGGCCGTATGGCAGATAGCTCTCTGTGATTTTTGATAAACAGCTCTGCACTTTGCAGAATCACTTTTCTTCACATCCACAGCCAACAGAGGTGTGTTTTCCAGATGCTAACCTCAAACTGTAAATGTTGAGCATTTGAGTTGATGTTTTTTTTTTTTTTTTTTTTTTTTTTTTGAGACAGAGTGTCGCTTTGTTGCCCTGGCTAGAGTGAGTGCCGTGGCGTCAGCCTAGCTCACAGCAACCTCAAACTCCTGGGCTTAAGCGATCCTACTGCCTCAGCCTCCCGAGTAGCTGGGACTACAGGCATGCGCCACCATGCCTGGCTAATTTTTTCTATATGTATTTTAGTTGGCCAGATAATTTCTTTCTATTTTTAGTAGAGACGGGGTCTCGCTCTTGCCCAGGCTGGTCTCGAACTCCTGACCTTGAGCGATCCACCCGCCTCGGCCTCCCAGAGTGCTAGGATTACAGGCGTGAGCCACCGTGGCGCCCGGCCTGAGTTGATGTTTGAGTTGTGGAACATTCCTCGCTCCGTGCTCATGGAAGTGTGGCTGTTTGGAAGGCAGCAACTCTGGGTCGTATCCCAGTTCTCCCAAGAGATAATCGTGCTCTGCACAAACAACTGCAGCCCCGGATCCTGGCTTTGTAGCACGAGCCCTCAGGGGGGATTCCTGGGCCCCCACAGACTCACAAACTCCCTACCTGTTGCTCTTCTTGCCATGCTGACGTGTAATACATTTGTGTACAGTGTGAGTTGGTGTTTTGCATCATGTGTAAATGAAAGGAGGACACATCTCAATGCTGTTGCCCGGCGGAAGCTTGTTGACTGTCTCCCTCTCCCTGCATTGTGAAGATGAGGCCATTGCGTTGCCCACAGTTCTTTTGGTGCCCCTTTGACCCCTCAGCACTGGCTGGGCCCGCCTGGGGCATGCCCTTGCCATTGTGGAGGCCGGGGCTGTGTCGTGGTGTGCTTTGGGAAGAGGGAGTGTGGGTGCCGGTGTCACGGAGGCCCGTGCCCTGGTCTGCCGCACCACAGACTGGCCCTTCATCTTGGGTGCTCAGCAGGCACCTGGCTCCCAGGAACCCCTCGAAAATCCTCTACCACGTCGTGGGCTTTATCTGCCTGTAACCCACAGCCACCCAAGAGGAGTGGCCTGTGACGGCCCATATAGGTGAGGAGATGAAGCTTCCGGGGGCACAGCTGCTTGCCGGATGTCACACGACAGATCCTGACTGGAACTGTGTGCCCAGTGAAACCGCAAAGCAGATGTGGGTAGCACAGGTTGAGCCTGCCTAATCAGAAAATCCCAAATCCGAAGTGCTCCAAAATTCAAAACTTTCTGAGTACCGACATGACACCACAAGCAGGAATTTCCACATCTGTGCTCGCATGAGGGGTCACAGACGCCGGTGGGGATGGGCGGCCTGCCGCTGTCCGCTGTTGCTGTGGCCTCACGGCCGGGGCGGGTGTTCTGGTGAGGCCACTGTGCTGCTTGGGCACCCTGAACACGTCGTATTGTCACTGTGTTCATGGTCTGTGATACTTTCTACTGTGAAGTACTGAAGCGTGAGTAAGCGTAAGGGAAGGATTGCTTATCAGTAGCGTAGAGATTCGGCATCAGGAGTGGTAGTGATGCCACACAACCACAGACTGTCCACCAGGTGGCTGAGAGAGTGACACCTTTGTTTTCCGATGGTTCGATGTGCACAAACTTTGTTTCATGCACAAAATTATTAAAAATATTGAAAAAATACTTGTAGGCTATGTGTATAAGGCACATATGAAACATAAATGGATTTCATGTTTAGACTTGGGTCCCATCCCCAACATATCTCATGATGTATATGGAGATATTCCAAAATTAGAAAAATTCCCAAATCAGAAACACTTCTGGTCCCAAGCATTTTGGATAAGGGATGCTCAACCTGTACATCGGAAAGGTCTCAGACACCGGAGCACATTGCCGGGGCATTTGAGCAATGGGTCTGTCCACAAATCAGAATGGGCCCTGCACCCCAACCGATCACTGACACCCAAAGTAGCCAGGAAAGGACGACTCTGTGGGATGTGTTCCTCAAGTCATCTGAAAGATTCAGAAATTTTCCCATCCTTCTTGGTGAAGGTAACTGTTAACCCTATTCATAAAGCGGTGGTGAATTAAGCAGGATTACAGAGCAGTCCAGGAATGTTTAGTTGTGTTGGAACGTTTGTACAAAAGTTCATTTCACTGAGAACTGTGTGAGTCTTGGAAGAAGTGCAGCTTCTCTCCTTCACATTCTGCACAGAGATTTAAAGTCATTGAAAGCAACAGGTGTACTTACGTGTCTCACGTGTGTTCCCGTGAAGGCGTAACACAATGCATGTCCTGTTTTTCTGCGAGGCTCTGAAGAAAATAGCCCCACTGCCTGCTGTCTGTAGAGGCCCTTACAGCCCAGGCAGGAGCGTGGAGGCAGGTGGGCAGTATAATAATTTGACAGAGCCCTGTGCTGGGGTGTGATCTAAAAGGGGACAGGTGGCAGGGCAGGGCTGGCCAAGCTGAAGGCTGTGTGACAGGGAGCCAACTGTGCAGAAGGTGTGGGACAGGGAGTGGACACGGGAGATGCAGAGGGACGGGTCCAGCGTCTGCAGGGAGCTTGGCACGCACAGACGGAACGTGGAAATAAGACCGCCACGGCGTGTCCGTGGCACCCTTGCATTCAAACATGAGGCTGACTGTCTCCGAAGCAGAATCAAACACTTAGATGTGAGTAACAGCAGTGGTCATGGGGTCTCGAGAACGTTTGTTCTTTGTTTTTTCCTAGCAGTGGTTTCTGTCCCATCATAGTATGTTGAACCACAGAGCACGTGTAAGACGGCCCTGCCTGGGAGTTTGCCCTCTTCAGGCTGGCTGTGTTTGGCTTTGTCGTCCTGTGCCAGGCCATTCGCCCCTGCTTGTACTTCAGCTGCCGCCAGGCCAGGGAGGACAGCCTGGCTCGGGGCTCCACCTTGTGGTCTCCAGAGCCTCTGCTGCTCGGAGCCTGCAAGCCCTCCCCCTCCCGGTCTGTGCAAGCTGCCCTCTCCCAGGTAGCATGTCATCGGCATGTTGTGCATGAGGATGAACACCAGCCCGGTCTGAATACCAGTCGGATCCTGGAGTGCAGCCGCCCTTTTAATTTTCCTTTGTATGGCTTCCCTTCCTGCTCCCGTGTGTTCCTGGGAGCTTGTGCAGAGAGACACAAAGTCCTTAATTCATCTTAGTGTCTTGCATTTGTGTCTCTGGATCTCTCTGTCACCATTTATTTTATCCTTAAAAGTATGAAAAAGGGATATACATGCATATATACAGAGGCACGTGTCTATACACATATACAACACAGACAGACACATGCACACACAGCTACACGGATACTACATACATCTACACACAGACACAACCCAGGCATGCACAATGTACATCTACGCACAGATATACATGTCCACACGCAACCCAGACATATCACATACAATCTACAAAGCGGTCTCTTGGAACCTATTAGAAACACGGATTGGAATATGACCAAAGCAGAGCCCCAAATTCCTATTTTTGGTCCTCTTTTTCATTTTTATCTGTGACCCCAATTTCCTGGATTCTTATCAATGGGGACAATAAAAACCAGTTAGTGATTTTATAGCCTTGACTTTGCAAGGTGGGTTGGGGCAGATGTGGTGCAGAGGCTGCTGTGCTGGTGCGAATCTACATGCAGTGAATTGTGGGGGTGGGGCGCTGGGGGCCAGGAGAAGGAATGAGAAGTGACGCTGGGCTGCCCTCCTGACAACATGCCATCAGATCTTACATGGGGTGGCCCTTTAGTGAGGCGGAAGGAGCCTGTGGACCGGAAGAAGAGCCAGGAACCGGCCTGCTGCTTGGTTTCTCGGAGAGTCATTTGCTTTCAGTCACTATTCACTTCTCAGAGGGGCTTTGCTCCTGGCAGGTGAGTTCTCTTCCGTTTCTGGGTAGATCTCAGCTCACTTCTGCCCAAGGCACTTTGCAAATAGAGTTCTTTTTTAATTAGCAGGTGACCAAAGGTGTTTAGATTTTGGCAATAAATTATAGCTCATTTAATTCTCCATTTGTTTATATGATGTGGTGGTTACTTATTAAATAACAGGTACCAGGTATTTTCAGGTAGGTCTATGGATGCTAGATTTCAGGAGTCTTGATAGGGGAAAAAAGTTCAAGTGTACCTGAGGTCTTTGAAATGAAATGAAATATTGAATATTTAAGTGAAATGTCAATGCTGACCTACGAAAGCACGTCTCAGAATCATTGTCTATTTGACAGCATCTTAATGGCATTCTGTGTTCTGTAACCAGACCGCTGCTGCGTTGGGAATGTTCTCTAAACCATCGTAGTTGTGTTCAAGTTACTTGGATAAAACTTCAGACTGGAAGTTTCTGTTAGTGCCTACCTAGTACACGTAAGAAATCTGACTTCTTCCTGTTGGGTTGCTGTTGTCTGGAGCACTTAGGTTGGGCTGTTTTGTTACGGCTCATTTTCTAAACCTGTGCTGTGTCTTCAGCCTCTTCTAAGCAGGAAACAGATGTGCCCTCTTCGGGGTCCCAGCGGGACTTGAGCTCTGTCCTCTCCCAGACCTTGAGGACGTAAGCTCCTGGCTGTGGGGTGGGAGCGCCCAGCCCTGTCACTGCAGACAGTAGTGCAGAGTGGAGCCCATGGCCGCAGCCACCTTGCAGAGGAGGTGGGGAGGGTATCAGTCACCCATTAAACCTGAAGGGACCATTCCCCTGAGGACACAGCAAGGCTGACACGCACAGGGCACTCAGTTCACAGTGCAGTGGACTGGATGGGCTGGGACATCTAAAATGCCCAGGCCACCAGGTATCACGTCCAGATTGCTCCAAGATGTACATTGAGAGGCAGCACAGCTCCTGGGCCTCGGGGCCGGCCCTGGCACGAGGCTCCTGTGTGGGCACTGGGTGCTGGGGGACGCCTGCTGTTCCACTCCTGCTGACCATTGGCTGCCCTTGTTCGAGCCCCTTTAACAACTCAAGGCTCATCTTCTAACTGAAAATAGCTCCTTCCTGGAATCAGAGGCTCATTTTATTACTCTTTTGGATCGGAAGAAGCAATATGTCAGCAAAGGCATGGCAGGCTGGCTTGTGGCGAGTTTGACAGTAGCTAGCCCATGAGCTGTAGCTACAGCATGGATAAACACGCATGTGGAGCCTGCCTGTGTGTGTTGCAGGCATGCTTGTGCATGTATGTGCATCTAAACACGTGTATGTGGTACAGTAGTGGAGAGATCTGTGAATCATGGCCACTCCCAAAAGAAATAGCCCTTGTTTTTCTTATTTTTCATAATACACTACTTATTTTCAAGGTTTTATTAAAAAATTGATTTGCAGCCCATCTTAGAAAGGTTTACCCCTTTGTATTAATCTATGGCAATTTCCCATAAGCCACATAAAATACTGTAACTTGAAGTAACTATTTCTGAGTAGAACCATATGTGGGAATTTTGACTTTCATATTAGTTTCTAAAATTTTTGTTCAATTTTTTTTGCAAAAAAATACAGTTTGTGTGTGTGTGTGAATGCCCGGTGTTCTGTCATATGACACGCCAGTTAGTAGCTCCATGTTGTCTAACGTGTGTCAGGACTGGCCACCTTGCTTTAGGAATTGCCATGGGGAAATGTATATGGATTTAACTCCTTGTGGTTTCAGGGGATTGACACGATTCGGGTCCAGTCACTAGTGGGGGAAGGTGTAAACTGGGATCGCTGGCTAACCTTTGTTTGTCCTTCCTCTAGACAAGCAGATGCCCAGTGTCAGGAAGGCAGTGCAGGCACAGGGCGGCACCCACCCAATCAGAACCCACAGAAGCCACCCACGTCCTCTGAATCGTCGCACACGTGGAAAGCCCCAGCACCGCCCGGGGAGGGCCGTGGCCGAGCGGGGACGCTACCTCGCGACTACAGATACCCGGAGGAGAGCACTCCAGCAGACTCGGGGCAGCACACTCGGGGACAGGACTCTCGGCCACTGAGCGCGGCCCCGCGTGTGCCCAGGAAGTGCCGTGGCCTCGAGGGCCCACCTGCCCCCGCGCACCTGGTGGCCCCGGGCAGGGCCCTCTCTGTGCCCCCAGAGGACACGTGCGCGGCCCGCCTGTCCCTCCCCCACGGCCCCTCCGTGTCCCGCAGCGCCCAGCCCCAGGACGCCCCGGAGGCTGCCGCCTGCCAGCATGTGAGCCAGGGTGCCACCTGCCCAGAGCCGCAAGCTCCGCCGCCCCCCTCGGGCCAGGCCCTCTCCCTGCGCACGGCCATGGAGACCTCGCGCTCCCCCTCGCCTCAGTTCGCCCCCCAGAAGCTGACGGACAAGCCTCCCCTGCTCATGCAGGATGAGGAGTCAACAAGGTATGGTCCTGTGGTGGTGGGCGCCGGCCTCCTCCCCTTTGCGAGTGTGCTGCCAGGGACGCGGGATTCCAGCGGGTCTTTCGGGGTTACGCGGGTGCCCTGCTTCAGCTCAGGGCACTGGCTTGAAGTGGTCCTAGAGGGCGACCGTGTAGAGGACAAGGCAGCCCCAGTGAGGGTTGGGTTTTTAGCTGTTAGGGGCTGCCCTCTCCTGCAGGGAGCGTGGTGCATGTGAGGTAGGTGGTGCATGGCCCCTCCCCTTCCCAGGTACCACATGTTTCTACCTGCCTCACGGATATGCACACTAGGGGGGCGGTTTGTTGTTGTTTTGCACATTTAATATTTGTGATCAGATTCGGGCTTAACCTAAGCATGAGCACCCCAGCAGACTCAGGGCTGCATGCTGAAATTGGTGTTTTTCATGATGTCTGGTATTTTCATGCTCCCTTTTTTCCAGATTTTTTTTTTTTTTATGTTAAAATGCTAAGCCAGGCCTGGTGCAGTGGCTCACACCTGTAATCCCAGCACTTTGGGAGGCTGAGGCAGGAGGAACACTAGAGGCCAGGAGTTCGAGACCAGCCTGGGCAACATAGCAAGATCCCATCTCTACCAAAAAAACAAAAGCTAAGCTGCTGTGTACCTTTTATTAATGCAGAAGAAAACTCAGTCCCACTTCATGGTGCCGTTGTCAGAATGTTAGGCATAGAATTGTTCCATCCATTGATACATGTCATCAGGCGGGGACCGACCATGAAGAGCACTAACTATTTAGCTTTCTTGACGCAAAACCCCACCTACTTGAGTGTATTTAAAGAACTGAGAAAAAGAAGAAGGGGAGAACTTTGATCTCGTTCTCTAGAGCGTGGTTCTCAACCTGGGCAGGACGTTGGCAATGTCTGGAGACAGTTTTTGTTGTCCTGAGTAGGGAGGGGGTGTCCTGGCATCTGGTGGGTAGCGCCCAGGGATGCTGCGAGATATCCTACAGTGCACAGGACAGCCCCACTGCGGGGGGTTAATTGGACCCCCACATCAGTAGTGCCAAGGCTGAGAAACCTGCCCTGGAGAGGCACTGCCCAGTGTAGCAGCCACCAGTCACTTGTGTATATGTAAGTTAATGAAAATCAAATCAAAGAAATTCAGTTCCTAGTTGCACCAAGTCTAGCTAATGGCTGCCATACTGGACAGCACAGGTAACAGGCATTTCCATCACCACAGAAAGCTCTATTGGACCTCCCTGCTCTAGAGTCTCTAACCATTTTTTTAAAGCTTCCAAATAACTCAGCAGAGAAAGGGCATTACTGTTACTAATACTGTACCTTCAGCTGTAGCATCTCAAGCACAGATTTATCTGTGGGCCAACACTGTGCGTTGTATCGTTTAAAATGTAGTTAAACATCACTTAAATAGACTTTTGATGGGTAACATCATTAGGTTCCGAAAGGAAAGTGTCTTAGTCTGTCCGGGCTGTCGTAATAAAATCCCACAGACTGGGCAACTCATAAACAACAGACATTTATTTCCCACAGTCCTGGAGGCTGGAAGTCCAAGATCCCGGCGTGGCAGAGTCTGTGTCTGGTCAGGACTCACTTCCTGGTTCATAGATGGCGCCTTCTCAAGCTGTGTCCTCACGTGGTGGAAGGGGCGAGGGAGCTCTCTGGAGTCCCTTTTATAAGGACACTGATCCCATCCATGAGGCTCCACCCTCATGACCTCATCACCTCCTAAAGGCCTCGCGTCCTCATACCGTCACCTTGGTGGTGAGGTTTCAACATACTGTTCCTCAGGGGACACAAACATTCAGAACATAGCAGAAGGAAAAGCAATCAGGTGGTCTGTGTGGTGGGTAAAATGCGTGGTGTTTTCACAAGCAGGTCGGGCCGCCTGGCTGTGGTGGCGGGAGCTGCTGCGCAGGCAGGCCCTGTGCGGGAACACGGCCTTCCGTGTGGGCCTTAGCAGGTGGGGAGTAGTGTTCGTTGTTTCTCGTTCCCAGTGAGTGTTAGTTTTCTCGCTCCCTTTCATTAGTTGAGAGGGATTCCCACAAGCAGTGGCAGTGCTTACTGAAGATGCTAAGGAGGTATCTTTGGGCATCTGCATAATTGAGTGTTCCCGTCCAGCATGTCGTTTGTCATTCGGGACCACAGAGGTGGTTTTATTGTACACCGAAGGCTCTCCTGTTGTCATTGAAGCAGTGTCCATTTCTGCACATGTGCTCGTGGAGGGCCACATTCTGTTCGAGGGCTTTGGAGCAGTCCCGTCTGTGTTCTCTCTGCCCTGCTCTAGGGATACGGTCTGGCAAATGGCGGTTGTGCCCCCTACGGAAGTTGCTACCATGGAAGTCCCTCCTAATGCACTGACTTTAATGTCACTGCCCCCAGGACGTGTGTTGTTGGTCAGTTCTGGTATGCAAACGTGGAGTTACTTGTAAGACTCATAAGAGGCTGGTGCTCAGCAAGGGTCCTGGCCCTGCTCTGTGCCGAGGACAAAGGACTTAATGGTCAGCAAATGACATTGCTATGAAGGAGCTCCTAACTGCTGCAGCTCAGAGCCGCGCTCTTCGTCCTGGCTGCTGGTGACTTCCTTGGACTCTCTGAGCGTGGGCCACCCGCCTTGTCTCTATTTATCACGCGTGTGCACGTGCCGGCAGCCTGCCGGGGACTGCCTCTGCCCAGGCACCAGGTGTCGAGCTCTGCAGTAGGCACGCAGAGCAAGAGGAAGTAGAACGTCCCGCCCTCTCAGGAACAGCACAGAGTAATCACTCTTGCCAGATAAACATTCTCGATGCCTGTCCTGTAACTAAGAAGCTTACTCTCATGCCTTTTAAAATTCTTTAAGGTTTTTGATCTTGTTTGATTTTTACACTGTAAGATGGTGAGAGTGGCCAGCAGGATCTGCCATCCCCGTCAGTGGCAGTGACTTGATTGCCCCCAGCAGTGTTTTCAGGAGAGTTCTCCGGGAAGCCTGTTTCTGCGTTGGGAGTGTGTCAGCGAGAGCCAGCTGGGCTGTTTCCAGGGCCCCGGACAGTGTCCCTACGGCTGAGGAGCGTCCGTGTCTGCAACTCTTCGAGCGGGTCAGGTGGTTTGTCAGCCCAGAATGAATGACATGCAGGGCTGAAGGGCTCCTGCTGCCGTTGGTATGGGCAGAGCTTCAGCCTGCATGACGCTGGGGCCTGGCCTTGCGGGCAGCGGGCCGTCACCTGGCAGGACCCCAGGGCTTGGCGCACCCTGCACCCACCTCTCTGTCCCTCCTGGTCCTGCCTTTCAGTCAGGAATGGATGAGGGCTGGTCGCTGTGAGGTCTAACCCACCGTGTTCTGCCCTTATTTTGAAGTCAGAGTTGGTCAAACTTTTTTTCACATGGAAGTCTTGATCGTTTTCCAGAAGAGACACTATTTCTGTTTAGATGTGCCCAGCAATCAGTGCTTTGTTAGAAAGTATACTCGAACCTGTAGAAGATTTGTTTTTGTTGAATTTCTGCTGTTGTGCTTTCCTTCCCTGGAAACCCAGTTTCTCTGCAGATGGGGGAGATACAAGGACCGGCTGACTTAGAAGTCAGGAGCAGGGGATCGGGGTTTCTAAGTGTGGAACAAAGTGAATCTGCGTGTTTTTGCATGCTGTCCCTTGGATAAGGCAGCAGGGTTTTCCGTCTCAAGTTTAACATATCTAACTGGCAGTTTCCACAGTTAGGCTCTTTAAAATTTCCTCATGAAGAAGTAGTTGTGAGAACTGTCTTTGAGCGCCTGGATAAAACACATCAGCTCTTATTGGTGTCTATTAGAGGGAGGGAGGAAAGTACAAGACCATTTCATGTTGGGCTGTGCACCACACCCTTATGAATAGGGAAGGAACCGTCTGTGTTCCTAGTCACCAGTAAAAGAGGAAAACAACAGCATTTAATTTACAGCATTGAGGCTTCCCTCGTGTTCCAGAAAATTGGGTCCGTTTGTGTAACATTGAAGAAGTGATTTGCAGTTTATTGTGTTAGAAACACACCCCGAGTTTGGATCCAGGCAGTTTGGCTTGTTTTCTTTTTTCCTTCCCTCCTGGGCGCCAGCAGGTGGCTCTCCTTCTCCAAAATTCCTTGGTGGTCTGGCATGGTGCAGCAGAGTGGCCGGCTGGGGTGTCCCAGACACGGCAGCACTGTGGCCTTGCCGGCCGCCTCTTCCCATCCTCTCTCTCCTCCTCGGGGTGCTGTAGGTGCCTCCCGCCTCCTTTCACCCAGAAACTGTACGTAAAGAAGGAAACGTGTGCCCTTTGGGAGTCACTTAGGGTAACACAGAAGCTGCGAGCCCCTGTCTGCCACTGGATCCTGGTCTCACTGCTGTGACAGTCTGCGGGAGGGCGGCGCCAGGTGGGGGTAGGCTGCGGGCAGGTGGCACTGAGTCCAGCACAGCTGGCCTGAAGGGGAGTTCTGCTCTGGCCCTGAGAACACATGGGGACTCGCAGGCCTGCACCGAGCTAAGCACTAACAGCCACGCTGTGAGGAATGCCCATACGCTGCAGGTTTCCCCTACAAAAGAAAATTTAACCGAGTTGGGCTTGCTCAAATTTGCATTATCATTGGAATAACCACAGATGAATGGTAAACAATTCTCATGTCCCTCCATAAGGCTCTGTAGGCGTGTGGTTGACGGTTTGAGAATGGAAGGAGTCAGACGCTGAAGTCAGAGGCCGAGTTAGGGGTCGGAGGGAAGCTCTCAACCTCCTCTACCTCGTCCGGGACGTATGACTGTGGAGGTCCTTCTGCTTGGGTCGGGTTCCCCATCCACACGGGGAGGGCGGGGACCTGCCAGTCTGAGTCCCGGGTGGGAGTCTGTGCCTGGGTGCACTTTGTGATCGCAGCAGACGGCTCCTCTCCTTCCTCCAGAATCGAGCGGGTGATGGACAACAACACCACGGTGAAGATGGTGCCCATCAAGATCGTGCATTCGGAGAGCCAGCCCGAGAGGGAGAGCCGCCAGAGCCTGGCGTGCCCCGCCGAGCTGCCCGCCCTGCCCAGCGGGCTGGAGAAAGACCAGATCAAGACGCTGAGCACATCTGAGCAGTTCTACTCCCGCTTCTGCGTGTACACACGGCAGGGTGCCGAGCCTGAGCCCCCCGGCGCCCGGGCACCCCCCGAGAAAGGCGGCTGTGCCTCCCCGCCTGGGCTCAGCTACGTTAAGGCCAAAGAGAAGACTGTGGAGGACCTGAAGTCGGAGGAGCTGGCCAGGGAGATCGTGGGGAAGGATAAGTCCCTGGCCGATATCCTGGATCCCAGCGTGAAAATAAAAACCACCATGGACCTGATGGAAGGAATCTTCCCCAAAGACGAGCACCTCCTAGAAGAAGCTCAGCAGCGGAGGAAGCTGCTCCCCAAAATTCCATCCCCAAGAACCACAGAGGAGCGGTAAGTAGAGGCTGCCTTCCCAACTGCGCAACGCTGCCCAGCCTCTCACAGGCTAATAAAGGGAGGAGGCATGTCTGTCTGTTTTCATAATTGCTTTTATGGGAGACAGATTTTTATATGGGCTCTCTGGTGCTTAGCATTTATTGGGGTTTTTTTTTGTTTGTTTGTTTGGTTTTTTTTGCCTCCTAAAAGAGAAGCTGACGGCCCCATCCCTGGGGATGATGACTTTGGGGACCAGCAAAGGCATGAAAATACACGCTGCAGCCCACCAAGCTTTTGTGGTAGACTGTGCTATTTATGACGATGCCCACAAGTCTCCTTGGTTCTCAGTGGGGGGCATTGTCTGTCCCAGGGGACAGTTGGCAATGTCACCCCGGGGGAAGGTGCTCCTGGCACCTGGTGGGTGGGACCCAGGGACGCTGCTGAACACACTGCGTGGAATGGCCTCCCCACAGAGCTGACGTGACAACCGTGTCCTAACAGGAGTGAAGGCTTGGATTGAGCATGTGTTTCTTCACGAGCTGATTTTCTAAAAATTTATGTATAGTTTCTTTATATCTGAACAAAAATATCGGCATTACTTATTTTTGTGAATAGCACATTCAGCCCCGTCCTTTAGTCATTTGACCCCAAAGGTGTGCATGGTGACACATTTCATGTGGTTATGCGTGCTCTGTTGCACAAATGTCGCTCGAGGACATAGGGTGGAGGCTGTGACACTCGACAGGGAAGGAGAAACGGGAGATAGGACCCTGGTGAGAGGAGCCCACGTGGCTGCTGGTGGAAAGGTGCGAGGGGACGCCATTTGTAGATACCGTCACTCCTCTGTGTCCCCATCCACCCCAGGCTCCCGGTGGGAATTTTTAGACATTCCCGCTTACTCAAGTTTTTTGCCCTTTTTAAAAACTACATTCCACAGGCTTAATGAATATCTATTTGGTGAGGTGGTTTTTAAAGTTTTAAGTTCATCACCTACTCGTTTGTGTCCGTTTGGCTATCTCGTGTCCCTGGCTGGTGGCCTTCCACTAGCGCCCACATTGACTTGTCACCACCCAGGGAGCGGGACTGGAGCTTGGTCTGCGCGTACGGTCGCAGCTAACTGAAGTGCCACCGTCTTTACCCAGGAAAGAGGAGCCACGTGCGCCTGCGGCTGTGTCCCTGGCCACCAATTCTACCTACTACAGCACGTCGGCGCCCAAGGCGGAACTGCTCATCAAGATGAAGGACCTACAGGAGCAGCAGGAGCCGGAGGAGGACTCGGGAAGCGATGTGGACCACGACCTATCCGTGAAGAAGGTAGGCGGGCGCGTGGTGCTGGGACCACACAGTCTGCCCCAGCACCGACCCTGCACCCCGAGTCTGAGGGCATTGGTGTTTGGCTTGCACGCAAGACAGTGAAGTTTACAGAAGTATTACTAGGCCGTTGCTGGTTGATTTTGTGTTCTAATCTTCGGCCTGTCCACAGGGTCTCTTTGCTGTCTTTTTCTGCTACTAAGATCCGATGCCAGATTAGTTTAAACGGGCACCAACCATTCTCTTTCATTTTAAGTTGAACTGATATTTCCCCTCTACCCCAACTAAAATTTAGGGGACTTAATTGTGTGACTGTCAACAAGTCACCTGTCCTCTTTGAATGGCAAGTTCAAATCTTTATAACCAGATGATCATAAATCCAGCAGCGGATCTGAAAGTTCCTTGTCAAACAAAAGGCATTATTCATTCAGCTCCCATAAACTTGCCCCAGGCCTTGGAGTATCTAGCAGTGGACAACAGAATAGAGCCCTTTTCTGAGGGAGCCTCCGTTCTTACAGGAGTGGTGGAGTGCAGCCACAAAAGCAAATATACAACGCAGGGTCAGGAAACTGCAGCCTGTGGGCTCCGGCCCACTCCTTGCTTTGTAAATAAAGGTTTATTGAAACACAGCTACATCCATTCATTTACATATGGTCTGTGGTGGCTTTTGCACTACAGCAGCTGAGTTGAGCAGTTGCAGCAGTGACTGTCTGGTCTGCAGAGTCTAAGATATTTACTCTCTGGCCCCTGATAGAAAGCATTGACCAACCCTTGATATAATATGATGGGGCAATAAGAACATTAAAACAGCGTGAATGGATAGAGAGAGACAAAGGCATGTGATGGTGGAGGGGCTCTCGGGAGGTGGTGACTAAGCAGAGATCCGGAGTGCTGTGAGGGGCAGGCCCCGTGAACGGTGTGCCGGGTGGGGGGCGGGGGGAGGCCGGCAAGTGCAGAGGACCTGGGCTGGGATGCTGCTGGCGTGTATGAGAAGTAGCAGAGGCCAGTGGCTGGAGCTGTGTGGACAGGGAGGGAGTTGAGATGAGGTTAGAGCAGGACTCAGGCACAGGTTATGGGTGGCCATGGTGGTCACAGTAGGGCTATTCCTATCAGTGCTGATGTCATCACTCCTCTGTTAGCTTTAAATCTTCATGGCGCATCAGCAAGCCAGACCCGTGACATCTGGGCAATTGCCAGCCTTATACAAAAAGGACATAGCATAAAAGGACGAAGGTATTGCCAAAGAAAGTCAGGGTCAGAGGATGGCATGTGTTGTTTATCCCAGGGCCTTGAGTTTGCCTTAAATAGTCAGCACTGGGGAAAGAAAAGGAGGGATCCAGCATTCGGTGAGTGTTTGCTATGGACCTAGCATTTTGAAAAGAGTTTTCATAAAAAATGATTTTTTTTTTTTTGAGACAGGGTCTTGCTCTGTTGCCCAGGCTGGAGTATAGTGATGTCATCATAGCTCACTGCAACCTCAAACTCCTGGCCTCAAGTAATCCTCCCACCTTGGCCTCCCAAAGTGCCAGGATTATAGGCATGAGCCACCACATCTGGCCTGAGTTTTCTTTTTTTTTATTTTTGACATGACCTTTGCAAACAATTATGTTGAAAGTCTCCTTGTATTAGCGATTTAAAATATACCACTGATTGATTTTAATTATGATAGACACATTCTGTAGGAAATATTATGACACACATAAAGGAAAATTATTTTTAATTTAGCAAACAACTTTTTGGTGCAAGGGATTAAAAAGGGAAATGAAAAGTAAGGGTTTGGGTCTTGGGACTTTTAGAGACGCTCTGGCTGGCACAGGGTATCATTTGCTTTATTCTGGTTTTGTGTTCCTTTTTTAAAAAAAACAAAAACAGAATCCAAAACATTTTCAGTTTTTTCTCATAAAACCAGAAAAATTGTACTGTTTAGACCATTTTAACTTAGGCCACACCCTAGCTATAGAGGACTACATTCATCACAAGGGTGCCTTTGTTTTTCTTGCCATTGTGAATTTTAGAAGCAGCGTGCCTTGATCCTGCTGCCTTCATTCGCCTGGCCCTCTGTCCCTCTGCTTTGGGGGCTCAAGACCCTGGGATGCTGCCTTCCCAGCAGTGACGGCTTTGGGACTGAATGGGTCACCGTGAGTGTGAGGCAGACTGAACCTCCTCGGCCAGGGAGATGAGTTGGGCAGTTGCACCCTAGCTGCAAATGCTGTAAATCACAGTTCTCTGTGGGGCTTGGGACTCAGTGGTCCTACTTTTCTGCTTGATTTATTTGACAGACAGGCCACCACTGCACGCTTTTCTCCCTTCTTCCCAGCAGCCACAGTCTAGGAGGGCTAAATATGTTTTTATGCCTGGGGCAGCTCAGGCAGGCGAGGCCCAGATTGAGTTGTGAGAATTCTTCAGGAGAAACCAAGTTTGCAGTCTTTTCCAATCCAGCCTTTTCCCTGGAACCAAGAGGTAGGTGCAAAGGGAGGAAAGACTTTGTTTCCCCCACAGAATGGAACAGAGGTAGGTGCCTGGGAAGGTACCAGGTGGAGGAAGGGAATGGCCCAGGGTTCGATCCCCGCTACCCCGAGCCTCAGCCCACCCCAATGGAGAGGTGAGAAGTGGCAGTGCACCTGGCCTGCGCTACAACCAGCTCCTGCCTGAGCCTCCCGGAATGCCACGTGCTGCAGCAGATAGCAGGTGGGCTTGCCGGGCAGCGGACAGAGCAGTGGTGATGCCTTCAGCACCCTGGGTGGTGCCGGTAGCCACTGGTGTGTGCTGCCCGGGGCCAGGTCTCCTCTCAAAATCTTTGAAAGCCAAAGTGTGCACTTTGTATAATGGCCCTTTAACAAAAACAGGGAAAGGGACACGGAGCTTCCATGCTCTCCCCAAGCACACCACCTCCAAAAACCTCCATGATTTCAGCTCTCTGGAAGCTCCCTGAACCCTTTATGGAGACTTCATCGGATAGGCTTGATTGACAGCCATACGGAAATGGGACTGGACAGAAGGGCTATGATCCAGCACTTGACAGACTGAGTGGGAAACCCAGCGAGGCCTGTCTTTTCAGGTTCTTCCTGGCCTGTGTGCAGCATCCTTCCTCCCAGGCGCAGGGCAGGACCCTCTCCAAACTCAGGGTCTTTTGACTCAAATTCAGAAGGGCAGGGGAAGATTAGAGTCCTGCCTGGGGGAGGGGAAAGGAGGGGCAGGAGAAGGAGAAAGAGACAGAGACTGTTTTCTGAGGCCTACAGCACCCAACATTATAACAAGGGTGTGGGAGTTACAAGCCAGGAACCCTGGATGAGAACCAGTATGTACACATCATATCACAGGTAGGTAAACAGACACACACTGAGAGAAAACATTTACAAAATCTAGACATATACATTTTTTTAAATCATAAGAAAAGAGTATGTCTTGACATCCTGAGCTGAAAGAGCAGAGCAGTTTATGAATTCCACGTGGTCCGTCTTAGGAGAAGAGCCGTGCCGATTAGCCGGTGGTGGGAAGGGTGTCCTGTGAAACTCTCACCGTGTTAATGGGCCGGGGGCCGGGAGTGCTGATAAACCTGAAAGCAGCTGGGACCGGGAGCAGGCACCCTGCTGAGGGCGCACACTTCCTGGCCATGGGCTTGTGTTGCAGACACGAATGCTGGGTGGAGGCTCCCTGTAGGAGCATCAGCGTGACACGGAGGCCTGTAACAGGAAGCGTGGTTCCCGGCGCCAGCAGCTCAGGTGTTTCTGCGGCTGTGGGTTGACTTGCCCTAACACGCAGCGAGATAGTCACTCTTACTGGACTGCGGTTTATGGCGTCAGGGCAGCCACTTCTCATCCCACACCCCACTGTTGGTGCTGACTGGTACTCACGGGCACTTACTAGATTCACACACTGGGCTGAGCTCTTTCCACGCTGTCGTCTCCCTCTTCTTCATCCAGTCCCAGAGCTGTGGCTGCTGCTGCCCGTTTGGCTCTGGGACACCGTGTCCTGGAGAGCTGCAGTGAGACGTTCACGTCCTGCCTGTCCTGTCCCGGGGTGTGCCTCCGCTCTGCTGAGCTCAGCGGACTCCCCATGGGGTCAGTTTGAAAACGACCCCGGCGAAGGGGTGACAGCACTGATGATTTCCAAGTATGCTCTTTGCGTAGTGTTGCTCGTTATGACAAAGTGAGCGTTAAAATCCCACTTGAACTTTCCTGTGCACGTGAACTGTCTGTTCTTCGTTTTGGTCATGCACCTGTGCACCTCCGTGGCTTTCAGTGCACTCACCTGATGCTACCAGGGGACCCAGGGGAGCTGTGGTGGTGGATGTAAGCCTGGTTCAGCCGAGCGTGTCTCACGCAGGGCGGTGGCAGTGGGAGTTCTCGGAAGGCAGCACGTCACTCTCCTCTGAGCTGTTGCTGCTTCATGCCTCACCCCGTGCGGGCCAGCACCCGGGACGCATGCGTGCTGTGGTGGGTGGCTTCAATGGCAGAAAGACAGCCATGGCCACAAGCAGGGGGATTTTCCAGGGCACAGCTTACTTGCTGTGCTCCTTTGGAAGCACCCTTGTAATCTTTCTCAAATATGTGGTGATGGAGGAGGAGGAGGGAGGATCAACTTTCAAATCAGACCATATGGTGTGACTTCTCTTCAGGATGGTGGCCGATTTAAAGGGTTCATACTTTTCATTTTTATGTTTGCTCTTTTAAATTTAATCTTTTAGGCTGGGCTCAGTGGCTCACGCCTGTAATTCCAACACTGCGGGAGGCCAAGGTGGGAGGATCACTTGGGGCCAGGAATTAAAGACCACCCTGGGCAACATAGTGAGACCCCATCTCTCAAAAAAATTTAAAAATTAGCTGGGTGTGGTGGTGGTGAGCGCCTGTAGTCACAGCCACTCGAGAGGCTGAGGCAGGAAGATTGCGTGAGCCCAGGAGCTTGAGGTTGTAGTGAACTATGATGATGCCACTGCATTCTAGCTGGGGTGACAGAGCAAGACTCTGTACCAAAAAAAATAAATAAATAAAATAAAATTAATCTTTTAAAGGGCTGGTGGGAGGGTGCGTGGAGAGTTAGTGTTTAATAGTTACACAGTTTCAGTTTAGGAGGATGAAAGTTCTGGAGACGGGTGGTGGTGATGGTGGCACAGCAGTGTGAATGCCCTTCGTGTCACAGAAATGTATGCTGAAAACAGTTAAGATGGTGAGTTTCATGTGTATTTTGCCATAGTAAAAAAAAATAGTCATTTATTTGCATTTTGGTCAACTTGAAGTCGGTAGGTTATAGTAAACGACTGTTTTATTAAGTTCATTGGAATCCTTCTATTTATTTTAATTTTTAATTGCTATTTATATGCAGAGGTCACTTTGTAATTGTGGGACTCAGTATGGGATGTAAGACTCAGTCATTTCTCTCTGTGTAAGTCTTTAAACTGGAAACTTCCAAAGGATGGAGTCCAGAGCATCACATAGTCCTGGGAGTCCTTCCAAAGGTAGGGGTTGACGTGGCATCAGCAGCCCCAACTCTGGGGTCGTCTAGTAGGACATCAGCAAAACGAGAATAGGTTTCTTTTGTTTCATTTTTAAATGCCAATAATTTAACCAGAAGTCATTCTCCTTCCCCTAGTCCCATAAATCCTCTATTATTTGACGATGCAGAAGCAAGCTTTCCCCCAGGTGGGCTGAATCCCACCCAGAGCGTGTGCGCTGAGGGGCGGGGCAGACCTGACCACCTGACCGTGTTTCCGTGCTGTCCTGTGCCCAACAGCAGGAGCTCATCGAGAGCATCAGCCGCAAGCTGCAAGTGCTCCGGGAGGCCCGGGAGAGCCTGCTGGAGGATGTTCAGGCCAACACCGCGCTGGGGGCCGAGGTGGAGGCCATCGTTAAGGGTGTCTGCAAGCCCAGCGAGTTTGACAAGTTCCGAATGTTCATCGGGGACCTGGACAAAGTGGTGAACCTGCTGCTGTCGCTGTCAGGCCGCCTGGCCCGGGTGGAAAATGCCCTCAATAATTTGGACGACAGCGCTTCTCCTGGCGATCGGGTATATGCAAACACGTCTGACCTGGACACGGCGGGGTGGGGGGCCACGGGAAGGCTGTCCTGGGGTGTTGCAGAAGTCAGCTCTGCAGTGTCCACGCGGCCTGTCCGCCGCCTAGTGCAAGGTGCTATCGAAACGTCCTGTGTGCGTGCCACTCCCTGTGCTTCCTTCTGATGGGGGGAAAGGTGCTCGTCGGGTCTCCGGCAGAGCTCTGGCTGCCTCTTGATGTCTTTTCAGATATTCCTACTGGTCATTACTAACAATGGTCCCTTCCTGGAAAATAGTCTTTTTTCTTTTCTTTTTTAACTTAAACCACGTGTAAGTCCCTGGCAGGGCTTGCCCGCCCCCTGACAGATCGTAAGTCCTGGATGACAGGTGGTGTTCACTGCTGCTGTTGCTGTGATGTAGCAAAGCGCTCTAGAAAGAATCAGAGGGCTCGGGCCACTTTCCCCCCTTTCTAAGGTGTGTGACTTTTGAGACATTGCTCAGTAGGTCTTTCAGTTTTTTTGCATACGAAATAAGGGAAATAATATCTACCTCATAGGTCAAATATCAGTAAAACATCAGGTTTCCTCCTTTGCACATAATACACCTTCGAAATGATCATCTTTATCATCCATAAAACATCTTAACTTCTCTCAAGGGGTGCAAAGTGCCCTTCCCCTTGCCCTGGGTGAAGGTGGTTTGTGGCTGCACAGAGGGACCTCCTTGTGCTTGGCTTTGAGGCACGGCCGTCTGCTCTTGCCGAGTCCCCAGTAACTCTGTCACTGAGCCCACTATAGAAGGTGTAGGACAGTGACCACAGTTTGCACCCACTTTCTCTTGGGGCTATGTCGGTATTCTGTGTTGCTCTTTTTGCCATCTTGGCCAAATTTATCTGAAAGAATTTAGGAAAATAACATGAACAAGAAAGAGGGACTGATTTGCACATTATTGGAAAGTTAAATTCCCAGGCATGGATTTAATTGAAAAAATAGAGTCATCTTGGCAACTGCTGGCTGGGCTCACCTTCCATCCCTCTCGTCCTCCCTCTTTGTGGAACTGACAAAGGATTCTTTGGAATTGAGGGGAGAGGAAAGGAATCCCCCTCTTAGGGAACATGCTCGTGGTCCCCTAGGTACTGGAGCCCACACTCCATCCCCAGGGGCCAGTGACAGAGTGCAGAGCCCGTGGTGCTGAGAAGGTATACCCTTGGGGCGCTCCACGGTGGGCTGCTCTTCCTCGTAGCTGTGCACAGTCGATGCAGCTTCACCTTCCTGACCTGAAGGGCACCCTCGGTGGCCACGTCCAGGCGCAGTGCAGTGGCCTGGGTGTCCAGTGCAGCTAGCACTGTACTCGCATCTGTGTCAGGCAGCCAGGGCATGAAGAGGCTAAGGTTTGCAGAGACAGGTGCTGATGAGTTAAAAGATGTGGAGGCAGGTTGCAGAAGGCTTCCTTTGTCTTTTTGACTAGAACATGGACACATGGTCTGACATAGACGTGGGGCCTCCTCCCCACGCCTCCCATGCCAGCGGCTTCTAGGTTCCCATGAGCCTGGCTGACTTTAGCACCCTGAACCACATTTCTAGAATCTTCAATGTGTGCCCCCTTTGTTTGGAATTGATTTGCTTTGCCTTGCCTCTTGACTCTGTGTCACACACGCCCGAGAAGCAAGGTGTTCCACACGAGCGGGCAGGATACTCTGAAAGATGGTGTGGTCACAGCACGTCGCGGAAGCAGCACACCAAGGGCAGGCTCCGTCTGCAGCCCTGTGTCATGATAGTGGCAACAGCCTCTCTCTGCTGAACCCTCTCTGTGTGTCTGGCGTTTGGCAAAGGGCCCCAGCATCCTCCGATGCCCACCTGTGGCCACTGGTGAGCGTCGCTGCAGCATTGCAAAGTGGCACAGCAACAGAGTGGCTGTCCCGGTGCCCGGATAAGAGTCAGGGACTCACACCTCCCTCCTCCAGCCTACATTCCTCTCGTCCTCTCCTAGTTTTCATTCAAGTCGGGGTCTGTAGGGAAATGAGGTGCGTGTTCTTCCAGCAGAGAGAACATCTGTGAGGGTGGTGTTTGGGGAAGGGGTTGTCAGCGTTCCCCAGAGCAGGACTCTCGTGTGGAGCGAGGGAAGCGATGGCTGCTGCCCGTCCGCGGTCCTGCCCCTGTGTCCTGCCTCGAGTGTCCTGGTCTGCAGATACACTCGCGGGCTTCTTCGCCTTCTACCCGGAGGATTGAGAAATCCTGCCCCGGGATTTCTTTAGAGTTTCCCCTTTGCCTGTTTGCTCACAGTGTTGGCGTGGAAAGGGCATTGGTGCCAGTAGGGTCCCTGAGTCCATGGCTCCTTTTGAGCATCTCCGAGTTCTGTCGTTTTACTCCCTTGGTGACGCTTCTGCTCACCACTGTTTCCGTTAGCCGTCCAGGTAAGTGGGAAGAGATTGAGGTGCAGACGATGGAAGGAAACCCAGAAAAGCCTGGGGGCGGCTTTCGGGAGGGCTGGACTGGAGCCTGCCACAGCCACCAGGCTCATGCCACCTGCTTCCCGAAGATTTCTGTGTAGATCCCTTTGGGTCTCTGGTGGCATCAGGGTTTCCGCTGACAATCTGATGGGCAGCCACGGGGCCAGCCCCCAAAGGCGCCGGCGTTTTCAAGGTTGGCCAGAGCCCCTGCTTTTGTGCCGTTGCTCATGGGCTTGTTTCTCTCTCTCGACAGCAATCCCTGCTCGAGAAGCAGAGAGTGCTCGTCCAGCAGCACGAGGACGCCAAGGAACTCAAGGAGAACCTGGACCGCAGGGAGCGTGTCGTCCTGGACATCCTGGCCAGCTATCTCAGCGAGGAGAGCCTGGCGGACTACGAGCACTTTGTGAAGATGAAGTCAGCGCTCATCATCGAGCAGCGGGAGCTGGAAGACAAAATACACCTCGGGGAAGAGCAGCTGAAGTGCTTGTTTGACAGCCTTCAGCCGGAAAGAGGCAAATAAGAGGTCCGTCCCCAGCAGAGGCCAAACGTGGGGCTGCCGAGCCCCGTCCCCAAGGATGCAAGTGAAAACCCAACCTGTGTTTATATCCTGGAGAGAGACTCCTCCTTTAGCAAAGGGGCTATTAGAAAAGCAATAACTCTGTGTTTGTTTGGGATGATTTATTTAATTTTTTAGTTTCGCTTTGAACGCTGAGCAGAGTGGCTCACTGTCAGCCGTGTTCCTTTAAACATCAGCACACCCGCCGCCAGGCGCCGTTGACCGGGGAGCTCCCGCCGTGCTGGCGTGGGCTGGGCTTGTGGTGCATGCGAGCGGTCCTTTTCCATGGTAAAGCCGCCGCGCCCCCGTCTTCAGATGCTGAACCAGCCACCTGGGAAGCCACCAGTGCGTCATCAGGTGCATGAGAGGGGAGGCCCTGGCACGCGTCTTCTCCTCGGATTCGTCAGGGCATGGACTGCCATGTTTTGTCCCTGCTTGTTAATGGTGTGAGCATTCGTCGTCTGTCACGTATGATGTTCTCTGACCCAGCAAAAATGATGATGATAACTTATTACCATTTAGAAGGATGAATAGTTTTCTAGTGGTTAAAAACCAACTGTGAAATGAACAACCTACGTCTTGGGTTCCCTCATTCTAAGATTAAAATCGCCACTTAAAGAAATAACGTGCATGCTTTAAAACACACACGCAAAAAGCCAACAAAGTGGCTTTAGTCCAGAATTCTCACTCTACATCACAGTTTGGATGATGTTTTCCTGCAAAGCAAATTACTTGGTTAAAAGTATGTCCAGTGATCATGTGGTTGTTATCTGTTTCCCAAGACCCAGAATATTTTTAGGTGACTGCCCCCCACCCCCGCCCAGAGCATTTTGTCGTATGAGTGTGGTCGTGAATGATAATTGGCTACTTTGCTCTTTTTGCCTCCTTCAGTCAGTTACCATGAGGGCCACATTCCGTGTACTGTAAGACCCCTTCCTCCAGTTTTTCAGAGGTCCCGTGGACTGTACAACTAAAGTTGACCTTTTTCTGCCACAGGGTTTAAAGGTTCTGTGCCCTTTTTATTGGTTGAAATGGCAAGATTCTAAAGAGAGCCTTATTCTTTTTTTAAAAAAAAGCACTGTCTTCCAATTGACAGGTCACAGATTGGGAGGAAATGTTTGCAAATCCTGTATCTGCCAAAGGATTTGTATCCAAGATTTATAAAGAACTCTCAAAACGCAATAGTCAGGAAACAAACAGCCTAATTAAAAAGTGGGCAAAAGACTTGAATAGACACTTCACCAAAGAGGATGTATGCATGGCAAATAAGCACATGAAAAGATGTTCATCCGCTGATGGCTTGGTCGTAACGTATGTATTTTTATCTAATAATTGTAGATTTGGTGTATTTCTTCGAAAACTGTTCCTCTAATTAAATGCATGGTCAGTGGTGAGTGACTCTCCGATCGATGCCTTCATGTGTAGGTGATATTAGGGCATTTGTTCAGTCAGGGGGTCATTGAAGTCCTCATTTCCCCTTATTCCCACGAAAGTTGTCCAGCAGGGGTAGAGTTCCCTTTGTCAGCGGTGACCACAGCCTTACCAAAGCGCACACACACACGCACACACACAGATGTCTTAAAGGCCTGAAGTCCGCACTTGCCGAGCCGGCGTTGCCGAGCCGGACCGCAGAGGCGCTGCGTCGGCGTCCACGCCTCTGCGGGGCCGCGTCCATGCCAGCAGGCTCCGGCAACGCAGGCGGCGAGTACACCGCCTTTCTGGCAGCCTGCCAGTGCTGAAAGGATAAATGTCTTTCCGGCAGTGTTTACTCCTCTTAAATTAAGCTCTCGCTACCTTGAAACATCCCTATTCTGCCGATGAAGCGTCCTCCTCCCCACGTGACGGTCACTTGCTGTGAACGTTGGTCAGAGGCGAAGCTGGCTGTCCATCAGCCTCCACTTTGTCCTCAGAGAGACAGCCCGAGTCATAGCAGAGTACTTCATTTGACAAAGCTTTCACCTGTCATTCTCCCCCCTCAAATACAGTATTGTGGTCGTTTTGATGATACACGTGTAAAATGTGAATAATCAAATTTGTGTGTTTGTACCCAGGCTTTTGATGTCTTTTTAGGACTTCCTCTTCTACGTAGCAATATATAGTGCTCGAGTACCCTTTTAGCAAAGCACATGTAATGACAGCTGTCTTGTGCGTCCCCCCTGTTTGCCTCTTGAGTGTCTGGTTGGCAGGGACCCAAAGATTCTAGTGAGTCCGTGTACATAACTCTGTATATACTTGCACATGAGAACAATCTGGTGCTAATGGTCAGCTCTTGGCATTCTTAGGTGGTGGCCGCCCCCACTCGCCCTCCATTGTGGCACAGCTGTAGACGCCCTGCCGAGCGGGCTCTTGCCCGCAGCCTGCGCCCGTCAGCCCACCGTGGCAAATGTGTACAGATTTCGTGCTCGACGCTTACCACGTACCTATCGCCAGATCAGCCTGCTTCACTTTAACAAAATAAATAGTCTCTTCAAGTGAATGGAGCGTGCCTTTGATTTACCTGTGTTACAGGTTTTTGAAAAAAAGAATCCAAGTATCCTCGCCATATGTCAGATTCTCATCTTCAACCATTTGAGTAAACTGTGGCATTGGTTATATGTGTGTAATTTATTTGTGCCAGTCTAAGGCCAGTGAGTTTGTAGTCAGGAAAAGGTCAGGGACACAGGTCATACCAGTTAGCTGTTGCCCCAATAGTGCTGTGGAATAAATGGCTGTAAAATCTCAGCAGCGCTCAGTGTGACGAAGTACTCAGCCCATGGACTTGTCTGTCTGCGGCTGAGCCAGGCAGGGCTCTTTGCCGTGCGCCCTCTTCTTCCTCCTGGGACCAGCGGTCTGGCCTGGGTGTTTCCATAACAGGTGCACAAGAGAACGAGCCCAGTGACAAGGGCGCTGGTCACAGCTTTGATCCTATCTCACCTGCTGACCTTCTGTTGGCAAAGCGCATCACGTGGCCAAATCCAGCACCCCAGGGTGTGGAACAGGATCCACCTCTTCAGTGGAGAGAACCGTAAAGTCACCCGGCAGAGGGTGCCTACAGGGAGGTGTGAAGAAGAGTGGGCGCCATTGAGGGTTTCCTGCAACAGTGTCTGCTCATACGGGGTGGCACCAAAGCACCCAGGACACAGAGCCAGGTTGCCTGGAGCAAAGCCACCTCTGTCACTTCTGCACTGTGAGGTGGTGAGCACGTGACCTAGCTTCCCTGAGCCCAGTTTCCTCGCAGGGGTTGACACGTGTTCATGCGCTTAAAGCCCCTGCCTGGCTCCGAGCAGGCGTCACTGCCCCGCGCAGGGGTGGGGAACCTGCAGCCTTCTGATTTCAACATTGTTCTTTCTTAAGCACCGAAGGAGGCAAGAAAAGCTTCATCTATCTCTGCTGCACCCCTTTGAATAAAAGGATTTGTTCTGTACAATTTGGATTCAGTCAAAAGGCCGCACTTAAGAGCAGGAAGGCCACATGTAGCCTTAAGGCCGCAGGTCCCCCACCCGCAGATGAACGCCATTCTCATCATGCTATCCTCAAGCTGGAGGAATGGCCGTCCGTGCCTCGGAGCAGCCCTGCCAGAACCGCCAGACAGAGGCAGTGGGCTTCTTTTGGTTGGTGGGATGAGAAATGCTTCTGTGACGGAGCAGAGTTGTGACACCCGAAGGTCAGGCAACTGGAGTTGTGGGAAGACACTTTCTAATGAAAACGATTCAAAATTAGATTGAAGGGTGAATATTTTGAGTGGGGTAAAAATTCACACATTACAGACACTTAAAAAGCAGACAAATACTCCTATTTCAGTTCTGTTTTTGGTTTTGGCTTCTACAAGGCTGCTTCAGCCTGTCCTGAGGTTTGAAATGACCAAGAAATTCACACACAGGAGCAATTCAAATGTAGTCTAAGTTGCTGCTGTGGTGTCGGAATGAGCAATTGTATAATCCAATGGTCCGTGTGCCAGGTGCCGTGACTCACGGCTGGCACTCGTGCGTCGAGCTGGTGTGCTACCTTGGCGACAGTCTTGTCTGCTCTTTTGTGTGGACCCGTGGGACTCCATCACAACAAGATGCATCAGGCACACTGATGCGCAGTCTGAGTCGTGGGGACACGGCAAACGTTTGATCCACTTTCAGACCTGTTTGCTGGCCCGCCACAGGTTCGTGCCTGCAAGTACAGGAGTTCTGAGTGTTTCTGTGTTCTGCGCTTTCCGTCGAAAGAGAGCACGTGCATGGTGTTTATTCTTGCATATGCTGTGTCTGGAGTCACGGCAACCCACAGGAACATATCCCACTAAACCCAAGCTTATTATCCCAGCTCCCAGCTAGATCCCAAGAACGCCTGTGGCAGTTCCAGCGCCACCTACACCGGGAACGAGGCCTTGTACATGGGGTGCTGCTCCAAGAAGGGCGCAGCCTCCCTTCTGAGGTATTCTTGCCAGAAATATGTCAGACAAATCCAAAGTGAGGGAAATTCTTTTTCAAAGAGCATACAACCAGTTGTCTCAAACACTGTCAAGGTGATAAAAGATAGTTTAACGTTAGGGGCAAAGATGACCTGACCAATGGTCCCAGACGGGCTCTTGGAGCAGGAAAAGGACGCTGGCTGGCCCTCTGGTGAAGTCTGAGTCAGATCTGTAGGTCATGGCATCATGTCCGTGTTCACGTCTTGATTTAGGTCATTGTCCTGCAGTTCTGTGAGTGGTTTCCGTTTCGAAAATCTGGGTGAAGAATATTTGTGCTGTTTGCAACTTTTTTTGTTAAGTCTAAAATCATTTCAAAATGAAAAGTACTTTTTTTTTTTTAATTTTAAGGGGGAGTGTTCTTTGTCCTCACCCAAAGATCCCTTTCTCGTATCTTGTAACCCTGGGGCACGTTAATCTAGTGCCCAAGAGCTTTAAAGTGGAGTAGCAACATGTTGTCATACACAAAGGGTCCCGTGTAATACCACCGGTGTTGTGTAACGTGGATCATGCTTGTATTTCTAAGCCCGGTGCCTGCACCAGTTTATTGAGTTTATGAGTTTACATAAAAGACTTGCCCACTGAACGTTAAGCCCTCAAGGGTGGGAGCCCTGCTTGTGCGTGTTTGTCTGCCTGGTACAAAGTAGGTGAATAATTGATACGTGGTTATTAAATGCAGGCATACATGAAGCAGCGCATGCGCTGCAGCCGCTGCGGCACGAGCTTTCGCCCTGTGTGCGGCGCGTGAAGACCCTCCACGTCCCGGCAGGCGCAGCAACAGCAGGGTAAGTGCTGCTAACGTCATGCACAGCAGGCTGGCTCAAGAAGCTGACGCTGCTGAGGAAGACGTTGCGAGGCGCTTTAACTCCACCGGGGCCATGCTCTCAGTGTTGCTTCCTCGACCTCTACCCTCCCGATCTCCCCCGCCCCCAGCACCCCGCCACCCCTCAGCCTCTTCCGTCTGGGTGTCCAGAGTTGTCACAGCCAGGTGAGGCCCAGAGAGCGAGTCGCCGGGAAACCCTAACGCAACTGCAGGTTTCTCCAGGAGCATGCCCAGTGGTGTCATTCTCCACCCCGAGGCGGGAAAGGGAGTGCTCAAAGAAGCCAGGGCTGTGACCCATGAGAGACGCTGGCTTTTAAAGGTTCAGGTCCAGAGTGGTGCGTGGAACCCAAGTGCTGGATGGCCCTCGGAATAGTCTGCAGCAAAGAATCCTACATCCTGCTTAAACTTTTCACCCTGGGTTTCCCAAATATGTGAGCTTGGAGTGCCTCCATCCCGATTAGTGTTTAAAGATTTAATACCAATCAAAATGCCAAGAAACCTTGAGAGAGACAGTTCTGCTGGTGGCAACATGGGACTCTTGAGTGATACATATTAGAGTTACCCTGTAAGATGATGGGGGGACCCTGTATCTGTCTCCATATAAGACTGTGGCCATTTCATTTTGTATAATTTTTTATCCTAATAAGCATTGGGCATGGAGAAATGATGAAAAACATACATACATACATATGTGTGTGGACACATGCTTGTGTGCATATCCATAGCTAACTATATGTTTCACAGATACTCGTGAGCCAAGTACACATTTGGCATCTTACACTCCTTAGGAAGAGCCACCCGCCTGCCAGTGACAGCCAGCTTTGGGTCGTAGGTCTCCTGGCACAACCCCCTCTGCCCCACGTCCATTACTCCCATCCTACAGCCCACCCTCCTGTGCTGTCCCCACCCTCTGGCGTGCCAGCTGCCTGTGGCAACATCTCTAGGAATTACTCAGGAAGGAATGAAAATCTTCCAGGCCCATAATAGGCACTATCCCGTTTCATCCCTTCAGTGGTCATTGTCCTTCTTATACAGGTAAGGACGCCAAGGCTGACTTAGGTAACGTGTCCAGTGTCACACAGCCAGGGAGTGACAGCTGGAAATCAGACCCAGATCTGCCAGACAGCAAAATCTGGTCTTTTACAGTTCCTTTTCCCCAGGGGAAGCTACAGGAGTCTCTGGGGGAGGAGGTTTTTACAGTAAACGACGCTCCACTTGAGGGGAACTTGGTAGCCCTGCTAAGCAGAAAATGAAATGTGTCTTTCACTTAAGTATATGCACAGCGGTAAGCAAGAGCAAATTCCCGGCACGTGCGATTACGTGGATGAATCTTGGAAGAATTAGGCTGAGTGAAAGCTGGGCATGACACAGTTCAGACTGTGTGGTGCATTTATATTAAGTTCACGAAGAGGCAATAATGACGGAAGTGAGAAGATTGGTTACGTGTGCAGAGGGGAGAAGTGTGGTTGGGGAGGGCCACGGGGGAATTGTAGGAGACCTGGGAATGTCCTCTGCCTTCACCTGTCTGACGGGTACGCACGAGCACACATATAGGGGAAATCACCCATGTTCACTGAAGAATTGTGCACCAAGGTATGCTAGACCAGTGGTCCCCAAACTTTTTGGCACCAGGGACCGGTTCCATGGAAGACAGTTTTTCCACAGATGGGGAGATAGGGTGGGGGGCAGTGGAGCTCTGCAGCCTGGTCCCTAACAGGCCGGGGTAGTGATCTACGGCCGGGGGGTTGGGGACCAAAGTGTTAGGCCACGATGTGAGGTTTTTGCTTTGTTTTAACAAACACATTTTTAGGAAGAAAGCAATACCAACCTTTGGGGCATTCTGTTGAAAATGATTCCTGGTGATAGATTTTCAAGTGTGTCTCCTGTGGTTTTGTCCACAGGGTTAGGGTTATACAGGTGTTTCCTATCTCAGTTTCGACTCCCTTTGTTTCTCCCTTTCAGTCTATGATGGTCAGATCTTCATATGTATGTTTAGCCTCACATTAAACTTTGGGCTACAAAGGCAGGTTCTATGATTTGTTCTAATCATAATAGTCAAAAAGGGGCAACAGCCCAGATGTTCATCGATAAGAGAATAAATAAATGGTGGGCTGGTTTATACAGTGGAATACTGCTAAAAAAAATTAAAGGCACAGATAGGGAAGTGCACAAAATTATGAATGCATCTCACAGACATTGTGTGAAATGAAAGAAGGCTGACACAGATGAGTACCTGCTTCGTGGTGCCATTTATGTGACATTCTAGAATAGGTCAAATCATCTATGGTAGAAAATACCAAAGTAATAGTAATTTCCAAGGGTGGGTTGGGGATTGATTGGGAAGGGGCATGGGGCAGTTTCTGGGGTGATGTTCATGTTCTGCAAATTGATAGGCCTGTGGGTTGCATGTATTTGTCAAAACAGTGTGGCTGCGTGTGGTGGTGCACGCCTATCATCCCAGCACTTTGGGAGACTGAGGCAGGAGGGTCGCTTGAGACCAGGAGTTTGAGACCAGTCTGGGTAACATAGCGAGACCTCATCTCTACATAAAAGGAAACTAGGCGTGGTGGTGTGCCTGTGGTCCCAGCTACCCAGGAGGCTGAGGCAGGAGGATGGCTTGAGCAGGAGTTGGAGGTTACAGTGAGCTGTGGTGACACCACTGCACTCTACCCTGGCCACTGCACTGCACTCTGGTCTCCAGAGCGAGACCCTGTCTCAAAAATACATGCTAATCTGAATAGGCCGTGAAACGTTTGTGTAGAATCATCCCTAGAACACCCACTAAAAGACTGCAAAGAGACACAGACAACTCAATAGATAAAATGGAAACTAAAAAAGTTTAAATAACACAGAAGAAGGCAGGAAAAGGGAAATAGAGGGAAAGGGAAACCAAAGAAAAAATAAATATTAAAATAGCAGACCTAAACCAAACTATATCAATGATGACATTAAATATAACTGCTCTAGGCCAGGGGTTGGCAACCTTTTTTCTGTAAAGAGTCAAATAGCACATATTTCGGGCTTTGAGGGCCCTGTGGTCTCGGTCCCACTGCTCAGCTCTGCCGCTGTGGCATGAAAGCAGCTGCCGACGTACGTAAATGAATGCACACGGCTATGTATCAGCAAAGCTTTGTTATCGACATTGCAGTGTGAGGGATTCCTTTATTTTTCAATTCTTTTTTTTTTTTTTTTTTTTAGACAGAATCTCCCTCTGTTGCCCAGGCTGGAGTGCAGTGGTGTCAGCCTAGCTCACTGCAACCTCATACTCCTGGACTCAAGTGATCCTCCTGCCTCAGCCTCCCACGTAGCTGAGACTACAGGCATGCACCACCATGCCCGGCTAATTTTTTCTATTTTTAGTGGAGATGGGGTCTCACTCTTGCTCAGGCTGGTCTGGAACTCCTGAGGTCAAGCCATCCTCCCACCTTGGCCTTCCAGAGTGCTAGGATTACAGGCGTGAGCCACCGCACCTGGTCAAATCATTTAATTTTAATTTTCATAAAAGTTTGTGTTATCAGAGCTCACAAGCCATAGGAAAACAGGTGGCGGGCCAGATGTGGCCCACCGGTCACAGTGTGCAGCTCTCAATACACCAAATAGAAGACAAAGGATGCCCGAGTGAATTTGTAAAGTGAACTAAACCAATGCTGTCCAAGAGAAATTCACTTTGCCATATGGTGATGTATGTAGGTTCAAAGTGAAAGGATGGGAAAAGAAGTGACAGAGATCCGTGCTTGTGAGTGTGACCCCGCTGGGCGCTTGACTTTCTCAGCTTCTGCTTGTCCTCTCGCCCCTTCCGTTTCTCTGCTGAGGAAGGTTCCTGTCACTTCTAACCCTGGGAAAGTATAGCTGTGGCCGACACAGAGTGGCTCCCTGGCGGTCTACAGGACACGGGCGTGTCTCTTCAGCTCCAAGCACCCTGGGGCCTGTCCTCACCCTCCTGGTGTCGCTGTCTCTCTGTGCTGACAGCACTAGGGGTGGAGCACGAGAGGGAACAGGCTGCTGGGCTCTAACATTCCCATCTAAGAAAGAAATAATCCAAACACGGGGAAAAGGGAAAAAGTGGCTATTTTTGCTCTCCATGTGAAAATCTTCTGTTTTTTGACAGAACTGTGAATCACCCAACACTTGGGGCCGAGCGGGAGCGAGAGTTGATGACATAGACGTTCCCCTGTCTCCATTGTCACTATAACTCCCCAGATGTAGCTGACGGCCCCAGATCGAGTCCTTAGGATTCAGGCCCTTTGTTCAGATTGACCCTCCTGCCTTCTGCCGGGGGGAGAAGACTGGCAGTGTGGGGACTGGGAGGGGTGAAGGAAGGGAGGGGCGTGGCACGCAGACCCCCAGGCCCTGTGCCCGGCAGCCCCTCCACCCCAGCACCTGCTGCCTCTGAAGAGCCCGCTGCCTGCGGGTCCGCACCTCGGCTTCTGGTCTGCAGGGCGGGCTTCGCTGCCACCTCTCCAGCCACCAGGGCTCCGCTAGGTCAGCGGCCCGCGCTCTGACGCCCAACGCCTCCTGGCCGCCTTTCCCATCACTTTAGCGGGCCTTGGGTGGGGAAGGTGGAGGTAAACTCGTGTGTCCGTGGTGGTTTTCTATTTTAAAAGATAACCAATCATCAATACGGAAAAGCAGATAAACACGTTCTAGGACAACAAAAACCAAATAAAGTCGTTTATGAGTCCACAGCCACACACAGGCAATGTGCTAGTTTCCCGTTGCTGCTCTGACAAACGACCGCACGCTTGTGGTTTAAAATGGCATGGTTTATTCTGTCACTGCTCTCAAGGTCAGAAGTCTGAGACCCGCCACACCGGGCTAAAGGCAAGGCGTCGGCAGGGTGGCGCCCCCTTCTGGAGGCTCTGAGGAACAGTTGGTGCCTTGCCACTCCTGGTGCCAGGGCCGGTCCTGCATCTGCAAGGCCGGCAGTTTAGCGTCCTCTAACCTCTCTCTGACTCTGCTTCCGTCATCTCATTGCCTCCACCAAGCTGCCTCCCTTGCACTTAAATCTTTGTACACATTTCTGCTCATTTGCTTGGGATAAATTCCTTATCGTGGAAAACACTTTAAGCAAAAGATTGCAGTGGAATTTTGGCTTCTATATAACATTTAGTCCTCAGTGCTGGCTAGCTGACATCATTTGCCTTTTTGGCAGCCTCATTTCTTCCAGGAGCTCCTTTTGAAGCTATCCCCAATCTTAGCAAGCCCATTTCTCACAAATTAGGAATCACCTTACACATCCTACTTGTCTTACCCACGTGTACCACGTCCTGACAAGCCTCTAATCTGAGACTCAACTAGAAGGAGGCCGCTTGCCATGAATTACAGTGTCTCTCCTAATGTGTTGCTTGTCAGTGGCTTTGACAACCAAAGAGGTGGTGCCACTTCTACTAAACACCTGCACTTAGATTTTGCTGTTGCTTTAAAAAATGTCATCGCCTCCAGGTGGTATTGGGAGATACCATTTCAGGGGGAGCAGAGAGGACCTGATTAGGAGCCAGGGCTAACTCAGATGCATCTTGCAAGTGGACCCTGAAGGTCCGTTAGTAAACACGCCCCACCCTTAAAGGCTAAACATGATGAAGAAAGGAAAGCAGGACCGTGCGGTGGCCACAAGAGAGTGGGCGCTGCCATGGCCTTTGTGACCCAGCCACAGGGAATCTAGAAGGTGAGGGCACTAGGCAACGGAAGGGGGCGCGGAGTGCAAGGCCGAGGGAAGGGCCTGGGAGAAGGGCCACAGTGTGGCCCAGGTCTCAGGCAGCCTAGACAGGCTGCGGGGACGCAGAGCCAGGCAGCGCTTCCGAGGAGCCACGTCCACGCCAGCCCCGCGGGCCCAGGCTCCCCACTTGACGAGTCACTTGGACACCCTATCACAGGTCAGTAGAGGCTCAGCCCATCTTTTGTATATTTTTTTATGGTGTGGTAAAATGCAGGTAACATACATCACACCTATTTTTAGGTGTATATTTTATAGTGTTAAGTACATTCTCCTTGTTGTGCAACCAGCCTCCAGAACGCTTGTCGTCTCACAAAACGGGACGCTACCCAGCCAACAGCAGCCCCCCACTCCCTGCAGCCGCCAGTCTACTTTCTGACTCCACGAATCTGACTCCCCTGGGTACCTCATATGAGTGGAATTATACAGTGTTTGTCCCTTTGTCACTGGCTTACGTCAGGAAACAATGTCCTCAAGGTTCATTATGTTGCAGCATGTGTCAGATTTTCCTTCCTTTTTAAGGCTGAATAATATCCCATTGTATGGCTAGAGCACATTGCGTTTATCAGTTCATCCGCCTATGGCCATTGGGGTCAGCGTCCACCCTTTGGCCGTTGTGAATGATGGTGCTGTGAATATCTCTTTGAGTCCCCGCTGTCGCTTCTTGTGGGTGTATACCCAGACGTTGAGTTGCCGGATCAGGTGGTAGTTTTATTTTTAGTTTTTTGGGGAACTGCCGTATTGTTTTCCATATCGGCTGCACCAGTTTGCGTTCCCACCAGCAATGTATAGGGGTTCCAGTGTCCCCACATCCTCACCAACACTCGTTACTTTCTGGGTTGTTTGTTAAATAGTAGCCACCCTAATGGCTTTGAGGTTATACATTTAAGATATCATTTAGTTTCCTGACTGCATTCATTGCCCAGTCTCTGACAGCTTTTTGTTCTAGTCTGTTCCCTGCTGCAGTGGGGTGCGCCCCTCAATCCAACAGAGGCCGCCTGGGCTGATGGTCTTCCCATCCCCCACCTCTCAGAATCTCTTTGCTCTGCCTCAGTGGCTTGTCCGCCTAGTTGCACGTGGGCACCAGCGAGGGAGCTGTTGTAGTATCTGTGCCGCGTGTGACTCAGTGGTTTGGGAAAGGTGCCCAGTGTGCGGGAGTCCGGAAGCCGTACCCTAGCCTTCGCCTCCTCCCTCAGCTCAGAGGACGGCGGGCCCTTCCTTTCCCGGATGACTCCTACCTCAGGCCTTCATCGAACCTGCTCCCACCTCACCCACAAATGCTGTGGTAAGAGGATGGAGTCTGTGGTCGGCTATCTGGCTCCACCACCGGCTTCCTGTGTGACTTGAGACAAGTTACTTAACCTCTCTGTCCTTAGTCCTTTCAACTCTAAGATGGGGATAAGAGTACTGCCCACTTGGAAGGGTTGTTTGGGGCATTAAATGGTGTAGATGAACATGAAGCCCATAGAAGAGTGGGTCTCAAAGTGTGATCTGGAGGCCCCAAATGTCTGCAAGACTCTTTTGGAGTGTGCAGTGTGTGGGTGGGGTCCGCAAGGTCAAAATTATTTTCACAATACTACGTTTTGTGCCTTTTTCACCCTCCTCCTCTCATGAGTGTACAATGGAGCTTTCTAGAGGCTCCTTGTCATTTGATGTCAAAAGATTGAATGCAGAAGTAGCTGTGACTCCTGGTACCTTCTACTGAGCCCAGCATAAAAGCGATTTGCAGAATACTAAACGCAGTGCACTTCTCGGTAGGGGGGAAGGGAATTTTCCTACCCCCACCCGAAGTTTTGATAATTTGAGTCTATAAAACACACAATAGATTAAGAGGAGAAAAAGCATGCAAATGTGTTAACGTGCACATGTGCACGGGAGCCACACAAAATACGAGACTGTAAGAAGGGCCAGACGACTGAAGTGTTTATACCACACAGAACGGGGAGGGGCGTGGGGCTCCTTGAGGGGAGGAGGTACCAGGTCACGGAAGGGAGAGGGGAGGAGACACGTGGCTGCCTTGCTGTGCACATGAAGTCTCTCAGGTGACAGTGCAGAGAGAATGGACAGTAGCCTGGAGACAGTTTCTCTGTCAGAACTCCCTTTGCTGAGCGTTAGTCTTGCCTACGTCCTGACAGCGCAGATGAGGGTGTCCCGGAGAAGCCTGTTTGCCTGTGCTGCTGACTTCACTAATGCAGCGCCCCCTCCAGATGCAGACCGTCCCACACCAGGGCAGCTGCTCAGAGCTGTCCCTACGCCTGCACTTCTCTGAAGGAGTAAACAGCTTCTCTGCAGCCCCCAAGCCCAGCCCCACTTCCCAGAGGTGACCACTGTTACCCATTTCCTGCACCCAGAAACTCTATCATGAGCATCATATATATATATATACACACACACACACACATATATCTGTATCTTGTATATTTTACATAAATATGTATTATATATTTTCCTTAACTTTCACAGAAATGGGACCACTTCTATACAAGCTCTTCTGCAACTGAGGTTTTTACTTAGAAAAGTATTTTGAACAGCTTTCTTTGCAAGGACATCTCCCCCACTTTCTCTCTCATTCTGTCTCTGTCTCTGTGTGCATGTCTCTCTCTCTCTCTCATTCTCATCTCTGCCTCACTAACGGAAACCAGGCATGCGAATGGTACGCACATTGTGCCCAAAGACATACTGTGAGCAGGGCATTGCCCTCCCCTCCCAGACCCCACACCCACTTGCGGGGACTGCCTGTGGTGGTTCAGGTGCTGTCCTTCCAGAATGTTGCATGGAAAGAAGCCACGTATGTCCTTACATATTTACACAAAGGAGACGATAAAATGCACGTCGCTCTGCAACGTTTACCTGTGATGGATCTTTCTTCCTCAGTGCGTGCACACGCCCCTCTCAACGCACGTCTGAGTGTGTGCATAGAGGGGCGTGTGTGTATACAGGGGTCTGTGTGTGTGTGTATAGGGGAGTGTGTATATAGGTGATGTGTGTGTATATGGCGTGTGTGTGTGTATGGGGTGTGTGTGTGTGTATAGGGGTGTGGGTATAGGGGTGTGTGTATATGGTGGGGTGTGTATGGGGTGTGTGTGTGAATAGGGTGTGTGTGTGTATGGGGTGTGTGTGTGTAGGGGTCTGTCTGTGTGTGTGTGTATATTGGAGTGTGTGTGTGTATGGGGTGTGTGTCTGTGGGGTATGTGTACAGGGGTCTGTCTGTGTGTATGTGTGTATACGGGGTGTGTGTGTGTATGGGGTGTGTGTGTATGTGGGGTGTGTGTATAGGGGTCTGTGTGTGTGTGGGTGTGTGTGTGTATACGGGGGTGTGAGTGTATGGGGTGTGTGCATGGGGGTGTGTGTGCATGTGGGGTGTCTGTATAGGGGTCTGTCTGTTTGTGCATGTGTATACGGTGTGTGTGTGTGTGTGTGTGTGTGTGTCCTTGTCTCAGATCTGGAGCAGCACAGCAGCCCGGCTGCGGCTGGCCTGTCTCATTGCCGCCCCTGCGGGGCGGGGACCTGGGAAAGCAGAGCCTGCTAATCTCATTTGTGCACAGATCTCTTTAACATCTAGTGAAGCCTACACACCCCTTCCCAGAAGAGATATTTTCAAATGCAAAAAACAAAATGCCCAGGATTACATTTGTTTTGAAATACAGTTATCCAAACAAAAATTGTTAACATCTGTGGCCCCATCCTTTATGGCACCCCTTTCTCTGCAGCCTCATCTTCCCGCTCCTTCTGGTCCCGCGTCCTGGGGGTGTCATCACAACTGCTCCCCCTTTCAAACTGCCTTAACTCCCTCACGACTCCTCCCTGCTGCTGGGAAAACCACCTCACTGAGTATGCTGTTCCCGGAAGGAAGTGCTTATTCTGTTGGGTTTTCCCGCAAGAGGACTGGGGCTTGGGTGCATGCTCTTTTGCAGAATGTGCCGACTCGAGTTGAGGACAAGGCGACTTCCCTACTGTGGCTTTGCTGGCACCACTAGATCTCTTACCCCAAGAGACAGAGTCAGTGTTCCCCATCCCTGGGACTCCAGAGGGAGCCAGGACTGTAACTCATTAATGAATCTCCATTCCCTTCACAACATGGTTCTCATGAACGCACCATATCACAGACTGCTGGGCTCCGTTGCCCAACGTCCCTGGCCTGCAGAGTGAGCCATCGTCCACATCGGTGCCAGCTGAGGCGGCGTGCCATCTGTAACACACGCTTGAATTTCCCTCTTCAACAAGGAGTCCTGTGACCTTGCACGTTCCAGTGGCCAACCTCCGGCGAGTATTCCCAAAGTTATCCCCCACAAACCGCATACATTCCATTAAACTCACTCGCCCTACTCTCAGGTTCCTGCCTGGGTGCCAGCAAAACTGTCCCTTCAAAATAATTTGTCCAGGATTATCTGGCCAAACTAAATAAATCCTATAAATTTGGCACATGCAGGGAATGTTCTGGCCATTAGAATAGGACTTCTGATATCAGCCTGGATATGGAATGTGACCTTGGCATTCAATTCAATGCAGGCACCTGTCAGTGGCCTTCTCTGTTCCCATTTCTCTTTTTAATAAATTTTCTTTCCTCCCTCCCTCCCTCCCTCCGTCCCTCCCTTCCTTCCTTCCCTCCGTTCCTCTCTTCCTTCCTTCGATGGGGTCTCTGTTGCCCAGGCTGAACTTGAGCTCCTGGGCTCAAGCAACCCTCCTGCCTTAGCCTCCTGAGTAGCTGGGACTACAGGTACGCACCATCCCATTTCTAACACTTGGACTCTTCCTTTAGGTTTAGTTAGGACAATTTTCCCTCAAAGAACTTCTCCTTTCCCCATGTGGCTTCATCTCTCCATCTTCTGCTCTCCTGTAGTATGTGTTTGTACCTGACTCACATGCCTGTTTCTCCAGTCTTCATTTGTCACTTTAAAATCTGTCTCTCCTTCCAAAGTGGATCTTCCTTGAGGAGAAGCACGTGAGCTCTGCTGTTCCCTTCCAGGACCCAGGGGAGTGTTTCGCACATAGTAGATGCTCCAAAAATGTCTTCCCTCTGTACAGCTCTTCTCCTCTTCCTATAAGGACACAAGTCACCTTGCATCAGAGCCCACCTCAATGACCTCTTTTTAAGTTGATTACCTCTTTAAAGACCCAATTTCCAAGTAAGGTCTCATGAGATATGTAGACAGGAAGGAGAGGACAGTGATGGCAAGAGACTCGCTGCACTCTGGATGTCTGCTGCCCTCAAAGAAGTAGGCAGGAAGAGGAAAGCAACTGTGCGTTACCGGGAAGGAGGCAAGGAGCTGGAGTCGGGAAGCAATCCTCTAGACCAGAGGACTTCAAGAGCCGTCACCACACACAGGGATCCCCTGCGTTCCCTCACTGACTCACCCACACGCACCTCCTCTGCGCCAAGCAATGTAGTAAGGGCCACGGCACAGCAGCGCACGAAACGGGTAAGGCAAGGAAGATGCTGGGTAAGGCAAGGCAAGCCACCAGATGTTGAGAAAGTAAGTAGACAGGGAGTGAGCAGCGATGGCATGTGAAGTGCCATTTCTGGGAGATTGTGAGGAAGGGCCCCAGTGGGAGGAAGATACTTCAGTAGAGGCTGAAAGAGGCAAGGAGAGGAAGAGAGCTGGAGAGTTTGGTCTGGATGTATTAAATCTGCAATACCTAGTAGATGGCCACGTGGAGATGTCAGGTGGGCAGTCGGGTATACAAGTCTGGGGTAGAGGCCAGAACCCCAAGAAGCTTACAGAAACAGACAGACCATGCCCCAAATGCCAATCTGCCTGGCAGTTAATTTTTTTCAATGTGCATTGGTTGAACTAAGGCATTTGGTTGATGTGCCAACTGGAATCCCAAAAAACTAACAAGAGTCAACCCTTCTGAACAGTTTGGTTCTCAGTGTGGTGATAAAATTCAGTTTAGTCCTACTGTTCTCAATAGAAGGAACTGGGACACTTTGAAGAAATGGTTGATTCCAGGTCTAGGGCAGAAAAAATAGAAAAATGGGCCTTGTGGTACCAGAAGGTAAGGAGTGCTCAGAAAAGAATGTAGCCATGTTGAAAGAATACCAGAGCCAGGCTGTGGGTGGTGGCTCAGTTTGGGAGGCCAAGATAAGAGGATTGACTGCTTGAGGCCAGGAGTTCAAGATCAGCCTGAGCAAGAGTGAGACCCCATCCCTACAAAAAATACAAAAATTGGCTAAGTGTGATGGCACACACTTATAGTCCCAGCTACTCAGGAGGCTGAGGCAGGAGGATGGCTTGAGCCCAGGAATTTCAGGTTGCAGTGAGCTATGATCACACCACTGCACTCTAGCCAGGATGACAGAGCGAGGCTCTGTTTCAAAAAAAAAAGTAGAGAAAGAAAGAAAGAATATCAGAGCCAATGTGAAGAAGCTCCCAACATCCTAAGCTGAAACAATTCAAGACACAAAATAGGTAACAGTAGTATTGAATTTTATCCAGAGAACAAAATAAATAGCCACGCTGATCTAAATACTTGAATAAATAAGTAAATGGGGGAGAAGTGACAACTCTTCCTTACAAAGAAATTCCAACCAATAACTATAGAAGAAAAAGGAGACACAAAATCACAATTAGAATACCACAGTAAGAGTTGTTGCAGGCAAGCTCTGCTGATGAATGCTAAAATCAGTGGGCAAAAGATGGAGGACAAAGGATTTGTATAGTCTGGAAGTAATTCCCCCATAATGTGTATGAAATACAAGAGAATGATCAAGTACAAAGAAAGATAACTTTACTCTGGAGAAATCAGCAGGTATCCCCTTAACCAAGCGATCGAGGTCAACATCACCAGTAATCAGACACACAGACTTCATGAGCCCCTTGATATGATGCCCTGGGAAGGACACGGCATCATTTCATACTAGCATCTTCATACCAAAATTCATAACCTCTTTTCAATCATGAAAAAACATCTGGCAAATCGAAATTGATGGACGTTTTACAAAATATGTGGCTAGTATTCTTTATAAGTGTCAAGGTGATGAAAGACAATGAAATACTGAGGAACCGTCACAGATTGTAGGAGACTAAGGAGATACGACAACTGATAACAATGTGGGGGCCGGGTGAGGTGGCTCATGCCTCTAATCCCAGCACTCTGGGAAGCCAAGGCGGGAGGATCGCTTGAGGTCAGGAGTTCAAGACCAGCTTGAGCAAGAAGGAGACCCTGTCTCTACTGAAAATAGAAAAAAATACCTGGGAGGGGTGGCACACGCCTGTAGTCCCAGCTACTCAGGAGGCTGAGGCAGGAGGATTGCTTGAGCCCATGAGTTTGAGGTTGCAGTGAGCTATGAGCACACCACTGCACTCTAGCCTGGGCCACAGAGCAAAAACTACAATGTGAGATCCTGGATTGGTTTCTTGACCAGAAAAAGGAAGGGTATTAATGGGAAAAATGGTGAAATTCAAATAAGAGCTATAATTTAGTTAATAGTATTGTATTAATGTTAACTTCTAGGTTTTGATAATAGTACCATGGTTATGTAAGATCTTAACATTAGGAGTAGCTGGATGAAGGGTATAGAAGAATTCTCAGTATTATTTTGCAATTTTTTGTAAGTTTAAAATTACTCTTTTAAAAAAAAAAGTTAAAAATCAAGATTAGTCCCGCCTTTCCAATGAAAATTCTAGGTTGAGATGTTAAAACCTTGCAAGTGGCTGGCCTACCCAAATCAACCTCAATGGCATGAGAGCAGATAGGATGTAGCTGGAAATAGAACCTTTGGACTGCTGGGTTTACGGCCCCCTGGAATATAAGGCTTTGGACTATGAGGACTCCTCAGCTGGGTCAGTCAGTCCACAAACGTCCATATTGGCCTTGGTTTCTCACCTGGTGCGTTGTTGATCTGGCTTGGGGTGACAGTGATTGGGAGTGGAGTATCTCAAAGGCAAGCTGCAGAGGTACCAACAAGGATGACAGAGACCAGAAGGAAGCTTTAACTTGAGGAGGGGAAGAGGCAGAGATGAGCAATTGCACGGCGTTCAAGAAAGCCAGAACTGGGGCCAATTCTGTCTCTGGGCCTGCCACCATACCTAGCTGAAAATGAGTATTTTACCACCCAGAGATGACAGTCTGAAGTACTGCCTTCCAAACTTTTATGCGTATGTACCTAGGTTTCTTTTAAAAACAAAACTGTGGTCAATTATACACACACATACACTTCAGAACATACATAACAACATACATATTTATACATTCTTTTGCATGTTTCCCCTCTGAACATACAGTGAGGATGTCCTATCATTACAATGGTTTTGAAGAATTCACTGTAAACGGTTGAAAACTATGTTCTGTCACGTGGAATTAGGAAATTTACTTAAGCATCCATACTGATCCACATATTACTGGTCTCCGGATTTCTCTTACCCCTACTATCAATAACACGCTTGTGATCATCATTGCCCAGGAGCTTTGATCACACTGTCTGATTTGTCTCCTAGAATTGATTCCAAGAAGTGGGAGATTGGGTTGGAAGACACCCATGTTTTTATTGCTCTTGATAGATAGTCACTAACAAGTACATTTCTCTGTTTGTATCTCTGTATGTGCCACCCTTTTTTCCAATTAAAAAAGTGATAGTCTTAAACCTTAAAACAGAAAAAGAAAAGAAAAATCATTAGTAATCCCAGTATTCAGATGCATCTTGTTTTGTATCTTCTCAGCATATGTTATTAGCAAAAATCAGGTCATATTACTGTATAGACTTATGGTTTTGTTACCTGCATTTTAGCTTCAGGAAGTGAATTATTACATATCTTAAACTAAGTAGTGGCTACATGGGTGTTTGCTCCGTCATAATTCATTGAGCTGCTCACTTAGACGTTGTATGCTTTTCTATATGTATGTGATTCTTCACAATACAAATAGCTTTAAAAAGTTATAATCCCTCAAACCCAGTTAAAAATGTCTCTTAGTAATTTACCATACAGCCTTTCCAATTCAAGTCATATCAATGATGTATTGTGCACACTATTTTGTAACATGCTGTTTATACTTGATATATTGTGAACATCTTCCTTTTGGTCACACATAATGTTAATTAGAATGGTTATTATCAAAAAGACTAAAAATAACAAATGTTGGAGAAGAAACTGGAACCTTCATACACTGCTGATGGCCATGCAAAATGGTGTAGCCACTGGGGAAACAGTTTAGCAATTTCTAAGAAGTTAAATACACACTTACCATGTGAAGCACCAACTCCACACCTAGGTATTCCACAAGATAAACAAGAACATATATCCATACAAAGTTTTACATACAAATGTTCATTGCAGCATTATTCGTAATAACAAAACCATGGAATCAACCAAAATGTCAAAAAACTGATGAATGGATAAACAAACCGTGGTATATCTATCTGTACAGTGGAATACAATTCAGCAATGAAATGGGACAAACTTCTCATACATGCTATAACATGCGTGAACCTTGAAAACATGCCAAGTAAAAAGAGCCAACCACAAAATATTACATACTGTATGATTCCACACATATTTTTAATGTTGGCATATAGCTCCATTGCATGAATATAGCATAAATTATCTAACCGAGCCCTACTGTTGGACTTGATGTTGTTTCCCATTTTTCAATATTAGAAACAGTGCTGTGATGACCATCTTTGTGGCTAACTATTTCTGGCCAGTCTTAATCATATCCTTGGGCCAATACCCAGAAGCGAAACAGCCCGTCTGAAGGTCTGTGCATTTTAAGGCTTTCGGTAAGTATTGCCAAATGGCCCTGCTGAAGGTTTTCGCAAGGGTGTACTCCTGCCAGCACAGCGGCAGGGTCAACTGTCTCCTTTCTCAAATATAGGACTTCCCTGCTGCTACTGCTCACCCCTGGGGGTGCTGTCCCAGACCCAAGGGTCCCAACCTCACCATGTCCTGTGTTGTTTGCAGTTCCCCTGAGCACGCTGCCACCATGCCCTTGACCATCAGTAGTGCCAATCGCCAAGTAGCAAGTTTCGCTATTGCCACCATAGGATTCATCCTGTCCTCAGCTTCCATGGGCCTCGTGGAGTGGCGAGTGTGGCACATGGACGACCCCTCGTTCTTCCCCACTGGCCATGCCTGCGTGGGAATGTGGAGGGTCTGCATCTACCGCCATCACACCAACATCAGCACAGCCAAATTTTGTCATCAGTACACCTACTATGACGACTTTCTCCCTCTCGATATTCGTATTGCTCAACACCTCCTGCTGCTTGCCAGCATACTAGGGCTTGTAGGGAAAGGCTACAGCATCCATGGACTTTGGAACGTGCACATGGGAATTCTTCAGAAGTGTAAACTCTGCCGTTCATTCGTTATTTCTGGGCTTCTGAACATGGTTGCTGGACTCTGTATCCTCAGTGCTGTGCTCTGGAATTACTACTCTATCACAGCTTTACAGGGGATTGCCTTCCCGCCATCTTTCCAACTGCCCTTCAAGCCAGATAGGCAGGAAACCGGGAGTGCCGCTGTCGTGGCAAGTCTAGGTGCCGTCCTGAAGGTGTTAAGTGGGTTTTTTCTCTCTTACCGATTTTCCCGGGGCATCCCAGTGCATCCCGAGACAAGAGAAACATGAATTTCCTGGTTGTGTGGGCTTTGCAAATCCACGATTCCCAGGAGTTTATGGCAAGTATTACCAGGATGATCTAGCAAATATTTCCAAGGACTCAAGACCATGGCAAAGGTAGTTTGGGATGGAAGGTAGCCAACTGTTTCATTCTGTTACCTTGTGTGTCTGAATGTGGTTCATTGATTGGTTACTTGAACTTTCATTAAAAATGTATCTTGCCCACCTGCCCATTGGTCTTATTGGATGGGGACTTTAACTATTTTTGGCTAAAGTAAATAATCAATACTATAAACCTAGTGCATGGGAATAAGAGTTTCTGAGTGCATTTACCTCTCACATCTCTTAAACTTTTGCTAAAAATGATAATGGACTTAACTTCCTATGTCATGGTAATAACATCTCCCTACCATATAAAGTTTTCCAAAATGTGCAAAAGTAGAGAACAGGGTATAAGGAATCTCCACACCCATTACCACACTCAACCATTATCAAGATTTTGCCATTTCAGCTCTCTCCCTTCTTTTCCCTTTTTAATCTATTTTTCTAGGTATTTTAAAGCAAACGCCAGACACCGTGTCCCTTCCTCCCCATGTACTTCAATATCACTCTCTAAAGGGTAATACTGTCTTATTGAAGGCCAATTGGTATACAGAACACTTAAATACAACTTTCAGATTAGAAGGACAAGACGTCACTATTTAGCGCTCTCTCCGGCATGGCTCGTGAATCTGTTTATTTTTTTCTCTTTGTTGCTCCTGGCTCGACTTCATGCCCCTCCGCCTTGTCTTCAGTCTGCCAAAATGAAGGGCTCTATTTTCTATCTCATCGGCTTCATTTTTAGTTATTTGACCTGGACTTTAGGAATAGTCCTCGTGAACAGCACATCCTGGCTTGTGTGGGCATTTGACAGCCAGACTGTTCCTATGGTGTTCCTTGGACTTTGGGATGCTTTGCATTACCAAAAAGTTAACATCTCTAATATAACAGTGGATTTGCCCAGACACAGCAGTTTCAACAAAAGCTGGGTCATTTCAGATGAAATTGAGTATGGGCAGGACCTGATAGTGTTGGCAAATTAGATGAAGACAATAGTCCTGATTTTCAGTTCAGTGGCCACTTTAGCCAGCTGGAACGAAGCCAGATACCCGGATGGCCTCTGATGGCGCTACCGCGTCTCTGCAGTTTTGCTTTTCTTCAGCTCTTGCTGCACTGCAGGTATAGTGAGCTGGAATTCCGCTGTGGATTTTTATGGCCAAACCACTCTTGACTTCCCACTTAGCTTTCCTGTTAAAAAAGAAATGCTGACAAAGAAACAATTCCCCTATGTGTTTCCAATGGGAATCTCAACTGGGCCTTTTCGTTAATCAGTGCCGGCATATTTGATAAAACGGTGCAATAGAGTGAATCCCAGGGCTGTCGCCAGCTCTTCAGAAGAACAGGGCTAAACTGAGGGCTTTTACTTTTTGGAAAGGTTGCCAATAGTTTTCTTGAAGAAATTTCCTATATGCACATAACATCGTTGTAATCATCTACTCAGATAAAATTAAATATCCTTACTGGATTCTTCAGGGTGTGTCTGAAGCTTCTATTCTCCTCTTCTTCTCCATTCTGTTCATGTATTCATTTTGTTGAAGCTTTTCACTTTTTGAAGTCTGAGAGCAAACATCTTCTGTAATACACTTCCAAAAAATGAAAGGCGTGGAAAAGTACTGGCGTAAGGCAAGCAGGCACCAGTGAACACAACCAACTCCAAGCTGAGTGAGAGTTTATCAATAAGCTCACATACACACAGAGAAAAATGACCACGTTTAGAGCTCAGAGATCTTGAAGTCATTATAACTGGTTAGGCAAGAGCAGGATTTCTGAATCTGGGCCCCGCTGCCATTTTGGGCTGGGTTCTTTTGGGGGTGGGGAGGCTGTGCAGTAAATTGTAGGATGTTGGGCAGCATCTGTGGCTTCTGCCCAGTACATGCCAGGAGCAGTTCCCTTTCCCTCCAGTTGTGACAACCAAAATGTCCAGACATTTTCACATGTCCTCTGAGGGGCAAAACTGTCCCCATTGAGAACCACTATGCTAGTACATGTAGCTAATGATGACGCCACTGCACTCCAGCCTGGGTGACAGAGTGACACCTTGTTAAAAAAGAAAAAAAGAATGAGGACAAACTAAAGGCAATTTCAGATGAAGAACTTAGGAAAAAAGACACTGTGGGAAGAAAAGTAATTGGACCCAGAATGGAGTTTGACCCAGAAGCAATGATGAACAAAGAAACTGGTAAATGTGTGAGTAAATCTAAACCAGCACTGATTATAATTTTTAAATGTCTGTACTATGGGTTTGCATATAATATGTAAAGCAGGAGAGGGATAATTAGGGTTAAAGCTTTTTGATGTCTGTGCTTATTCTGGGTCATTGATTAACTTTACATTTTAAGTGAGTACATATGCTAAAAATTTAAGGGTGACCACTAAACAATCAGAATGAGAATGAAAAGAAATTAAAGGTGGGAGGACTGACAAGAAAGAAACAAAACTGGTATTTCTTTAGGGCAATGTGATTGTCTATGTAGAAAACCCAGGAGAAGACAACACCATCATGATTCCTTTTGTAGGAATTTTCTAGAATAGGCAGCACTGCAGAGACAGAAACAGAGCAGGGATTGCCTGGTGCTAGGAGGGGGAGTGGGGAAGACTGCAAATGGGCATGACGGAGCATTTTGGGGTGACGGGTATGTTCTAAAACTGGATTGTGGTCACAGTCCCACAATTATATAATTTACTAAAACTCTTCAAACCATACAGTCTAAATGATTAAATTTTATAATATATAAATTATACCTCAATAAAGATGTTTAAAAATAAAACCCTATATATTCCTATACAACAGTGACAACTTTTAAAAAAAATGTGACTTAAAAAAATTGCCACTGGCCGGTGGCTCACGCCTGTAATCCTAGCACTCTGGGAGACCGAGGTGGGAGGATCGCTTGAACTCAGGAGTTCAAGAGCAGCCTGAGCAAGAGTGAGAACCGTCTCTACTAAAAATAGAAAAATTAGCCGGGCCTGGTGGTGCGAGCCTGTAGTCCCAGCTACTTCGGAGGCTGAGGCAGGAGGATCGCTTGAGCCCAGGAGTTTGAGCTTGCAGTAAGCTGAGATGATGCCACTACACTCTACCCACGGCGACAGAGTGAGAGTCTGTCTCAAAAAAATAAAATAAAATAAAATAAATAAAAATTTTAAAAAGCCATTTACAATGAGAAAACCATTAATGGTCCAAGGAATAAATCTAAAAAAATTATGTGCAAGACTCCCATGGGGAAAGAAAGAATCCATTTAAAGTCACGGAAGTCAAATTAATCAATAGAGACGTAGACTACGTTTATGGATCAGATGACCCAATGCTGTAAATTTGGCAATTCTCCATCTGCTACAGTTCCAACTGAAACCCCACAAGAGTTTTATGTTCATTTGGGGACCATTAGTTTCTGTGACAAAAAGTAAACAGCAGTGACAACACTATAAGTCTCTTTCCTACTCATGTTATATCCGAAATGAGTGTTCCTCCTAGCTGTGACTCACGATCTTTCCATCTTGTACCACGTGTCCTCCACAGGTGGGTCGCAAGGACTCTGGGCTAATCTGCATCTACCCGGAAGTAAAAGGAGTTTGGAGGATCACTTAGGGAGATTTTATGGGCTGGCCCGGAAGTAGAGTGCAGTATTTCTGCTCACACAATAGTGACGGATACCAGCCATATGGCTGGGAAATTCAGTCCAGCTATGCGTCCAGGAGGAAGGAAAAATGGAATATGGTGAACACATGGTAGTGTCCACTACAGTATTTCATGAAGCCTGCTGAGCTGATCTTAACTCACTTGGAAGCATGAAGTAGTGCCAGTAGACAAGCCAGTTTGAGGTAAAAAATGAGAGGGGTTTTATTATCAGATCAGACTTTCTATAAAGCTACCATTATTCAAATAGTGTGTGTCAGTATCAGGATATACAAAGAGGCCAGTGGAATAGAACAGAGCGCCTAGAAATAGACCTCGCAGTCCATGATAGCTCGGCATATGACCAACGTGGCACTAAATTGTGGAGAAAGAACAGGACATTTGAATCGCTGGTGCTGAGACAATTAGTTGTCTATAAACGAAGAGAGAAAATTAGTTCCATACCTTAAACCATGGAAAAGAATAAAATTGCCTTCCTTATGATCCTTTTAGAATGAAATACATAAGACTATCTCTACAACATCTTGGTAAAGAAGATTTTCTTAAACAAGACACACGTGGCCAGGTGCAGTAGCTCATGCCTGTAATCCCAGTATTTGGGAGCCAAGGCAGGCGGATCACTTGAGGCCAGGAGTTTGAGACCAGCCTGGGTGACATAGCGAGACTGACATCTCTACAGAAAATAAAAAATTATCCAGGTGTGGTGGCACGCACCTATAGTCCCAGCTACTTGGGAGGCTGAGGGAGGAGGATCGCTTGAGCCCGGGAGTTTCAGTTTGCAGTGAGCTATAATGCCGCCATTGCACTCTAGCCTGGGCAACAGAGCAAGACCCTGTCTCAAAAACAAACAAACAAACAAACAAAAACAAAACAAACAAACAAAAAAACCACACACACAAACACACACTCACAAACCATAAGGGAAAAATGGACACATTTGACTATACTGATTGCCCCTACAGAAGGTTAGTATCCAGAATATAAAAACATTTACAAATCAATAAGAAAAGAACAAAATTCAACAGGAAAATGGGCACCAAAGAAGTGTAAGAGTAAGTAACTCACAGAGATGAAATCTGAATGGCTAAATATGTGAAAAGAAGCTAAATATCTCACATCAAAGAAACATACATAAAACAATAATGAGTTGAAATTTCACACACATGAGATTGCAAAATGAATGCCCTGGTTCCCTAACTTATGCAGACATTGGAGTCACGGGAGGAGCTCTAAATACTGATGTCTGTGCCCCATCTTAGTGCCATTTTGTCTTGGCTGTCTTTCTCAACCTCAGCACTATTGACGTTTGGGCTGGATGTTCTTGGTGGGGACTGTCCTGTGCACTGTAGGATGGTTAGTGTCCTTCATGGTCTCTATCCACTAGATGCCCCTCACACCTCTCCACCCCCAATTGTCTCATAATTTAAAACTCACAGGCCAGGCACAGTGGCTCACATTTGTAATCCCAGCCCTTTGGGAGGCTGAAGTGCAGAGGATTGCTTGAGGCCAGGCGTTCAAGGCTAGCCTGGGTGACGGGGTATCGCTAGCCTATAGCGATACCCCGTCTCTACAAAAAAATATTAAAAAATTAGCCAAGCACAGTGGCATGCACCTGTAGTCCTAGCTACTAGGGAGGTTGAGGTGGAGGGGGGATCACTTGAGCGCAGGAGTTTGAGGTTCCAGTCAGGTATGATCATGCCATGCACTCCACCCCGAGCAACAGAAGCGAGACCCTGTCTCTTAAAAAAAATACATAAATTAAAACTTAGCATAAAACAAAGTATCTGATACATTCCTAACTGCCTTTATTGCCTTATCTTTCAGAAGCGAGGGTGTTGGGGGTGGGGAATCAAGCTACTCTCTAGACTTCATTTTGACTTTGACAATGAAGTCAAACTCACTGGAATCTTGGAAGATTTTGAGAATTTTGCCATAGCAGAAGGTAGGGATTAATCATATACCCGATACTTTAGGGAAATAAAATTCAAAAATAATCAAGGCAAGAAAGGGGGTGTCTCTGTGGCCCAAGACACTGCAGGGGTCTGTGTGAGGGATGTGGCAAAACATTCTCAAAATGGAACCGCACCACTCTCATCCATGACAGCAGCGGGATAGAACGTGGAAGAAGCCAGAGGAAACCAAGGTGATGTTACTGGGCCACTCAGGTGGGAGCAGGAAAGGAGATGCAAAAAGATGTAAGGGACCCAGAGGCAAGGACCAATCTGAAAGCTTGGCCAGGCCTATGGCGACAGAAGCTGGGAGCATATGATCTGACCCTTGCAAAACCTAAAAGGACAACTCAAGATGGCATTTTTAGTCGATTAGGAGCAAAAGACACAAGATTACAATGAGTCCATTGCTTGATTCTTAAAGCATAATATTAAGAGATGACAGACAGGAAGCTTTTGTCTCTCTGAAGGAGAGGTGACATTCACAGGAAATAAGTCAAACAAACATGGTTAAGAGAGAATGAGCTGGGTCAACGGCAGCTGCATGTGAAAATCACCTGTGGAGCTTTAAAAAGTACCGCTCCAGAGCCCCCACGCCTGACTAACTAAGCGCACATCTCTAGGGTGACGAGGTGTGGGTGTCGGCTTAGGAGCCCCCAGGTGATTAGAATGTGCAGCCAAAGTCCAGGGGCCTGAACCAGCTAAAGGGATGGTAAGAAAACACCTCGTTGTTTTTGCTTCTGTTTTTTGTTTGTTTTGTCTTAGAAATTGTTCTTCACTTTCAAATTAGTAGAATGAAAAAGTCCAGTATTAGAGAAATGTATGACTTGGAGGCTTTTTTGTTTTTTAAATTTACTTTTATGGATACATAATAGCTGTACATATTTATGGGGTATATGTGGTATTTTGATACCTGCATACAACGTGTAAAGACCAAATCAAGGTCACCGGGATATCCGTCAGGGCCAACATTTATCATTTCTTGTGTTGGGAGCATTCCAAATCTTCTTCTCTAGCTATTTTGAAATAGACTCCACATTGGTGTTAACTGTAGTCACCCTACTCTGCCATCAAACATTAAAACTTATTCTTTCTCTCTAACTGTGTGTGTACCCAATAATGAACCTCTCTTCATCTGCCCCCTTCCCAAACTCTGGTAATCCTCATTCTACTCTCCACCTCCATGAAATAAGCGTTTTTAGCTCCCACACACGAGTGAGAACGTGATATTTACTTTTTTGTGCCTGGCTTATTTCACTTAATATGACGTCCTCCAGTTCCATTCATGTTGTTGCAAATGACAGGATTTCATTCGTTTTTATGGCCAGATAGTATTCCATTGGGTATGTGTACCACATTATCTTTCTTTTCTCTTTCCTTTTTTTTTTTTTTTTTACATTTTTTACCTGGGGAACAACCCGGTGGCCTCCAGGGGCACCACAAAGGGCCACGCAGACCCAACACCCGCACCTGCGGCAGAACGGTCCCCCGCCTGCCCACAAGGCAACAAGCACAAGGGGCGAGCGAGGGCTGCCCGGGGCGTGCAGAGGACCCCGACCTCGCCGACGCCCCGAGGCAGAGGGCGGGAGCCAGGTCGGTTGCGATCCGCCCGCGTGCGGAGTGAGAAGAGCGGTCCCCTTCGCCAGCAGCGGCCTGACCCTGGCCTGGCACGAGGCTTAAGGCCCGGGAGAGTGTGACGTCACCGCATGGATCTACCACGTTATCTTTATTCATTCACTTGTCGATGGACACTTAGGTTGACTCCAAATCTTGGCTATTATGAATAGTGCTGCAGTAAACGTGGGAGTAAATGTATCTCTTTGACGTACTGATTACCTTTCTTTTGGCTGCATACCCAGCAGTGGGATTGGTGGATCATATGGTAGTGCTATGTTCAGTTTTTTGAGGAACCTCCATACTGTTTTCAGTAATGACTGCACTAATTTACATTCCCACCAACGCTTACAAGAGTTCCTTTTTCTGCACATCTGCACCACCTTTTGTTATTTGTTTGTCTTTTTTATAATAGCCATTTTAACTGGGGTGAGAGGGTATCTAATTATGGTTCTGATTTGCATTTCCCTGATAATTAGTGATGTTGAGCATTTTTTCATATACCTGTTGGCCATTCTATATGTGCTTTTGAGAAATTTCTATCCAGATCCTTTGCCTATTTTTAACTTTATTTTAATTTATTTATTTTATTTTTAATTATGATTGGTATATCATAGTTGTAGGGTACATGTGATGTTTTGACACATACAAGGTGAATTAATCAAATCAGGGTAATTGGGGTATCTATCACCTCAGGCATTTATCATTTCTTTGTGTTAGGAACGTTCCAATTCCATTCTTTTAGTTATTATAAAGTACACCCTGACTTATTGTTTTGTTTTCTTTTTATTTTTTCCTTCTCTTCCCTTTCCCCTTCTCTTCCCTCTTCCCTTCCCTTCCCCTTCCCTTCCCCCTTCCCTTTTCCCTTCCCTTCCCTTTTCCCTTCCCTTCCCTTCCCTCTTTTTCTTTTTGAGACAGAGTCTCACTGTGTTGCCCAGGCTAGAGTGCCATGGCATCAGCCTAGCTCACAGCAACCTCAAACTCCTGGGCTCAAACAATCCTCCTGCCTCAGCCTCCCAAGTAGCTGGGACTACAGGCATGCACCACCATGCCTGGCTAATTTTTTCTATATATATTTTTAGTTCTCCATATAATTTCTTTCTATTTCTAGTAGAGACAGGGTCTTGCTGTTGCTCAGGCTGGTCTCAAACTCCTGAGCTCAAACGATCCATCCGCCTCAGCCTCCCAGAGTGCTAGGATTACAGGCGTGAGCCACCACGCCCAGCCTCTTCCCTCTTTTCTTTTCCTTCCCTTCCCTCTTTTCTTTTCTTTCTCTTCCCTTCCCTTCCCCCTTCCCTTTCTCTCTCCCTTCCCTTTTCCCTTCCTTTTTCTCTTCCAGTACACCCTGACTTATTGTTGATTATAGCCAGTTTGCTGTGCTATCAAATATTGTTCATTCTATCTATCTAACTATATTTTTGTGCCATTAACCATCCCCACTTTATCCCCTCTCCCCGCTACCCTTCCCAGACTCTGGTAATTATCATTCTACTCTCTGTCTCGGTGAGGTCAAATGTTTTCAATATTTAGCTCCCACATATAAGTGAGAACATGTGAGATTTGTCTTTCTGTGTCTGACTTATTTCACTTAACATAATGTTCTCCATCTTGTTGCAAGTGGCAGGATTTCATCATTTTTTGTGGCTCTATAATATTCCATTGCACATACACACACACACACACAATTTCTTTTTTTTTTGAGACAGAGTCTCACTTTGTTGCCCAGGCTAGAGTGAGTGCCGTGGCGTCAGCCTAGCTCACAGCAACCTCAAACTCCCGAGCTCAAGGGATCCTCCTGTCTCAGCCTCCCGAGTAGTTGGGACTACAGGCATGCACCACCATGCCCGGCTAATTTTTTCTATATACATTTTTAGCTGTCCATATAATTTCTTTCTATTTTTAGTAGAGATGGGGTCTCGCTCTTGCTCAGGCTGGTCTCGAACTCCTGAGCTCAAACGATCCGCCCACCTCGGCCTCCCAGAGTGCTAGGATTACAGGCGTGAGCCACCGCGCCCGGCCCACACAATTTCTTTATCCATTCATCTGTTGATGGGCACTTAGGTTGATTCCAAATTGTGGCTAATGTGAATAGTGCTGCAATAAACATGAGAGTGTAGATATTTTTTCGATATACTGAATTTCCCTCCTTGGAACATATATCCAGCAGTGGGATTGCTGGGTCACATGGTAGTTCTATTTTTAGTTTTTTGAGGAACCTCCATACTGTTCTCCATAGTGGTTGCACTAAATTACATTCCTACCGACAGTGTATGAGGGTTCCCCTTTCTCCACATCCTTGCCAGCATTTGTTATTGCCTTTTGGATAAATGCCATTTTAACTGGGGTGAGATGATATCTCATTGTAGTTTTGATTTGCATTTCCCTGATGATTAGTGATGTTGAGCATTTTTTCATATACCTGTTGTCCATTTGTATGTCTTTTGAGAAATGTCTATTCAGATCTCTTGCCCATTTTTAGTTGGATTATTTGATTATTTCCTATAGAGCTGTCAGAGTTACTTACATATTGTCAAAATGAGTTGGCTGTATGTAATGTGTGGGTTTATTTCTGGATTCACTACTCTGTTCCATTCGTCTGTGTGTCTGATTCCATGCCAATACCAGGGTGTTTTGATTACTATACTTTTGCAGTATATTTTGAAGTCAAGTAGTATGATGCCTCCAGCTTTGTTCATTTGGCACAGGATTGCTTTGGCTATTCATGGTCTTTTGTGGTTCCATATAAATTTTAGGATTGTTTTCTATGTCACTGAAGATTGTCATTTGTATTTTGATAGGAATTTCATTGAGTGACTAGATCACTTTGGATAGTATGGTCATTTTCACAATGTTAATTCTTCAAATTCATAAACATGGGATGTCTTTCCATTTTTGTGTGTCCTCTTCAATTTCTTTCATCACTGTTTTATAGTTTACTTTGTAGAGATCTTTTAACTCCTTGGTTAAATTTATTTCTAGGTTTTTTTTTTTTTGGTAGCTATTGTAAATGGGATTGCTTTCTTGATTTCTTTTTCTGCTAGTTCACTGTTGGTGTATACAAATGCTACTGGTTTTTGTATGTTGCTTTTGTATCCTGCAAATTTACTGAATTTATTAGTTCTAAGAGTTTTTTGGTGGAGCATTTAAGGTTTTCTATGTATAAGATCATGTCACCTGCAAACGGGGACTATTTGACTTCCTCCTTTCCAATTTGGATGTCCTTTCTTTCTTTCTCTTGTCTAATTGCTCTAGCTAGGACTTTCAGTACTATGTTGAATAAAAGCTGTAAGTTGTCTTGTTGCCGCTCGTAAAGGAAAAGCTTTTAACTTTTCCCTATTTAATACGATGTTATTGATGGGTTTGTCATATGTGGCCTTTATTGTGTTGAGGTGCTTTCCTTCTACACCTAACCTGTTGAGAGTTTTTATCATGAAGTAATGTTGAATTTTATCAAATTCTTTTTCTAAATCTATTGATATGAGCATATGGTTTTTGTCCTTCACTTTGTTAATGTGGTATATCACATTTACAATCTGTGAACCATCTATAAGTGTTGAACCATCCTTGCATCCCTAGGATAAATCCCACTTGATCACCATGAGTGATCTTTTTAGCATGCTGTTGAATTTGGTTTGCTAGTATTTTATTGAGGATTTTTGCATCTATGTTCATCAAGGACATTGGCTTATAGTTTTCTTTTTTTGTTGTGTCCTTGTCTAATTTTGGTATCAGGACAATGCTGGCCTTGTAGAATGAGTTTGGAAGATACCTCCTCTTCAATTTTCTGGAAGAGTTTGAGAATAATTAGCATTAGTTCTTTAAATGTTTGGTGGAATTCAGCAGTGAAGCCATCAGGTCCGAAACTTTTCTTTGCTGGGAGGAATTTATTACTGATTCAATCTTGCTACTAGTAATTGGTCTGTTTGGGTTTTCTGTTTCTTCTCAGTTTAATCATGGTAGGTTGTATATGTCCAGGAATTTATCCATTTCCACTAGGTTTTCTAATTTGTTGGTATATAGTTGTTCATAGTAGTCCCTAATGATCCCTTATATTTCTGCGGTATCAGTTCTAGTATTTCCTTTTTCATTTCTAATATTATTTCCTTGGGTCTTTTTTCCTTTTTCTCTTCTTCGTTAGTGTAGCTAATGGTTTGTCAATTTTGTTTCTTTTCAAAAGACCAACTTTTCATTTAGTTAGTATTTTGCATTGCCTTTTTAGCATCAATTTTGTTTATTTTTTCTGTGACTTTTTTTTTTTTTAGAGATAGGGTCTCACTACATTGCCCAGGTTGTACATGAATATTCTGATATTTGTTATTTCTTTCCTTCTACTTAATTTTGGGTTTCATTTGTTCTTGCTTTTCTAGTTGGTTAAATGCATCTTAGGTTATTTACTTGAAACCTTTCCACTTTTTGATGTAGGCATTTATTACTATAAACTACCCTCTTAATACTGCTTTTGCTAAATGCCATAAGTTTTGTTTACTTTGAGGTGATGTATAAGTTAAATAGCTTATATTAATCAGTCCACATGGTACACATACATGAAAACATCACTTGTACTCCATAAGTGAAATACAATTATGATTTGTTAATTGAAAATAATATAAATAAAAACACATGGCCTATAAAGGAATAGCAAATAGCATGACAGTCAACCTTATTATATCAATAAATGGAAACCAAAAGCAAGATCTGACAGAAAATAGCTATCCACATGAGTTGCGTTCTTAGCCAAAGTATCATTTAAGGAGGAGACTATGATAGATTTTCAGATGGACCACACCCCGTCAAGGGCAGACTTCCTTTTTCAGCTGCTAGGGGTGCAATCGGGTGCCAGCCGTCGGCTTTTGGCACTGCCTGACCAAGCTCACACACCACTTCCCTAGGTGGCTCGTACTGAGTGCCTGATTGTGGAGGGAGTGTAAAGACCTGGCTATTTGTGCCCAATGTGAAAGAACTCTAATGAGCCTCTTATCTTCAGAGTTCCTCATGGGACCAGAGGAGGCTTTTGTTGACCATGCATTAGCGATGCAATTCTCCCTCTGCCCACATCTGCCTCCTTCTGTCCTTTCCTCAGCTGTTGCTCCTGAACAATTTTCCTGCACACTAAATTCCATCTCAGTGTCAGCTCCCTGCAGAACCTAACTCACAAGTAGAGATGTGACAGAAAATGAACACGCATTGTGCTTATAGCAACAAACATCACGTTAAAGGATTTTCTCAAGAATGTCATTTAAGAAGATGGAATATGATCACAGAAGGATGGTTCGACATACAAGAAAGAATGGAAATAGAATAAAGGAACAAATAGGGGTAAATGAAAAACAATTACCCTATACAACAGTTGCAACAATGCTTATTGCTAAGGTGAAGGAGAGAAATAACAAGATAGAACTAAATACTGTCAACCTGCATCACATGGATGATGAAAACATCTCATGAGAGCAGCTCATGCCCGGGTTTTCACTGGCCCAGCCAATGCAGGACTTGCAGCCTTCTACTCCTACTTCTGATGAGTAACGATTTTTGCTTTGTGTTCTCTGTTTAGAGACGGTGATTGTGCCATTTCTCGTCTTCTAGATTCAGTGAGGGGTGATCGTAAGTGGAGGCAGGAGTTGGGCAGCCAGTTCCCGTTCCTTCCAGGAGCACTCTGCTGGCCAGGCACTTGAGTTCCTGCTCGAGTCAGGGTGACTGAGCCAGGGATAACAATAGATTCTGAGGAATGTCCCAAACGTGGCCAGAGTTCACTTCTCTGGTATGATGGACTTGGGTTCCGGAGGGCAGACTCTTAAGGAACTGAAGCTGAAATCGGTACACTTTTGGTGATTTCAGTGATGTCTTTCAAATGCTCGTGGGGTCGCATGAATCAGCTGATAAGGTCAGATGACCTTTTGCTGTGTGGGGCTTCCCTGAATCCTGCGACAGGAAGCTCCTAGGACTGCAGAAGTCCACAGTGACCGGTGGATGCGATGCCCAGCCACAGGAGGACTGTCCAATCACCTTGAGGGCAGTGAGGCTCTGTGACAGGCTCACGGCGTGCCACTGCAGCCAGTCAGATGGCGAGGTGGCCCGTGACGTAGGCAAGCGCAGCGCATAAAAATGGGTCCCCAACGGCCCAAAGCCTCCATCTTCCGTTCTCCAGAGTCCCTAACGGCTGTCTCCGCCATGGCCCAGCCTTCCTCTGAGCTGTCCACTGAGGCCTGCCCCGGCGCCACGGGGCCCGAAGAGGCTGAATCGACGACGCCCCAGAAGCACAAGCAGAAGCAGAAGCACAAGCAGAAGCAGGAGGAGAAGCAGAAGCAGCCAAGGCGTCGCGGCCGCCGCTCCAGGCGTCGCGGCCACAGCTTCGCCACCTACTTCGCCAGGATCGTGAAGCAGTTCCCCGGCGGCCTCCGCCTGTCGCAGGAGGCCGTGAACGTGATGGATTCGTTCGTTCACGACATGTTGGAGCGCATCGGCGAGGAGGCCGGCCGGCTGGCCAGCTACACCGAGCACTTGACCATCACCACCAGGGAGATCCAGACGGCCGTGCGCCTGATGATGCCCGGGCACCTCGGCCAGAACGCCGTGACCGCGGGCAACAGGGCCGTCCTCAGATACACCCGCAGCAAGTGAGCCGCCTCGGCTCCGCCTGAGCACCGAAACCCAAAGGCTCTTTTAAGAGCCACCTCAGTCGTCCCGAAAGAGCTGTAGCACGGCCCGGGGGCCCCGGTGGAGTTCCGTGGTGGGTGGCACTTGGCGCCAGGCCGCTTTGGGGGCCACGTGTCCAGTGCCGTCCTGCCCACGTTTGAGTGAGTTCTCCAGCGGTACTTCATCTGTGACAGAGCAGCTGATAGATAAAGTGCACACACAGATAGCGAAGTCCCCTATATCCTAAGCAAGCCTTTCTTCAACATATCCCACCTTGAAGTGAGCATACACACAGCACGGAAATAGCTAAGCCAAAGTTGAAAAGATAATTTGCATTTCAAGCTCCCTAGAGTCTGACATTGATGCATAATTCACTCAGTCTTTTCTTTATATTGTTTATGTGTATTTCTCTTTTGTTTTATTCAGCATATTACATGGGTACAAATGCGTAGGTTACGTATATTGCCTTTGCCCCACCCGAGGTACAGCTTCAAGCATGTCCATCCCTGAGACGGTGCCCACGGCAACCATTAGGTATGAATATACCCATCCCCTCCTCCCCTATCCCACGTGTCTGAAACCCAATGAATGTTATTACTATATGTGCACTTTAGTGTTGATCAGTTAATACCAATTTGATGGTGAATACGTGTGGTGCTTGTTTTTCCATTCTTCTGATACTTCACTTTGAAGCATGCTTTCCAGCTCTATACAGGATAACACAAGAGGTGCTAGATCACCATTGCTTTTTGTGGCTGAGTATCACTCCATGGTATACATACACCACATTTTGTTCATCCACTCATGTATTGATGAGCTCCTAGGTCGTTTCCACATGTTTGCAATTGTCAATTGTGTTGCTATAAACATTCGAGTGCAAATGTCTTCATCATAGAATGTCTTTGGTTCTTTTGGGTAGATGCCCAGTAATGGGATTGCTGGATCAAACGGTAGTTCTACTTGTAGCTCTTTGAGGTATCTCCATATTACTTTCCACAGAGATTTTACCAGTTTGCCATCCTACCAGCAGTGTAGAAGTGTTCCTATCTCTCTGCATCCATGCCAGCCTTTTTTCTTTGGGACTTTTTGATAAAAGCCATTCTCACTAGAAATAATCTCATTGTGGTTTTGGTTTGCATTTCCCTGATGCTTACAGATGTTGATCATTTTCTCATATGCTTGTTGGCCATTAGTCTATCTTCTTTGGAAAAGTTTCTGTTCATGTCCTTTGGATGACACTGTTTTGAGTACTTCCTGGAGGACAGTTCTTATCTTGAGGAATTCCCTCAGTCTTTGCTTATCTGAGAATTTCTTTATTTCTCCTTTGTATACAAAACTTAGTTTTGCAGGGTGCAAGATTGCAGGCTGGGCATTATTCTGTTTGAGTAGAGTGAGAATGGGGTCCCAGTCTCTTCTTGCTTATAAGGTCTCAGTTGAGAACTCTGCTGTTATTCTGATGAGTTTTCCTATGTAGGTTACCCACTTCTTTCCCCTTACAGCCTATAGGAGGCCGTCCTTGGTGGTTATTTTGGTCAGTCTGATGACTGTGTGTCGTGGTGTCTTCCTGTTTGCGATGAATCTCCCAGGAGGCCTTTGGGCTTCTGGTATGTGGATATCTAGGTTTTTAGCAAGGCCTGGGAAATTTTCCTCCGTTGTATCCTCAAATAGCTTATCCAACCCTTGTGTATTTTCTTTTTCACCCTCATGGATGCCTATGATTCTCCTGTTAGGCCTCTTGACATAATTCCACGTTTCTTGTAGGCTTTGCTCTTTTCTCTTATTTGTCTGCTTTGTCTCTGCAACTGATTTATTGAATTGAAAGGTGTTATCTTCAATCCCTGAGACTCTTTCTTCTGTTTCATCTACCCTGTTCTTGAAGCTTTCCACAGTGTTTTGTAATTCCTTGAGTAAATTCTTCATTTCTAGAAGTTCTCTTTGATTTTTCTGTAATCTTTCAATTTCTTTGGTGAAATTTTCCTCCACGACCTGGATATTTATTTTTTATTTTTTTGGTGGTTTCTTTGTGTTGGGTATCCATTTTCTCTTGCATATTACTTAGTTTTCTTATAATCCATGTTCGAATTTCTTCTGTCATGTTAGTGTTCTGAATTTGGTTGATATCCATTGCTAGAGAGCTGGTGTACCCCTTTGCGGGTGTGCTTTGCATTTGATTCTTCATATTTCCGGAGTTGTTTAGCTCATTCCTTCCCATTTCGATCAGCCGCTGCTTCTTACCTTTAGATTTTGTTTTGGATTATGACATGCCCAGTTTAGTCTCTGAGCCAGTAGGTAGTGTCTGCGGGTGAGATTCGACCTCACCCTGTATGCTGAGTCAGTAGATGCAGTAAAAGGGTGTGCCAATTGACAACCCTGTCAGTAGGTGGCGCTTGCTGGGAGGAGCAAGCTTCAGTGTTGGTGGTCCTGCAACCAGCTCTTGGTCCTCCAGAGAGGCACTCCAGTGCCTCAGGTGGTGGGTGTAGCCCCGGGAATTCCAGGTGTGTCCTTATTCTCCACCTCAGCGAGGGCAGGTGCGGGAGAGAGGCTGGGCAGAGCTGGGTTGGGTGAGCCTGCCCTCTAGCTCCACAAATGCTGTTAGCTGGGATCAAAGGTCTGTTCTCTGCTTCTGTGCAAAGCTGCCAGGGAGGGGCTGGAATGGCCCCACTCAGGCGACAAGTCTGCGTGTGGGGGTGGGGCTGTGTGAGACCTGCAGTCTGGAGCAGGCCTCCCTCCTTTCCACCCTCCCCTATTCTGTGGTGTCTCCCCGGCCTCTGCCAGCAGGCAGGACCTCAAGGCAATGGATCTCCCCTGGCTGTGATGCGGGCCGGGAGGGTCCCTGCCCAGGATCACAGCCTGAGCTGGGAGCATGGCCCTGCCGTGAGAGGAGGGTTGCCCCTCAAGCACGCTGATCTGCCCTGAAGGCACACAGACCCCAGTAGGCTCCTTCACAAATATCCCTTCTGTGCCCCTGGCGAGGCGATCGAGACCTGGCTGTACGGGAACTTGTCTGCAGGTGTGTCCTCTGGGCCCTGGAGATCAATCTCTGACCCTGCCAGGGAGAGGAGTGCTGGTCTCAAGTCACCCATAGGGTGCCCAAGCTGGATCACTGTCTCTCCACCTCAGCATTTGCCCGACTCTGCTGGAGTCACCAGGCAAGCAGCACCTGGGAGGGCTGGCGGGTAGGGAGCTCACAGTCCAAGTACCCCTCAGTTCGCCACAGGGCCCCAAAAAGGAAAGATCCTCTTCTCTGCAGATGTCTCTGGGTGATGGCTAAATTGTCTCTCTCAGCAACTGCGGGGAGGGGGGTGTGGGGGGGGGAAGGCAGCAATGTGGCGCCTGCCCATCAGCTCGGGTCTGCGGTCGCAGGTGCCCGAGGGCACTGGGAGCCTGGTGGCCTGTCCACAAGAGGCTCCCCGCTCACTGACGGCAGCGGTCTCTGGGCTGGAGTTGGCAGGTCTCTCCAACCGCTCAGGAGCCCACCAGCAGTCCGAGAGGCAAGCGAGGGGAAATGTCGCCCCTCCACCTACCCTTGGGGCTGGCCTCCATGCCTCTCGGGGTTAGACCCTGCCGACGCCTTTCTCCTTCCAGTTCTGCTCTGCAACGTCTTCCCGTGGAGCCTCCTGCAGTTTCAGGCACCTTCCTTCCCACCCTCGTCCGACCTGCCTGTTTAGTTTTTCCACTTTCTTCTAAAATCAATCTGACTTGCAGAGCCACTCTGGATGGCGGGTTTTCCTAGTCCGCCAGCTTTCCCCAATCTCTATTGGAGGGTTATTAATTGGCTCAATTTCGATATTGTTGCGTCCAAGGCAATAGGGAGGCCCAAGGACAGGGAGAGAGAGGGGCAACAGCTCATCTGCGGAGCAGTCAGAACACACACAGCGTTTGCCCATTAAGTTTGCCATCTTCTGTGGCTGTGGTTTGTGGGGCCCAAAACAATCACGACAGTAACATCAGAGGTCACTGATCGCAGATCCACATAACATACATACTAATGACGTACACACCTGAAATTCTGTAGGAATTACCACAGTGTGACGCAGAGACAAGAAGCGAGCGTGTGCTATTGGAGAAATTGCATTGGCAGATTGACTCCATGCCCGCGTGGCTCAAACCTTCAAATTGCAACAGACACAATACCTGTGAAGCACAATAACACCAGGAGTGCGTGTGTGTCGGAGCGTGTGTGCATGTGCCTGTGTGTGTATGTTGTAAATAATGTAAGTAATATAAATTCAAAACAAGGCCTTGCTCAAGGGCTACATGCATTTATGAATGTAATATTTATTGGTCAGTTGTCCTTCAGAAAGGGTCATCACTTTATGCTTCCCTGGCAATGTGAGAGCACTCCGTTCCCAGTCCCCTGTCCTCAGACACACCAGGTACCATCCAACATTTTCATCTAATTTTTGCCGTTTTGTAACGTAAAAAGTTATACCCTATTGTTGCTTTTGTTTGCATTTCTTTCATTTCAAGGGAGGTTTAACACACTGTTCTTGCTCAGCGGTAATGTATGTTTCTCCTACCCTGTGTGCTCTTTGATATTTTTTCTTTTGGGTTCACATTTCTTTTCTTTTCCTTTCATTTTTCTATTTTTTCCAGACAGGGTGTCACTCTATTGCCCAGGCAGGAGTGCAGTGGTGTCATCGTAGCTCACAGCAACCTTAAACTCCTGAACACAAGCGATCCTCCTGCCTCAGCCTCCCGAGTAGCTGGGATCAGAGGCATGTGCCTCCAAGCCGGATTAAGTTTGCTGTTTATTCTGCAGGCAGGTTCTCGCTATGTTTCCCAGGTTGGTCCTGAGCTCCTGGGCTCAAGCCTGCCCTAGGACCCCCCTTCATCCGCCCAAAGTGCTAGGACTACAGGCCACAGCGACCATACCAGGCGGAGGTGAGATTTTACTCTCCTGCCGGCTACCTGGGCAGCCTGCCTCACTTTCAAGTACATATGCTGACACAAGACTTCACAGCCCTGTTCGGTGACACAGACTGGTCATTATTCACAGGAAAAAAGGAGCAGCCTGAGCAATCCTTTGGGCGCATACCCGACTCCCCAATTCCCAAAGGCCTCCCCGTGATGGCCAGGTGTTCCCCTGCACCCGTGAGGGTTTCACCACAGGACACGGGCCCTGAGTTAGGACATGGAGCTTTTATCAGGGATGTGGGCGACCTGCCCGTCCTCCCCTGCACAGAGAGGACCCAGGACCTGGAATGCCACTCACCGCCTCAGGGGCTGAGGGAAGGCTGTCCAGGGCTGCAGCACTGGAAGGGGACCCAGTGCCCTCGGGGAATGGCAAGGCTTAGGGTCTGGGAATGCCTCTGGGGACGGAGAGGTGCCCTGTCTTTATCGGGTCCACTACCCCAGCTCCCAAGGCTGGTGTCTGTCCTATCAGCTTCCCACACAGCTCCTCAGTGCCCTTTGCTCGCAACACCCACACCCTGCAGGAATGCCGAGAGTCCAGGGACAACTGTCACCCAACACTTCCCCCTTGCCACTTCAGGCCCGAGGTGCTGGGCACTGCCCACTGTTGGCAGCCTTGGGTACGGAACAGCCCTCGTTGTTTGTCCCCCACCTGCCCATGCTCGTGCAAACACAGTCGTCCACCGGTATCCAGGCGGGATGGGTCCCGGGACACCCCTCCGATACCAACATCCATGGATGCTCAAGTCCTGATATAAAATGCCTCAGTATTTGCCTATGACCTGGGCACGTCCTGTTTAAATGCCCTCTACAGTTCTCAGAGTCCCTCATGCACTGTGAATGCCATGTGAGTAGCTCCTATAGTGTACTGCTTAGGGAACAGTGACAGGAAAACCAAGTCTGTGCACAATCCGTGCAGATGTGCGGTCACCAGAGGCCTAACTACACGATGCACCTCAGCAGCAACGGAATGCTTTCTGGCATTTACACAACATTATTTTCAGTTACGGGGAACCCGCGGGGAGGGAGGGCCCGTAATCCCTTTACTAACCTCTCCCCAAATGTCCAGCTGTGGGCATGCCATGGGCTCCCCGCTCTGGATCAAGAACAGAGAAAAAAACTTACCAATCCGTAGGAAAAAGTCCAGCAGCCCGACAGACTGAGGAGCGAAGGCTCTCGAGAGGAACCCGCGCAGCAAACCTTGTGGCCAATACGCAGGAGCAGGGCCTTAACCTGGAGGATGCTGAGGCCCCGTCTCCGAGCAGAAAGCAGCGGCCAGGACGTGAGCAAAGGGGCCTCTCGGTCACTGCTGGCTGCATTGTACATCGCAGTGGCTGGAGAGTGCAGTTGGGCAGCATCTGCTAGAAATGAGGAGGCTAGTGTTTCCGAAGCATGTGTTGGCTCTTGCAATTTCTGAAAATAACACAGCAATGAAGGTTGCCATACTGAGTGACTCTTCCTTTCACGAAAGATTTCCTTGTAGTGTGCGATGCTGTTTGATTGTACATTACCCAAACCGGACACCTTGGAGTCAGTCTTCTCCAACCCTGCCACTGCTTTATCAACTAAGTTTATGTCACATCCTAAATCCCCTGTGTCATCTCAGCAGTGTCCACTGCATCTCCATTAGCAGTAGATTCCATCTCGAAAAACCACTTTGTTTGCTCATCCATAAGGAGCAACTCCTCATCTGTTGCAGTTTTATCCTGGGATTGCAGCAGTTCAGTCACGCCTTCAGGCTCCACATCTAATTCCTGTTCTCTTGCTGTTTCCACCACATCTGCAGTGATTTCCTCCACTGAAGTGTTAAACCCCTCAAAGTCATCCAAGAGGGTTGAAATGAACTGTAAGTTTGCTGTCTTCTATGGGTGGCGTTTGTGGGGCCCCAAAACAATTGTAATAGTAACATCAAACAACACTGATCACAGGTCACCATGACACGTACATTAATGTAAATGTCTCAAAGATGGAAAGAATTGCCACAGTGTGAGTCAGAGACAGGAAGTGAGTACATGCTGTTGGAGAAATGGCATTGACAGACTTACTGGATGCGTGGTTGCCACAAACCTTCAATTTGTAAACTGCATTACCTGGGAAGCACAGTGATAAGCTCAAGAAAATGAGATTGCCTGTATGTGTGTGTGTTTGTGTGTGTGTAAATATAATGTAAATAAAGTGCAAGCAAGGCCTAGCTCAAAGGCTACCTGCATTTATAAATTCAATAAATATTGGCCGGGCGCGGTGGCTCACGCCTGTAATCCTAGCACTCTGGGAGGCCGAGGTGGGCGGATCGTTTGAGCTCAGGAGTTGGAGACCAGCCTGAGCAAGAGCGAGACCCCATCTCTACTAAAAATAGAAAGAAATTATATGGACAGCTAAAAATATATATATAGAAAAAATTAGCCCGGCATGGTGGTGCATGCCTGTAGTCCCAGCTACTCGGGAGGCTGAGACAGGAGGATCGCTCGAGCTCAGGAGTTTGAGGTTGCTGTGAGCTAGGCTGATGCCACGGCACTCACTCTAGCCTGGGCAACAGAGTGAGACTCTGTCTCAAAAATAAATAAATAAATAAATAAATATTGTCCAGTTGTCCTTCAGAATGTTGCATCACTTTATAGTTTTCTGACAGTGTGTGAGTACTCATTTCCCAGTCCTCTATCCTCAGCAACACCAGGTAACAGTCAACACTTTCATCTATTTTTTGCCAGTTTGCAAGGTTGAAAATTATACCCCATTGTTGTTTTTGTTAGAATTTCTTTTTTTGCAAGTGAGGTTTAATAGATTTTCCCTGCTCTTTCATAATTCATGTCTCTTTGTACCCTTGTGGGTATTTCATGTTTTTTCTATTGGGTTCATTTTTTTTTTGTTTTGTTTTCTTCATTTTTGTTTGTTTGTTTGTTTGTTTGGGGGGTTTTATGAGACACAATCTCATTCTATTGCACTAGCTGGAGTGCAGTGGCATCTTCATAACTCACTGCAGCCCCAAACTCCCGAGCTCAAGTGATCCTCCTGCCTCAGCTTCCCAAGTAGCTGGGACTACAGGCATGGGCCGCTATGCCTGGCTAATGTTTTTATTGTTTTTAGAGATGGATTCTCACTACGTTGCCCACGCTGGTATGAAGTCCCGGGCTCAAGCGATCCTTCCACCTCGCCCTCCCAAGGTGCAAGGATTACAGGCCTGATCCATGACACCTGGCCATCATTTTTCTATTAGGTTTTTCATTTGCCTTTTATTTTTCAACTTTTGATATTGAGTTCTGCATCAGTTGGGTAAATCATCCCACTGTCATGTATGCTGCAAATATATTTCTCAGTTGTCATTTTGAAATTACTCATGTTTGGTTTTGATTTGTTTGTTTGTTGTTTTGCCATGCAGGGATTTTAAATTATTACATAGTAAAATTTGTAAGTTTTCCTTTTCAGTTTCTGCACAAAGGTCACTTAAAATTTAAAAACAAAATTGTAAATAACTGGAGAATCCAGAAAGCAGCCAGAGAGTGTGGCTAAAGGCAGGGCCTGTTGTCAGGCAAAGATGGGAAGACAGGTGTGGCTGCAGTGGGAGAGGGCAGAGTGAACAAGTCCGCCCCAGCAGTTGTCCTCCTCTGCCATGCCTATGGGGACAGATGTCAGAATTGTGATGAGACGACTCTGGTGGCCTAGCAGGTGCTCAAAGCCATGGTGAGGCGCAGGAGGGATCTCTTGCATTGGGCCAGAGGGCGGGTGGGCGGAGTGGGATGCTCCTTTGATTCTTGTAAAAGTAGTATATGAATGTTCAATAAAGGAAAGAAGAAACTGTATCAATGCATGGAGTATCAGAAAGCAAATAAAAACCACCTAGAATTTCATCACAAGTAATATTTTAGGTCATTTCCGCCCCATCTTTTTTAGCTCACATTTTTCAAGTTGGAATCATCCTTTATATGCATTTTGATTTTCATTGTTCTTTGCTCTGCTTTTTTCCCCATTTAATTGTGAAAACTTTCAAATATTCAACAAAGTTGAAAAAAGTTTAGAGTGAACACCCAAATACTTACCACCTAGATTCTCCCAATTTACTATATTTCTTTTTTCACATATCTATCCATTATTCTTTGACGCAGACATCACTACACATTTCCCTATGTATTTCAGCAAGCACGCCACTAATCAGAAATTCATATTTATTTACAGTGGTTTTCTTTGGATATAAACTTTACACAGAATTAAATGTACCAATCTTAACATATGCAGGTTTTAGCCACTTTTTTTCATTTGCCATTTTTCATAAGCATTTTTGCTTAGGGTTACACTAAGCCAGCAAATTAATCTAGTAAGGTGGAACAACTTTGCAAGATTTAGTCTTCCCATCTGGGACGGGGCATATCTCCAAAGCTTCTTTCTGATTCTTAGTAACTTGAGGAGTTTGCAACTACAAGGTCTTGCACATTTCATATTAAGCTCATTGCTAGATATTTGAGAGTTTGTTGCTTTTGTGAAAGTACTTTGTTTCAATTTAAATGCCTAACTGAGTAGTGTATGTATGTGGAAAGATTGATGATTTTTGTATGTTTAGTATCCAGCTATGTAAGTGAACTTTCCGGTGGAGTGCAATAGCTTTTCCCTGGATTCTCTTGCTTTTATAAGTATAGGATCAATTTAGCTGAACAAAGATTCACACACTTCTTGAGAACAATTGTACCTCTTTTCCCTGTCTTCTGACTTACAACACCCTGGCTAGAACTTCCAGCACAATCTTAGGAAACAGTGGTAATAGTGAGTTTTTGAGTCTGGTTTCTATTTTCAGGCAATTTCTCTAATGCGGTGATTCTCAAGCGGGGGAAGACCAGGGTAAGGGAGGGGATGCCTCGCTGGGGATGAGGCCTCACAGGCAATTCTGAAATGGCCTGTGCCGCACCAAGGTTAGGAAACACTGCACTAATATTTCCTTCTCAAAGATACATTTATGTGTTTGTTTAAGACAGGTATCATTGAATGAAGTAGCTTTTGTTTCTTAGTTTGCAAAGGGTGTTTATCAGGAATTGGTGCAGAGCTCTATTTACATGTGTGTGTGTATATGTAAAACAGCTTTACTGAGCTATAATCCACATACGGTACAATTCACTTACTTAAAGTGTGCAATTTGATGGCTTTTAGTGTATTTGCAGGTTTGCAACCATGACCATCATCAATTTTAGAAGATTTTCATTGCTCCATAAAAGACCCCCATCCCCATCAGCAGTCACCCCCAACTCCGTCCTCCCAGCCCCTGGCAACCATGAATCTACTTTCTGTCTCTATGAGTTCACCTACTCTGGACACTTCATAGAAATGGAATTGTACAGTTTGTGGCCTTTTGGGTCTGGCTTCCTACTTCTGATTTCGTGTTTTCAAGGTTCATCCATGTAGCGGTAGGAGAAAAAGCCATTTCCTGATTTCTTCCTATTAACTTCAGCTGTTTTAATGATTCTGCGATGCACATTGTGCTGCAAAGATTGCCCTCATGGAGGTGACAGCCCTCACTCCCTGGCCTGCAGTGTCCTACTGGAGCTTCGTTCACAGCTGGGGTTTAATGACCTTACAAGATTTCTTCTGGACCTTTTTGTTTGGAATCTGTCACTACATCATCTGTAGCCTATGGCTTACTCACAGTGACCCAAGCTCCATAGCAGCCAGGAAATGGAAGGCTTGAGGCACATGGACCAGCCAAGATCTAAACACGTAGTTGCCAGCTGCCTCCAGAGTTTGAGAATGACATGACAGTGAATGCGGGTTAATCTCTCCTCCTCATCTCTCCACTCACTCTGCCACGCCCTGGGTTCGGGCCATCACCATCTCCCTGGAATCGCTGTCCCACCTGTAAGCAGCTGGCCTCCAGCTTGGCCTGGCCCAGGCCCCCATCACTCTGCACCCTCAGGGGGCCCCTCAGCCTTGTCCCGAAGCCTTGTCCCACTCCACGTACCTGTCCTCAGCTACACTCGGGGTCCATGTCACCTTTGAGAGAGCTGTTTCTCTTCTGCAAAACTTTCCATACACTTGGGCCCCCTCATCCCTTCCCTGGCTGATGGTTCCTCTTTTTTCCAGGGAGGGTTTAGGCGTCTCTCCTGCCCAGAACATTTTCTGACCTGCTGAGGCTGGGCTGGGCACTTTGTCTGAGTTCCTGTAGCAGCCTCTGTTTTCCCACATGGTGGCCCTTAATCGAGCTGAATTCCGTTGCTGATCTATACTGTCTGTCTTCCTCTGAGTGAACCAGGGACTATATCTTCCTCACCACCCTACTCCCAGATCCTAATGTGGGCACATAGTAGGTCTTCAAGAAGAATTGCTTTCATCCTGGGTTGTTCAACCCCAGCAGTAGTGACATTGGGGGCCAGATGATTCTTTGATGTGGGGGCTGTCCTGTGCAGAGTGGGAAGTTTAACAGCATTTCTGGTCTCTGCCAACCTGATGCCAGTAGCACCCCATGGTCAGAACAACCCAAAATGTCTCCAGACGTTGCCACATGTCCTTTGGGGGCCAGATCTGTGACGGGCTGAGAACTGTTGCTTTAAGACATCAGGGATGGAACGAAGGAATCCTGTTGAGATTGAATCCATTGGTGACACTGATTAAACACCTAGAGGCCACTTGTCCTTTGCTCCATCTAAATTGATCAGAGAACATGTAACGAGACCTGAGAGGAAGAAAAAAATCAGCCATTATATTTATCCTGTCCACATCCTCACATCTCTCTCCAAGCAAAATGAAACAAAACCCACAATGCAGACCTCTGACAACTTGCTTTCTTTTTCTGCCCCATGCTGCTTCCACATATCTCCTCCTTGCTCATTTATGGCTCTAGGCCAGGCACAGTGGCTCATGCCTATAATCCTAGCACCTTGGGAGGCTGAGGCAGGAAGATCACTTGAGCCTAGGAGTTTGAGGCTGCAGCGAGCTATGATGACACTAGCCTGGGCAACAGAGTGAGACCCGATCTCTAAATAAATTATGGCTCCAACAGGCCGTCTACAGTGGCACTACACTCCACTGAAACCATTTCCTCAATGCCCCCAAGTCCTCCCATCCTCATCCTTCCCCGGCTTCTCAGACAGAGGCTCCCCTCCCCCTATTCTGTGCCTGTTTCCCCCCAACTCCCACCACCCCTGCCCCATGCACAGGACCCATCACACTAACCAGAGCAGGTGCCATTCCCTGAGCATTTACTGTGGGCTGGGCACTGTCCCTAACACACACCATCTCTTTTCATTCTTCTGCAACTCCAGGAAGTCCTCTTATCATCAGCGAGAGAATTGAGGCCCAGAGAGCTGTAGCAATGTGCCCAAGGTTGCACAGTGAAGAAGTGGCAGTGGCAGAATGCCTGGGCCCTCGAAGCTGAGTGGTCTGCTGAGCTTCTCACTCTGAGGCACGTTTGCCAGGAACAGCCCCGAGGGGGAGGCAGCACCCATGTGCATCTGTTCACATCGCCTTGCACTGAAGTGATCTCATTCCTTGCCACCAGAAACTTGTAACAAAAGCCCCTTCTCAACTGTGGCCAGTCGGACTGGTGCTCCCCACCCAGCTCGAGAGCGGTACAGGAAGACCGTGGCCCCTTCCACCCCACCATAGCAGCTGCTGGACTTCTCTGAGCTGAGTGGCCCCCTCTCAGCACCAGGGATGCGTTTCAGCCCCGAGCCAGGAGGGCAGCCTCAATTTGTGACCTTCCTGCCCTCGGGTGTTTGGTGTGTCCGCCTGCTGATGGCGCAGGTAGCAGGGTGGGGAGGTGTAGGGGAGAGGTCCCAGTTTCAGGGTCTGGCAGCTACTGAGAGCCCCTGCCAGTTGGGAAGGTGTGGAGGAGCACAGGACAGCAGGGGTCTGTAAGTGCACCCCCACCCCCACCCCTGCCCCAGTAGAACTGCCATATTAGGGTTTACTGAACCTGGTGGACTCAATTTGCATAAGTACTGGTTCCCATGGCAACCAAATGCCCCTAGTACCTCAGGCTGAATTGGAGCAGCTGCTCCCATCACCATTCACTTTAATAGGGAGTTCAGCTTGATCCAACAGCTCCTTGAGCTGCCACTATTCCCCTGGTGGGAACGTCTCCCCTGTGGAGTTTTCTGGGGATAGAGAGCAGACTCTCTGGTTGAGTGGGGCCACTTCAGCCCCTCCTTGCCAGCTTAGCCCAGAGGCGGGGAACAGACCTTTAATCCCTGCACACTCCTTAGCAGCATTTGTGGAGCTGGAGGGTAGGCTCACCCAACCTACCACCACCAATATCAAGTACCGAAATTGAAGCAGTAATAAAAAACCTTCCCCAAAAATGTCCCAGATCACATGGTTTCACACCCAAATTCAACCAGAACTACAAAGAAGAACTGGTGCCTATCCCACAGAAATTATTCCACAACATCAAAAAGGAAGGAATCCTCCCCAACACATTTTATGAAGCCAACATCATCCTGATACCAAAGCCAAGAGAGGACCCAACAAAAAAAGAAAACTACAGTCCAGTATCCCTTATGAATATAGATGCAAAAATCGCAAAACTCCTAGCAAATCAAATTCAGCTGCTCATCAAAAAAATACTCCATCTCAATTAAGTGGCCTTCATCCCAGAGACGCAGGGATGGTTCAACATATGCAAATCTATAAATGTGATTTCACCACATAAATAGAAGTAAAAACAAAGACCATATGATCCTCTCAATAGATGCAGAAAAAGCATTTGACAAAATTCAGCACCGTTTTATGATAACAACACTTAACAAAATAGGTATAGACGGAACTTACCTGAAAATGCTGAAAATATCTAGCAATGAGCTTAATATGAAATGTGCAAGACCTTGTAGTTGCAAACTCCTCAAGTTACTAAGAATCAAAAAGAAGCTTTGGAGATATGCCCCGTCCCAGATGGGAAGACTAAATCTTGCAAAGTTGTTCCACCTTACTAGATTAATTTGCTGGCTTAGTGTAACCCTAAGCAAAAATGCTTATGAAAAATGGCAAATGAAAAAAAGTGGCTAAAACCTGCATATGTTAAGATTGGTACATTTAATTCTGTGTAAAGCTTATATCCAAAGAAAACCACTGTAAATAAATATGAATTTCTGATTAGTGGCGTGCTTGCTGAAATACATAGGGAAATGTGTACTGATGTCTGCGTCAAAGAATAATGGATAGATATGTGAAAAAAGAAATATAGTAAATTGGGAGAATCTAGGTGGTAAGTATTTGGGTGTTCACTCTAAACTTTTTTCAACTTTGTTGAATATTTGAAAGTTTTCACAATTAAATGGGGAAAAAAGCAGAGCAAAGAACAATGAAAATCAAAATGCATATAAAGGATGATTCCAACTTGAAAAATGTGAGCTAAAAAAAGATGGGGCGGAAATGACCTAAAATATTACTTGTGATGAAATTCTAGGTGGTTTTTATTTACTTTCTCATACTCCATACATTGATACAGTTGACTATGATAGATTTTCAGATGGACCATACCCCGTCAAGGACAGACTTCCTTTTTCAGCTGCTACGGGTGCAATCGGGTGCCAGCCGTGGGCTTTTGGCACTGCCTGACCAAGCTCACACACCACTTCCCTAGGTGGCTCGTACTGAGTGCCTGATTGTGGAGGGAGTGTAAAGACCTGGCTATTTGTGCCCAATGTGAAAGAACTCTCATGAGCCTCTTATCTTCAGAGTTCCTCATGGGATCAGAGCAGGCTTTTGTTGGCCATGCATTAGCGATGCAATTCTCCCTCTGCCCACATCTGCCTCCTTCTGTCCTTTCCTCAGCTGTTGCTCCTGAACAATTTTCCTGCACACTAAATTCCATCTCAGTGTCAGCTCCCTGCAGAACCTAACTCACAAGTAGAGATGTGACAGAAAATGAAAACGCACTGTGCTTATAGCAACAAACATCACGTTAAAGGATTTTCTCAAGAATGTCATTTAAGAAGATGGAATATGATCACAGAAGGATGGTTCGACATACAAGAAAGAATGGAAATAGAATAAAGGAACAAATAGGGGTAAATGAAAAACAATTACCGTATACAACAGTTGCAACAATGCTTATTGCTAAGGTGAAGGAGAGAAAAACAAGATAGAACTAAATACTGTCAACCTGCATCACATGGATGATGAAAACATCTCATGAGAGCAGCTCATGCCCGGGTTTTCACTGGCCCAGCCAATGCAGGACTTGCAGCCTTCTACTCCTACTTCTGATGAGTAACGATTTTTGCTTTGTGTTCTCTGTTTAGAGACGGTGATTGTGCCATTTCTCGTCTTCTAGATTCAGTGAGGGGTGATCGTAAGTGGAGGCAGGAGTTGGGCAGCCAGTTCCCGTTCCTTCCAGGAGCACTCTGCAGGCCAGGCACTCGAGTTCCTGCTCGAGTCAGGGTGACTGAGCCAGGGATAACAATAGATTCTGAGGAATGTCCCAAACGTGGCCAGAGTTCACTTCTCTGGTATGATGGACTTGGGTTCCGGAGGGCAGACTCTTAAGGAACTGAAGCTGAAATCGGTACACTTTTGGAGATTTCAGTGATGTCTTTCAAATGCTCGTGGGGTCGCATGAATCAGCTGATAAGGTCAGATGACCTTTTGCTGTGTGGGGCTTCCCTGAATCCTGCGACAGGAAGCTCCTAGGACTGCAGAAGCCCACAGTGACCGGTGGATGCGATGCCCAGCCACAGGAGGACTGTCCAATCACCTTGAGGGCAGTGAGGCTCTGTGACAGGCTCACGGCGTGCCACTGCAGCCAGTCAGATGGCGAGGTGGCCCGTGACGTAGGCAAGCGCAGCGCATAAAAATGGGTCCCCAACGGCCCAAAGCCTCCATCTTCCGTTCTCCAGAGCCCCTAACGGCTGTCTCCGGCATGGCCGAGCCTTCCTCTGAGCTGTCCACTGAGGCCTGCCCCGGCGCCACGGGGCCCGAAGAGGCTGAATCGACGACGCCCCAGAAGCACAAGCAGAAGCAGAAGCACAAGCAGAAGCAGGAGGAGAAGCAGAAGCAGCCAAGGCGTCGCGGCCGCCGCTCCAGGCGTCGCGGCCACAGCTTCGCCACCTACTTCGCCAGGATCGTGAAGCAGTTCCCCGGCGGCCTCCGCCTGTCCCAGGAGGCCGTGAACGTGATGGATTCGTTCGTTCACGACATGTTGGAGCGCATCGGCGAGGAGGCCGGCCGGCTGGCCAGCTACACCGAGCACTTGACCATCACCACCAGGGAGATCCAGACGGCCGTGCGCCTGATGATGCCCGGGCACCTCGGCCAGAACGCCGTGACCGCGGGCAACAGGGCCGTCCTCAGATACACCCGCAGCAAGTGAGCCGCCTCGGCTCCGCCTGAGCACCGAAACCCAAAGGCTCTTTTAAGAGCCACCTCAGTCGTCCCGAAAGAGCTGTAGCACGGCCCGGGGGCCCCGGTGGAGTTCCGTGGTGGGTGGCACTTGGCGCCAGGCCGCTTTGGGGGCCACGTGTCCAGTGCCGTCCTGCCCACGTTTGAGTGAGTTCTCCAGCGGTACTTCATCTGTGACAGAGCAGCTGATAGATAAAGTGCACACACAGATAGCGAAGTCCCCTATATCCTAAGCAAGTCTTTCTTCAACATATCCCACCTTGAAGTGAGCATACACACAGCACGGAAATAGCTAAGCCAAAGTTGAAAAGATAATTTGCATTTCAAGCTCCCTAGAGTCTGACATTGATGCATAATTCACTCAGTCTTTTCTTTATATTGTTTATGTGTATTTCTCTTTTGTTTTATTCAGCATATTACATGGGTACAAATGCGTAGGTTACCTATATTGCCTTTGCCCCACCCGAGGTACAGCTTCAAGCATGTCCATCCCCGAGACGGTGCCCACGGCAACCATTAGGTATGAATATACCCATCCCCTCCTCCCCTATCCCACATGTCTGAAACCCAATGAATGTTATCACTATATGTGCACTTAAGTGTTGATCAGTTAATACCAATTTGATGGTGAATACGTGTGGTGCTTGTTTTTCCATTCTTCTGATACTTCACTTTGAAGCATGCTTTCCAGCTCTATACAGGATAACACAAGAGGTGCTAGATCACCATTGCTTTTTGTGGCTGAGTATCACTCCATGGTATACATACACCACATTTTGTTCATCCACTCATGTATTGATGAGCTCCTAGGTCGTTTCCACATGTTTGCAATTGTCAATTGTGTTGCTATAAACATTCGAGTGCAAATGTCTTCATCATAGAATGTCTTTGGTTCTTTTGGGTAGATGCCCAGTAATGGGATTGCTGGATCAAACGGTAGTTCTACTTGTAGCTCTTTGAGGTATCTCCATATTACTTTCCACAGAGATTTTACCAGTTTGCCGTCCTACCAGCAGTGTAGAAGTGTTCCTATCTCTCTGCATCCATGCCAGCCTTTTTTCTTTGGGACTTTTTGATAAAAGCCATTCTCACTAGAAATAATCTCATTGTGGTTTTGGTTTGCATTTCCCTGATGCTTACAGATGTTGATCATTTTCTCATATGCTTGTTGGCCATTAGTCTATCTTCTTTGGAAAAGTTTCTGTTCATGTCCTTTGGATGACACTGTTTTGAGTACTTCCTGGAGGACAGTTCTTATCTTGAGGAATTCCCTCAGTCTTTGCTTATCTGAGAATTTCTTTATTTCTCCTTTGTATACAAAACTTAGTTTTGCAGGGTGCAAGATTGCAGGCTGGGCATTATTCTGTTTGAGTAGAGTGAGAATGGGGTCCCAGTCTCTTCTTGCTTATAAGGTCTCAGTTGAGAACTCTGCTGTTATTCTGATGAGTTTTCCTATGTAGGTTACCCACTTCTTTCCCCTTACAGCCTATAGGAGGCCGTCCTTGGTGGTTATTTTGGTCAGTCTGATGACTGTGTGTCGTGGTGTCTTCCTGTTTGCGATGAATCTCCCAGGAGGCCTTTGGGCTTCTTGTATGTGGATATCTAGGTTTTCAGCAAGGCCTGGGAAATTTTCCTCCGTTGTATCCTCAAATAGCTTATCCAACCCTTGTGTATTTTCTTTTTCACCCTCATGGATGCCTATGATTCTCCTGTTAGGCCTCTTGACATAATTCCACGTTTCTTGTAGGCTTTGCTCTTTTCTCTTATTTGTCTGCTTTGTCTCTGCAACTGATTTATTGAATTGAAAGGTGTTATCTTCAATCCCTGAGACTCTTTCTTCTGTTTCATCTACCCTGTTCTTGAAGCTTTCCACAGTGTTTTGTAATTCCTTGAGTAAATTCTTCATTTCTAGAAGTTCTCTTTGATTTTTCTGTAATCTTTCAATTTCTTTGGTGAAATTTTCCTCCACGTCCTGGATTTTTATTTTTTATTTTTTTGGTGGTTTCTTTGTGTTGGGTATCCATTTTCTCTTGCATATTACTTAGTTTTCTTATAATCCATGTTCGAATTTCTTCTGTCATGTTAGTGTTCTGAATTTGGTTGATATCCATTGCTAGAGAGCTGGTGTACCCCTTTGCGGGTGTGCTTTGCATTTGATTCTTCATATTTCCGGAGTTGTTTAGCTCATTCCTTCCCATTTGGATCAGCCGCTGCTTCTTACCTTTAGATTTTGTTTTGGATTATGACATGCCCAGTTTAGTCTCTGAGCCAGTAGGTAGTGTCTGCGGGTGAGATTCGACCTCACCCTGTATGCTGAGTCAGTAGATGCAGTAAAAGGGTGTGCCAATTGACAACCCTGTCAGTAGGTGGCGCTTGCTGGGAGGAGCAAGCTTCAGTGTTGGTGGTCCTGCAACCAGCTCTTGGTCCTCCAGAGAGGCACTCCAGTGCCTCAGGTGGTGGGTGTGGCCCCGGGACTTCCAGGTGTGTCCTTATTCTCCACCTCAGCGAGGGCAGGTGCGGGAGAGAGGCTGGGCAGAGCTGGGTTGGGTGAGCCTGCCCTCTAGCTCCACAAATGCTGTTAGCTGGGATCAAAGGTCTGTTCTCTGCTTCTGTGCAAAGCTGCCAGGGAGGGGCTGGATTGGCCCCACTCAGGCGACAAGTCTGCGTGTGGGGGTGGGGCTGTGTGAGACCTGCAGTCTGGAGCAGGCCTCCCTCCTTTCCACCCTCCCCTATTCTGTGGTGTCTCCCCGGCCTCTGCCAGCAGGCAGGACCTCAAGGCAATGGATCTCCTCTGGCTGTGATGCGGGCCGGGAGGGTCCCTGCCCAGGATCACAGCCTGAGCTGGGAGCATGGCCCTGCTGTGAGAGGAGGGTTGCCCCTCAAGCATGCTGATCTGCCCTGAAGGCACACAGACCCCAGTAGGCTCCTTCACAAATATCCCTTCTGTGCCCCTGGCGAGGCGATCGAGACCTGGCTGTACGGGAACTTGTCTGCAGGTGTGTCCTCTGGGCCCTGGAGATCAATCTCTGACCCTGCCAGGGAGAGGAGTGCTGGTCTCAAGTCACCCATAGGGTGCCCAAGCTGGATCACTGTCTCTCCGCCTCAGCATTTGCCCGACTCTGCTGGAGTCACCAGGCAAGCAGCACCTGGGAGGGCTGGCGGGTAGGGAGCTCACAGTCCAAGTACCCCTCAGTTCGCCACAGGGCCCCAAAAAGGAAAGATCCTCTTCTCTGCAGATGTCTCTGGGTGATGGCTAAATTGTCTCTCTCAGCAACTGCGGGGAGGGGGGTGGGGGGGAGAAGGAAGCAATGTGGTGCCTGCCCTTCAGCTCGGGTCTGCGGTCGCAGGTGCCCGAGGGCACTGGGAGCCTGGTGGCCTGTCCACAAGAGGCTCCCCGCTCACTGACGGCAGCGGTCTCTGGGCTGGAGTTGGCAGGTCTCTCCAACCGCTCAGGAGCCCACCAGCAGTCCGAGAGGCAAGCGAGGGGAAATGTCGCCCCTCCACCTACCCTTGGGGCTGGCCTCCATGCCTCTCGGGGTTAGACCCTGCCGACGCCTTTCTCCTTCCAGTTCTGCTCTGCAACGTCTTCCCGTGGAGCCTCCTGCAGTTTCAGGCACCTTCCTTCCCACCCTCGTCCGACCTGCCTGTTTAGTTTTTCCACTTTCTTCTAAAATCAATCTGACTTGCAGAGCCACTCTGGATGGCGGGTTTTCCTAGTCCGCCAGCTTTCCCCAATCTCTATTGGAGGGTTATTAATTGGCTCAATTTCGATATTGTTGCGTCCAAGGCAATAGAGAGGCCCAAGGACAGGGAGAGAGAGGGGCAACAGCTCATCTGCGGAGCAGTCAGAACACACACAGCGTTTGCCCATTAAGTTTGCCATCTTCTGTGGCTGTGGTTTGTGGGGCCCAAAACAATCACGACAGTAACATCAGAGGTCACTGATCGCAGATCCACATAACATACATACTAATGACGTACACACCTGAAATTCTGTAGGAATTACCACAGTGTGACGCAGAGACAAGAAGCGAGCGTGTGCTATTGGAGAAATTGCATTGGCAGATTGACTCCATGCCCGCGTGGCTCAAACCTTCAAATTGCAACAGACACAATACCTGTGAAGCACAATAACACCAGGAGTGCGTGTGTGTCGGAGCGTGTGTGCATGTGCCTGTGTGTGTATGTTGTAAATAATGTAAGTAATATAAATTCAAAACAAGGCCTTGCTCAAGGGCTACATGCATTTATGAATGTAATATTTATTGGTCAGTTGTCCTTCAGAAAGGGTCATCACTTTATGCTGCCCTGGCAATGTGAGAGCACTCCGTTCCCAGTCCCCTGTCCTCAGACACACCAGGTACCATCCAACATTTTCATCTAATTTTTGCCGTTTTGTAACGTAAAAAGTTATACCCTATTGTTGCTTTTGTTTGCATTTCTTTCATTTCAAGGGAGGTTTAACACACTGTCCTTGCTCAGCGGTAATGTATGTTTCTCCTACCCTGTGTGCTATTTGATATTTTTTCTTTTGGGTTCACATTCCTTTTCTTTTCCTTTCATTTTTCTATTTTTTCCAGACAGGGCGTCACTCTATTGCCCAGGCAGGAGTGCAGTGGTGTCATCGTAGCTCACAGCAACCTTAAACTCCTGAACACAAGCGATCCTCCTGCCTCAGCCTCCCGAGTAGCTGGGATCAGAGGCATGTGCCTCCAAGCCGGATTAAGTTTGCTGTTTATTCTGCAGGCAGGTTCTCGCTATGTTTCCCAGGTTGGTCCTGAGCTCCTGGGCTCAAGCCTGCCCTAGGACCCCCCTTCATCCGCCCAAAGTGCTAGGACTACAGGCCACAGCGACCATGCCAGGCGGAGGTGAGATTTTACTCTCCTGCCGGCTACCTGGGCAGCCTGCCTCACTTTCAAGTACATATGCTGACACAAGACTTCACAGCCCTGTTCGGTGACACAGACTGGTCATTTTTCACAGGAAAAAAGGAGCAGCCTGAGCAATCCTTTGGGCGCATACCTGACTCCCCAATTCCCAAAGGCCTCCCCGTGATGGCCAGGTGTTCCCCTGCACCCGTGAGGGTTTCACCACAGGACACGGGCCCTGAGTTAGGACATGGAGCTTTTATCAGGGATGTGGGCGACCTGCCCGTCCTCCCCTGCACAGAGAGGACCCAGGACCTGGAATGCCACTCACCGCCTCAGGGGCTGAGGGAAGGCTGTCCAGGGCTGCAGCACTGGAAGGGGACCCAGTGCCCTCGGGGAATGGCAAGGCTTAGGGTCTGGGAATGCCTCTGGGGACGGAGAGGTGCCCTGTCTTTATCGGGTCCGCGACCCCAGCTCCCAAGGCTGGTGTCTGTCCTATCAGCTTCCCACACAGCTCCTCAGTGCCCTTTGCTCGCAACACCCACACCCTGCAGGAATGCCGAGAGTCCAGGGACAACTGTCACCCAACACTTCCCCCTTGCCACTTCAGGCCCGAGGTGCTGGGCACTGCCCACTGTTGGCAGCCTTGGGTACGGAACAGCCCTCGTTGTTTGTCCCCCACCTGCCCATGCTCGTGCAAACACAGTCGTCCACCGGTATCCAGGCGGGATGGGTCCCGGGACACCCCTCCGATACCAACATCCATGGATGCTCAAGTCCTGATATAAAACGCCTCAGTATTTGCCTATGACCTGGGCACGTCCTGTTTAAATGCCCTCTACAGTTCTCAGAGTCCCTCATGCACTGTGAATGCCATGTGAGTAGCTCCTATAGTGTACTGCTTAGGGAACAGTGACAGGAAAACCAAGTCTGTGCACGATCCGTGCAGACGTGCGGTCACCAGAGGCCTAACTACACGATGCACCTCAGCAGCAACGGAATGCTTTCTGGCATTTACACAACATTATTTTCAGTTACGGGGAACCCGCGGGGAGGGAGGGCCCGTAATCCCTTTACTAACCTCTCCCCAAATGTCCAGCTGTGGGCATGCCACGGGCTTCCCGCTCTGGATCAAGAACAGAGAAAAAAACTTACCAATCCGTAGGAAAAAGTCCAGCAGCCCGACAGACTGAGGAGCGAAGGCTCTCGAGAGGAACCCGAGCAGCAAACCTTGTGGCCAATACGCAGGAGCAGGGCCTTAACCTGGAGGATGCTGAGGCCCCGTCTCCGAGCAGAAAGCAGCGGCCAGGACGTGAGCAAAGGGGCCTCTCGGTCACTGCTGGCTGCATTGTACATCGCAGTGGCTGGAGAGTGCAGTTGGGCAGCATCTGCTAGAAATGAGGAGGCTAGTGTTTCCGAAGCATGTGTTGGCTCTTGCAATTTCTGAAAATAACACAGCAATGAAGGTTGCCATACTGAGTGACTCTTCCTTTCACGAAAGATTTCCTTGTAGTGTGCGATGCTGTTTGATTGTACATTACCCAAACCGGACACCTTGGAGTCAGTCTTCTCCAACCCTGCCACTGCTTTATCAACTAAGTTTATGTCATATCCTAAATCCCCTGTGTCATCTCAGCAGTGTCCACGGCATCTTCACTAGCAGTAGATTCCATCTCGAAAAACCACTTTGTTTGCTCATCCATAAGGAGCAACTCCTCATCTGTTGCAGTTTTATCCTGGGATTGCAGCAGTTCAGTCACGTCTTCAGGCTCCACATCTAATTCCTGTTCTCTTGCTGTTTCCACCACATCTGCAGTGATTTCCTCCACTGAAGTGTTAAACCCCTCAAAGTCATCCAAGAGGGTTGAAATGAACTGTAAGTTTGCTGTCTTCTATGGGTGGCGTTTGTGGGGCCCCAAAACAATTGTAATAGTAACATCAAACAACACTGATCACAGGTCACCATGACACGTACATTAATGTAAATGTCTCAAAGATGGAAAGAATTGCCACAGTGTGAGTCAGAGACAGGAAGTGAGCACATGCTGTTGGAGAAATGGCATTGACAGACTTACTGGATGCGTGGTTGCCACAAACCTTCAATTTGTAAACTGCATTACCTGGGAAGCACAGTGATAAGCTCAAGAAAATGAGATTGCCTGTATGTGTGTGTGTTTGTGTGTGTGTAAATATAATGTAAATAAAGTGCAAGCAAGGCCTAGCTCAAAGGCTACCTGCATTTATAAATTCAATAAATATTGGCCGGGCGCGGTGGCTCACGCCTGTAATCCTAGCACTCTGGGAGGCCGAGGTGGGCGGATCGTTTGAGCTCAGGAGTTGGAGACCAGCCTGAGCAAGAGCGAGACCCCATCTCTACTAAAAATAGAAAGAAATTATATGGACAGCTAAAAATATATATAGAAAAAATTAGCCGGGCATGGTGGTGCATGCCTGTAGTCCCAGCTACTCGGGAGGCTGAGACAGGAGGATCGCTCGAGCTCAGGAGTTTGAGGTTGCTGTGAGCTAGGCTGATGCCACGGCACTCACTCTAGCCTGGGCAACAGAGTGAGACTCTGTCTCAAAAATAATTAAATAAATAAATAAATATTGTCCAGTTGTCCTTCAGAATGTTGCATCACTTTATAGTTTTCTGACAGTGTGTGAGTACTCATTTCCCAGTCCTCTATCCTCAGCAACACCAGGTAACAGTCAACACTTTCATCTATTTTTTGCCAGTTTGCAAGGTTGAAAATTATACCCCATTGTTGTTTTTGTTAGAATTTCTTTTTTTGCAAGTGAGGTTTAATAGATTTTCCCTGCTCTTTCATAATTCATGTCTCTTTGTACCCTTTTGGGTATTTCATGTTTTTTCTATTGGGTTCATTTTTTTTTGTTTTGTTTTCTTCATTTTTGTTTGTTTGTTTGTTTGTTTGGGGGGTTTTATGAGACACAATCTCATTCTATTGCACTAGCTGGAGTGCAGTGGCATCTTCATAACTCACTGCAGCCCCAAACTCCCGAGCTCAAGTGATCCTCCTGCCTCAGCTTCCCAAGTAGCTGGGACTACAGGCATGGGCCGCTATGCCTGGCTAATGTTTTTATTGTTTTTAGAGATGGATTCTCACTACGTTGCCCACGCTGGTATGAAGTCCCGGGCTCAAGCGATCCTTCCACCTCGCCCTCCCAAGGTGCAAGGATTACAGGCCTGACCCATGACACCTGGCCATCATTTTTCTATTAGGTGTTTCATTTGCCTTTTATTTTTCAACTTTTGATATTGAGTTCTGCATCAGTTGGGTAAATCATCCCACTGTCATGTATGCTGCAAATATATTTCTCAGTTGTCATTTTGAAATTACTCATGTTTGGTTTTGATTTGTTTGTTTGTTGTTTTGCCATGCAGGGATTTTAAATTATTACATAGTAAAATTTGTAAGTTTTCCTTTTCAGTTTCTGCACAAAGGTCACTTAAAATTTAAAAACAAAATTGTAAATAACTGGAGAATCCAGAAAGCAGCCAGAGAGTGTGGCTAAAGGCAGGGCCTGTTGTCAGGCAAAGATGGGAAGACAGGTGTGGCTGCAGTGGGAGAGGGCAGAGTGAACAAGTCCGCCCCAGCAGTTGTCCTCCTCTGCCATGCCTATGGGGACAGATGTCAGAATTGTGATGAGACGACTCTGGTGGCCTAGCAGGTGCTCAAAGCCATGGTGAGGCGCAGGAGGGATCTCTTGCATTGGGCCAGAGGGCGGGTGGGCGGAGGGGGATGCTCCTTTGATTCTTGTAAAAGTAGTATATGAATGTTCAATAAAGGAAAGAAGAAACTGTATCAATGCATGGAGTATGAGAAAGTAAATAAAAACCACCTAGAATTTCATCACAAGTAACATTTTAGGTCATTTCCGCCCCATCTTTTTTTAGCTCACATTTTTCAAGTTGGAATCATCCTTTATATGCATTTTGATTTTCATTGTTCTTTGCTCTGCTTTTTTCCCCATTTAATTGTGAAAACTTTCAAATATTCAACAAAGTTGAAAAAAGTTTAGAGTGAACACCCAAATACTTACCACCTAGATTCTCCCAATTTACTATATTTCTTTTTTCACATATCTATCCATTATTCTTTGACGCAGACATCAGTACACATTTCCCTATGTATTTCAGCAAGCACGCCACTAATCAGAAATTCATATTTATTTACAGTGGTTTTCTTTGGATATAAACTTTACACAGAATTAAATGTACCAATCTTAACATATGCAGGTTTTAGCCACTTTTTTTCATTTGCCATTTTTCATAAGCATTTTTGCTTAGGGTTACACTAAGCCAGCAAATTAATCTAGTAAGGTGGAACAACTTTGCAAGATTTAGTCTTCCCATCTGGGACGGGGCATATCTCCAAAGCTTCTTTTTGATTCTTAGTAACTTGAGGAGTTTGCAACTACAAGGTCTTGCACATTTCATATTAAGCTCATTGCTAGATATTTGAGAGTTTGTTGCTTTTGTGAAAGTACTTTGTTTCAATTTAAATGCCTAACTGAGTAGTGGATGTATGTGGAAAGATTGATGATTTTTGTATGTTTAGTATCCAGCTATGTAAGTGAACTTTCCGGTGGAGTGCAATAGCTTTTCCCTGGATTCTCTTGCTTTTATAAGTATAGGATCAATTTAGCTGCACAAAGATTCACACACTTCTTGAGAACAATTGTACCTCTTTTCCCTGTCTTCTGACTTACAACACCCTGGCTAGAACTTCCAGCACAATCTTAGGAAACAGTGGTAATAGTGAGTTTTTGAGTCTGGTTTCTATTTTCAGGCAATTTCTCTAATGCGGTGATTCTCAAGCGGGGGAAGACCAGGGTAAGGGAGGGGATGCCTCGCTGGGGATGAGGCCTCACAGGCAATTCTGAAATGGCCTGTGCCGCACCAAGGTTAGGAAACACTGCACTAATATTTCCTTCTCAAAGATACATTTATGTGTTTGTTTAAGACAGGTATCATTGAATGAAGTAGCTTTTGTTTCTTAGTTTGCAAAGGGTGTTTATCAGGAATTGGTGCAGAGCTCTATTTACGTGTGTGTGTATATGTAAAACAGCTTTACTGAGCTATAATCCACATACGGTACAATTCACTTACTTAAAGTGTGCAATTTGATGGCTTTTAGTGTATTTGCAGGTTTGCAACCATGACCATCATCAATTTTAGAAGATTTTCATTGCTCCATAAAAGACCCCCATCCCCATCAGCAGTCACCCCCAACTCCGTCCTCCCAGCCCCTGGCAACCATGAATCTACTTTCTGTCTCTATGAGTTCACCTACTCTGGACACTTCATAGAAATGGAATTGTACAGTTTGTGGCCTTTTGGGTCTGGCTTCCTACTTCTGATTTCGTGTTTTCAAGGTTCATCCATGTAGCGGTAGGAGAAAAAGCCATTTCCTGATTTCTTCCTATTAACTTCAGCTGTTTTAATGATTCTGCGATGCACATTGTGCTGCAAAGATTGCCCTCATGGAGGTGACAGCCCTCACTCCCTGGCCTGCAGTGTCCTACTGGAGCTTCGTTCACAGCTGGGGTTTAATGACCTTACAAGATTTCTTCTGGACCTTTTCGTTTGGAATCTGTCACTACATCATCTGTAGCCTATGGCTTACTCACAGTGACCCAAGCTCCATAGCAGCCAGGAAATGGAAGGCTTGAGGCACATGGACCAGCCAAGATCTAAACACGTAGTTGCCAGCTGCCTCCAGAGTTTGAGAATGACATGACAGTGAATGCGGGTTAATCTCTCCTCCTCATCTCTCCACTCACTCTGCCACGCCCTGGGTTCGGGCCATCACCATCTCCCTGGAATCGCTGTCCCACCTGTAAGCAGCTGGCCTCCAGCTTGGCCTGGCCCAGGCCCCCATCACTCTGCACCCTCAGGGGGCCCCTCAGCCTTGTCCCGAAGCCTTGTCCCACTCCACGTACCTGTCCTCAGCTACACTCGGGGTCCATGTCACCTTTGAGAGAGCTGTTTCTCTTCTGCAAAACTTTCCATACACTTGGGCCCCCTCATCCCTTCCCTGGCTGATGGTTCCTCTTTTTTCCAGGGAGGGTTTAGGCGTCTCTCCTGCCCAGAACATTTTCTGACCTGCTGAGGCTGGGCTGGGCACTTTGTCTGAGTTCCTGTAGCAGCCTCTGTTTTCCCACATGGTGGCCCTTAATCGAGCTGAATTCCGTTGCTGATCTATACTGTCTGTCTTCCTCTGAGTGAACCAGGGACTATATCTTCCTCACCACCCTACTCCCAGATCCTAATGTGGGCACATAGTAGGTCTTCAAGAAGAATTGCTTTCATCCTGGGTTGTTCAACCCCAGCAGTAGTGACATTGGGGGCCAGATGATTCTTTGATGTGGGGGCTGTCCTGTGCAGAGTGGGAAGTTTAACAGCATTTCTGGTCTCTGCCAACCTGATGCCAGTAGCACCCCATGGTCAGAACAACCCAAAATGTCTCCAGACGTTGCCACATGTCCTCTGGGGGCCAGATCTGTGACGGGCTGAGAACTGTTGCTTTAAGACATCAGGGATGGAACGAAGGAATCCTGTTGAGATTGAATCCATTGGTGACACTGATTAAACACCTAGAGGCCACTTGTCCTTTGCTCCATCTAAATTGATCAGAGAACATGTAACGAGACCTGAGAGGAAGAAAAAAATCAGCCATTATATTTATCCTGTCCACATCCTCACATCTCTCTCCAAGCAAAATGAAACAAAACCCACAATGCAGACCTCTGACAACTTGCTTTCTTTTTCTGCCCCATGCTGCTTCCACATATCTCCTCCTTGCTCATTTATGGCTCTAGGCCAGGCACAGTGGCTCATGCCTATAATCCTAGCACCTTGGGAGGCTGAGGCAGGAAGATCACTTGAGCCTAGGAGTTTGAGGCTGCAGCGAGCTATGATGACACTAGCCTGGGCAACAGAGTGAGACCCGATCTCTAAATAAATTATGGCTCCAACAGGCTGTCTACAGTGGCACTACACACCACTGAAACCATTTCCTCAATGCCCCCAAGTCCTCCCATCCTCATCCTTCCCCGGCTTCTCAGACAGAGGCTCCCCTCCCCCTATTCTGTGCCTGTTTCCCCCCAACTCCCACCACCCCTGCCCCATGCACAGGACCCATCACACTAACCAGAGCAGGTGCCATTCCCTGAGCATTTACTGTGGGCTGGGCACTGTCCCTAACACACACCATCTCTTTTCATTCTTCTGCAACTCCAGGAAGTCCTCTTATCATCAGCGAGAGAATTGAGGCCCAGAGAGCTGTAGCAATGTGCCCAAGGTTGCACAGTGAAGAAGTGGCAGTGGCAGAATGCCTGGGCCCTCGAAGCTGAGTGGTCTGCTGAGCTTCTCACTCTGAGGCACGTTTGCCAGGAACAGCCCCGAGGGGGAGGCAGCACCCATGTGCATCTGTTCACATCGCCTTGCACTGAAGTGATCTCATTCCTTGCCACCAGAAACTTGTAACAAAAGCCCCCTTCTCAACTGTGGCCAGTCGGACTGGTGCTCCCCACCCAGCTCGAGAGCGGTACAGGAAGACCGTGGCCCCTTCCACCCCACCATAGCAGCTGCTGGACTTCTCTGAGCTGAGTGGCCCCCTCTCAGCACCAGGGATGCGTTTCAGCCCCGAGCCAGGAGGGCAGCCTCAATTTGTGACCTTCCTGCCCTCGGGTGTTTGGTGTGTCCGCCTGCTGATGGCGCAGGTAGCAGGGTGGGGAGGTGTAGGGGAGAGGTCCCAGTTTCAGGGTCTGGCAGCTACTGAGAGCCCCTGCCAGTTGGGAAGGTGTGGAGGAGCACAGGACAGCAGGGGTCTGTAAGTGCACCCCCACCCCCACCCCTGCCCCAGTAGAACTGCCATATTAGGGTTTACTGAACCTGGTGGACTCAATTTGCATAAGTACTGGTTCCCATGGCAACCAAATGCCCCTAGTACCTCAGGCTGAATTGGAGCAGCTGCTCCCATCACCATTCACTTTAATAGGGAGTTCAGCTTGATCCAACAGCTCCTTGAGCTGCCACTATTCCCCTGGTGGGAACGTCTCCCCTGTGGAGTTTTCTGGGGATAGAGAGCAGACTCTCTGGTTGAGTGGGGCCACTTCAGCCCCTCCTTGCCAGCTTAGCCCAGAGGCGGGGAACAGACCTTTAATCCCTGCACACTCCTTAGCAGCATTTGTGGAGCTGGAGGGTAGGCTCACCCAACCTACCACCACCAATATCAAGTACCGAAATTGAAGCAGTAATAAAAAACCTTCCCCAAAAATGTCCCAGATCACATGGTTTCACACCCAAATTCAACCAGAACTACAAAGAAGAACTGGTGCCTATCCCACAGAAATTATTCCACAACATCAAAAAGGAAGGAATCCTCCCCAACACATTTTATGAAGCCAACATCATCCTGATACCAAAGCCAAGAGAGGACCCAACAAAAAAAGAAAACTACAGTCCAGTATCCCTTATGAATATAGATGCAAAAATCGCAAAACTCCTAGCAAATCAAATTCAGCTGCTCATCAAAAAAATACTCCATCTCAATTAAGTGGCCTTCATCCCAGAGACGCAGGGATGGTTCAACATATGCAAATCTATAAATGTGATTTCACCACATAAATAGAAGTAAAAACAAAGACCATATGATCCTCTCAATAGATGCAGAAAAAGCATTTGACAAAATTCAGCACCGTTTTATGATAACAACACTTAACAAAATAGGTATAGACGGAACTTACCTGAAAATGCTGAAAATATCTAGCAATGAGCTTAATATGAAATGTGCAAGACCTTGTAGTTGCAAACTCCTCAAGTTACTAAGAATCAAAAAGAAGCTTTGGAGATATGCCCCGTCCCAGATGGGAAGACTAAATCTTGCAAAGTTGTTCCACCTTACTAGATTAATTTGCTGGCTTAGTGTAACCCTAAGCAAAAATGCTTATGAAAAATGGCAAATGAAAAAAAGTGGCTAAAACCTGCATATGTTAAGATTGGTACATTTAATTCTGTGTAAAGCTTATATCCAAAGAAAACCACTGTAAATAAATATGAATTTCTGATTAGTGGCGTGCTTGCTGAAATACATAGGGAAATGTGTACTGATGTCTGCGTCAAAGAATAATGGATAGATATGTGAAAAAAGAAATATAGTAAATTGGGAGAATCTAGGTGGTAAGTATTTGGGTGTTCACTCTAAACTTTTTTCAACTTTGTTGAATATTTGAAAGTTTTCACAATTAAATGGGGAAAAAAGCAGAGCAAAGAACAATGAAAATCAAAATGCATATAAAGGATGATTCCAACTTGAAAAATGTGAGCTAAAAAAAGATGGGGCGGAAATGACCTAAAATATTACTTGTGATGAAATTCTAGGTGGTTTTTATTTACTTTCTCATACTCCATACATTGATACAGTTGACTATGATAGATTTTCAGATGGACCATACCCCGTCAAGGACAGACTTCCTTTTTCAGCTGCTACGGGTGCAATCGGGTGCCAGCCGTGGGCTTTTGGCACTGCCTGACCAAGCTCACACACCACTTCCCTAGGTGGCTCGTACTGAGTGCCTGATTGTGGAGGGAGTGTAAAGACCTGGCTATTTGTGCCCAATGTGAAAGAACTCTCATGAGCCTCTTATCTTCAGAGTTCCTCATGGGATCAGAGCAGGCTTTTGTTGGCCATGCATTAGCGATGCAATTCTCCCTCTGCCCACATCTGCCTCCTTCTGTCCTTTCCTCAGCTGTTGCTCCTGAACAATTTTCCTGCACACTAAATTCCATCTCAGTGTCAGCTCCCTGCAGAACCTAACTCACAAGTAGAGATGTGACAGAAAATGAAAACGCACTGTGCTTATAGCAACAAACATCACGTTAAAGGATTTTCTCAAGAATGTCATTTAAGAAGATGGAATATGATCACAGAAGGATGGTTCGACATACAAGAAAGAATGGAAATAGAATAAAGGAACAAATAGGGGTAAATGAAAAACAATTACCGTATACAACAGTTGCAACAATGCTTATTGCTAAGGTGAAGGAGAGAAAAACAAGATAGAACTAAATACTGTCAACCTGCATCACATGGATGATGAAAACATCTCATGAGAGCAGCTCATGCCCGGGTTTTCACTGGCCCAGCCAATGCAGGACTTGCAGCCTTCTACTCCTACTTCTGATGAGTAACGATTTTTGCTTTGTGTTCTCTGTTTAGAGACGGTGATTGTGCCATTTCTCGTCTTCTAGATTCAGTGAGGGGTGATCGTAAGTGGAGGCAGGAGTTGGGCAGCCAGTTCCCGTTCCTTCCAGGAGCACTCTGCAGGCCAGGCACTCGAGTTCCTGCTCGAGTCAGGGTGACTGAGCCAGGGATAACAATAGATTCTGAGGAATGTCCCAAACGTGGCCAGAGTTCACTTCTCTGGTATGATGGACTTGGGTTCCGGAGGGCAGACTCTTAAGGAACTGAAGCTGAAATCGGTACACTTTTGGAGATTTCAGTGATGTCTTTCAAATGCTCGTGGGGTCGCATGAATCAGCTGATAAGGTCAGATGACCTTTTGCTGTGTGGGGCTTCCCTGAATCCTGCGACAGGAAGCTCCTAGGACTGCAGAAGCCCACAGTGACCGGTGGATGCGATGCCCAGCCACAGGAGGACTGTCCAATCACCTTGAGGGCAGTGAGGCTCTGTGACAGGCTCACGGCGTGCCACTGCAGCCAGTCAGATGGCGAGGTGGCCCGTGACGTAGGCAAGCGCAGCGCATAAAAATGGGTCCCCAACGGCCCAAAGCCTCCATCTTCCGTTCTCCAGAGCCCCTAACGGCTGTCTCCGGCATGGCCGAGCCTTCCTCTGAGCTGTCCACTGAGGCCTGCCCCGGCGCCACGGGGCCCGAAGAGGCTGAATCGACGACGCCCCAGAAGCACAAGCAGAAGCAGAAGCACAAGCAGAAGCAGGAGGAGAAGCAGAAGCAGCCAAGGCGTCGCGGCCGCCGCTCCAGGCGTCGCGGCCACAGCTTCGCCACCTACTTCGCCAGGATCGTGAAGCAGTTCCCCGGCGGCCTCCGCCTGTCCCAGGAGGCCGTGAACGTGATGGATTCGTTCGTTCACGACATGTTGGAGCGCATCGGCGAGGAGGCCGGCCGGCTGGCCAGCTACACCGAGCACTTGACCATCACCACCAGGGAGATCCAGACGGCCGTGCGCCTGATGATGCCCGGGCACCTCGGCCAGAACGCCGTGACCGCGGGCAACAGGGCCGTCCTCAGATACACCCGCAGCAAGTGAGCCGCCTCGGCTCCGCCTGAGCACCGAAACCCAAAGGCTCTTTTAAGAGCCACCTCAGTCGTCCCGAAAGAGCTGTAGCACGGCCCGGGGGCCCCGGTGGAGTTCCGTGGTGGGTGGCACTTGGCGCCAGGCCGCTTTGGGGGCCACGTGTCCAGTGCCGTCCTGCCCACGTTTGAGTGAGTTCTCCAGCGGTACTTCATCTGTGACAGAGCAGCTGATAGATAAAGTGCACACACAGATAGCGAAGTCCCCTATATCCTAAGCAAGTCTTTCTTCAACATATCCCACCTTGAAGTGAGCATACACACAGCACGGAAATAGCTAAGCCAAAGTTGAAAAGATAATTTGCATTTCAAGCTCCCTAGAGTCTGACATTGATGCATAATTCACTCAGTCTTTTCTTTATATTGTTTATGTGTATTTCTCTTTTGTTTTATTCAGCATATTACATGGGTACAAATGCGTAGGTTACCTATATTGCCTTTGCCCCACCCGAGGTACAGCTTCAAGCATGTCCATCCCCGAGACGGTGCCCACGGCAACCATTAGGTATGAATATACCCATCCCCTCCTCCCCTATCCCACATGTCTGAAACCCAATGAATGTTATCACTATATGTGCACTTAAGTGTTGATCAGTTAATACCAATTTGATGGTGAATACGTGTGGTGCTTGTTTTTCCATTCTTCTGATACTTCACTTTGAAGCATGCTTTCCAGCTCTATACAGGATAACACAAGAGGTGCTAGATCACCATTGCTTTTTGTGGCTGAGTATCACTCCATGGTATACATACACCACATTTTGTTCATCCACTCATGTATTGATGAGCTCCTAGGTCGTTTCCACATGTTTGCAATTGTCAATTGTGTTGCTATAAACATTCGAGTGCAAATGTCTTCATCATAGAATGTCTTTGGTTCTTTTGGGTAGATGCCCAGTAATGGGATTGCTGGATCAAACGGTAGTTCTACTTGTAGCTCTTTGAGGTATCTCCATATTACTTTCCACAGAGATTTTACCAGTTTGCCGTCCTACCAGCAGTGTAGAAGTGTTCCTATCTCTCTGCATCCATGCCAGCCTTTTTTCTTTGGGACTTTTTGATAAAAGCCATTCTCACTAGAAATAATCTCATTGTGGTTTTGGTTTGCATTTCCCTGATGCTTACAGATGTTGATCATTTTCTCATATGCTTGTTGGCCATTAGTCTATCTTCTTTGGAAAAGTTTCTGTTCATGTCCTTTGGATGACACTGTTTTGAGTACTTCCTGGAGGACAGTTCTTATCTTGAGGAATTCCCTCAGTCTTTGCTTATCTGAGAATTTCTTTATTTCTCCTTTGTATACAAAACTTAGTTTTGCAGGGTGCAAGATTGCAGGCTGGGCATTATTCTGTTTGAGTAGAGTGAGAATGGGGTCCCAGTCTCTTCTTGCTTATAAGGTCTCAGTTGAGAACTCTGCTGTTATTCTGATGAGTTTTCCTATGTAGGTTACCCACTTCTTTCCCCTTACAGCCTATAGGAGGCCGTCCTTGGTGGTTATTTTGGTCAGTCTGATGACTGTGTGTCGTGGTGTCTTCCTGTTTGCGATGAATCTCCCAGGAGGCCTTTGGGCTTCTTGTATGTGGATATCTAGGTTTTCAGCAAGGCCTGGGAAATTTTCCTCCGTTGTATCCTCAAATAGCTTATCCAACCCTTGTGTATTTTCTTTTTCACCCTCATGGATGCCTATGATTCTCCTGTTAGGCCTCTTGACATAATTCCACGTTTCTTGTAGGCTTTGCTCTTTTCTCTTATTTGTCTGCTTTGTCTCTGCAACTGATTTATTGAATTGAAAGGTGTTATCTTCAATCCCTGAGACTCTTTCTTCTGTTTCATCTACCCTGTTCTTGAAGCTTTCCACAGTGTTTTGTAATTCCTTGAGTAAATTCTTCATTTCTAGAAGTTCTCTTTGATTTTTCTGTAATCTTTCAATTTCTTTGGTGAAATTTTCCTCCACGTCCTGGATTTTTATTTTTTATTTTTTTGGTGGTTTCTTTGTGTTGGGTATCCATTTTCTCTTGCATATTACTTAGTTTTCTTATAATCCACGTTCGAATTTCTTCTGTCATGTTAGTGTTCTGAATTTGGTTGATATCCATTGCTAGAGAGCTGGTGTACCCCTTTGCGGGTGTGCTTTGCATTTGATTCTTCATATTTCCGGAGTTGTTTAGCTCATTCCTTCCCATTTGGATCAGCCGCTGCTTCTTACCTTTAGATTTTGTTTTGGATTATGACATGCCCAGTTTAGTCTCTGAGCCAGTAGGTAGTGTCTGCGGGTGAGATTCGACCTCACCCTGTATGCTGAGTCAGTAGATGCAGTAAAAGGGTGTGCCAATTGACAACCCTGTCAGTAGGTGGCGCTTGCTGGGAGGAGCAAGCTTCAGTGTTGGTGGTCCTGCAACCAGCTCTTGGTCCTCCAGAGAGGCACTCCAGTGCCTCAGGTGGTGGGTGTGGCCCCGGGACTTCCAGGTGTGTCCTTATTCTCCACCTCAGCGAGGGCAGGTGCGGGAGAGAGGCTGGGCAGAGCTGGGTTGGGTGAGCCTGCCCTCTAGCTCCACAAATGCTGTTAGCTGGGATCAAAGGTCTGTTCTCTGCTTCTGTGCAAAGCTGCCAGGGAGGGGCTGGATTGGCCCCACTCAGGCGACAAGTCTGCGTGTGGGGGTGGGGCTGTGTGAGACCTGCAGTCTGGAGCAGGCCTCCCTCCTTTCCACCCTCCCCTATTCTGTGGTGTCTCCCCGGCCTCTGCCAGCAGGCAGGACCTCAAGGCAACGGATCTCCTCTGGCTGTGATGCGGGCCGGGAGGGTCCCTGCCCAGGATCACAGCCTGAGCTGGGAGCATGGCCCTGCCGTGAGAGGAGGGTTGCCCCTCAAGCATGCTGATCTGCCCTGAAGGCACACAGACCCCAGTAGGCTCCTTCACAAATATCCCTTCTGTGCCCCTGGCGAGGCAATCGAGACCTGGCTGTACGGGAACTTGTCTGCAGGTGTGTCCTCTGGGCCCTGGAGATCAATCTCTGACCCTGCCAGGGAGAGGAGTGCTGGTCTCAAGTCACCCATAGGGTGCCCAAGCTGGATCACTGTCTCTCCGCCTCAGCATTTGCCCGACTCTGCTGGAGTCACCAGGCAAGCAGCACCTGGGAGGGCTGGCGGGTAGGGAGCTCACAGTCCAAGTACCCCTCAGTTCGCCACAGGGCCCCAAAAAGGAAAGATCCTCTTCTCTGCAGATGTCTCTGGGTGATGGCTAAATTGTCTCTCTCAGCAACTGCGGGGAGGGGGGTGGGGGGGAGAAGGAAGCAATGTGGTGCCTGCCCTTCAGCTCGGGTCTGCGGTCGCAGGTGCCCGAGGGCACTGGGAGCCTGGTGGCCTGTCCACAAGAGGCTCCCCGCTCACTGACGGCAGCGGTCTCTGGGCTGGAGTTGGCAGGTCTCTCCAACCGCTCAGGAGCCCACCAGCAGTCCGAGAGGCAAGCGAGGGGAAATGTCGCCCCTCCACCTACCCTTGGGGCTGGCCTCCATGCCTCTCGGGGTTAGACCCTGCCGACGCCTTTCTCCTTCCAGTTCTGCTCTGCAACGTCTTCCCGTGGAGCCTCCTGCAGTTTCAGGCACCTTCCTTCCCACCCTCGTCCGACCTGCCTGTTTAGTTTTTCCACTTTCTTCTAAAATCAATCTGACTTGCAGAGCCACTCTGGATGGCGGGTTTTCTAGTCCGCCAGCTTTCCCCAATCTCTATTGGAGGGTTATTAATTGGCTCAATTTCGATATTGTTGCGTCCAAGGGAATAGAGAGGCCCAAGGACAGGGAGAGAGAGGGGCAACAGCTCATCTGCGGAGCAGTCAGAACACACACAGCGTTTGCCCATTAAGTTTGCCATCTTCTGTGGCTGTGGTTTGTGGGGCCCAAAACAATCACGACAGTAACATCAGAGGTCACTGATCGCAGATCCACATAACATACATACTAATGACGTACACACCTGAAATTCTGTAGGAATTACCACAGTGTGACGCAGAGACAAGAAGCGAGCGTGTGCTATTGGAGAAATTGCATTGGCAGATTGACTCCATGCCCGCGTGGCTCAAACCTTCAAATTGCAACAGACACAATACCTGTGAAGCACAATAACACCAGGAGTGCGTGTGTGTCGGAGCGTGTGTGCATGTGCCTGTGTGTGTATGTTGTAAATAATGTAAGTAATATAAATTCAAAACAAGGCCTTGCTCAAGGGCTACATGCATTTATGAATGTAATATTTATCGGTCAGTTGTCCTTCAGAAAGGGTCATCACTTTATGCTGCCCTGGCAATGTGAGAGCACTCCGTTCCCAGTCCCCTGTCCTCAGACACACCAGGTACCATCCAACATTTTCATCTAATTTTTGCCGTTTTGTAACGTAAAAAGTTATACCCTATTGTTGCTTTTGTTTGCATTTCTTTCATTTCAAGGGAGGTTTAACACACTGTCCTTGCTCAGCGGTAATGTATGTTTCTCCTACCCTGTGTGCTATTTGATATTTTTTCTTTTGGGTTCACATTCCTTTTCTTTTCCTTTCATTTTTCTATTTTTTCCAGACAGGGCGTCACTCTATTGCCCAGGCAGGAGTGCAGTGGTGTCATCGTAGCTCACAGCAACCTTAAACTCCTGAACACAAGCGATCCTCCTGCCTCAGCCTCCCGAGTAGCTGGGATCAGAGGCATGTGCCTCCAAGCCGGATTAAGTTTGCTGTTTATTCTGCAGGCAGGTTCTCGCTATGTTTCCCAGGTTGGTCCTGAGCTCCTGGGCTCAAGCCTGCCCTAGGACCCCCCTTCATCCGCCCAAAGTGCTAGGACTACAGGCCACAGCGACCATGCCAGGCGGAGGTGAGATTTTACTCTCCTGCCGGCTACCTGGGCAGCCTGCCTCACTTTCAAGTACATATGCTGACACAAGACTTCACAGCCCTGTTCGGTGACACAGACTGGTCATTTTTCACAGGAAAAAAGGAGCAGCCTGAGCAATCCTTTGGGCGCATACCTGACTCCCCAATTCCCAAAGGCCTCCCCGTGATGGCCAGGTGTTCCCCTGCACCCGTGAGGGTTTCACCACAGGACACGGGCCCTGAGTTAGGACATGGAGCTTTTATCAGGGATGTGGGCGACCTGCCCGTCCTCCCCTGCACAGAGAGGACCCAGGACCTGGAATGCCACTCACCGCCTCAGGGGCTGAGGGAAGGCTGTCCAGGGCTGCAGCACTGGAAGGGGACCCAGTGCCCTCGGGGAATGGCAAGGCTTAGGGTCTGGGAATGCCTCTGGGGACGGAGAGGTGCCCTGTCTTTATCGGGTCCGCGACCCCAGCTCCCAAGGCTGGTGTCTGTCCTATCAGCTTCCCACACAGCTCCTCAGTGCCCTTTGCTCGCAACACCCACACCCTGCAGGAATGCCGAGAGTCCAGGGACAACTGTCACCCAACACTTCCCCCTTGCCACTTCAGGCCCGAGGTGCTGGGCACTGCCCACTGTTGGCAGCCTTGGGTACGGAACAGCCCTCGTTGTTTGTCCCCCACCTGCCCATGCTCGTGCAAACACAGTCGTCCACCGGTATCCAGGCGGGATGGGTCCCGGGACACCCCTCCGATACCAACATCCATGGATGCTCAAGTCCTGATATAAAATGCCTCAGTATTTGCCTATGACCTGGGCACGTCCTGTTTAAATGCCCTCTACAGTTCTCAGAGTCCCTCATGCACTGTGAATGCCATGTGAGTAGCTCCTATAGTGTACTGCTTAGGGAACAGTGACAGGAAAACCAAGTCTGTGCACAATCCGTGCAGACGTGCGGTCACCAGAGGCCTAACTACACGATGCACCTCAGCAGCAACGGAATGCTTTCTGGCATTTACACAACATTATTTTCAGTTACGGGGAACCCGCGGGGAGGGAGGGCCCGTAATCCCTTTACTAACCTCTCCCCAAATGTCCAGCTGTGGGCATGCCACGGGCTTCCCGCTCTGGATCAAGAACAGAGAAAAAAACTTACCAATCCGTAGGAAAAAGTCCAGCAGCCCGACAGACTGAGGAGCGAAGGCTCTCGAGAGGAACCCGAGCAGCAAACCTTGTGGCCAATACGCAGGAGCAGGGCCTTAACCTGGAGGATGCTGAGGCCCCGTCTCCGAGCACACGGCAGCGGCCAGGACGTGAGCAAAGGGGCCTCTCGGTCACTGCTGGCTGCATTGTACATCGCAGTGGCTGGAGAGTGCAGTTGGGCAGCATCTGCTAGAAATGAGGAGGCTCATGTTTCCGAAGCATGTGTTGGCTCTTGCAATTTCTGAAAATAACACAGCAATGAAGGTTGCCATACTGAGTGACTCTTCCTTTCACGAAAGATTTCCTTGTAGTGTGCGATGCTGTTTGATTGTACATTACCCAAACCGGACACCTTGGAGTCAGTCTTCTCCAACCCTGCCACTGCTTTATCAACTAAGTTTATGTCATATCCTAAATCCCCTGTGTCATCTCAGCAGTGTCCACGGCATCTTCACTAGCAGTAGATTCCATCTCGAAAAACCACTTTGTTTGCTCATCCATAAGGAGCAACTCCTCATCTGTTGCAGTTTTATCCTGGGATTGCAGCAGTTCAGTCACGTCTTCAGGCTCCACATCTAATTCCTGTTCTCTTGCTGTTTCCACCACATCTGCAGTGATTTCCTCCACTGAAGTGTTAAACCCCTCAAAGTCATCCAAGAGGGTTGAAATGAACTGTAAGTTTGCTGTCTTCTATGGGTGGCGTTTGTGGGGCCCCAAAACAATTGTAATAGTAACATCAAACAACACTGATCACAGGTCACCATGACACGTACATTAATGTAAATGTCTCAAAGATGGAAAGAATTGCCACAGTGTGAGTCAGAGACAGGAAGTGAGCACATGCTGTTGGAGAAATGGCATTGACAGACTTACTGGATGCGTGGTTGCCACAAACCTTCAATTTGTAAACTGCATTACCTGGGAAGCACAGTGATAAGCTCAAGAAAATGAGATTGCCTGTATGTGTGTGTGTTTGTGTGTGTGTAAATATAATGTAAATAAAGTGCAAGCAAGGCCTAGCTCAAAGGCTACCTGCATTTATAAATTCAATAAATATTGGCCGGGCGCGGTGGCTCACGCCTGTAATCCTAGCACTCTGGGAGGCCGAGGTGGGCGGATCGTTTGAGCTCAGGAGTTGGAGACCAGCCTGAGCAAGAGCGAGACCCCATCTCTACTAAAAATAGAAAGAAATTATATGGACAGCTAAAAATATATATAGAAAAAATTAGCCGGGCATGGTGGTGCATGCCTGTAGTCCCAGCTACTCGGGAGGCTGAGACAGGAGGATCGCTCGAGCTCAGGAGTTTGAGGTTGCTGTGAGCTAGGCTGATGCCACGGCACTCACTCTAGCCTGGGCAACAGAGTGAGACTCTGTCTCAAAAATAATTAAATAAATAAATAAATATTGTCCAGTTGTCCTTCAGAATGTTGCATCACTTTATAGTTTTCTGACAGTGTGTGAGTACTCATTTCCCAGTCCTCTATCCTCAGCAACACCAGGTAACAGTCAACACTTTCATCTATTTTTTGCCAGTTTGCAAGGTTGAAAATTATACCCCATTGTTGTTTTTGTTAGAATTTCTTTTTTTGCAAGTGAGGTTTAATAGATTTTCCCTGCTCTTTCATAATTCATGTCTCTTTGTACCCTTTTGGGTATTTCATGTTTTTTCTATTGGGTTCATTTTTTTTTGTTTTGTTTTCTTCATTTTTGTTTGTTTGTTTGTTTGTTTGGGGGGTTTTATGAGACACAATCTCATTCTATTGCACTAGCTGGAGTGCAGTGGCATCTTCATAACTCACTGCAGCCCCAAACTCCCGAGCTCAAGTGATCCTCCTGCCTCAGCTTCCCAAGTAGCTGGGACTACAGGCATGGGCCGCTATGCCTGGCTAATGTTTTTATTGTTTTTAGAGATGGATTCTCACTACGTTGCCCACGCTGGTATGAAGTCCCGGGCTCAAGCGATCCTTCCACCTCGCCCTCCCAAGGTGCAAGGATTACAGGCCTGACCCATGACACCTGGCCATCATTTTTCTATTAGGTGTTTCATTTGCCTTTTATTTTTCAACTTTTGATATTGAGTTCTGCATCAGTTGGGTAAATCATCCCACTGTCATGTATGCTGCAAATATATTTCTCAGTTGTCATTTTGAAATTACTCATGTTTGGTTTTGATTTGTTTGTTTGTTGTTTTGCCATGCAGGGATTTTAAATTATTACATAGTAAAATTTGTAAGTTTTCCTTTTCAGTTTCTGCACAAAGGTCACTTAAAATTTAAAAACAAAATTGTAAATAACTGGAGAATCCAGAAAGCAGCCAGAGAGTGTGGCTAAAGGCAGGGCCTGTTGTCAGGCAAAGATGGGAAGACAGGTGTGGCTGCAGTGGGAGAGGGCAGAGTGAACAAGTCCGCCCCAGCAGTTGTCCTCCTCTGCCATGCCTATGGGGACAGATGTCAGAATTGTGATGAGACGACTCTGGTGGCCTAGCAGGTGCTCAAAGCCATGGTGAGGCGCAGGAGGGATCTCTTGCATTGGGCCAGAGGGCGGGTGGGCGGAGTGGGATGCTCCTTTGATTCTTGTAAAAGTAGTATATGAATGTTCAATAAAGGAAAGAAGAAACTGTATCAATGCATGGAGTATGAGAAAGTAAATAAAAACCACCTAGAATTTCATCACAAGTAACATTTTAGGTCATTTCCGCCCCATCTTTTTTTAGCTCACATTTTTCAAGTTGGAATCATCCTTTATATGCATTTTGATTTTCATTGTTCTTTGCTCTGCTTTTTTCCCCATTTAATTGTGAAAACTTTCAAATATTCAACAAAGTTGAAAAAAGTTTAGAGTGAACACCCAAATACTTACCACCTAGATTCTCCCAATTTACTATATTTCTTTTTTCACATATCTATCCATTATTCTTTGACGCAGACATCAGTACACATTTCCCTATGTATTTCAGCAAGCACGCCACTAATCAGAAATTCATATTTATTTACAGTGGTTTTCTTTGGATATAAACTTTACACAGAATTAAATGTACCAATCTTAACATATGCAGGTTTTAGCCACTTTTTTTCATTTGCCATTTTTCATAAGCATTTTTGCTTAGGGTTACACTAAGCCAGCAAATTAATCTAGTAAGGTGGAACAACTTTGCAAGATTTAGTCTTCCCATCTGGGACGGGGCATATCTCCAAAGCTTCTTTTTGATTCTTAGTAACTTGAGGAGTTTGCAACTACAAGGTCTTGCACATTTCATATTAAGCTCATTGCTAGATATTTGAGAGTTTGTTGCTTTTGTGAAAGTACTTTGTTTCAATTTAAATGCCTAACTGAGTAGTGGATGTATGTGGAAAGATTGATGATTTTTGTATGTTTAGTATCCAGCTATGTAAGTGAACTTTCCGGTGGAGTGCAATAGCTTTTCCCTGGATTCTCTTGCTTTTATAAGTATAGGATCAATTTAGCTGCACAAAGATTCACACACTTCTTGAGAACAATTGTACCTCTTTTCCCTGTCTTCTGACTTACAACACCCTGGCTAGAACTTCCAGCACAATCTTAGGAAACAGTGGTAATAGTGAGTTTTTGAGTCTGGTTTCTATTTTCAGGCAATTTCTCTAATGCGGTGATTCTCAAGCGGGGGAAGACCAGGGTAAGGGAGGGGATGCCTCGCTGGGGATGAGGCCTCACAGGCAATTCTGAAATGGCCTGTGCCGCACCAAGGTTAGGAAACACTGCACTAATATTTCCTTCTCAAAGATACATTTATGTGTTTGTTTAAGACAGGTATCATTGAATGAAGTAGCTTTTGTTTCTTAGTTTGCAAAGGGTGTTTATCAGGAATTGGTGCAGAGCTCTATTTACATGTGTGTGTGTATATGTAAAACAGCTTTACTGAGCTATAATCCACATACGGTACAATTCACTTACTTAAAGTGTGCAATTTGATGGCTTTTAGTGTATTTGCAGGTTTGCAACCATGACCATCATCAATTTTAGAAGATTTTCATTGCTCCATAAAAGACCCCCATCCCCATCAGCAGTCACCCCCAACTCCGTCCTCCCAGCCCCTGGCAACCATGAATCTACTTTCTGTCTCTATGAGTTCACCTACTCTGGACACTTCATAGAAATGGAATTGTACAGTTTGTGGCCTTTTGGGTCTGGCTTCCTACTTCTGATTTTGTGTTTTCAAGGTTCATCCATGTAGCGGTAGGAGAAAAAGCCATTTCCTGATTTCTTCCTATTAACTTCAGCTGTTTTAATGATTCTGCGATGCACATTGTGCTGCAAAGATTGCCCTCATGGAGGTGACAGCCCTCACTCCCTGGCCTGCAGTGTCCTACTGGAGCTTCGTTCACAGCTGGGGTTTAATGACCTTACAAGATTTCTTCTGGACCTTTTTGTTTGGAATCTGTCACTACATCATCTGTAGCCTATGGCTTACTCACAGTGACCCAAGCTCCATAGCAGCCAGGAAATGGAAGGCTTGAGGCACATGGACCAGCCAAGATCTAAACACGTAGTTGCCAGCTGCCTCCAGAGTTTGAGAATGACATGACAGTGAATGCGGGTTAATCTCTCCTCCTCATCTCTCCACTCACTCTGCCACGCCCTGGGTTCGGGCCATCACCATCTCCCTGGAATCGCTGTCCCACCTGTAAGCAGCTGGCCTCCAGCTTGGCCTGGCCCAGGCCCCCATCACTCTGCACCCTCAGGGGGCCCCTCAGCCTTGTCCCGAAGCCTTGTCCCACTCCACGTACCTGTCCTCAGCTACACTCGGGGTCCATGTCACCTTTGAGAGAGCTGTTTCTCTTCTGCAAAACTTTCCATACACTTGGGCCCCCTCATCCCTTCCCTGGCTGATGGTTCCTCTTTTTTCCAGGGAGGGTTTAGGCGTCTCTCCTGCCCAGAACATTTTCTGACCTGCTGAGGCTGGGCTGGGCACTTTGTCTGAGTTCCTGTAGCAGCCTCTGTTTTCCCACATGGTGGCCCTTAATCGAGCTGAATTCCGTTGCTGATCTATACTGTCTGTCTTCCTCTGAGTGAACCAGGGACTATATCTTCCTCACCACCCTACTCCCAGATCCTAATGTGGGCACATAGTAGGTCTTCAAGAAGAATTGCTTTCATCCTGGGTTGTTCAACCCCAGCAGTAGTGACATTGGGGGCCAGATGATTCTTTGATGTGGGGGCTGTCCTGTGCAGAGTGGGAAGTTTAACAGCATTTCTGGTCTCTGCCAACCTGATGCCAGTAGCACCCCATGGTCAGAACAACCCAAAATGTCTCCAGACGTTGCCACATGTCCTCTGGGGGCCAGATCTGTGACGGGCTGAGAACTGTTGCTTTAAGACATCAGGGATGGAACGAAGGAATCCTGTTGAGATTGAATCCATTGGTGACACTGATTAAACACCTAGAGGCCACTTGTCCTTTGCTCCATCTAAATTGATCAGAGAACATGTAACGAGACCTGAGAGGAAGAAAAAAATCAGCCATTATATTTATCCTGTCCACATCCTCACATCTCTCTCCAAGCAAAATGAAACAAAACCCACAATGCAGACCTCTGACAACTTGCTTTCTTTTTCTGCCCCATGCTGCTTCCACATATCTCCTCCTTGCTCATTTATGGCTCTAGGCCAGGCACAGTGGCTCATGCCTATAATCCTAGCACCTTGGGAGGCTGAGGCAGGAAGATCACTTGAGCCTAGGAGTTTGAGGCTGCAGCGAGCTATGATGACACTAGCCTGGGCAACAGAGTGAGACCCGATCTCTAAATAAATTATGGCTCCAACAGGCCGTCTACAGTGGCACTACACTCCACTGAAACCATTTCCTCAATGCCCCCAAGTCCTCCCATCCTCATCCTTCCCCGGCTTCTCAGACAGAGGCTCCCCTCCCCCTATTCTGTGCCTGTTTCCCCCCAACTCCCACCACCCCTGCCCCATGCACAGGACCCATCACACTAACCAGAGCAGGTGCCATTCCCTGAGCATTTACTGTGGGCTGGGCACTGTCCCTAACACACACCATCTCTTTTCATTCTTCTGCAACTCCAGGAAGTCCTCTTATCATCAGCGAGAGAATTGAGGCCCAGAGAGCTGTAGCAATGTGCCCAAGGTTGCACAGTGAAGAAGTGGCAGTGGCAGAATGCCTGGGCCCTCGAAGCTGAGTGGTCTGCTGAGCTTCTCACTCTGAGGCACGTTTGCCAGGAACAGCCCCGAGGGGGAGGCAGCACCCATGTGCATCTGTTCACATCGCCTTGCACTGAAGTGATCTCATTCCTTGCCACCAGAAACTTGTAACAAAAGCCCCTTCTCAACTGTGGCCAGTCGGACTGGTGCTCCCCACCCAGCTCGAGAGCGGTACAGGAAGACCGTGGCCCCTTCCACCCCACCATAGCAGCTGCTGGACTTCTCTGAGCTGAGTGGCCCCCTCTCAGCACCAGGGATGCGTTTCAGCCCCGAGCCAGGAGGGCAGCCTCAATTTGTGACCTTCCTGCCCTCGGGTGTTTGGTGTGTCCGCCTGCTGATGGCGCAGGTAGCAGGGTGGGGAGGTGTAGGGGAGAGGTCCCAGTTTCAGGGTCTGGCAGCTACTGAGAGCCCCTGCCAGTTGGGAAGGTGTGGAGGAGCACAGGACAGCAGGGGTCTGTAAGTGCACCCCCACCCCCACCCCTGCCCCAGTAGAACTGCCATATTAGGGTTTACTGAACCTGGTGGACTCAATTTGCATAAGTACTGGTTCCCATGGCAACCAAATGCCCCTAGTACCTCAGGCTGAATTGGAGCAGCTGCTCCCATCACCATTCACTTTAATAGGGAGTTCAGCTTGATCCAACAGCTCCTTGAGCTGCCACTATTCCCCTGGTGGGAACGTCTCCCCTGTGGAGTTTTCTGGGGATAGAGAGCAGACTCTCTGGTTGAGTGGGGCCACTTCAGCCCCTCCTTGCCAGCTTAGCCCAGAGGCGGGGAACAGACCTTTAATCCCTGCACACTCCTTAGCAGCATTTGTGGAGCTGGAGGGTAGGCTCACCCAACCTACCACCACCAATATCAAGTACCGAAATTGAAGCAGTAATAAAAAACCTTCCCCAAAAATGTCCCAGATCACATGGTTTCACACCCAAATTCAACCAGAACTACAAAGAAGAACTGGTGCCTATCCCACAGAAATTATTCCACAACATCAAAAAGGAAGGAATCCTCCCCAACACATTTTACGAAGCCAACATCATCCTGATACCAAAGCCAAGAGAGGACCCAACAAAAAAAGAAAACTACAGTCCAGTATCCCTTATGAATATAGATGCAAAAATCGCAAAACTCCTAGCAAATCAAATTCAGCTGCTCATCAAAAAAATACTCCATCTCAATTAAGTGGCCTTCATCCCAGAGACGTAGGGATGGTTCAACATATGCAAATCTATAAATGTGATTTCACCACATAAATAGAAGTAAAAACAAAGACCATATGATCCTCTCAATAGATGCAGAAAAAGCATTTGACAAAATTCAGCACCGTTTTATGATAACAACACTTAACAAAATAGGTATAGACGGAACTTACCTGAAAATGCTGAAAATATCTAGCAATGAGCTTAATATGAAATGTGCAAGACCTTGTAGTTGCAAACTCCTCAAGTTACTAAGAATCAAAAAGAAGCTTTGGAGATATGCCCCGTCCCAGATGGGAAGACTAAATCTTGCAAAGTTGTTCCACCTTACTAGATTAATTTGCTGGCTTAGTGTAACCCTAAGCAAAAATGCTTATGAAAAATGGCAAATGAAAAAAAGTGGCTAAAACCTGCATATGTTAAGATTGGTACATTTAATTCTGTGTAAAGTTTATATCCAAAGAAAACCACTGTAAATAAATATGAATTTCTGATTAGTGGCGTGCTTGCTGAAATACATAGGGAAATGTGTACTGATGTCTGCGTCAAAGAATAATGGATAGATATGTGAAAAAAGAAATATAGTAAATTGGGAGAATCTAGGTGGTAAGTATTTGGGTGTTCACTCTAAACTTTTTTCAACTTTGTTGAATATTTGAAAGTTTTCACAATTAAATGGGGAAAAAAGCAGAGCAAAGAACAATGAAAATCAAAATGCGTATAAAGGATGATTCCAACTTGAAAAATGTGAGCTAAAAAAAGATGGGGCGGAAATGACCTAAAATATTACTTGTGATGAAATTCTAGGTGGTTTTTATTTACTTTCTCATACTCCATGCATTGATACAGTTTCTTCTTTCCTTTATTGAACATTCATATACTACTTTTACAAGAATCAAAGGAGCATCCCACTCCGCCCACCCGCCCTCTGGCCCAATGCAAGAGATCCCTCCTGCGCCTCACCATGGCTTTGAGCACCTGCTAGGCCACCAGAGTCGTCTCATCACAATTCTGACATCTGTCCCCATAGGCATGGCAGAGGAGGACAACTGCTGGGGCGGACTTGTTCACTCTGCCCTCTCCCACTGCAGCCACACCTGTCTTCCCATCTTTGCCTGACAACAGGCCCTGCCTTTAGCCACACTCTCTGGCTGCTTTCTGGATTCTCCAGTTATTTACAATTTTGTTTTTAAATTTTAAGTGACCTTTGTGCAGAAACTGAAAAGGAAAACTTACAAATTTTACTATGTAATAATTTAAAATCCCTGCATGGCAAAACAACAAACAAACAAATCAAAACCAAACATGAGTAATTTCAAAATGACAACTGAGAAATATATTTGCAGCATACATGACAGTGGGATGATTTACCCAACTGATGCAGAACTCAATATCAAAAGTTGAAAAATAAAAGGCAAATGAAACACCTAATAGAAAAATGATGGCCAGGTGTCATGGGTCAGGCCTGTAATCCTTGCACCTTGGGAGGGCGAGGTGGAAGGATCGCTTGAGCCCGGGACTTCATACCAGCGTGGGCAACGTAGTGAGAATCCATCTCTAAAAACAATAAAAACATTAGCCAGGCATAGCGGCCCATGCCTGTAGTCCCAGCTACTTGGGAAGCTGAGGCAGGAGGATCACTTGAGCTCGGGAGTTTGGGGCTGCAGTGAGTTATGAAGATGCCACTGCACTCCAGCTAGTGCAATAGAATGAGATTGTGTCTCATAAAACCCCCCAAACAAACAAACAAACAAACAAACAAAAATGAAGAAAACAAAACAAAAAAAAATGAACCCAATAGAAAAAACATGAAATACCCAAAAGGGTACAAAGAGACATGAATTATGAAAGAGCAGGGAAAATCTATTAAACCTCACTTGCAAAAAAAGAAATTCTAACAAAAACAACAATGGGGTATAATTTTCAACCTTGCAAACTGGCAAAAAATAGATGAAAGTGTTGACTGTTACCTGGTGTTGCTGAGGATAGAGGACTGGGAAATGAGTACTCACACACTGTCAGAAAACTATAAAGTGATGCAACATTCTGAAGGACAACTGGACAATATTTATTTATTTATTTAATTATTTTTGAGACAGAGTCTCACTCTGTTGCCCAGGCTAGAGTGAGTGCCGTGGCATCAGCCTAGCTCACAGCAACCTCAAACTCCTGAGCTCGAGCGATCCTCCTGTCTCAGCCTCCCGAGTAGCTGGGACTACAGGCATGCACCACCATGCCCGGCTAATTTTTTCTATATATATTTTTAGCTGTCCATATAATTTCTTTCTATTTTTAGTAGAGATGGGGTCTCGCTCTTGCTCAGGCTGGTCTCCAACTCCTGAGCTCAAACGATCCGCCCACCTCGGCCTCCCAGAGTGCTAGGATTACAGGCGTGAGCCACCGCGCCCGGCCAATATTTATTGAATTTATAAATGCAGGTAGCCTTTGAGCTAGGCCTTGCTTGCACTTTATTTACATTATATTTACACACACACAAACACACACACATACAGGCAATCTCATTTTCTTGAGCTTATCACTGTGCTTCCCAGGTAATGCAGTTTACAAATTGAAGGTTTGTGGCAACCACGCATCCAGTAAGTCTGTCAATGCCATTTCTCCAACAGCATGTGCTCACTTCCTGTCTCTGACTCACACTGTGGCAATTCTTTCCATCTTTGAGACATTTACATTAATGTACGTGTCATGGTGACCTGTGATCAGTGTTGTTTGATGTTACTATTACAATTGTTTTGGGGCCCCACAAACGCCACCCATAGAAGACAGCAAACTTACAGTTCATTTCAACCCTCTTGGATGACTTTGAGGGGTTTAACACTTCAGTGGAGGAAATCACTGCAGATGTGGTGGAAACAGCAAGAGAACAGGAATTAGATGTGGAGCCTGAAGACGTGACTGAACTGCTGCAATCCCAGGATAAAACTGCAACAGATGAGGAGTTGCTCCTTATGGATGAGCAAACAAAGTGGTTTTTCGAGATGGAATCTACTGCTAGTGAAGATGCCGTGGACACTGCTGAGATGACACAGGGGATTTAGGATATGACATAAACTTAGTTGATAAAGCAGTGGCAGGGTTGGAGAAGACTGACTCCAAGGTGTCCGGTTTGGGTAATGTACAATCAAACAGCATCGCACACTACAAGGAAATCTTTCGTGAAAGGAAGAGTCACTCAGTATGGCAACCTTCATTGCTGTGTTATTTTCAGAAATTGCAAGAGCCAACACATGCTTCGGAAACACTAGCCTCCTCATTTCTAGCAGATGCTGCCCAACTGCACTCTCCAGCCACTGCGATGTACAATGCAGCCAGCAGTGACCGAGAGGCCCCTTTGCTCACGTCCTGGCCGCTGCCGTGTGCTCGGAGACGGGGCCTCAGCATCCTCCAGGTTAAGGCCCTGCTCGTGCGTATTGGCCACAAGGTTTGCTGCTCGGGTTCCTCTCGAGAGCCTTCGCTCCTCAGTCTGTCGGGCTGCTGGACTTTTTCCTACGGATTGGTAAGTTTTTTTCTCTGTTCTTGATCCAGAGCGGGAAGCCCGTGGCATGCCCACAGCTGGACATTTGGGGAGAGGTTAGTAAAGGGATTACGGGCCCTCCCTCCCCGCGGGTTCCCCGTAACTGAAAATAATGTTGTGTAAATGCCAGAAAGCATTCCGTTGCTGCTGAGGTGCATCGTGTAGTTAGGCCTCTGGTGACCGCACGTCTGCACGGATCGTGCACAGACTTGGTTTTCCTGTCACTGTTCCCTAAGCAGTACACTATAGGAGCTACTCACATGGCATTCACAGTGCATGAGGGACTCTGAGAACTGTAGAGGGCATTTAAACAGGACGTGCCCAGGTCATAGGCAAATACTGAGGCGTTTTATATCAGGACTTGAGCATCCATGGATGTTGGTATCGGAGGGGTGTCCCGGGACCCATCCCGCCTGGATACCGGTGGACGACTGTGTTTGCACGAGCATGGGCAGGTGGGGGACAAACAACGAGGGCTGTTCCGTACCCAAGGCTGCCAACAGTGGGCAGTGCCCAGCACCTCGGGCCTGAAGTGGCAAGGGGGAAGTGTTGGGTGACAGTTGTCCCTGGACTCTCGGCATTCCTGCAGGGTGTGGGTGTTGCGAGCAAAGGGCACTGAGGAGCTGTGTGGGAAGCTGATAGGACAGACACCAGCCTTGGGAGCTGGGGTCGCGGACCCGATAAAGACAGGGCACCTCTCCGTCCCCAGAGGCATTCCCAGACCCTAAGCCTTGCCATTCCCCGAGGGCACTGGGTCCCCTTCCAGTGCTGCAGCCCTGGACAGCCTTCCCTCAGCCCCTGAGGCGGTGAGTGGCATTCCAGGTCCTGGGTCCTCTCTGTGCAGGGGAGGACGGGCAGGTCGCCCACATCCCTGATAAAAGCTCCATGTCCTAACTCAGGGCCCGTGTCCTGTGGTGAAACCCTCACGGGTGCAGGGGAACACCTGGCCATCACGGGGAGGCCTTTGGGAATTGGGGAGTCAGGTATGCGCCCAAAGGATTGCTCAGGCTGCTCCTTTTTTCCTGTGAAAAATGACCAGTCTGTGTCACCGAACAGGGCTGTGAAGTCTTGTGTCAGCATATGTACTTGAAAGTGAGGCAGGCTGCCCAGGTAGCCGGCAGGAGAGTAAAATCTCACCTCCGCCTGGCATGGTCGCTGTGGCCTGTAGTCCTAGCACTTTGGGCGGATGAAGGGGGGTCCTAGGGCAGGCTTGAGCCCAGGAGCTCAGGACCAACCTGGGAAACATAGCGAGAACCTGCCTGCAGAATAAACAGCAAACTTAATCCGGCTTGGAGGCACATGCCTCTGATCCCAGCTACTCGGGAGGCTGAGGCAGGAGGATCGCTTGTGTTCAGGAGTTTAAGGTTGCTGTGAGCTACGATGACACCACTGCACTCCTGCCTGGGCAATAGAGTGACGCCCTGTCTGGAAAAAATAGAAAAATGAAAGGAAAAGAAAAGGAATGTGAACCCAAAAGAAAAAATATCAAATAGCACACAGGGTAGGAGAAACATACATTACCGCTGAGCAAGGACAGTGTGTTAAACCTCCCTTGAAATGAAAGAAATGCAAACAAAAGCAACAATAGGGTATAACTTTTTACGTTACAAAACGGCAAAAATTAGATGAAAATGTTGGATGGTACCTGGTGTGTCTGAGGACAGGGGACTGGGAACGGAGTGCTCTCACATTGCCAGGGCAGCATAAAGTGATGACCCTTTCTGAAGGACAACTGACCAATAAATATTACATTCATAAATGCATGTAGCCCTTGAGCAAGGCCTTGTTTTGAATTTATATTACTTACATTATTTACAACATACACACACAGGCACATGCACACACGCTCCGACACACACGCACTCCTGGTGTTATTGTGCTTCACAGGTATTGTGTCTGTTGCAATTTGAAGGTTTGAGCCACGCGGGCATGGAGTCAATCTGCCAATGCAATTTCTCCAATAGCACACGCTCGCTTCTTGTCTCTGCGTCACACTGTGGTAATTCCTACAGAATTTCAGGTGTGTACGTCATTAGTATGTATGTTATGTGGATCTGCGATCAGTGACCTCTGATGTTACTGTCGTGATTGTTTTGGGCCCCACAAACCACAGCCACAGAAGATGGCAAACTTAATGGGCAAACGCTGTGTGTGTTCTGACTGCTCCGCAGATGAGCTGTTGCCCCTCTCTCTCCCTGTCCTTGGGCCTCTCTATTGCCTTGGACGCAACAATATCGAAATTGAGCCAATTAATAACCCTCCAATAGAGATTGGGGAAAGCTGGCGGACTAGGAAAACCCGCCATCCAGAGTGGCTCTGCAAGTCAGATTGATTTTAGAAGAAAGTGGAAAAACTAAACAGGCAGGTCGGACGAGGGTGGGAAGGAAGGTGCCTGAAACTGCAGGAGGCTCCACGGGAAGACGTTGCAGAGCAGAACTGGAAGGAGAAAGGCGTCGGCAGGGTCTAACCCCGAGAGGCATGGAGGCCAGCCCCAAGGGTAGGTGGAGGGGCGACATTTCCCCTCGCTTGCCTCTCGGACTGCTGGTGGGCTCCTGAGCGGTTGGAGAGACCTGCCAACTCCAGCCCAGAGACCGCTGCCGTCAGTGAGCGGGGAGCCTCTTGTGGACAGGCCACCAGGCTCCCAGTGCCCTCGGGCACCTGCGACCGCAGACCCGAGCTGAAGGGCAGGCACCACATTGCTTCCTTCTCCCCCCCCACCCCCCTCCCCGCAGTTGCTGAGAGAGACAATTTAGCCATCACCCAGAGACATCTGCAGAGAAGAGGATCTTTCCTTTTTGGGGCCCTGTGGCGAACTGAGGGGTACTTGGACTGTGAGCTCCCTACCCGCCAGCCCTCCCAGGTGCTGCTTGCCTGGTGACTCCAGCAGAGTCGGGCAAATGCTGAGGCGGAGAGACAGTGATCCAGCTTGGGCACCCTATGGGTGACTTGAGACCAGCACTCCTCTCCCTGGCAGGGTCAGAGATTGATCTCCAGGGCCCAGAGGACACACCTGCAGACAAGTTCCCGTACAGCCAGGTCTCGATCGCCTCGCCAGGGGCACAGAAGGGATATTTGTGAAGGAGCCTACTGGGGTCTGTGTGCCTTCAGGGCAGATCAGCATGCTTGAGGGGCAACCCTCCTCTCACGGCAGGGCCATGCTCCCAGCTCAGGCTGTGATCCTGGGCAGGGACCCTCCCGGCCCGCATCACAGCCAGAGGAGATCCATTGCCTTGAGGTCCTGCCTGCTGGCAGAGGCCGGGGAGACACCACAGAATAGGGGAGGGTGGAAAGGAGGGAGGCCTGCTCCAGACTGCAGGTCTCACACAGCCCCACCCCCACACGCAGACTTGTCGCCTGAGTGGGGCCAATCCAGCCCCTCCCTGGCAGCTTTGCACAGAAGCAGAGAACAGACCTTTGATCCCAGCTAACAGCATTTGTGGAGCTAGAGGGCAGGCTCACCCAACCCAGCTCTGCCCAACCTCTCTCCCGCACCTGCCCTCGCTGAGGTGGAGAATAAGGACACACCTGGAAGTCCCGGGGCCACACCCACCACCTGAGGCACTGGAGTGCCTCTCTGGAGGACCAAGAGCTGGTTGCAGGACCACCAACACTGAAGCTTGCTCCTCCCAGCAAGCGCCACCTACTGACAGGGTTGTCAATTGGCACACCCTTTTACTGCATCTACTGACTCAGCATACAGGGTGAGGTCGAATCTCACCCGCAGACACTACCTACTGGCTCAGAGACTAAACTGGGCATGTCATAATCCAAAACAAAATCTAAAGGTAAGAAGCAGCGGCTGATCCAAATGGGAAGGAATGAGCTAAACAACTCCGGAAATATGAAGAATCAAATGCAAAGCACACCCGCAAAGGGGTACACCAGCTCTCTAGCAATGGATATCAACCAAATTCAGAACACTAACATGACAGAAGAAATTCGAACATGGATTATAAGAAAACTAAGTAATATGCAAGAGAAAATGGATACCCAACACAAAGAAACCACCAAAAAAATAAAAAATAAAAATCCAGGACGTGGAGGAAAATTTCACCAAAGAAATTGAAAGATTACAGAAAAATCAAAGAGAACTTCTAGAAATGAAGAATTTACTCAAGGAATTACAAAACACTGTGGAAAGCTTCAAGAACAGGGTAGATGAAACAGAAGAAAGAGTCTCAGGGATTGAAGATAACACCTTTCAATTCAATAAATCAGTTGCAGAGACAAAGCAGACAAATAAGAGAAAAGAGCAAAGCCTACAAGAAACGTGGAATTATGTCAAGAGGCCTAACAGGAGAATCATAGGCATCCATGAGGGTGAAAAAGAAAATACACAAGGGTTGGATAAGCTATTTGAGGATACAACGGAGGAAAATTTCCCAGGCCTTGCTGAAAACCTAGATATCCACATACAAGAAGCCCAAAGGCCTCCTGGGAGATTCATCGCAAACAGGAAGACACCACGACACACAGTCATCAGACTGACCAAAATAACCACCAAGGACGGCCTCCTATAGGCTGTAAGGGGAAAGAAGTGGGTAACCTACATAGGAAAACTCATCAGAATAACAGCAGAGTTCTCAACTGAGACCTTATAAGCAAGAAGAGACTGGGACCCCATTCTCACTCTACTCAAACAGAATAATGCCCAGCCTGCAATCTTGCACCCTGCAAAACTAAGTTTTGTATACAAAGGAGAAATAAAGAAATTCTCAGATAAGCAAAGACTGAGGGAATTCCTCAAGATAAGAACTGTCCTCCAGGAAGTACTCAAAACAGTGTCATCCAAAGGACATGAACAGAAACTTTTCCAAAGAAGATAGACTAATGGCCAACAAGCATATGAGAAAATGATCAACATCTGTAAGCATCAGGGAAATGCAAACCAAAACCACAATGAGATTATTTCTAGTGAGAATGGCTTTTATCAAAAAGTCCCAAAGAAAAAAGGCTGGCATGGATGCAGAGAGATAGGAACACTTCTACACTGCTGGTAGGACGGCAAACTGGTAAAATCTCTGTGGAAAGTAATATGGAGATACCTCAAAGAGCTACAAGTAGAACTACCGTTTGATCCAGCAATCCCATTACTGGGCATCTACCCAAAAGAACCAAAGACATTCTATGATGAAGACATTTGCACTCGAATGTTTATAGCAACACAATTGACAATTGCAAACATGTGGAAACGACCTAGGAGCTCATCAATACATGAGTGGATGAACAAAATGTGGTGTATGTATACCATGGAGTGATACTCAGCCACAAAAAGCAATGGTGATCTAGCACCTCTTGTGTTATCCTGTATAGAGCTGGAAAGCATGCTTCAAAGTGAAGTATCAGAAGAATGGAAAAACAAGCACCACACGTATTCACCATCAAATTGGTATTAACTGATCAACACTTAAGTGCACATATAGTGATAACATTCATTGGGTTTCAGACATGTGGGATAGGGGAGGAGGGGATGGGTATATTCATACCTAATGGTTGCCGTGGGCACCGTCTCGGGGATGGACATGCTTGAAGCTGTACCTCGGGTGGGGCAAAGGCAATATAGGTAACCTACGCATTTGTACCCATGTAATATGCTGAATAAAACAAAAGAGAAATACACATAAACAATATAAAGAAAAGACTGAGTGAATTATGCATCAATGTCAGACTCTAGGGAGCTTGAAATGCAAATTATCTTTTCAACTTTGGCTTAGCTATTTCCGTGCTGTGTGTATGCTCACTTCAAGGTGGGATATGTTGAAGAAAGACTTGCTTAGGATATAGGGGACTTCGCTATCTGTGTGTGCACTTTATCTATCAGCTGCTCTGTCACAGATGAAGTACCGCTGGAGAACTCACTCAAACGTGGGCAGGACGGCACTGGACACGTGGCCCCCAAAGCGGCCTGGCGCCAAGTGCCACCCACCACGGAACTCCACCGGGGCCCCCGGGCCGTGCTACAGCTCTTTCGGGACGACTGAGGTGGCTCTTAAAAGAGCCTTTGGGTTTCGGTGCTCAGGCGGAGCCGAGGCGGCTCACTTGCTGCGGGTGTATCTGAGGACGGCCCTGTTGCCCGCGGTCACGGCGTTCTGGCCGAGGTGCCCGGGCATCATCAGGCGCACGGCCGTCTGGATCTCCCTGGTGGTGATGGTCAAGTGCTCGGTGTAGCTGGCCAGCCGGCCGGCCTCCTCGCCGATGCGCTCCAACATGTCGTGAACGAACGAATCCATCACGTTCACGGCCTCCTGGGACAGGCGGAGGCCGCCGGGGAACTGCTTCACGATCCTGGCGAAGTAGGTGGCGAAGCTGTGGCCGCGACGCCTGGAGCGGCGGCCGCGACGCCTTGGCTGCTTCTGCTTCTCCTCCTGCTTCTGCTTGTGCTTCTGCTTCTGCTTGTGCTTCTGGGGCGTCGTCGATTCAGCCTCTTCGGGCCCCGTGGCGCCGGGGCAGGCCTCAGTGGACAGCTCAGAGGAAGGCTCGGCCATGCCGGAGACAGCCGTTAGGGGCTCTGGAGAACGGAAGATGGAGGCTTTGGGCCGTTGGGGACCCATTTTTATGCGCTGCGCTTGCCTACGTCACGGGCCACCTCGCCATCTGACTGGCTGCAGTGGCACGCCGTGAGCCTGTCACAGAGCCTCACTGCCCTCAAGGTGATTGGACAGTCCTCCTGTGGCTGGGCATCGCATCCACCGGTCACTGTGGGCTTCTGCAGTCCTAGGAGCTTCCTGTCGCAGGATTCAGGGAAGCCCCACACAGCAAAAGGTCATCTGACCTTATCAGCTGATTCATGCGACCCCACGAGCATTTGAAAGACATCACTGAAATCTCCAAAAGTGTACCGATTTCAGCTTCAGTTCCTTAAGAGTCTGCCCTCCGGAACCCAAGTCCATCATACCAGAGAAGTGAACTCTGGCCACGTTTGGGACATTCCTCAGAATCTATTGTTATCCCTGGCTCAGTCACCCTGACTCGAGCAGGAACTCGAGTGCCTGGCCTGCAGAGTGCTCCTGGAAGGAACGGGAACTGGCTGCCCAACTCCTGCCTCCACTTACGATCACCCCTCACTGAATCTAGAAGACGAGAAATGGCACAATCACCGTCTCTAAACAGAGAACACAAAGCAAAAATCGTTACTCATCAGAAGTAGGAGTAGAAGGCTGCAAGTCCTGCATTGGCTGGGCCAGTGAAAACCCGGGCATGAGCTGCTCTCATGAGATGTTTTCATCATCCATGTGATGCAGGTTGACAGTATTTAGTTCTATCTTGTTTTTCTCTCCTTCACCTTAGCAATAAGCATTGTTGCAACTGTTGTATACGGTAATTGTTTTTCATTTACCCCTATTTGTTCCTTTATTCTATTTCCATTCTTTCTTGTATGTCGAACCATCCTTCTGTGATCATATTCCATCTTCTTAAATGACATTCTTGAGAAAATCCTTTAACGTGATGTTTGTTGCTATAAGCACAGTGCGTTTTCATTTTCTGTCACATCTCTACTTGTGAGTTAGGTTCTGCAGGGAGCTGACACTGAGATGGAATTTAGTGTGCAGGAAAATTGTTCAGGAGCAACAGCTGAGGAAAGGACAGAAGGAGGCAGATGTGGGCAGAGGGAGAATTGCATCGCTAATGCATGGCCAACAAAAGCCTGCTCTGATCCCATGAGGAACTCTGAAGATAAGAGGCTCATGAGAGTTCTTTCACATTGGGCACAAATAGCCAGGTCTTTACACTCCCTCCACAATCAGGCACTCAGTACGAGCCACCTAGGGAAGTGGTGTGTGAGCTTGGTCAGGCAGTGCCAAAAGCCCACGGCTGGCACCCGATTGCACCCGTAGCAGCTGAAAAAGGAAGTCTGTCCTTGACGGGGTATGGTCCATCTGAAAATCTATCATAGTCAACTGTATCAATGTATGGAGTATGAGAAAGTAAATAAAAACCACCTAGAATTTCATCACAAGTAATATTTTAGGTCATTTCCGCCCCATCTTTTTTTAGCTCACATTTTTCAAGTTGGAATCATCCTTTATATGCATTTTGATTTTCATTGTTCTTTGCTCTGCTTTTTTCCCCATTTAATTGTGAAAACTTTCAAATATTCAACAAAGTTGAAAAAAGTTTAGAGTGAACACCCAAATACTTACCACCTAGATTCTCCCAATTTACTATATTTCTTTTTTCACATATCTATCCATTATTCTTTGACGCAGACATCAGTACACATTTCCCTATGTATTTCAGCAAGCACGCCACTAATCAGAAATTCATATTTATTTACAGTGGTTTTCTTTGGATATAAGCTTTACACAGAATTAAATGTACCAATCTTAACATATGCAGGTTTTAGCCACTTTTTTTCATTTGCCATTTTTCATAAGCATTTTTGCTTAGGGTTACACTAAGCCAGCAAATTAATCTAGTAAGGTGGAACAACTTTGCAAGATTTAGTCTTCCCATCTGGGACGGGGCATATCTCCAAAGCTTCTTTTTGATTCTTAGTAACTTGAGGAGTTTGCAACTACAAGGTCTTGCACATTTCATATTAAGCTCATTGCTAGATATTTTCAGCATTTTCAGGTAAGTTCCGTCTATACCTATTTTGTTAAGTGTTGTTATCATAAAACGGTGCTGAATTTTGTCAAATGCTTTTTCTGCATCTATTGAGAGGATCATATGGTCTTTGTTTTTACTTCTATTTATGTGGTGAAATCACATTTATAGATTTGCATATGTTGAACCATCCCTGCGTCTCTGGGATGAAGGCCACTTAATTGAGATGGAGTATTTTTTTGATGAGCAGCTGAATTTGATTTGCTAGGAGTTTTGCGATTTTTGCATCTATATTCATAAGGGATACTGGACTGTAGTTTTCTTTTTTTGTTGGGTCCTCTCTTGGCTTTGGTATCAGGATGATGTTGGCTTCATAAAATGTGTTGGGGAGGATTCCTTCCTTTTTGATGTTGTGGAATAATTTCTGTGGGATAGGCACCAGTTCTTCTTTGTAGTTCTGGTTGAATTTGGGTGTGAAACCATGTGATCTGGGACATTTTTGGGGAAGGTTTTTTATTACTGCTTCAATTTCGGTACTTGATATTGGTGGTGGTAGGTTGGGTGAGCCTACCCTCCAGCTCCACAAATGCTGCTAAGGAGTGTGCAGGGATTAAAGGTCTGTTCCCCGCCTCTGGGCTAAGCTGGCAAGGAGGGGCTGAAGTGGCCCCACTCAACCAGAGAGTCTGCTCTCTATCCCCAGAAAACTCCACAGGGGAGACGTTCCCACCAGGGGAATAGTGGCAGCTCAAGGAGCTGTTGGATCAAGCTGAACTCCCTATTAAAGTGAATGGTGATGGGAGCAGCTGCTCCAATTCAGCCTGAGGTACTAGGGGCATTTGGTTGCCATGGGAACCAGTACTTATGCAAATTGAGTCCACCAGGTTCAGTAAACCCTAATATGGCAGTTCTACTGGGGCAGGGGTGGGGGTGGGGGTGCACTTACAGACCCCTGCTGTCCTGTGCTCCTCCACACCTTCCCAACTGGCAGGGGCTCTCAGTAGCTGCCAGACCCTGAAACTGGGACCTCTCCCCTACACCTCCCCACCCTGCTACCTGCGCCATCAGCAGGCGGACACACCAAACACCCGAGGGCAGGAAGGTCACAAATTGAGGCTGCCCTCCTGGCTCGGGGCTGAAACGCATCCCTGGTGCTGAGAGGGGGCCACTCAGCTCAGAGAAGTCCAGCAGCTGCTATGGTGGGGTGGAAGGGGCCACGGTCTTCCTGTACCGCTCTCGAGCTGGGTGGGGAGCACCAGTCCGACTGGCCACAGTTGAGAAGGGGGCTTTTGTTACAAGTTTCTGGTGGCAAGGAATGAGATCACTTCAGTGCAAGGCGATGTGAACAGATGCACATGGGTGCTGCCTCCCCCTCGGGGCTGTTCCTGGCAAACGTGCCTCAGAGTGAGAAGCTCAGCAGACCACTCAGCTTCGAGGGCCCAGGCATTCTGCCACTGCCACTTCTTCACTGTGCAACCTTGGGCACATTGCTACAGCTCTCTGGGCCTCAATTCTCTCGCTGATGATAAGAGGACTTCCTGGAGTTGCAGAAGAATGAAAAGAGATGGTGTGTGTTAGGGACAGTGCCCAGCCCACAGTAAATGCTCAGGGAATGGCACCTGCTCTGGTTAGTGTGATGGGTCCTGTGCATGGGGCAGGGGTGGTGGGAGTTGGGGGGAAACAGGCACAGAATAGGGGGAGGGGAGCCTCTGTCTGAGAAGCCGGGGAAGGATGAGGATGGGAGGACTTGGGGGCATTGAGGAAATGGTTTCAGTGGTGTGTAGTGCCACTGTAGACAGCCTGTTGGAGCCATAATTTATTTAGAGATCGGGTCTCACTCTGTTGCCCAGGCTAGTGTCATCATAGCTCGCTGCAGCCTCAAACTCCTAGGCTCAAGTGATCTTCCTGCCTCAGCCTCCCAAGGTGCTAGGATTATAGGCATGAGCCACTGTGCCTGGCCTAGAGCCATAAATGAGCAAGGAGGAGATATGTGGAAGCAGCATGGGGCAGAAAAAGAAAGCAAGTTGTCAGAGGTCTGCATTGTGGGTTTTGTTTCATTTTGCTTGGAGAGAGATGTGAGGATGTGGACAGGATAAATATAATGGCTGATTTTTTTCTTCCTCTCAGGTCTCGTTACATGTTCTCTGATCAATTTAGATGGAGCAAAGGACAAGTGGCCTCTAGGTGTTTAATCAGTGTCACCAATGGATTCAATCTCAACAGGATTCCTTCGTTCCATCCCTGATGTCTTAAAGCAACAGTTCTCAGCCCGTCACAGATCTGGCCCCCAGAGGACATGTGGCAACGTCTGGAGACATTTTGGGTTGTTCTGACCATGGGGTGCTACTGGCATCAGGTTGGCAGAGACCAGAAATGCTGTTAAACTTCCCACTCTGCACAGGACAGCCCCCACATCAAAGAATCATCTGGCCCCCAATGTCACTACTGCTGGGGTTGAACAACCCAGGATGAAAGCAATTCTTCTTGAAGACCTACTATGTGCCCACATTAGGATCTGGGAGTAGGGTGGTGAGGAAGATATAGTCCCTGGTTCACTCAGAGGAAGACAGACAGTATAGATCAGCAACGGAATTCAGCTCGATTAAGGGCCACCATGTGGGAAAACAGAGGCTGCTACAGGAACTCAGACAAAGTGCCCAGCCCAGCCTCAGCAGGTCAGAAAATGTTCTGGGCAGGAGAGACGCCTAAACCCTCCCTGGAAAAAAGAGGAACCATCAGCCAGGGAAGGGATGAGGGGGCCCAAGTGTATGGAAAGTTTTGCAGAAGAGAAACAGCTCTCTCAAAGGTGACATGGACCCCGAGTGTAGCTGAGGACAGGTACGTGGAGTGGGACAAGGCTTCGGGACAAGGCTGAGGGGCCCCCTGAGGGTGCAGAGTGATGGGGGCCTGGGCCAGGCCAAGCTGGAGGCCAGCTGCTTACAGGTGGGACAGCGATTCCAGGGAGATGGTGATGGCCCGAACCCAGGGCGTGGCAGAGTGAGTGGAGAGATGAGGAGGAGAGATTAACCCGCATTCACTGTCATGTCATTCTCAAACTCTGGAGGCAGCTGGCAACTACGTGTTTAGATCTTGGCTGGTCCATGTGCCTCAAGCCTTCCATTTCCTGGCTGCTATGGAGCTTGGGTCACTGTGAGTAAGCCATAGGCTACAGATGATGTAGTGACAGATTCCAAACGAAAAGGTCCAGAAGAAATCTTGTAAGGTCATTAAACCCCAGCTGTGAACGAAGCTCCAGTAGGACACTGCAGGCCAGGGAGTGAGGGCTGTCACCTCCATGAGGGCAATCTTTGCAGCACAATGTGCATCGCAGAATCATTAAAACAGCTGAAGTTAATAGGAAGAAATCAGGAAATGGCTTTTTCTCCTACCGCTACATGGATGAACCTTGAAAACACGAAATCAGAAGTAGGAAGCCAGACCCAAAAGGCCACAAACTGTACAATTCCATTTCTATGAAGTGTCCAGAGTAGGTGAACTCATAGAGACAGAAAGTAGATTCATGGTTGCCAGGGGCTGGGAGGACGGAGTTGGGGGTGACTGCTGATGGGGATGGGGGTCTTTTATGGAGCAATGAAAATCTTCTAAAATTGATGATGGTCATGGTTGCAAACCTGCAAATACACTAAAAGCCATCAAATTGCACACTTTAAGTAAGTGAATTGTACCGTATGTGGATTATAGCTCAGTAAAGCTGTTTTACATATACACACACACGTAAATAGAGCTCTGCACCAATTCCTGATAAACACCCTTTGCAAACTAAGAAACAAAAGCTACTTCATTCAATGATACCTGTCTTAAACAAACACATAAATGTATCTTTGAGAAGGAAATATTAGTGCAGTGTTTCCTAACCTTGGTGCGGCACAGGCCATTTCAGAATTGCCTGTGAGGCCTCATCCCCAGCGAGGCATCCCCTCCCTTACCCTGGTCTTCCCCCGCTTGAGAATCACCGCATTAGAGAAATTGCCTGAAAATAGAAACCAGACTCAAAAACTCACTATTACCACTGTTTCCTAAGATTGTGCTGGAAGTTCTAGCCAGGGTGTTGTAAGTCAGAAGACAGGGAAAAGAGGTACAATTGTTCTCAAGAAGTGTGTGAATCTTTGTGCAGCTAAATTGATCCTATACTTATAAAAGCAAGAGAATCCAGGGAAAAGCTATTGCACTCCACCGGAAAGTTCACTTACATAGCTGGATACTAAACATACAAAAATCATCAATCTTTCCACATACATCCACTACTCAGTTAGGCATTTAAATTGAAACAAAGTACTTTCACAAAAGCAACAAACTCTCAAATATCTAGCAATGAGCTTAATATGAAATGTGCAAGACCTTGTAGTTGCAAACTCCTCAAGTTACTAAGAATCAAAAAGAAGCTTTGGAGATATGCCCCGTCCCAGATGGGAAGACTAAATCTTGCAAAGTTGTTCCACCTTACTAGATTAATTTGCTGGCTTAGTGTAACCCTAAGCAAAAATGCTTATGAAAAATGGCAAATGAAAAAAAGTGGCTAAAACCTGCATATGTTAAGATTGGTACATTTAATTCTGTGTAAAGTTTATATCCAAAGAAAACCACTGTAAATAAATATGAATTTCTGATTAGTGGCGTGCTTGCTGAAATACATAGGGAAATGTGTACTGATGTCTGCGTCAAAGAATAATGGATAGATATGTGAAAAAAGAAATATAGTAAATTGGGAGAATCTAGGTGGTAAGTATTTGGGTGTTCACTCTAAACTTTTTTCAACTTTGTTGAATATTTGAAAGTTTTCACAATTAAATGGGGAAAAAAGCAGAGCAAAGAACAATGAAAATCAAAATGCATATAAAGGATGATTCCAACTTGAAAAATGTGAGCTAAAAAAAGATGGGGCGGAAATGACCTAAAATGTTACTTGTGATGAAATTCTAGGTGGTTTTTATTTACTTTCTCATACTCCATGCATTGATACAGTTTCTTCTTTCCTTTATTGAACATTCATATACTACTTTTACAAGAATCAAAGGAGCATCCCCCTCCGCCCACCCGCCCTCTGGCCCAATGCAAGAGATCCCTCCTGCGCCTCACCATGGCTTTGAGCACCTGCTAGGCCACCAGAGTCGTCTCATCACAATTCTGACATCTGTCCCCATAGGCATGGCAGAGGAGGACAACTGCTGGGGCGGACTTGTTCACTCTGCCCTCTCCCACTGCAGCCACACCTGTCTTCCCATCTTTGCCTGACAACAGGCCCTGCCTTTAGCCACACTCTCTGGCTGCTTTCTGGATTCTCCAGTTATTTACAATTTTGTTTTTAAATTTTAAGTGACCTTTGTGCAGAAACTGAAAAGGAAAACTTACAAATTTTACTATGTAATAATTTAAAATCCCTGCATGGCAAAACAACAAACAAACAAATCAAAACCAAACATGAGTAATTTCAAAATGACAACTGAGAAATATATTTGCAGCATACATGACAGTGGGATGATTTACCCAACTGATGCAGAACTCAATATCAAAAGTTGAAAAATAAAAGGCAAATGAAACACCTAATAGAAAAATGATGGCCAGGTGTCATGGGTCAGGCCTGTAATCCTTGCACCTTGGGAGGGCGAGGTGGAAGGATCGCTTGAGCCCGGGACTTCATACCAGCGTGGGCAACGTAGTGAGAATCCATCTCTAAAAACAATAAAAACATTAGCCAGGCATAGCGGCCCATGCCTGTAGTCCCAGCTACTTGGGAAGCTGAGGCAGGAGGATCACTTGAGCTCGGGAGTTTGGGGCTGCAGTGAGTTATGAAGATGCCACTGCACTCCAGCTAGTGCAATAGAATGAGATTGTGTCTCATAAAACCCCCCAAACAAACAAACAAACAAACAAAAATGAAGAAAACAAAACAAAAAAAAATGAACCCAATAGAAAAAACATGAAATACCCAAAAGGGTACAAAGAGACATGAATTATGAAAGAGCAGGGAAAATCTATTAAACCTCACTTGCAAAAAAAGAAATTCTAACAAAAACAACAATGGGGTATAATTTTCAACCTTGCAAACTGGCAAAAAATAGATGAAAGTGTTGACTGTTACCTGGTGTTGCTGAGGATAGAGGACTGGGAAATGAGTACTCACACACTGTCAGAAAACTATAAAGTGATGCAACATTCTGAAGGACAACTGGACAATATTTATTTATTTATTTAATTATTTTTGAGACAGAGTCTCACTCTGTTGCCCAGGCTAGAGTGAGTGCCGTGGCATCAGCCTAGCTCACAGCAACCTCAAACTCCTGAGCTCGAGCGATCCTCCTGTCTCAGCCTCCCGAGTAGCTGGGACTACAGGCATGCACCACCATGCCCGGCTAATTTTTTCTATATATATTTTTAGCTGTCCATATAATTTCTTTCTATTTTTAGTAGAGATGGGGTCTCGCTCTTGCTCAGGCTGGTCTCCAACTCCTGAGCTCAAACGATCCGCCCACCTCGGCCTCCCAGAGTGCTAGGATTACAGGCGTGAGCCACCGCGCCCGGCCAATATTTATTGAATTTATAAATGCAGGTAGCCTTTGAGCTAGGCCTTGCTTGCACTTTATTTACATTATATTTACACACACACAAACACACACACATACAGGCAATCTCATTTTCTTGAGCTTATCACTGTGCTTCCCAGGTAATGCAGTTTACAAATTGAAGGTTTGTGGCAACCACGCATCCAGTAAGTCTGTCAATGCCATTTCTCCAACAGCATGTGCTCACTTCCTGTCTCTGACTCACACTGTGGCAATTCTTTCCATCTTTGAGACATTTACATTAATGTACGTGTCATGGTGACCTGTGATCAGTGTTGTTTGATGTTACTATTACAATTGTTTTGGGGCCCCACAAACGCCACCCATAGAAGACAGCAAACTTACAGTTCATTTCAACCCTCTTGGATGACTTTGAGGGGTTTAACACTTCAGTGGAGGAAATCACTGCAGATGTGGTGGAAACAGCAAGAGAACAGGAATTAGATGTGGAGCCTGAAGACGTGACTGAACTGCTGCAATCCCAGGATAAAACTGCAACAGATGAGGAGTTGCTCCTTATGGATGAGCAAACAAAGTGGTTTTTCGAGATGGAATCTACTGCTAGTGAAGATGCCGTGGACACTGCTGAGATGACACAGGGGATTTAGGATATGACATAAACTTAGTTGATAAAGCAGTGGCAGGGTTGGAGAAGACTGACTCCAAGGTGTCCGGTTTGGGTAATGTACAATCAAACAGCATCGCACACTACAAGGAAATCTTTCGTGAAAGGAAGAGTCACTCAGTATGGCAACCTTCATTGCTGTGTTATTTTCAGAAATTGCAAGAGCCAACACATGCTTCGGAAACACTAGCCTCCTCATTTCTAGCAGATGCTGCCCAACTGCACTCTCCAGCCACTGCGATGTACAATGCAGCCAGCAGTGACCGAGAGGCCCCTTTGCTCACGTCCTGGCCGCTGCTTTCTGCTCGGAGACGGGGCCTCAGCATCCTCCAGGTTAAGGCCCTGCTCCTGCGTATTGGCCACAAGGTTTGCTGCTCGGGTTCCTCTCGAGAGCCTTCGCTCCTCAGTCTGTCGGGCTGCTGGACTTTTTCCTACGGATTGGTAAGTTTTTTTCTCTGTTCTTGATCCAGAGCGGGAAGCCCGTGGCATGCCCACAGCTGGACATTTGGGGAGAGGTTAGTAAAGGGATTACGGGCCCTCCCTCCCCGCGGGTTCCCCGTAACTGAAAATAATGTTGTGTAAATGCCAGAAAGCATTCCGTTGCTGCTGAGGTGCATCGTGTAGTTAGGCCTCTGGTGACCGCACGTCTGCACGGATCGTGCACAGACTTGGTTTTCCTGTCACTGTTCCCTAAGCAGTACACTATAGGAGCTACTCACATGGCATTCACAGTGCATGAGGGACTCTGAGAACTGTAGAGGGCATTTAAACAGGACGTGCCCAGGTCATAGGCAAATACTGAGGCGTTTTATATCAGGACTTGAGCATCCATGGATGTTGGTATCGGAGGGGTGTCCCGGGACCCATCCCGCCTGGATACCGGTGGACGACTGTGTTTGCACGAGCATGGGCAGGTGGGGGACAAACAACGAGGGCTGTTCCGTACCCAAGGCTGCCAACAGTGGGCAGTGCCCAGCACCTCGGGCCTGAAGTGGCAAGGGGGAAGTGTTGGGTGACAGTTGTCCCTGGACTCTCGGCATTCCTGCAGGGTGTGGGTGTTGCGAGCAAAGGGCACTGAGGAGCTGTGTGGGAAGCTGATAGGACAGACACCAGCCTTGGGAGCTGGGGTCGCGGACCCGATAAAGACAGGGCACCTCTCCGTCCCCAGAGGCATTCCCAGACCCTAAGCCTTGCCATTCCCCGAGGGCACTGGGTCCCCTTCCAGTGCTGCAGCCCTGGACAGCCTTCCCTCAGCCCCTGAGGCGGTGAGTGGCATTCCAGGTCCTGGGTCCTCTCTGTGCAGGGGAGGACGGGCAGGTCGCCCACATCCCTGATAAAAGCTCCATGTCCTAACTCAGGGCCCGTGTCCTGTGGTGAAACCCTCACGGGTGCAGGGGAACACCTGGCCATCACGGGGAGGCCTTTGGGAATTGGGGAGTCAGGTATGCGCCCAAAGGATTGCTCAGGCTGCTCCTTTTTTCCTGTGAAAAATGACCAGTCTGTGTCACCGAACAGGGCTGTGAAGTCTTGTGTCAGCATATGTACTTGAAAGTGAGGCAGGCTGCCCAGGTAGCCGGCAGGAGAGTAAAATCTCACCTCCGCCTGGCATGGTCGCTGTGGCCTGTAGTCCTAGCACTTTGGGCGGATGAAGGGGGGTCCTAGGGCAGGCTTGAGCCCAGGAGCTCAGGACCAACCTGGGAAACATAGCGAGAACCTGCCTGCAGAATAAACAGCAAACTTAATCCGGCTTGGAGGCACATGCCTCTGATCCCAGCTACTCGGGAGGCTGAGGCAGGAGGATCGCTTGTGTTCAGGAGTTTAAGGTTGCTGTGAGCTACGATGACACCACTGCACTCCTGCCTGGGCAATAGAGTGACGCCCTGTCTGGAAAAAATAGAAAAATGAAAGGAAAAGAAAAGGAATGTGAACCCAAAAGAAAAAATATCAAATAGCACACAGGGTAGGAGAAACATACATTACCGCTGAGCAAGGACAGTGTGTTAAACCTCCCTTGAAATGAAAGAAATGCAAACAAAAGCAACAATAGGGTATAACTTTTTACGTTACAAAACGGCAAAAATTAGATGAAAATGTTGGATGGTACCTGGTGTGTCTGAGGACAGGGGACTGGGAACGGAGTGCTCTCACATTGCCAGGGCAGCATAAAGTGATGACCCTTTCTGAAGGACAACTGACCAATAAATATTACATTCATAAATGCATGTAGCCCTTGAGCAAGGCCTTGTTTTGAATTTATATTACTTACATTATTTACAACATACACACACAGGCACATGCACACACGCTCCGACACACACGCACTCCTGGTGTTATTGTGCTTCACAGGTATTGTGTCTGTTGCAATTTGAAGGTTTGAGCCACGCGGGCATGGAGTCAATCTGCCAATGCAATTTCTCCAATAGCACACGCTCGCTTCTTGTCTCTGCGTCACACTGTGGTAATTCCTACAGAATTTCAGGTGTGTACGTCATTAGTATGTATGTTATGTGGATCTGCGATCAGTGACCTCTGATGTTACTGTCGTGATTGTTTTGGGCCCCACAAACCACAGCCACAGAAGATGGCAAACTTAATGGGCAAACGCTGTGTGTGTTCTGACTGCTCCGCAGATGAGCTGTTGCCCCTCTCTCTCCCTGTCCTTGGGCCTCTCTATTGCCTTGGACGCAACAATATCGAAATTGAGCCAATTAATAACCCTCCAATAGAGATTGGGGAAAGCTGGCGGACTAGGAAAACCCGCCATCCAGAGTGGCTCTGCAAGTCAGATTGATTTTAGAAGAAAGTGGAAAAACTAAACAGGCAGGTCGGACGAGGGTGGGAAGGAAGGTGCCTGAAACTGCAGGAGGCTCCACGGGAAGACGTTGCAGAGCAGAACTGGAAGGAGAAAGGCGTCGGCAGGGTCTAACCCCGAGAGGCATGGAGGCCAGCCCCAAGGGTAGGTGGAGGGGCGACATTTCCCCTCGCTTGCCTCTCGGACTGCTGGTGGGCTCCTGAGCGGTTGGAGAGACCTGCCAACTCCAGCCCAGAGACCGCTGCCGTCAGTGAGCGGGGAGCCTCTTGTGGACAGGCCACCAGGCTCCCAGTGCCCTCGGGCACCTGCGACCGCAGACCCGAGCTGAAGGGCAGGCACCACATTGCTTCCTTCTCCCCCCCACCCCCCTCCCCGCAGTTGCTGAGAGAGACAATTTAGCCATCACCCAGAGACATCTGCAGAGAAGAGGATCTTTCCTTTTTGGGGCCCTGTGGCGAACTGAGGGGTACTTGGACTGTGAGCTCCCTACCCGCCAGCCCTCCCAGGTGCTGCTTGCCTGGTGACTCCAGCAGAGTCGGGCAAATGCTGAGGCGGAGAGACAGTGATCCAGCTTGGGCACCCTATGGGTGACTTGAGACCAGCACTCCTCTCCCTGGCAGGGTCAGAGATTGATCTCCAGGGCCCAGAGGACACACCTGCAGACAAGTTCCCGTACAGCCAGGTCTCGATCGCCTCGCCAGGGGCACAGAAGGGATATTTGTGAAGGAGCCTACTGGGGTCTGTGTGCCTTCAGGGCAGATCAGCATGCTTGAGGGGCAACCCTCCTCTCACAGCAGGGCCATGCTCCCAGCTCAGGCTGTGATCCTGGGCAGGGACCCTCCCGGCCCGCATCACAGCCAGAGGAGATCCATTGCCTTGAGGTCCTGCCTGCTGGCAGAGGCCGGGGAGACACCACAGAATAGGGGAGGGTGGAAAGGAGGGAGGCCTGCTCCAGACTGCAGGTCTCACACAGCCCCACCCCCACACGCAGACTTGTCGCCTGAGTGGGGCCAATCCAGCCCCTCCCTGGCAGCTTTGCACAGAAGCAGAGAACAGACCTTTGATCCCAGCTAACAGCATTTGTGGAGCTAGAGGGCAGGCTCACCCAACCCAGCTCTGCCCAGCCTCTCTCCCGCACCTGCCCTCGCTGAGGTGGAGAATAAGGACACACCTGGAAGTCCCGGGGCCACACCCACCACCTGAGGCACTGGAGTGCCTCTCTGGAGGACCAAGAGCTGGTTGCAGGACCACCAACACTGAAGCTTGCTCCTCCCAGCAAGCGCCACCTACTGACAGGGTTGTCAATTGGCACACCCTTTTACTGCATCTACTGACTCAGCATACAGGGTGAGGTCGAATCTCACCCGCAGACACTACCTACTGGCTCAGAGACTAAACTGGGCATGTCATAATCCAAAACAAAATCTAAAGGTAAGAAGCAGCGGCTGATCCAAATGGGAAGGAATGAGCTAAACAACTCCGGAAATATGAAGAATCAAATGCAAAGCACACCCGCAAAGGGGTACACCAGCTCTCTAGCAATGGATATCAACCAAATTCAGAACACTAACATGACAGAAGAAATTCGAACATGGATTATAAGAAAACTAAGTAATATGCAAGAGAAAATGGATACCCAACACAAAGAAACCACCAAAAAAATAAAAAATAAAAATCCAGGACGTGGAGGAAAATTTCACCAAAGAAATTGAAAGATTACAGAAAAATCAAAGAGAACTTCTAGAAATGAAGAATTTACTCAAGGAATTACAAAACACTGTGGAAAGCTTCAAGAACAGGGTAGATGAAACAGAAGAAAGAGTCTCAGGGATTGAAGATAACACCTTTCAATTCAATAAATCAGTTGCAGAGACAAAGCAGACAAATAAGAGAAAAGAGCAAAGCCTACAAGAAACGTGGAATTATGTCAAGAGGCCTAACAGGAGAATCATAGGCATCCATGAGGGTGAAAAAGAAAATACACAAGGGTTGGATAAGCTATTTGAGGATACAACGGAGGAAAATTTCCCAGGCCTTGCTGAAAACCTAGATATCCACATACAAGAAGCCCAAAGGCCTCCTGGGAGATTCATCGCAAACAGGAAGACACCACGACACACAGTCATCAGACTGACCAAAATAACCACCAAGGACGGCCTCCTATAGGCTGTAAGGGGAAAGAAGTGGGTAACCTACATAGGAAAACTCATCAGAATAACAGCAGAGTTCTCAACTGAGACCTTATAAGCAAGAAGAGACTGGGACCCCATTCTCACTCTACTCAAACAGAATAATGCCCAGCCTGCAATCTTGCACCCTGCAAAACTAAGTTTTGTATACAAAGGAGAAATAAAGAAATTCTCAGATAAGCAAAGACTGAGGGAATTCCTCAAGATAAGAACTGTCCTCCAGGAAGTACTCAAAACAGTGTCATCCAAAGGACATGAACAGAAACTTTTCCAAAGAAGATAGACTAATGGCCAACAAGCATATGAGAAAATGATCAACATCTGTAAGCATCAGGGAAATGCAAACCAAAACCACAATGAGATTATTTCTAGTGAGAATGGCTTTTATCAAAAAGTCCCAAAGAAAAAAGGCTGGCATGGATGCAGAGAGATAGGAACACTTCTACACTGCTGGTAGGACGGCAAACTGGTAAAATCTCTGTGGAAAGTAATATGGAGATACCTCAAAGAGCTACAAGTAGAACTACCGTTTGATCCAGCAATCCCATTACTGGGCATCTACCCAAAAGAACCAAAGACATTCTATGATGAAGACATTTGCACTCGAATGTTTATAGCAACACAATTGACAATTGCAAACATGTGGAAACGACCTAGGAGCTCATCAATACATGAGTGGATGAACAAAATGTGGTGTATGTATACCATGGAGTGATACTCAGCCACAAAAAGCAATGGTGATCTAGCACCTCTTGTGTTATCCTGTATAGAGCTGGAAAGCATGCTTCAAAGTGAAGTATCAGAAGAATGGAAAAACAAGCACCACACGTATTCACCATCAAATTGGTATTAACTGATCAACACTTAAGTGCACATATAGTGATAACATTCATTGGGTTTCAGACATGTGGGATAGGGGAGGAGGGGATGGGTATATTCATACCTAATGGTTGCCGTGGGCACCGTCTCGGGGATGGACATGCTTGAAGCTGTACCTCGGGTGGGGCAAAGGCAATATAGGTAACCTACGCATTTGTACCCATGTAATATGCTGAATAAAACAAAAGAGAAATACACATAAACAATATAAAGAAAAGACTGAGTGAATTATGCATCAATGTCAGACTCTAGGGAGCTTGAAATGCAAATTATCTTTTCAACTTTGGCTTAGCTATTTCCGTGCTGTGTGTATGCTCACTTCAAGGTGGGATATGTTGAAGAAAGACTTGCTTAGGATATAGGGGACTTCGCTATCTGTGTGTGCACTTTATCTATCAGCTGCTCTGTCACAGATGAAGTACCGCTGGAGAACTCACTCAAACGTGGGCAGGACGGCACTGGACACGTGGCCCCCAAAGCGGCCTGGCGCCAAGTGCCACCCACCACGGAACTCCACCGGGGCCCCCGGGCCGTGCTACAGCTCTTTCGGGACGACTGAGGTGGCTCTTAAAAGAGCCTTTGGGTTTCGGTGCTCAGGCGGAGCCGAGGCGGCTCACTTGCTGCGGGTGTATCTGAGGACGGCCCTGTTGCCCGCGGTCACGGCGTTCTGGCCGAGGTGCCCGGGCATCATCAGGCGCACGGCCGTCTGGATCTCCCTGGTGGTGATGGTCAAGTGCTCGGTGTAGCTGGCCAGCCGGCCGGCCTCCTCGCCGATGCGCTCCAACATGTCGTGAACGAACGAATCCATCACGTTCACGGCCTCCTGGGACAGGCGGAGGCCGCCGGGGAACTGCTTCACGATCCTGGCGAAGTAGGTGGCGAAGCTGTGGCCGCGACGCCTGGAGCGGCGGCCGCGACGCCTTGGCTGCTTCTGCTTCTCCTCCTGCTTCTGCTTGTGCTTCTGCTTCTGCTTGTGCTTCTGGGGCGTCGTCGATTCAGCCTCTTCGGGCCCCGTGGCGCCGGGGCAGGCCTCAGTGGACAGCTCAGAGGAAGGCTCGGCCATGCCGGAGACAGCCGTTAGGGGCTCTGGAGAACGGAAGATGGAGGCTTTGGGCCGTTGGGGACCCATTTTTATGCGCTGCGCTTGCCTACGTCACGGGCCACCTCGCCATCTGACTGGCTGCAGTGGCACGCCGTGAGCCTGTCACAGAGCCTCACTGCCCTCAAGGTGATTGGACAGTCCTCCTGTGGCTGGGCATCGCATCCACCGGTCACTGTGGGCTTCTGCAGTCCTAGGAGCTTCCTGTCGCAGGATTCAGGGAAGCCCCACACAGCAAAAGGTCATCTGACCTTATCAGCTGATTCATGCGACCCCACGAGCATTTGAAAGACATCACTGAAATCTCCAAAAGTGTACCGATTTCAGCTTCAGTTCCTTAAGAGTCTGCCCTCCGGAACCCAAGTCCATCATACCAGAGAAGTGAACTCTGGCCACGTTTGGGACATTCCTCAGAATCTATTGTTATCCCTGGCTCAGTCACCCTGACTCGAGCAGGAACTCGAGTGCCTGGCCTGCAGAGTGCTCCTGGAAGGAACGGGAACTGGCTGCCCAACTCCTGCCTCCACTTACGATCACCCCTCACTGAATCTAGAAGACGAGAAATGGCACAATCACCGTCTCTAAACAGAGAACACAAAGCAAAAATCGTTACTCATCAGAAGTAGGAGTAGAAGGCTGCAAGTCCTGCATTGGCTGGGCCAGTGAAAACCCGGGCATGAGCTGCTCTCATGAGATGTTTTCATCATCCATGTGATGCAGGTTGACAGTATTTAGTTCTATCTTGTTTTTCTCTCCTTCACCTTAGCAATAAGCATTGTTGCAACTGTTGTATACGGTAATTGTTTTTCATTTACCCCTATTTGTTCCTTTATTCTATTTCCATTCTTTCTTGTATGTCGAACCATCCTTCTGTGATCATATTCCATCTTCTTAAATGACATTCTTGAGAAAATCCTTTAACGTGATGTTTGTTGCTATAAGCACAGTGCGTTTTCATTTTCTGTCACATCTCTACTTGTGAGTTAGGTTCTGCAGGGAGCTGACACTGAGATGGAATTTAGTGTGCAGGAAAATTGTTCAGGAGCAACAGCTGAGGAAAGGACAGAAGGAGGCAGATGTGGGCAGAGGGAGAATTGCATCGCTAATGCATGGCCAACAAAAGCCTGCTCTGATCCCATGAGGAACTCTGAAGATAAGAGGCTCATGAGAGTTCTTTCACATTGGGCACAAATAGCCAGGTCTTTACACTCCCTCCACAATCAGGCACTCAGTACGAGCCACCTAGGGAAGTGGTGTGTGAGCTTGGTCAGGCAGTGCCAAAAGCCCACGGCTGGCACCCGATTGCACCCGTAGCAGCTGAAAAAGGAAGTCTGTCCTTGACGGGGTATGGTCCATCTGAAAATCTATCATAGTCAACTGTATCAATGTATGGAGTATGAGAAAGTAAATAAAAACCACCTAGAATTTCATCACAAGTAATATTTTAGGTCATTTCCGCCCCATCTTTTTTTAGCTCACATTTTTCAAGTTGGAATCATCCTTTATATGCATTTTGATTTTCATTGTTCTTTGCTCTGCTTTTTTCCCCATTTAATTGTGAAAACTTTCAAATATTCAACAAAGTTGAAAAAAGTTTAGAGTGAACACCCAAATACTTACCACCTAGATTCTCCCAATTTACTATATTTCTTTTTTCACATATCTATCCATTATTCTTTGACGCAGACATCAGTACACATTTCCCTATGTATTTCAGCAAGCACGCCACTAATCAGAAATTCATATTTATTTACAGTGGTTTTCTTTGGATATAAGCTTTACACAGAATTAAATGTACCAATCTTAACATATGCAGGTTTTAGCCACTTTTTTTCATTTGCCATTTTTCATAAGCATTTTTGCTTAGGGTTACACTAAGCCAGCAAATTAATCTAGTAAGGTGGAACAACTTTGCAAGATTTAGTCTTCCCATCTGGGACGGGGCATATCTCCAAAGCTTCTTTTTGATTCTTAGTAACTTGAGGAGTTTGCAACTACAAGGTCTTGCACATTTCATATTAAGCTCATTGCTAGATATTTTCAGCATTTTCAGGTAAGTTCCGTCTATACCTATTTTGTTAAGTGTTGTTATCATAAAACGGTGCTGAATTTTGTCAAATGCTTTTTCTGCATCTATTGAGAGGATCATATGGTCTTTGTTTTTACTTCTATTTATGTGGTGAAATCACATTTATAGATTTGCATATGTTGAACCATCCCTGCGTCTCTGGGATGAAGGCCACTTAATTGAGATGGAGTATTTTTTTGATGAGCAGCTGAATTTGATTTGCTAGGAGTTTTGCGATTTTTGCATCTATATTCATAAGGGATACTGGACTGTAGTTTTCTTTTTTTGTTGGGTCCTCTCTTGGCTTTGGTATCAGGATGATGTTGGCTTCATAAAATGTGTTGGGGAGGATTCCTTCCTTTTTGATGTTGTGGAATAATTTCTGTGGGATAGGCACCAGTTCTTCTTTGTAGTTCTGGTTGAATTTGGGTGTGAAACCATGTGATCTGGGACATTTTTGGGGAAGGTTTTTTATTACTGCTTCAATTTCGGTACTTGATATTGGTGGTGGTAGGTTGGGTGAGCCTACCCTCCAGCTCCACAAATGCTGCTAAGGAGTGTGCAGGGATTAAAGGTCTGTTCCCCGCCTCTGGGCTAAGCTGGCAAGGAGGGGCTGAAGTGGCCCCACTCAACCAGAGAGTCTGCTCTCTATCCCCAGAAAACTCCACAGGGGAGACGTTCCCACCAGGGGAATAGTGGCAGCTCAAGGAGCTGTTGGATCAAGCTGAACTCCCTATTAAAGTGAATGGTGATGGGAGCAGCTGCTCCAATTCAGCCTGAGGTACTAGGGGCATTTGGTTGCCATGGGAACCAGTACTTATGCAAATTGAGTCCACCAGGTTCAGTAAACCCTAATATGGCAGTTCTACTGGGGCAGGGGTGGGGGTGGGGGTGCACTTACAGACCCCTGCTGTCCTGTGCTCCTCCACACCTTCCCAACTGGCAGGGGCTCTCAGTAGCTGCCAGACCCTGAAACTGGGACCTCTCCCCTACACCTCCCCACCCTGCTACCTGCGCCATCAGCAGGCGGACACACCAAACACCCGAGGGCAGGAAGGTCACAAATTGAGGCTGCCCTCCTGGCTCGGGGCTGAAATGCATCCCTGGTGCTGAGAGGGGGCCACTCAGCTCAGAGAAGTCCAGCAGCTGCTATGGTGGGGTGGAAGGGGCCACGGTCTTCCTGTACCGCTCTCGAGCTGGGTGGGGAGCACCAGTCCGACTGGCCACAGTTGAGAAGGGGGCTTTTGTTACAAGTTTCTGGTGGCAAGGAATGAGATCACTTCAGTGCAAGGCGATGTGAACAGATGCACATGGGTGCTGCCTCCCCCTCGGGGCTGTTCCTGGCAAACGTGCCTCAGAGTGAGAAGCTCAGCAGACCACTCAGCTTCGAGGGCCCAGGCATTCTGCCACTGCCACTTCTTCACTGTGCAACCTTGGGCACATTGCTACAGCTCTCTGGGCCTCAATTCTCTCGCTGATGATAAGAGGACTTCCTGGAGTTGCAGAAGAATGAAAAGAGATGGTGTGTGTTAGGGACAGTGCCCAGCCCACAGTAAATGCTCAGGGAATGGCACCTGCTCTGGTTAGTGTGATGGGTCCTGTGCATGGGGCAGGGGTGGTGGGAGTTGGGGGGAAACAGGCACAGAATAGGGGGAGGGGAGCCTCTGTCTGAGAAGCCGGGGAAGGATGAGGATGGGAGGACTTGGGGGCATTGAGGAAATGGTTTCAGTGGTGTGTAGTGCCACTGTAGACAGCCTGTTGGAGCCATAATTTATTTAGAGATCGGGTCTCACTCTGTTGCCCAGGCTAGTGTCATCATAGCTCGCTGCAGCCTCAAACTCCTAGGCTCAAGTGATCTTCCTGCCTCAGCCTCCCAAGGTGCTAGGATTATAGGCATGAGCCACTGTGCCTGGCCTAGAGCCATAAATGAGCAAGGAGGAGATATGTGGAAGCAGCATGGGGCAGAAAAAGAAAGCAAGTTGTCAGAGGTCTGCATTGTGGGTTTTGTTTCATTTTGCTTGGAGAGAGATGTGAGGATGTGGACAGGATAAATATAATGGCTGATTTTTTTCTTCCTCTCAGGTCTCGTTACATGTTCTCTGATCAATTTAGATGGAGCAAAGGACAAGTGGCCTCTAGGTGTTTAATCAGTGTCACCAATGGATTCAATCTCAACAGGATTCCTTCGTTCCATCCCTGATGTCTTAAAGCAACAGTTCTCAGCCCGTCACAGATCTGGCCCCCAGAGGACATGTGGCAACGTCTGGAGACATTTTGGGTTGTTCTGACCATGGGGTGCTACTGGCATCAGGTTGGCAGAGACCAGAAATGCTGTTAAACTTCCCACTCTGCACAGGACAGCCCCCACATCAAAGAATCATCTGGCCCCCAATGTCACTACTGCTGGGGTTGAACAACCCAGGATGAAAGCAATTCTTCTTGAAGACCTACTATGTGCCCACATTAGGATCTGGGAGTAGGGTGGTGAGGAAGATATAGTCCCTGGTTCACTCAGAGGAAGACAGACAGTATAGATCAGCAACGGAATTCAGCTCGATTAAGGGCCACCATGTGGGAAAACAGAGGCTGCTACAGGAACTCAGACAAAGTGCCCAGCCCAGCCTCAGCAGGTCAGAAAATGTTCTGGGCAGGAGAGACGCCTAAACCCTCCCTGGAAAAAAGAGGAACCATCAGCCAGGGAAGGGATGAGGGGGCCCAAGTGTATGGAAAGTTTTGCAGAAGAGAAACAGCTCTCTCAAAGGTGACATGGACCCCGAGTGTAGCTGAGGACAGGTACGTGGAGTGGGACAAGGCTTCGGGACAAGGCTGAGGGGCCCCCTGAGGGTGCAGAGTGATGGGGGCCTGGGCCAGGCCAAGCTGGAGGCCAGCTGCTTACAGGTGGGACAGCGATTCCAGGGAGATGGTGATGGCCCGAACCCAGGGCGTGGCAGAGTGAGTGGAGAGATGAGGAGGAGAGATTAACCCGCATTCACTGTCATGTCATTCTCAAACTCTGGAGGCAGCTGGCAACTACGTGTTTAGATCTTGGCTGGTCCATGTGCCTCAAGCCTTCCATTTCCTGGCTGCTATGGAGCTTGGGTCACTGTGAGTAAGCCATAGGCTACAGATGATGTAGTGACAGATTCCAAACGAAAAGGTCCAGAAGAAATCTTGTAAGGTCATTAAACCCCAGCTGTGAACGAAGCTCCAGTAGGACACTGCAGGCCAGGGAGTGAGGGCTGTCACCTCCATGAGGGCAATCTTTGCAGCACAATGTGCATCGCAGAATCATTAAAACAGCTGAAGTTAATAGGAAGAAATCAGGAAATGGCTTTTTCTCCTACCGCTACATGGATGAACCTTGAAAACACAAAATCAGAAGTAGGAAGCCAGACCCAAAAGGCCACAAACTGTACAATTCCATTTCTATGAAGTGTCCAGAGTAGGTGAACTCATAGAGACAGAAAGTAGATTCATGGTTGCCAGGGGCTGGGAGGACGGAGTTGGGGGTGACTGCTGATGGGGATGGGGGTCTTTTATGGAGCAATGAAAATCTTCTAAAATTGATGATGGTCATGGTTGCAAACCTGCAAATACACTAAAAGCCATCAAATTGCACACTTTAAGTAAGTGAATTGTACCGTATGTGGATTATAGCTCAGTAAAGCTGTTTTACATATACACACACACATGTAAATAGAGCTCTGCACCAATTCCTGATAAACACCCTTTGCAAACTAAGAAACAAAAGCTACTTCATTCAATGATACCTGTCTTAAACAAACACATAAATGTATCTTTGAGAAGGAAATATTAGTGCAGTGTTTCCTAACCTTGGTGCGGCACAGGCCATTTCAGAATTGCCTGTGAGGCCTCATCCCCAGCGAGGCATCCCCTCCCTTACCCTGGTCTTCCCCCGCTTGAGAATCACCGCATTAGAGAAATTGCCTGAAAATAGAAACCAGACTCAAAAACTCACTATTACCACTGTTTCCTAAGATTGTGCTGGAAGTTCTAGCCAGGGTGTTGTAAGTCAGAAGACAGGGAAAAGAGGTACAATTGTTCTCAAGAAGTGTGTGAATCTTTGTGCAGCTAAATTGATCCTATACTTATAAAAGCAAGAGAATCCAGGGAAAAGCTATTGCACTCCACCGGAAAGTTCACTTACATAGCTGGATACTAAACATACAAAAATCATCAATCTTTCCACATACATCCACTACTCAGTTAGGCATTTAAATTGAAACAAAGTACTTTCACAAAAGCAACAAACTCTCAAATATCTAGCAATGAGCTTAATATGAAATGTGCAAGACCTTGTAGTTGCAAACTCCTCAAGTTACTAAGAATCAAAAAGAAGCTTTGGAGATATGCCCCGTCCCAGATGGGAAGACTAAATCTTGCAAAGTTGTTCCACCTTACTAGATTAATTTGCTGGCTTAGTGTAACCCTAAGCAAAAATGCTTATGAAAAATGGCAAATGAAAAAAAGTGGCTAAAACCTGCATATGTTAAGATTGGTACATTTAATTCTGTGTAAAGTTTATATCCAAAGAAAACCACTGTAAATAAATATGAATTTCTGATTAGTGGCGTGCTTGCTGAAATACATAGGGAAATGTGTACTGATGTCTGCGTCAAAGAATAATGGATAGATATGTGAAAAAAGAAATATAGTAAATTGGGAGAATCTAGGTGGTAAGTATTTGGGTGTTCACTCTAAACTTTTTTCAACTTTGTTGAATATTTGAAAGTTTTCACAATTAAATGGGGAAAAAAGCAGAGCAAAGAACAATGAAAATCAAAATGCATATAAAGGATGATTCCAACTTGAAAAATGTGAGCTAAAAAAAGATGGGGCGGAAATGACCTAAAATGTTACTTGTGATGAAATTCTAGGTGGTTTTTATTTACTTTCTCATACTCCATGCATTGATACAGTTTCTTCTTTCCTTTATTGAACATTCATATACTACTTTTACAAGAATCAAAGGAGCATCCCCCTCCGCCCACCCGCCCTCTGGCCCAATGCAAGAGATCCCTCCTGCGCCTCACCATGGCTTTGAGCACCTGCTAGGCCACCAGAGTCGTCTCATCACAATTCTGACATCTGTCCCCATAGGCATGGCAGAGGAGGACAACTGCTGGGGCGGACTTGTTCACTCTGCCCTCTCCCACTGCAGCCACACCTGTCTTCCCATCTTTGCCTGACAACAGGCCCTGCCTTTAGCCACACTCTCTGGCTGCTTTCTGGATTCTCCAGTTATTTACAATTTTGTTTTTAAATTTTAAGTGACCTTTGTGCAGAAACTGAAAAGGAAAACTTACAAATTTTACTATGTAATAATTTAAAATCCCTGCATGGCAAAACAACAAACAAACAAATCAAAACCAAACATGAGTAATTTCAAAATGACAACTGAGAAATATATTTGCAGCATACATGACAGTGGGATGATTTACCCAACTGATGCAGAACTCAATATCAAAAGTTGAAAAATAAAAGGCAAATGAAACACCTAATAGAAAAATGATGGCCAGGTGTCATGGGTCAGGCCTGTAATCCTTGCACCTTGGGAGGGCGAGGTGGAAGGATCGCTTGAGCCCGGGACTTCATACCAGCGTGGGCAACGTAGTGAGAATCCATCTCTAAAAACAATAAAAACATTAGCCAGGCATAGCGGCCCATGCCTGTAGTCCCAGCTACTTGGGAAGCTGAGGCAGGAGGATCACTTGAGCTCGGGAGTTTGGGGCTGCAGTGAGTTATGAAGATGCCACTGCACTCCAGCTAGTGCAATAGAATGAGATTGTGTCTCATAAAACCCCCCAAACAAACAAACAAACAAACAAAAATGAAGAAAACAAAACAAAAAAAAATGAACCCAATAGAAAAAACATGAAATACCCAAAAGGGTACAAAGAGACATGAATTATGAAAGAGCAGGGAAAATCTATTAAACCTCACTTGCAAAAAAAGAAATTCTAACAAAAACAACAATGGGGTATAATTTTCAACCTTGCAAACTGGCAAAAAATAGATGAAAGTGTTGACTGTTACCTGGTGTTGCTGAGGATAGAGGACTGGGAAATGAGTACTCACACACTGTCAGAAAACTATAAAGTGATGCAACATTCTGAAGGACAACTGGACAATATTTATTTATTTATTTAATTATTTTTGAGACAGAGTCTCACTCTGTTGCCCAGGCTAGAGTGAGTGCCGTGGCATCAGCCTAGCTCACAGCAACCTCAAACTCCTGAGCTCGAGCGATCCTCCTGTCTCAGCCTCCCGAGTAGCTGGGACTACAGGCATGCACCACCATGCCCGGCTAATTTTTTCTATATATATTTTTAGCTGTCCATATAATTTCTTTCTATTTTTAGTAGAGATGGGGTCTCGCTCTTGCTCAGGCTGGTCTCCAACTCCTGAGCTCAAACGATCCGCCCACCTCGGCCTCCCAGAGTGCTAGGATTACAGGCGTGAGCCACCGCGCCCGGCCAATATTTATTGAATTTATAAATGCAGGTAGCCTTTGAGCTAGGCCTTGCTTGCACTTTATTTACATTATATTTACACACACACAAACACACACACATACAGGCAATCTCATTTTCTTGAGCTTATCACTGTGCTTCCCAGGTAATGCAGTTTACAAATTGAAGGTTTGTGGCAACCACGCATCCAGTAAGTCTGTCAATGCCATTTCTCCAACAGCATGTGCTCACTTCCTGTCTCTGACTCACACTGTGGCAATTCTTTCCATCTTTGAGACATTTACATTAATGTACGTGTCATGGTGACCTGTGATCAGTGTTGTTTGATGTTACTATTACAATTGTTTTGGGGCCCCACAAACGCCACCCATAGAAGACAGCAAACTTACAGTTCATTTCAACCCTCTTGGATGACTTTGAGGGGTTTAACACTTCAGTGGAGGAAATCACTGCAGATGTGGTGGAAACAGCAAGAGAACAGGAATTAGATGTGGAGCCTGAAGACGTGACTGAACTGCTGCAATCCCAGGATAAAACTGCAACAGATGAGGAGTTGCTCCTTATGGATGAGCAAACAAAGTGGTTTTTCGAGATGGAATCTACTGCTAGTGAAGATGCCGTGGACACTGCTGAGATGACACAGGGGATTTAGGATATGACATAAACTTAGTTGATAAAGCAGTGGCAGGGTTGGAGAAGACTGACTCCAAGGTGTCCGGTTTGGGTAATGTACAATCAAACAGCATCGCACACTACAAGGAAATCTTTCGTGAAAGGAAGAGTCACTCAGTATGGCAACCTTCATTGCTGTGTTATTTTCAGAAATTGCAAGAGCCAACACATGCTTCGGAAACACTAGCCTCCTCATTTCTAGCAGATGCTGCCCAACTGCACTCTCCAGCCACTGCGATGTACAATGCAGCCAGCAGTGACCGAGAGGCCCCTTTGCTCACGTCCTGGCCGCTGCTTTCTGCTCGGAGACGGGGCCTCAGCATCCTCCAGGTTAAGGCCCTGCTCCTGCGTATTGGCCACAAGGTTTGCTGCTCGGGTTCCTCTCGAGAGCCTTCGCTCCTCAGTCTGTCGGGCTGCTGGACTTTTTCCTACGGATTGGTAAGTTTTTTTCTCTGTTCTTGATCCAGAGCGGGAAGCCCGTGGCATGCCCACAGCTGGACATTTGGGGAGAGGTTAGTAAAGGGATTACGGGCCCTCCCTCCCCGCGGGTTCCCCGTAACTGAAAATAATGTTGTGTAAATGCCAGAAAGCATTCCGTTGCTGCTGAGGTGCATCGTGTAGTTAGGCCTCTGGTGACCGCACGTCTGCACGGATCGTGCACAGACTTGGTTTTCCTGTCACTGTTCCCTAAGCAGTACACTATAGGAGCTACTCACATGGCATTCACAGTGCATGAGGGACTCTGAGAACTGTAGAGGGCATTTAAACAGGACGTGCCCAGGTCATAGGCAAATACTGAGGCGTTTTATATCAGGACTTGAGCATCCATGGATGTTGGTATCGGAGGGGTGTCCCGGGACCCATCCCGCCTGGATACCGGTGGACGACTGTGTTTGCACGAGCATGGGCAGGTGGGGGACAAACAACGAGGGCTGTTCCGTACCCAAGGCTGCCAACAGTGGGCAGTGCCCAGCACCTCGGGCCTGAAGTGGCAAGGGGGAAGTGTTGGGTGACAGTTGTCCCTGGACTCTCGGCATTCCTGCAGGGTGTGGGTGTTGCGAGCAAAGGGCACTGAGGAGCTGTGTGGGAAGCTGATAGGACAGACACCAGCCTTGGGAGCTGGGGTCGCGGACCCGATAAAGACAGGGCACCTCTCCGTCCCCAGAGGCATTCCCAGACCCTAAGCCTTGCCATTCCCCGAGGGCACTGGGTCCCCTTCCAGTGCTGCAGCCCTGGACAGCCTTCCCTCAGCCCCTGAGGCGGTGAGTGGCATTCCAGGTCCTGGGTCCTCTCTGTGCAGGGGAGGACGGGCAGGTCGCCCACATCCCTGATAAAAGCTCCATGTCCTAACTCAGGGCCCGTGTCCTGTGGTGAAACCCTCACGGGTGCAGGGGAACACCTGGCCATCACGGGGAGGCCTTTGGGAATTGGGGAGTCAGGTATGCGCCCAAAGGATTGCTCAGGCTGCTCCTTTTTTCCTGTGAAAAATGACCAGTCTGTGTCACCGAACAGGGCTGTGAAGTCTTGTGTCAGCATATGTACTTGAAAGTGAGGCAGGCTGCCCAGGTAGCCGGCAGGAGAGTAAAATCTCACCTCCGCCTGGCATGGTCGCTGTGGCCTGTAGTCCTAGCACTTTGGGCGGATGAAGGGGGGTCCTAGGGCAGGCTTGAGCCCAGGAGCTCAGGACCAACCTGGGAAACATAGCGAGAACCTGCCTGCAGAATAAACAGCAAACTTAATCCGGCTTGGAGGCACATGCCTCTGATCCCAGCTACTCGGGAGGCTGAGGCAGGAGGATCGCTTGTGTTCAGGAGTTTAAGGTTGCTGTGAGCTACGATGACACCACTGCACTCCTGCCTGGGCAATAGAGTGACGCCCTGTCTGGAAAAAATAGAAAAATGAAAGGAAAAGAAAAGGAATGTGAACCCAAAAGAAAAAATATCAAATAGCACACAGGGTAGGAGAAACATACATTACCGCTGAGCAAGGACAGTGTGTTAAACCTCCCTTGAAATGAAAGAAATGCAAACAAAAGCAACAATAGGGTATAACTTTTTACGTTACAAAACGGCAAAAATTAGATGAAAATGTTGGATGGTACCTGGTGTGTCTGAGGACAGGGGACTGGGAACGGAGTGCTCTCACATTGCCAGGGCAGCATAAAGTGATGACCCTTTCTGAAGGACAACTGACCAATAAATATTACATTCATAAATGCATGTAGCCCTTGAGCAAGGCCTTGTTTTGAATTTATATTACTTACATTATTTACAACATACACACACAGGCACATGCACACACGCTCCGACACACACGCACTCCTGGTGTTATTGTGCTTCACAGGTATTGTGTCTGTTGCAATTTGAAGGTTTGAGCCACGCGGGCATGGAGTCAATCTGCCAATGCAATTTCTCCAATAGCACACGCTCGCTTCTTGTCTCTGCGTCACACTGTGGTAATTCCTACAGAATTTCAGGTGTGTACGTCATTAGTATGTATGTTATGTGGATCTGCGATCAGTGACCTCTGATGTTACTGTCGTGATTGTTTTGGGCCCCACAAACCACAGCCACAGAAGATGGCAAACTTAATGGGCAAACGCTGTGTGTGTTCTGACTGCTCCGCAGATGAGCTGTTGCCCCTCTCTCTCCCTGTCCTTGGGCCTCTCTATTGCCTTGGACGCAACAATATCGAAATTGAGCCAATTAATAACCCTCCAATAGAGATTGGGGAAAGCTGGCGGACTAGGAAAACCCGCCATCCAGAGTGGCTCTGCAAGTCAGATTGATTTTAGAAGAAAGTGGAAAAACTAAACAGGCAGGTCGGACGAGGGTGGGAAGGAAGGTGCCTGAAACTGCAGGAGGCTCCACGGGAAGACGTTGCAGAGCAGAACTGGAAGGAGAAAGGCGTCGGCAGGGTCTAACCCCGAGAGGCATGGAGGCCAGCCCCAAGGGTAGGTGGAGGGGCGACATTTCCCCTCGCTTGCCTCTCGGACTGCTGGTGGGCTCCTGAGCGGTTGGAGAGACCTGCCAACTCCAGCCCAGAGACCGCTGCCGTCAGTGAGCGGGGAGCCTCTTGTGGACAGGCCACCAGGCTCCCAGTGCCCTCGGGCACCTGCGACCGCAGACCCGAGCTGAAGGGCAGGCACCACATTGCTTCCTTCTCCCCCCCACCCCCCTCCCCGCAGTTGCTGAGAGAGACAATTTAGCCATCACCCAGAGACATCTGCAGAGAAGAGGATCTTTCCTTTTTGGGGCCCTGTGGCGAACTGAGGGGTACTTGGACTGTGAGCTCCCTACCCGCCAGCCCTCCCAGGTGCTGCTTGCCTGGTGACTCCAGCAGAGTCGGGCAAATGCTGAGGCGGAGAGACAGTGATCCAGCTTGGGCACCCTATGGGTGACTTGAGACCAGCACTCCTCTCCCTGGCAGGGTCAGAGATTGATCTCCAGGGCCCAGAGGACACACCTGCAGACAAGTTCCCGTACAGCCAGGTCTCGATCGCCTCGCCAGGGGCACAGAAGGGATATTTGTGAAGGAGCCTACTGGGGTCTGTGTGCCTTCAGGGCAGATCAGCATGCTTGAGGGGCAACCCTCCTCTCACAGCAGGGCCATGCTCCCAGCTCAGGCTGTGATCCTGGGCAGGGACCCTCCCGGCCCGCATCACAGCCAGAGGAGATCCATTGCCTTGAGGTCCTGCCTGCTGGCAGAGGCCGGGGAGACACCACAGAATAGGGGAGGGTGGAAAGGAGGGAGGCCTGCTCCAGACTGCAGGTCTCACACAGCCCCACCCCCACACGCAGACTTGTCGCCTGAGTGGGGCCAATCCAGCCCCTCCCTGGCAGCTTTGCACAGAAGCAGAGAACAGACCTTTGATCCCAGCTAACAGCATTTGTGGAGCTAGAGGGCAGGCTCACCCAACCCAGCTCTGCCCAGCCTCTCTCCCGCACCTGCCCTCGCTGAGGTGGAGAATAAGGACACACCTGGAAGTCCCGGGGCCACACCCACCACCTGAGGCACTGGAGTGCCTCTCTGGAGGACCAAGAGCTGGTTGCAGGACCACCAACACTGAAGCTTGCTCCTCCCAGCAAGCGCCACCTACTGACAGGGTTGTCAATTGGCACACCCTTTTACTGCATCTACTGACTCAGCATACAGGGTGAGGTCGAATCTCACCCGCAGACACTACCTACTGGCTCAGAGACTAAACTGGGCATGTCATAATCCAAAACAAAATCTAAAGGTAAGAAGCAGCGGCTGATCCAAATGGGAAGGAATGAGCTAAACAACTCCGGAAATATGAAGAATCAAATGCAAAGCACACCCGCAAAGGGGTACACCAGCTCTCTAGCAATGGATATCAACCAAATTCAGAACACTAACATGACAGAAGAAATTCGAACATGGATTATAAGAAAACTAAGTAATATGCAAGAGAAAATGGATACCCAACACAAAGAAACCACCAAAAAAATAAAAAATAAAAATCCAGGACGTGGAGGAAAATTTCACCAAAGAAATTGAAAGATTACAGAAAAATCAAAGAGAACTTCTAGAAATGAAGAATTTACTCAAGGAATTACAAAACACTGTGGAAAGCTTCAAGAACAGGGTAGATGAAACAGAAGAAAGAGTCTCAGGGATTGAAGATAACACCTTTCAATTCAATAAATCAGTTGCAGAGACAAAGCAGACAAATAAGAGAAAAGAGCAAAGCCTACAAGAAACGTGGAATTATGTCAAGAGGCCTAACAGGAGAATCATAGGCATCCATGAGGGTGAAAAAGAAAATACACAAGGGTTGGATAAGCTATTTGAGGATACAACGGAGGAAAATTTCCCAGGCCTTGCTGAAAACCTAGATATCCACATACAAGAAGCCCAAAGGCCTCCTGGGAGATTCATCGCAAACAGGAAGACACCACGACACACAGTCATCAGACTGACCAAAATAACCACCAAGGACGGCCTCCTATAGGCTGTAAGGGGAAAGAAGTGGGTAACCTACATAGGAAAACTCATCAGAATAACAGCAGAGTTCTCAACTGAGACCTTATAAGCAAGAAGAGACTGGGACCCCATTCTCACTCTACTCAAACAGAATAATGCCCAGCCTGCAATCTTGCACCCTGCAAAACTAAGTTTTGTATACAAAGGAGAAATAAAGAAATTCTCAGATAAGCAAAGACTGAGGGAATTCCTCAAGATAAGAACTGTCCTCCAGGAAGTACTCAAAACAGTGTCATCCAAAGGACATGAACAGAAACTTTTCCAAAGAAGATAGACTAATGGCCAACAAGCATATGAGAAAATGATCAACATCTGTAAGCATCAGGGAAATGCAAACCAAAACCACAATGAGATTATTTCTAGTGAGAATGGCTTTTATCAAAAAGTCCCAAAGAAAAAAGGCTGGCATGGATGCAGAGAGATAGGAACACTTCTACACTGCTGGTAGGACGGCAAACTGGTAAAATCTCTGTGGAAAGTAATATGGAGATACCTCAAAGAGCTACAAGTAGAACTACCGTTTGATCCAGCAATCCCATTACTGGGCATCTACCCAAAAGAACCAAAGACATTCTATGATGAAGACATTTGCACTCGAATGTTTATAGCAACACAATTGACAATTGCAAACATGTGGAAACGACCTAGGAGCTCATCAATACATGAGTGGATGAACAAAATGTGGTGTATGTATACCATGGAGTGATACTCAGCCACAAAAAGCAATGGTGATCTAGCACCTCTTGTGTTATCCTGTATAGAGCTGGAAAGCATGCTTCAAAGTGAAGTATCAGAAGAATGGAAAAACAAGCACCACACGTATTCACCATCAAATTGGTATTAACTGATCAACACTTAAGTGCACATATAGTGATAACATTCATTGGGTTTCAGACATGTGGGATAGGGGAGGAGGGGATGGGTATATTCATACCTAATGGTTGCCGTGGGCACCGTCTCGGGGATGGACATGCTTGAAGCTGTACCTCGGGTGGGGCAAAGGCAATATAGGTAACCTACGCATTTGTACCCATGTAATATGCTGAATAAAACAAAAGAGAAATACACATAAACAATATAAAGAAAAGACTGAGTGAATTATGCATCAATGTCAGACTCTAGGGAGCTTGAAATGCAAATTATCTTTTCAACTTTGGCTTAGCTATTTCCGTGCTGTGTGTATGCTCACTTCAAGGTGGGATATGTTGAAGAAAGACTTGCTTAGGATATAGGGGACTTCGCTATCTGTGTGTGCACTTTATCTATCAGCTGCTCTGTCACAGATGAAGTACCGCTGGAGAACTCACTCAAACGTGGGCAGGACGGCACTGGACACGTGGCCCCCAAAGCGGCCTGGCGCCAAGTGCCACCCACCACGGAACTCCACCGGGGCCCCCGGGCCGTGCTACAGCTCTTTCGGGACGACTGAGGTGGCTCTTAAAAGAGCCTTTGGGTTTCGGTGCTCAGGCGGAGCCGAGGCGGCTCACTTGCTGCGGGTGTATCTGAGGACGGCCCTGTTGCCCGCGGTCACGGCGTTCTGGCCGAGGTGCCCGGGCATCATCAGGCGCACGGCCGTCTGGATCTCCCTGGTGGTGATGGTCAAGTGCTCGGTGTAGCTGGCCAGCCGGCCGGCCTCCTCGCCGATGCGCTCCAACATGTCGTGAACGAACGAATCCATCACGTTCACGGCCTCCTGGGACAGGCGGAGGCCGCCGGGGAACTGCTTCACGATCCTGGCGAAGTAGGTGGCGAAGCTGTGGCCGCGACGCCTGGAGCGGCGGCCGCGACGCCTTGGCTGCTTCTGCTTCTCCTCCTGCTTCTGCTTGTGCTTCTGCTTCTGCTTGTGCTTCTGGGGCGTCGTCGATTCAGCCTCTTCGGGCCCCGTGGCGCCGGGGCAGGCCTCAGTGGACAGCTCAGAGGAAGGCTCGGCCATGCCGGAGACAGCCGTTAGGGGCTCTGGAGAACGGAAGATGGAGGCTTTGGGCCGTTGGGGACCCATTTTTATGCGCTGCGCTTGCCTACGTCACGGGCCACCTCGCCATCTGACTGGCTGCAGTGGCACGCCGTGAGCCTGTCACAGAGCCTCACTGCCCTCAAGGTGATTGGACAGTCCTCCTGTGGCTGGGCATCGCATCCACCGGTCACTGTGGGCTTCTGCAGTCCTAGGAGCTTCCTGTCGCAGGATTCAGGGAAGCCCCACACAGCAAAAGGTCATCTGACCTTATCAGCTGATTCATGCGACCCCACGAGCATTTGAAAGACATCACTGAAATCTCCAAAAGTGTACCGATTTCAGCTTCAGTTCCTTAAGAGTCTGCCCTCCGGAACCCAAGTCCATCATACCAGAGAAGTGAACTCTGGCCACGTTTGGGACATTCCTCAGAATCTATTGTTATCCCTGGCTCAGTCACCCTGACTCGAGCAGGAACTCGAGTGCCTGGCCTGCAGAGTGCTCCTGGAAGGAACGGGAACTGGCTGCCCAACTCCTGCCTCCACTTACGATCACCCCTCACTGAATCTAGAAGACGAGAAATGGCACAATCACCGTCTCTAAACAGAGAACACAAAGCAAAAATCGTTACTCATCAGAAGTAGGAGTAGAAGGCTGCAAGTCCTGCATTGGCTGGGCCAGTGAAAACCCGGGCATGAGCTGCTCTCATGAGATGTTTTCATCATCCATGTGATGCAGGTTGACAGTATTTAGTTCTATCTTGTTTTTCTCTCCTTCACCTTAGCAATAAGCATTGTTGCAACTGTTGTATACGGTAATTGTTTTTCATTTACCCCTATTTGTTCCTTTATTCTATTTCCATTCTTTCTTGTATGTCGAACCATCCTTCTGTGATCATATTCCATCTTCTTAAATGACATTCTTGAGAAAATCCTTTAACGTGATGTTTGTTGCTATAAGCACAGTGCGTTTTCATTTTCTGTCACATCTCTACTTGTGAGTTAGGTTCTGCAGGGAGCTGACACTGAGATGGAATTTAGTGTGCAGGAAAATTGTTCAGGAGCAACAGCTGAGGAAAGGACAGAAGGAGGCAGATGTGGGCAGAGGGAGAATTGCATCGCTAATGCATGGCCAACAAAAGCCTGCTCTGATCCCATGAGGAACTCTGAAGATAAGAGGCTCATGAGAGTTCTTTCACATTGGGCACAAATAGCCAGGTCTTTACACTCCCTCCACAATCAGGCACTCAGTACGAGCCACCTAGGGAAGTGGTGTGTGAGCTTGGTCAGGCAGTGCCAAAAGCCCACGGCTGGCACCCGATTGCACCCGTAGCAGCTGAAAAAGGAAGTCTGTCCTTGACGGGGTATGGTCCATCTGAAAATCTATCATAGTCAACTGTATCAATGTATGGAGTATGAGAAAGTAAATAAAAACCACCTAGAATTTCATCACAAGTAATATTTTAGGTCATTTCCGCCCCATCTTTTTTTAGCTCACATTTTTCAAGTTGGAATCATCCTTTATATGCATTTTGATTTTCATTGTTCTTTGCTCTGCTTTTTTCCCCATTTAATTGTGAAAACTTTCAAATATTCAACAAAGTTGAAAAAAGTTTAGAGTGAACACCCAAATACTTACCACCTAGATTCTCCCAATTTACTATATTTCTTTTTTCACATATCTATCCATTATTCTTTGACGCAGACATCAGTACACATTTCCCTATGTATTTCAGCAAGCACGCCACTAATCAGAAATTCATATTTATTTACAGTGGTTTTCTTTGGATATAAGCTTTACACAGAATTAAATGTACCAATCTTAACATATGCAGGTTTTAGCCACTTTTTTTCATTTGCCATTTTTCATAAGCATTTTTGCTTAGGGTTACACTAAGCCAGCAAATTAATCTAGTAAGGTGGAACAACTTTGCAAGATTTAGTCTTCCCATCTGGGACGGGGCATATCTCCAAAGCTTCTTTTTGATTCTTAGTAACTTGAGGAGTTTGCAACTACAAGGTCTTGCACATTTCATATTAAGCTCATTGCTAGATATTTTCAGCATTTTCAGGTAAGTTCCGTCTATACCTATTTTGTTAAGTGTTGTTATCATAAAACGGTGCTGAATTTTGTCAAATGCTTTTTCTGCATCTATTGAGAGGATCATATGGTCTTTGTTTTTACTTCTATTTATGTGGTGAAATCACATTTATAGATTTGCATATGTTGAACCATCCCTGCGTCTCTGGGATGAAGGCCACTTAATTGAGATGGAGTATTTTTTTGATGAGCAGCTGAATTTGATTTGCTAGGAGTTTTGCGATTTTTGCATCTATATTCATAAGGGATACTGGACTGTAGTTTTCTTTTTTTGTTGGGTCCTCTCTTGGCTTTGGTATCAGGATGATGTTGGCTTCATAAAATGTGTTGGGGAGGATTCCTTCCTTTTTGATGTTGTGGAATAATTTCTGTGGGATAGGCACCAGTTCTTCTTTGTAGTTCTGGTTGAATTTGGGTGTGAAACCATGTGATCTGGGACATTTTTGGGGAAGGTTTTTTATTACTGCTTCAATTTCGGTACTTGATATTGGTGGTGGTAGGTTGGGTGAGCCTACCCTCCAGCTCCACAAATGCTGCTAAGGAGTGTGCAGGGATTAAAGGTCTGTTCCCCGCCTCTGGGCTAAGCTGGCAAGGAGGGGCTGAAGTGGCCCCACTCAACCAGAGAGTCTGCTCTCTATCCCCAGAAAACTCCACAGGGGAGACGTTCCCACCAGGGGAATAGTGGCAGCTCAAGGAGCTGTTGGATCAAGCTGAACTCCCTATTAAAGTGAATGGTGATGGGAGCAGCTGCTCCAATTCAGCCTGAGGTACTAGGGGCATTTGGTTGCCATGGGAACCAGTACTTATGCAAATTGAGTCCACCAGGTTCAGTAAACCCTAATATGGCAGTTCTACTGGGGCAGGGGTGGGGGTGGGGGTGCACTTACAGACCCCTGCTGTCCTGTGCTCCTCCACACCTTCCCAACTGGCAGGGGCTCTCAGTAGCTGCCAGACCCTGAAACTGGGACCTCTCCCCTACACCTCCCCACCCTGCTACCTGCGCCATCAGCAGGCGGACACACCAAACACCCGAGGGCAGGAAGGTCACAAATTGAGGCTGCCCTCCTGGCTCGGGGCTGAAATGCATCCCTGGTGCTGAGAGGGGGCCACTCAGCTCAGAGAAGTCCAGCAGCTGCTATGGTGGGGTGGAAGGGGCCACGGTCTTCCTGTACCGCTCTCGAGCTGGGTGGGGAGCACCAGTCCGACTGGCCACAGTTGAGAAGGGGGCTTTTGTTACAAGTTTCTGGTGGCAAGGAATGAGATCACTTCAGTGCAAGGCGATGTGAACAGATGCACATGGGTGCTGCCTCCCCCTCGGGGCTGTTCCTGGCAAACGTGCCTCAGAGTGAGAAGCTCAGCAGACCACTCAGCTTCGAGGGCCCAGGCATTCTGCCACTGCCACTTCTTCACTGTGCAACCTTGGGCACATTGCTACAGCTCTCTGGGCCTCAATTCTCTCGCTGATGATAAGAGGACTTCCTGGAGTTGCAGAAGAATGAAAAGAGATGGTGTGTGTTAGGGACAGTGCCCAGCCCACAGTAAATGCTCAGGGAATGGCACCTGCTCTGGTTAGTGTGATGGGTCCTGTGCATGGGGCAGGGGTGGTGGGAGTTGGGGGGAAACAGGCACAGAATAGGGGGAGGGGAGCCTCTGTCTGAGAAGCCGGGGAAGGATGAGGATGGGAGGACTTGGGGGCATTGAGGAAATGGTTTCAGTGGTGTGTAGTGCCACTGTAGACAGCCTGTTGGAGCCATAATTTATTTAGAGATCGGGTCTCACTCTGTTGCCCAGGCTAGTGTCATCATAGCTCGCTGCAGCCTCAAACTCCTAGGCTCAAGTGATCTTCCTGCCTCAGCCTCCCAAGGTGCTAGGATTATAGGCATGAGCCACTGTGCCTGGCCTAGAGCCATAAATGAGCAAGGAGGAGATATGTGGAAGCAGCATGGGGCAGAAAAAGAAAGCAAGTTGTCAGAGGTCTGCATTGTGGGTTTTGTTTCATTTTGCTTGGAGAGAGATGTGAGGATGTGGACAGGATAAATATAATGGCTGATTTTTTTCTTCCTCTCAGGTCTCGTTACATGTTCTCTGATCAATTTAGATGGAGCAAAGGACAAGTGGCCTCTAGGTGTTTAATCAGTGTCACCAATGGATTCAATCTCAACAGGATTCCTTCGTTCCATCCCTGATGTCTTAAAGCAACAGTTCTCAGCCCGTCACAGATCTGGCCCCCAGAGGACATGTGGCAACGTCTGGAGACATTTTGGGTTGTTCTGACCATGGGGTGCTACTGGCATCAGGTTGGCAGAGACCAGAAATGCTGTTAAACTTCCCACTCTGCACAGGACAGCCCCCACATCAAAGAATCATCTGGCCCCCAATGTCACTACTGCTGGGGTTGAACAACCCAGGATGAAAGCAATTCTTCTTGAAGACCTACTATGTGCCCACATTAGGATCTGGGAGTAGGGTGGTGAGGAAGATATAGTCCCTGGTTCACTCAGAGGAAGACAGACAGTATAGATCAGCAACGGAATTCAGCTCGATTAAGGGCCACCATGTGGGAAAACAGAGGCTGCTACAGGAACTCAGACAAAGTGCCCAGCCCAGCCTCAGCAGGTCAGAAAATGTTCTGGGCAGGAGAGACGCCTAAACCCTCCCTGGAAAAAAGAGGAACCATCAGCCAGGGAAGGGATGAGGGGGCCCAAGTGTATGGAAAGTTTTGCAGAAGAGAAACAGCTCTCTCAAAGGTGACATGGACCCCGAGTGTAGCTGAGGACAGGTACGTGGAGTGGGACAAGGCTTCGGGACAAGGCTGAGGGGCCCCCTGAGGGTGCAGAGTGATGGGGGCCTGGGCCAGGCCAAGCTGGAGGCCAGCTGCTTACAGGTGGGACAGCGATTCCAGGGAGATGGTGATGGCCCGAACCCAGGGCGTGGCAGAGTGAGTGGAGAGATGAGGAGGAGAGATTAACCCGCATTCACTGTCATGTCATTCTCAAACTCTGGAGGCAGCTGGCAACTACGTGTTTAGATCTTGGCTGGTCCATGTGCCTCAAGCCTTCCATTTCCTGGCTGCTATGGAGCTTGGGTCACTGTGAGTAAGCCATAGGCTACAGATGATGTAGTGACAGATTCCAAACGAAAAGGTCCAGAAGAAATCTTGTAAGGTCATTAAACCCCAGCTGTGAACGAAGCTCCAGTAGGACACTGCAGGCCAGGGAGTGAGGGCTGTCACCTCCATGAGGGCAATCTTTGCAGCACAATGTGCATCGCAGAATCATTAAAACAGCTGAAGTTAATAGGAAGAAATCAGGAAATGGCTTTTTCTCCTACCGCTACATGGATGAACCTTGAAAACACGAAATCAGAAGTAGGAAGCCAGACCCAAAAGGCCACAAACTGTACAATTCCATTTCTATGAAGTGTCCAGAGTAGGTGAACTCATAGAGACAGAAAGTAGATTCATGGTTGCCAGGGGCTGGGAGGACGGAGTTGGGGGTGACTGCTGATGGGGATGGGGGTCTTTTATGGAGCAATGAAAATCTTCTAAAATTGATGATGGTCATGGTTGCAAACCTGCAAATACACTAAAAGCCATCAAATTGCACACTTTAAGTAAGTGAATTGTACCGTATGTGGATTATAGCTCAGTAAAGCTGTTTTACATATACACACACACATGTAAATAGAGCTCTGCACCAATTCCTGATAAACACCCTTTGCAAACTAAGAAACAAAAGCTACTTCATTCAATGATACCTGTCTTAAACAAACACATAAATGTATCTTTGAGAAGGAAATATTAGTGCAGTGTTTCCTAACCTTGGTGCGGCACAGGCCATTTCAGAATTGCCTGTGAGGCCTCATCCCCAGCGAGGCATCCCCTCCCTTACCCTGGTCTTCCCCCGCTTGAGAATCACCGCATTAGAGAAATTGCCTGAAAATAGAAACCAGACTCAAAAACTCACTATTACCACTGTTTCCTAAGATTGTGCTGGAAGTTCTAGCCAGGGTGTTGTAAGTCAGAAGACAGGGAAAAGAGGTACAATTGTTCTCAAGAAGTGTGTGAATCTTTGTGCAGCTAAATTGATCCTATACTTATAAAAGCAAGAGAATCCAGGGAAAAGCTATTGCACTCCACCGGAAAGTTCACTTACATAGCTGGATACTAAACATACAAAAATCATCAATCTTTCCACATACATCCACTACTCAGTTAGGCATTTAAATTGAAACAAAGTACTTTCACAAAAGCAACAAACTCTCAAATATCTAGCAATGAGCTTAATATGAAATGTGCAAGACCTTGTAGTTGCAAACTCCTCAAGTTACTAAGAATTAAAAAGAAGCTTTGGAGATATGCCCCGTCCCAGATGGGAAGACTAAATCTTGCAAAGTTGTTCCACCTTACTAGATTAATTTGCTGGCTTAGTGTAACCCTAAGCAAAAATGCTTATGAAAAATGGCAAATGAAAAAAAGTGGCTAAAACCTGCATATGTTAAGATTGGTACATTTAATTCTGTGTAAAGTTTATATCCAAAGAAAACCACTGTAAATAAATATGAATTTCTGATTAGTGGCGTGCTTGCTGAAATACATAGGGAAATGTGTACTGATGTCTGCGTCAAAGAATAATGGATAGATATGTGAAAAAAGAAATATAGTAAATTGGGAGAATCTAGGTGGTAAGTATTTGGGTGTTCACTCTAAACTTTTTTCAACTTTGTTGAATATTTGAAAGTTTTCACAATTAAATGGGGAAAAAAGCAGAGCAAAGAACAATGAAAATCAAAATGCGTATAAAGGATGATTCCAACTTGAAAAATGTGAGCTAAAAAAAGATGGGGCGGAAATGACCTAAAATGTTACTTGTGATGAAATTCTAGGTGGTTTTTATTTACTTTCTCATACTCCATGCATTGATACAGTTTCTTCTTTCCTTTATTGAACATTCATATACTACTTTTACAAGAATCAAAGGAGCATCCCCCTCCGCCCACCCGCCCTCTGGCCCAATGCAAGAGATCCCTCCTGCGCCTCACCATGGCTTTGAGCACCTGCTAGGCCACCAGAGTCGTCTCATCACAATTCTGACATCTGTCCCCATAGGCATGGCAGAGGAGGACAACTGCTGGGGCGGACTTGTTCACTCTGCCCTCTCCCACTGCAGCCACACCTGTCTTCCCATCTTTGCCTGACAACAGGCCCTGCCTTTAGCCACACTCTCTGGCTGCTTTCTGGATTCTCCAGTTATTTACAATTTTGTTTTTAAATTTTAAGTGACCTTTGTGCAGAAACTGAAAAGGAAAACTTACAAATTTTACTATGTAATAATTTAAAATCCCTGCATGGCAAAACAACAAACAAACAAATCAAAACCAAACATGAGTAATTTCAAAATGACAACTGAGAAATATATTTGCAGCATACATGACAGTGGGATGATTTACCCAACTGATGCAGAACTCAATATCAAAAGTTGAAAAATAAAAGGCAAATGAAACACCTAATAGAAAAATGATGGCCAGGTGTCATGGGTCAGGCCTGTAATCCTTGCACCTTGGGAGGGCGAGGTGGAAGGATCGCTTGAGCCCGGGACTTCATACCAGCGTGGGCAACGTAGTGAGAATCCATCTCTAAAAACAATAAAAACATTAGCCAGGCATAGCGGCCCATGCCTGTAGTCCCAGCTACTTGGGAAGCTGAGGCAGGAGGATCACTTGAGCTCGGGAGTTTGGGGCTGCAGTGAGTTATGAAGATGCCACTGCACTCCAGCTAGTGCAATAGAATGAGATTGTGTCTCATAAAACCCCCCAAACAAACAAACAAACAAACAAACAAAAATGAAGAAAACAAAACAAAAAAAAATGAACCCAATAGAAAAAACATGAAATACCCACAAGGGTACAAAGAGACATGAATTATGAAAGAGCAGGGAAAATCTATTAAACCTCACTTGCAAAAAAAGAAATTCTAACAAAAACAACAATGGGGTATAATTTTCAACCTTGCAAACTGGCAAAAAATAGATGAAAGTGTTGACTGTTACCTGGTGTTGCTGAGGATAGAGGACTGGGAAATGAGTACTCACACACTGTCAGAAAACTATAAAGTGATGCAACATTCTGAAGGACAACTGGACAATATTTATTTATTTATTTAATTATTTTTGAGACAGAGTCTCACTCTGTTGCCCAGGCTAGAGTGAGTGCCGTGGCATCAGCCTAGCTCACAGCAACCTCAAACTCCTGAGCTCGAGCGATCCTCCTGTCTCAGCCTCCCGAGTAGCTGGGACTACAGGCATGCACCACCATGCCCGGCTAATTTTTTCTATATATATTTTTAGCTGTCCATATAATTTCTTTCTATTTTTAGTAGAGATGGGGTCTCGCTCTTGCTCAGGCTGGTCTCCAACTCCTGAGCTCAAACGATCCGCCCACCTCGGCCTCCCAGAGTGCTAGGATTACAGGCGTGAGCCACCGCGCCCGGCCAATATTTATTGAATTTATAAATGCAGGTAGCCTTTGAGCTAGGCCTTGCTTGCACTTTATTTACATTATATTTACACACACACAAACACACACACATACAGGCAATCTCATTTTCTTGAGCTTATCACTGTGCTTCCCAGGTAATGCAGTTTACAAATTGAAGGTTTGTGGCAACCACGCATCCAGTAAGTCTGTCAATGCCATTTCTCCAACAGCATGTGCTCACTTCCTGTCTCTGACTCACACTGTGGCAATTCTTTCCATCTTTGAGACATTTACATTAATGTACGTGTCATGGTGACCTGTGATCAGTGTTGTTTGATGTTACTATTACAATTGTTTTGGGGCCCCACAAACGCCACCCATAGAAGACAGCAAACTTACAGTTCATTTCAACCCTCTTGGATGACTTTGAGGGGTTTAACACTTCAGTGGAGGAAATCACTGCAGATGTGGTGGAAACAGCAAGAGAACAGGAATTAGATGTGGAGCCTGAAGGCGTGACTGAACTGCTGCAATCCCAGGATAAAACTGCAACAGATGAGGAGTTGCTCCTTATGGATGAGCAAACAAAGTGGTTTCTTGAGATGGAATCTACTGCTAATGGAGATGCCGTGGACACTGCTGAGATGACACAGGGGATTTAGGATGTGACATAAACTTAGTTGATACAGCAGTGGCAGGGTTGGAGAAGACTGACTCCAAGGTGTCCGGTTTGGGTAATGTACAATCAAACAGCATCGCACACTACAAGGAAATCTTTCGTGAAAGGAAGAGTCACTCAGTATGGCAACCTTCATTGCTGTGTTATTTTCAGAAATTGCAAGAGCCAACACATGCTTCGGAAACATGAGCCTCCTCATTTCTAGCAGATGCTGCCAAACTGCACTCTCCAGCCACTGCGATGTACAATGCAGCCAGCAGTGACCGAGAGGCCCCTTTGCTCACGTCCTGGCCGCTGCCGTGTGCTCGGAGACGGGGCCTCAGCATCCTCCAGGTTAAGGCCCTGCTCGTGCGTATTGGCCACAAGGTTTGCTGCGCGGGTTCCTCTCGAGAGCCTTCGCTCCTCAGTCTGTCGGGCTGCTGGACTTTTTCCTACGGATTGGTAAGTTTTTTTCTCTGTTCTTGATCCAGAGCGGGAAGCCCGTGGCATGCCCACAGCTGGACATTTGGGGAGAGGTTAGTAAAGGGATTATGGGCCCTCCCTCCCCGCGGGTTCCCCGTAACTGAAAATAATGTTGTGTAAATGCCAGAAAGCATTCCGTTGCTGCTGAGGTGCATCGTGTAGTTAGGCCTCTGGTGACCGCACGTCTGCACGGATCGTGCACAGACTTGGTTTTCCTGTCACTGTTCCCTAAGCAGTACACTATAGGAGCTACTCACATGGCATTCACAGTGCATGAGGGACTCTGAGAACTGTAGAGGGCATTTAAACAGGACGTGCCCAGGTCATAGGCAAATACTGAGGCGTTTTATATCAGGACTTGAGCATCCATGGATGTTGGTATCGGAGGGGTGTCCCGGGACCCATCCCGCCTGGATACCGGTGGACGACTGTGTTTGCACGAGCATGGGCAGGTGGGGGACAAACAACGAGGGCTGTTCCGTACCCAAGGCTGCCAACAGTGGGCAGTGCCCAGCACCTCGGGCCTGAAGTGGCAAGGGGGAAGTGTTGGGTGACAGTTGTCCCTGGACTCTCGGCATTCCTGCAGGGTGTGGGTGTTGCGAGCAAAGGGCACTGAGGAGCTGTGTGGGAAGCTGATAGGACAGACACCAGCCTTGGGAGCTGGGGTCGCGGACCCGATAAAGACAGGGCACCTCTCCGTCCCCAGAGGCATTCCCAGACCCTAAGCCTTGCCATTCCCCGAGGGCACTGGGTCCCCTTCCAGTGCTGCAGCCCTGGACAGCCTTCCCTCAGCCCCTGAGGCGGTGAGTGGCATTCCAGGTCCTGGGTCCTCTCTGTGCAGGGGAGGACGGGCAGGTCGCCCACATCCCTGATAAAAGCTCCATGTCCTAACTCAGGGCCCGTGTCCTGTGGTGAAACCCTCACGGGTGCAGGGGAACACCTGGCCATCACGGGGAGGCCTTTGGGAATCTGGGAGTCGGGTATGCGCCCAAAGGATTGCTCAGGCTGCTCCTTTTTTCCTGTGAATAATGACCAGTCTGTGTCACCGAACAGGGCTGTGAAGTCTTGTGTCAGCATATGTACTTGAAAGTGAGGCAGGCTGCCCAGGTAGCCGGCAGGAGAGTAAAATCTCACCTCCGCCTGGCATGGTCGCTGTGGCCTGTAGTCCTAGCACTTTGGGCGGATGAAGGGGGGTCCTAGGGCAGGCTTGAGCCCAGGAGCTCAGGACCAACCTGGGAAACATAGCGAGAACCTGCCTGCAGAATAAACAGCAAACTTAATCCGGCTTGGAGGCACATGCCTCTGATCCCAGCTACTCGGGAGGCTGAGGCAGGAGGATCGCTTGTGTTCAGGAGTTTAAGGTTGCTGTGAGCTACGATGACACCACTGCACTCCTGCCTGGGCAATAGAGTGACGCCCTGTCTGGAAAAAATAGAAAAATGAAAGGAAAAGAAAAGGAATGTGAACCCAAAAGAAAAAATATCAAATAGCACACAGGGTAGGAGAAACATACATTACCGCTGAGCAAGGACAGTGTGTTAAACCTCCCTTGAAATGAAAGAAATGCAAACAAAAGCAACAATAGGGTATAACTTTTTACGTTACAAAACGGCAAAAATTAGATGAAAATGTTGGATGGTACCTGGTGTGTCTGAGGACAGGGGACTGGGAACGGAGTGCTCTCACATTGCCAGGGCAGCATAAAGTGATGACCCTTTCTGAAGGACAACTGACCGATAAATATTACATTCATAAATGCATGTAGCCCTTGAGCAAGGCCTTGTTTTGAATTTATATTACTTACATTATTTACAACATACACACACAGGCACATGCACACACGCTCCGACACACACGCACTCCTGGTGTTATTGTGCTTCACAGGTATTGTGTCTGTTGCAATTTGAAGGTTTGAGCCACGCGGGCATGGAGTCAATCTGCCAATGCAATTTCTCCAATAGCACACGCTCGCTTCTTGTCTCTGCGTCACACTGTGGTAATTCCTACAGAATTTCAGGTGTGTACGTCATTAGTATGTATGTTATGTGGATCTGCGATCAGTGACCTCTGATGTTACTGTCGTGATTGTTTTGGGCCCCACAAACCACAGCCACAGAAGATGGCAAACTTAATGGGCAAACGCTGTGTGTGTTCTGACTGCTCCGCAGATGAGCTGTTGCCCCTCTCTCTCCCTGTCCTTGGGCCTCTCTATTCCCTTGGACGCAACAATATCGAAATTGAGCCAATTAATAACCCTCCAATAGAGATTGGGGAAAGCTGGCGGACTAGAAAACCCGCCATCCAGAGTGGCTCTGCAAGTCAGATTGATTTTAGAAGAAAGTGGAAAAACTAAACAGGCAGGTCGGACGAGGGTGGGAAGGAAGGTGCCTGAAACTGCAGGAGGCTCCACGGGAAGACGTTGCAGAGCAGAACTGGAAGGAGAAAGGCGTCGGCAGGGTCTAACCCCGAGAGGCATGGAGGCCAGCCCCAAGGGTAGGTGGAGGGGCGACATTTCCCTTCGCTTGCCTCTCGGACTGCTGGTGGGCTCCTGAGCGGTTGGAGAGACCTGCCAACTCCAGCCCAGAGACCGCTGCCGTCAGTGAGCGGGGAGCCTCTTGTGGACAGGCCACCAGGCTCCCAGTGCCCTCGGGCACCTGCGACCGCAGACCCGAGCTGAAGGGCAGGCACCACATTGCTTCCTTCTCCCCCCCACCCCCCTCCCCGCAGTTGCTGAGAGAGACAATTTAGCCATCACCCAGAGACATCTGCAGAGAAGAGGATCTTTCCTTTTTGGGGCCCTGTGGCGAACTGAGGGGTACTTGGACTGTGAGCTCCCTACCCGCCAGCCCTCCCAGGTGCTGCTTGCCTGGTGACTCCAGCAGAGTCGGGCAAATGCTGAGGCGGAGAGACAGTGATCCAGCTTGGGCACCCTATGGGTGACTTGAGACCAGCACTCCTCTCCCTGGCAGGGTCAGAGATTGATCTCCAGGGCCCAGAGGACACACCTGCAGACAAGTTCCCGTACAGCCAGGTCTCGATTGCCTCGCCAGGGGCACAGAAGGGATATTTGTGAAGGAGCCTACTGGGGTCTGTGTGCCTTCAGGGCAGATCAGCGTGCTTGAGGGGCAACCCTCCTCTCACAGCAGGGCCATGCTCCCAGCTCAGGCTGTGATCCTGGGCAGGGACCCTCCCGGCCCGCATCACAGCCAGAGGAGATCCATTGCCTTGAGGTCCTGCCTGCTGGCAGAGGCCGGGGAGACACCACAGAATAGGGGAGGGTGGAAAGGAGGGAGGCCTGCTCCAGACTGCAGGTCTCACACAGCCCCACCCCCACACGCAGACTTGTCGCCTGAGTGGGGCCAATCCAGCCCCTCCCTGGCAGCTTTGCACAGAAGCAGAGAACAGACCTTTGATCCCAGCTAACAGCATTTGTGGAGCTAGAGGGCAGGCTCACCCAACCCAGCTCTGCCCAGCCTCTCTCCCGCACCTGCCCTCGCTGAGGTGGAGAATAAGGACACACCTGGAAGTCCCGGGGCCACACCCACCACCTGAGGCACTGGAGTGCCTCTCTGGAGGACCAAGAGCTGGTTGCAGGACCACCAACACTGAAGCTTGCTCCTCCCAGCAAGCGCCACCTACTGACAGGGTTGTCAATTGGCACACCCTTTTACTGCATCTACTGACTCAGCATACAGGGTGAGGTCGAATCTCACCCGCAGACACTACCTACTGGCTCAGAGACTAAACTGGGCATGTCATAATCCAAAACAAAATCTAAAGGTAAGAAGCAGCGGCTGATCCAAATGGGAAGGAATGAGCTAAACAACTCCGGAAATATGAAGAATCAAATGCAAAGCACACCCGCAAAGGGGTACACCAGCTCTCTAGCAATGGATATCAACCAAATTCAGAACACTAACATGACAGAAGAAATTCGAACATGGATTATAAGAAAACTAAGTAATATGCAAGAGAAAATGGATACCCAACACAAAGAAACCACCAAAAAAATAAAAAATAAAAATCCAGGACGTGGAGGAAAATTTCACCAAAGAAATTGAAAGATTACAGAAAAATCAAAGAGAACTTCTAGAAATGAAGAATTTACTCAAGGAATTACAAAACACTGTGGAAAGCTTCAAGAACAGGGTAGATGAAACAGAAGAAAGAGTCTCAGGGATTGAAGATAACACCTTTCAATTCAATAAATCAGTTGCAGAGACAAAGCAGACAAATAAGAGAAAAGAGCAAAGCCTACAAGAAACGTGGAATTATGTCAAGAGGCCTAACAGGAGAATCATAGGCATCCATGAGGGTGAAAAAGAAAATACACAAGGGTTGGATAAGCTATTTGAGGATACAACGGAGGAAAATTTCCCAGGCCTTGCTGAAAACCTAGATATCCACATACAAGAAGCCCAAAGGCCTCCTGGGAGATTCATCGCAAACAGGAAGACACCACGACACACAGTCATCAGACTGACCAAAATAACCACCAAGGACGGCCTCCTATAGGCTGTAAGGGGAAAGAAGTGGGTAACCTACATAGGAAAACTCATCAGAATAACAGCAGAGTTCTCAACTGAGACCTTATAAGCAAGAAGAGACTGGGACCCCATTCTCACTCTACTCAAACAGAATAATGCCCAGCCTGCAATCTTGCACCCTGCAAAACTAAGTTTTGTATACAAAGGAGAAATAAAGAAATTCTCAGATAAGCAAAGACTGAGGGAATTCCTCAAGATAAGAACTGTCCTCCAGGAAGTACTCAAAACAGTGTCATCCAAAGGACATGAACAGAAACTTTTCCAAAGAAGATAGACTAATGGCCAACAAGCATATGAGAAAATGATCAACATCTGTAAGCATCAGGGAAATGCAAACCAAAACCACAATGAGATTATTTCTAGTGAGAATGGCTTTTATCAAAAAGTCCCAAAGAAAAAAGGCTGGCATGGATGCAGAGAGATAGGAACACTTCTACACTGCTGGTAGGACGGCAAACTGGTAAAATCTCTGTGGAAAGTAATATGGAGATACCTCAAAGAGCTACAAGTAGAACTACCGTTTGATCCAGCAATCCCATTACTGGGCATCTACCCAAAAGAACCAAAGACATTCTATGATGAAGACATTTGCACTCGAATGTTTATAGCAACACAATTGACAATTGCAAACATGTGGAAACGACCTAGGAGCTCATCAATACATGAGTGGATGAACAAAATGTGGTGTATGTATACCATGGAGTGATACTCAGCCACAAAAAGCAATGGTGATCTAGCACCTCTTGTGTTATCCTGTATAGAGCTGGAAAGCATGCTTCAAAGTGAAGTATCAGAAGAATGGAAAAACAAGCACCACACGTATTCACCATCAAATTGGTATTAACTGATCAACACTTAAGTGCACATATAGTGATAACATTCATTGGGTTTCAGACATGTGGGATAGGGGAGGAGGGGATGGGTATATTCATACCTAATGGTTGCCGTGGGCACCGTCTCGGGGATGGACATGCTTGAAGCTGTACCTCGAGTGGGGCAAAGGCAATATAGGTAACCTACGCATTTGTACCCATGTAATATGCTGAATAAAACAAAAGAGAAATACACATAAACAATATAAAGAAAAGACTGAGTGAATTATGCATCAATGTCAGACTCTAGGGAGCTTGAAATGCAAATTATCTTTTCAACTTTGGCTTAGCTATTTCCGTGCTGTGTGTATGCTCACTTCAAGGTGGGATATGTTGAAGAAAGACTTGCTTAGGATATAGGGGACTTCGCTATCTGTGTGTGCACTTTATCTATCAGCTGCTCTGTCACAGATGAAGTACCGCTGGAGAACTCACTCAAACGTGGGCAGGACGGCACTGGACACGTGGCCCCCAAAGCGGCCTGGCGCCAAGTGCCACCCACCACGGAACTCCACCGGGGCCCCCGGGCCGTGCTACAGCTCTTTCGGGACGACTGAGGTGGCTCTTAAAAGAGCCTTTGGGTTTCGGTGCTCAGGCGGAGCCGAGGCGGCTCACTTGCTGCGGGTGTATCTGAGGACGGCCCTGTTGCCCGCGGTCACGGCGTTCTGGCCGAGGTGCCCGGGCATCATCAGGCGCACGGCCGTCTGGATCTCCCTGGTGGTGATGGTCAAGTGCTCGGTGTAGCTGGCCAGCCGGCCGGCCTCCTCGCCGATGCGCTCCAACATGTCGTGAACGAACGAATCCATCACGTTCACGGCCTCCTGGGACAGGCGGAGGCCGCCGGGGAACTGCTTCACGATCCTGGCGAAGTAGGTGGCGAAGCTGTGGCCGCGACGCCTGGAGCGGCGGCCGTGACGCCTTGGCTGCTTCTGCTTCTCCTCCTGCTTCTGCTTGTGCTTCTGCTTCTGCTTGTGCTTCTGGGGCGTCGTCGATTCAGCCTCTTCGGGCCCCGTGGCGCCAGGGCAGGCCTCAGTGGACAGCTCAGAGGAAGGCTCGGCCATGCCGGAGACAGCCGTTAGGGGCTCTGGAGAACGGAAGATGGAGGCTTTGGGCCGTTGGGGACCCATTTTTATGCGCTGCGCTTGCCTACGTCACGGGCCACCTCGCCATCTGACTGGCTGCAGTGGCACGCCGTGAGCCTGTCACAGAGCCTCACTGCCCTCAAGGTGATTGGACAGTCCTCCTGTGGCTGGGCATCGCATCCACCGGTCACTGTGGGCTTCTGCAGTCCTAGGAGCGTCCTGTCGCAGGATTCAGGGAAGCCCCACACAGCAAAAGGTCATCTGACCTTATCAGCTGATTCATGCGACCCCACGAGCATTTGAAAGACATCACTGAAATCTCCAAAAGTGTACCGATTTCAGCTTCAGTTCCTTAAGAGTCTGCCCTCCGGAACCCAAGTCCATCATACCAGAGAAGTGAACTCTGGCCACGTTTGGGACATTCCTCAGAATCTATTGTTATCCCTGGCTCAGTCACCCTGACTCGAGCAGGAACTCGAGTGCCTGGCCTGCAGAGTGCTCCTGGAAGGAACGGGAACTGGCTGCCCAACTCCTGCCTCCACTTACGATCACCCCTCACTGAATCTAGAAGACGAGAAATGGCACAATCACCGTCTCTAAACAGAGAACACAAAGCAAAAATCGTTACTCATCAGAAGTAGGAGTAGAAGGCTGCAAGTCCTGCATTGGCTGGGCCAGTGAAAACCCGGGCATGAGCTGCTCTCATGAGATGTTTTCATCATCCATGTGATGCAGGTTGACAGTATTTAGTTCTATCTTGTTTTTCTCTCCTTCACCTTAGCAATAAGCATTGTTGCAACTGTTGTATACGGTAATTGTTTTTCATTTACCCCTATTTGTTCCTTTATTCTATTTCCATTCTTTCTTGTATGTCGAACCATCCTTCTGTGATCATATTCCATCTTCTTAAATGACATTCTTGAGAAAATCCTTTAACGTGATGTTTGTTGCTATAAGCACAGTGCGTTTTCATTTTCTGTCACATCTCTACTTGTGAGTTAGGTTCTGCAGGGAGCTGACACTGAGATGGAATTTAGTGTGCAGGAAAATTGTTCAGGAGCAACAGCTGAGGAAAGGACAGAAGGAGGCAGATGTGGGCAGAGGGAGAATTGCATCGCTAATGCATGGCCAACAAAAGCCTGCTCTGATCCCATGAGGAACTCTGAAGATAAGAGGCTCATGAGAGTTCTTTCACATTGGGCACAAATAGCCAGGTCTTTACACTCCCTCCACAATCAGGCACTCAGTACGAGCCACCTAGGGAAGTGGTGTGTGAGCTTGGTCAGGCAGTGCCAAAAGCCCACGGCTGGCACCCGATTGCACCCGTAGCAGCTGAAAAAGGAAGTCTGTCCTTGACGGGGTATGGTCCATCTGAAAATCTATCATAGTCAACTGTATCAATGTATGGAGTATGAGAAAGTAAATAAAAACCACCTAGAATTTCATCACAAGTAATATTTTAGGTCATTTCCGCCCCATCTTTTTTTAGCTCACATTTTTCAAGTTGGAATCATCCTTTATATGCATTTTGATTTTCATTGTTCTTTGCTCTGCTTTTTTCCCCATTTAATTGTGAAAACTTTCAAATATTCAACAAAGTTGAAAAAAGTTTAGAGTGAACACCCAAATACTTACCACCTAGATTCTCCCAATTTACTATATTTCTTTTTTCACATATCTATCCATTATTCTTTGACGCAGACATCAGTACACATTTCCCTATGTATTTCAGCAAGCACGCCACTAATCAGAAATTCATATTTATTTACAGTGGTTTTCTTTGGATATAAGCTTTACACAGAATTAAATGTACCAATCTTAACATATGCAGGTTTTAGCCACTTTTTTTCATTTGCCATTTTTCATAAGCATTTTTGCTTAGGGTTACACTAAGCCAGCAAATTAATCTAGTAAGGTGGAACAACTTTGCAAGATTTAGTCTTCCCATCTGGGACGGGGCATATCTCCAAAGCTTCTTTTTGATTCTTAGTAACTTGAGGAGTTTGCAACTACAAGGTCTTGCACATTTCATATTAAGCTCATTGCTAGATATTTTCAGCATTTTCAGGTAAGTTCCGTCTATACCTATTTTGTTAAGTGTTGTTATCATAAAACGGTGCTGAATTTTGTCAAATGCTTTTTCTGCATCTATTGAGAGGATCATATGGTCTTTGTTTTTACTTCTATTTATGTGGTGAAATCACATTTATAGATTTGCATATGTTGAACCATCCCTGCGTCTCTGGGATGAAGGCCACTTAATTGAGATGGAGTATTTTTTTGATGAGCAGCTGAATTTGATTTGCTAGGAGTTTTGCGATTTTTGCATCTATATTCATAAGGGATACTGGACTGTAGTTTTCTTTTTTTGTTGGGTCCTCTCTTGGCTTTGGTATCAGGATGATGTTGGCTTCATAAAATGTGTTGGGGAGGATTCCTTCCTTTTTGATGTTGTGGAATAATTTCTGTGGGATAGGCACCAGTTCTTCTTTGTAGTTCTGGTTGAATTTGGGTGTGAAACCATGTGATCTGGGACATTTTTGGGGAAGGTTTTTTATTACTGCTTCAATTTCGGTACTTGATATTGGTGGTGGTAGGTTGGGTGAGCCTACCCTCCAGCTCCACAAATGCTGCTAAGGAGTGTGCAGGGATTAAAGGTCTGTTCCCCGCCTCTGGGCTAAGCTGGCAAGGAGGGGCTGAAGTGGCCCCACTCAACCAGAGAGTCTGCTCTCTATCCCCAGAAAACTCCACAGGGGAGACGTTCCCACCAGGGGAATAGTGGCAGCTCAAGGAGCTGTTGGATCAAGCTGAACTCCCTATTACAGTGAATGGTGATGGGAGCAGCTGCTCCAATTCAGCCTGAGGTACTAGGGGCATTTGGTTGCCATGGGAACCAGTACTTATGCAAATTGAGTCCACCAGGTTCAGTAAACCCTAATATGGCAGTTCTACTGGGGCAGGGGTGGGGGTGGGGGTGCACTTACAGACCCCTGCTGTCCTGTGCTCCTCCACACCTTCCCAACTGGCAGGGGCTCTCAGTAGCTGCCAGACCCTGAAACTGGGACCTCTCCCCTACACCTCCCCACCCTGCTACCTGCGCCATCAGCAGGCGGACACACCAAACACCCGAGGGCAGGAAGGTCACAAATTGAGGCTGCCCTCCTGGCTCGGGGCTGAAACGCATCCCTGGTGCTGAGAGGGGGCCACTCAGCTCAGAGAAGTCCAGCAGCTGCTATGGTGGGGTGGAAGGGGCCACGGTCTTCCTGTACCGCTCTCGAGCTGGGTGGGGAGCACCAGTCCGACTGGCCACAGTTGAGAAGGGGGCTTTTGTTACAAGTTTCTGGTGGCAAGGAATGAGATCACTTCAGTGCAAGGCGATGTGAACAGATGCACATGGGTGCTGCCTCCCCCTCGGGGCTGTTCCTGGCAAACGTGCCTCAGAGTGAGAAGCTCAGCAGACCACTCAGCTTCGAGGGCCCAGGCATTCTGCCACTGCCACTTCTTCACTGTGCAACCTTGGGCACATTGCTACAGCTCTCTGGGCCTCAATTCTCTCGCTGATGATAAGAGGACTTCCTGGAGTTGCAGAAGAATGAAAAGAGATGGTGTGTGTTAGGGACAGTGCCCAGCCCACAGTAAATGCTCAGGGAATGGCACCTGCTCTGGTTAGTGTGATGGGTCCTGTGCATGGGGCAGGGGTGGTGGGAGTTGGGGGGAAACAGGCACAGAATAGGGGGAGGGGAGCCTCTGTCTGAGAAGCCGGGGAAGGATGAGGATGGGAGGACTTGGGGGCATTGAGGAAATGGTTTCAGTGGTGTGTAGTGCCACTGTAGACAGCCTGTTGGAGCCATAATTTATTTAGAGATCGGGTCTCACTCTGTTGCCCAGGCTAGTGTCATCATAGCTCGCTGCAGCCTCAAACTCCTAGGCTCAAGTGATCTTCCTGCCTCAGCCTCCCAAGGTGCTAGGATTATAGGCATGAGCCACTGTGCCTGGCCTAGAGCCATAAATGAGCAAGGAGGAGATATGTGGAAGCAGCATGGGGCAGAAAAAGAAAGCAAGTTGTCAGAGGTCTGCATTGTGGGTTTTGTTTCATTTTGCTTGGAGAGAGATGTGAGGATGTGGACAGGATAAATATAATGGCTGATTTTTTTCTTCCTCTCAGGTCTCGTTACATGTTCTCTGATCAATTTAGATGGAGCAAAGGACAAGTGGCCTCTAGGTGTTTAATCAGTGTCACCAATGGATTCAATCTCAACAGGATTCCTTCGTTCCATCCCTGATGTCTTAAAGCAACAGTTCTCAGCCCGTCACAGATCTGGCCCCCAGAGGACATGTGGCAACGTCTGGAGACATTTTGGGTTGTTCTGACCATGGGGTGCTACTGGCATCAGGTTGGCAGAGACCAGAAATGCTGTTAAACTTCCCACTCTGCACAGGACAGCCCCCACATCAAAGAATCATCTGGCCCCCAATGTCACTACTGCTGGGGTTGAACAACCCAGGATGAAAGCAATTCTTCTTGAAGACCTACTATGTGCCCACATTAGGATCTGGGAGTAGGGTGGTGAGGAAGATATAGTCCCTGGTTCACTCAGAGGAAGACAGACAGTATAGATCAGCAACGGAATTCAGCTCGATTAAGGGCCACCATGTGGGAAAACAGAGGCTGCTACAGGAACTCAGACAAAGTGCCCAGCCCAGCCTCAGCAGGTCAGAAAATGTTCTGGGCAGGAGAGACGCCTAAACCCTCCCTGGAAAAAAGAGGAACCATCAGCCAGGGAAGGGATGAGGGGGCCCAAGTGTATGGAAAGTTTTGCAGAAGAGAAACAGCTCTCTCAAAGGTGACATGGACCCCGAGTGTAGCTGAGGACAGGTACGTGGAGTGGGACAAGGCTTCGGGACAAGGCTGAGGGGCCCCCTGAGGGTGCAGAGTGATGGGGGCCTGGGCCAGGCCAAGCTGGAGGCCAGCTGCTTACAGGTGGGACAGCGATTCCAGGGAGATGGTGATGGCCCGAACCCAGGGCGTGGCAGAGTGAGTGGAGAGATGAGGAGGAGAGATTAACCCGCATTCACTGTCATGTCATTCTCAAACTCTGGAGGCAGCTGGCAACTACGTGTTTAGATCTTGGCTGGTCCATGTGCCTCAAGCCTTCCATTTCCTGGCTGCTATGGAGCTTGGGTCACTGTGAGTAAGCCATAGGCTACAGATGATGTAGTGACAGATTCCAAACGAAAAGGTCCAGAAGAAATCTTGTAAGGTCATTAAACCCCAGCTGTGAACGAAGCTCCAGTAGGACACTGCAGGCCAGGGAGTGAGGGCTGTCACCTCCATGAGGGCAATCTTTGCAGCACAATGTGCATCGCAGAATCATTAAAACAGCTGAAGTTAATAGGAAGAAATCAGGAAATGGCTTTTTCTCCTACCGCTACATGGATGAACCTTGAAAACACAAAATCAGAAGTAGGAAGCCAGACCCAAAAGGCCACAAACTGTACAATTCCATTTCTATGAAGTGTCCAGAGTAGGTGAACTCATAGAGACAGAAAGTAGATTCATGGTTGCCAGGGGCTGGGAGGACGGAGTTGGGGGTGACTGCTGATGGGGATGGGGGTCTTTTATGGAGCAATGAAAATCTTCTAAAATTGATGATGGTCATGGTTGCAAACCTGCAAATACACTAAAAGCCATCAAATTGCACACTTTAAGTAAGTGAATTGTACCGTATGTGGATTATAGCTCAGTAAAGCTGTTTTACATATACACACACACATGTAAATAGAGCTCTGCACCAATTCCTGATAAACACCCTTTGCAAACTAAGAAACAAAAGCTACTTCATTCAATGATACCTGTCTTAAACAAACACATAAATGTATCTTTGAGAAGGAAATATTAGTGCAGTGTTTCCTAACCTTGGTGCGGCACAGGCCATTTCAGAATTGCCTGTGAGGCCTCATCCCCAGCGAGGCATCCCCTCCCTTACCCTGGTCTTCCCCCGCTTGAGAATCACCGCATTAGAGAAATTGCCTGAAAATAGAAACCAGACTCAAAAACTCACTATTACCACTGTTTCCTAAGATTGTGCTGGAAGTTCTAGCCAGGGTGTTGTAAGTCAGAAGACAGGGAAAAGAGGTACAATTGTTCTCAAGAAGTGTGTGAATCTTTGTGCAGCTAAATTGATCCTATACTTATAAAAGCAAGAGAATCCAGGGAAAAGCTATTGCACTCCACCGGAAAGTTCACTTACATAGCTGGATACTAAACATACAAAAATCATCAATCTTTCCACATACATCCACTACTCAGTTAGGCATTTAAATTGAAACAAAGTACTTTCACAAAAGCAACAAACTCTCAAATATCTAGCAATGAGCTTAATATGAAATGTGCAAGACCTTGTAGTTGCAAACTCCTCAAGTTACTAAGAATCAAAAAGAAGCTTTGGAGATATGCCCCGTCCCAGATGGGAAGACTAAATCTTGCAAAGTTGTTCCACCTTACTAGATTAATTTGCTGGCTTAGTGTAACCCTAAGCAAAAATGCTTATGAAAAATGGCAAATGAAAAAAAGTGGCTAAAACCTGCATATGTTAAGATTGGTACATTTAATTCTGTGTAAAGTTTATATCCAAAGAAAACCACTGTAAATAAATATGAATTTCTGATTAGTGGCGTGCTTGCTGAAATACATAGGGAAATGTGTACTGATGTCTGCGTCAAAGAATAATGGATAGATATGTGAAAAAAGAAATATAGTAAATTGGGAGAATCTAGGTGGTAAGTATTTGGGTGTTCACTCTAAACTTTTTTCAACTTTGTTGAATATTTGAAAGTTTTCACAATTAAATGGGGAAAAAAGCAGAGCAAAGAACAATGAAAATCAAAATGCATATAAAGGATGATTCCAACTTGAAAAATGTGAGCTAAAAAAAGATGGGGCGGAAATGACCTAAAATGTTACTTGTGATGAAATTCTAGGTGGTTTTTATTTACTTTCTCATACTCCATGCATTGATACAGTTTCTTCTTTCCTTTATTGAACATTCATATACTACTTTTACAAGAATCAAAGGAGCATCCCCCTCCGCCCACCCGCCCTCTGGCCCAATGCAAGAGATCCCTCCTGCGCCTCACCATGGCTTTGAGCACCTGCTAGGCCACCAGAGTCGTCTCATCACAATTCTGACATCTGTCCCCATAGGCATGGCAGAGGAGGACAACTGCTGGGGCGGACTTGTTCACTCTGCCCTCTCCCACTGCAGCCACACCTGTCTTCCCATCTTTGCCTGACAACAGGCCCTGCCTTTAGCCACACTCTCTGGCTGCTTTCTGGATTCTCCAGTTATTTACAATTTTGTTTTTAAATTTTAAGTGACCTTTGTGCAGAAACTGAAAAGGAAAACTTACAAATTTTACTATGTAATAATTTAAAATCCCTGCATGGCAAAACAACAAACAAACAAATCAAAACCAAACATGAGTAATTTCAAAATGACAACTGAGAAATATATTTGCAGCATACATGACAGTGGGATGATTTACCCAACTGATGCAGAACTCAATATCAAAAGTTGAAAAATAAAAGGCAAATGAAACACCTAATAGAAAAATGATGGCCAGGTGTCATGGGTCAGGCCTGTAATCCTTGCACCTTGGGAGGGCGAGGTGGAAGGATCGCTTGAGCCCGGGACTTCATACCAGCGTGGGCAACGTAGTGAGAATCCATCTCTAAAAACAATAAAAACATTAGCCAGGCATAGCGGCCCATGCCTGTAGTCCCAGCTACTTGGGAAGCTGAGGCAGGAGGATCACTTGAGCTTGGGAGTTTGGGGCTGCAGTGAGTTATGAAGATGCCACTGCACTCCAGCTAGTGCAATAGAATGAGATTGTGTCTCATAAAACCCCCCAAACAAACAAACAAACAAACAAAAATGAAGAAAACAAAACAAAAAAAAATGAACCCAATAGAAAAAACATGAAATACCCAAAAGGGTACAAAGAGACATGAATTATGAAAGAGCAGGGAAAATCTATTAAACCTCACTTGCAAAAAAAGAAATTCTAACAAAAACAACAATGGGGTATAATTTTCAACCTTGCAAACTGGCAAAAAATAGATGAAAGTGTTGACTGTTACCTGGTGTTGCTGAGGATAGAGGACTGGGAAATGAGTACTCACACACTGTCAGAAAACTATAAAGTGATGCAACATTCTGAAGGACAACTGGACAATATTTATTTATTTATTTAATTATTTTTGAGACAGAGTCTCACTCTGTTGCCCAGGCTAGAGTGAGTGCCGTGGCATCAGCCTAGCTCACAGCAACCTCAAACTCCTGAGCTCGAGCGATCCTCCTGTCTCAGCCTCCCGAGTAGCTGGGACTACAGGCATGCACCACCATGCCCGGCTAATTTTTTCTATATATATTTTTAGCTGTCCATATAATTTCTTTCTATTTTTAGTAGAGATGGGGTCTCGCTCTTGCTCAGGCTGGTCTCCAACTCCTGAGCTCAAACGATCCGCCCACCTCGGCCTCCCAGAGTGCTAGGATTACAGGCGTGAGCCACCGCGCCCGGCCAATATTTATTGAATTTATAAATGCAGGTAGCCTTTGAGCTAGGCCTTGCTTGCACTTTATTTACATTATATTTACACACACACAAACACACACACATACAGGCAATCTCATTTTCTTGAGCTTATCACTGTGCTTCCCAGGTAATGCAGTTTACAAATTGAAGGTTTGTGGCAACCACGCATCCAGTAAGTCTGTCAATGCCATTTCTCCAACAGCATGTGCTCACTTCCTGTCTCTGACTCACACTGTGGCAATTCTTTCCATCTTTGAGACATTTACATTAATGTACGTGTCATGGTGACCTGTGATCAGTGTTGTTTGATGTTACTATTACAATTGTTTTGGGGCCCCACAAACGCCACCCATAGAAGACAGCAAACTTACAGTTCATTTCAACCCTCTTGGATGACTTTGAGGGGTTTAACACTTCAGTGGAGGAAATCACTGCAGATGTGGTGGAAACAGCAAGAGAACAGGAATTAGATGTGGAGCCTGAAGACGTGACTGAACTGCTGCAATCCCAGGATAAAACTGCAACAGATGAGGAGTTGCTCCTTATGGATGAGCAAACAAAGTGGTTTTTCGAGATGGAATCTACTGCTAGTGAAGATGCCGTGGACACTGCTGAGATGACACAGGGGATTTAGGATATGACATAAACTTAGTTGATAAAGCAGTGGCAGGGTTGGAGAAGACTGACTCCAAGGTGTCCGGTTTGGGTAATGTACAATCAAACAGCATCGCACACTACAAGGAAATCTTTCGTGAAAGGAAGAGTCACTCAGTATGGCAACCTTCATTGCTGTGTTATTTTCAGAAATTGCAAGAGCCAACACATGCTTCGGAAACACTAGCCTCCTCATTTCTAGCAGATGCTGCCCAACTGCACTCTCCAGCCACTGCGATGTACAATGCAGCCAGCAGTGACCGAGAGGCCCCTTTGCTCACGTCCTGGCCGCTGCTTTCTGCTCGGAGACGGGGCCTCAGCATCCTCCAGGTTAAGGCCCTGCTCCTGCGTATTGGCCACAAGGTTTGCTGCTCGGGTTCCTCTCGAGAGCCTTCGCTCCTCAGTCTGTCGGGCTGCTGGACTTTTTCCTACGGATTGGTAAGTTTTTTTCTCTGTTCTTGATCCAGAGCGGGAAGCCCGTGGCATGCCCACAGCTGGACATTTGGGGAGAGGTTAGTAAAGGGATTACGGGCCCTCCCTCCCCGCGGGTTCCCCGTAACTGAAAATAATGTTGTGTAAATGCCAGAAAGCATTCCGTTGCTGCTGAGGTGCATCGTGTAGTTAGGCCTCTGGTGACCGCACGTCTGCACGGATCGTGCACAGACTTGGTTTTCCTGTCACTGTTCCCTAAGCAGTACACTATAGGAGCTACTCACATGGCATTCACAGTGCATGAGGGACTCTGAGAACTGTAGAGGGCATTTAAACAGGACGTGCCCAGGTCATAGGCAAATACTGAGGCGTTTTATATCAGGACTTGAGCATCCATGGATGTTGGTATCGGAGGGGTGTCCCGGGACCCATCCCGCCTGGATACCGGTGGACGACTGTGTTTGCACGAGCATGGGCAGGTGGGGGACAAACAACGAGGGCTGTTCCGTACCCAAGGCTGCCAACAGTGGGCAGTGCCCAGCACCTCGGGCCTGAAGTGGCAAGGGGGAAGTGTTGGGTGACAGTTGTCCCTGGACTCTCGGCATTCCTGCAGGGTGTGGGTGTTGCGAGCAAAGGGCACTGAGGAGCTGTGTGGGAAGCTGATAGGACAGACACCAGCCTTGGGAGCTGGGGTCGCGGACCCGATAAAGACAGGGCACCTCTCCGTCCCCAGAGGCATTCCCAGACCCTAAGCCTTGCCATTCCCCGAGGGCACTGGGTCCCCTTCCAGTGCTGCAGCCCTGGACAGCCTTCCCTCAGCCCCTGAGGCGGTGAGTGGCATTCCAGGTCCTGGGTCCTCTCTGTGCAGGGGAGGACGGGCAGGTCGCCCACATCCCTGATAAAAGCTCCATGTCCTAACTCAGGGCCCGTGTCCTGTGGTGAAACCCTCACGGGTGCAGGGGAACACCTGGCCATCACGGGGAGGCCTTTGGGAATCGGGGAGTCAGGTATGCGCCCAAAGGATTGCTCAGGCTGCTCCTTTTTTCCTGTGAAAAATGACCAGTCTGTGTCACCGAACAGGGCTGTGAAGTCTTGTGTCAGCATATGTACTTGAAAGTGAGGCAGGCTGCCCAGGTAGCCGGCAGGAGAGTAAAATCTCACCTCCGCCTGGCATGGTCGCTGTGGCCTGTAGTCCTAGCACTTTGGGCGGATGAAGGGGGGTCCTAGGGCAGGCTTGAGCCCAGGAGCTCAGGACCAACCTGGGAAACATAGCGAGAACCTGCCTGCAGAATAAACAGCAAACTTAATCCGGCTTGGAGGCACATGCCTCTGATCCCAGCTACTCGGGAGGCTGAGGCAGGAGGATCGCTTGTGTTCAGGAGTTTAAGGTTGCTGTGAGCTACGATGACACCACTGCACTCCTGCCTGGGCAATAGAGTGACGCCCTGTCTGGAAAAAATAGAAAAATGAAAGGAAAAGAAAAGGAATGTGAACCCAAAAGAAAAAATATCAAATAGCACACAGGGTAGGAGAAACATACATTACCGCTGAGCAAGGACAGTGTGTTAAACCTCCCTTGAAATGAAAGAAATGCAAACAAAAGCAACAATAGGGTATAACTTTTTACGTTACAAAACGGCAAAAATTAGATGAAAATGTTGGATGGTACCTGGTGTGTCTGAGGACAGGGGACTGGGAACGGAGTGCTCTCACATTGCCAGGGCAGCATAAAGTGATGACCCTTTCTGAAGGACAACTGACCAATAAATATTACATTCATAAATGCATGTAGCCCTTGAGCAAGGCCTTGTTTTGAATTTATATTACTTACATTATTTACAACATACACACACAGGCACATGCACACACGCTCCGACACACACGCACTCCTGGTGTTATTGTGCTTCACAGGTATTGTGTCTGTTGCAATTTGAAGGTTTGAGCCACGCGGGCATGGAGTCAATCTGCCAATGCAATTTCTCCAATAGCACACGCTCGCTTCTTGTCTCTGCGTCACACTGTGGTAATTCCTACAGAATTTCAGGTGTGTACGTCATTAGTATGTATGTTATGTGGATCTGCGATCAGTGACCTCTGATGTTACTGTCGTGATTGTTTTGGGCCCCACAAACCACAGCCACAGAAGATGGCAAACTTAATGGGCAAACGCTGTGTGTGTTCTGACTGCTCCGCAGATGAGCTGTTGCCCCTCTCTCTCCCTGTCCTTGGGCCTCTCTATTCCCTTGGACGCAACAATATCGAAATTGAGCCAATTAATAACCCTCCAATAGAGATTGGGGAAAGCTGGCGGACTAGAAAACCCGCCATCCAGAGTGGCTCTGCAAGTCAGATTGATTTTAGAAGAAAGTGGAAAAACTAAACAGGCAGGTCGGACGAGGGTGGGAAGGAAGGTGCCTGAAACTGCAGGAGGCTCCACGGGAAGACGTTGCAGAGCAGAACTGGAAGGAGAAAGGCGTCGGCAGGGTCTAACCCCGAGAGGCATGGAGGCCAGCCCCAAGGGTAGGTGGAGGGGCGACATTTCCCCTCGCTTGCCTCTCGGACTGCTGGTGGGCTCCTGAGCGGTTGGAGAGACCTGCCAACTCCAGCCCAGAGACCGCTGCCGTCAGTGAGCGGGGAGCCTCTTGTGGACAGGCCACCAGGCTCCCAGTGCCCTCGGGCACCTGCGACCGCAGACCCGAGCTGAAGGGCAGGCACCACATTGCTTCCTTCTCCCCCCCACCCCCCTCCCCGCAGTTGCTGAGAGAGACAATTTAGCCATCACCCAGAGACATCTGCAGAGAAGAGGATCTTTCCTTTTTGGGGCCCTGTGGCGAACTGAGGGGTACTTGGACTGTGAGCTCCCTACCCGCCAGCCCTCCCAGGTGCTGCTTGCCTGGTGACTCCAGCAGAGTCGGGCAAATGCTGAGGCGGAGAGACAGTGATCCAGCTTGGGCACCCTATGGGTGACTTGAGACCAGCACTCCTCTCCCTGGCAGGGTCAGAGATTGATCTCCAGGGCCCAGAGGACACACCTGCAGACAAGTTCCCGTACAGCCAGGTCTCGATCGCCTCGCCAGGGGCACAGAAGGGATATTTGTGAAGGAGCCTACTGAGGTCTGTGTGCCTTCAGGGCAGATCAGCATGCTTGAGGGGCAACCCTCCTCTCACGGCAGGGCCATGCTCCCAGCTCAGGCTGTGATCCTGGGCAGGGACCCTCCCGGCCCGCATCACAGCCAGAGGAGATCCATTGCCTTGAGGTCCTGCCTGCTGGCAGAGGCCGGGGAGACACCACAGAATAGGGGAGGGTGGAAAGGAGGGAGGCCTGCTCCAGACTGCAGGTCTCACACAGCCCCACCCCCACACGCAGACTTGTCGCCTGAGTGGGGCCAATCCAGCCCCTCCCTGGCAGCTTTGCACAGAAGCAGAGAACAGACCTTTGATCCCAGCTAACAGCATTTGTGGAGCTAGAGGGCAGGCTCACCCAACCCAGCTCTGCCCAGCCTCTCTCCCGCACCTGCCCTCGCTGAGGTGGAGAATAAGGACACACCTGGAAGTCCCGGGGCCACACCCACCACCTGAGGCACTGGAGTGCCTCTCTGGAGGACCAAGAGCTGGTTGCAGGACCACCAACACTGAAGCTTGCTCCTCCCAGCAAGCGCCACCTACTGACAGGGTTGTCAATTGGCACACCCTTTTACTGCATCTACTGACTCAGCATACAGGGTGAGGTCGAATCTCACCCGCAGACACTACCTACTGGCTCAGAGACTAAACTGGGCATGTCATAATCCAAAACAAAATCTAAAGGTAAGAAGCAGCGGCTGATCCAAATGGGAAGGAATGAGCTAAACAACTCCGGAAATATGAAGAATCAAATGCAAAGCACACCCGCAAAGGGGTACACCAGCTCTCTAGCAATGGATATCAACCAAATTCAGAACACTAACATGACAGAAGAAATTCGAACATGGATTATAAGAAAACTAAGTAATATGCAAGAGAAAATGGATACCCAACACAAAGAAACCACCAAAAAAATAAAAAATAAAAATCCAGGACGTGGAGGAAAATTTCACCAAAGAAATTGAAAGATTACAGAAAAATCAAAGAGAACTTCTAGAAATGAAGAATTTACTCAAGGAATTACAAAACACTGTGGAAAGCTTCAAGAACAGGGTAGATGAAACAGAAGAAAGAGTCTCAGGGATTGAAGATAACACCTTTCAATTCAATAAATCAGTTGCAGAGACAAAGCAGACAAATAAGAGAAAAGAGCAAAGCCTACAAGAAACGTGGAATTATGTCAAGAGGCCTAACAGGAGAATCATAGGCATCCATGAGGGTGAAAAAGAAAATACACAAGGGTTGGATAAGCTATTTGAGGATACAACGGAGGAAAATTTCCCAGGCCTTGCTGAAAACCTAGATATCCACATACAAGAAGCCCAAAGGCCTCCTGGGAGATTCATCGCAAACAGGAAGACACCACGACACACAGTCATCAGACTGACCAAAATAACCACCAAGGACGCCCTCCTATAGGCTGTAAGGGGAAAGAAGTGGGTAACCTACATAGGAAAACCCATCAGAATAACAGCAGAGTTCTCAACTGAGACCTTATAAGCAAGAAGAGACTGGGACCCCATTCTCACTCTTCTCAAACAGAATAATGCCCAGCCTGCAATCTTGCACCCTGCAAAACTAAGTTTTGTATACAAAGGAGAAATAAAGAAATTCTCAGATAAGCAAAGACTGAGGGAATTCCTCAAGATAAGAACTGTCCTCCAGGAAGTACTCAAAACAGTGTCATCCAAAGGACATGAACAGAAACTTTTCCAAAGAAGATAGACTAATGGCCAACAAGCATATGAGAAAATGATCAACATCTGTAAGCATCAGGGAAATGCAAACCAAAACCACAATGAGATTATTTCTAGTGAGAATGGCTTTTATCAAAAAGTCCCAAAGAAAAAAGGCTGGCATGGATGCAGAGAGATAGGAACACTTCTACACTGCTGGTAGGACGGCAAACTGGTAAAATCTCTGTGGAAAGTAATATGGAGATACCTCAAAGAGCTACAAGTAGAACTACCGTTTGATCCAGCAATCCCATTACTGGGCATCTACCCAAAAGAACCAAAGACATTCTATGATGAAGACATTTGCACTCGAATGTTTATAGCAACACAATTGACAATTGCAAACATGTGGAAACGACCTAGGAGCTCATCAATACATGAGTGGATGAACAAAATGTGGTGTATGTATACCATGGAGTGATACTCAGCCACAAAAAGCAATGGTGATCTAGCACCTCTTGTGTTATCCTGTATAGAGCTGGAAAGCATGCTTCAAAGTGAAGTATCAGAAGAATGGAAAAACAAGCACCACACGTATTCACCATCAAATTGGTATTAACTGATCAACACTTAAGTGCACATATAGTGATAACATTCATTGGGTTTCAGACATGTGGGATAGGGGAGGAGGGGATGGGTATATTCATACCTAATGGTTGCCGTGGGCACCGTCTCGGGGATGGACATGCTTGAAGCTGTACCTCGGGTGGGGCAAAGGCAATATAGGTAACCTACGCATTTGTACCCATGTAATATGCTGAATAAAACAAAAGAGAAATACACATAAACAATATAAAGAAAAGACTGAGTGAATTATGCATCAATGTCAGACTCTAGGGAGCTTGAAATGCAAATTATCTTTTCAACTTTGGCTTAGCTATTTCCGTGCTGTGTGTATGCTCACTTCCATGTTTACATGAATCTCCAAGGTGGGATATGTTGAAGAAAGGTTTGCTTAGGATATAGGGGACTTCGCTATCTGTGTGTGCACTTTATCTATCAGCTGCTCTGTCACAGATGAAGTACCGCTGGAGAACTCACTCAAACGTGGGCAGGACGGCACTGGACACGTGGCCCCCAAAGCGGCCTGGCGCCAAGTGCCACCCACCACGGAACTCCACCGGGGCCCCCGGGCCGTGCTACAGCTCTTTCGGGACGACTGAGGTGGCTCTTAAAAGAGCCTTTGGGTTTCGGTGCTCAGGCGGAGCCGAGGCGGCTCACTTGCTGCGGGTGTATCTGAGGACGGCCCTGTTGCCCGCGGTCACGGCGTTCTGGCCGAGGTGCCCGGGCATCATCAGGCGCACGGCCGTCTGGATCTCCCTGGTGGTGATGGTCAAGTGCTCGGTGTAGCTGGCCAGCCGGCCGGCCTCCTCGCCGATGCGCTCCAACATGTCGTGAACGAACGAATCCATCACGTTCACGGCCTCCTGGGACAGGCGGAGGCCGCCGGGGAACTGCTTCACGATCCTGGCGAAGTAGGTGGCGAAGCTGTGGCCGCGACGCCTGGAGCGGCGGCCGTGACGCCTTGGCTGCTTCTGCTTCTCCTCCTGCTTCTGCTTGTGCTTCTGCTTCTGCTTGTGCTTCTGGGGCGTCGTCGATTCAGCCTCTTCGGGCCCCGTGGCGCCGGGGCAGGCCTCAGTGGACAGCTCAGAGGAAGGCTGGGCCATGCCGGAGACAGCCGTTAGGGACTCTGGAGAACGGAAGATGGAGGCTTTGGGCCGTTGGGGACCCATTTTTATGCGCTGCGCTTGCCTACGTCACGGGCCACCTCGCCATCTGACTGGCTGCAGTGGCACGCCGTGAGCCTGTCACAGAGCCTCACTGCCCTCAAGGTGATTGGACAGTCCTCCTGTGGCTGGGCATCGCATCCACCGGTCACTGTGGGCTTCTGCAGTCCTAGGAGCTTCCTGTCGCAGGATTCAGGGAAGCCCCACACAGCAAAAGGTCATCTGACCTTATCAGCTGATTCATGCGACCCCACGAGCATTTGAAAGACATCACTGAAATCTCCAAAAGTGTACCGATTTCAGCTTCAGTTCCTTAAGAGTCTGCCCTCTGGAACCCAAGTCCATCATACCAGAGAAGTGAACTCTGGCCACGTTTGGGACATTCCTCAGAATCTATTGTTATCCCTGGCTCAGTCACCCTGACTCGAGCAGGAACTCGAGTGCCTGGCCTGCAGAGTGCTCCTGGAAGGAACGGGAACTGGCTGCCCAACTCCTGCCTCCACTTACGATCACCCCTCACTGAATCTAGAAGACGAGAAATGGCACAATCACCGTCTCTAAACAGAGAACACAAAGCAAAAATCGTTACTCATCAGAAGTAGGAGTAGAAGGCTGCAAGTCCTGCATTGGCTGGGCCAGTGAAAACCCGGGCATGAGCTGCTCTCATGAGATGTTTTCATCATCCATGTGATGCAGGTTGACAGTATTTAGTTCTATCTTGTTTTTCTCTCCTTCACCTTAGCAATTAAAGCATTGTTGCAACTGTTTTATACGGTAATTGTTTTTCATTTACCCCTATTTGTTCCTTTATTCTATTTCCATTCTTTCTTCTATGTTGAACCATCCTTCTGTGATCATATTCCATCTTCTTAAATGACATTCTTGAGAAAATCCTTTAACGTGATGTTTGTTGCTATAAGCACAATGCGTGTTCATTTTCTGTCACATCTCTACTTGTGAGTTAGGTTCTGCAGGGAGCTGACACTGAGATGGAATTTAGTGTGCAGGAAAATTGTTCAGGAGCAACAGCTGAGGAAAGGACAGAAGGAGGCAGATGTGGGCAGAGGGAGAATTGCATCGCTAATGCATGGCCAACAAAAGCCTACTCTGATCCCATGAGGAACTCTGAAGATAAGAGGCTCATTAGAGTTCTTTCACATTGGGCACAAATAGCCAGGTCTTTACACTCCCTCCACAATCAGGCACTCAGTACGAGCCACCTAGGGAAGTGGTGTGTGAGCTTGGTCAGGCAGTGCCAAAAGCCCACGGCTGGCACCCGATTGCACCCCTAGCAGCTGAAAAAGGAAGTCTGCCCTTGACGGGGTGTGGTCCATCTGAAAATCTATCATAGTCTCCTCCTTAAATGATACTTTGGCTAAGAACGCAACTCATGTGGATAGCTATTTTCTGTCAGATCTTGCTTTTGGTTTCCATTTATTGATATAATAAGGTTGACTGTCATGCTATTTGTTATTCCTTTATAGGCCATGTGTTTTTATTTATATTATTTTCAATTAACAAATCATAATTGTATTTCACTTATGGAGTACAAGTGATGTTTTCATGTATGTGTACCATGTGGACTGATTAATATAAGCTATTTAACTTATACATCACCTCAAAGTAAACAAAACTTATGGCATTTAGCAAAAGCAGTATTAAGAGGGTAGTTTGTAGTAATAAATGCCTACATCAAAAAGTGGAAAGGTTTCAAGTAAATAACCTAAGATGCATTTAACCAACTAGAAAAGCAAGAACAAACCAAACCCAAAATTAAGTAGAAGGAAAGAAATAACAAATATCAGAATATTCATGTACAACCTGGGCAATGTAGTGAGACCCTATCTCTAAAAAAAAAAAGTCACAGAAAAAATAAACAAAATTGATGCTAAAAAAGCAATGCAAAATACTAACTAAATGAAAAGTTGGTCTTTTGAAAAGAAACAAAATTGACAAACCATTAGCTAGACTAACTAAGAAGAGCAAAAAGAAGAAAGACCCAAGGAAATAAAATTAGAAATGAAAAAGGAGATACTAGAACTGATATCGCAGAAATATAAGGGATCATTAGGGACTATTATGAACAACTATATACCAACAAATTAGAAAACCTAGTGGAAATGGATAAATTCCTGGACATATACAACCTACCATGATTAAACTGAGAAGAAACAGAAAACCCAAACAGACCAATTACTAGTAGCAAGATTGAATCAGTAATAAATTCCTCCCAGCAAAGAAAAGTTTCGGACCTGATGGCTTCACTGCTGAATTCCACCAAACATTTAAAGAACTAATGCTAATTATTCTCAAACTCTTCCAGAAAATTGAAGAGGAGGTATCTTCCAAACTCATTCTACAAGGCCAACATTGTCCTGATACCAAAATTAGACAAGGACACAACAAAAAAAGAAAACTATAAGCCAATGTCCTTGATGAACATAGATGCAAAAATCCTCAATAAAATACTAGCAAACCAAATTCAACAGCATGCTAAAAAGATCACTCACGGTGATCAAGTGGGATTTATCCTAGGGATGCAAGGATGGTTCAACACTTATAGATGGTTCACAGATTGTAAATGTGATATACCACATTAACAAAGTGAAGGACAAAAACCGTATGCTCATATCAATAGATTTAGAAAAAGAATTTGATAAAATTCAACATTACTTCATGATAAAAACTCTCAACAGGTTAGGTGTAGAAGGAAAGCACCTCAACACAATAAAGGCCACATATGACAAACCCATCAATAACATCATATTAAATAGGGAAAAGTTAAAAGCTTTTCCTTTACGAGCGGCAACAAGACAACTTACAGCTTTTATTCAACATAGTACTGAAAGTCCTAGCTAGAGCAATTAGACAAGAGAAAGAAAGAAAGGACATCCAAATTGGAAAGGAGGAAGTCAAATAGTCCCCGTTTGCAGGTGACATGATCTTATACATAGAAAACCTTAAATGCTCCACCAAAAAACTCTTAGAACTAATAAATTCAGTAAATTTGCAGGATACAAAAGCAACATACAAAAACCAGTAGCATTTGTATACACCAACAGTGAACTAGCAGAAAAAGAAATCAAGAAAGCAATCCCATTTACAATAGCTACCAAAAAAAAAAACCTAGAAATAAATTTAACCAAGGAGTTAAAAGATCTCTACAAAGTAAACTATAAAACAGTGATGAAAGAAATTGAAGAGGACACACAAAAATGGAAAGACATCCCATGTTTATGAATTTGAAGAATTAACATTGTGAAAATGACCATACTATCCAAAGTGATCTAGTCACTCAATGAAATTCCTATCAAAATACAAATGACAATCTTCAGTGACATAGAAAACAATCCTAAAATTTATATGGAACCACAAAAGACCATGAATAGCCAAAGCAATCCTGTGCCAAATGAACAAAGCTGGAGGCATCATACTACTTGACTTCAAAATATACTGCAAAAGTATAGTAATCAAAACACCCTGGTATTGGCATGGAATCAGACACACAGACGAATGGAACAGAGTAGTGAATCCAGAAATAAACCCACACATTACATACAGCCAACTCATTTTGACAATATGTAAGTAACTCTGACAGCTCTATAGGAAATAATCAAATAATCCAACTAAAAATGGGCAAGAGATCTGAATAGACATTTCTCAAAAGACATACAAATGGACAACAGATATATGAAAAAATGCTCAACATCACTAATCATCAGGGAAATGCAAATCAAAACTACAATGAGATATCATCTCACCCCAGTTAAAATGGCATTTATCCAAAAGGCAATAACAAATGCTGGCAAGGATGTGGAGAAAGGGGAACCCTCATACACTGTCGGTAGGAATGTAATTTAGTGCAACCACTGTGGAGAACAGTATGGAGGTTCCTCAAAAAACTAAAAATAGAACTACCATGTGACCCAGCAATCCCACTGCTGGATATATATTCCAAGGAGGGAAATTCAGTATATCGAAAAAATATCTACACTCTCATGTTTATTGCAGCACTATTCACATTAGCCACAATTTGGAATCAACCTAAGTGCCCATCAACAGATGAATGGATAAAGAAATTGTGTGTGTGTGTGTGTGTGTGTGTGTGTATGTGCAATGGAATATTATAGAGCCACAAAAAATGATGAAATCCTGCCACTTGCAACAAGATGGAGAACATTATGTTAAGTGAAATAAGTCAGACACAGAAAGACAAATCTCACATGTTCTCACTCATATGTGGGAGCTAAATATTGAAAACATTTGACCTCACCGAGACAGAGAGTAGAATGATAATTACCAGAGTCTGGGAAGGGTGGCGGGGAGAGGGGATAAAGTGGGGATGGTTAATGGCACAAAAATATAGTTAGATAGATAGAATGAACAATATTTGATAGCACAGCAAACTGGCTATAATCAACAATAAGTCAGGGTGTACTGGAAGAGAAAAAGGAAGGGAAAAGGGAAGGGAGAGGGAAAGAGAAGGGGCAAGGGAAGGGAAGAGAAAGAAAAGAAAAGAGGGAAGGGAAGGAAAAGAAAAGAGGGAAGAGGCTGGGCGTGGTGGCTCACGCCTGTAATCCTAGCACTCTGGGAGGCTGAGGCGGGTGGATCGTTTGAGCTCAGGAGTTCGAGACCAGCCTGAGCAACAGCAAGACCCCGTCTCTACTAGAAATAGAAAGAAATTATATGGAGAACTAAAAATATATATAGAAAAAATTAGCCAGGCATGGTGGTGCATGCCTGTAGTCCCAGCTACTTGGGAGGCCGAGGCAGAAGGATCGCTTGAGCCCAGGAGTTTGAGGTTGCTGTGAGCTAGGCTGATGCCATGGCACTCTAGCCTGGGCAACACAGTGAGACTCTGTCTCAAAAAGAAAAAGAGGGAAGGGAAGGGAAAAGGGAAGGGAAGGGAAAAGGGAAGGGGGAAGGGAAGGGGAAGGGAAGGGAAGAGGGAAGAGAAGGGGAAAGGGAAGAGAAGGAAAAAATAAAAAGAAAACAAAACAATAAGTCAGGGTGTACTTTATAATAACTAAAAGAATGGAATTGGAACGTTCCTAACACAAAGAAATGATAAATGCCTGAGGTGACAGATACCCCAATTACCCTGATTTCATTAATTCACCTTGTATGTATCAAAACATCACATGTACCCTACAACTATGATATACCAATCATAATTAAAAATAAAATAAATAAATAAAAATAAAGTTAAAAATAGGCAAAGGATCTGGATAGAAATTTCTCAAAAGCACATATAGAATGGCCAACAGGTATATGAAAAACTGCTCAGCATCACTAATTATCAGGGAAATGCAAATCAGAACCATAATTAGATACCCTCTCACCCCAGTTAAAATGGCTATTATAAAAAAGACAAACAAATAACAAAAGCTGGTGCAGATGTGCAGAAAAAGGAACTCTTGTAAGCGTTGGTGGGAATGTAAATTAGTGCAGTCATTACTGAAAACAGTATGGAGGTTCCTCAAAAAACTGAACATAGCACTACCATATGATCCACCAATCCCACTGCTGGGTATGCAGCCAAAAGAAAGGTAATCAGTACGTCAAAGAGATACATTTACTCCCACGTTTACTGCAGCACTATTCATAATAGCCAAGATTTGGAGTCAACCTAAGTGTCCATCGACAAGTGAATGAATAAAGATAACGTGGTAGATCCATGCGATGCCGTCACACTCTCCCGGGCCTCAAGCCTCCTGCCAGGCCAGGGTCAGGCCGCTGCTGGCGAAGGGGACCGCTCTTCTCGCTCCGCACGCGGGCGGATCGCAACCGACCTGGCTCCCGCCCTCTGCCTCGGGGCGTCGGCGAGGTCGGGGTCCTCTGCACGCCCCGGGCAGCCCTCGCTCGCCCCTTGTGCTTGTTGCCTTGTGGGCAGGCGGGGGACCGTTCTGCCGCACGTGCAGGTGTTGGGTCTGCGTGGCCCTTTGTGGTGCCCCTGGAGGCCACCGGGTTGTTCCCCAGGTAAAAAATGTAAAGAAAAAAAAAAAAAAAAGGAAAGAGAAAAGAAAGATAATGTGGTACACATACCCAATGGAATACTATTTGGCCATAAAAACGAATGAAATCCTGTCATTTGCAACAACATGAATGGAACTGGAGGACGTCATATTAAGTGAAATAAGCCAGGCACAAAAAAGTAAATATCACGTTCTCACTCATGTGTGGGAGCTAAAAACGCTTATTTCATGGAGGTGGAGAGTAGAATGAGGATTACCAGAGTTTGGGAAGGGGGCAGATGAAGAGAGGTTTGTTATTGGGTACACACACAGTTAGAGAGAAAGAGTAAGTTTTAATGTTTGATGGCAGAGTAGGGTGACTACAGTTGACACCAATGTGGAGTCTATTTCAAAATAGCTAGAGAAGAAGATTTGGAATGCTCCCAACACAAGAAATGATAAATGTTGGCCCTGACGGATATCCCGGTGACCTTGATTTGGTCTTTACACGTTGTATGCAGGTATCAAAATACCACATATACCCCATAAATATGTACAGCTATTATGTATCCATAAAAGTAAATTTAAAAAACAAAAAAGCCTCCAAGTCATACATTTCTCTAATACTGGACTTTTTCATTCTACTAATTTGAAAGTGAAGAACAATTTCTAAGACAAAACAAACAAAAAACAGAAGCAAAAACAATGAGGTGTTTTCTTACCATTCCTTTAGCTGGTTCAGGCCCCTGGACTTTGGCTGCACATTCTAATCACCTGGGGGCTCCTAAGCCGACACCCACACCTCGTCACCCTAGAGATGTGCGCTTAATTAGTCAGGCGTGGGGCCTCTGGAGCGGTACTTTTTAAAGCTCCACAGGTGATTTTCACATGCAGCTGCCGTTGACCCAGCTCATTCTCTCTTAACCATGTTTGTTTGACTTATTTCCTGTGAATGTCACCTCTCCTTCAGAGAGACAAAAGCTTCCTGTCTGTCATCTCTTAATATTATGCTTTAAGAATCAAGTAATGGACTCATTGTAATCTTGTATCTTTTGCTCCTAATCGACTAAAAATGCCATCTTGAGTTGTCCTTTTAGGTTTTGCAAGGGTCAGATCATATGCTCCCAGCTTCTGTCGCCATAGGCCTGGCCAAGCTTTCAGATTGGTCCTTGCCTCTGGGTCCCTTACATCTTTTTGCATCTCCTTTCCTGCTCCCACCTGAGTGGCCCAGTAACATCACCTTGGTTTCCTCTGGCTTCTTCCACGTTCTATCCCGCTGCTGTCATGGATGAGAGTGGTGCGGTTCCATTTTGAGAGTGTTTTGCCACATCCCTCACACAGACCCCTGCAGTGTCTTGGGCCACAGAGACACCCCCTTTCTTGCCTTGATTATTTTTGAATTTTATTTCCCTAAAGTATCGGGTATATGATTAATCCCTACCTTCTGCTATGGCAAAATTCTCAAAATCTTCCAAGATTCCAGTGAGTTTGACTTCATTGTCAAAGTCAAAATGAAGTCTAGAGAGTAGCTTGATTCCCCATCCCCAACACCCTCGCTTCTGAAAGATAAGGCAATAAAGGCAGTTAGGAATGTATCAGATACTTTGTTTTATGCTAAGTTTTAATTTATGTATTTTTTTTAAGAGACAGGGTCTCGCTTCTGTTGCTCGGGGTGGAGTGCATGGCATGATCATACCTGACTGGAACCTCAAACTCCTGCGCTCAAGTGATCCCCCCCCCACGTCAACCTCCCTAGTAGCTAGGACTACAGGTGCATGCCACTGTGCTTGGCTAATTTTTTAATATTTTTTTGTAGAGACGGGGTATCGCTATGTCACCCAGGCTAGCCTTGAACGCCTGGCCTCAAGCAATCCTCCGCGCTTCAGCCTCCCAAAGGGCTGGGATTACAAATGTGAGCCACTGCGCCTGGCCTGTGAGTTTTAAATTATGAGACAACTGGGGGTGGAGAGGTGTGAGGGGCATCTAGTGGGTAGAGACCATGAATGACGCTAACCATCCTACAGTGCACAGGACAGTCCCCACCAAGAACATCCAGCCCAAACGTCAATAGTGCTGAGGTTGAGAAAGACAGCCAAGACAAAATGGCACTAAGATGGGGCACAGACATCAGTATTTAGAGCTCCTCCCGTGACTCCAATGTCTGCATAAGTTAGGGAACCAGGACATTCATTTTGCAATCTCATGTGTGTGAAATTTCAACTCATTATTGTTTTATGTATGTTTCTTTGATGTGAGATATTTAGCTTCTTTTCACATATTTAGCCATTCAGATTTCATCTCTGTGAGTTACTTACTCTTACACTTCTTTGGTGCCCATTTTCCTGTTGAATTTTGTTCTTTTCTTATTGATTTGTAAATGTTTTTATATTCTGGATACTAACTTCTGTAGGGGCAATCAGTATAGTCAAATGTGTCCATTTTTCCCTTATGGTTTGTGAGTGTGTGTTTGTGTGTGTGGTTTTTTTGTTTGTTTGTTTTGTTTTTGTTTGTTTGTTTGTTTGTTTGTTTTTGAGACAGGGTCTTGCTCTGTTGCCCAGGCTAGAGTGCAATGGCGGCATTATAGCTCACTGCAAACTGAAACTCCCGGGCTCAAGCGATCCTCCTCCCTCAGCCTCCCAAGTAGCTGGGACTATAGGTGTGTGCCACCACACCTGGATAATTTTTTATTTTCTGTAGAGATATCAGTCTCGCTATGTCACCCAGGCTGGTCTCAAACTCCTGGCCTCAAGTGATCCGCCTGCCTTGGCTCCCAAATACTGGGATTACAGGCATGAGCTACTGCACCTGGCCACGTGTGTCTTGTTTAAGAAAATCTGCTTTACCAAGATGTTGTAGAGATAGTCTTATGTATTTCATTCTAAAAGGATCATAAGGAAGGCAATTTATTCTTTTCCATGGTTTAAGGTATGGAACTAATTTTCTCTCTTCGTTTATAGACAACTAATTGTCTCAGCACCAGCGATTCAAATGTCCTGTTCTTTCTCCACAATTTAGTGCCACGTTGGTCATATGCCGAGCTATCATGGACTGCTAGGTCTATTTCTAGGTGCTCTGTTCTATTCCACTGGCCTCTTTGTATATCCTGACACTGACCACACTATTTGAATAATGGTAGCTTTATAGAAAGTCTGATCTGATAATAAAACCCCTCTCATTTTTTATCTCAAACTGGCTTGTCTACTGGCACTACTTCATGCTTCCAAGTGAGTTAAGATCAGCTCAGCAGGCTTCATGAAAAACTGTAGTGGACACTACCATGTGTTCACCATATTCCATTTTTCCTTCCTCCTGGACACATAGCTGGACTGAATTTCCCAGCCATATGGCTGGTATCCGTCACTATTGTGTGAGCAGAAATACTGCACTCTACTTCCGGGCCAGCCCGTAAAATCTCCCTAAGTGATCCTCCAAACTCCTTTTACTTCCGGGTAGATGCAGATTAGCCCAGAGACCTTGCGACCCAAGATGGTGGTACAAGATGGAAAGATCGTGAGTCACACCTAGGAGAAACACTCATTTCGGATATAACACGAGTAGGAAAGAGACTTATAGTGTTGTCACTGCTGTTTACCTTTTGTCACAGAAACTAATGGTCCCCAAATGAACATAAAACTCTTGTGGGGTTTCAGTTGGAACTGTAGCAGATGGAGAATTGCCAAATTTACAGCACTGGGTCATCTGATCCATAACCGTAGTCTACGTCTCTACTGATTAATTTGTTTTCCGTGACTTTAAATGGATTCTTTTTTTCCCCACGGGAGTCTTGCATATAATTTTTTAGATTTATTCCTTGGACCATTAATGGTTTTCTCATCATTGTAAATGGCATTTTTAAAATTTTTATTTATTTATTTTAATTTTATTTTTTTGAGACAGACTCTCACTCTGTCACCGTGGGTAGAGTGTAGTGGCATCATCTCAGCTTACTGCAAGCTCAAACTCCTGGGCTCAAGCGATCCTCCTGACTCAGCCTCTGGAGTAGCTGGGACTACAGGTTCACACGACCACACCCGGCTAATTTTTCTATTTTTAGTAGAGACGGGGTCTCACTCTTGCTCAGGCTGGGCTTGAACTCCTGAGCTCAAGCGATCCTCCTGCCTCGGCCTCACAGAGTGCTAGGATTACAGGTGTGAGCCACCGTGCCCGGCCAGTGGCATTTTTTGTAAGTCACATTTTTTAAAAAGTTGTCACTGTCGTATAGGAATATATAGGGTTTTATTTTAAACATCTTTATTGAGGTATAATTTACATAGTATAAAATTTACTCATTTAGAGTGTATGGTTTGAAGAGTTTTAGTAAATTATATAATTGTGGGACCGTGACCACAATCCAGTTTTAGAACATACCCGTCACCCCAAAATGCTCCGTCATGCCCATTTGCAGTCTTCCCCACTCCCCCTCCTAGCACCAGGCAATCCCTGCTCTGTTTCTGTCTCTGCAGTGCTGCCTATTCTAGAAAATTCCTACAAAAGGAATCATGATGGTGTTGTCTTCTCCTGGGTTTTCTAAATAGACAATCACATTGCCCTAAAAAAATACCAGTTTTGTTTCTTCCTTGTCAGTCCTTCCACCTTTAATTTCTGTTCTTTCTCTTTCTGATTGTTTAGTGGTTACTCTTAAATTGTTAGCATATATACTCACTTAAAATGTAAAGTTAATCAATGACCCAGAATAAGCACAGACATCAAAAAGCTTTATCCCTAATTATCCCTCTTCTGCTTTACATATTATATGCAAACCCATAGTACAGACATTTAAAAATTATAATCAGTGCTGGTTTAGTTTACTCACATGTTTACCAGTTTCTTTGTTCATCATTGCTTCTGGGTCAAACTCCATTCTGGATCCAATTACTTTTCTTTCCACAGTGTCTTTTTTCCTAAGTTATTCATCTGAAATTGCCTTTAGTTTGTCCTCATTCTTTTTTTTTTTTTTTAAACAAGGTGTCACTCTGTCACCCAGGCTGGAGTGCAGTGGCGTCATCATTAGCTACATGTACTAGCACAGTGGTTCTCAATGGGGGCAGTTTTGCCCCTCAGAGGACATGTGAAAATGTCTGGACATTTTGGTTGTCACAACTGGAGGGAAAGGGAACTGCTCCTGGCATGTACTGGGCAGAAGCCACAGATGCTGCCCAACATCCTACAATTTACTGCACAGCCTCCCCACCCCCAAAAGAACCCAGCCCAAAATGGCAGCGGGGCCCAGATTCAGAAACGCTGCTCTTGCCTAACCAATTATAATGACTTCAAGATCTCTAAGCTCTAACCGTGGTCATTTTTCTCTGTGTGTATGTGAGTTTATTGATAAACTCTCACTCAGCTTGGAGTTGGTTGTGTTCACTGGTGCCTGCTTGCCTTACGCCAGTACTTTTCCACGCCTTTCATTTTTTGGAAGTGTATTACAGAAGATGCTTGCTTTCAGACTTCAAAAAGTGAAAAGCTTCAACAAAATGAATACATGAACAGAATGGAGCATAGAATGGAGGAGAATAGAAGCTTCAGACACACCCTGAAGAATCCAGTAAGGATATTTAATTTTATCTGAGTAGATGATTACAACGATGTTATGTGCATATAGGAAATTTCTTCAAGAAAACTATTGGCAACCTTTCCAAAAAGTAAAAGCCCTCAGTTTAGCCCTGTTCTTCTGAAGAGCTGGCGACAGCCCTGGGATTCACTCTATTGCGCCGTTTTATCAAATATGCCGGCACTGATTAACGAAAGGGCCCAGTTGAGATTCCCATTGGAAACACATAGGGGAATTGTTTCTTTGTCAGCATTTCTTTTTTTAACAGGAAAGCTAAGTGGGAAGTCAAGAGTGGTTTGGTCATAAAAATCCACAGCGGAATTCCAGCTCACTATACCTGCAGTGCAGCAAGAGCTGAAGAAAAGCAAAACTGCAGAGACACGGTAGCGCCATCAGAGGCCATCCGGGTATCCGGCTTCGTTCCAGCTGGCTAAAGTGGCCACTGAACTGAAAATCAGGACTATTGTCTTCATCCAATTCGCCAACACTATCAGGTCCTGCCCATACTCAATTTCATCTGAAATGACCCAGCTTTTGTTGAAACTGCTGTGTCTGGGCAAATCCACTGTTATATTAGAGATGTTAACTTTTTGGTAATGCAAAGCATCCCAAAGTCCAAGGAACACCATAGGAACAGTCTGGCTGTCAAATGCCCACACAAGTCAGGATGTGCTGTTCACGAGGACTATTCCTAAAGTCCAGGTCAAATAACTAAAAATGAAGCTGATGAGATTGAAAATCGAGCCCTTCATTTTGGCAGACTGAAGACAAGGCGGAGGGGCGTGAAGTCGAGCCAGGAGCAACAAAGAGAAAAAAATAAACAGATTCACGAGCCATGCCGGAGAGAGCGCTAAATAGTGACGTCTTGTCCTTCTAATCTGAAAGTTGTATTTAAGTGTTCTGTATACCAATTGGCCTTCAATAAGAGAGTATTACCCTTTAGAGAGTGATATTGAAGTACATGGGGAGGAAGGGACACGGTTTCTGGGGTTTGCTTTAAAATACCTAGAAAAAATAGATTAAAAAGGGAAAAGAAGGGAGAGAGCTGAAATGGCAAAATCTTGATAATGGTTGAGTGTGGTAATGGGTGTGGAGATTCCTTATACCCTGTTCTCTACTTTTGCACATTTTGGAAAACTTTATATGGTAGGGAGATGTTATTACCATGACAGAAGAAGTTAAGTCCATTATCATTTTTAGCAAAAGTTTAAGAGATGTGAGAGGTAAATGCACTCAGAAACTCTTATTCCCATGCACTAGGTTTATAGTATTGATTATTTACTTTAGCCAAAAATAGTTAAAGTCCCCATCCAATAAGACCAATGGGCAGGTGGGCAAGATACATTTTTAATGAAAGTTCAAGTAACCAATCAATGAACCACATTCAGACACACAAGGTAACAGAATGAAACAGTTGGCTACCTTCCGTCCCAAACTACCTTTGCCATGGTCTTGAGTCCTTGGAAATATTTGCTAGATCATCCTGGTAATACTTGCCATAAACGCCTGGGAATCGTGGATTTGCAAAGCCCACACAACCAGGAAATTCATGTTTCTCTTGTCTCGGGATGCACTGGGATGCCCCGGGAAAATCGGTAAGAGAGAAAAAACCCACTTAACACCTTCAGGACGGCACCTAGACTTGCCACGACAGCGGCACTCCCGGTTTCCTGCCTATCTGGCTTGAAGGGCAGTTGGAAAGATGGCGGGAAGGCAATCCCCTGTAAAGCTGTGATAGAGTAGTAATTCCAGAGCACAGCACTGAGGATACAGAGTCCAGCAACCATGTTCAGAAGCCCAGAAATAACGAATGAACGGCAGAGTTTACACTTCTGAAGAATTCCCATGTGCACGTTCCAAAGTCCATGGATGCTGTAGCCTTTCCCTACAAGCCCTAGTATGCTGGCAAGCAGCAGGAGGTGTTGAGCAATACGAATATCGAGAGGGAGAAAGTCGTCATAGTAGGTGTACTGATGACAAAATTTGGCTGTGCTGATGTTGGTGTGATGGCGGTAGATGCAGACTCTCCACATTCCCACGCAGGCATGGCCAGTGGGGAAGAACGAGGGGTCGTCCATGTGCCACACTCGCCACTCCACGAGGCCCATGGAAGCTGAGGACAGGATGAATCCTATGGTGGCAATAGCGAAACTTGCTACTTGGCGATTGGCACTACTGATGGTCAAGGGCATGGTGGCAGCGTGCTCAGGGGAACTGCAAACAACACAGGACATGGTGAGGTTGGGACCCTTGGGTCTGGGACAGCACCCCCAGGGGTGAGCAGTAGCAGCAGGGAAGTCCTATATTTGAGAAAGGAGACAGTTGACCCTGCCGCTGTGCTGGCAGGAGTACACCCTTGCGAAAACCTTCAGCAGAGCCATTTGGCAATACTTACCGAAAGCCTTAAAATGCACAGACCTTCAGACGGGCTGTTTCGCTTCTGGGTATTGGCCCAAGGATATGATTAAGACTGGCCAGAAATAGTTAGCCACAAAGATGGTCATCACAGCACTGTTTCTAATATTGAAAAATGGGAAACAACATCAAGTCCAACAGTAGGGCTCGGTTAGATAATTTATGCTATATTCATGCAATGGAGCTATATGCCAACATTAAAAATATGCGTGGAATCATACAGTATGTAATATTTTGTGGTTGGCTCTTTTTACTTGGCATGTTTTCAAGGTTCACGCATGTTATAGCATGTATGAGAAGTTTGTCCCATTTCATTGCTGAATTGTATTCCACTGTACAGATAGATATACCACGGTTTGTTTATCCATTCATCAGTTTTTTGACATTTTGGTTGATTCCATGGTTTTGTTATTACGAATAATGCTGCAATGAACATTTGTATGTAAAACTTTGTATGGATATATGTTCTTGTTTATCTTGTGGAATACCTAGGTGTGGAGTTGGTGCTTCACATGGTAAGTGTGTATTTAACTTCTTAGCAATTGCTAAACTGTTTCCCCAGTGGCTACACCATTTTGCATGGCCATCAGCAGTGTATGAAGGTTCCAGTTTCTTCTCCAACATTTGTTATTTTTAGTCTTTTTGATAATAACCATTCTAATTAACATTATGTGTGACCAAAAGGAAGATGTTCACAATATATCAAGTATAAACAGCATGTTACAAAATAGTGTGCACAATACATCATTGATATGACTTGAATTGGAAAGGCTGTATGGTAAATTACTAAGAGACATTTTTAACTGGGTTTGAGGGATTATAACTTTTTAAAGCTATTTGTATTGTGAAGAATCACATACATATAGAAAAGCATACAACGTCTAAGTGAGCAGCTCAATGAATTATGACGGAGCAAACACCCATGTAGCCACTACTTAGTTTAAGATATGTAATAATTCACTTCCTGAAGCTAAAATGCAGGTAACAAAACCATAAGTCTATACAGTAATATGACCTGATTTTTGCTAATAACATATGCTGGGAAGATACAAAACAAGATGCATCTGAATACTGGGATTACTAATGATTTTTCTTTTCTTTTTCTGTTTTAAGGTTTAAGACTATCACTTTTTTAATTGGAAAAAAGGGTGGCACATACAGAGATACAAACAGAGAAATGTACTTGTTAGTGACTGTCTATCAAGAGCAATAAAAACATGGGTGTCTTCCAACCCAATCTCCCACTTCTTGGAATCAATTCTAGGAGACAAATCAGACAGTGTGATCAAAGCTCCTGGGCAATGATGATCACAAGCGTGTTATTGATACTAGGGGTAAGAGAAATCCGGAGACCAGTAATATGTGGATCAGTATGGATGCTTAAGTAAATTTCCTAATTCCACATGACAGAACATAGTTTTCAACCGTTTACAGTGAATTCTTCAAAACCATTGTAATGACAGGACATCCTCACTGTATGTTCAGAGGGGAAACATGCAAAAGAATGTATAAATATGTATGTTGCTATGTATGTTCTGAAGTGTATGTGTGTGTATAATTGACCACAGTTTTGTTTTTAAAAGAAACCTAGGTACATACGCATAAAAGTTTGGAAGGCAGTACTTCAGACTGTCATCTCTGGGTGGTAAAATACTCATTTTCAGCTAGGTATGGTGGCATGCCCAGAGACAGAATTGGCCCCAGTTCTGGCTTTCTTGAACGCCGTGCAATTGCTCATCTCTGCCTCTTCCCCTCCTCAAGTTAAAGCTTCCTTCTGGTCTCTGTCATCCTTGTTGGTACCTCTGCAGCTTGCCTTTGAGATACTCCACTCCCAATCACTGTCACCCCAAGCCAGATCAACAACGCACCAGGTGAGAAACCAAGGCCAATATGGACGTTTGTGGACTGACTGACCCAGCTGAGGAGTCCTCATAGTCCAAAGCCTTATATTCCAGGGGGCCGTAAACCCAGCAGTCCAAAGGTTCTATTTCCAGCTACATCCTATCTGCTCTCATGCCATTGAGGTTGATTTGGGTAGGCCAGCCACTTGCAAGGTTTTAACATCTCAACCTAGAATTTTCATTGGAAAGGCGGGACTAATCTTGATTTTTAACTTTTTTTTTAAAAAGAGTAATTTTAAACTTACAAAAAATTGCAAAATAATACTGAGAATTCTTCTATACCCTTCATCCAGCTACTCCTAATGTTAAGATCTTACATAACCATGGTACTATTATCAAAACCTAGAAGTTAACATTAATACAATACTATTAACTAAATTATAGCTCTTATTTGAATTTCACCATTTTTCCCATTAATACCCTTCCTTTTTCTGGTCAAGAAACCAATCCAGGATCTCACATTGTAGTTTTTGCTCTGTGGCCCAGGCTAGAGTGCAGTGGTGTGATCATAGCTCACTGCAACCTCAAACTCATGGGCTCAAGCAATCCTCCTGCCTCAGCCTCCTGAGTAGCTGGGACTACAGGCGTGTGCCACCCCTCCCAGGTATTTTTTTCTATTTTCAGTAGAGACAGGGTCTCCTTCTTGCTCAAGCTGGTCTTGAACTCCTGACCTCAAGCGATCCTCCCGCCTTGGCTTCCCAGAGTGCTGGGATTAGAGGCATGAGCCACCTCACCCGGCCCCCACATTGTTATCAGTTGTCGTATCTCCTTAGTCTCCTACAATCTGTGACGGTTCCTCAGTATTTCATTGTCTTTCATCACCTTGACACTTATAAAGAATATTAGCCAGATGTTTTGTAAAATGTCCATCAATTTCGATTTGCCAGATGTTTTTTCATGATTGAAAAGAGGTTATGAATTTTGGTATGAAGATGCTAGTATGAAATGATGCCGTGTCCTTCCCAGGACATCATATCAAGGGGCTCATGAAGTCTGTGTGTCTGATTACTGGTGATGTTGACCTTGATCGCTTGGTTAAGGGGATACCTGCTGATTTCTCCAGAATAAAGTTATCTTTCTTTGTACTTGATCATTCTCTTGTATTTCATACACATTATGGGGGAATTACTTCCAGACTATACAAATCCTTTGTCCTCCATCTTTTGCCCACTGATTTTAGCATTCATCAGCAGAGCTTGCCTGCAACAACTCTTACTGTGGTATTCTAATTGTAATTTTGTGTCTCCTTTTGGTTGGAATTTCTTTGTAAGGAAGAGTTGTCACTTCTCCCCCATTTACTTATTTATTCAAGTATTTAGATCAGCGTGGCTATTTATTTTGTTCTCTGGATAAAATTCAATACTACTGTTACCTATTTTGTGTCTTGAATTGTTTCAGCTTAGGATGTTGGGAGCTTCTTCACATTGGCTCTGATATTCTTTCTTTCTTTCTCTATTTTTTTTTGAAACAGAGCCTCGCTCTGTCATCCTGGCTAGAGTGCAGTGGTGTGATCATAGCTCACTGCAACCTGAAATTCCTGGGCTCAAGCCATCCTCCTGCCTCAGCCTCCTGAGTAGCTGGGACTATAGGTGTGTGCCATCACAGTTAGCCAATTTTTGTATTTTTTGTAGGGATGGGGTCTCACTCTTGCTCAGGCTGATCTTGAACTCCTGGCCTCAAGCACTCAATCCTCTTATCTTGGCCTCCCAAACTGAGCCACCACCCCCAGTCTGGCTCTGGTATTCTTTCAACATGGCTATATTGTTTTCTGAGCACTCCTTACCTTCTGGTACCACAAGGCCCATTCTTCTATTTTTTCTGCCCTAGACCTGGAATCAACCATTTCTTCAAAGTGTCCCAGTTCCTTCTATTGAGAACAGTAGGACTAAACTGAATTTTATCACCACACTGAGAACCAAACTGTTCAGAAGGGTTGACTCTTGTTAGTTTTTTGGGATTCCAGTTGGCACATCAACCAAATGCCTTAGTTCAACCAATGCACATTGAAAAAAATTAACTGCCAGGCAGATTGGCATTTGGGGCATGGTCTGTCTGTTTCTGTAAGCTTCTTGGGGTTCTGGCCTCTACCCCAGACTTGTATACCCGACTGCCCACCTGACATCTCCACGTGGCCATCTACTAGGTATTGCAGATTTAATACATCCAGACCAAACTCTCCAGCTCTCTTCCTCTCCTTGCCTCTTTCAGCCTCTACTGAAGTATCTTCCTCCCACTGGGGCCCTTCCTCACAATCTCCCAGAAATGGCACTTCACATGCCATCGCTGCTCACTCCCTGTCTACTTACTTTCTCAACATCTGGCGGCTTGCCTTGCCTTACCCAGCATCTTCCTTGCCTTACCCGTTTCGTGCGCTGCTGTGCCGTGGCCCTTACTACATTGCTTGGCGCAGAGGAGGTGCGTGTGGGTGAGTCAGTGAGGGAACGCAGGGGATCCCTGTGTGTGGTGACGGCTCTTGAAGTCCTCTGGTCTAGAGGATTGCTTCCCGACTCCAGCTCCTTGCCTCCTTCCTGATAACGCACAGTTGCTTTCCTCTTCCTGCCTACTTCTTTGAGGGCAGCAGACATCCAGAGTGCAGCGAGTCTCTTGCCATCACTGTCCTCTCCTTCCTGTCTACATATCTCATGAGACCTTACTTGGAAATTGGGTCTTTAAAGAGGTAATCAACTTAAAAAGAGGTCATTGAGGTGGGCTCTGATGCAAGGTGACTTGTGTCCTTATAGGAAGAGGAGAAGAGCTGTACAGAGGGAAGACATTTTTGGAGCATCTACTATGTGCGAAACACTCCCCTGGGTCCTGGAAGGGAACAGCAGAGCTCACATGCTTCTCCTCAAGGAAGATCCACTTTGGAAGGAGAGACAGATTTTAAAGTGACAAATGAAGACAGGAGAAACAGACATGTGAGTCAGGTACAAACACATACTACAGGAGAGCAGAAGATGGAGAGATGAAGCCACATGGGGAAAGGAGAAGTTCTTTGAGGGAAAATTGTCCTAACTAAACCTAAAGGAAGAGTCCAAGTGTTAGAAATGGGATGGTGCGTACCTGTAGTCCCAGCTACTCAGGAGGCTAAGGCAGGAGGGTTGCTTGAGCCCAGGAGCTCAAGTTCAGCCTGGGCAACAGAGACCCCATCGAAGGAAGGAAGAGAGGAACGGAGGGAAGGAAGGAAGGGAAGGATGGATGGAGGGAGGGAGGGAGGGAGGAAAGAAAATTTATTAAAAAGAGAAATGGGAGCAGAGAAGGCCACTGTCAGGTGCCTGCATTGAATTGAATGCCAAGGTCACATTCCATATCCAGGCTGATATCAGAAGTCCTATTCTAATGGCCAGAACATTCCCTGCATGTGCCAAATTTATAGGATTTATTTAGTTTGGCCAGATAATCCTGGACAAATTATTTTGAAGGGACAGTTTTGCTGGCACCCAGGCAGGAACCTGAGAGTAGGGCGAGTGAGTTTAATGGAATGTATGCGGTTTGTGGGGGATAACTTTGGGAATACTCGCCGGAGGTTGGCCACTGGAACGTGCAAGGTCACAGGACTCCTTGTTGAAGAGGGAAATTCAAGCGTGTGTTACAGATGGCACGCCGCCTCAGCTGGCACCGATGTGGACGATGGCTCACTCTGCAGGCCAGGGACGTTGGGCAACGGAGCCCAGCAGTCTGTGATATGGTGCGTTCATGAGAATCATGTTGTGAAGGGAATGGAGATTCATTAATGAGTTACAGTCCTGGCTCCCTCTGGAGTCCCAGGGATGGGGAACAGTGACTCTGTCTCTTGGGGTAAGAGATCTAGTGGTGCCAGCAAAGCCACAGTAGGGAAGTCGCCTTGTCCTCAACTCGAGTCGGCACATTCTGCAAAAGAGCATGCACCCAAGCCCCAGTCCTCTTGCGGGAAAACCCAACAGAATAAGCACTTCCTTCTGGGAACAGCGTACTCAGTGAGGTGGTTTTCCCAGCAGCAGGGAGGAGTCGTGAGGGAGTTAAGGCAGTTTGAAAGGGGGAGCAGTTGTGATGACACCCCCAGGACGCGGGACCAGAAGAAGCGTGAAGATGAGGCTGCAGAGAAAGGGGTGCCATAAACGATGGGGCCACAGATGTTAACAATTTTTGTTTGGATAACTGTATTTCAAAACAAATGTAATCCCGGGCATTTTGTTTTTTGCATTTGAAAATATCTCTTCTGGGAAGGGGTGTGTAGGCTTCACTAGATGTTAAAGAGATCTGTGCACAAATGAGATTAGCAAGCTCTGCTTTCCCAGATCCCCGCCCGCAGGGGCGGCAATGAGACAGGCCAGCCGCAGCCAGGCTGCTGTGCTGCTCCAGATCTGAGACAAGGACACACACACACACACACACACCGTATACACATGCACAAACAGACAGACCCCTATACAGACACCCCACATGCACACACACCCCCATGCACACACCCCATACACTCACACCCCCGTATACACACACACACCCACACACACACAGACCCCTATACGCACACCCCACATGCACACACACCCCATACACACACACACCCCGTATACACACATAAACACAGACAGACCCCTATACACATACCCCACATACACACACACCCCATATACACACACACTCCCGTATACACACACACACAGACAGACCCCTACACACACACACCCCATACACATACACACTCTATTCACACACACACCCCATACACACCCCACCATATACACACACCCCTATGCCCACACCCCTATATACACACACACACCCCATACACACACACACGCCATATACACACACATCACCTATATACACACTCCCCTATACACACACACACAGACCCCTGTATACACACATGCCCCTCTATGCACACACTCAGACGTGCGTTGAGAGGGGTGTGTGTACGCACTGAGGAAGAAAGATCCATCACAGGTAAACGTTGCAGAGCGACGTGCATTTTATCGTCTCCTTTGTGTAAATATGTAAGGACATACGTGGCTTCTTTCCATGCAACATTCTGGAAGGACAGCACCTGAACCAACACAGGCAGTCCCCGCGAGTGGGTGTGGGGTCTGGGAGGGGAGGGCAATGCCCTGCTCACAGTATGTCTTTGGGCACAATGTGCGTACCATTCGCATGCCTGGTTTCCGTTAGTGAGGCAGAGATGAGAATGAGAGAGAGAGAGAGACATGCACACAGAGACAGAGACAGAATGAGAGAGGAAGTGGGGGAGATGTCCTTGCAAAGAAAGCTGTTCAAAATACTTTTCTAAGTAAAAACCTCAGTTGCAGAAGAGCTTGTATAGAAGTGGTCCCATTTCTGTGAAAGTTAAGGAAAATATATAATACATATTTATGTAAAATATACAAGATATATATATATATATATATAGAACATGCTCATGATAGAGTTTCTGGGTGCAGGAAATGGGTAACAGTGGTCACCTCTGGGAAGTGGGCCTGGGCTTGGGGGCTGCAGAGAAGCTGTTTACTCCTTCAGAGAAGTGCAGGCGTAGGGACAGCTCTGAGCAGCTGCCCTGGTGTGGGGCGGTCTGCATCTGGAGGGGGCGCTGCATTAGTGAAGTCAGCAGCACAGGCAAACAGGCTTCTCCGGGACACCCTCATCTGCGCTGTCAGGACGTAGGCAAGACTAACGCTCAGCAAAGGGAGTTCTGACAGAGAAACTGTCTCCAGGCTACTGTCCATTCTCTCTGCACTGTCACCTGAGAGACTTCATGTGCACAGCAAGGCAGCCACGTGTCTCCTCCCCTCTCCCTTCTGTCACCTGGTACCTCCTCCCCCCAGGAGCCCCACGCCCCTCCCCGTTCTGTGTGGTATAAACACTTCAGTCGTCTGGACCTTCTTACAGTCTCGTATTTTGTGTGGCTCCCGTGCACATGTGCACGTTAACACATTTGCATGCTTTTTCTCCTCTTAATCTATTGTGTGTTTTATAGACTCAAATTATCAAAACTTCGGGTGGGGTAGGAAAATTCCCTTCCCCCCTACCGAGAAGTGCACTGCGTTTAGTATTCTGCAAATCGCTTTTATGTTGGGCTCAGTAGAAGGTACCAGGAGTCACAGCTACTTCTGCATTCAATCTTTTGACATCAAATGACAAGGAGCCTCTAGAAAGCTCCATTGTACACTCAAGAGAGGAGGAGAGTGAAAAAGGCACAAAACGTAGTATTGTGAAAATAATTTTGACCTTGCGGACCCCACCCACACACTGCACACTCCAAAAGAGTCTTGCAGACATTTGGGGCCTCCACATCACACTTTGAGACCCACTCTTCTATGGGCTTCATGTTCATCTACACCATTTAATGCCCCAAACAACCCTTCCAAGTGGGCAGTACTCTTATCCCCATCTTAGAGTTGAAAGAACTAAGGACAGAGAGGTTAAGTAACTTGTCTCAAGTCACACAGGAAGCCGATGGTGGAGCCAGATAGCCGACCACAGACTCCATCCTCTTACCACAGCATTTGTGGGTGAGGTGGGAGCAGGTTCGATGAAGGCCTGAGGTAGGAGTCATCTGGGAAAGGAAGGGCCCCTCGTCCTCTGAGCTGAGGGAGGAGGCGAAAGCTAGGGTACGGCTTCCGGACTCCCGCACACTGGGCACCTTTCCCAAACCACTGAGTCACACGCAGCACAGATACTATAACAGCTCCCTCACTGGTGCCCACGTGCAACTAGGCGGACAAGCCACTGAGGCAGAGCAAAGAGATTCTGAGAGGTGGGGGACGGGGGACGGGAAGACCATCAGCCCAGGCGGCCTCTGTTGGATTGAGGGACGCGCCCCACTGCAGCAGGGAACAGACTAGAACAAAAAGCTGTCAGAGACTGGGCAATGAATGCAGTCAGGAAACTAAATGATATCTTAAATGTATAACCTCAAAGCCATTAGGGTGGCGACTATTTAACGAACAACCCAGAAAGTAACGAGTGTTGGTGAGGATGTGGGGACGCTGGAACCCCTATACATTGCTGGTGGGAACGCAAACTGGCGCAGCCGATATGGAAAACAATACGGCAGTTCCCCAAAAAACTAAAAATAAAACTACCACCTGATCTGGCAACTCAACGTCTGGGTACACACCCACAAGAAGCGACAGCGGGGACTCAAAGAGATATTCACAGCACCATCATTCACAACGGCCAAAGGGTGGACGCTGACCCCAATGGCCATAGGCGGATGAACTGGTAAACACAATGTGCTCTAGCCATACAATGGGATATTATTCAGCCTTAAAAAGGAAGGAAAATCTGACACATGCTGCAACATAATGAACCTTGAGGACATTGTTTCCTGACGTAAGCCAGTGACAAAGGGACAAATGCTGTATAATTCCACTCATATGAGGTACCCAGGGGAGTCAGATTCGTGGAGTCAGAAAGTAGACTGGCGGCTGCAGGGAGTGGGGGGCTGCTGTTGGCTGGGTAGCGTCCCGTTTTGTGAGACGACAAGCGTTCTGGAGGCTGGTTGCACAACAAGGAGAATGTACTTAACACTATAAAATATACACCTAAAAATAGGTGTGATGTATGTTACCTGCATTTTACCACACCATAAAAAAATATACAAAAGATGGGCTGAGCCTCTACTGACCTGTGATAGGGTGTCCAAGTGACTCGTCAAGTGGGGAGCGGGCGCCCGCTCACTGGGCCCGCGGGGCTGGCGCGGACGTGGCTCCTCGGAAGCGCTGCCTGGCTCTGCGTCCCCGCAGCCTGTCTAGGCTGCCTGAGACCTGGGCCACACTGTGGCCCTTCTCCCAGGCCCTTCCCTCGGCCTTGCACTCCGCGCCCCCTTCCGTTGCCTAGTGCCCTCACCTTCTAGATTCCCTGTGGCTGAGTCACAAAGGCCATGGCAGCGCCCACTCTCTTGTGGCCACCGCACGGTCCTGGTTTCCTTTCTTCATCATGTTTAGCCTTTAAGGGTGGGGCGTGTTTACTAACGGACCTTCAGGGTCCACTTGCAAGATGCATCTGAGTTAGCCCTGGCTCCTAATCAGGTCCTCTCTGCTCCTCCTGAAATGGTATCTCCCAATACCACCTGGAGGCGATGACATTTTTTAAAGCAACAGCAAAATCTAAGTGCAGGTGTTTAGTAGAAGTGGCACCACCTCTTTGGTTGTCAAAGCCACTGACAAGCAACACATTAGGAGAGACACTGTAATTCATGGCAAGCGGCCTCCTTCTAGTTGAGTCTCAGATTAGAGGCTTGTCAGGACGTGGTACACGTGGGTAAGACAAGTAGGATGTGTAAGGTGATTCCTAATTTGTGAGAAATGGGCTTGCTAAGATTGGGGATAGCTTCAAAAGGAGCTCCTGGAAGAAATGAGGCTGCCAAAAAGGCAAATGATGTCAGCTAGCCAGCACTTAGGACTAAATGTTATATAGAAGCCAAAATTCCACTGCAATCTTTTGCTTAAAGTGTTTTCCACGATAAGGAATTTATCCCAAGCAAATGAGCAGAAATGTGTACAAAGATTTAAGTGCAAAACACACCCAAGGAACTTTGTAACTGAGATGACAGCTGGGACCGAAAGGAAAAATCCTAAAACCACATTTAGAGACCATGTCCACAAAACCACTTTGTATCCTCATAATGGGATATCATACAACGATTCAACACTATGTTGAAGAATAATTAAGGGAAAAGTTCCTAATATTGCTAAGAAAGAGATTTCAAAATTATTTGATTAGTATAATCTTGTTTCTTAAACAAAAGTAAAAGGGAGAGATGGAGAAAGCAAAAGAAGGGAGGGAGGAGGGAGAGAGGGGAGGTGGGAGGGAAGGAAGGAGGGGAGAAGGGAAGGAAAGATGAAGGGAGGGAAGGAAGGAGAGGAGGAGGGAGGGAAGAAGGAGAGGAAGAGGGAAGGAAGGAGAGGAGGATGGAGGGTAGAAGGGGAGGAAGAAGGGAAGGAAGGAAGGAGGCAGGGGAGAAAGGAAGGAAAGATGAAGGGAGGGAAGGAAGGAGAGGAGGAGGGGAGGAGAAAGGAGGGAGGGAGGAGAAGCGGGGGAGAAGGGGATATGTGGATATAGGTTAACTTAGGTGGGAAAAGAGACTTGGCAGATGTGATTAACTTAAGGATCCTGACACAGCAAGACGGCCCTGGATGATCTGGACGGGTCCAACGTAATCACAAGGGTGCCTGTGAGAGGGAGGCAGCTTGGTGAAGGCAATGAGATGACGGAAGCAGAGTCAGAGAGAGGTTAGAGGATGTTAAACTGCCGGCCTTGCAGATGCAGGACCGGCCCTGGCACCAGGAGTGGCAAGGCACCAACTGTTCCTCAGAGCCTCCAGAAGGGGGCGCCGCCCTGCCGACGCCTTGCCTTTAGCCCGGTGTGGCGGGTCTCAGACTTCTGACCTTGAGAGCAGTGACAGAATAAACCATGCCATTTTAAACCACAAGCGTGCGGTCGTTTGTCAGAGCAGCAACGGGAAACTAGCACATTGCCTGTGTGTGGCTGTGGACTCATAAACGACTTTATTTGGTTTTTGTTGTCCTAGAACGTGTTTATCTGCTTTTCCGTATTGATGATTGGTTATCTTTTAAAATAGAAAAACACCACGGACACACGAGTTTACCTCCACCTTCCCCACCCAAGGCCCGCTAAAGTGATGGGAAAGGCGGCCAGGAGGCGTTGGGCGTCAGAGCGCGGGCCGCTGACCTAGCGGAGCCCTGGTGGCTGGAGAGGTGGCAGCGAAGCCCGCCCTGCAGACCAGAAGCCGAGGTGCGGACCCGCAGGCAGCGGGCTCTTCAGAGGCAGCAGGTGCTGGGGTGGAGGGGCTGACGGGCACAGGGCCTGGGGGTCTGAGTGCGACGCCCCTCCCTTCCTTCACCCCTCCCGGTGCCCACACTGCCAGTCTTCTCCCCCCGGCAGAAGGCAGGAGGGTCAATCTGAACAAAGGGCCTGAATCCTAAGGACTCGATCTGGGGCCGTCAGCTACATCTGGGGAGCTATAGTGACAATGGGGACGAGGGAACGTCTATGTCATCAACTCTCGCTCCCGCTCGGCCCCAAGTGTTGGGTGATTCACAGTTCTGTCAAAAAACAGAAGATTTTCACATGGAGAGCAAAAATAGCCACTTTCTCCCTTTTCCCCATGTTTGGATTATTTCTTTCTTAGGTGGGAATGTTAGAGCCCAGCAGCCTATTCCCTCTCGTGCTCCACCCCTAGTGCTGTCAGCACAGAGAGACAGCGACACCAGGAGGGTGAGGACAGGCCCCAGGGTGCTTGGAGCTGAAGAGACACGCCCGTGTCCTGTAGACTGCCAGGGAGCCACGCTGTGTCGGCCACAGCTATGCTTTCCCAAGGTTAGAAGTGACAGGAACCTTCCTCAGCAGAGAAACGGAAGGGGCGAGAGGACAAGCAGAAGCTGACAAGCACGGATCTCTGCCACTTCTTTTCCCATCCTTTCACTTTGAACCTATATACATCATCATATGGCAAAGTGAATTTCTCTTGGACAGCATTGGTTTAGTTCACTTTACAAATTCACTCGGGCATCCTTTGTCCTCTATTTGGTGTATTGAGAGCTGCACACTGTGACTGGTGGGCCACATCTGGCCCGCCACCTGTTTTCCTATGGCTTGGGAGCTCTGATAACACAAACTTTTATGAAAATTAAAATTAAATGATTTGACCAGGTTCGGTGGCTCACGCCTGTAATCCTAGCACTCTGGAAGGCCAAGGTGGGAGGATCGCTTGAGCTCAGGAGTTCCAGACCAGCCTGAGCAAGAGTGAGACCCCATCTCCACTAAAAATAGAAAAAATTAGCCGGGCATGGTGGTGCATGCCTGTAGTCTCAGCTACTTGGGAGGCTGAGGCAGGAGGATCACTTGAGTCCAGGAGTATGAGGTTGCAGTGAGCTAGGCTGACACCACTGCACTCCAGCCTGGGCAACAGAGGGAGATTCTGTCTAAAAAAAAAAAAAAAATTGAAAAATAAAGGAATCCCTCACACTGCAATGTCGATAATAAAGCTTTGCTGATACATAGCCGTGTGCATTCATTTACGTACGTCGGCGGCTGCTTTCATGCCACAGCGGCAGAGCTGAGCAGTGGGACCGAGATCACAGGGCCCTCAAAGCCCGAAATATGTGCTATTTGACTCTTTACAGAAAAAAGGTTGCCGACCCCTGGCCTAGAGCAGTTATATTTAATGTCATCATTGATATAGTTTGGTTTAGGTCTGCTATTTTAATATTTCTTTTGTTTCTTTGGTTTCCCTTTCCCTCTATTTCCCTTTTCCTGCCTTCTTCTGTGTTATTTAAACTTTTTTAGTTTCCATTTTATCTATTGAGTTGTCTGTGTCTCTTTGCAGTCTTTTAGTGGGTGTTCTAGGGATGATTCTACACAAACGTTTCACGGCCTATTCAGATTAGCATGTATTTTTGAGACAGGGTCTCGCTCTGGAGACCAGAGTGCAGTGCAGTGGCCAGGGTAGAGTGCAGTGGCGTCACCACAGCTCACTGTAACATCCAACTCCTGCTCATGCCATCCTCCTGCCTCAGCCTCCTGGGTAGCTGGGACCACAGGCACGCCACCATGCCTAGTTTCCTTTTATGTAGAGATGAGGTCTCGCTATGTTACCCAGACTGGTCTCAAACTCCTGGCCTCAAGCGACCCTCCTGCCTCAGTCTCCCAAAGAGCTGGGATGACAGGCATGCACCACCACACGCAGCCACACTGTTTTGACAAATACATGCAACCCACAGGCCTATCAATTTGCAGAACATGAACATCACCCCAGAAACTGCCCCATGCCCCTTCCCAATCAATCCCCAACCCACCCTCGGAAATAACTATTACTTTGGTATTTTCTACCATAGATGATTTGACCTATTCTAGAATGTCACATAAATGGCACCGCGAAGCAGGCACTCATCTGTGTCAGCCTTCTTTCATTTCACACAATGTTTGTGAGATGCATTCATAATTTTGTGCACTTCCCTATCTGTGCCTTTAATTTTTTTTAGCAGTATTCCACTGTATAAACCAGCCCACCATTTATTTATTCTCCTATCGATTAACATCTGGGCTGTTGCCCCTTTTTGACTATTATGATTAGAACAAATCATAGAACCTGCCTTTGTAGCCCAAAGTTTAATGTGAGGCTAAACATACATATGAAGATCTGACCATCATAGACTGAAAGGGAGAAACAAAGGGAGTCAAAACTGAGATAGGAAACACCTGTATAACCCTAACCCTGTGGACAAAACCACAGGAGACACACTTGAAAATCTATCACCAGGAATCATTTTCAACAGAATGCCCCAAAGGTTGTTATTGCTTTCTTCCTAAAAATGTGTTTGTTAAAACAAAGCAAAAACCTCACATCGTGGCCTAACACTTTGGTCCCCAACCCCCCGGCCGTAGATCGCTACCCCGGCCTGTTAGGGACCAGGCTGCAGAGCTCCACTGCCCCCCACCCTATCTCCCCATCCGTGGAAAAACTGTCTTCCATGAAACCGGTCCCTGGTGCCAAAAAGTTTGGGGACCACTGGTCTAGCATACCTTGGTGCACAATTCTTCAGTGAACATGGGTGATTTCCCCTATATGTGTGCTCGTGCGTACCCGTCAGCCAGGTGAAGGCAGAGGACATTCCCAGGTCTCCTACAATTCCCCCGTGGCCCTCCCCAACCACACTTCTCCCCTCTGCACACGTAACCAATCTTCTCACTTCCGTCATTATTGCCTCTTTGTGAACTTAATATAAATGCACCACACAGTCTGAACTGTGTCATGCCCAGGTTTCACTCAGCCTAATTCTTCCAAGATTCATCCACGTAATCGCACGTGCCGGGAATTTGCTCTTGCTTACCGCTGTGCATATACGTAAGTGAAAGACACATTTCATTTTCTGCTTAGCAGGGCTACCAAGTTCCCCTCAAGTGGAGCGTCGTTTACTGTAAAAACCTCCTCCCCCAGAGACTCCTGTAGCTTCCCCTGGGGAAAAGGAACTGTAAAAGACCAGATTTTGCTGTCTGGCGGATCTGGGTCTGATTTCCAGCTGTCACTCCCTGGCTGTGTGACACTGGACACGTTACCTAAGTCAGCCTTGGCGTCCTTACCTGTATAAGAAGGACAATGACCACTGAAGGGATGAAACAGGATAGTGCCTATTATGGGCCTGGAAGATTTTCATTCCTTCCTGAGTAATTCCTAGAGATGTTGCCACAGTCAGCTGGCACGCCAGAGGGTGGGGACAGCACAGGAGGGTGGGCTGTAGCATGGGAGTAATGGATGTGGGGCAGAGGGGGTTGTGCCAGGAGACCTACGACCCAAAGCTGGCTGTCACTGGAAGGCAGGTGGCTCTTCCTAAGGAGTGTAAGATGCCAACTGTGTACTTGGCTCACGAGTATCTGTGAAACATATAGTTAGCTATGGATATGTACACATGCATGTGTCCACGCACATATGTATGTATGTATGTTTTTCATCATTTCTCCATGCCCAATGTTTATTAGGATAAAAAATTATACAAAATAAAATGGGCACAGTCTTATATGGAGACAGATACAGGGTCCCCCCATCATCTTACGGGGTAACTCTAATATGTATCACTCAAGAGTCCCATGTTGCCACCAGCAGAACTGTCTCTCTCAAGGTTTCTTGGCATTTTGATTGGTATTAAATCTTTAAACACTAACCGGGATGGAGGCACTCCAAGCTCACATATTTGGGAAACCCAGGGTGAAAAGTTTAAGCAGGATGTAGGATTCTTTGCTGCAGACTATTCTGAGGGCCATCCAGCACTTGGGTTCCACGCACCACTCTGGACCTGAACCTTTAAAAGCCAGCGTCTCTCATGGGTCACAGCCCTGGCTTCTTTGAGCACTCCCTTTCCCGCCTCGGGGTGGAGAATGACACCACTGGGCATGCTCCTGGAGAAACCTGCAGTTGCGTTAGGGTTTCCCCCGACTCGCTCTCCGGGCCTCACCTGGCTGTGACAACTCTGGACACCCAGACAGAAGAGGCTGAGGGGTGGCGGAGTGCTGGGGGCGGGGGAGATCGGGAGGGTAGAGGTCGAGGAAGCAACACTGAGAGCATGGCCCCGGTGGAGCTAAAGCGCCTCGCAATGTCTTCCTCAGCAGCGTCAGCTTCTTGAGCCAGCCTGCTGTGCATGACGTTAGCAGCACTTACCCTGCTGTTGCTGCGCGTGCCGGGACGTGGAAGGTCTTCACGCGCCGCACACAGGGCGAAAGCTCGTGCCGCAGCGGCTGCAGCGCATGCGCTGCTTCATGTATGCCTGTATTTAATAACCACGTATCAATTATTCACCTACTTTGTACCAGGCAGACAAACACGCACAAGCAGGGCTCCCACCCTTGAGGGCTTAACGTTCAGTGGGCAAGTCTTTTATGTAAACTCATAAACTCAATAATACTGGTGCAAGCACCGGGCTTAGAAATACAAACATGATCCACGTTCCACAACACCGGTGGTATTACACGGGACCCTTTGTGTATGACAACATGTTGCAACTCCACTTTAAAGCTCATGGACACTAGATTTAAGTGCCACAGGGTTACAAGATATGAGAAAAGGGTGTTTGAGTGAGGACGAAGAACACTCCCCTTTAAAATAAAAAAAAAAGTACTTTTCATTTTGAAATGATTTTAGACTTAACAAAAAAAGTTGCAAACAGCACAAATATTCTTCACCCAGATTTTCGAAACAGAAACCACTCACAGAACTGCAGGACAATGACCTAAATCAAGACGTGAACACAGACATGATGCCATGACCTACAGATCTGACTCAGACTTCACCAGAGGGCCAGCCAGCATCCTTTTCCTGCTCCTAGAGCCCGTCTGGGACCATTGGTCAGGTCACCTTTGCCCCTAACGTTAAACTATCTTTTATCACCTTGACAGTGTTTGAGACAACTGGTCGTATGCTCTTTGAAAAAGAATTTCCCTCACTTTGGATTTATCTGACATATTTCTGGCAAGAATACCTCAGAAGGGAGGCTGCGCCCTTCTTGGAGCAGCACCCCATGTACAAGGCCTCGTTCCCAGTGTAGGTGGCGCTGGAACTGCCACAGGCGTTCTTGGGATCTAGCTGGGAGCTGGGATAATAAGCTTGGGTTTAGTGGGATATGTTCCTGTGGGTTGCCGTGACTCCAGACACAGCATATGCAAGAATAAACACCATGCACGTGTTCTCTTTCGACGGAAAGCGCAGAACACAGAAACACTCAGAACTCCTGTACTTGCAGGCACAAACCTGTGGCGGGCCAGCAAACAGGTCTGAAAGTGGATCAAACGTTTGCCGTGTCCCCACGACTCAGACTGCGCATCAGTGTGCCTGACGCATCTTGTCATGATGGAGTCCCACGGGTCCACGCCAAAGAGCAGACAAGAGTGTCGCCAAGGTAGCACACCAGCTCGACGCACGAGTGCCAGCCGTGAGTCACGGCACCTGGCATACGGACCATTGGATTATACAATTGCTCATTCCGACACCACAGCAGCAACTTAGACTACATTTGAATTGCTCCTGTGTGTGAATTTCTTGGTCATTTCAAACCTCAGAACAGGCTGAAGCAGCCTTGTAGAAGCCAAAACCAAAAACAGAACTGAAATAGGAGTATTTGTCTGCTTTTTAAGTGTCTGTAATGTGTGAATTTTCCCACTCAAAATATTCACCCTTCAACCTAATTTTGAATCGTTTTCATTAGAAAGTGTCTTCCCACAACTCCAGTTGCCTGACCTTCGGGTGTCACAACTCTGCTCCGTCACAGAAGCATTTCTCATCCCACCAACCAAAAGAAGCCCACTGCCTCTGGCGGTTCTGGCAGGGCTGTTCCGAGGCACGGACGGCCATTCCTCCAGCTTGAGGATAGCATGATGAGAATGGCCTTCATCTGCGGGTGGGGGACCTGCGGCCTTAAGGCTACGTGTGGCCTTCCTGCTCTTAAGTGTGGCCTTTTGACTGAATCCAAATTGTACAGAACAAATCCTTTTATTCAAAGGGGTGCAGTAGAGATAGATGAAGCTTTTCTTGCCTCCTTCGGTGTTTAAGAAAGAACAATGTTGAAATCAGAAGGCTGCAGGTTCCCCACCCCTGCGCGGGGCAGTGACGCCTGCTCGGAGCCAGGCAGGGGCTTTAAGCGCATGAACACGTGTCAACCCCTGCGAGGAAACTGGGCTCACGGAAGCTAGGTCACGTGCTCACCACCTCACAGTGCAGAAGTGGCAGAGGTGGCTTTGCTCCAGGCAACCTGGCTCTGTGTCCTGGGTGCTTTGGTGAGAAGAAAAGAATCAGAAAAGTCTGAGCAAATTATGATATAAACGTCAGACTCTAGGAAGCTTGAAACGCGAATTATCTTTTCAACTTTGGCTTAGCTATTTCCGTGCTGTGTGTATGCTCACTTCCATGTTTACATGAATCTCCAAGGTGGGATATGTTGAAGAAAGGTTTGCTTAGGATATAGGGGACTTCGCTATTTGTGTGTGCACTTTATCTATCAGCTGCTCTGTCACAGATGAAGTACCGCTGGAGAACTCACTCAAACGTGGGCAGGACGGCACTGGACACGTGGCCCCCAAAGCGGCCTGGCGCCAAGTGCCACCCACCACGGAACTCCACCGGGGCCCCCGGGCCGTGCTACAGCTCTTTCGGGACGACTGAGGTGGCTCTTAAAAGAGCCTTTGGGTTTCGGTGCTCAGGCGGAGCCGAGGCGGCTCACTTGCTGCGGGTGTATCTGAGGACGGCCCTGTTGCCCGCGGTCACGGCGTTCTGGCCGAGGTGCCCGGGCATCATCAGGCGCACGGCCGTCTGGATCTCCCTGGTGGTGATGGTCAAGTGCTCGGTGTAGCTGGCCAGCCGGCCGGCCTCCTCGCCGATGCGCTCCAACATGTCGTGAACGAACGAATCCATCACGTTCACGGCCTCCTGGGACAGGCGGAGGCCGCCGGGGAACTGCTTCACGATCCTGGCGAAGTAGGTGGCGAAGCTGTGGCCGCGACGCCTGGAGCGGCGGCCGCGACGCCTTGGCTGCTTCTGCTTCTCCTCCTGCTTCTGCTTGTGCTTCTGCTTCTGCTTGTGCTTCTGGGGCGTCGTCGATTCAGCCTCTTCGGGCCCCGTGGCGCCGGGGCAGGCCTCAGTGGACAGCTCAGAGAAAGGCTCAGCCATGGCGGAGACAGCCGTTAGGGGCTCTGGAGAACGGAAGATGGAGGCTTTGGGCCGTTGGGGACCCATTTTTATGTGCTGCGCTTGCCTACGTCACGGGCCACCTCGCCATCTGACTGGCTGGAGTGGCACACCGTGAGCCTGTCACAGAGCCTCACTGCCCTCAAGGTGATTGGACAGTCCTCCTGTGGCTGGGCATCGCATCCACCGGTCACTGTGGGCTTCTGCAGTCCTAGGAGCTTCCTGTCGCAGGATTCAGGGAAGCCCCACACAGCAAAAGGTCATCTGACCTTATCAGCTGATTCATGCGACTCCACGAGCATTTGAAAGACATCACTGAAATCTCCAAAAGTTCAGTTCCTTAAGAGTCTGCCCTCCGGAACCCAAGTCCATCATACCAGAGAAGTGAACTCTGGCCACGTTTGGGACATTCCTCAGAATCTATTGTTATCCCTGGCTCAGTCACCCTGACTTGAGCAGGAACTCAAGTGCCTGGCCAGCAGAGTGCTCCTGGAAGGAACGGGAACTGGCTGCCCAACTCCTGCCTCCACTTACGATCACCCCTCACTGAATCTAGAAGACGAGAATGGCACAATCACCATCTCCAATTGGAGAATAGAAACAAATATTTTTACGTTTGAAAAGTATGTAAGAACATTCAATATTTACCAAGTTTAATACCATATATTAACAATAGTTAGCTCCTAAAAGTTGTCCTACCTCTTAGAAATGCTGAATACACATTAGAGCTGTTGCATTTTTAAAAATTCCTAAACTCTTATAAAATTAATTCTCAGAAAAACTTTCTTATGAGGAAGAAGGGTATCAATAATATGGAAATGTTTAAAACTTATAAGAATCTATGATGATATGTACAATAACATTTCCTCAATGTTTTTATGGAAAAACAAATTGCAGAAGTTGACCCCCAAACAGACTTAAGAACCTCAGTATTAATAATAATTGAAAGAATGGAGAACACCAAAGACTTGTTGTCCCAAATGGTGAGGATTCCAATGGTGTTTTCCGCTAGACATTTAAAAGCCAGCGAATTGTACTGATAACAAAAAATGCCTAATAAGAAAGTGAGCCCAGATTATGAGGAGAAAAATGCAATTTTTATTTTAAAATATAAAAAGACAGGAAGAATCAAAAAATAATAGAGTGTTCATATCACTTAACTCCCGTGAGAATAGCCTTTAACAAAAAGTCCCAAAACAACAAATGCTGGAGTGGATGTGGAGAGATTGGCACACTCTTACATCTTTGGTGGGCATGCAAATTAGTACAACCCCTATGGAAAGTAATTTGGAGATGCCTCAAAGAGCTAAAGATAGAAATACCATTTGATCCAGCGATCTTACTACTAGGCATCTACCCAAAGGGAAAAAAAGACATTCTATAATGAAGACATCAGCATTCAAATGTTTACGGCAGCACAATTCACAATTGCAAAGATGTGGAAATAACCCCCGTGCTCATCAATACACGAGTGAATTAATGAATGTGGTATATGCATACCATGGAGTACAACTGAACTACGAAAAATAAGGGTGAACTAGCACCTCTTACATTATCCTGGATAGAGCTTGTGCCCATCCTTCGAAGTGAGGCATCACAAGAATGGAAGAACATACACCACATGTACTAGCCATCAAGTTGGTACTAATCGATCAACACTAGTATGCTCATATGGTAGTAATATTCTTGGGGTGCCGATCAGGGGGTGGCTGGGTGGGTGTGTAAACTCACAGCTAATGGAAGCGGAGAACACTGTATGGGGGAAGGGGACGCTTGTAGCCCTGGCTTGGGAGAGGGAAAGGCATTACTATAACCAAAATATTTGTACCCCCATAATATCCTGAAATACAAAAAGGAAAAGTGCCACTTGCAAATAAGGATATAGACATCCTACTTGAAATATTAGCAATGAAATCCTTGTCAATTTGATGGAAGGATACAAGAGACATGTTCTGCTCCTAGCCACACATAGAAACAGTCAGCTGACCACATCATCTGATTGATGAAACACCATGAAAACGTTGACGAGAAGCCACCAAAACAACGTGAAGTGTAGAAATTTCAACTTTGCCTGTTTGGGACAGCCTGACTTTCATAATCCACGTCCATTATGCCAGGGGAATGATTCTGGCCATTTTGGCCCATTGCTCCTCTAACTCAGAATCTACTTTTGTCCTGGGCTGAGCCATGTAGCTTAAGCAGGAATTATTTGATGTGGTCATTGGAGTGCTCTTTGAAATCAAGGGAGATGGCTGTTCAAATACTGGTTTGGGTTCCTATCAAAACTCTCAGTAATTGGTAAAAGTGGAAATGAAAAGACACAGTGTCTATACACAGAAAACAAACAGAAATGAAGACATTTTTAAAAAATGTAAACATCGTGAAACATTTACCAAGATTAAACTTTTTCCTTCTCATTACGTCAGTCATAAAAAATACTCACACACTGGAATGGTGAAAAAAATTGTTAGTTGAAAAAGTAAATATCACCATAATTCTTTAAGAAAGTACCATAAGGAGAAAAACAAAACCAATAAGCGGAAAATACTTTGTAATTAAAACATATCCTTTTCAAGATTCTATGATAATACTTGCAAGATATCCCTTAAATGTCTCACTGTGTAAAGTTGAGTTACAGAAATTGAACCAAAAAATGAAAAATACCTACGAAGAAATGAAGAAATGGAGGTCGTCTTTAATCATCATGCTAAATGATCAGACTTCCAAGGAGGTTCTCTGTCAGACTTGTACGGAGTAGCTAATTATGCTGATAATAAGAGTTCCAGATTATGAAGCGAAAAAAGCTCATTTATTTTTTTAAAAAATATGTGATGATAATGCTACTGAACAAATCATGGTAATCCCATTTCTGAATAGTCCCTCTAACAGAGGAGGACATAAAATCCTACTTGAAATATTAGCAATCAAATCCTTCTCTTAATTTGATGCAAGGGACAAGAGACATGTCCATTATAATCTCTGGATTTGTGTCATGAAATCACCATGATGGAAAGCAGGCAAGGTGTGGTAGCTCATGCCTGTAATTCTAGCACTTTGGGAGTCTGAGGTGGGAGGATTGCTTTGCTGTCAGGAGTTCAAGACCAGCCTGTACAAGAGCGAGACCCTGTCTCTACCAAAAATAGAAAAAAAATTTATCTGGTACAGTGGTGTGTGTCTATAGTACCAGCTACTCAGGAGGCTGAGGCAGAAGGATCACCTGAGCCCAGGAGTGTGAGGTTGCAGTGAGCTTTGATGATGCCACTGCACTATAGCCAGGGGAGACAAGCGAGACTCTGTCTCAAAAAAAGAAAAACAAAAACAACAATAAAAAATGGGAAAGCAAACAAACAACAGGGAAAGAACCACACCAATTTCCTCCACTATCTCCAAGGCTGAACATTCCAGGAATCTCAATTGGTTAACCCTAGGTCACTCCCATGTTTTGGCCATGGCAAGTCCTTCTTTGGCTGAGCCAGTTGAAACTGGGCAATGAGGTGCTCTTATGAGATGCTTTCATCATCCATATGATGCGTATTTACAGTATTTAGTTCTATCTTGTATTTCTCTCCTTCAACGTAGCAATAACCATTATTGCAACTGTTTTCTACGGTAATTGTTTTTCATTTATCCCTGTTTGTTAATTTGTTCAATTTCCATTCTTTCTTGTGTCTCGAACCATCTTCCTATGATCATATTCCATCTTGTTAAATGACATTCTTGAGAAACTCCTTTAAGATGATGTCCGTTGGTATAAACACAATGCGTTTTCACTTTCTGTCACATCTCTACTTGTGAGTTAGGTTCTGCAGGGAGCTGCCACTGAGATGGAATTTAGCGTGCAGGAAAATTATTCAGGAGCAACAGCTGAGGAAAGGAGGCAGATGTGGGCAGAGGGAGAAATTCTTCACTAATGCATGGCCAACAAAAGCCTCCTCTGGTCCCATGGGGAACTCTGAAGATAAGAGGCTCATTAGAGTTCTTTCACATTGGGCACAAATAGCCAGGTCTTTACACTCCCTCCACAATCAGGCACTCAGTATGAGCCACCTAGGGAAGTGGTGTGTGAGCTTGGTCAGGCAGTGCCAAAAGTCGACGGCTGGCACCCGATTGCACCCCTAGCAGCTGAAAAAGGAAGTCTGCCCTTCACGGGGTATGGTCCATCTGAAAATCTATCATAGTCTCCTCCTTAAATGATACGTTGGCTAAGAACGTAACTCTATGTGGATAGCTATTTTCTGTCAGATCTTGCTTTTGGTTTCTAGTTATTGATATAAGAAGTTGATTGTCATTCTATTTGTTATTCCTTTACAGGCCATGTGTTTTATTTATATTATTTTCTATTGACACATCATAATTTTATCACACTGATGGAGTACAAGTGCTGTTTTCATAAATGGTACATTGTGGACTGATTAAAACAAGCTAGTTAATATAGACATCACCTCACATACTAGGTATATTTTGTGGTGGTACATTCGAAATTTACTCTTTATTATTTTGCAATGTGCAATACATTATTATTGACTATAGTCATTGATGCTGCTGCACAATAGAACCCAAAACTTATTCATCCTGTCTATCTGAAAATTTGTACCATTTTACTAGTAACTCCCTATCGTCTCACGTCTTGACCTCCACAACTCCCCCCGACAGCCTCTGGTAATTATTCTACACTCTACTTCTATGAATTTAACTCCCTTCACACTGCACATATAAGTGAGATCATGTGGTATTCATCTCTCTGTTTCCGGCTTATTTCACTTAGCATAATATCCTCTAGATTAATTCGTGTTATTTTAAATGACAAAATTTTATTCTTTTTAAAGAATGACTAGTATTCCATTGTGTGTGTGTGTGTGTGTGTGTGTGTGTGTATGCCACATTTTCTTCATCCATGCATGTGTTGATGGACACTTAGATTGATTCCTTATCTCGGCTACTGTGAATAATGCTGCAATGAACATGGAGTCCAGATATCCCTTCCATGTACTGATTTCAGTTCCTTTGGGTGTGTACCCAGAACTAGGGTTACTGGATCGTATGGTAGTTCTATTTTCAGTTTTTTGAGGAAACTTCATACCACTTTCCATAATGGCTATACTAATTTAGGTACCCACCAATAGTGTACAAAGGTTCCTGTTTCTCCTCGTCCTCCACAGCACTTGTTATATTTCATCTTTTTGATAAAAGCCATTCTAACAGCTGTGATGAGATATCTCATTGTAGTTTAAATTTTCATTTCCTTAATTAAGTAGTGTTGCTGAGCATTGTTTCATGAACCCGCTGGTCATTTGTATGTCTTCTTTTGAGAAGTGTCTGTTCAGGTCCTTTGCCCATTTTTAAATCAGGTTATTTGTTTCCTTGCTATTGAGTTATTTCAGTTGCTTATATAGTATGAATATTACCCCTTGCTTGGTTTGAATGTGTCCCCTGAAAGCACGTGTTGGAAATTGAATCCCCAAAGCTACAGGGTTCTGAAGTGGGGCCTAATGGGAGGTGTTTAGCAGGGCCTAATGGGAGATAGAACCCTCATGAATAGATTAATGACAATTATCAAAGGGCTTGAGGCTGTGAGTTCAATCCCTTGTTCTCTTGTCCTTTCTTGCCCTTCTGCCTTCTAGCATGGGAGAATGGAGCAAGAAGGCCCTAGCCAGATGGTGGCACCTTGATCATGGATTTGCCAGACTCCAGAACTGTGAGAAATAAAAATTTTGCCATAGGTTACCAAGTTGGTAGCATTCTGTTATAGCAAAACAAAACAGACTGAGACAGACAATTCGTATTGAGAATTGGGGCTGTTGATCAAAATGGGGAAGCAGCTTTGGAACTGCGGCCGGAAGCATTTTGTGGAGCAGGCTAGAAAAAGTTTAGCTTTCCATGCAGGGAGCATTAAGGGCAATTGTGGTGAGGGCTTAGGAGAAGATAAGAGCTGTCGGAAGAGTCTGAATCTTTTAGGGGACACTTTAGTGGTCATTATCCAAATGCTGGGAGTGATATGGAGAGTTGAGGCAGTTCTGATGAGCTCTCAGATTGAAATTAGGGCAAAGTACTGGAAACTGGAATAAAGACCATCCTTGCCACACAGTTGCAAAGAACTTGGTAGAATTGTGTCCACATCTGAGGGTTTTATGGAAGACAGAATTTAAGAGCAATGAAGTAGGGTATTTGGCTGAAGAAATTTTTAAGCAAAACACTGAAGGAGCTGCGTGGTTACTTGTAACCATATATAGTAAAATGTGAGTAGAGAGAAATTATTTAAAGATGGAATTTCTAATTTGAAGGGAAACAGGACAACAAAACTTGGAAAATTCCCAGACTATCCACGTAAATAGTAAATAGGCATCTTTAGGAGAGTGAACCAAAGGTATTGCCATGTGACCGTTTGCTCAATAGATTAGACTGGCAGAAGGGAGTCAGATGCTATTCACCAAGACAATTTGGAGAAGACAATTCAGAGATCTTGCAGGCAAGTGAGGGCCTTGACAGTGAGGTTTCCAGAGAGGCACAAGTAGAACTTCAGCATTTCTGCCCTGCACTGCCTCAAGTCCCTGCCCCCTGCATCCAGCACAGTGCTCCTTGGCTGCTGCAGCCTTGACCCAAGCAGACCCAGATGAGGCTCATGCCACCACTCTGAAGGACACAAGCCATATACCTTGGTGGTGACCATGTGGTGCTGACACTGCAGATGTGCACAGCATACACGCTATAGGGCCATGTCAGTCTTTATCCAGATGTTAAAAGATGTCATGGACCTTCTGGGAGCCCAAGCAGAGATTTGTCACAGGGGCGGACCCGCCACAGAGAGCCCCTTCTATGGCAATGCTAAGCGGAAATGCAAGGTTGGAGCTGCCACAGACAGCCCCCATTAGGGCAGGGCCCACTGGAACCATGGGAGGAAAGCCACTTCAGAGACTTCAGAACTGTAGAACCACCAGTGTGCAGCCCCAGCCTGGAAAAGCTGCAGGCATGAGACTCCAACCCCTTAGCTACTGGGTTCACTGAGCTCAGCAAAACCATCAGGCATGGCGGCCTTGGTGGCCCAATTCCTGCCTCAGCATGTGCAGAATTCTGGACATGGAATCCAAGGTTTTTCTTCAGATTTCAGACATAAATGTTGTCTGTCCTGGGTGGTTTTGAACTTACTTGGGCCCTGTTACTCCTTTCTTTTTATTTATGTATTTTTTAGGTATCATATACACATATCATTTACCATCTTTACCATATTTAAGCATTTGGTTCAGCGGTAATAAGTAAATATATATTCTTTTTTCCCTTTGTTCTCCCCTCCCCTTCCCCTTCCCAGCCACCGGTAGTCACGAATCTACTCTCTCTCTTCACGAGATCCATTTTTCTTTGGCTCCCACATATGAGTGAGAATGGGTGAGATTTGTCTCCCTATGCTTGGCTTACTTCACTTAACATAACGGCCTCCAGTTCCATCCTGTTACTCCTTTCTTTTTGCCTATTTCTCCATTTTGAAATAAGAATATCTCGTCTTATGTGTGTCCCACCATTGTATTTTCCAGTTAGATAACATGTTTTGATTTCACAGACTCACAGCTGAAGGCAATTTTCTTTGGGATGAACTGTAGTCTTATTCTCACCCATATCTGATTTAGATGGGACTTTGGACTTTTGAGTTGGTGCTGGAACGAGTTAAAATTTGGTGGCTCCCCTTCATGAATGGAAGAATGCCAACTATAAAAGGACTTGAGGTTTCTAATTCAACCTCTTGCTCTCTCTTGCACATGCTCTGTTGCCTTTCCACCTTCTGCCATGGGGTGACATAGAAAGAAGGCCCTTGAAAGATGCTGGCACATTGACGTTGGACTTGCCATCCTGTAAAACTGTGAGACAGACACCTAGTTAATTTGTAAATGAATTACCCAGACTGCGGTATTCCATTATAACAACGTTAAAGAAACTGACAGCCCATTCTTAGATGTATAGATTATAAATATTGTTCCCACTCTGTGAGCTATCTCTTCAATTTGTTCATTGTTTCTTTGATTGTGCAGAGGCTTTTTGGTTTGATGCAATCCCATTTGTCTATATTTGCTTTTGCTTCCTGAGCTTTCATGGTCATAACCCAAAAATCCTTGGCCAGACCAATGTTGTGGAATTAATCCCTTACATTGTCTTCCAGAAGCTTTACAGTTTTAGGTCTTACATTTCAGCCTTTAATGCATTTTGAGTTGATTTTTAAAATGTGAGACTCTAATTTCAATATTTTGCAGGAGGATAACCAGTTTTCCCAACCCCATTCATTGAATAGAACATCTTTTTCTCCATGGTGTCTTCATGGCTCCTTTGTCAAAAATCAGTTGACCATAAATACATGAGTTTATTTCTGGCCTTTCTTTTCTATTCCATCGATTAATCAGTCTGTTTGTATCTCATGTAATGAAAGCCGTGCTGTTTTGATTACAATTTCTTTGTAACGTATTTTGAAGCTGGGTACTGTAATGCCTTTAGCTTAGTCCTTTTGGCTCGAGATTATTTTGGGGCAGTGCATGCTTTCGTCAGCTTTTATGATCTCTATCTATTCATTTTTCTGCAGTTTTCCTATGGTGTATGCTAGTAAACATCCAAATCTAGGCAATGATGTCTTCCCTTAATTCTGGAAAATCCCAAGCTACTTCCTGTTTGAATATTATTCTTCTCCAATTCACACAATATGTCCTTTGTGAACTACTGTGAGATGCATTGTATGCGTTTTTGGTCCACTTCTTAAGTCTCTTCACCTCTATTTAATAATTTCTTTCTAGTTTCCTGTGTGTGAAGTGTTCTGAATACATTTTTCTTGCATCTTCTAGTACTCCAATCTCCTATCCAGCTGTTTCTCATCTGCTGTTTAAAATTCCATTAGTCTTTTGCTTCAGTGATAACAATTTTCATTTCTAAAACATGCATTCGCCTCTTTTGAATAATTAGCCATTTCTTATGCTTTATGTAAGTTGTCATTTACATAAATATGTCAACTGCATTTCTTAAGACCTTGAAATTGACAGTAAGTCAACAATTGCCTTTCGCTTTACTGGTTATATTGATAGTGGCTTGTTTTTATATTATATGCTTATAATGAGGATTTTATCTGAGGGAATCTACCTTCAGCCTCAAATCCCTCCAAAAACAGTTAAATTTATATTTGTAATATGTCTGGGTTTGATAGAAAAAATTAATTGGACTATACCAATAGTATTAATTTGAACCCCAAAGCCACACAATGGTAGGTTTTTGAGGACAACTGCCCGCAGGAAAAATTTTCCCCACATTCAGAGTCAAGGATAGTGAATACAGGAATCTTTGACATCTCCCTGTTCCACTAGGATAAAGTGCAGTTTTTCATTAACGTTATAGTTATTCAAACAAACAGAATTATACAATTGTCTCAGCTGTCTATTGATTGCTGCCACTTTTAAAGGACAACTTAGAATTTAAAGTAATATTTATTATAATTACTTTAAGTCCTTTAACATGCTTATGACTGGAAGATTTTACAATTTTTATACCAATATTGTCCCAATGAAAGTTGTTGGTGACACTTAAAAATATAAACTAGTCTGGGGTCACTCCGTGGTATTCAATCAATGTCTTAGCTACCCTGCAAGGGTTGAGACAACTTGTACTGACATGCCTGGTGGCTTGGAGTGGGTGGTTGTAGGGTTGGGCTCAGTACACTCTGGTCCTTCCCCGTAGATTCTCAGAGCCTCTCCATATGCTGTCTCCAGACAGATAGGCAGAGTGTTTACATGCCTGCTCAAGGCTCTTAGAAAACTATGCAGATGTCAATGGTCTCCTTCAACTGGCCTAACTTGGCTTCAACCATACCCCATTTGTCAAAGCAAACATGGGTCTACCCAGTGTCAAGAGGAAGGCAAACACATATACCCTCTCAGTAGAAAGAAAATCCAGGGATGAGCTGCCTTCTGAATCTGATACATCCCACTGCACAACAGTTGAGATGCTGCTGGGTGCCACAAAGATGGTATCCACTCAAAAAGTGCTGTGTTCACTGGACCAGAGTGGTAGACCCTTGAATGCTTTCACACTTGACTTATCCATAAGAGGAGGATCTCTCCCATTTTGTGGATTCCTATGCTCTATGGCAGAGCTAACACTCTGAAGTGGCATGAAGTTTCTAACCCTTGTAGACCTCCTCTGTCGGTCATTGGTTCCTTGACATGCACAAACAGACACACAGACAGAATGGAGGACATATATAGTGAGTACTTGGTAAAAGAAGATGGGCCAGAATCCGGTACTAATGTCTGATCTTCCTGATTTGGGAGCACCACTTTAACCATATTTTTCATCGACATCTTCTTTCAGAGATCCCTTAACGCCTGACACTTTAATTTCAATCCATTCCTCACCATAGTGCCTACAAGAGTGCATATGAACGGAGAAATGAGAGAGGCTGGTTTGAGGACCCAGAAACAATGTAGGGAAGATAAAACGCAGAAAGAACCCTGATGTGTGCCACCTGCCACGATTGAATTTTGGTTAGGGGAAATACATTTGCTTATGTATTTCCATTTGAATTAACTTCCAAAATGGAGGAAATCAGTGATGCATTTCCTTTTCCTTTAAGGTATTTCCTGTCATGTTGGTTAATTAAGAAGAGAATGATTTCTATTAATCTCTGCTAGGCTTTAAAAATCAAAAGCTAATCCCATGTCTGATGGACCAGACACTGGAGGGAGATTCAGATCAGCTGAGTCCTGGTGTCATATCTAACCCAGTAGTTTTCTGGCTTTGGATAAGGTCCTTCAACTCTCTGGGAAGATCCTGTTTGAGAAAGGATTCTGAGTTCCTAGAAGGGATAGACTTTATTACAGCAGTCCAATTATTATAACAAGCACAGTAATTATACATATTATTGGCCCTTAAAACAGAATTCCCCCTGGTTCACGAGACAACACCTCTACAAGTACCAGGCCTACCCAGAGATATATGGTCCCTGCCTAACTTCACCCGCTAAGAGTTGAGGTCGTTTATCAATATCTGTGTGCAGAAAGATCTCAGAAGCAGAACAGTGAAATTATGGAACGTTATCAGGATTTCAGAATATTCATGGGGGCAATAGTAGTGCCCTTGAGGTACATGACTGACCTGTCACTGTCCTCAGATGCATATGAAGCATCTTGCAAGGACTGGATCGATGACTCTGTGGAGAGGACTCTGGATATTCTCTCACTTTGCTAAAGTCCTCTTCAGGGTTTGAACAAATTCTGCTTCTGACCCAGGATTTGTTTACAAAGTCCCCCCATACTAAGGAGAAAGCGTAAATGACCACTTGTTCAAGATTCCTCCTCCCCGCCTGTCCTCATTCTCCTCATTTCCATGAGTGTTAGGGCCATGATCAAACAGAGGAACGAACGGCTGTGATGGGTCTGGAATGAGGACGAATCCCACGGTATTGCACTGGGAGATGGGTTTTTATCCTGTCAAGTGAATGTAGTGGGTTTTATTTTTTCAGGCACATGTGCCTGGAGGTCGAAAAATGTTAAAGAAAATCTGAACATTCAAAATTTTGAGGCAGACAACCTGGTGGGCTGCTGGAATCACTTTCAGTCTCTATTCTCTTATTGATAGAATAGGCTGGAGACATTCTGACCCATAGCTCTGGATTTATGTACTTAAATCACCGTGATTAAAGGCAAACAAACAATCAGAAAAAGAAACCGAAAGCAAGAAAATAAAAACACAAAATCTCTCCTCAATCTCCAAGGATGCACACCCAGAAAGACCCTTATTGGTTCAGTCCCTGTCACCTTTGCACCAGGGAGCTAGTGGCTGTGGCTCAGGGGCTGCGAGTCCTTCATTAGCTGAGACAGTGGCCAATGGGACTTAGGCTGCTGTCACCGGAGCACTGCCATCATCCAGTGATGCATAGTTGCAGGTCATGACATGTTGCGGTTAAACAAAAAAGATCATCACCTGGAAAAGAACAGTAGCAGATATATGTAAATGAGTTAGCATAGTGACTTCATTTTCCAGGGTAGCGTTAAAGGAAGTTTTTTTCCTTGAAGTTTTTGATTGAGGTATTTCTATAATGTCTTAGAATTCTCATTCATGTATTTAAATGAATTCCTTCACACAGGATATGTTGAAAAAAGTTTAGGGTATAGTCGCTCTATTAATGATATTTCCCTGAAATAATGCTTATACTTTGTCATTTGCATTACTAAAGCCATTTCCCTTGATTTCCCATTTCATTGCTCCCTTAGCACCATGTTTGCTGATTCTGCCACTGAAGTGAAGTTGTACTCATTTCTCGATCAGATCTTCAACATCAGGGCGCATTTATTCTTTTTCCTGGAATTCATTTGCATCAGTCACCCTTATACTTCTAGTCTGCATATCACAGCCAAATTATGGTGCATTTTGAAGGTTGTTTTTCCACTGCCCATATGCTTTCTGAACTTACAGATTCAAGTGTTTAAACAGCAACAATGCCCATGACAGAAATTAAGTAACTTTGTGAAATGCAATTTTTGTTTGCCTGGCCCAGAGTTTTCTCTAAAAAGGCCCATGACTCTGAAAAGAAGCCTTGCCTTCCAAAATTTTGTCCAGATGTATCAGAAAAACACCATAGCAACATCCAGTGCTATTTCTCTGTGGTTGGTTCATGGTAGATGTTTTCAATCCCCAGCAAACTCTTTTTTTTTTTTTTCAAATCCTTTTAATAAGATTTTTCTACTAGAATAATAATAAGCAATAACTCTGATTAGGTGGCTCCGTTGTCCTAAATCCTTACACCATTTATCCCAAGGGGACTTGTGAAGGTAAAATGTCTCGACACCCTTACTCTACCTTAAACATAACAAGCTAGACCTTTAGACTGAGTGCCTCCTGGATTAGTCCTTGGATATGTCCATTTGGTGAAGTTCATGACCTTGGGCAAGTAAGCTCCTGCAGCTCAGGGCAGACCTGAAGGCCATGATGGCTGACAACTGGCAGCTGGCTGCTCTCCCAGCAGCTGAAGAAGCAAGTCAGCCCTTGAAGGGGTTCTGGGTGGTCCACCTGCGTGTCTATCTATCACAGCTTTCTTCCTAAATCATTCTTTGGCTAGGAATGCAACCCTAGGATGACAGCTATTTTCTCTCAGTGCTTGCTTGTGGCACACATAGAGAGGTGTGCTGTGAAACTACTTGATATCCCTTCGGAGGAATCTGTCATTCTGTCTGCTACCAAGATCTGTGTTTCATTGTCCTCAAGCTTAGTAGGACGTGTCCATATGTGCTTCCGGAATTTGGTGAAGCATGTCTTCCCTTAATTCTGGGAAATTACCAACCATTTCTCTTTGATTCTTCTTTTTCCACGATTCACTCAATTTTCTCCTCCTGGAATGTCTCTGAAGTGTACTTTATACCTTCTTCATACATTCCTCGTGTCTCTTCAAGTCTCTTTCATATTTTCTTCCTTTATATCTAGGAGGAGTTCTGTATAACTTCTTTCAACCGTCCTCCATGAATTTAATATTCTCTATCCATGTGTCTAATCAGTTGTTTAAAATTACATTGATGTATCTTCCAGTGATGAAGATTTTCATTAGTAGAAATTTTATTTGACTATCTTTGTCATTTACTCATTTCTTTCTTATATCTTTTTCTAGCCCCGTATTTTATAACCAAGTAATTCATTGCTTTTAGTACTTTGCATCTCGTAGTAAGTCATTGGAATGACACATCTTGGTTACTGTTTTTCCTGAGAATAGCTTATTTGGATTGTGCACATGCGTGGAGGGCTTTATATTTGTGGGAATGTCATTAAAGCCTCACTTGAGGGTGTATCCTTCCAGAAAGGATAGGACTTGCATTTGCCACATGTCTCAGTTTCCTACCCTAATTAATTGGATCATAAGGATAGTGTTAATATGAACCCCAAAGCTACATGAAAAATTCCAGCTTTTCCACAAAGATGCCATCTATTTAAGTGTCTAGAATAATTCAAGTTCTCAGTAGTGTATTAATTGCCACCACTTTTCAGGCCCAATGAAGCATTTTAAATACTATTTGTAATAATGTGGCCAATTAGTGTTTCACGATTGAATTACAGGACTTTCATTTGCCTCCCTCAAATACTGCCTAAGAATTGAAAGTGACTCTTACAAATATGAACAAGACTAGCGTAACTCAGTGATATTCAGCTTAGCTAGCGGATGGCTAAGCTATTCTCCACAGTTTGGGCACAACTTTCTATCAGAAGTCCATTGTGTGGGAGGGGCTGGCTGGACAGGCTGAGCTGAGGTTGGCCCCTGTATCCCTTCATAACTCCCAGAGCCTCTCAGGACGTGTCTCCAGGAGGATAGGCAGACTTCTTACAGGGCTGCTCAGAGCTCTCAAGTAGCCAAGCAGTCCTCTTACGTTTAGCTCTTTGACAAGCTTAACATTACTTCCATTGTTCTTCATGGGTTAAAGCCATCACAAGCCTGCCTGGAGTCAAGAGGATTAGGAAAGAGACATGACCTGTCAATCGGAGTTGTGGCCAGGAGTGAGCAACCTTCGTGGACCAGAGACTCCCGACATCCAACATATACTTCCTGAGATGCAATTGGGTGCCACATACATAGTGTGTCCATACTAAAATGTCCTTGGTGCATTGGGCCAGAGTGGGAGACTCTGGAATGGTTTTATGCTTGAGTTGCTATACTCTAAGACAGAAGTTTATCTCTGAAGTGTCGTGAAGGTTCTAACCATTACAGACATGCTTTCCCATGTGTGAGTGCCTGGATTAGAGAAACAGACACACAGACAAGAAGGAGAACGTATGGAGTGTCTACTTGTTAAAAGGAACTGGGCCAGAACCCGGTCCCACTTTATGACCCTCCTGATTTAGGGCCACCAACTTTTCCCATGTTCCTCATGATTCCCTTCTTTCAGGAGTCATCTAACACCTGGCACTTCCGTCCCTATCCATCCTTCTCATGAATGGAGGAGGTCTGAGCCAGAGTAAGAAATTAGAAGTAGGAAAATCAGAAGCATCTCCTGTTGTCTGCCACTCCATGCTGTATGCATTTCGTTAAGGAGACACCTGCTTTTGTATTCCCTTTGGAATCAGTTCCCAAGTGCACATTGAGCTAGGTGAGGCCCCTCAAGGCTGCATTTCCTTTTCTGTAATTTCCTACCCAGGAGGTTAATACACAGAAGCATGGCTTCTGTAAGGCTTTGATGGGCTAAGATACTCACAGGAAAATATCATGTCTCATACACCAGACACTAGAGCGAGATTCAGTAAATCAACCTGTTTCCAGGTGTCAGGTCTAACACAAAACCTGTGGGACTTTGGGTAAGGGCCTTCACCTCTCTTGGGAGATCCCATTTGCAAAAGGACTCTGGGTTCCTAGAAGGGATGGTATTCAGTATAGTAGTGCAATGACTTTAGCAGGCACAGTAACTGTACATATCCATTCTTCAAACAAACTTCCCAGTGGTGCGTGACTAAATACCTGGTCAAGCATCTCGTCCACCCAAAGGTACACGGTCACTGCCTAATTGCAACTCCCAGGGGTGGACATTGTGTACACTTAACCTGTGTGAAGGGCGATCCAGAATGAAGAGGTAGTGTCATTATGGACAGGTTGCAGGATTTCAGAAGGATCACGGGGCAACAATAGAGGCCATGAGGGACAGGACTGGCCTGTCACATCTGTCCAATGGAAACAGGGCAGCATGCAAGGACTGGACGGATGACCCGGTGAAGAGGAGCCCCAGTGCTCTCATGTTGCACTAATGTCCTCCTCAGAGACCCACCAAAAGGAGCCTGTGATCCTAGGTTTTTAAAAGAGTCCCTCCTAATAAAGAGAAAGAGTAAACAGTACTTTTAAAGCTCCCTCCTCCCCCACCACAGGCAAACTCATTCACTTCTTACCCAAGGTTGCTGGGCCATGATGAAAGAACAGGTGGGCAGTGAGGGTTCAGGTATGAGGACCAGTCCCATGGTATTGGCCACTGCACTGGGAACTAGGTTTTCATTCTGCCAAGTTAATATGATGGGTGTTTCTCTGTCAGGCACATTTACTTGGCTGTGAAAAAATAAAATGTCTCAAAATGCAAATAGCCTAAGGAAAAAGACAGGGGAGGAAGGGGGTTACCTTATCTTTCATAAGGGATCACTACATTATTCTGAATATGATGTAATAGGCAAGAGATAAGTCCACTAACAGCTCTAGATACATATCCTTAAGTCAGCACAATGAAAAGGAAAGAAACAATTCCAAAAGTAAACTGCCTTGGCAATGACTTTTTGAAGATCACACTGAAAGCACAGGCAACAAAAACACAAGTGAGTAAGTGGACTGTCATGAAACAAGATAAGTTCTGCACAGCAAAAGAGACCAAGCGGAAAGGCTGCATTTTGGCAGTGAACATTTGCAAACCATATATGTGGTAAAGCATTAATATACAAAATATATGGGATACATCTATTCAGCCTCTTCAGGCCCCGTGGCGCCGGGGCAGGCCTCAGTGGACAGCTCAGAGGAAGGCTCGGCCATGGCGGAGACAGCCATCAAGGGCTCTGGAGGATCGAAGATGGAGGCTTTGGGCTGTTGGGGACCCATTTTTATGCGCTGCGCTTGCCTACGTCACGGGCCACCTCGCCATCTGACTAGAGGGAATGTCACGCCGTGAGCCTGTCAGAGAGCCTCACTGCCCTCAATGTGATTGGACAGTCCTCCTGTGGCTGGGCATCGCATCCACCGGTCACTGTGGGCTTCTGCAGTCCTAGGAGCTTCCTTTTGCAGGATTCAGGGAAAGTTACCGAGATGCCCCACACCGCAAAAGGTCATCTGATCTCATCAGCTGATTCATGCGACACCATGAGCATCAAGGGCCAGGTGAAGCAGCAAGTGCTGATGGAGACGCTGCGGCAAGTTATCTGGAAGATCTTGCTGAGCTCATTGATGGAGGCGGCTACAGTAAACAACAGATCTTCATGTGGACAAAGCAGCCTCCTATTGGAAGAAGATGCCATCTAGGACTTGCATATGGAGAGAGGGGAAGTCAGTGCCTGGCTTCAAAGCTTCCCAGGACAGTTTCACTCTCTTGTTAGGGGCCAGTGCAGCTGGTGACTTGAAGTTGAGGCCAATGCTCATGCATCATTCCAAACATCCTAGGGCCCTTAAGAATGATGCTAAATCTACCCTGCCTGTGCTCTATAAAAGGAACACAGAGCCTGGGTGACAGCACATCTGTTTACAGCATGCTTTATTAAGTATTTGAAGTCCTCTGCTAAGAGTTACTGCTTAGGGAAAAAAGATACCTTTAAAAAGATCACGGATCACTGACAATGCACCTGGTCACCCGCGAGCTCCGATGGAGATGCACAAGCAGATTAACGTTGTTTCCATGCCTGCTAACACATATTCCTCTGCATCCCTTGGCTGAAGGAGTCAATTCAACTTTCAAGTCCTCTTATTCAGGAAATACAGTTCATAGGGCTACAGCTGCCACGGAGAGTGAGTCCTCTGATAGGTGAGTCTGGGCCAAGTCCATTGAAAACCTCATATTGAATGGAAAGGACTCGCCTTGCCCGTTCTCGTCAGTAAGAAAATTTGCACTTCATGGGAGGAGGTCAAAATGCCAACATTAACAGAAGTTTGGAACAAGTTCATTCTAACCCTGGTGGATGACTTGGAGGTTGAAGACTTCAGTGGAGGAAATCACTGCAGATGTGGTGGAAACAGCAAGAGAACAGGAATTACAAGTGGAGCCTGAAGGCGTGACTGAACTGCTGCAATCCCAGGATAAAACTGCAACAGATGAGGAGTTGCTCCTTATGGATGAGCAAAGAAAGTGGTTTTTCGAGATGGAATCTACTGCTAGTGAAGATGCCGTGGACACTGCTGAGATGACACAGGGGATTTAGGATATGACATAAACTTAGTTGATAAAGCAGTGGCAGGGTTGGAGAAGACTGACTCCAAGGTGTCCAGTTTGGGTAATGTACAATCAAACAGCGTCGCACACTACAAGGAAATCTTTCGTGAAAGGAAGAGTCACTCAGTGTGGCATCCTTCAGTGTTGTGTTATTTTCAGAAATTGGGACAGCCACCCCAGCCTTCCACATCCGCCACCCTGGTCAGTCTGCAGCCATCAGCAGGGAGGCTGGACCCTCCACCAGCGAAAAGATGGTGAAAGACTCGCTGAAGGCTCAGGTGATCATTAGCGTGTTTTAGCAATAAAGTATTTTTTGTATAAAGTTATGGGGAACAAGTGTAATTTTGTTCGATGGACACATTCCATGCATAGTGATGAAGTCACGGCTGGTAGCGTTGCCATCACCTGAATAACGTACATTGTGCTGGTCTGGTCATTTCTCAGCAACCTCCCCCTCCCCCTCCCCCTCCCACCCTTGCCAGTCCCCACTGTCTTTCATTGCACACCCCCACTTGGAAGTGAGAACTTTCCCTGTCTGTCTTTTTGTGTCTGAGTTGCTTCACTCAAGAGAATGTCCTCCAGTTGCATCCACAGTGGAAAAGACATTATTTCTTTCTTTTTTATGGCTGAACAGTATTCCATGTGTATACGTACCACATTTTCTTTATGCACTCATCAGTCATAGACCCTTAGGATGACTCCATAGCTTTGCTACTGTGAATAATGCTGCCATGAAGGCACAAGTGCAAATATCTTTGTGATGTAATGATTTCCCTTCCTTTGGGTAGACATCCAGTAGTGGGATTGCTGGGTTGAATAGTAGTTCTCTTTGTAGTTTGCATAACGTATTTTTGATTTAGCTATGTACATTTTGTGGACATAGCACTATTGCACACTTCATAGGCCACAGTTTAGTGTAAATATGACTTTTACATGATCTGGGAAACCCAAAAACGTGTGTGAGTCTCCTTTGGGAATATTTGCTTAGTTTTGCTATTCTGGAAACAAACCACAATACATGTGAGGTACACCATTACATACATACACATACACACACACATATATACAAATATATACATACACGCACATATATATGATGTTTATTGCAATGTTTTTTTTTCTACTAAGGAAAAAACAAAACCAAAAAAGACCTCTTAACAAAGTACTGTATATTCTTACAAATAAACCAACTTGACTATAGGTAAACAAAGCAGGAGTCAAGTGTCACAACCAAGTACAAACTTAGCACCCAAATTGCAGAAGAGCTGACGTTATACTGAGAGAACTACTGCACCCTGTTCATTGTATTTCTCCTTCCCAGGGACGCATAAATTTGACTCAATAGTAAAGTGAAATTATGCGTAATTGTTCCCTTTCTCTATACTTTCTTAGATTCCCGAAATTTGCTATACTCGGTGTCAGTTCCTCTTTAATATAAAAGTTATAAATAATATTTTTTTCAATATGAAACCAGCACTTCTGGATTCTAACAATTAGTGTACCTTCCTAAAGCATTCTTCCGTTTGTCCACCAGGTGGCAGCATAAGCACATCAAATAGCACAAAACTGAGAATATAGAACTTGGTCTGAAATTGAGCACTTCTGCTGTTAGTTGCTCAGTTTATTTGGACATGTTAGTTGCACAAATTATTCATTATATTTTTTATTATTTTGTTGAAAATCACTACATAGTCGTTGTAACATTGGTAGACAGTATAGGAGAAAAACTCTAATAGCCTGTGGTGGCACTACTCGGGCATACTGAACGATCTAACAGAAATGTGTCTGCACAAGCCCTACGAGTGTTTTCTACCCTATCCTTCCACATGAGATGCATCTTGAGCCTGTTCCCTGTATCGCTACATTCTTTGATATGGTGATTTTCAGAAGGAGCCCTGGCTTCCGTCCTGTGGATTCACGGTCACTTCTCTAAGTGACTGAAATGAGTCATTTAGGCTGTTGTACTATCTTCAAACTATAGAAGGTCCCCTACGTGCGGAGAAAAATACTACAGTGCCCTACTTAAACACTCTTCATATTTGATACATGCTAAATTTCACCTTCTTTGCTTCAGATATCTTCAAGAAATGAGCGTCCACAGGCAGACTTCAAGGGTCCCTGCATCCAATTAATGCCTATCCTTCCAACCTAAAGGTAACCCCTAATCTCAAGTTGGTGTTTATCCTTTCTATCATTGCTCTCACACCTTCACTCCAAAAGTATGTTCCATAAACAACTTAGCATTGTTCTGAGTTTTAAAACAATGGTTGTTCAAATGTACATCTGTTATTGACTTACCATTATGATTTCAAGATTTACCCATGTTGGTATAGTGCTGCAATACACATCCAAGTGCAGGTATGCTATAGTGGTTTCTTTCGTTTGGGTACATATCCAGTAGTGGGATTTCTCACTGCTTGGCAGTTGTATATTTAGTCTGCAATAAGATATTTCCCATTAAGGTATGGGCATTTCTTTTAGAAATAATGTTATTTCACTCTCTATAGGGTACACTTTAGTGTAGACATAATTTTTTGTTTGTTTGTTTTTTGAGACAGACTCTCACTCCTTTGCCTGGGCTAGAGTGCCCTGGCTTCAGCCTAGCTCACTGCAACCAGAAACTCCTGGGCTCAAGCAATCCTACTGCCTCCGCGTCCCCAGTAGCTGGGACCACAGGCATGCGCCACCCTGCCCGGCTAATTTTTTCTTTATATTTTTAGTTGTCCGGTAAATTTCTTTCTATATTTTTCGTAGAGACGGGGTCTCGCTCTTGCTCAGGCTGGTCTCGAACTGCTGATCTCAAACGATCCACCCGCCTTGGCCTCCCAGACTGCTAGCATTACAGGTGTGAGCCACTGCACCCGGCCTAGACGTAACTTTTATGTGCATGGGGAAACCAAAAAACATTTCTTGACTCGGGTAGTGCAATATTTGATTTATTTCAGTGGTTTGCCACCTAGCCCACAATATCTCTGAGGAAAGCCTGTATATAGAAAAAAAACACACATATACATGTAAATACAAACATATATATGCTATTCATCGGAATTTATCCTATTGTAGTAAGGAAAAAATAAGAACTTAATGCAACCAGGACTTTGGAACAATCTACGAGATAGTCTTACAAAGAAAGAAACTTGAATATCGGTAAACAAAGCAGGAGTCAAGTGTCACAGCCAAGTTCAAAGTTAGCACCCAAATCGCAGAAAAGCTGACTTTATACTGAGAGAACTACTGCACCCTGATCATTATATCTCTCCTTCCGAGGAACGCATAAATTTGACTCAATAGTAAAGTGAGATTATTCGTAATTGTTCCCTTTCCCTGTAGTTTCTTAGATTCTCGAAATTTGCTATAATCGGTGTGAGTTCCTCTTTAATATAAAACTTATAAATAATATTGTTTTCAATATGAAACCAGCACTTCTGGATTGAAACAATTAGTGTACCTTCCTAAAGCATTCTTCCGTTTGTCCACAAGGTGGCAGCATGAGCACATCAAATAGCACAAAACTGTTTGAGACTATAGCACTTGGTCTGAAATTGAGCACTTCTGCTGTTAGTTGCTCAGTTTATTTGGACATGTTAGTTGCACAAATTATTCATTATATTTTTTATTATTCTGACGAAAATCACTACATAGTCGTTGTAACATTGGTAGACAGTATAGGAGAAAAACTAATAGCCTATGGTGGCACTACTCGGGCATACTGAACAATCTAACAGAAATGTGTCTGCACAAGCCCTACGAGTGTTTTCTACCCTATCCTTCCACATGAGATGCATCTTGAGCCTGTTCCCTGTATCGCTACATTCTTTGATATGGGGATTTTCAGAAGGAGCCCTGGCTTCCGTCCTGTGGATTCACGGTCACTTCTCTAATGACTGAAATGAGTCATTTAGGCTGTTGTACTATCTTCAAACTATAGAAGATCCCCTACGTGCGGAGAAAAATACTACAGTGCCCTAATTAAACACTCTTCATATTTGATACATGCTAAATTTCACCTTCTTTGCTTCAGATATCTTTAAGAAATAAGAGTTCACAGGTAGACTTCAAGGGTCCCTCCATCCAATTAATGCCTATCCTTCCAACCTAAAAGTAACCCCTAATTTCAAGTTGGTGTTTATCCTTCGTATCCTTGCTCTCACACCTTCACTCGAAAAGTATGTTCCATAAACAACTTAGCATTGTTCTGAGTTTTAAAACAATGGTTGTACAAATGTACATCTGTTATTGACTTACCATTATGATTTCAAGATTTACCCATATTGGTATAGTGCTGCAATACACATCCAAGTGCAGGTATGCTATAGTGGTTTCTTTCGTTTGGATACATATCCAGTAGTGGGATTTCTCACTGCTTGGCAGTTGTATATTTATTCTGCAATAAGATATTTCCTATTAAGGTATGGGCATTTCTTTTAGAAATAATGCTATTTCACTCTCTATAGGGTACACTTTAGTGTAGACATAATTTTTTGTTTGTTTGTTTTTTGAGACAGACTCTCACTCCTTTGCCTGGGCTAGAGTGCCCTGGCTTCAGCCTAGCTCACTGCAACCAGAAACTCCTGGGCTCAAGCAATCCTACTGCCTCTGCGTCCCCAGTAGCTGGGACCACAGGCATGCGCCACCCTGCCCGGCTAATTTTTTCTTTATATTTTTAGTTGTCCGGTAAATTTCTTTCTATATTTTTAGTAGAGACGGGGTCTCGCTCTTGCTCAGGCTGGTCTCGAACTGCTGATCTCAAACGATCCACCCGCCTTGGCCTCCCAGACTGCTAGCATTACAGGTGTGAGCCACTGCACCCGGCCGAGACGTAACTTTTATGTGCATGGGGAAACCAAAAAACATTTCTTGACTCAGGTAGTGCAATATTTGATTTATTTCAGTGGTTTGCCACCTAGCCCACAATATCTCTGAGGAAAGCCTGTATATAGAAAAAAAACACACATATAAATGTAAATACAAACAGATATATGCTATTCATTGGAATTTATCCTATTGTAGTAAGGAAAAATTAAGAACTTAATGCAACCAGGACTTTGGAACAATCTACTAGATAGTCTTACAAATAAAGAAACTTGAATATCGGTAAACAAAGCAGGAGTCAAGTGTCACAACCAAGTTCAAAGTTAGCACCCAAATCGCAGAAAAGCTGATTTTATACTGAGAGAACTACTGCACCCTGATCATTATATCTCTCCTTCCGAGGAACGCATAAATTAGACTCAATAGTAAAGTGAAATTATGCGTAATTGTTCCCTTTCCCTGTAGTTTCTTAGATTCCCGAAATTTGCTATAATCGGTGTGAGTTCCTCTTTAATATAAAACTTATAAATAATATTGTTTTCAATATGAAACCAGCACTTCTGGATTGAAACAATTAGTGTACCTTCCTAAAGCATTCTTCCGTTTGTCCACCAGGTGGCAGCATAAGCACATCAAATAGCACAAAACTGTTTGAGAATATAGCACTTGGTCTGAAATTGAGCACTTCTGCTGTTAGTTGCTCAGTTTATTTGGACATGTTAGTTGCACAAATTATTCATTATATTTTTTATTATTCTGACGAAAATCACTACATAGTCGTTGTAACATTGGTAGACAGTATAGGAGAAAAACTCTAATAGCCTGTGGTGGCACTACTCGGGCATACTGAACGATCTAACAGAAATGTGTCTGCACAAGCCCTACGAGTGTTTTCTACCCTATCCTTCCACATGAGATGCATCTTGAGCCTGTTCCCTGTATCGCTGCATTCTTTGATATGGGGATTTTCAGAAGGAGCCCTGGCTTCCGTCCTGTGGATTCACGGTCACTTCTCTAAGTGACTGAAATGAGTCATTTAGGCTGTTGTACTATCTTCAAACTATAGAAGATCCCCTACGTGCGGAGAAAAATACTACAGTGCCCTAATTGAACACTCTTCATATTTGATACATGCTAAATTTCACCTTCTTTGCTTCACATATCTTTAAGAAATAAGAGTTCACAGGTAGACTTCAAGGGTCCCTCCATCCAATTAATGCCTATCCTTCCAACCTAAACGTAACCCCTAATCTCAAGTTGGTGTTTATCCTCCCTATACTTGCACTCACACCTTCACTCGAAAAGTATGTTCCATAAACAACTTAGCATTGTTCTGAGTTTTAATACAATGGTTGTACAAATGTACATCTGTTATTGACTTACCATTATGATTTCAAGATTTACCCATGTTGGTATACTGCTGCAATACACATCCAAGTGCAGGCATGCTATAGTGGTTTCTTTCCTTTGGGTACATATCCAGTAGTGGGATTTCTCACTGCTTGGCAGTTGTATATTTAGTCTGCAATAAGATATTTCCCATTAAGGTATGGGCATTTCTTTTAGAAATAGTGCTATTTCACTCTCTATAGGGTACACTTTAGTGTAGACATAATTTTTTGTTTGTTTGTTTTTTGAGACAGACTCTCACTCGTTTGCCTGGGCTAGAGTGCCCTGGCTTCAGCCTAGCTCACTGCAACCAGAAACTCCTGGGCTCATGCAATCCTACTGCCTCTGCGTCCCCAGTAGCTGGGACCACAGGCATGCGCCACCCTGCCCGGCTAATTTTTTCTTTATACTTTTAGTTGTCCGGTAAATTTCTTTCTATATTTTTAGTAGAGACGGGGTCTCGCTCTTGCTCAGGCTGGTCTCGAACTGCTGATCTCAAACGATCCACCCGCCTTGGCCTCCCAGACTGCTAGCATTACAGGTGTGAGCCACTGCACCCGGCCGAGACGTAACTTTTATGTGCATGGGGAAACCAAAAAACATTTCTTGACTCCGGTAGTGCAATATTTGATTTATTTCAGTGGTTTGCCACCTAGCCCACAATATCTCTGAGGAAAGCCTGTATATAGAAAAAAAACACACATATAAATGTACATACAAACAGATATATGCTATTCATCGGAATTTATCTTATTGTAGTGAGGAAAAAATAAGAACTTAATGCAACCAGGACTTTGGAACAATCTACTAGATAGTCTTACAAATAAAGAAACTTGAATATCGGTAAACAAAGCAGGAGTCAAGTGTCACAACCAAGTTCAAAGTTAGCACCCAAATCGCAGAAAAGCTGACTTTATACTGAGAGAACTACTGCACCCTGATCATTATATCTCTCCTTCCGAGGAACGCATAAATTTGACTCAATAGTAAAGTGAAATTATGCGTAATTGTTCCCTTTCCCTGTAGTTTCTTAGATTCCCGAAATTTGCTATAATCGGTGTGAGTTCCTCTCTAATATAAAACTTATAAATAATATTTTTTTCAATATGAATCTAGCATATTTCATATTGAAATATGAAAATTTTTTCTTTATATATTTAGTTGTCTGGTAAATTTCTTTCTAAATTTTTAGTAGAGACGGGGTCTCGCTCTTGCTCAGGCTGGTCTCCAACTGCTGATCTCAAACGATCCACCCGCCTTGGCCTCCCAGACTGCTAGCATTACAGGTGTGAGCCACTGCACCCGGCCTAGACGTAACTTTTATGTGCATGGGGAAACCAAAAAGCATTTCTTGACTCGGGTAGTGCAATATTTGATTTATTTCAGTGGTTTGCCACCTAGCCCACAATATCTCTGAGGAAAGCCTGTATATAGAAAAAAAACACACATATAAATGTAAATACAAACAGATATATGCTATTCATCGGAATTTATCCTATTGTAGTAAGGAAAAATTAAGAACTTAATGCAACCAGGACTTTGGAACAATCTACTAGATAGTCTTACAAATAAAGAAACTTGAATATCGGTAAACAAAGCAGGAGTCAAGTGTCACAGCCAAGTTCAAAGTTAGCAGCCAAATCGCAGAAAAGCTGACTTTATACTGAGAGAACTACTGCACCCTGATCATTATATCTCTCCTTCCGAGGAACGCATAAATTTGACTCAATAGTAAAGTGAGATTATGCGTAATTGTTCCCTTTCCCTGTAGTTTCTTAGATTCCCGAAATTTGCTATAATCGGTGTGAGTTCCTCTTTAATATAAAACTTATAAATAATATTGTTTTCAATATGAAACCAGCACTTCTGGATTGAAACAATTAGTGTACCTTCCTAAAGCATTCTTCCGTTTGTCCACCAGGTGGCAGCATAAGCCCATCAAATAGCACAAAACTGAGAATATAGCACTTGGTCTGACATTGAGCACTTCTGCTGTTAGTTGCTCAGTTTATTTGGACATGTTAGTTGCACAAATTATTCATTATATTTTTTATTATTCTGACGAAAATCACTACATAGTCGTTGTAACATTGGTAGACAGTATAGGAGAAAAACTCTAATAGCCTGTGGTGGCACTACTCGGGCATACTGAACGATCTAACAGAAATGTGTCTGCACAAGCCCTACGAGTGTTTTCTACCCTATCCTTCCACATGAGATGCATCTTGAGCCTGTTCCCTGTATCGCTGCATTCTTTGATATGGTGATTTTCAGAAGGAGCCCTGGCTCCGTCCTGTGGATTCACGGTCACTTCTCTAAGTGACTGAAATGAGTCATTTAGGCTGTTGTACTATCTTCAAACTATAGAAGATCCCCTACGTGCGGAGAAAAATACTACAGTGCCCTAATTAAACACTCTTCATATTTGATACATGCTAAATTTCACCTTCTTTGCTTCAGATATCTTTAAGAAATAAGAGTTCACAGATAGACTTCAAGGGTCCCTCCATCCAATTAATGCCTATCCTTCCAACCTAAACGTAACCCCTAATCTCAAGTTGGTGTTTATCCTCCCTATCCTTGCTCTCACACCTTCACTCGAAAAGTATGTTCCATAAACAACTTAGCATTGTTCTGAGTTTTAATACAATGGTTGTACAAATGTACATCTGTTATTGACTTACCATTATGATTTCAAGATTTACCCATGTTGGTATAGTGCTGCAATACACATCCAAGTGCAGGTATGCTACAGTGGTTTCTTTCGTTTGGGTACATATCCAGTAGTGGGATTTCTCACTGCTTGGCAGTTGTATATTTAGTCTGCAATAAGATATTTCCCATTAAGGTATGGGCATTTCTTTTAGAAATAGTGCTATTTCACTCTCTATAGGGTACACTTTAGTGTAGACATAATTTTTTGTTTGTTTGTTTTTTGAGACAGACTCTCACTCGTTTGCCTGGGCTAGAGTGCCCTGGCTTCAGCCTAGCTCACTGCAACCAGAAACTCCTGGGCTCAAGCAATCCTACTGCCTCCGCGTCCCCAGTAGCTGGGACCACAGGCATGCGCCACCCTGCCCGGCTAATTTTTTCTTTATATTTTTAGTTGTCCGGTAAATTTCTTTCTATATTTTTAGTAGAGACGGGGTCTCGCTCTTGCTCAGGCTGGTCTCCAACTGCTGATCTCAAAAGATCCACCCGCCTTGGCCTCCCAGACTGCTAGCATTACAGGTGTGAGCCACTGCACCCGGCCGAGTCGTAACTTTTATGAGCATGGGGAAACCAAAAAACATTTCTTGACTCGGGTAGTGCAATATTTGATTTATTTCAGTGGTTTGCCACCTAGCCCACAATATCTCTGAGGAAAGCCTGTATATAGAAAAAAAACACACATATAAATGTAAATACAAACAGATATATGCTATTCATCGGAATTTATCCTATTGTAGTAAGGAAAAATTAAGAACTTAATGCAACCAGGACTTTGGAACAATCTACTAGATAGTCTTACAAATAAAGAAACTTGAATATCGGTAAACAAAGCAGGAGTCAAGTGTCACAACCAAGTTCAAAGTTAGCACCCAAATCGCAGAAAAGCTGACTTTATACTGAGAGAACTACTGCACCCTGATCATTATATCTCTCCTTCCGAGGAACGCATAAATTTGACTCAATAGTAAAGTGAAATTATGCGTAATTGTTCCCTTTCCCTGTAGTTTCTTAGATTCCCGAAATTTGCTATAATCGGTGTGAGTTCCTCTTTAACATAAAACTTATAAATAATATTTTTTTCAATATGAAACCAGCACTTCTGGATTGAAACAATTAGTGTCCCTTCCTAAAGCATTCTTCCGTTTGTCCACCAGGTGGCAGCATAAGCACATCAAATAGCACAAAACTGTTTGAGACTATAGCACTTGGTCTGAAATTGAGCACTTCTGCTGTTAGTTGCTCAGTTTATTTGGACATGTTAGTTGCACAAATTATTCATTATATTTTTTATTATTCTGACGAAAATCACTACATAGTCGTTGTAACATTGGTAGACAGTATAGGAGAAAAACTCTAATAGCCTGTGGTGGCACTACTCGGGCATACTGAACGATCTAACAGAAATGTGTCTGCACAAGCCCTACGAGTGTTTTCTACCCTATCCTTCCACATGAGATGCATCTTGAGCCTGTTCCCTGTATCGCTGCATTCTTTGATATGGGGATTTTCAGAAGGAGCCCTGGCTTCCGTCCTGTGGATTCACGGTCACTTCTCTAAGTGACTGAAATGAGTCATTTAGGCTGTTGTACTATCTTCAAACTATAGAAGATCCCCTACGTGCGGAGAAAAATACTACAGTGCCCTAATTGAACACTCTTCATATTTGATACATGCTAAATTTCACCTTCTTTGCTTCACATATCTTTAAGAAATAAGAGTTCACAGGTAGACTTCAAGGGTCCCTCCATCCAATTAATGCCTATCCTTCCAACCTAAACGTAACCCCTAATCTCAAGTTGGTGTTTATCCTCCCTATACTTGCACTCACACCTTCACTCGAAAAGTATGTTCCATAAACAACTTAGCATTGTTCTGAGTTTTAATACAATGGTTGTACAAATGTACATCTGTTATTGACTTACCATTATGATTTCAAGATTTACCCATGTTGGTATACTGCTGCAATACACATCCAAGTGCAGGCATGCTATAGTGGTTTCTTTCCTTTGGGTACATATCCAGTAGTGGGATTTCTCACTGCTTGGCAGTTGTATATTTAGTCTGCAATAAGATATTTCCCATTAAGGTATGGGCATTTCTTTTAGAAATAGTGCTATTTCACTCTCTATAGGGTACACTTTAGTGTAGACATAATTTTTTGTTTGTTTGTTTTTTGAGACAGACTCTCACTCCTTTGCCTGGGCTAGAGTGCCCTGGCTTCAGCCTAGCTCACTGCAACCAGAAACTCCTGGGCTCATGCAATCCTACTGCCTCTGCGTCCCCAGTAGCTGGGACCACAGGCATGCGCCACCCTGCCCGGCTAATTTTTTCTTTATACTTTTAGTTGTCCGGTAAATTTCTTTCTATATTTTTAGTAGAGACGGGGTCTCGCTCTTGCTCAGGCTGGTCTCGAACTGCTGATCTCAAACGATCCACCCGCCTTGGCCTCCCAGACTGCTAGCATTACAGGTGTGAGCCACTGCACCCGGCCGAGACGTAACTTTTATGTGCATGGGGAAACCAAAAAACATTTCTTGACTCCGGTAGTGCAATATTTGATTTATTTCAGTGGTTTGCCACCTAGCCCACAATATCTCTGAGGAAAGCCTGTATATAGAAAAAAAACACACATATAAATGTACATACAAACAGATATATGCTATTCATCGGAATTTATCTTATTGTAGTGAGGAAAAAATAAGAACTTAATGCAACCAGGACTTTGGAACAATCTACTAGATAGTCTTACAAATAAAGAAACTTGAATATCGGTAAACAAAGCAGGAGTCAAGTGTCACAACCAAGTTCAAAGTTAGCACCCAAATCGCAGAAAAGCTGACTTTATACTGAGAGAACTACTGCACCCTGATCATTATATCTCTCCTTCCGAGGAACGCATAAATTTGACTCAATAGTAAAGTGAAATTATGCGTAATTGTTCCCTTTCCCTGTAGTTTCTTAGATTCCCGAAATTTGCTATAATCGGTGTGAGTTCCTCTCTAATATAAAACTTATAAATAATATTTTTTTCAATATGAATCTAGCATATTTCATATTGAAATATGAAAATTTTTTCTTTATATATTTAGTTGTCTGGTAAATTTCTTTCTAAATTTTTAGTAGAGACGGGGTCTCGCTCTTGCTCAGGCTGGTCTCCAACTGCTGATCTCAAACGATCCACCCGCCTTGGCCTCCCAGACTGCTAGCATTACAGGTGTGAGCCACTGCACCCGGCCTAGACGTAACTTTTATGTGCATGGGGAAACCAAAAAGCATTTCTTGACTCGGGTAGTGCAATATTTGATTTATTTCAGTGGTTTGCCACCTAGCCCACAATATCTCTGAGGAAAGCCTGTATATAGAAAAAAAACACACATATAAATGTAAATACAAACAGATATATGCTATTCATCGGAATTTATCCTATTGTAGTAAGGAAAAATTAAGAACTTAATGCAACCAGGACTTTGGAACAATCTACTAGATAGTCTTACAAATAAAGAAACTTGAATATCGGTAAACAAAGCAGGAGTCAAGTGTCACAGCCAAGTTCAAAGTTAGCAGCCAAATCGCAGAAAAGCTGACTTTATACTGAGAGAACTACTGCACCCTGATCATTATATCTCTCCTTCCGAGGAACGCATAAATTTGACTCAATAGTAAAGTGAGATTATGCGTAATTGTTCCCTTTCCCTGTAGTTTCTTAGATTCCCGAAATTTGCTATAATCGGTGTGAGTTCCTCTTTAATATAAAACTTATAAATAATATTGTTTTCAATATGAAACCAGCACTTCTGGATTGAAACAATTAGTGTACCTTCCTAAAGCATTCTTCCGTTTGTCCACCAGGTGGCAGCATAAGCCCATCAAATAGCACAAAACTGAGAATATAGCACTTGGTCTGACATTGAGCACTTCTGCTGTTAGTTGCTCAGTTTATTTGGACATGTTAGTTGCACAAATTATTCATTATATTTTTTATTATTCTGACGAAAATCACTACATAGTCGTTGTAACATTGGTAGACAGTATAGGAGAAAAACTCTAATAGCCTGTGGTGGCACTACTCGGGCATACTGAACGATCTAACAGAAATGTGTCTGCACAAGCCCTACGAGTGTTTTCTACCCTATCCTTCCACATGAGATGCATCTTGAGCCTGTTCCCTGTATCGCTGCATTCTTTGATATGGTGATTTTCAGAAGGAGCCCTGGCTCCGTCCTGTGGATTCACGGTCACTTCTCTAAGTGACTGAAATGAGTCATTTAGGCTGTTGTACTATCTTCAAACTATAGAAGATCCCCTACGTGCGGAGAAAAATACTACAGTGCCCTAATTAAACACTCTTCATATTTGATACATGCTAAATTTCACCTTCTTTGCTTCAGATATCTTTAAGAAATAAGAGTTCACAGATAGACTTCAAGGGTCCCTCCATCCAATTAATGCCTATCCTTCCAACCTAAACGTAACCCCTAATCTCAAGTTGGTGTTTATCCTCCCTATCCTTGCTCTCACACCTTCACTCGAAAAGTATGTTCCATAAACAACTTAGCATTGTTCTGAGTTTTAATACAATGGTTGTACAAATGTACATCTGTTATTGACTTACCATTATGATTTCAAGATTTACCCATGTTGGTATAGTGCTGCAATACACATCCAAGTGCAGGTATGCTACAGTGGTTTCTTTCGTTTGGGTACATATCCAGTAGTGGGATTTCTCACTGCTTGGCAGTTGTATATTTAGTCTGCAATAAGATATTTCCCATTAAGGTATGGGCATTTCTTTTAGAAATAGTGCTATTTCACTCTCTATAGGGTACACTTTAGTGTAGACATAATTTTTTGTTTGTTTGTTTTTTGAGACAGACTCTCACTCGTTTGCCTGGGCTAGAGTGCCCTGGCTTCAGCCTAGCTCACTGCAACCAGAAACTCCTGGGCTCAAGCAATCCTACTGCCTCCGCGTCCCCAGTAGCTGGGACCACAGGCATGCGCCACCCTGCCCGGCTAATTTTTTCTTTATATTTTTAGTTGTCCGGTAAATTTCTTTCTATATTTTTAGTAGAGACGGGGTCTCGCTCTTGCTCAGGCTGGTCTCCAACTGCTGATCTCAAAAGATCCACCCGCCTTGGCCTCCCAGACTGCTAGCATTACAGGTGTGAGCCACTGCACCCGGCCGAGTCGTAACTTTTATGAGCATGGGGAAACCAAAAAACATTTCTTGACTCGGGTAGTGCAATATTTGATTTATTTCAGTGGTTTGCCACCTAGCCCACAATATCTCTGAGGAAAGCCTGTATATAGAAAAAAAACACACATATAAATGTAAATACAAACAGATATATGCTATTCATCGGAATTTATCCTATTGTAGTAAGGAAAAATTAAGAACTTAATGCAACCAGGACTTTGGAACAATCTACTAGATAGTCTTACAAATAAAGAAACTTGAATATCGGTAAACAAAGCAGGAGTCAAGTGTCACAACCAAGTTCAAAGTTAGCACCCAAATCGCAGAAAAGCTGACTTTATACTGAGAGAACTACTGCACCCTGATCATTATATCTCTCCTTCCGAGGAACGCATAAATTTGACTCAATAGTAAAGTGAAATTATGCGTAATTGTTCCCTTTCCCTGTAGTTTCTTAGATTCCCGAAATTTGCTATAATCGGTGTGAGTTCCTCTTTAACATAAAACTTATAAATAATATTTTTTTCAATATGAAACCAGCACTTCTGGATTGAAACAATTAGTGTCCCTTCCTAAAGCATTCTTCCGTTTGTCCACCAGGTGGCAGCATAAGCCCATCAAATAGCACAAAACTGAGAATATAGCACTTGGTCTGACATTGAGCACTTCTGCTGTTAGTTGCTCAGTTTATTTGGACATGTTAGTTGCACAAATTATTCATTATATTTTTTATTATTCTGACGAAAATCACTACATAGTCGTTGTAACATTGGTAGACAGTATAGGAGAAAAACTCTAATAGCCTGTGGTGGCACTACTCGGGCATACTGAACGATCTAACAGAAATGTGTCTGCACAAGCCCTACGAGTGTTTTCTACCCTATCCTTCCACATGAGATGCATCTTGAGCCTGTTCCCTGTATCGCTGCATTCTTTGATATGGGGATTTTCAGAAGGAGCCCTGGCTTCCGTCCTGTGGATTCACGGTCACTTCTCTAAGTGACTGAAATGAGTCATTTAGGCTGTTGTACTATCTTCAAACTATAGAAGATCCCCTACGTGCGGAGAAAAATACTACAGTGCCCTAATTAAACACTCTTCATATTTGATACATGCTAAATTTCACCTTCTTTGCTTCAGATATCTTTAAGAAATAAGAGTTCACAGATAGACTTCAAGGGTCCCTCCATCCAATTAATGCCTATCCTTCCAACCTAAACGTAACCCCTAATCTCAAGTTGGTGTTTATCCTCCCTATCCTTGCTCTCACACCTTCACTCGAAAAGTATGTTCCATAAACAACTTAGCATTGTTCTGAGTTTTAATACAATGGTTGTACAAATGTACATCTGTTATTGACTTACCATTATGATTTCAAGATTTACCCATGTTGGTATAGTGCTGCAATACACATCCAAGTGCAGGTATGCTATAGTGGTTTCTTTCGTTTGGGTACATATCCAGTAGTGGGATTTCTCACTGCTTGGCAGTTGTATATTTAGTCTGCAATAAGATATTTCCCATTAAGGTATGGGCATTTCTTTTAGAAATAGTGCTATTTCACTCTCTATAGGGTACACTTTAGTGTAGACATAATTTTTTGTTTGTTTGTTTTTTGAGACAGACTCTCACTCGTTTGCCTGGGCTAGAGTGCCCTGGCTTCAGCCTAGCTCACTGCAACCAGAAACTCCTGGGCTCAAGCAATCCTACTGCCTCCGCGTCCCCAGTAGCTGGGACCACAGGCATGCGCCACCCTGCCCGGCTAATTTTTTCTTTATACTTTTAGTTCTCCGGTAAATTTCTTTCTATATTTTTAGTAGAGACGGGGTCTCGCTCTTGCTCAGGCTGGTCTCGAACTGCTGATCTCAAACGATCCACCCGCCTTGGCCTCCCAGACTGCTAGCATTACAGGTGTGAGCCACTGCACCCGGTCGAGACGTAACTTTTATGTGCATGGGGAAACCAAAAAACATTTCTTGACTCGGGTAGTGCAATATTTGATTTATTTCAGTGGTTTGCCACCTAGCCCACAATATCTCTGAGGAAAGCCTGTATATAGAAATAAAACACACATATAAATGTAAATACAAACAGATATATGCTATTCATCGGAATTTATCCTATTGTAGTAAGGAAAAAATAAGAACTCTATGCAACCAAGACTTTGGAACAATCTACTAGATAGTCTTACAAATAAAGAAACTTGAATATCGGTAAACAAAGCAGGAGTCAAGTGTCACAGCCAAGTTCAAAGTTAGCACCCAAATCGCAGAAAAGCTGATTTTATACTGAGAGAACTACTGCACCCTGATCATTATATCTCTCCTTCCGAGGAACGCATAAATTTGACTCAATAGTAAAGTGAAATTATGCGTAATTGTTCCCTTTCCCTGTAGTTTCTTAGATTCCCGAAATTTGCTACAATCGGTGTGAGTTCCTCTTTAATATAAAACTTATAAATAATATTTTTTTCAATATGAAACCAGCATATTTCATATTGAAATATGAAAATTTTTTCTTTATATATTTAGTTGTCTGGTAAATTTCTTTCTATATTTTTAGTAGAGACGGGGTCTCGCTCTTGCTCAGGCTGGTCTCGAACTGCTGATCTCAAACGATCCACCCGCCTTGGCCTCCCAGACTGCTAGCATTACAGGTGTGAGCCACTGCACCCGGCCGAGACGTAACTTTTATGTGCATGGGGAAACCAAAAAACATTTCTTGACTCGGGTAGTGCAATATTTGATTTATTTCAGTGGTTTGCCACCTAGCCCACAATATCTCTGAGGAAAGCCTGTATATAGAAAAAAAACACACATATAAATGTACATACAAACAGATATATGCTATTCATCGGAATTTATCCTATTGTAGTAAGGAAAAAATAAGAACTTAATGCAACCAGGACTTTGGAACAATCTACTAGATAGTCTTACAAATAAAGAAACTTGAATATCGGTAAACAAAGCAGGAGTCAAGTGTCACAGCCAAGTTCAAAGTTAGCACCCAAATCGCAGAAAAGCTGACTTTATACTGAGAGAACTACTGCACCCTGATCATTATATCTCTCCTTCCGAGGAACGCATAAATTTGACTCAATAGTAAAGTGAGATTATGCGTAATTGTTCCCTTTCCCTGTAGTTTCTTAGATTCCCGAAATTTGCTATAATCGGTGTGAGTTCCTCTTTAATATAAAACTTATAAATAATATTGTTTTCAATATGAAACCAGCACTTCTGGATTGAAACATTTAGTGTACCTTCCTAAAGCATTCTTCCGTTTGTCCACCAGGTGGCAGCATAAGCACATCAAATAGCACAAAACTGTTTTAGAATACAGAACTTGGTCTGAAATTGAGCACTTCTGCTGTTAGTTGCTCAGTTTATTTGGACATGTTAGTTGCACAAATTATTCATTATATTTTTTATTATTCTGACGAAAATCACTACATAGTCGTTGTAACATTGGTAGACAGTATAGGAGAAAAACTCTAATAGCCTGTGGTGGCACTACTCGGGCATACTGAACGATCTAACAGAAATGTGTCTGCACAAGCCCTACGAGTGTTTTCTACCTTATCCTTCCACATGAGATGCATCTTTAGCCTGTTCCCTGTATCGCTACATTCTTTGATATGGTGATTTTCAGAAGGAGCCCTGGCTTCCGTCCTGTGGATTCACGGTCACTTCTCTAAGTGACTGAAATGAGTCATTTAGGCTGTTGTACTATCTTCAAACTATAGAAGATCCCCTACGTGCGGAGAAAAATACTACAGTGCCCTAATTAAACACTCTTCATACTTGATACATGCTAAATTTCACCTTCTTTGCTTCACATATCTTTAAGAAATAAGAGTTCACAGGTAGACTTCAAGGGTCCCTCCATCCAATTAATGCCTATCCTTCCAACCTAAACGTAACCCCTAATCTCAAGTTGGTGTTTATCCTCCCTATCCTTGCTCTCACACCTTCACTCGAAAAGTATGTTCCATAAACAACTTAGCATTGTTCTGAGTTTTAATACAATGGTTGTACAAATGTACATCTGTTATTGACTTACCATTATGATTTCAAGATTTACCCATGTTGGTATAGTGCTGCAATACACATCCAAGTGCAGGTATGCTATAGTGGTTTCTTTCGTTTGGGTACATATCCAGTAGTGGCATTTCTCACTGCTTGGCAGTTGTATATTTATTCTGCAATAAGATATTTCCCATTAAGGTAAGGGCATTTCTTTTAGAAATAATGCTATTTCACTCTCTATAGGGTACACTTTAGTGTAGACATAATTTTTTGTTTGTTTGTTTTTTGAGACAGACTCTCACTCCTTTGCCTGGGCTAGAGTGCCCTGGCTTCAGCCTAGCTCACTGCAACCAGAAACTCCTGGGCTCAAGCAATCCTACTGCCTCCGCGTCCCCAGTAGCTGGGACCACAGGCATGCGCCACCCTGCCCGGCTAATTTTTTCTTTATATTTTTAGTTGTCCTGTAAATTTCTTTCTATATTTTTAGTAGAGACGGGGTCTCGCTCTTGCTCAGGCTGGTCTCGAACTGCTGATCTCAAACGATCCACCCGCCTTGGCCTCCCAGACTGCTAGCATTACAGGTGTGAGCCACTGCACCCGGCCTAGACGTAACTTTTATGTGCATGGGGAAACCAAAAAACATTTCTTGACTCGGGTAGTGCAATATTTGATTTATTTCAGTGGTTTGCCACCTAGCCCACAATATCTCTGAGGAAAGCCTGTATATAGAAAAAAAACACACATATAAATGTAAATACAAACAGATATATGCTATTCATCGGAATTTATCCTATTGTAGTAAGGAAAAATTAAGAACTTAATGCAACCAGGACTTTGGAACAATCTACTAGATAGTCTTACAAATAAAGAAACTTGAATATCGGTAAACAAAGCAGGAGTCAAGTGTCACAGCCAAGTTCAAAGTTAGCACCCAAATCGCAGAAAAGCTGACTTTATACTGAGAGAACTACTGCACCCTGATCATTATATCTCTCCTTCCGAGGAACGCATAAATTTGACTCAATAGTAAAGTGAGATTATTCGTAATTGTTCCCTTTCCCTGTAGTTTCTTAGATTCTCGAAATTTGCTATAATCGGTGTGAGTTCCTCTTTAATATAAAACTTATAAATAATATTGTTTTCAATATGAAACCAGCACTTCTGGATTGAAACAATTAGTGTACCTTCCTAAAGCATTCTTCCGTTTGTCCACAAGGTGGCAGCATGAGCACATCAAATAGCACAAAACTGTTTGAGACTATAGCACTTGGTCTGAAATTGAGCACTTCTGCTGTTAGTTGCTCAGTTTATTTGGACATGTTAGTTGCACAAATTATTCATTATATTTTTTATTATTCTGACGAAAATCACTACATAGTCGTTGTAACATTGGTAGACAGTATAGGAGAAAAACTAATAGCCTATGGTGGCACTACTCGGGCATACTGAACAATCTAACAGAAATGTGTCTGCACAAGCCCTACGAGTGTTTTCTACCCTATCCTTCCACATGAGATGCATCTTGAGCCTGTTCCCTGTATCGCTACATTCTTTGATATGGGGATTTTCAGAAGGAGCCCTGGCTTCCGTCCTGTGGATTCACGGTCACTTCTCTAATGACTGAAATGAGTCATTTAGGCTGTTGTACTATCTTCAAACTATAGAAGATCCCCTACGTGCGGAGAAAAATACTACAGTGCCCTAATTAAACACTCTTCATATTTGATACATGCTAAATTTCACCTTCTTTGCTTCACATATCTTTAAGAAATAAGAGTTCACAGGTAGACTTCAAGGGTCCCTCCATCCAATTAATGCCTATCCTTCCAACCTAAAAGTAACCCCTAATTTCAAGTTGGTGTTTATCCTTCGTATCCTTGCTCTCACACCTTCACTCGAAAAGTATGTTCCATAAACAACTTAGCATTGTTCTGAGTTTTAAAACAATGGTTGTACAAATGTACATCTGTTATTGACTTACCATTATGATTTCAAGATTTACCCATATTGGTATAGTGCTGCAATACACATCCAAGTGCAGGTATGCTATAGTGGTTTCTTTCGTTTGGATACATATCCAGTAGTGGGATTTCTCACTGCTTGGCAGTTGTATATTTATTCTGCAATAAGATATTTCCTATTAAGGTATGGGCATTTCTTTTAGAAATAATGCTATTTCACTCTCTATAGGGTACACTTTAGTGTAGACATAATTTTTTGTTTGTTTGTTTTTTGAGACAGACTCTCACTCCTTTGCCTGGGCTAGAGTGCCCTGGCTTCAGCCTAGCTCACTGCAACCAGAAACTCCTGGGCTCAAGCAATCCTACTGCCTCTGCGTCCCCAGTAGCTGGGACCACAGGCATGCGCCACCCTGCCCGGCTAATTTTTTCTTTATATTTTTAGTTGTCCGGTAAATTTCTTTCTATATTTTTAGTAGAGACGGGGTCTCGCTCTTGCTCAGGCTGGTCTCGAACTGCTGATCTCAAACGATCCACCCGCCTTGGCCTCCCAGACTGCTAGCATTACAGGTGTGAGCCACTGCACCCGGCCGAGACGTAACTTTTATGTGCATGGGGAAACCAAAAAACATTTCTTGACTCAGGTAGTGCAATATTTGATTTATTTCAGTGGTTTGCCACCTAGCCCACAATATCTCTGAGGAAAGCCTGTATATAGAAAAAAAACACACATATAAATGTAAATACAAACAGATATATGCTATTCATTGGAATTTATCCTATTGTAGTAAGGAAAAATTAAGAACTTAATGCAACCAGGACTTTGGAACAATCTACTAGATAGTCTTACAAATAAAGAAACTTGAATATCGGTAAACAAAGCAGGAGTCAAGTGTCACAACCAAGTTCAAAGTTAGCACCCAAATCGCAGAAAAGCTGATTTTATACTGAGAGAACTACTGCACCTGATCATTATATCTCTCCTTCCGAGGAACGCATAAATTAGACTCAATAGTAAAGTGAAATTATGCGTAATTGTTCCCTTTCCCTGTAGTTTCTTAGATTCCCGAAATTTGCTATAATCGGTGTGAGTTCCTCTTTAATATAAAACTTATAAATAATATTGTTTTCAATATGAAACCAGCACTTCTGGATTGAAACAATTAGTGTACCTTCCTAAAGCATTCTTCCGTTTGTCCACCAGGTGGCAGCATAAGCACATCAAATAGCACAAAACTGTTTGAGAATATAGCACTTGGTCTGAAATTGAGCACTTCTGCTGTTAGTTGCTCAGTTTATTTGGACATGTTAGTTGCACAAATTATTCATTATATTTTTTATTATTCTGACGAAAATCACTACATAGTCGTTGTAACATTGGTAGACAGTATAGGAGAAAAACTCTAATAGCCTGTGGTGGCACTACTCGGGCATACTGAACGATCTAACAGAAATGTGTCTGCACAAGCCCTACGAGTGTTTTCTACCCTATCCTTCCACATGAGATGCATCTTGAGCCTGTTCCCTGTATCGCTGCATTCTTTGATATGGGGATTTTCAGAAGGAGCCCTGGCTTCCGTCCTGTGGATTCACGGTCACTTCTCTAAGTGACTGAAATGAGTCATTTAGGCTGTTGTACTATCTTCAAACTATAGAAGATCCCCTACGTGCGGAGAAAAATACTACAGTGCCCTAATTGAACACTCTTCATATTTGATACATGCTAAATTTCACCTTCTTTGCTTCACATATCTTTAAGAAATAAGAGTTCACAGGTAGACTTCAAGGGTCCCTCCATCCAATTAATGCCTATCCTTCCAACCTAAACGTAACCCCTAATCTCAAGTTGGTGTTTATCCTCCCTATACTTGCACTCACACCTTCACTCGAAAAGTATGTTCCATAAACAACTTAGCATTGTTCTGAGTTTTAATACAATGGTTGTACAAATGTACATCTGTTATTGACTTACCATTATGATTTCAAGATTTACCCATGTTGGTATACTGCTGCAATACACATCCAAGTGCAGGCATGCTATAGTGGTTTCTTTCCTTTGGGTACATATCCAGTAGTGGGATTTCTCACTGCTTGGCAGTTGTATATTTAGTCTGCAATAAGATATTTCCCATTAAGGTATGGGCATTTCTTTTAGAAATAGTGCTATTTCACTCTCTATAGGGTACACTTTAGTGTAGACATAATTTTTTGTTTGTTTGTTTTTTGAGACAGACTCTCACTCCTTTGCCTGGGCTAGAGTGCCCTGGCTTCAGCCTAGCTCACTGCAACCAGAAACTCCTGGGCTCATGCAATCCTACTGCCTCTGCGTCCCCAGTAGCTGGGACCACAGGCATGCGCCACCCTGCCCGGCTAATTTTTTCTTTATACTTTTAGTTGTCCGGTAAATTTCTTTCTATATTTTTAGTAGAGACGGGGTCTCGCTCTTGCTCAGGCTGGTCTCGAACTGCTGATCTCAAACGATCCACCCGCCTTGGCCTCCCAGACTGCTAGCATTACAGGTGTGAGCCACTGCACCCGGCCGAGACGTAACTTTTATGTGCATGGGGAAACCAAAAAACATTTCTTGACTCGGGTAGTGCAATATTTGATTTATTTCAGTGGTTTGCCACCTAGCCCACAATATCTCTGAGGAAAGCCTGTATATAGAAAAAAAACACACATATAAATGTACATACAAACAGATATATGCTATTCATCGGAATTTATCTTATTGTAGTGAGGAAAAAATAAGAACTTAATGCAACCAGGACTTTGGAACAATCTACTAGATAGTCTTACAAATAAAGAAACTTGAATATCGGTAAACAAAGCAGGAGTCAAGTGTCACAACCAAGTTCAAAGTTAGCACCCAAATCGCAGAAAAGCTGACTTTATACTGAGAGAACTACTGCACCCTGATCATTATATCTCTCCTTCCGAGGAACGCATAAATTTGACTCAATAGTAAAGTGAAATTATGCGTAATTGTTCCCTTTCCCTGTAGTTTCTTAGATTCCCGAAATTTGCTATAATCGGTGTGAGTTCCTCTCTAATATAAAACTTATAAATAATATTTTTTTCAATATGAATCTAGCATATTTCATATTGAAATATGAAAATTTTTTCTTTATATATTTAGTTGTCTGGTAAATTTCTTTCTAAATTTTTAGTAGAGACGGGGTCTCGCTCTTGCTCAGGCTGGTCTCCAACTGCTGATCTCAAACGATCCACCCGCCTTGGCCTCCCAGACTGCTAGCATTACAGGTGTGAGCCACTGCACCCGGCCTAGACGTAACTTTTATGTGCATGGGGAAACCAAAAAGCATTTCTTGACTCGGGTAGTGCAATATTTGATTTATTTCAGTGGTTTGCCACCTAGCCCACAATATCTCTGAGGAAAGCCTGTATATAGAAAAAAAACACACATATAAATGTAAATACAAACAGATATATGCTATTCATCGGAATTTATCCTATTGTAGTAAGGAAAAATTAAGAACTTAATGCAACCAGGACTTTGGAACAATCTACTAGATAGTCTTACAAATAAAGAAACTTGAATATCGGTAAACAAAGCAGGAGTCAAGTGTCACAGCCAAGTTCAAAGTTAGCAGCCAAATCGCAGAAAAGCTGACTTTATACTGAGAGAACTACTGCACCCTGATCATTATATCTCTCCTTCCGAGGAACGCATAAATTTGACTCAATAGTAAAGTGAGATTATGCGTAATTGTTCCCTTTCCCTGTAGTTTCTTAGATTCCCGAAATTTGCTATAATCGGTGTGAGTTCCTCTTTAATATAAAACTTATAAATAATATTGTTTTCAATATGAAACCAGCACTTCTGGATTGAAACAATTAGTGTACCTTCCTAAAGCATTCTTCCGTTTGTCCACCAGGTGGCAGCATAAGCCCATCAAATAGCACAAAACTGAGAATATAGCACTTGGTCTGACATTGAGCACTTCTGCTGTTAGTTGCTCAGTTTATTTGGACATGTTAGTTGCACAAATTATTCATTATATTTTTTATTATTCTGACGAAAATCACTACATAGTCGTTGTAACATTGGTAGACAGTATAGGAGAAAAACTCTAATAGCCTGTGGTGGCACTACTCGGGCATACTGAACGATCTAACAGAAATGTGTCTGCACAAGCCCTACGAGTGTTTTCTACCCTATCCTTCCACATGAGATGCATCTTGAGCCTGTTCCCTGTATCGCTGCATTCTTTGATATGGTGATTTTCAGAAGGAGCCCTGGCTCCGTCCTGTGGATTCACGGTCACTTCTCTAAGTGACTGAAATGAGTCATTTAGGCTGTTGTACTATCTTCAAATATAGAAGATCCCCTACGTGCGGAGAAAAATACTACAGTGCCCTAATTAAACACTCTTCATATTTGATACATGCTAAATTTCACCTTCTTTGCTTCAGATATCTTTAAGAAATAAGAGTTCACAGATAGACTTCAAGGGTCCCTCCATCCAATTAATGCCTATCCTTCCAACCTAAACGTAACCCCTAATCTCAAGTTGGTGTTTATCCTCCCTATCCTTGCTCTCACACCTTCACTCGAAAAGTATGTTCCATAAACAACTTAGCATTGTTCTGAGTTTTAATACAATGGTTGTACAAATGTACATCTGTTATTGACTTACCATTATGATTTCAAGATTTACCCATGTTGGTATAGTGCTGCAATACACATCCAAGTGCAGGTATGCTACAGTGGTTTCTTTCGTTTGGGTACATATCCAGTAGTGGGATTTCTCACTGCTTGGCAGTTGTATATTTAGTCTGCAATAAGATATTTCCCATTAAGGTATGGGCATTTCTTTTAGAAATAGTGCTATTTCACTCTCTATAGGGTACACTTTAGTGTAGACATAATTTTTTGTTTGTTTGTTTTTTGAGACAGACTCTCACTCGTTTGCCTGGGCTAGAGTGCCCTGGCTTCAGCCTAGCTCACTGCAACCAGAAACTCCTGGGCTCAAGCAATCCTACTGCCTCCGCGTCCCCAGTAGCTGGGACCACAGGCATGCGCCACCCTGCCCGGCTAATTTTTTCTTTATATTTTTAGTTGTCCGGTAAATTTCTTTCTATATTTTTAGTAGAGACGGGGTCTCGCTCTTGCTCAGGCTGGTCTCCAACTGCTGATCTCAAAAGATCCACCCGCCTTGGCCTCCCAGACTGCTAGCATTACAGGTGTGAGCCACTGCACCCGGCCGAGTCGTAACTTTTATGAGCATGGGGAAACCAAAAAACATTTCTTGACTCGGGTAGTGCAATATTTGATTTATTTCAGTGGTTTGCCACCTAGCCCACAATATCTCTGAGGAAAGCCTGTATATAGAAAAAAAACACACATATAAATGTAAATACAAACAGATATATGCTATTCATCGGAATTTATCCTATTGTAGTAAGGAAAAATTAAGAACTTAATGCAACCAGGACTTTGGAACAATCTACTAGATAGTCTTACAAATAAAGAAACTTGAATATCGGTAAACAAAGCAGGAGTCAAGTGTCACAACCAAGTTCAAAGTTAGCACCCAAATCGCAGAAAAGCTGACTTTATACTGAGAGAACTACTGCACCCTGATCATTATATCTCTCCTTCCGAGGAACGCATAAATTTGACTCAATAGTAAAGTGAAATTATGCGTAATTGTTCCCTTTCCCTGTAGTTTCTTAGATTCCCGAAATTTGCTATAATCGGTGTGAGTTCCTCTTTAACATAAAACTTATAAATAATATTTTTTTCAATATGAAACCAGCACTTCTGGATTGAAACAATTAGTGTCCCTTCCTAAAGCATTCTTCCGTTTGTCCACCAGGTGGCAGCATAAGCACATCAAATAGCACAAAACTGTTTGAGACTATAGCACTTGGTCTGAAATTGAGCACTTCTGCTGTTAGTTGCTCAGTTTATTTGGACATGTTAGTTGCACAAATTATTCATTATATTTTTTATTATTCTGACGAAAATCACTACATAGTCGTTGTAACATTGGTAGACAGTATAGGAGAAAAACTCTAATAGCCTGTGGTGGCACTACTCGGGCATACTGAACGATCTAACAGAAATGTGTCTGCACAAGCCCTACGAGTGTTTTCTACCCTATCCTTCCACATGAGATGCATCTTGAGCCTGTTCCCTGTATCGCTGCATTCTTTGATATGGGGATTTTCAGAAGGAGCCCTGGCTTCCGTCCTGTGGATTCACGGTCACTTCTCTAAGTGACTGAAATGAGTCATTTAGGCTGTTGTACTATCTTCAAACTATAGAAGATCCCCTACGTGCGGAGAAAAACACTACAGTGCCCTAATTGAACACTCTTCATATTTGATACATGCTAAATTTCACCTTCTTTGCTTCAGATATCTTTAAGAAATAAGAGTTCACAGGTAGACTTCAAGGGTCCCTCCATCCAATTAATGCCTATCCTTCCAACCTAAAAGTAACCCCTAATCTCAAGTTGGTGTTTATCCTCCCTATCCTTGCTCTCACACCTTCACTCGAAAAGTATGTTCCATAAACAACTTAGCATTGTTCTGAGTTTTTTTACAATGGTTGTACAAATGTACATCTATTATTGACTTACCATTATGATTTCAAGATTTACCCATGTTGGTATAGTGCTGCAATACACATCCAAGTGCAGGTATGCTATAGTGGTTTCTTTCGTTTGGGTACATATCCAGTAGTGGGATTTCTCACTGCTTGGCAGTTGTATATTTATTCTGCAATAAGATATTTCCCATTTAGGTATGGGCATTTCTTTTAGAAATAGTGCTATTTCACTCTCTATAGGGTACACTTTAGTGTAGACATAATTTTTTGTTTGTTTGTTTTTTGAGACAGACTCTCACTCCTTTGCCTGGGCTAGAGTGCCCTGGCTTCAGCCTAGCTCACTGCAACCAGAAACTCCTGGGCTCAAGCAATCCTACTGCCTCCGCGTCCCCAGTAGCTGGGACCACAGGCATGCGCCACCCTGCCCGGCTAATTTTTTCTTTATACTTTTAGTTGTCCGGTAAATTTCTTTCTATATTTTTAGTAGAGACGGGGTCTCGCTCTTGCTCAGGCTGGTCTCGAACTGCTGATCTCAAACGATCCACCCGCCTTGGCCTCCCAGACTGCTAGCATTACAGGTGTGAGCCACTGCACCCGGTCGAGACGTAACTTTTATGTGCATGGGGAAACCAAAAAACATTTCTTGACTCAGGTAGTGCAATATTTGATTTATTTCAGTGGTTTGCCACCTAGCCCACAATATCTCTGAGGAAAGCCTGTATATAGAAATAAAACACACATATAAATGTAAATACAAACAGATATATGCTATTCATCGGAATTTATCCTATTGTAGTAAGGAAAAAATAAGAACTCTATGCAACCAAGACTTTGGAACAATCTACTAGATAGTCTTACAAATAAAGAAACTTGAAAATCGGTAAACAAAGCAGGAGTCAAGTGTCACAGCCAAGTTCAAAGTTAGCACCCAAATCGCAGAAAACCTGATTTTATACTGAGAGAACTACTGCACCCTGATCATTATATCTCTCCTTCCGAGGAACGCATAAATTTGACTCAATAGTAAAGTGAAATTATGCGTAATTGTTCCCTTTCCCTGTAGTTTCTTAGATTCCCGAAATTTGCTATAATCGGTGTGAGTTCCTCTTTAATATAAAACTTATAAATAATATTTTTTTCAATATGAAACCAGCATATTTCATATTGAAATATGAAAATTTTTTCTTTATATATTTAGTTGTCCGGTAAATTTCTTTCTATATTTTTAGTAGAGACGGGGTCTCGCTCTTGCTCAGGCTGGTCTCGAACTGCTGATCTCAAACGATCCACCCGCCTTGGCCTCCCAGACTGCTAGCATTACAGGTGTGAGCCACTGCACCCGGCCGAGACGTAACTTTTATGTGCATGGGGAAACCAAAAAACATTTCTTGACTCGGGTAGTGCAATATTTGATTTATTTCAGTGGTTTGCCACCTAGCCCACAATATCTCTGAGGAAAGCCTGTATATAGAAATAAAACACACATATAAATGTAAATACAAACAGATATATGCTATTCATCGGAATTTATCCTATTGTAGTAAGGAAAAAATAAGAACTTAATGCAACCAAGACTTTGGAACAATCTACTAGATAGTCTTACAAATAAAGAAACTTGAAAATCGGTAAACAAAGCAGGAGTCAAGTGTCACAGCCAAGTTCAAAGTTAGCACCCAAATCGCAGAAAAGCTGATTTTATACTGAGAGAACTACTGCACCCTGATCATTATATCTCTCCTTCCGAGGAACGCATAAATTTGACTCAATAGTAAAGTGAAATTATGCGTAATTGTTCCCTTTCCCTGTAGTTTCTTAGATTCCCGAAATTTGCTATAATCGGTGTGAGTTCCTCTTTAATATAAAACTTATAAATAATATTTTTTTCAATATGAAACCAGCATATTTCATATTGAAATATGAAAATTTTTTCTTTATATATTTAGTTGTCCGGTAAATTTCTTTCTATATTTTTAGTAGAGACGGGGTCTCGCTCTTGCTCAGGCTGGTCTCGAACTGCTGATCTCAAACGATCCACCCGCCTTGGCCTCCCAGACTGCTAGCATTACAGGTGTGAGCCACTGCACCCGGCCGAGACGTAACTTTTATGTGCATGGGGAAACCAAAAAACATTTCTTGACTCGGGTAGTGCAATATTTGATTTATTTCAGTGGTTTGCCACCTAGCCCACAATATCTCTGAGGAAAGCCTGTATATAGAAAAAAAACACACATATAAATGTACATACAAACAGATATATGCTATTCATCGGAATTTATCCTATTGTAGTAAGGAAAAAATAAGAACTTAATGCAACCAGGACTTTGGAACAATCTACTAGATAGTCTTACAAATAAAGAAACTTGAATATCGGTAAACAAAGCAGGAGTCAAGTGTCACAGCCAAGTTCAAAGTTAGCACCCAAATCGCAGAAAAGCTGACTTTATACTGAGAGAACTACTGCACCCTGATCATTATATCTCTCCTTCCGAGGAACGCATAAATTTGACTCAATAGTAAAGTGAGATTATGCGTAATTGTTCCCTTTCCCTGTAGTTTCTTAGATTCCCGAAATTTGCTATAATCGGTGTGAGTTCCTCTTTAATATAAAACTTATAAATAATATTGTTTTCAATATGAAACCAGCACTTCTGGATTGAAACATTTAGTGTACCTTCCTAAAGCATTCTTCCGTTTGTCCACCAGGTGGCAGCATAAGCACATCAAATAGCACAAAACTGTTTTAGAATACAGAACTTGGTCTGAAATTGAGCACTTCTGCTGTTAGTTGCTCAGTTTATTTGGACATGTTAGTTGCACAAATTATTCATTATATTTTTTATTATTCTGACGAAAATCACTACATAGTCGTTGTAACATTGGTAGACAGTATAGGAGAAAAACTCTAATAGCCTGTGGTGGCACTACTCGGGCATACTGAACGATCTAACAGAAATGTGTCTGCACAAGCCCTACGAGTGTTTTCTACCTTATCCTTCGACATGAGATGCATCTTTAGCCTGTTCCCTGTATCGCTACATTCTTTGATATGGTGATTTTCAGAAGGAGCCCTGGCTTCCGTCCTGTGGATTCACGGTCACTTCTCTAAGTGACTGAAATGAGTCATTTAGGCTGTTGTACTATCTTCAAACTATAGAAGATCCCCTACGTGCGGAGAAAAATACTACAGTGCCCTAATTAAACACTCTTCATACTTGATACATGCTAAATTTCACCTTCTTTGCTTCACATATCTTTAAGAAATAAGAGTTCACAGGTAGACTTCAAGGGTCCCTCCATCCAATTAATGCCTATCCTTCCAACCTAAACGTAACCCCTAATCTCAAGTTGGTGTTTATCCTCCCTATCCTTGCTCTCACACCTTCACTCGAAAAGTATGTTCCATAAACAACTTAGCATTGTTCTGAGTTTTAATACAATGGTTGTACAAATGTACATCTGTTATTGACTTACCATTATGATTTCAAGATTTACCCATGTTGGTATAGTGCTGCAATACACATCCAAGTGCAGGTATGCTATAGTGGTTTCTTTCGTTTGGGTACATATCCAGTAGTGGCATTTCTCACTGCTTGGCAGTTGTATATTTATTCTGCAATAAGATATTTCCCATTAAGGTAAGGGCATTTCTTTTAGAAATAATGCTATTTCACTCTCTATAGGGTACACTTTAGTGTAGACATAATTTTTTGTTTGTTTGTTTTTTGAGACAGACTCTCACTCGTTTGCCTGGGCTAGAGTGCCCTGGCTTCAGCCTAGCTCACTGCAACCAGAAACTCCTGGGCTCAAGCAATCCTACTGCCTCCGCGTCCCCAGTAGCTGGGACCACAGGCATGCGCCACCCTGCCCGGCTAATTTTTTCTTTATATTTTTAGTTGTCCTGTAAATTTCTTTCTATATTTTTAGTAGAGACGGGGTCTCGCTCTTGCTCAGGCTGGTCTCGAACTGCTGATCTCAAACGATCCACCCGCCTTGGCCTCCCAGACTGCTAGCATTACAGGTGTGAGCCACTGCACCCGGCCTAGACGTAACTTTTATGTGCATGGGGAAACCAAAAAACATTTCTTGACTCGGGTAGTGCAATATTTGATTTATTTCAGTGGTTTGCCACCTAGCCCACAATATCTCTGAGGAAAGCCTGTATATAGAAAAAAAACACACATATAAATGTAAATACAAACAGATATATGCTATTCATCGGAATTTATCCTATTGTAGTAAGGAAAAATTAAGAACTTAATGCAACCAGGACTTTGGAACAATCTACTAGATAGTCTTACAAATAAAGAAACTTGAATATCGGTAAACAAAGCAGGAGTCAAGTGTCACAGCCAAGTTCAAAGTTAGCACCCAAATCGCAGAAAAGCTGACTTTATACTGAGAGAACTACTGCACCCTGATCATTATATCTCTCCTTCCGAGGAACGCATAAATTTGACTCAATAGTAAAGTGAGATTATTCGTAATTGTTCCCTTTCCCTGTAGTTTCTTAGATTCCCGAAATTTGCTATAATCGGTGTGAGTTCCTCTTTAATATAAAACTTATAAATAATATTGTTTTCAATATGAAACCAGCACTTCTGGATTGAAACAATTAGTGTCCCTTCCTAAAGCATTCTTCCGTTTGTCCACCAGGTGGCAGCATGAGCACATCAAATAGCACAAAACTGTTTGAGATTATAGCACTTGGTCTGAAATTGAGCACTTCTGCTGTTAGTTGCTCAGTTTATTTGGACATGTTAGTTGCACAAATTATTCATTATATTTTTTATTATTCTGACGAAAATCACTACATAGTCGTTGTAACATTGGTAGACAGTATAGGAGAAAAACTAATAGCCTATGGTGGCACTACTCGGGCATACTGAACGATCTAACAGAAATGTGTCTGCACAAGCCCTACGAGTGTTTTCTACCCTATCCTTCCACATGAGATGCATCTTTAGCCTGTTCCCTGTATCGCTACATTCTTTGATATGGGGATTTTCAGAAGGAGCCCTGGCTTCCGTCCTGTGGATTCACGGTCACTTCTCTAATGACTGAAATGAGTCATTTAGGCTGTTGTACTATCTTCAAACTATAGAAGATCCCCTACGTGCGGAGAAAAATACTACAGTGCCCTAATTAAACACTCTTCATATTTGATACATGCTAAATTTCACCTTCTTTGCTTCACATATCTTTAAGAAATAAGAGTTCACAGGTAGACTTCAAGGGTCCCTCCATCCAATTAATGCCTATCCTTCCAACCTAAAAGTAACCCCTAATTTCAAGTTGGTGTTTATCCTTCGTATCCTTGCTCTCACACCTTCACTCGAAAAGTATGTTCCATAAACAACTTAGCATTGTTCTGAGTTTTAAAACAATGGTTGTACAAATGTACATCTGTTATTGACTTACCATTATGATTTCAAGATTTACCCATGTTGGTATAGTGCTGCAATACACATCCAAGTGCAGGTATGCTATAGTGGTTTCTTTCGTTTGGATACATATCCAGTAGTGGGATTTCTCACTGCTTGGCAGTTGTATATTTAGTCTGCAATAAGATATTTCCCATTAAGGTATGGGCATTTCTTTTAGAAATAATGCTATTTCACTCTCTATAGGGTACACTTTAGTGTAGACATAATTTTTTGTTTGTTTGTTTTTTGAGACAGACTCTCACTCCTTTGCCTGGGCTAGAGTGCCCTGGCTTCAGCCTAGCTCACTGCAACCAGAAACGCCTGGGCTCAAGCAATCCTACTGCCTCTGCGTCCCCAGTAGCTGGGACCACAGGCATGCGCCACCCTGCCCGGCTAATTTTTTCTTTATATTTTTAGTTGTCCGGTAAATTTCTTTCTATATTTTTAGTAGAGACGGGGTCTCGCTCTTGCTCAGGCTGGTCTCGAACTGCTGATCTCAAACGATCCACCCGCCTTGGCCTCCCAGACTGCTAGCATTACAGGTGTGAGCCACTGCACCCGGCCGAGACGTAACTTTTATGTGCATGGGGAAACCAAAAAACATTTCTTGACTCCGGTAGTGCAATATTTGATTTATTTCAGTGGTTTGCCACCTAGCCCACAATATCTCTGAGGAAAGCCTGTATATAGAAAAAAAACACACAAAAAAATGTACATACAAACAGATATATGCTATTCATCGGAATTTATCTTATTGTAGTGAGGAAAAAATAAGAACTTAATGCAACCAGGACTTTGGAACAATCTACTAGATAGTCTTACAAATAAAGAAACTTGAATATCGGTAAACAAAGCAGGAGTCAAGTGTCACAACCAAGTTCAAAGTTAGCACCCAAATCGCAGAAAAGCTGACTTTATACTGAGAGAACTACTGCACCCTGATCATTATATCTCTCCTTCCGAGGAACGCATAATATTGACTCAATAGTAAAGTGAAATTATGCGTAATTGTTTCCTTTCCCTGTAGTTTCTTAGATTCCCGAAATTTGCTATAATCGGTGTGAGTTCCTCTCTAATATAAAACTTATAAATAATATTTTTTTCAATATGAATCTAGCATATTTCATATTGAAATATGAAAATTTTTTCTTTATATATTTAGTTGTCTGGTAAATTTCTTTCTATATTTTTAGTAGAGACGGGGTCTCGCTCTTGCTCAGGCTGGTCTCCAACTGCTGATCTCAAACGATCCACCCGCCTTGGCCTCCCAGACTGCTAGCATTACAGGTGTGAGCCACTGCACCCGGCCGAGACGTAACTTTTATGTGCATGGGGAAACCAAAAAGCATTTCTTGACTCGGGTAGTGCAATATTTGATTTATTTCAGTGGTTTGCCACGTAGCCCACAATATCTCTGAGGAAAGCCTGTATATAGAAAAAAAACACACATATAAATGTAAATACAAACAGATATATGCTATTCATCGGAATTTATCCTATTGTAGTAAGGAAAAATTAAGAACTTAATGCAACCAGGACTTTGGAACAATCTACGAGATAGTCTTACAAATAAAGAAACTTGAATATCGGTAAACAAAGCAGGAGTCAAGTGTCACAGCCAAGTTCAAAGTTAGCACCCAAATCGCAGAAAAGCTGACTTTATACTGAGAGAACTACTGCACCCTGATCATTATATCTCTCCTTCCGAGGAACGCATAAATTTGACTCAATAGTAAAGTGAGATTATGCGTAATTGTTCCCTTTCCCTGTAGTTTCTTAGATTCCCGAAATTTGCTATAATCGGTGTGAGTTCCTCTTTAATATAAAACTTATAAATAATATTGTTTTCAATATGAAACCAGCACTTCTGGATTGAAACAATTAGTGTACCTTCCTAAAGCATTCTTCCGTTTGTCCACCAGGTGGCAGCATAAGCCCATCAAATAGCACAAAACTGAGAATATAGCACTTGGTCTGACTTTGAGCAATTCTGCTGTTAGTTGCTCAGTTTATTTGGACATGTTAGTTGCACAAATTATTCATTATATTTTTTATTATTCTGACGAAAATCACTACATAGTCGTTGTAACATTGGTAGACAGTATAGGAGAAAAACTCTAATAGCCTGTGGTGGCACTACTCGGGCATACTGAACGATCAAACAGAAATGTGTCTGCACAAGCCCTACGAGTGTTTTCTACCCTATCCTTCCACATGAGATGCATCTTGAGCCTGTTCCCTGTATCGCTGCATTCTTTGATATGGTGATTTTCAGAAGGAGCCCTGGCTTCCGTCCTGTGGATTCACGGTCACTTCTCTAAGTGACTGAAATGAGTCATTTAGGCTGTTGTACTATCTTCAAACTATAGAAGATCCCCTACGTGCGGAGAAAAATACTACAGTGCCCTAATTAAACACTCTTCATATTTGATACATGCTAAATTTCACCTTCTTTGCTTCAGATATTTTTAAGAAATAAGAGTTCACAGATAGACTTCAAGGGTCCCTCCATCCAATTAATGCCTATCCTTCCAACCTAAACGTAACCCCTAATCTCAAGTTGGTGTTTATCCTCCCTATCCTTGCTCTCACACCTTCACTCGAAAAGTATGTTCCATAAACAACTTAGCATTGTTCTGAGTTTTAATACAATGGTTGTACAAATGTACATCTGTTATTGACTTACCATTATGATTTCAAGATTTACCCATGTTGGTATAGTGCTGCAATACACATCCAAGTGCAGGTATGCTATAGTGGTTTCTTTCGTTTGGGTACATATCCAGTAGTGGGATTTCTCACTGCTTGGCAGTTGTATATTTAGTCTGCAATAAGATATTTCCCATTAAGGTATGGGCATTTCTTTTAGAAATAGTGCTATTTCACTCTCTATAGGGTACACTTTAGTGTAGACATAATTTTTTGTTTGTTTGTTTTTTGAGACAGACTCTCACTCCTTTGCCTGGGCTAGAGTGCCCTGGCTTCAGCCTAGCTCACTGCAACCAGAAACTCCTGGGCACAAGCAATCCTACTGCCTCCGCGTCCCCAGTAGCTGGGACCACAGGCATGCGCCACCCTGCCCGGCTAATTTTTTCTTTATATTTTTAGTTGTCCGGTAAATTTCTTTCTATATTTTTAGTAGAGACGGGGTCTCGCTCTTGCTCAGGCTGGTCTCGAACTGCTGATCTCAAAAGATCCACCCGCCTTGGCCTCCCAGACTGCTAGCATTACAGGTGTGAGCCACTGCACCCGGCCGAGACGTAACTTTTATGAGCATGGGGAAACCAAAAAACATTTCTTGACTCGGGTAGTGCAATATTTGATTTATTTCAGTGGTTTGCCACCTAGCCCACAATATCTCTGAGGAAAGCCAGTATATAGAAAAAAAACACACATATAAATGTAAATACAAACAGATATATGCTATTCATCGGAATTTATCCTATTGTAGTAAGGAAAAATTAAGAACTTAATGCAACCAGGACTTTGGAACAATCTACTAGATAGTCTTACAAATAAAGAAACTTGAATATCGGTAAACAAAGCAGGAGTCAAGTGTCACAACCAAGTTCAAAGTTAGCACCCAAATCGCAGAAAAGCTGACTTTATACTGAGAGAACTACTGCACCCTGATCATTATATCTTTCCTTCCGAGGAACGCATAAATTTGACTCAATAGTAAAGTGAAATTATGCGTAATTGTTCCCTTTCCCTGTAGTTTCTTAGATTCCCGAAATTTGCTATAATCGGTGTGAGTTCCTCTTTAACATAAAACTTATAAATAATATTTTTTTCAATATGAAACCAGCACTTCTGGATTGAAACAATTAGTGTCCCTTCCTAAAGCATTCTTCCGTTTGTCCACCAGGTGGCAGCATAAGCACATCAAATAGCACAAAACTGTTTGAGAATATAGCACTTGGTCTGAAATTGAGCACTTCTGCTGTTAGTTGCTCAGTTTATTTGGACATGTTAGTTGCACAAATTATTCATTATATTTTTTATTATTCTGACGAAAATCACTACATAGTCGTTGTAACATTGGTAGACAGTATAGGAGAAAAACTCTAATAGCCTGTGGTGGCACTACTCGGGCATACTGAACGATCTAACAGAAATGTGTCTGCACAAGCCCTACGAGTGTTTTCTACCCTATCCTTCCACATGAGATGCATCTTGAGCCTGTTCCCTGTATCGCTGCATTCTTTGATATGGGGATTTTCAGAAGGAGCCCTGGCTTCCGTCCTGTGGATTCACGGTCACTTCTCTAAGTGACTGAAATGAGTCATTTAGGCTGTTGTACTATCTTCAAACTATAGAAGATCCCCTACGTGCGGAGAAAAATACTACAGTGCCCTAATTAAACACTCTTCATATTTGATACATGCTAAATTTCACCTTCTTTGCTTCAGATATCTTTAAGAAATAAGAGTTCACAGGTAGACTTCAAGGGTCCCTCCATCCAATTAATGCCTATCCTTCCAACCTAAACGTAACCCCTAATCTCAAGTTGGTGTTTATCCTCCCTATCCTTGCTCTCACACCTTCACTCGAAAAGTATGTTCCATAAACAACTTAGCATTGTTCTGAGTTTTAAAACAATGGTTGTACAAATGTACATCTGTTATTGACTTACCATTATGATTTCAAGATTTACCCATGTTGGTATAGTGCTGCAATACACATCCAAGTGCAGGTATGCTATAGTGGTTTCTTTCGTTTGGGTACATATCCAGTAGTGGGATTTCTCACTGCTTGGCAGTTGTATATTTATTCTGCAATAAGATATTTCCCATTAAGGTAAGGGCATTTCTTTTAGAAATAATGCTATTTCACTCTCTATAGGGTACACTTTAGTGTAGACATAATTTTTTGTTTGTTTGTTTTTTGAGACAGACTCTCACTCCTTTGCCTGGGCTAGAGTGCCCTGGCTTCAGCCTAGCTCACTGCAACCAGAAACTCCTGGGCTCAAGCGATCCTACTGCCTCCGCGTCCCCAGTAGCTGGGACCACAGGCATGCGCCACCCAGCCCGGCTAATTTTTTCTTTATATTTTTAGTTGTCCGGTAAATTTCTTTCTATATTTTTAGTAGAGACAGGGGTCTCGCTCTTGCTCAGGCTGGTCTCGAACTGCTGATCTCAAACGATCCACCCGCCTTGGCCTCCCAGACTGCTAGCATTACAGGTGTGAGCCACTGCACCCGGCCTAGACGTAACTTTTATTGCATGGGGAAACCAAAAACATTTCTTGACTCGGGTAGTGCAATATTTGATTTATTTCAGTGGTTTGCCACCTAGCCCACAATATCTCTGAGGAAAGCCTGTATATAGAAATAAAACACACATATAAATGTAAATACAAACAGATATATGCTATTCATCGGAATTTATCCTATTGTAGTAAGGAAAAAATAAGAACTCTATGCAACCAAGACTTTGGAACAATCTACTAGATAGTCTTACAAATAAAGAAACTTGAATATCGGTAAACAAAGCAGGAGTCAAGTGTCACAGCCAAGTTCAAAGTTAGCACCCAAATCGCAGAAAAGCTGATTTTATACTGAGAGAACTACTGCACCCTGATCATTATATCTCTCCTTCCGAGGAACGCATAAATTTGACTCAATAGTAAAGTGAAATTATGCGTAATTGTTCCCTTTCCCTGTAGTTTCTTAGATTCCCGAAATTTGCTATAATCGGTGTGAGTTCCTCTTTAATATAAAACTTATAAATAATATTTTTTTCAATATGAAACCAGCATATTTCATATTGAAATATGAAAATTTTTTCTTTATATATTTAGTTGTCCGGTAAATTTCTTTCTATATTTTTAGTAGAGACGGGGTCTCGCTCTTGCTCAGGCTGGTCTCGAACTGCTGATCTCAAACGATCCACCCGCCTTGGCCTCCCAGACTGCTAGCATTACAGGTGTGAGCCACTGCACCCGGCCGAGACGTAACTTTTATGTGCATGGGGAAACCAAAAAACATTTCTTGACTCGGGTAGTGCAATATTTGATTTATTTCAGTGGTTTGCCACCTAGCCCACAATATCTCTGAGGAAAGCCTGTATATAGAAAAAAAACACACATATAAATGTACATACAAACAGATATATGCTATTCATCGGAATTTATCCTATTGTAGTAAGGAAAAAATAAGAACTTAATGCAACCAGGACTTTGGAACAATCTACTAGATAGTCTTACAAATAAAGAAACTTGAATATCGGTAAACAAAGCAGGAGTCAAGTGTCACAGCCAAGTTCAAAGTTAGCACCCAAATCGCAGAAAAGCTGACTTTATACTGAGAGAACTACTGCACCCTGATCATTATATCTCTCCTTCCGAGGAACGCATAAATTTGACTCAATAGTAAAGTGAGATTATGCGTAATTGTTCCCTTTCCCTGTAGTTTCTTAGATTCCCGAAATTTGCTATAATCGGTGTGAGTTCCTCTTTAATATAAAACTTATAAATAATATTGTTTTCAATATGAAACCAGCACTTCTGGATTGAAACATTTAGTGTACCTTCCTAAAGCATTCTTCCGTTTGTCCACCAGGTGGCAGCATAAGCACATCAAATAGCACAAAACTGTTTTAGAATACAGAACTTGGTCTGAAATTGAGCACTTCTGCTGTTAGTTGCTCAGTTTATTTGGACATGTTAGTTGCACAAATTATTCATTATATTTTTTATTATTCTGACGAAAATCACTACATAGTCGTTGTAACATTGGTAGACAGTATAGGAGAAAAACTCTAATAGCCTGTGGTGGCACTACTCGGGCATACTGAACGATCTAACAGAAATGTGTCTGCACAAGCCCTACGAGTGTTTTCTACCCTATCCTTCCACATGAGATGCATCTTGAGCCTGTTCCCTGTATCGCTACATTCTTTGATATGGTGATTTTCAGAAGGAGCCCTGGCTTCCGTCCTGTGGATTCACGGTCACTTCTCTAAGTGACTGAAATGAGTCATTTAGGCTGCTGTACTATCTTCAAACTATAGAAGATCCCCTACGTGCGGAGAAAAATACTACAGTGCCCTAATTAAACACTCTTCATACTTGATACATGCTAAATTTCACCTTCTTTGCTTCACATATCTTTAAGAAATAAGAGTTCACAGGTAGACTTCAAGGGTCCCTCCATCCAATTAATGCCTATCCTTCCAACCTAAAGGTAACCCCTAATCTCAAGTTGGTGTTTATCCTCCCTATCCTTGCTCTCACACCTTCACTCGAAAAGTATGTTCCATAAACAACTTAGCATTGTTCTGAGTTTTAATACAATGGTTGTACAAATGTACATCTGTTATTGACTTACCATTATGATTTCAAGATTTACCCATGTTGGTATAGTGCTGCAATACACATCCAAGTGCAGGTATGCTATAGTGGTTTCTTTCGTTTGGGTACATATCCAGTAGTGGCATTTCTCACTGCTTGGCAGTTGTATATTTATTCTGCAATAAGATATTTCCCATTAAGGTAAGGGCATTTCTTTTAGAAATAATGCTATTTCACTCTCTATAGGGTACACTTTAGTGTAGACATAATTTTTTGTTTGTTTGTTTTTTGAGACAGACTCTCACTCCTTTGCCTGGGCTAGAGTGCCCTGGCTTCAGCCTAGCTCACTGCAACCAGAAACTCCTGGGCTCAAGCAATCCTACTGCCTCCGCGTCCCCAGTAGCTGGGACCACAGGCATGCGCCACCCTGCCCGGCTAATTTTTTCTTTATATTTTTAGTTGTCCGGTAAATTTCTTTCTATATTTTTAGTAGAGACGGGGTCTCGCTCTTGCTCAGGCTGGTCTCGAACTGCTGATCTCAAACGATCCACCCGCCTTGGCCTCCCAGACTGCTAGCATTACAGGTGTGAGCCACTGCACCCGGTCGAGACGTAACATTTATTGCATGGGGAAACCAAAAAACATTTCTTGACTCGGGTAGTGCAATATTTGATTTATTTCAGTGGTTTGCCACCTAGCCCACAATATCTCTGAGGAAAGCCTGTATATAGAAAAAAAACACACATATAAATGTAAATACAAACATATATATGCTATTCATTGGAATTTATCCTATTGTAGTAAGGAAAAATTAAGAACTTAATGCAACCAGGACTTTGGAACAATCTACTAGATAGTCTTACAAATAAAGAAACTTGAATATCGGTAAACAAAGCAGGAGTCAAGTGTCACAACCAAGTTCAAAGTTAGCACCCAAATCGCAGAAAAGCTGATTTTATACTGAGAGAACTACCGCACCCTGATCATTATATCTCTCCTTCCGAGGAACGCATAAATTTGACTCAATAGTAAAGTGAAATTATGCGTAATTGTTCCCTTTCCCTGTAGTTTCTTAGATTCCCGAAATTTGCTATAATCGGTGTGAGTTCCTCTTTAACATAAAACTTATAAATAATATTTTTTTCAATATGAAACCAGCACTTCTGGATTGAAACAATTAGTGTCCCTTCCTAAAGCATTCTTCCGTTTGTCCACCAGGTGGCAGCATAAGCACATCAAATAGCACAAAACTGTTTGAGAATATAGCACTTGGTCTGAAATTGAGCACTTCTGCTGTTAGTTGCTCAGTTTATTTGGACATGTTAGTTGCACAAATTATTCATTATATTTTTTATTATTCTGACGAAAATCACTACATAGTCGTTGTAACATTGGTAGACAGTATAGGAGAAAAACTCTAATAGCCTGTGGTGGCACTACTCGGGCATACTGAACGATCTAACAGAAATGTGTCTGCACAAGCCCTACGAGTGTTTTCTACCCTATCCTTCCACATGAGATGCATCTTGAGCCTGTTCCCTGTATCGCTGCATTCTTTGATATGGGGATTTTCAGAAGGAGCCCTGGCTTCCGTCCTGTGGATTCACGGTCACTTCTCTAAGTGACTGAAATGAGTCATTTAGGCTGTTGTACTATCTTCAAACTATAGAAGATCCCCTACGTGCGGAGAAAAATACTACAGTGCCCTAATTGAACACTCTTCATATTTGATACATGCTAAATTTCACCTTCTTTGCTTCAGATATCTTTAAGAAATAAGAGTTCACAGGTAGACTTCAAGGGTCCCTCCATCCAATTAATGCCTATCCTTCCAACCTAAACGTAACCCCTAATCTCAAGTTGGTGTTTATCCTCCCTATCCTTGCTCTCACACCTTCACTCGAAAAGTATGTTCCATAAACAACTTAGCATTGTTTTGAGTTTTAAAACAATGGTTGTACAAATGTACATCTGTTATTGACTTACCATTATGATTTCAAGATTTACCCATGTTGGTATAGTGCTGCAATACACATCCAAGTGCAGGTATGCTATAGTGGTTTCTTTCGTTTGGGTACATATCCAGTAGTGGGATTTCTCACTGCTTGGCAGTTGTATATTTATTCTGCAATAAGATATTTCCCATTAAGGTAAGGGCATTTCTTTTAGAAATAATGCTATTTCACTCTCTATAGGGTACACTTTAGTGTAGACATAATTTTTTGTTTGTTTGTTTTTTGAGACAGACTCTCACTCCTTTGCCTGGGCTAGAGTGCCCTGGCTTCAGCCTAGCTCACTGCAACCAGAAACTCCTGGGCTCAAGCGATCCTACTGCCTCCGCGTCCCCAGTAGCTGGGACCACAGGCATGCGCCACCCAGCCCGGCTAATTTTTTCTTTATATTTTTAGTTGTCCGGTAAATTTCTTTCTATATTTTTAGTAGAGACAGGGGTCTCGCTCTTGCTCAGGCTGGTCTCGAACTGCTGATCTCAAACGATCCACCCGCCTTGGCCTCCCAGACTGCTAGCATTACAGGTGTGAGCCACTGCACTCGGCCTAGACGTAACTTTTATTGCATGGGGAAACCAAAAAACATTTCTTGACTCGGGTAGTGCAATATTTGATTTATTTCAGTGGTTTGCCACCTAGCCCACAATATCTCTGAGGAAAGCCTGTATATAGAAATAAAACACACATATAAATGTAAATACAAACAGATATATGCTATTCATCGGAATTTATCCTATTGTAGTAAGGAAAAAATAAGAACTCTATGCAACCAAGACTTTGGAACAATCTACTAGATAGTCTTACAAATAAAGAAACTTTAATATCGGTAAACAAAGCAGGAGTCAAGTGTCACAGCCAAGTTCAAAGTTAGCACCCAAATCGCAGAAAAGCTGATTTTATACTGAGAGAACTACTGCACCCTGATCATTATATCTCTCCTTCCGAGGAACGCATAAATTTGACTCAATAGTAAAGTGAAATTATGCGTAATTGTTCCCTTTCCCTGTAGTTTCTTAGATTCCCGAAATTTGCTATAATCGGTGTGAGTTCCTCTTTAATATAAAACTTATAAATAATATTTTTTTCGTTATGAAACCAGCATATTTCATATTGAAATATGAAAATTTTTTCTTTATATATTTAGTTGTCCGGTAAATTTCTTTCTATATTTTTAGTAGAGACGGGGTCTCGCTCTTGCTCAGGCTGGTCTCGAACTGCTGATCTCAAACGATCCACCCGCCTTGGCCTCCCAGACTGCTAGCATTACAGGTGTGAGCCACTGCACCCGGCCTAGACGTAACATTTATTGCATGGGGAAACCAAAAAACATTTCTTGACTCGGGTAGTGCAATATTTGATTTATTTCAGTGGTTTGCCACCTAGCCCACAATATCTCTGAGGAAAGCCAGTATATAGAAAAAAAACACACATATAATTGTAAATACAAACATATATATGCTATTCATCGGAATTTATCGTATTGTAGTAAGGAAAAAATAAGAACTTAATGCAACCAGGACTTTGGAACAATCTACTAGATAGTCTTACAAATAAAGAAACTTGAATATCGGTAAACAAAGCAGGAGTCAAGTGTCACAACCAAGTTCAAAGTTAGCACCCAAATCGCAGAAAAGCTGACTTTATACTGAGAGAACTACTGCACCCTGATCATTATATCTCTCCTTCCGAGGAACGCATAAATTTGACTCAATAGTAAAGTGAAATTATGCGTAATTGTTCCCTTTCCCTGTAGTTTCTTAGATTCCCGAAATTTGCTATAATCGGTGTGAGTTCCTCTTTAATATAAAACTTATAAATAATATTGTTTTCAATATGAAACCAGCACTTCTGGATTGAAACATTTAGTGTACCTTCCTAAAGCATTCTTCCGTTTGTCCACCAGGTGGCAGCATAAGCCCATCAAATTGCACAAAACTGTTTGAGAATACAGAACTTGGTCTGAAATTGAGCACTTCTGCTGTTAGTTGCTCAGTTTATTTGGACATGTTAGTTGCACAAATTATTCATTATATTTTTTATTATTCTGACGAAAATCACTACATAGTCGTTGTAACATTGGTAGACAGTATAGGAGAAAAACTCTAATAGCCTGTGGTGGCACTACTCGGGCATACTGAACGATCTAACAGAAATGTGTCTGCACAAGCCCTACGAGTGTTTTCTACCCTATCCTTCCACATGAGATGCATCTTGAGCCTGTTCCCTGTATCGCTGCATTCTTTGATATGGGGATTTTCAGAAGGAGCCCTGGCTTCCGTCCTGTGGATTCACGGTCACTTCTCTAAGTGACTGAAATGAGTCATTTAGGCTGTTGTACTATCTTCAAACTATAGAAGATCCCCTACGTGCGGAGAAAAATACTACAGTGCCCTAATTAAACACTCTTCATATTTGATACATGCTAAATTTCACCTTCTTTGCTTCAGATATCTTTAAGAAATAAGAGTTCACAGGTAGACTTCAAGGGTCCCTCCATCCAATTAATGCCTATCCTTCCAACCTAAAAGTAACCCCTAATCTCAAGTTGGTGTTTATCCTCCCTATCCTTGCTCTCACACCTTCACTCGAAAAGTATGTTCCATAAACAACTTAGCATTGTTCTGAGTTTTTTTACAATGGTTGTACAAATGTACATCTATTATTGACTTACCATTATGATTTCAAGATTTACCCATGTTGGTATAGTGCTGCAATACACATCCAAGTGCAGGTATGCTATAGTGGTTTCTTTCGTTTGGGTACATATCCAGTAGTGGGATTTCTCACTGCTTGGCAGTTGTATATTTATTCTGCAATAAGATATTTCCCATTAAGGTAAGGGCATTTCTTTTAGAAATAATGCTATTTCACTCTCTATAGGGTACACTTTAGTGTAGACATAATTTTTTGTTTGTTTGTTTTTTGAGACAGACTCTCACTCCTTTGCCTGGGCTAGAGTGCCCTGGCTTCAGCCTAGCTCACTGCAACCAGAAACTCCTGGGCTCAAGCGATCCTACTGCCTCCGCGTCCCCAGTAGCTGGGACCACAGGCATGCGCCACCCAGCCCGGCTAATTTTTTCTTTATATTTTTAGTTGTCCGGTAAATTTCTTTCTATATTTTTAGTAGAGACAGGGGTCCCGCTCTTGCTCAGGCTGGTCTCGAACTGCTGATCTCAAACGATCCACCCGCCTTGGCCTCCCAGACTGCTAGCATTACAGGTGTGAGCCACTGCACCCGGCCTAGACGTAACTTTTATTGCATGGGGAAACCAAAAAACATTTCTTGACTCGGGTAGTGCAATATTTGATTTATTTCAGTGGTTTGCCACCTAGCCCACAATATCTCTGAGGAAAGCCTGTATATAGAAATAAAACACACATATAAATGTAAATACAAACAGATATATGCTATTCATCGGAATTTATCCTATTGTAGTAAGGAAAAAATAAGAACTCTATGCAACCAAGACTTTGGAACAATCTACTAGATAGTCTTACAAATAAAGAAACTTGAATATCGGTAAACAAAGCAGGAGTCAAGTGTCACAGCCAAGTTCAAAGTTAGCACCCAAATCGCAGAAAAGCTGATTTTATACTGAGAGAACTACTGCACCCTGATCATTATATCTCTCCTTCCGAGGAACGCATAAATTTGACTCAATAGTAAAGTGAAATTATGCGTAATTGTTCCCTTTCCCTGTAGTTTCTTAGATTCCCGAAATTTGCTATAATCAGTGTGAGTTCCTCTTTAATATAAAACTTATAAATAATATTTTTTTCAATATGAAACCAGCATATTTCATATTGAAATATGAAAATTTTTTCTTTATATATTTAGTTGTCCGGTAAATTTCTTTCTATATTTTTAGTAGAGACGGGGTCTCGCTCCTGCTCAGGCTGGTCTCGAACTGCTGATCTCAAACGATCCACCCGCCTTGGCCTCCCAGACTGCTAGCATTACAGGTGTGAGCCACTGCACCCGGCCGAGACGTAACTTTTATGTGCATGGGGAAACCAAAAAACAATTCTTGACTCGGGTAGTGCAATATTTGATTTATTTCAGTGGTTTGCCACCTAGCCCACAATATCTCTGAGGAAAGCCTGTATATAGAAAAAAAACACACATATAAATGTACATACAAACAGATATATGCTATTCATCGGAATTTATCCTATTGTAGTAAGGAAAAAATAAGAACTTAATGCAACCAGGACTTTGGAACAATCTACTAGATAGTCTTACAAATAAAGAAACTTGAATATCGGTAAACAAAGCAGGAGTCAAGTGTCACAGCCAAGTTCAAAGTTAGCACCCAAATCGCAGAAAAGCTGACTTTATACTGAGAGAACTACTGCACCCTGATCATTATATCTCTCCTTCCGAGGAACGCATAAATTTGACTCAATAGTAAAGTGAGATTATGCGTAATTGTTCCCTTTCCCTGTAGTTTCTTAGATTCCCGAAATTTGCTATAATCGGTGTGAGTTCCTCTTTAATATAAAACTTATAAATAATATTGTTTTCAATATGAAACCAGCACTTCTGGATTGAAACATTTAGTGTACCTTCCTAAAGCATTCTTCCGTTTGTCCACCAGGTGGCAGCATAAGCACATCAAATAGCACAAAACTGTTTTAGAATACAGAACTTGGTCTGAAATTGAGCACTTCTGCTGTTAGTTGCTCAGTTTATTTGGACATGTTAGTTGCACAAATTATTCATTATATTTTTTATTATTCTGACGAAAATCACTACATAGTCGTTGTAACATTGGTAGACAGTATAGGAGAAAAACTCTAATAGCCTGTGGTGGCACTACTCGGGCATACTGAACGATCTAACAGAAATGTGTCTGCACAAGCCCTACGAGTGTTTTCTACCCTATCCTTCCACATGAGATGCATCTTGAGCCTGTTCCCTGTATCGCTACATTCTTTGATATGGTGATTTTCAGAAGGAGCCCTGGCTTCCGTCCTGTGGATTCACGGTCACTTCTCTAAGTGACTGAAATGAGTCATTTAGGCTGTTGTACTATCTTCAAACTATAGAAGATCCCCTACGTGCGGAGAAAAATACTACAGTGCCCTAATTAAACACTCTTCATACTTGATACATGCTAAATTTCACCTTCTTTGCTTCACATATCTTTAAGAAATAAGAGTTCACAAGTAGACTTCAAGGGTCCCTCCATCCAATTAATTCCTATCCTTCCAACCTAAACGTAACCCCTAATCTCAAGTTGGTGTTTATCCTCCCTATCCTTGCTCTCACACCTTCACTCGAAAAGTATGTTCCATAAACAACTTAGCATTGTTCTGAGTTTTAATACAATGGTTGTACAAATGTACATCTGTTATTGACTTACCATTATGATTTCAAGATTTACCCATGTTGGTATAGTGCTGCAATACACATCCAAGTGCAGGTATGCTATAGTGGTTTCTTTCGTTTGGGTACATATCCAGTAGTGGCATTTCTCACTGCTTGGCAGTTGTATATTTATTCTGCAATAAGATATTTCCCATTAAGGTAAGCGCATTTCTTTTAGAAATAATGCTATTTCACTCTCTATAGGGTACACTTTAGTGTAGACATAATTTTTTGTTTGTTTGTTTTTTGAGACAGACTCTCACTCCTTTGCCTGGGCTAGAGTGCCCTGGCTTCAGCCTAGCTCACTGCAACCAGAAACTCCTGGGCTCAAGCAATCCTACTGCCTTCGCGTCCCCAGTAGCTGGGACCACAGGCATGCGCCACCCTGCCCGGCTAATTTTTTCTTTATATTTTTAGTTGTCCTGTAAATTTCTTTCTATATTTTTAGTAGAGACGGGGTCTCGCTCTTGCTCAGGCTGGTCTCGAACTGCTGATCTCAAACGATCCACCCGCCTTGGCCTCCCAGACTGCTAGCATTACAGGTGTGAGCCACTGCACCCGGCCTAGACGTAACATTTATTGCATGGGGAAACCAAAAAACATTTCTTGACTCGGGTAGTGCAATATTTGATTTATTTCAGTGGTTTGCCACCTAGCCCACAATATCTCTGAGGAAAGCCAGTATATAGAAAAAAAACACACATATAAATGTAAATACAAACATATATATGCTATTCATCAGAATTTATCGTATTGTAGTAAGGAAAAAATAAGAACTTAATGCAACCAGGACTTTGGAACAATCTACTAGATAGTCTTACAAATAAAGAAACTTGAATATCGGTAAACAAAGCAGGAGTCAAGTGTCACAACCAAGTTCAAAGTTAGCACCCAAATCGCAGAAAAGCTGACTTTATACTGAGAGAACTACTGCACCCTGATCATTATATCTCTCCTTCCGAGGAACGCATAAATTTGACTCAATAGTAAAGTGAAATTATGCGTAATTGTTCCCTTTCCCTGTAGTTTCTTAGATTCCCGAAATTTGCTATAATCGGTGTGAGTTCCTCTTTAATATAAAACTTATAAATAATATTGTTTTCAATATGAAACCAGCACTTCTGGATTGAAACATTTAGTGTACCTTCCTAAAGCATTCTTCCGTTTGTCCACCAGGTGGCAGCATAAGCCCATCAAATTGCACAAAACTGTTTGAGAATACAGAACTTGGTCTGAAATTGAGCACTTCTGCTGTTAGTTGCTCAGTTTATTTGGACATGTTAGTTGCACAAATTATTCATTATATTTTTTATTATTCTGACGAAAATCACTACATAGTCGTTGTAACATTGGTAGACAGTATAGGAGAAAAACTCTAATAGCCTGTGGTGGCACTACTCGGGCATACTGAACGATCTAACAGAAATGTGTCTGCACAAGCCCTACGAGTGTTTTCTACCCTATCCTTCCACATGAGATGCATCTTGAGCCTGTTCCCTGTATCGCTGCATTCTTTGATATGGGGATTTTCAGAAGGAGCCCTGGCTTCCGTCCTGTGGATTCACGGTCACTTCTCTAAGTGACTGAAATGAGTCATTTAGGCTGTTGTACTATCTTCAAACTATAGAAGATCCCCTACGTGCGGAGAAAAATACTACAGTGCCCTAATTGAACACTCTTCATATTTGATACATGCTAAATTTCACCTTCTTTGCTTCAGATATCTTTAAGAAATAAGAGTTCACAGGTAGACTTCAAGGGTCCCTCCATCCAATTAATGCCTATCCTTCCAACCTAAAAGTAACCCCTAATCTCAAGTTGGTGTTTATCCTCCCTATCCTTGCTCTCACACCTTCACTCGAAAAGTATGTTCCATAAACAACTTAGCATTGTTCTGAGTTTTTTTTACAATGGTTGTACAAATGTACATCTATTATTGACTTACCATTATGATTTCAAGATTTACCCATGTTGGTATAGTGCTGCAATACACATCCAAGTGCAGGTATGCTATAGTGGTTTCTTTCGTTTGGGTACATATCCAGTAGTGGGATTTCTCACTGCTTGGCAGTTGTATATTTATTCTGCAATAAGATATTTCCCATTTAGGTATGGGCATTTCTTTTAGAAATAGTGCTATTTCACTCTCTATAGGGTACACTTTAGTGTAGACATAATTTTTTGTTTGTTTGTTTTTTGAGACAGACTCTCACTCCTTTGCCTGGGCTAGAGTGCCCTGGCTTCAGCCTAGCTCACTGCAACCAGAAACTCCTGGGCTCAAGCAATCCTACTGCCTCCGCGTCCCCAGTAGCTGGGACCACAGGCATGCGCCACCCTGCCCGGCTAATTTTTTCTTTATACTTTTAGTTGTCCGGTAAATTTCTTTCTATATTTTTAGTAGAGACGGGGTCTCGCTCTTGCTCAGGCTGGTCTCGAACTGCTGATCTCAAACGATCCACCCGCCTTGGCCTCCCAGACTGCTAGCATTACAGGTGTGAGCCACTGCACCCGGTCGAGACGTAACTTTTATGTGCATGGGGAAACCAAAAAACATTTCTTGACTCGGGTAGTGCAATATTTGATTTATTTCAGTGGTTTGCCACCTAGCCCACAATATCTCTGAGGAAAGCCTGTATATAGAAATAAAACACACATATAAATGTAAATACAAACAGATATATGCTATTCATCGGAATTTATCCTATTGTAGTAAGGAAAAAATAAGAACTCTATGCAACCAAGACTTTGGAACAATCTACTAGATAGTCTTACAAATAAAGAAACTTGAATATCGGTAAACAAAGCAGGAGTAAAGTGTCACAGCCAAGTTCAAAGTTAGCACCCAAATCGCAGAAAAGCTGATTTTATACTGAGAGAACTACTGCACCCTGATCATTATATCTCTCCTTCCGAGGAACGCATAAATTTGACTCAATAGTAAAGTGAAATTATGCGTAATTGTTCCCTTTCCCTGTAGTTTCTTAGATTCCCGAAATTTCCTATAATCGGTGTGAGTTCCTCTTTAATATAAAACTTATAAATAATATTTTTTTCAATATGAAACCAGCATATTTCATATTGAAATATGAAAATTTTTTCTTTATATATTTAGTTGTCCGGTAAATTTCTTTCTATATTTTTAGTAGAGACGGGGTCTCGCTCTTGCTCAGGCTGGTCTCGAACTGCTGATCTCAAACGATCCACCCGCCTTGGCCTCCCAGACTGCTAGCATTACAGGTGTGAGCCACTGCACCCGGCCGAGACGTAACTTTTATGTGCATGGGGAAACCAAAAAACATTTCTTGACTCGGGTAGTGCAATATTTGATTTATTTCAGTGGTTTGCCACCTAGCCCACAATATCTCTGAGGAAAGCCTGTATATAGAAAAAAAACACACATATAAATGTACATACAAACAGATATATGCTATTCATCGGAATTTATCCTATTGTAGTAAGGAAAAAATAAGAACTTAATGCAACCAGGACTTTGGAACAATCTACTAGATAGTCTTACAAATAAAGAAACTTGAATATCGGTAAACAAAGCAGGAGTCAAGTGTCACAGCCAAGTTCAAAGTTAGCACCCAAATCGCAGAAAAGCTGACTTTATACTGAGAGAACTACTGCACCCTGATCATTATATCTCTCCTTCCGAGGAACGCATAAATTTGACTCAATAGTAAAGTGAGATTATGCGTAATTGTTCCCTTTCCCTGTAGTTTCTTAGATTCCCGAAATTTGCTATAATCGGTGTGAGTTCCTCTTTAATATAAAACTTATAAATAATATTGTTTTCAATATGAAACCAGCACTTCTGGATTGAAACATTTAGTGTACCTTCCTAAAGCATTCTTCCGTTTGTCCACCAGGTGGCAGCATAAGCACATCAAATAGCACAAAACTGTTTTAGAATACAGAACTTGGTCTGAAATTGAGCACTTCTGCTGTTAGTTGCTCAGTTTATTTGGACATGTTAGTTGCACAAATTATTCATTATATTTTTTATTATTCTGACGAAAATCACTACATAGTCGTTGTAACATTGGTAGACAGTATAGGAGAAAAACTCTAATAACCTGTGGTGGCACTACTCGGGCATACTGAACGATCTAACAGAAATGTGTCTGCACAAGCCCTACGAGTGTTTTCTACCTTATCCTTCCACATGAGATGCATCTTTAGCCTGTTCCCTGTATCGCTACATTCTTTGATATGGTGATTTTCAGAAGGAGCCCTGGCTTCCGTCCTGTGGATTCACGGTCACTTCTCTAAGTGACTGAAATGAGTCATTTAGGCTGTTGTACTATCTTCAAACTATAGAAGATCCCCTACGTGCGGAGAAAAATACTACAGTGCCCTAATTAAACACTCTTCATACTTGATACATGCTAAATTTCACCTTCTTTGCTTCACATATCTTTAAGAAATAAGAGTTCACAGGTAGACTTCAAGGGTCCCTCCATCCAATTAATGCCTATCCTTCCAACCTAAAGGTAACCCCTAATCTCAAGTTGGTGTTTATCCTCCCTATCCTTGCTCTCACACCTTCACTCGAAAAGTATGTTCCATAAACAACTTAGCATTGTTCTGAGTTTTAATACAATGGTTGTACAAATGTACATCTGTTATTGACTTACCATTATGATTTCAAGATTTACCCATGTTGGTATAGTGCTGCAATACACATCCAAGTGCAGGTATGCTATAGTGGTTTCTTTCGTTTGGGTACATATCCAGTAGTGGCATTTCTCACTGCTTGGCAGTTGTATATTTATTCTGCAATAAGATATTTCCCATTAAGGTAAGGGCATTTCTTTTAGAAATAATGCTATTTCACTCTCTATAGGGTACACTTTAGTGTAGACATAATTTTTTGTTTGTTTGTTTTTTGAGACAGACTCTCACTCCTTTGCCTGGGCTAGAGTGCCCTGGCTTCAGCCTAGCTCACTGCAACCAGAAACTCCTGGGCTCAAGCAATCCTACTGCCTCCGCGTCCCCAGTAGCTGGGACCACAGGCATGCGCCACCCTGCCCGGCTAATTTTTTCTTTATATTTTTAGTTGTCCGGTAAATTTCTTTCTATATTTTTAGTAGAGACGGGGTCTCGCTCTTGCTCAGGCTGGTCTCGAACTGCTGATCTCAAACGATCCACCCGCCTTGGCCTCCCAGACTGCTAGCATTACAGGTGTGAGCCACTGCACCCGGTCGAGACGTAACTTTTATGTGCATGGGGAAACCAAAAAACATTTCTTGACTCGGGTAGTGCAATATTTGATTTATTTCAGTGGTTTGCCACCTAGCCCACAATATCTCTGAGGAAAGCCTGTATATAGAAAAAAAACACACATATAAATGTAAATACAAACATATATATGCTATTCATTGGAATTTATCCTATTGTAGTAAGGAAAAATTAAGAACTTAATGCAACCAGGACTTTGGAACAATCTACTAGATAGTCTTACAAATAAAGAAACTTGAATATCGGTAAACAAAGCAGGAGTCAAGTGTCACAACCAAGTTCAAAGTTAGCACCCAAATCGCAGAAAAGCTGATTTTATACTGAGAGAACTACCGCACCCTGATCATTATATCTCTCCTTCCGAGGAACGCATAAATTTGACTCAATAGTAAAGTGAAATTATGCGTAATTGTTCCCTTTCCCTGTAGTTTCTTAGATTCCCGAAATTTGCTATAATCGGTGTGAGTTCCTCTTTAACATAAAACTTATAAATAATATTTTTTTCAATATGAAACCAGCACTTCTGGATTGAAACAATTAGTGTCCCTTCCTAAAGCATTCTTCCGTTTGTCCACCAGGTGGCAGCATAAGCACATCAAATAGCACAAAACTGTTTGAGAATATAGCACTTGGTCTGAAATTGAGCACTTCTGCTGTTAGTTGCTCAGTTTATTTGGACATGTTAGTTGCACAAATTATTCATTATATTTTTTATTATTCTGACGAAAATCACTACATAGTCGTTGTAACATTGGTAGACAGTATAGGAGAAAAACTCTAATAGCCTGTGGTGGCACTACTCGGGCATACTGAACGATCTAACAGAAATGTGTCTGCACAAGCCCTACGAGTGTTTTCTACCCTATCCTTCCACATGAGATGCATCTTGAGCCTGTTCCCTGTATCGCTGCATTCTTTGATATGGGGATTTTCAGAAGGAGCCCTGGCTTCCGTCCTGTGGATTCACGGTCACTTCTCTAAGTGACTGAAATGAGTCATTTAGGCTGTTGTACTATCTTCAAACTATAGAAGATCCCCTACGTGCGGAGAAAAATACTACAGTGCCCTAATTGAACACTCTTCATATTTGATACATGCTAAATTTCACCTTCTTTGCTTCAGATATCTTTAAGAAATAAGAGTTCACAGGTAGACTTCAAGGGTCCCTCCATCCAATTAATGCCTATCCTTCCAACCTAAACGTAACCCCTAATCTCAAGTTGGTGTTTATCCTCCCTATCCTTGCTCTCACACCTTCACTCGAAAAGTATGTTCCATAAACAACTTAGCATTGTTTTGAGTTTTAAAACAATGGTTGTACAAATGTACATCTGTTATTGACTTACCATTATGATTTCAAGATTTACCCATGTTGGTATAGTGCTGCAATACACATCCAAGTGCAGGTATGCTATAGTGGTTTCTTTCGTTTGGGTACATATCCAGTAGTGGGATTTCTCACTGCTTGGCAGTTGTATATTTATTCTGCAATAAGATATTTCCCATTAAGGTAAGGGCATTTCTTTTAGAAATAATGCTATTTCACTCTCTATAGGGTACACTTTAGTGTAGACATAATTTTTTGTTTGTTTGTTTTTTGAGACAGACTCTCACTCCTTTGCCTGGGCTAGAGTGCCCTGGCTTCAGCCTAGCTCACTGCAACCAGAAACTCCTGGGCTCAAGCGATCCTACTGCCTCCGCGTCCCCAGTAGCTGGGACCACAGGCATGCGCCACCCTGCCCGGCTAATTTTTTCTTTATATTTTTAGTTGTCCGGTAAATTTCTTTCTATATTTTTAGTAGAGACAGGGGTCTCGCTCTTGCTCAGGCTGGTCTCGAACTGCTGATCTCAAACGATCCACCCGCCTTGGCCTCCCAGACTGCTAGCATTACAGGTGTGAGCCACTGCACTCGGCCTAGACGTAACTTTTATTGCATGGGGAAACCAAAAAACATTTCTTGACTCGGGTAGTGCAATATTTGATTTATTTCAGTGGTTTGCCACCTAGCCCACAATATCTCTGAGGAAAGCCTGTATATAGAAATAAAACACACATATAAATGTAAATACAAACAGATATATGCTATTCATCGGAATTTATCCTATTGTAGTAAGGAAAAAATAAGAACTCTATGCAACCAAGACTTTGGAACAATCTACTAGATAGTCTTACAAATAAAGAAACTTGAATATCGGTAAACAAAGCAGGAGTCAAGTGTCACAGCCAAGTTCAAAGTTAGCACCCAAATCGCAGAAAAGCTGATTTTATACTGAGAGAACTACTGCACCCTGATCATTATATCTCTCCTTCCGAGGAACGCATAAATTTGACTCAATAGTAAAGTGAAATTATGCGTAATTGTTCCCTTTCCCTGTAGTTTCTTAGATTCCCGAAATTTGCTATAATCGGTGTGAGTTCCTCTTTAATATAAAACTTATAAATAATATTTTTTTCAATATGAAACCAGCATATTTCATATTGAAATATGAAAATTTTTTCTTTATATATTTAGTTGTCCGGTAAATTTCTTTCTATATTTTTAGTAGAGACGGGGTCTCGCTCTTGCTCAGGCTGGTCTCGAACTGCTGATCTCAAACGATCCACCCGCCTTGGCCTCCCAGACTGCTAGCATTACAGGTGTGAGCCACTGCACCCGGCCTAGACGTAACATTTATTGCATGGGGAAACCAAAAAACATTTCTTGACTCGGGTAGTGCAATATTTGATTTATTTCAGTGGTTTGCCATCTAGCCCACAATATCTCTGAGGAAAGCCAGTATATAGAAAAAAAACACACATATAAATGTAAATACAAACATATATATGCTATTCATCGGAATTTATCGTATTGTAGTAAGGAAAAAATAAGAACTTAATGCAACCAGGACTTTGGAACAATCTACTAGATAGTCTTACAAATAAAGAAACTTGAATATCGGTAAACAAAGCAGGAGTCAAGTGTCACAACCAAGTTCAAAGTTAGCACCCAAATCGCAGAAAAGCTGACTTTATACTGAGAGAACTACTGCACCCTGATCATTATATCTCTCCTTCCGAGGAACGCATAAATTTGACTCAATAGTAAAGTGAAATTATGCGTAATTGTTCCCTTTCCCTGTAGTTTCTTAGATTCCCGAAATTTGCTATAATCGGTGTGAGTTCCTCTTTAATATAAAACTTATAAATAATATTGTTTTCAATATGAAACCAGCACTTCTGGATTGAAACATTTAGTGTACCTTCCTAAAGCATTCTTCCGTTTGTCCACCAGGTGGCAGCATAAGCCCATCAAATTGCACAAAACTGTTTGAGAATACAGAACTTGGTCTGAAATTGAGCACTTCTGCTGTTAGTTGCTCAGTTTATTTGGACATGTTAGTTGCACAAATTATTCATTATATTTTTTATTATTCTGACGAAAATCACTACATAGTCGTTGTAACATTGGTAGACAGTATAGGAGAAAAACTCTAATAGCCTGTGGTGGCACTACTCGGGCATACTGAACGATCTAACAGAAATGTGTCTGCACAAGCCCTACGAGTGTTTTCTACCCTATCCTTCCACATGAGATGCATCTTGAGCCTGTTCCCTGTATCGCTGCATTCTTTGATATGGGGATTTTCAGAAGGAGCCCTGGCTTCCGTCCTGTGGATTCACGGTCACTTCTCTAAGTGACTGAAATGAGTCATTTAGGCTGTTGTACTATCTTCAAACTATAGAAGATCCCCTACGTGCGGAGAAAAATACTACAGTGCCCTAATTAAACACTCTTCATATTTGATACATGCTAAATTTCACCTTCTTTGCTTCAGATATCTTTAAGAAATAAGAGTTCACAGGTAGACTTCAAGGGTCCCTCCATCCAATTAATGCCTATCCTTCCAACCTAAAAGTAACCCCTAATCTCAAGTTGGTGTTTATCCTCCCTATCCTTGCTCTCACACCTTCACTCGAAAAGTATGTTCCATAAACAACTTAGCATTGTTCTGAGTTTTTTTACAATGGTTGTACAAATGTACATCTATTATTGACTTACCATTATGATTTCAAGATTTACCCATGTTGGTATAGTGCTGCAATACACATCCAAGTGCAGGTATGCTATAGTGGTTTCTTTCGTTTGGGTACATATCCAGTAGTGGGATTTCTCACTGCTTGGCAGTTGTATATTTATTCTGCAATAAGATATTTCCCATTAAGGTATGGGCATTTCTTTTAGAAATAGTGCTATTTCACTCTCTATAGGGTACACTTTAGTGTAGACATAATTTTTTGTTTGTTTGTTTTTTGAGACAGACTCTCACTCCTTTGCCTGGGCTAGAGTGCCCTGGCTTCAGCCTAGCTCACTGCAACCAGAAACTCCTGGGCTCAAGCGATCCTACTGCCTCCGCGTCCCCAGTAGCTGGGACCACAGGCATGCGCCACCCTGCCCGGCTAATTTTTTCTTTATACTTTTAGTTGTCCGGTAAATTTCTTTCTATATTTTTAGTAGAGACGGGGTCTCGCTCTTGCTCAGGCTGGTCTCGAACTGCTGATCTCAAACGATCCACCCGCCATGGCCTCCCAGACTGCTAGCATTACAGGTGTGAGCCACTGCACCCGGTCGAGACGTAACTTTTATGTGCATGGGGAAACCAAAAAACATTTCTTGACTCGGGTAGTGCAATATTTGATTTATTTCAGTGGTTTGCCACCTAGCCCACAATATCTCTGAGGAAAGCCTGTATATAGAAATAAAACACACATATAAATGTAAATACAAACAGATATATGCTATTCATCGGAATTTATCCTATTGTAGTAAGGAAAAAATAAGAACTCTATACAACCAAGACTTTGGAACAATCTACTAGATAGTCTTACAAATAAAGAAACTTGAATATCGGTAAACAAAGCAGGAGTCAAGTGTCACAGCCAAGTTCAAAGTTAGCACCCAAATCGCAGAAAAGCTGACTTTATACTGAGAGAACTACTGCACCCTGATCATTATATCTCTCCTTCCGAGGAACGCATAAATTTGACTCAATAGTAAAGTGAAATTATGCGTAATTGTTCCCTTTCCCTGTAGTTTCTTAGATTCCCGAAATTTGCTATAATCGGTGTGAGTTCCTCTTTAATATAAAACTTATAAATAATATTTTTTTCAATATGAAACCAGCATATTTCATATTGAAATATGAAAATTTTTTCTTTATATATTTAGTTGTCCGGTAAATTTCTTTCTATATTTTTAGTAGAGACGGGGTCTCGCTCTTGCTCAGGCTGGTCTCGAACTGCTGATCTCAAACGATCCACCCGCCTTGGCCTCCCAGACTGCTAGCATTACAGGTGTGAGCCACTGCACCCGGCCGAGACGTAACTTTTATGTGCATGGGGAAACCAAAAAACATTTCTTGACTCGGGTAGTGCAATATTTGATTTATTTCAGTGGTTTGCCACCTAGCCCACAATATCTCTGAGGAAAGCCTGTATATAGAAAAAAAACACACATATAAATGTACATACAAACAGATATATGCTATTCATCGGAATTTATCCTATTGTAGTAAGGAAAAAATAAGAACTTAATGCAACCAGGACTTTGGAACAATCTACTAGATAGTCTTACAAATAAAGAAACTTGAATATCGGTAAACAAAGCAGGAGTCAAGTGTCACAGCCAAGTTCAAAGTTAGCACCCAAATCGCAGAAAAGCTGACTTTATACTGAGAGAACTACTGCACCCTGATCATTATATCTCTCCTTCCGAGGAACGCATAAATTTGACTCAATAGTAAAGTGAGATTATGCGTAATTGTTCCCTTTCCCTGTAGTTTCTTAGATTCCCGAAATTTGCTATAATCGGTGTGAGTTCCTCTTTAATATAAAACTTATAAATAATATTGTTTTCAATATGAAACCAGCACTTCTGGATTGAAACATTTAGTGTACCTTCCTAAAGCATTCTTCCGTTTGTCCACCAGGTGGCAGCATAAGCACATCAAATAGCACAAAACTGTTTTAGAATACAGAACTTGGTCTGAAATTGAGCACTTCTGCTGTTAGTTGCTCAGTTTATTTGGACATGTTAGTTGCACAAATTATTCATTATATTTTTTATTATTCTGACGAAAATCACTACATAGTCGTTGTAACATTGGTAGACAGTATAGGAGAAAAACTCTAATAGCCTGTGGTGGCACTACTCGGGCATACTGAACGATCTAACAGAAATGTGTCTGCACAAGCCCTACGAGTGTTTTCTACCCTATCCTTCCACATGAGATGCATCTTCAGTCTGTTCCCTGTATCGCTACATTCTTTGATATGGTGATTTTCAGAAGGAGCCCTGGCTTCCGTCCTGTGGATTCACGGTCACTTCTCTAAGTGACTGAAATGAGTCATTTAGGCTGTTGTACTATCTTCAAACTATAGAAGATCCCCTACGTGCGGAGAAAAATACTACAGTGCCCTAATTAAACACTCTTCATACTTGATACATGCTAAATTTCACCTTCTTTGCTTCACATATCTTTAAGAAATAAGAGTTCACAGGTAGACTTCAAGGGTCCCTCCATCCAATTAATGCCTATCCTTCCAACCTAAAGGTAACCCCTAATCTCAAGTTGGTGTTTATCCTCCCTATCCTTGCTCTCACACCTTCACTCGAAAAGTATGTTCCATAAACAACTTAGCATTGTTCTGAGTTTTAATACAATGGTTGTACAAATGTACATCTGTTATTGACTTACCATTATGATTTCAAGATTTACCCATGTTGGTATAGTGCTGCAATACACATCCAAGTGCAGGTATGCTATAGTGGTTTCTTTCGTTTGGGTACATATCCAGTAGTGGCATTTCTCACTGCTTGGCAGTTGTATATTTATTCTGCAATAAGATATTTCCCATTAAGGTAAGGGCATTTCTTTTAGAAATAATGCTATTTCACTCTCTATAGGGTACACTTTAGTGTAGACATAATTTTTTGTTTGTTTGTTTTTTGAGACAGACTCTCACTCCTTTGCCTGGGCTAGAGTGCCCTGGCTTCAGCCTAGCTCACTGCAACCAGAAACTCCTGGGCTCAAGCAATCCTACTGCCTCCGCGTCCCCAGTAGCTGGGACCACAGGCATGCGCCACCCTGCCCGGCTAATTTTTTCTTTATATTTTTAGTTGTCCTGTAAATTTCTTTCTATATTTTTAGTAGAGACGGGGTCTCGCTCTTGCTCAGGCTGGTCTCGAACTGCTGATCTCAAACGATCCACCCGCCTTGGCCTCCCAGACTGCTAGCATTACAGGTGTGAGCCACTGCACCCGGCCTAGACGTAACTTTTATGTGCATGGGGAAACCAAAAAACATTTCTTGACTCGGGTAGTGCAATATTTGATTTATTTCAGTGGTTTGCCACCTAGCCCACAATATCTCTGAGGAAAGCCTGTATATAGAAAAAAAACACACATATAAATGTAAATACAAACATATATATGCTATTCATCGGAATTTATCCTATTGTAGTAAGGAAAAATTAGGAACTTAATGCAACCAGGACTTTGGAACAATCTACTAGATAGTCTTACAAATAAAGAAACTTGAATATCGGTAAACAAAGCAGGAGTCAAGTGTCACAGCCAAGTTCAAAGTTAGCACCCAAATCGCAGAAGAGCTGACTTTATACTCAGAGAACTACTGCACCCTGATCATTATATCTCTCCTTCCGAGGAACGCATAAATTTGACTCAATAGTAAAGTGAGATTATTCGTAATTGTTCCCTTTCCCTGTAGTTTCTTAGATTCCCGAAATTTGCTATAATCGGTGTGAGTTCCTCTTTAATATAAAACTTATAAATAATATTGTTTTCAATATGAAACCAGCACTTCTGGATTGAAACAATTAGTGTACCTTCCTAAAGCATTCTTCCGTTTGTCCACCAGGTGGCAGCATGAGCACATAAAATAGCACAAAACTGTTTGAGACTATAGCACTTGGTCTGAAATTGAGCACTTCTGCTGTTAGTTGCTCAGTTTATTTGGACATGTTAGTTGCACAAATTATTCATTATATTTTTTATTATTCTGACGAAAATCACTACATAGTCGTTGTAACATTGGTAGACAGTATAGGAGAAAAACTAATAGCCTGTGGTGGCACTACTCGGGCATACTGAACGATCTAACAGAAATGTGTCTGCACAAGCCCTACGAGTGTTTTCTACCCTATCCTTCCACATGAGATGCATCTTTAGCCTGTTCCCTGTATCGCTACATTCTTTGATATGGGGATTTTCAGAAGGAGCCCTGGCTTCCGTCCTGTGGATTCACGGTCACTTCTCTAATGACTGAAATGAGTCATTTAGGCTGTTGTACTATCTTCAAACTATAGAAGATCCCCTACGTGCGGAGAAAAATACTACAGTGCCCTAATTAAACACTCTTCATATTTGATACATGCTAAATTTCACCTTCTTTGCTTCACATATCTTTAAGAAATAAGAGTTCACAGGTAGACTTCAAGGGTCCCTCCATCCAATTAATGCCTATCCTTCCAACCTAAAAGTAACCCCTAATTTCAAGTTGGTGTTTATCCTTCGTATCCTTGCTCTCACACCTTCACTCGAAAAGTATGTTCCATAAACAACTTAGCATTGTTCTGAGTTTTAAAACAATGGTTGTACAAATGTACATCTGTTATTGACTTACCATTATGATTTCAAGATTTACCCATGTTGGTATAGTGCTGCAATACACATCCAAGTGCAGGTATGCTATAGTGGTTTCTTTCGTTTGGATACATATCCAGTAGTGGGATTTCTCACTGCTTGGCAGTTGTATATTTATTCTGCAATAAGATATTTCCTATTAAGGTATGGGCATTTCTTTTAGAAATAATGCTATTTCACTCTCTATAGGGTACACTTTAGTGTAGACATAATTTTTTGTTTGTTTGTTTTTTGAGACAGACTCTCACTCCTTTGCCTGGGCTAGAGTGCCCTGGCTTCAGCCTAGCTCACTGCAACCAGAAACTCCTGGGCTCAAGCAATCCTACTGCCTCTGCGTCCCCAGTAGCTGGGACCACAGGCATGCGCCACCCTGCCCGGCTAATTTTTTCTTTATATTTTTAGTTGTCCGGTAAATTTCTTTCTATATTTTTAGTAGAGACGGGGTCTCGCTCTTGCTCAGGCTGGTCTCGAACTGCTGATCTCAAACGATCCACCCGCCTTGGCCTCCCAGACTGCTAGCATTACAGGTGTGAGCCACTGCACCCGGCCGAGACGTAACTTTTATGTGCATGGGGAAACCAAAAAACATTTCTTGACTCGGGTAGTGCAATATTTGATTTATTTCAGTGGTTTGCCACCTAGCCCACAATATCTCTGAGGAAAGCCTGTATATAGAAAAAAAACACACATATAAATGTAAATACAAACATATATATGCTATTCATTGGAATTTATCCTATTGTAGTAAGGAAAAATTAAGAACTTAATGCAACCAGGACTTTGGAACAATCTACTAGATAGTCTTACAAATAAAGAAACTTGAATATCGGTAAACAAAGCAGGAGTCAAGTGTCACAACCAAGTTCAAAGTTAGCACCCAAATCGCAGAAAAGCTGATTTTATACTGAGAGAACTACCGCACCCTGATCATTATATCTCTCCTTCCGAGGAACGCATAAATTTGACTCAATAGTAAAGTGAAATTATGCGTAATTGTTCCCTTTCCCTGTAGTTTCTTAGATTCCCGAAATTTGCTATAATCGGTGTGAGTTCCTCTTTAATATAAAACTTATAAATAATATTGTTTTCAATATGAAACCAGCACTTCTGCATTGAAACAATTAGTGTACCTTCCTAAAGCATTCTTCCGTTTGTCCACCAGGTGGCAGCATAAGCACATCAAATAGCACAAAACTGAGAATATAGCACTTGGTCTGAAATTGAGCACTTCTGCTGTTAGTTGCTCAGTTTATTTGGACATGTTAGTTGCACAAATTATTCATTATATTTTTTATTATTCTGTTGAAAATCACTACATAGTCGTTGTAACATTGGTAGACAGTATAGGAGAAAAACTCTAATAGCCTGTGGTGGCACTACTCGGGCATACTGAACGATCTAACAGAAATGTGTCTGCACAAGCCCTACGAGTGTTTTCTACCCTATCCTTCCACATGAGATGCATCTTTAGCCTGTTCCGTGTATCGCTACATTCTTTGATATGGTGATTTTCAGAGGGAGCCCTGGCTTCCGTCCTGTGGATTCACGGTCACTTCTCTAAGTGACTGAAATGAGTCATTTAGGCTGTTGTACTATCTTCAAACTATAGAAGATCCCCTACGTGCGGAGAAAAATACTACAGTGCCCTAATTAAACACTCTTCATATTTGATACATGCTAAATTTCACCTTCTTTGCTTCACATATCTTTAAGAAATAAGAGTTCACAGGTAGACTTCAAGGGTCCCTCCATCCAATTAATGCCTATCCTTCCAACCTAAAAGTAACCCCTAATCTCAAGTTGGTGTTTATCCTCCCTATCCTTGCTCTCACACCTTCACTCGAAAAGTATGTTCCATAAACAACTTAGCATTGTTCTGAGTTTTAATACAATGGTTGTACAAATGTACATCTGTTATTGACTTACCATTATGATTTCAAGATTTACCCATGTTGGTATAGTGCTGCAATACACATCCAAGTGCAGGTATGCTGTAGTGGTTTCTTTCGTTTGGGTACATATCCAGTAGTGGGATTTCTCACTGCTTGGCAGTTGTATATTTATTCTGCAATAAGATATTTCCCATTAAGGTAAGGGCATTTCTTTTAGAAATAATGCTATTTCACTCTCTATAGGGTACACTTTAGTGTAGACATAATTTTTTGTTTGTTTGTTTTTTGAGACAGACTCTCACTCCTTTGCCTGGGCTAGAGTGCCCTGGCTTCAGCCTAGCTCACTGCAACCAGAAACTCCTGGGCTCAAGCAATCCTACTGCCTCCGCGTCCCCAGTAGCTGGGACCACAGGCATGCGCCACCCTGCCCGGCTAATTTTTTCTTTATATTTTTAGTTGTCCGGTAAATTTCTTTCTATATTTTTAGTAGAGACAGGGGTCTCGCTCTTGCTCAGGCTGGTCTCGAACTGCTGATCTCAAACGATCCACCCGCCTTGGCCTCCCAGACTGCTAGCATTACAGGTGTGAGCCACTGCACCCGGCCTAGACGTAACTTTTATTGCATGGGGAAACCAAAAAACATTTCTTGACTCGGGTAGTGCAATATTTGATTTATTTCAGTGGTTTGCCACCTAGCCCACAATATCTCTGAGGAAAGCCTGTATATAGAAAAAAAACACACATATAAATGTAAATACAAACATATATATGCTATTCATCGGAATTTATCCTATTGTAGTAAGGAAAAAATAAGAACTTAATGCAACCAGGACTTTGGAACAGTCTACTAGATAGTCTTACAAATAAAGAAACTTGAATATCGGTAAACAAAGCAGGAGTCAAGTTTCACAGCCAAGTTCAAAGTTAGCACCCAAATCGCAGAAAAGCTGACTTTATACTGAGAGAACTACTGCACCCTGATCATTATATCTCTCCTTCCGAGGAACGCATAAATTTGACTCAATAGTAAAGTGAAATTATGCGTAATTGTTCCCTTTCCCTGTAGTTTCTTAGATTCCCGAAATTTGCCCTAATCGGTGTGAGTTCCTCTTTAATATAAAACTTATAAATAATATTTTTTTCAATACGAAACCAGCACTTCTGGATTCTAACAATTAGTGTCCCTTCCTAAAGCATTCTTCCGTTTGTCCACCAGGTGGCAGCATAAGCACATCAAATAGCACAAAACTGAGAATATAGACCTTGGTCTGAAATTGAGCACTTCTGTTCTTAGTTGCTCAGTTTATTTGGACATGTTAGTTGCACAAATTATTCATTATATTTTTTATTATTCTGTTGAAAATCACTACATAGTCGTTGTAACATTGGTAGACAGTATAGGAGAAAAACTCTAATAGCCTGTGGTGGCACTACTCGGGCATACGGAACGATCTAACAGAAATGTGTCTGCACACCCCCTATGAGTGTTTTCTACCTTATCCTTCCACATGAGATGCATCTTCAGCCTGTTCCCTGTATCGCTACATTCTTTGATATGGTGATTTTCAGAAGGAGCCCTGGCTTCCGTCCTGTGGATTCACGGTCACTTCTCTAAGTGACTGAAATGAGTCATTTAGGCTGTTGTACTATCTTCAAACTATAGAAGATCCCCTACGTGCGGAGAAAAATACTACAGTGCCCTAATTAAACACACTTCATATTTGGTACATGCTAAATTTCACCTTCTTTGCTTCAGATATCTTTAAGAAATAAGAGTTCACAGGTAGACTTCAAGGGTCCCTCCATCCAATTAATGCCTATCCTTCCAACCTAAAAGTAACCCCTAATCTCAAGATGGTGTTTATCCTCCCTATCCTGGCTCTCACACCTTCACTCGTAAAGTATGTTCCATAAACAACTTAGCATTGTTCTGAGTTTTAAAACAATGGTTGTACAAATGTACATCTGTTATTGACTTACCATTATGATTTCAAGATTTACCCATGTTGGTATAGTGCTGCAATACACATCCAAGTGCAGGTATGCTATAGTGGTTTCTTTCGTTTGGGTACATATCCAGTAGTGGGATTTCTCACTGCTTGGCAGTTGTATATTTAGTCTGCAATAAGATATTTCCCATTAAGGTAAGGGCATTTCTTTTAGAAATAATGCTATTTCACTCTCTATAGGGTACACTTTACTGTAGACATAATTTTTTGTTTGTTTGTTTTTTGAGACAGACTCTCACTCCTTTGCCTGGGCTAGAGTGCCCTGGCTTCAGCCTAGCTCACTGCAACCAGAAACTCCTGGGCTCAAGCAATCCTACTGCCTCCGCGTCCCCAGTAGCTGGGACCACAGGCATGCGCCACCCTGCCCGGCTAATTTTTTCTTTATATTTTTAGTTGTCCGGTAAATTTCTTTCTATATTTTTAGTGGAGACGGGGTCTCGCTCTTGCTCAGGCTGGTCTCGAACTGCTGATCTCAAACGATCCACACGCCTTGGCCTCCCAGACTGCTAGCATTACAGGTGTGAGCCACTGCACTCGGCCGAGACGTAACTTTTATGTGCATGGGGAAACCAAAAAACATTTCTTGACTCGGGTAGTGCAATATTTGATTTATTTCAGTGGTTTGCCACCTAGCCCACAATATCTCTGAGGAAAGCCTGTATATAGAAAAAAAACACACATATAAATGTAAATACAAACATATATATGCTATTCATCGGAATTTATCCTATTGTAGTAAGGAAAAAATAAGAACTTAATGCAACCAGGACTTTGGAACAATCTACTAGATAGTCTTACAAATAAAGAAACTTGAATATCGGTAAACAAAGCAGGAGTCAAGTGTCACAACCAAGTTCAAAGTTAGCAGCCAAATCGCAGAAAAGCTGACTTTATACTGAGAGAACTACTGCACCCTGATCATTATATCTCTCCTTCCGAGGAACGCATAAATTTGACTCAATAGTAAAGTGAAATTATGCGTAATTGTTCCCTTTCCCTGTAGTTTCTTAGATTCCCGAAATTTGCTATAATCGGTGTGAGTTCCTCTTTAATATAAAACTTATAAATAATATTGTTTTCAATATGAAACCAGCACTTCTGGATTGAAACAATTAGTGTCCCTTCCTAAAGCATTCTTCCGTTTGTCCACCAGGTGGCAGCATAAGCCCATCAAATAGCACAAAACTGTTTGAGAATATAGCACTTGGTCTGAAATTGAGCACTTCTGCTGTTAGTTGCTCAGTTTATTTGGACATGTTAGTTGCACAAATTATTCATTATATTTTTTATTATTCTGTTGAAAATCACTACATAGTCGTTGTAACATTGGTAGACAGTATAGGAGAAAAACTCTAATAGCCTGTGGTGGCACTACTCGGGCATACTGAACGATCTAACAGAAATGTGTCTGCACAAGCCCTACGAGTGTTTTCTACCCTATCCTTCCACATGAGATGCATCTTCAGCCTGTTCCCTGTATCGCTACATTCTTTGATATGGTGATTTTCAGAAGGAGCCCTGGCTTCCGTCCTGTGGATTCACGGTCACTTCTCTAAGTGACTGAAATGAGTCATTTAGGCTGTTGTACTATCTTCAAACTATAGAAGATCCCCTACGTGCGGAGAAAAATACTACAGTGCCCTAATTAAACACTCTTCATATTTGATACATGCTAAATTGCACCTTCTTTGCTTCAGATATCTTTAAGAAATAAGAGTTCACAGGTAGACTTCAAGGGTCCCTCCATCCAATTAATGCCTATCCTTCCAACCTAAAAGTAACCCCTAATCTCAAGATGGTGTTTATCCTCCCTATCCTGGCTCTCACACCTTCACTCGTAAAGTATGTTCCATAAACAACTTAGCATTGTTCTGAGTCTTAAAACAATGGTTGTACAAATGTACATCTGTTATTGACTTACCATTATGATTTCAAGATTTACCCATGTTGGTATAGTGCTGCAATACACATCCAAGTGCAGGTATGCTATAGTGGTTTCTTTCGTTTGGGTACATATCCAGTAGTGGGATTTCTCACTGCTTGGCAGTTGTATATTTATTGTGCAATAAGATATTTCCCATTAAGGTATGGGCATTTCTTTTAGAAATAATGCTATTTCACTCTCTATAGGGTACACTTTACTGTAGACATAATTTTTTGTTTGTTTGTTTTTTGAGACAGACTCTCACTCCTTTGCCTGGGCTAGAGTGCCCTGGCTTCAGCCTAGCTCACTGCAACCAGAAACTCCTGGGCTCAAGCAATCCTACTGCCTCCGCGTCCCCAGTAGCTGGGACCACAGGCATGCGCCACCCTGCCCGGCTAATTTTTTCTTTATATTTTTAGTTGTCCGGTAAATTTCTTTCTATATTTTTAGTGGAGACGGGGTCTCGCTCTTGCTCAGGCTGGTCTCGAACTGCTGATCTCAAACGATCCACACGCCTTGGCCTCCCAGACTGCTAGCATTACAGGTGTGAGCCACTGCACTCGGCCGAGACGTAACTTTTATGTGCATGGGGAAACCAAAAAACATTTCTTGACTCGGGTAGTGCAATATTTGATTTATTTCAGTGGTTTGCCACCTAGCCCACAATATCTCTGAGGAAAGCCTGTATATAGAAAAAAAACACACATATAAATGTAAATACAAACATATATATGCTATTCATCGGAATTTATCCTATTGTAGTAAGGAAAAAATAAGAACTTAATGCAACCAGGACTTTGGAACAATCTACTAGATAGTCTTACAAATAAAGAAACTTGAATATCGGTAAACAAAGCAGGAGTCAAGTGTCACAACCAAGTTCAAAGTTAGCAGCCAAATCGCAGAAAAGCTGACTTTATACTGAGAGAACTACTGCACCCTGATCATTATATCTCTCCTTCCGAGGAACGCATAAATTTGACTCAATAGTAAAGTGAAATTATGCGTAATTGTTCCCTTTCCCTGTAGTTTCTTAGATTCCCGAAATTTGCTATAATCGGTGTGAGTTCCTCTTTAATATAAAACTTATAAATAATATTGTTTTCAATATGAAACCGGCACTTCTGGATTGAAACAATTAGTGTCCCTTCCTAAAGCATTCTTCCGTTTGTCCACCAGGTGGCAGCATAAGCCCATCAAATAGCACAAAACTGTTTGAGAATATAGCACTTGGTCTGAAATTGAGCACTTCTGCTGTTAGTTGCTCAGTTTATTTGGACATGTTAGTTGCACAAATTATTCATTATATTTTTTATTATTCTGTTGAAAATCACTACATAGTCGTTGTAACATTGGTAGACAGTATAGGAGAAAAACTCTAATAGCCTGTGGTGGCACTACTCGGGCATACTGAACGATCTAACAGAAATGTGTCTGCACAAGCCCTACGAGTGTTTTCTACCCTATCCTTCCACATGAGATGCATCTTCAGCCTGTTCCCTGTATGGCTACATTCTTTGATATGGTGATTTTCAGAAGGAGCCCTAGCTTCCGTCCTGTGGATTCACGGTCACTTCTCTAAGTGACTGAAATGAGTCATTTAGGCTGTTGTACTATCTTCAAACTATAGAAGATCCCCTACGTGCGGAGAAAAATACTACAGTGCCCTAATTAAACACTCTTCATATTTGATACATGCTAAATTTCACCTTCTTTGCTTCAGATATCTTTAAGAAATAAGAGTTCACAGGTAGACTTCAAGGGTCCCTCCATCCAATTAATGCCTATCCTTCCAACCTAAACGTAACCCCTAATCTCAAGTTGGTGTTTATCCTCCCTATCCTTGCTCTCACACCTTCACTCGAAAAGTATGTTCCATAAACAACTTAGCATTGTTCTGAGTTTTAATACAATGGTTGTACAAATGTACATCTGTTATTGACTTACCATTATGATTTCAAGATTTACCCATGTTGGTATAGTGCTGCAATACACATCCAAGTGCAGGTATGCTATAGTGGTTACTCTCGTTTGGGTACATATCCAGTAGTGGCATTACTCACTGCTTGGCAGTTGTATATTTATTCTGCAATAAGATATTTCCCATTAAGGTAAGGGTATTTCTTTTAGAAATAATGCTATTTCACTCTCTATAGGGTACACTTTAGTGTAGACATAATTTTTTGTTTGTTTGTTTTTTGAGACAGACTCTCACTCCTTTGCCTGGGCTAGAGTGCCCTGGCTTCAGCCTAGCTCACTGCAACCAGAAACTCCTGGGCTCAAGCAATCCTACTGCCTCCGCGTCCCCAGTAGCTGGGACCACAGGCATGCGCCACCCTGCCCGGCTAATTTTTTCTTTATATTTTTAGTTGTCCGGTAAATTTCTTTCTATATTTTTAGTGGAGACGGGGTCTCGCTCTTGCTCAGGCTGGTCTCGAACTGCTGATCTCAAACGATCCACACGCCTTGGCCTCCCAGACTGCTAGCATTACAGGTGTGAGCCACTGCACCCGGCCTAGACGTAACTTTTATGTGCATGGGGAAACCAAAAAACATTTCTTGACTCGGGTAGTGCAATATTTGATTTATTTCAGTGGTTTGCCACCTAGCCCACAATATCTCTGAGGAAAGCCTGTATATAGAAAAAAAACACACATATAAATGTAAATACAAACATATATATGCTATTCATCGGAATTTATCCTATTGTAGTAAGGAAAAAATAAGAACTTAATGCAACCAGGACTTTGGAACAATCTACTAGATAGTCTTACAAATAAAGAAACTTGAATATCGGTAAACAAAGCAGGAGTCAAGTGTCACAACCAAGTTCAAAGTTAGCAGCCAAATCGCAGAAAAGCTGACTTTATACTGAGAGAACTAATGCACCCTGATCATTATATCTCTCCTTCCGAGGAACGCATAAATTTGACTCAATACTAAAGTGAAATTATGCGTAATTGTTCCCTTTCCCTGTAGTTTCTTAGATTCCCGAAATTTGCTATAATCGGTGTGAGTTCCTCTTTAATATAAAACTTATAAATAATATTGTTTTCAATATGAAACCAGCACTTCTGGATTGAAACAATTAGTGTACCTTCCTAAAGCATTCTTCCGTTTGTCCACCAGGTGGCAGCAAAAGCACATCAAATAGCACAAAACTGAGAATATAGCACTTGGTCTGAAATTGAGCAGTTCTGCTGTTAGTTGCTCAGTTTATTTGGACATGTTAGTTGCACAAATTATTCATTATATTTTTTATTATTCTGACGAAAATCACTACATAGTCGTTGTAACATTGGTAGACAGTATAGGAGAAAAACTAATAGCCTATGGTGGCACTACTCGGGCATACTGAACGATCTAACAGAAATGTGTCTGCACAAGCCCTACGAGTGTTTTCTACCCTATCCTTCCACATGAGATGCATCTTTAGCCTGTTCCCTGTATCGCTACATTCTTTGATATGGGGATTTTCAGAAGGAGCCCTGGCTTCCGTCCTGTGGATTCACGGTCACTTCTCTAATGACTGAAATGAGTCATTTAGGCTGTTGTACTATCTTCAAACTATAGAAGATCCCCTACGTGCGGAGAAAAATACTACAGTGCCCTAATTAAACACTCTTCATATTTGATACATGCTAAATTTCACCTTCTTTGCTTCAGATATCTTTAAGAAATAAGAGTTCACAGGTAGACTTCAAGGGTCCCTCCATCCAATTAATGCCTATCCTTCCAACCTAAACGTAACCCCTAATCTCAAGTTGGTGTTTATCCTCCCTATCCTTGCTCTCACACCTTCACTCGAAAAGTATGTTCCATAAACAACTTAGCATTGTTCTGAGTTTTAATACAATGGTTGTACAAATGTACATCTGTTATTGACTTACCATTATGATTTCAAGATTTACCCATGTTGGTATAGTGCTGCAATACACATCCAAGTGCAGGTATGCTATAGTGGTTTCTCTCGTTTGGGTACATATCCAGTAGTGGCATTACTCACTGCTTGGCAGTTGTATATTTATTCTGCAATAAGATATTTCCCATTAAGGTAAGGGTATTTCTTTTAGAAATAATGCTATTTCACTCTCTATAGGGTACACTTTAGTGTAGACATAATTTTTTGTTTGTTTGTTTTTTGAGACAGACTCTCACTCCTTTGCCTGGGCTAGAGTGCCCTGGCTTCAGCCTAGCTCACTGCAACCAGAAACTCCTGGGCTCAAGCAATCCTACTGCCTCCGCGTCCCCAGTAGCTGGGACCACAGGCATGCGCCACCCTGCCCGGCTAATTTTTTCTTTATATTTTTAGTTGTCCGGTAAATTTCTTTCTATATTTTTAGTGGAGACGGGGTCTCGCTCTTGCTCAGGCTGGTCTCGAACTGCTGATCTCAAACGATCCACACGCCTTGGCCTCCCAGACTGCTAGCATTACAGGTGTGAGCCACTGCACCCGGCCTAGACGTAACTTTTATGTGCATGGGGAAACCAAAAAACATTTCTTGACTCGGGTAGTGCAATATTTGATTTATTTCAGTGGTTTGCCACCTAGCCCACAATATCTCTGAGGAAAGCCTGTATATAGAAAAAAAACACACATATAAATGTAAATACAAACATATATATGCTATTCATCGGAATTTATCCTATTGTAGTAAGGAAAAAATAAGAACTTAATGCAACCAGGACTTTGGAACAATCTACTAGATAGTCTTACAAATAAAGAAACTTGAATATCGGTAAACAAAGCAGGAGTCAAGTGTCACAACCAAGTTCAAAGTTAGCAGCCAAATCGCAGAAAAGCTGACTTTATACTGAGAGAACTAATGCACCCTGATCATTATATCTCTCCTTCCGAGGAACGCATAAATTTGACTCAATACTAAAGTGAAATTATGCGTAATTGTTCCCTTTCCCTGTAGTTTCTTAGATTCCCGAAATTTGCTATAATCGGTGTGAGTTCCTCTTTAATATAAAACTTATAAATAATATTGTTTTCAATATGAAACCAGCACTTCTGGATTGAAACAATTAGTGTACCTTCCTAAAGCATTCTTCCGTTTGTCCACCAGGTGGCAGCAAAAGCACATCAAATAGCACAAAACTGAGAATATAGCACTTGGTCTGAAATTGAGCAGTTCTGCTGTTAGTTGCTCAGTTTATTTGGACATGTTAGTTGCACAAATTATTCATTATATTTTTTATTATTCTGACGAAAATCACTACATAGTCGTTGTAACATTGGTAGACAGTATAGGAGAAAAACTAATAGCCTATGGTGGCACTACTCGGGCATACTGAACGATCTAACAGAAATGTGTCTGCACAAGCCCTACGAGTGTTTTCTACCCTATCCTTCCACATGAGATGCATCTTTAGCCTGTTCCCTGTATCGCTACATTCTTTGATATGGGGATTTTCAGAAGGAGCCCTGGCTTCCGTCCTGTGGATTCACGGTCACTTCTCTAATGACTGAAATGAGTCATTTAGGCTGTTGTACTATCTTCAAACTATAGAAGATCCCCTACGTGCGGAGAAAAATACTACAGTGCCCTAATTAAACACTCTTCATATTTGATACATGCTAAATTTCACCTTCTTTGCTTCACATATCTTTAAGAAATAAGAGTTCACAGGTAGACTTCAAGGGTCCCTCCATCCAATTAATGCCTATCCTTCCAACCTAAAAGTAACCCCTAATTTCAAGTTGGTGTTTATCCTTCGTATCCTTGCTCTCACACCTTCACTCGAAAAGTATGTTCCATAAACAACTTAGCATTGTTCTGAGTTTTAAAACAATGGTTGTACAAATGTACATCTGTTATTGACTTACCATTATGATTTCAAGATTTACCCATGTTGGTATAGTGCTGCAATACACATCCAAGTGCAGGTATGCTATAGTGGTTTCTTTCGTTTGGATACATATCCAGTAGTGGGATTTCTCACTGCTTGGCAGTTGTATATTTATTCTGCAATAAGATATTTCCCATTAAGGTATGGGCATTTCTTTTAGAAATAATGCTATTTCACTCTCTATAGGGTACACTTTAGTGTAGACATAATTTTTTGTTTGTTTGTTTTTTGAGACAGACTCTCACTCCTTTGCCTGGGCTAGAGTGCCCTGGCTTCAGCCTAGCTCACTGCAACCAGAAACGCCTGGGCTCAAGCAATCCTACTGCCTCCGCGTCCCCAGTAGCTGGGACCACAGGCATGCGCCACCCTGCCCGGCTAATTTTTTCTTTATATTTTTAGTTGTCCGGTAAATTTCTTTCTATATTTTTAGTAGAGACGGGGTCTCGCTCTTGCTCAGGCTGGTCTCGAACTGCTGATCTCAAACGATCCACCCGCCTTGGCCTCCCAGACTGCTAGCATTACAGGTGTGAGCCACTGCACCCGGCCGAGACGTAACTTTTATGTGCATGGGGAAACCAAAAAACATTTCTTGACTCAGGTAGTGCAATATTTGATTTATTTCAGTGGTTTGCCACCTAGCCCACAATATCTCTGAGGAAAGCCTGTATATAGAAAAAAAACACACATATAAATGTAAATACAAACATATATATGCTATTCATTGGAATTTATCCTATTGTAGTAAGGAAAAATTAAGAACTTAATGCAACCAGGACTTTGGAACAATCTACTAGATAGTCTTACAAATAAAGAAACTTGAATATCGGTAAACAAAGCAGGAGTCAAGTGTCACAACCAAGTTCAAAGTTAGCACCCAAATCGCAGAAAAGCTGATTTTATACTGAGAGAACTACTGCACCCTGATCATTATATCTCTCCTTCCGAGGAACGCATAAATTTGACTCAATAGTAAAGTGAAATTATGCGTAATTGTTCCCTTTCCCTGTAGTTTCTTAGATTCCCGAAATTTGCTATAATCGGTGTGAGTTCCTCTCTAATATAAAACTTATAAATAATATTTTTTTCAATATGAATCTAGCATATTTCATATTGAAATATGAAAATTTTTTCTTTATATATTTAGTTGTCTGGTAAATTTCTTTCTATATTTTTAGTAGAGACGGGGTCTCGCTCTTGCTCAGGCTGGTCTCCAACTGCTGATCTCAAACGATCCACCCGCCTTGGCCTCCCAGACTGCTAGCATTACAGGTGTGAGCCACTGCACCCGGCCTAGACGTAACTTTTATGTGCATGGGGAAACCAAAAAGCATTTCTTGACTCGGGTAGTGCAATATTTGATTTATTTCAGTGGTTTGCCACCTAGCCCACAATATCTCTGAGGAAAGCCTGTATATAGAAAAAAAACACACATATAAATGTAAATACAAACATATATATGCTATTCATCGGAATTTATCCTATTGTAGTAAGGAAAAATTAAGAACTTAATGCAACCAGGACTTTGGAACAATCTACTAGATAGTCTTACAAATAAAGAAACTTGAATATCGGTAAACAAAGCAGGAGTCAAGTGTCACAGCCAAGTTCAAAGTTAGCACCCAAATCGCAGAAAAGCTGACTTTATACTGAGAGAACTACTGCACCCTGATCATTATATCTCTCCTTCCGAGGAACGCATAAATTTGACTCAATAGTAAAGTGAGATTATGCGTAATTGTTCCCTTTCCCTGTAGTTTCTTAGATTCCCGAAATTTGCTATAATCGGTGTGAGTTCCTCTTTAATATAAAACTTATAAATAATATTGTTTTCAATATGAAACCAGCACTTCTGGATTGAAACAATTAGTGTACCTTCCTAAAGCATTCTTCCGTTTGTCCACCAGGTGGCAGCATAAGCCCATCAAATAGCACAAAACTGAGAATATAGCACTTGGTCTGACTTTGAGCAATTCTGCTGTTAGTTGCTCAGTTTATTTGGACATGTTAGTTGCACAAATTATTCATTATATTTTTTATTATTCTGACGAAAATCACTACATAGTCGTTGTAACATTGGTAGACAGTATAGGAGAAAAACTCTAATAGCCTGTGGTGGCACTACTCGGGCATACTGAACGATCTAACAGAAATGTGTCTGCACAAGCCCTACGAGTGTTTTCTACCCTATCCTTCCACATGAGATGCATCTTGAGCCTGTTCCCTGTATCGCTGCATTCTTTGATATGGTGATTTTCAGAAGGAGCCCTGGCTTCCGTCCTGTGGATTCACGGTCACTTCTCTAAGTGACTGAAATGAGTCATTTAGGCTGTTGTACTATCTTCAAACTATAGAAGATCCCCTACGTGCGGAGAAAAATACTACAGTGCCCTAATTAAACACTCTTCATATTTGATACATGCTAAATTTCACCTTCTTTGCTTCAGATATCTTTAAGAAATAAGAGTTCACAGATAGACTTCAAGGGTCCCTCCATCCAATTAATGCCTATCCTTCCAACCTAAACGTAACCCCTAATCTCAAGTTGGTGTTTATCCTCCCTATCCTTGCTCTCACACCTTCACTCGAAAAGTATGTTCCATAAACAACTTAGCATTGTTCTGAGTTTTAATACAATGGTTGTACAAATGTACATCTGTTATTGACTTACCATTATGATTTCAAGATTTACCCATGTTGGTATAGTGCTGCAATACACATCCAAGTGCAGGTATGCTATAGTGGTTTCTTTCGTTTGGGTACATATCCAGTAGTGGGATTTCTCACTGCTTGGCAGTTGTATATTTATTCTGCAATAAGATATTTCCCATTAAGGTATGGGCATTTCTTTTAGAAATAGTGCTATTTCACTCTCTATAGGGTACACTTTAGTGTAGACATAATTTTTTGTTTGTTTGTTTTTTGAGACAGACTCTCACTCCTTTGCCTGGGCTAGAGTGCCCTGGCTTCAGCCTAGCTCACTGCAACCAGAAACTCCTGGGCTCAAGCAATCCTACTGCCTCCGCGTCCCCAGTAGCTGGGACCACAGGCATGCGCCACCCTGCCCGGCTAATTTTTTCTTTATATTTTTAGTTGTCCGGTAAATTTCTTTCTATATTTTTAGTAGAGACGGGGTCTCGCTCTTGCTCAGGCTGGTCTCGAACTGCTGATCTCAAAAGATCCACCCGCCTTGGCCTCCCAGACTGCTAGCATTACAGGTGTGAGCCACTGCACCCGGCCGAGACGTAACTTTTATGAGCATGGGGAAACCAAAAAACATTTCTTGACTCGGGTAGTGCAATATTTGATTTATTTCAGTGGTTTGCCACCTAGCCCACAATATCTCTGAGGAAAGCCTGTATATAGAAAAAAAACACACATATAAATGTAAATACAAACAGATATATGCTATTCATCGGAATTTATCCTATTGTAGTAAGGAAAAATTAAGAACTTAATGCAACCAGGACTTTGGAACAATCTACTAGATAGTCTTACAAATAAAGAAACTTGAATATCGGTAAACAAAGCAGGAGTCAAGTGTCACAACCAAGTTCAAAGTTAGCAGCCAAATCGCAGAAAAGCTGACTTTATACTGAGAGAACTAATGCACCCTGATCATTATATCTCTCCTTCCGAGGAACGCATAAATTTGACTCAATAGTAAAGTGAAATTATGCGTAATTGTTCCCTTTCCCTGTAGTTTCTTAGATTCCCGAAATTTGCTATAATCGGTGTGAGTTCCTCTTTAACATAAAACTTATAAATAATATTTTTTTCAATATGAAACCAGCACTTCTGGATTGAAACAATTAGTGTCCCTTCCTAAAGCATTCTTCCGTTTGTCCACCAGGTGGCAGCATAAGCACATCAAATAGCACAAAACTGTTTGAGAATATAGCACTTGGTCTGAAATTGAGCACTTCTGCTGTTAGTTGCTCAGTTTATTTGGACATGTTAGTTGCACAAATTATTCATTATATTTTTTATTATTCTGACGAAAATCACTACATAGTCGTTGTAACATTGGTAGACAGTATAGGAGAAAAACTCTAATAGCCTGTGGTGGCACTACTCGGGCATACGGAACGATCTAACAGAAATGTGTCTGCACAAGCCCTACGAGTGTTTTCTACCCTATCCTTCCACATGAGATGCATCTTGAGCCTGTTCCCTGTATCGCTGCATTCTTTGATATGGTGATTTTCAGAAGGAGCCCTGGCTTCCGTCCTGTGGATTCACGGTCACTTCTCTAAGTGACTGAAATGAGTCATTTAGGCTGTTGTACTATCTTCAAACTATAGAAGATCCCCTACGTGCGGAGAAAAATACTACAGTGCCCTAATTAAACACTCTTCATATTTGATACATGCTAAATTTCACCTTCTTTGCTTCAGATATCTTTAAGAAATAAGAGTTCACAGATAGACTTCAAGGGTCCCTCCATCCAATTAATGCCTATCCTTCCAACCTAAACGTAACCCCTAATCTCAAGTTGGTGTTTATCCTCCCTATCCTTGCTCTCACACCTTCACTCGAAAAGTATGTTCCATAAACAACTTAGCATTGTTCTGAGTTTTAATACAATGGTTGTACAAATGTACATCTGTTATTGACTTACCATTATGATTTCAAGATTTACCCATGTTGGTATAGTGCTGCAATACACATCCAAGTGCAGGTATGCTATAGTGGTTTCTTTCGTTTGGGTACATATCCAGTAGTGGGATTTCTCACTGCTTGGCAGTTGTATATTTAGTCTGCAATAAGATATTTCCCATTAAGGTATGGGCATTTCTTTTAGAAATAGTGCTATTTCACTCTCTATAGGGTACACTTTAGTGTAGACATAATTTTTTGTTTGTTTGTTTTTTGAGACAGACTCTCACTCCTTTGCCTGGGCTAGAGTGCCCTGGCTTCAGCCTAGCTCACTGCAACCAGAAACTCCTGGGCTCAAGCAATCCTACTGCCTCCGCGTCCCCAGTAGCTGGGACCACAGGCATGCGCCACCCTGCCCGGCTAATTTTTTCTTTATATTTTTAGTTGTCCGGTAAATTTCTTTCTATATTTTTAGTAGAGACGGGGTCTCGCTCTTGCTCAGGCTGGTCTCGAACTGCTGATCTCAAAAGATCCACCCGCCTTGGCCTCCCAGACTGCTAGCATTACAGGTGTGAGCCACTGCACCCGGCCGAGACGTAACTTTTATGAGCATGGGGAAACCAAAAAACATTTCTTGACTCGGGTAGTGCAATATTTGATTTATTTCAGTGGTTTGCCACCTAGCCCACAATATCTCTGAGGAAAGCCAGTATATAGAAAAAAAACACACATATAAATGTAAATACAAACAGATATATGCTATTCATCGGAATTTATCCTATTGTAGTAAGGAAAAAATAAGAACTTAATGCAACCAGGACTTTGGAACAATCTACTAGATAGTCTTACAAATAAAGAAACTTGAATATCGGTAAACAAAGCAGGAGTCAAGTGTCACAACCAAGTTCAAAGTTAGCACCCAAATCGCAGAAAAGCTGACTTTATACTGAGAGAACTACTGCACCCTGATCATTATATCTCTCCTTCCGAGGAACGCATAAATTTGACTCAATAGTAAAGTGAAATTATGCGTAATTGTTCCCTTTCCCTGTAGTTTCTTAGATTCCCGAAATTTGCTATAATCGGTGTGAGTTCCTCTTTAACATAAAACTTATAAATAATATTTTTTTCAATATGAAACCAGCACTTCTGGATTGAAACAATTAGTGTCCCTTCCTAAAGCATTCTTCCGTTTGTCCACCAGGTGGCAGCATAAGCACATCAAATAGCACAAAACTGTTTGAGAATATAGCACTTGGTCTGAAATTGAGCACTTCTGCTGTTAGTTGCTCAGTTTATTTGGACATGTTAGTTGCACAAATTATTCATTATATTTTTTATTATTCTGACGAAAATCACTACATAGTCGTTGTAACATTGGTAGAGAGTATAGGAGAAAAACTCTAATAGCCTGTGGTGGCACTACTCGGGCATACTGAACGATCTAACAGAAATGTGTCTGCACAAGCCCTACGAGTGTTTTCTACCCTATCCTTCCACATGAGATGCATCTTGAGCCTGTTCCCTGTATCGCTGCATTCTTTGATATGGGGATTTTCAGAAGGAGCCCTGGCTTCCGTCCTGTGGATTCACAGTCACTTCTCTAAGTGACTGAAATGAGTCATTTAGGCTGTTGTACTATCTTCAAACTATAGAAGATCCCCTACGTGCGGAGAAAAATACTACAGTGCCCTAATTAAACACTCTTCATATTTGATACATGCTAAATTTCACCTTCTTTGCTTCACATATCTTTAAGAAATAAGAGTTCACAGGTAGACTTCAAGGGTCCCTCCATCCAATTAATGCCTATCCTTCCAACCTAAACGTAACCCCTAATCTCAAGTTGGTGTTTATCCTCCCTATCCTTGCTCTCACACCTTCACTCGAAAAGTATGTTCCATAAACAACTTAGCATTGTTCTGAGTTTTAAAACAATGGTTGTACAAATGTACATCTGTTATTGACTTACCATTATGATTTCAAGATTTACCCATGTTGGTATAGTGCTGCAATACACATCCAAGTGCAGGTATGCTATAGTGGTTTCTTTCGTTTGGGTACATATCCAGTAGTGGGATTTCTCACTGCTTGGCAGTTGTATATTTATTCTGCAATAAGATCTTTCCCATTAAGGTAAGGGCATTTCTTTTAGAAATAATGCTATTTCACTCTCTATAGGGTACACTTTAGTGTAGACATAATTTTTTGTTTGTTTGTTTTTTGAGACAGACTCTCACTCCTTTGCCTGGGCTAGAGTGCCCTGGCTTCAGCCTAGCTCACTGCAACCAGAAACTCCTGGGCTCAAGCGATCCTACTGCCTCCCCGTCCCCAGTAGCTGGGACCACAGGCATGCGCCACCCTGCCCGGCTAATTTTTTCTTTATATTTTTAGTTGTCCGGTAAATTTCTTTCTATATTTTTAGTAGAGACAGGGGTCTCGCTCTTGCTCAGGCTGGTCTCGAACTGCTGATCTCAAACGATCCACCCGCCTTGGCCTCCCAGACTGCTAGCATTACAGGTGTGAGCCACTGCACCCGGCCTAGACGTAACTTTTATTGCATGGGGAAACCAAAAAACATTTCTTGACTCGGGTAGTGCAATATTTGATTTATTTCAGTGGTTTGCCACCTAGCCCACAATATCTCTGAGGAAAGCCTGTATATAGAAATAAAACACACATATAAATGTAAATACAAACAGATATATGCTATTCATCGGAATTTATCCTATTGTAGTAAGGAAAAAATAAGAACTCTATGCAACCAAGACTTTGGAACAATCTACTAGATAGTCTTACAAATAAAGAAACTTGAATATCGGTAAACAAAGCAGGAGTCAAGTGTCACAGCCAAGTTCAAAGTTAGCACCCAAATCGCAGAAAAGCTGATTTTATACTGAGAGAACTACTGCACCCTGATCATTATATCTCTCCTTCCGAGGAACGCATAAATTTGACTCAATAGTAAAGTGAAATTATGCGTAATTGTTCCCTTTCCCTGTAGTTTCTTAGATTCCCGAAATTTGCTATAATCGGTGTGAGTTCCTCTTTAATATAAAACTTATAAATAATATTGTTTTCAATATGAAACCAGCACTTCTGGATTGAAACATTTAGTGTACCTTCCTAAAGCATTCTTCCGTTTGTCCACCAGGTGGCAGCATAAGCCCATCAAATTGCACAAAACTGTTTGAGAATACAGAACTTGGTCTGAAATTGAGCACTTCTGATGTTAGTTGCTCAGTTTATTTGGACATGTTAGTTGCACAAATTATTCATTATATTTTTTATTATTCTGACGAAAATCACTACATAGTCGTTGTAACATTGGTAGACAGTATAGGAGAAAAACTCTAATAGCCTGTGGTGGCACTACTCGGGCATACTGAACGATCTAACAGAAATGTGTCTGCACAAGCCCTACGAGTGTTTTCTACCCTATCCTTCCACATGAGATGCATCTTGAGCCTGTTCCCTGTATCGCTGCATTCTTTGATATGGGGATTTTCAGAAGGAGCCCTGGCTTCCGTCCTGTGGATTCACGGTCACTTCTCTAAGTGACTGAAATGAGTCATTTAGGCTGTTGTACTATCTTCAAACTATAGAAGATCCCCTACGTGCGGAGAAAAATACTACAGTGCCCTAATTGAACACTCTTCATATTTGATACATGCTAAATTTCACCTTCTTTGCTTCAGATATCTTTAAGAAATAAGAGTTCACAGGTAGACTTCAAGGGTCCCTCCATCCAATTAATGCCTATCCTTCCAACCTAAAAGTAACCCCTAATCTCAAGTTGGTGTTTATCCTCCCTATCCTTGCTCTCACACCTTCACTCGAAAAGTATGTTCCATAAACAACTTAGCATTGTTCTGAGTTTTTTTACAATGGTTGTACAAATGTACATCTATTATTGACTTACCATTATGATTTCAAGATTTACCCATGTTGGTATAGTGCTGCAATACACATCCAAGTGCAGGTATGCTATAGTGGTTTCTTTCGTTTGGGTACATATCCAGTAGTGGGATTTCTCACTGCTTGGCAGTTGTATATTTATTCTGCAATAAGATATTTCCCATTAAGGTATGGGCATTTCTTTTAGAAATAGTGCTATTTCACTCTCTATAGGGTACACTTTAGTGTAGACATAATTTTTTGTTTGTTTGTTTTTTGAGACAGACTCTCACTCCTTTGCCTGGGCTAGAGTGCCCTGGCTTCAGCCTAGCTCACTGCAACCAGAAACTCCTGGGCTCAAGCAATCCTACTGCCTCCGCGTCCCCAGTAGCTGGGACCACAGGCATGCGCCACCCTGCCCGGCTAATTTTTTCTTTATACTTTTAGTTGTCCGGTAAATTTCTTTCTATATTTTTAGTAGAGACGGGGTCTCGCTCTTGCTCAGGCTGGTCTCGAACTGCTGATCTCAAACGATCCACCCGCCTTGGCCTCCCAGACTGCTAGCATTACAGGTGTGAGCCACTGCACCCGGTCGAGACGTAACTTTTATGTGCATGGGGAAACCAAAAAACATTTCTTGACTCGGGTAGTGCAATATTTGATTTATTTCAGTGGTTTGCCACCTAGCCCACAATATCTCTGAGGAAAGCCTGTATATAGAAATAAAACACACATATAAATGTAAATACAAACAGATATATGCTATTCATCGGAATTTATCTTATTGTAGTAAGGAAAATATAAGAACTCTATGCAACCAAGACTTTGGAACAATCTACTAGATAGTCTTACAAATAAAGAAACTTGAATATCGGTAAACAAAGCAGGAGTCAAGTGTCACAGCCAAGTTCAAAGTTAGCACCCAAATCGCAGAAAAGCTGATTTTATACTGAGAGAACTACTGCACCCTGATCATTATATCTCTCCTTCCGAGGAACGCATAAATTTGACTCAATAGTAAAGTGAAATTATGCGTAATTGTTCCCTTTCCCTGTAGTTTCTTAGATTCCCGAAATATGCTATAATCGGTGTGAGTTCCTCTTTAATATAAAACTTATAAATAATATTTTTTTCAATATGAAACCAGCATATTTCATATTGAAATATGAAAATTTTTTCTTTATATATTTAGTTGTCCGGTAAATTTCTTTCTATATTTTTAGTAGAGACGGGGTCTCGCTCTTGCTCAGGCTGGTCTCGAACTGCTGATCTCAAACGATCCACCCGCCTTGGCCTCCCAGACTGCTAGCATTACAGGTGTGAGCCACTGCACCCGGCCGAGACGTAACTTTTATGTGCATGGGGAAACCAAAAAACATTTCTTGACTCGGGTAGTGCAATATTTGATTTATTTCAGTGGTTTGCCACCTAGCCCACAATATCTCTGAGGAAAGCCTGTATATAGAAAAAAAACACACATATAAATGTACATACAAACAGATATATGCTATTCATCGGAATTTATCCTATTGTAGTAAGGAAAAAATAAGAACTTAATGCAACCAGGACTTTGGAACAATCTACTAGATAGTCTTACAAATAAAGAAACTTGAATATCGGTAAACAAAGCAGGAGTCAAGTGTCACAGCCAAGTTCAAAGTTAGCACCCAAATCGCAGAAAAGCTGACTTTATACTGAGAGAACTACTGCACCCTGATCATTATATCTCTCCTTCCGAGGAACGCATAAATTTGACTCAATAGTAAAGTGAGATTATGCGTAATTGTTCCCTTTCCCTGTAGTTTCTTAGATTCCCGAAATTTGCTATAATCGGTGTGAGTTCCTCTTTAATATAAAACTTATAAATAATATTGTTTTCAATATGAAACCAGCACTTCTGGATTGAAACATTTAGTGTCCCTTCCTAAAGCATTCTTCCGTTTGTCCACCAGGTGGCAGCATAAGCACATCAAATAGCACAAAACTGTTTTAGAATACAGAACTTGGTCTGAAATTGAGCACTTCTGCTGTTAGTTGCTCAGTTTATTTGGACATGTTAGTTGCACAAATTATTCATTATATTTTTTATTATTCTGTTGAAAATCACTACATAGTCGTTGTAACATTGGTAGACAGTATAGGAGAAAAACTCTAATAGCCTGTGGTGGCACTACTCGGGCATACTGAACGATCTAACAGAAATGTGTCTGCACAAGCCCTACGAGTGTTTTCTACCCTATCCTTCCACATGAGATGCATCTTCAGCCTGTTCCCTGTATCGCTACATTCTTTGATATGGTGATTTTCAGAAGGAGCCCTGGCTTCCGTCCTGTGGATTCACGGTCACTTCTCTAAGTGACTGAAATGAGTCATTTAGGCTGTTGTACTATCTTCAAACTATAGAAGATCCCCTACGTGCGGAGAAAAATACTACAGTGCCCTAATTAAACACTCTTCATATTTGATACATGCTAAATTTCACCTTCTTTGCTTCAGATATCTTTAAGAAATAAGAGTTCACAGGTAGACTTCAAGGGTCCCTCCATCCAATTAATGCCTATCCTTCCAACCTAAAAGTAACCCCTAATTTCAAGTTGGTGTTTATCCTTCGTATCCTTGCTCTCACACCTTCACTCGAAAAGTATGTTCCATAAACAACTTAGCATTGTTCTGAGTTTTAAAACAATGGTTGTAAAAATGTACATCTGTTATTGACTTACCATTATGATTTCAAGATTTACCCATGTTGGTATAGTGCTGCAATACACATCCAAGTGCAGGTATGCTATAGTGGTTTCTTTCGTTTGGATACATATCCAGTAGTGGGATTTCTCACTGCTTGGCAGTTGTATATTTAGTCTGCAATAAGATATTTCCCATTAAGGTATGGGCATTTCTTTTAGAAATAATGCTATTTCACTCTCTATAGGGTACACTTTAGTGTAGACATAATTTTTTGTTTGTTTGTTTTTTGAGACAGACTCTCACTCCTTTGCCTGGGCTAGAGTGCCCTGGCTTCAGCCTAGCTCACTGCAACCAGAAACGCCTGGGCTCAAGCAATCCTACTGCCTCTGCGTCCCCAGTAGCTGGGACCACAGGCATGCGCCACCCTGCCCGGCTAATTTTTTCTTTATATTTTTAGTTGTCCGGTAAATTTCTTTCTATATTTTTAGTAGAGACGGGGTCTCGCTCTTGCTCAGGCTGGTCTCGAACTGCTGATCTCAAACGATCCACCCGCCTTGGCCTCCCAGACTGCTAGCATTACAGGTGTGAGCCACTGCACCCGGCCGAGACGTAACTTTTATGTGCATGGGGAAACCAAAAAACATTTCTTGACTCAGGTAGTGCAATATTTGATTTATTTCAGTGGTTTGCCACCTAGCCCACAATATCTCTGAGGAAAGCCTGTATATAGAAAAAAAACACACATATAAATGTAAATACAAACATATATATGCTATTCATTGGAATTTATCCTATTGTAGTAAGGAAAAATTAAGAACTTAATGCAACCAGGACTTTGGAACAATCTACTAGATAGTCTTACAAATAAAGAAACTTGAATATCGGTAAACAAAGCAGGAGTCAAGTGTCACAACCAAGTTCAAAGTTAGCACCCAAATCGCAGAAAAGCTGATTTTATACTGAGAGAACTACTGCACCCTGATCATTATATCTCTCCTTCCGAGGAACGCATAAATTTGACTCAATAGTAAAGTGAAATTATGCGTAATTGTTCCCTTTCCCTGTAGTTTCTTAGATTCCCGAAATTTGCTATAATCGGTGTGAGTTCCTCTTTAATATAAAACTTATAAATAATATTGTTTTCAATATGAAACCAGCACTTCTGGATTGAAACAATTAGTGTACCTTCCTAAAGCATTCTTCCGTTTGTCCACCAGGTGGCAGCATAAGCCCATCAAATAGCACAAAACTGTTTGAGAATATAGCACTTGGTCTGAAATTGAGCACTTCTGCTGTTAGTTGCTCAGTTTATTTGGACATGTTAGTTGCACAAATTATTCATTATATTTTTTATTATTCTGACGAAAATCACTACATAGTCGTTGTAACATTGGTAGACAGTATAGGAGATAAACTCTAATAGCCTGTGGTGGCACTACTCGGGCATACTGAACGATCTAACAGAAATGTGTCTGCACAAGCCCTACGAGTGTTTTCTACCCTATCCTTCCACATGAGATGCATCTTTAGCCTGTTCCGTGTATCGCTACATTCTTTGATATGGTGATTTTCAGAGGGAGCCCTGGCTTCCGTCCTGTGGATTCACGGTCACTTCTCTAAGTGACTGAAATGAGTCATTTAGGCTGTTGTACTATCTTCAAACTATAGAAGATCCCCTACGTGCGGAGAAAAATACTACAGTGCCCTAATTAAACACTCTTCATATTTGATACATGCTAAATTTCACCTTCTTTGCTTCACATATCTTTAAGAAATAAGAGTTCACAGGTAGACTTCAAGGGTCCCTCCATCCAATTAATGCCTATCCTTCCAACCTAAACGTAACCCCTAATCTCAAGTTGGTGTTTATCCTCCCTATACTTGCACTCACACCTTCACTCGAAAAGTATGTTCCATAAACAACTTAGCATTGTTCTGAGTTTTAATACAATGGTTGTACAAATGTACATCTGTTATTGACTTACCATTATGATTTCAAGATTTACCCATGTTGGTATAGTGCTGCAATACACATCCAAGTGCAGGTATGCTATAGTGGTTTCTTTCGTTTGGGTACATATCCAGTAGTGGGATTTCTCACTGCTTGGCAGTTGTATATTTATTGTGCAATAAGATATTTCCCATTAAGGTATGGGCATTTCTTTTAGAAATAATGCTATTTCACTCTCTATAGGGTACACTTTACTGTAGACATAATTTTTTGTTTGTTTGTTTTTTGAGACAGACTCTCACTCCTTTGCCTGGGCTAGAGTGCCCTGGCTTCAGCCTAGCTCACTGCAACCAGAAACTCCTGGGCTCAAGCAATCCTACTGCCTCCGCATCCCCAGTAGCTGGGACCACAGGCATGCGCCACCCTGCCCGGCTAATTTTTTCTTTATATTTTTAGTTGTCCGGTAAATTTCTTTCTATATTTTTAGTGGAGACGGGGTCTCGCTCTTGCTCAGGCTGGTCTCGAACTGCTGATCTCAAACGATCCACACGCCTTGGCCTCCCAGACTGCTAGCATTACAGGTGTGAGCCACTGCACTCGGCCGAGACGTAACTTTTATGTGCATGGGGAAACCAAAAAACATTTCTTGACTCGGGTAGTGCAATATTTGATTTATTTCAGTGGTTTGCCACCTAGCCCACAATATCTCTGAGGAAAGCCTGTATATAGAAAAAAAACACACATATAAATGTAAATACAAACATATATATGCTATTCATCGGAATTTATCCTATTGTAGTAAGGAAAAAATAAGAACTTAATGCAACCAGGACTTTGGAACAATCTACTAGATAGTCTTACAAATAAAGAAACTTGAATATCGGTAAACAAAGCAGGAGTCAAGTGTCACAACCAAGTTCAAAGTTAGCAGCCAAATCGCAGAAAAGCTGACTTTATACTGAGAGAACTACTGCACCCTGATCATTATATCTCTCCTTCCGAGGAACGCATAAATTTGACTCAATAGTAAAGTGAAATTATGCGTAATTGTTCCCTTTCCCTGTAGTTTCTTAGATTCCCGAAATTTGCTATAATCGGTGTGAGTTCCTCTTTAACATAAAACTTATAAATAATATTGTTTTCAATATGAAACCAGCACTTCTGGATTGAAACAATTAGTGTCCCTTCCTAAAGCATTCTTCCGTTTGTCCACCAGGTGGCAGCATAAGCCCATCAAATAGCACAAAACTGTTTGAGAATATAGCACTTGGTCTGAAATTGAGCACTTCTGCTGTTAGTTGCTCAGTTTATTTGGACATGTTAGTTGCACAAATTATTCATTATATTTTTTATTATTCTGTTGAAAATCACTACATAGTCGTTGTAACATTGGTAGACAGTATAGGAGAAAAACTCTAATAGCCTGTGGTGGCACTACTCGGGCATACTGAACGATCTAACAGAAATGTGTCTGCACAAGCCCTACGAGTGTTTTCTACCCTATCCTTCCACATGAGATGCATCTTCAGCCTGTTCCCTGTATCGCTACATTCTTTGATATGGTGATTTTCAGAAGGAGCCCTAGCTTCCGTCCTGTGGATTCACGGTCACTTCTCTAAGTGACTGAAATGAGTCATTTAGGCTGTTGTACTATCTTCAAACTATAGAAGATCCCCTACGTGCGGAGAAAAATACTACAGTGCCCTAATTAAACACTCTTCATATTTGATACATGCTAAATTTCACCTTCTTTGCTTCAGATATCTTTAAGAAATAAGAGTTCACAGGTAGACTTCAAGGGTCCCTCCATCCAATTAATGCCTATCCTTCCAACCTAAACGTAACCCCTAATCTCAAGTTGGTGTTTATCCTCCCTGTCCTTGCTCTCACACCTTCACTCGAAAAGTATGTTCCATAAACAACTTAGCATTGTTCTGAGGTTTAATACAATGGTTGTACAAATGTACATCTGTTATTGACTTACCATTATGATTTCAAGATTTACCCATGTTGGTATAGTGCTGCAATACACATCCAAGTGCAGGTATGCTATAGTGGTTTCTCTCGTTTGGGTACATATCCAGTAGTGGCATTACTCACTGCTTGGCAGTTGTATATTTATTCTGCAATAAGATATTTCCCATTAAGGTAAGGGTATTTCTTTTAGAAATAATGCTATTTCACTCTCTATAGGGTACACTTTAGTGTAGACATAATTTTTTGTTTGTTTGTTTTTTGAGACAGACTCTCACTCCTTTGCCTGGGCTAGAGTGCCCTGGCTTCAGCCTAGCTCACTGCAACCAGAAACTCCTGGGCTCAAGCAATCCTACTGCCTCCGCGTCCCCAGTAGCTGGGACCACAGGCATGCGCCACCCTGCCCGGCTAATTTTTTCTTTATATTTTTAGTTGTCCGGTAAATTTCTTTCTATATTTTTAGTGGAGACGGGGTCTCGCTCTTGCTCAGGCTGGTCTCGAACTGCTGATCTCAAACGATCCACACGCCTTGGCCTCCCAGACTGCTAGCATTACAGGTGTGAGCCACTGCACCCGGCCTAGACGTAACTTTTATGTGCATGGGGAAACCAAAAAACATTTCTTGACTCGGGTAGTGCAATATTTGATTTATTTCAGTGGTTTGCCACCTAGCCCACAATATCTCTGAGGAAAGCCTGTATATAGAAAAAAAACACACATATAAATGTAAATACAAACATATATATGCTATTCATCGGAATTTATCCTATTGTAGTAAGGAAAAAATAAGAACTTAATGCAACCAGGACTTTGGAACAATCTACTAGATAGTCTTACAAATAAAGAAACTTGAATATCGGTAAACAAAGCAGGAGTCAAGTTTCACAGCCAAGTTCAAAGTTAGCACCCAAATCGCAGAAAAGCTGACTTTATACTGAGAGAACTACTGCACCCTGATCATTATATCTCTCCTTCCGAGGAACGCATAAATTTGACTCAATAGTAAAGTGAAATTATGCGTAATTGTTCCCTTTCCCTGTAGTTTCTTAGATTCCCGAAATTTGCCCTAATCGGTGTGAGTTCCTCTTTAATATAAAACTTATAAATAATATTTTTTTCAATACGAAACCAGCACTTCTGGATTCTAACAATTAGTGTCCCTTCCTAAAGCATTCTTCCGTTTGTCCACCAGGTGGCAGCATAAGCACATCAAATAGCACAAAACTGAGAATATAGAACTTGGTCTGAAATTGAGCACTTCTGTTCTTAGTTGCTCAGTTTATTTGGACATGTTAGTTGTACAAATTATTCATTATATTTTTTATTATTCTGTTGAAAATCACTACATAGTCGTTGTAACATTGGTAGACAGTATAGGAGAAAAACTCTAATAGCCTGTGGTGGCACTACTCGGGCATACGGAACGATCTAACAGAAATGTGTCTGCACACCCCCTATGAGTGTTTTCTACCCTATCCTTCCACATGAGATGCATCTTCAGCCTGTTCCCTGTATCGCTACATTCTTTGATATGGTGATTTTCAGAAGGAGCCCTGGCTTCCGTCCTGTGGATTCACGGTCACTTCTCTAAGTGACTGAAATGAGTCATTTAGGCTGTTGTACTATCTTCAAACTATAGAAGATCCCCTACGTGCGGAGAAAAATACTACAGTGCCCTAATTAAACACACTTCATATTTGATACATGCTAAATTTCACCTTCTTTGCTTCAGATATCTTTAAGGAATAAGAGTTCACAGGTAGACTTCAAGGGTCCCTCCATCCAATTAATGCCTATCCTTCCAACCTAAAAGTAACCCCTAATCTCAAGATGGTGTTTATCCTCCCTATCCTGGCTCTCACACCTTCACTCGTAAAGTATGTTCCATAAACAACTTAGCATTGTTCTGAGTTTTAAAACAATGGTTGTACAAATGTACATCTGTTATTGACTTACCATTATGATTTCAAGATTTACCCATGTTGGTATAGTGCTGCAATACACATCCAAGTGCAGGTATGCTATAGTGGTTTCTTTCGTTTGGGTACATATCCAGTAGTGGGATTTCTCACTGCTTGGCAGTTGTATATTTATTGTGCAATAAGATATTTCCCATTAAGGTAAGGGCATTTCTTTTAGAAATAATGCTATTTCACTCTCTATAGGGTACACTTTACTGTAGACATAATTTTTTGTTTGTTTGTTTTTTGAGACAGACTCTCACTCCTTTGCCTGGGCTAGAGTGCCCTGGCTTCAGCCTAGCTCACTGCAACCAGAAACTCCTGGGCTCAAGCAATCCTACTGCCTCCGCGTCCCCAGTAGCTGGGACCACAGGCATGCGCCACCCTGCCCGGCTAATTTTTTCTTTATATTTTTAGTTGTCCGGTAAATTTCTTTCTATATTTTTAGTGGAGACGGGGTCTCGCTCTTGCTCAGGCTGGTCTCGAACTGCTGATCTCAAACGATCCACACGCCTTGGCCTCCCAGACTGCTAGCATTACAGGTGTGAGCCACTGCACTCGGCCGAGACGTAACTTTTATGTGCATGGGGAAACCAAAAAACATTTCTTGACTCGGGTAGTGCAATATTTGATTTATTTCAGTGGTTTGCCACCTAGCCCACAATATCTCTGAGGAAAGCCTGTATATAGAAAAAAAACACACATATAAATGTAAATACAAACATATATATGCTATTCATCGGAATTTATCCTATTGTAGTAAGGAAAAAATAAGAACTTAATGCAACCAGGACTTTGGAACAATCTACTAGATAGTCTTACAAATAAAGAAACTTGAATATCGGTAAACAAAGCAGGAGTCAAGTGTCACAACCAAGTTCAAAGTTAGCAGCCAAATCGCAGAAAAGCTGACTTTATACTGAGAGAACTACTGCACCCTGATCATTATATCTCTCCTTCCGAGGAACGCATAAATTTGACTCAATAGTAAAGTGAAATTATGCGTAATTGTTCCCTTTCCCTGTAGTTTCTTAGATTCCCGAAATTTGCTATAATCGGTGTGAGTTCCTCTTTAATATAAAACTTATAAATAATATTGTTTTCAATATGAAACCAGCACTTCTGGATTGAAACAATTAGTGTCCCTTCCTAAAGCATTCTTCCGTTTGTCCACCAGGTGGCAGCATAAGCCCATCAAATAGCACAAAACTGTTTGAGAATATAGCACTTGGTCTGAAATTGAGCACTTCTGCTGTTAGTTGCTCAGTTTATTTGGACATGTTAGTTGCACAAATTATTCATTATATTTTTTATTATTCTGTTGAAAATCACTACATAGTCGTTGTAACATTGGTAGACAGTATAGGAGAAAAACTCTAATAGCCTGTGGTGGCACTACTCGGGCATACTGAACGATCTAACAGAAATGTGTCTGCACAAGCCCTACGAGTGTTTTCTACCCTATCCTTCCACGTGAGATGCATCTTCAGCCTGTTCCCTGTATCGCTACATTCTTTGATATGGTGATTTTCAGAAGGAGCCCTGGCTTCCGTCCTGTGGATTCACGGTCACTTCTCTAAGTGACTGAAATGAGTCATTTAGGCTGTTGTACTATCTTCAAACTATAGAAGATCCCCTACGTGCGGAGAAAAATACTACAGTGCCCTAATTAAACACTCTTCATATTTGATACATGCTAAATTTCACCTTCTTTGCTTCAGATATCTTTAAGAAATAAGAGTTCACAGGTAGACTTCAAGGGTCCCTCCATCCAATTAATGCCTATCCTTCCAACCTAAAAGTAACCCCTAATCTCAAGATGGTGTTTATCCTCCCTATCCTGGCTCTCACACCTTCACTCGTAAAGTATGTTCCATAAACAACTTAGCATTGTTCTGAGTTTTAAAACAATGGTTGTACAAATGTACATCTGTTATTGACTTACCATTATGATTTCAAGATTTACCCATGTTGGTATAGTGCTGCAATACACATCCAAGTGCAGGTATGCTATAGTGGTTTCTTTCGTTTGGGTACATATCCAGTAGTGGGATTTCTCACTGCTTGGCAGTTGTATATTTATTGTGCAATAAGATATTTCCCATTAAGGTATGGGCATTTCTTTTAGAAATAATGCTATTTCACTCTCTATAGGGTACACTTTACTGTAGACATAATTTTTTGTTTGTTTGTTTTTTGAGACAGACTCTCACTCCTTTGCCTGGGCTAGAGTGCCCTGGCTTCAGCCTAGCTCACTGCAACCAGAAACTCCTGGGCTCAAGCAATCCTACTGCCTCCGCATCCCCAGTAGCTGGGACCACAGGCATGCGCCACCCTGCCCGGCTAATTTTTTCTTTATATTTTTAGTTGTCCGGTAAATTTCTTTCTATATTTTTAGTGGAGACGGGGTCTCGCTCTTGCTCAGGCTGGTCTCGAACTGCTGATCTCAAACGATCCACACGCCTTGGCCTCCCAGACTGCTAGCATTACAGGTGTGAGCCACTGCACTCGGCCGAGACGTAACTTTTATGTGCATGGGGAAACCAAAAAACATTTCTTGACTCGGGTAGTGCAATATTTGATTTATTTCAGTGGTTTGCCACCTAGCCCACAATATCTCTGAGGAAAGCCTGTATATAGAAAAAAAACACACATATAAATGTAAATACAAACATATATATGCTATTCATCGGAATTTATCCTATTGTAGTAAGGAAAAAATAAGAACTTAATGCAACCAGGACTTTGGAACAATCTACTAGATAGTCTTACAAATAAAGAAACTTGAATATCGGTAAACAAAGCAGGAGTCAAGTGTCACAACCAAGTTCAAAGTTAGCAGCCAAATCGCAGAAAAGCTGACTTTATACTGAGAGAACTACTGCACCCTGATCATTATATCTCTCCTTCCGAGGAACGCATAAATTTGACTCAATAGTAAAGTGAAATTATGCGTAATTGTTCCCTTTCCCTGTAGTTTCTTAGATTCCCGAAATTTGCTATAATCGGTGTGAGTTCCTCTTTAATATAAAACTTATAAATAATATTGTTTTCAATATGAAACCAGCACTTCTGGATTGAAACAATTAGTGTCCCTTCCTAAAGCATTCTTCCGTTTGTCCACCAGGTGGCAGCATAAGCCCATCAAATAGCACAAAACTGTTTGAGAATATAGCACTTGGTCTGAAATTGAGCACTTCTGCTGTTAGTTGCTCAGTTTATTTGGACATGTTAGTTGCACAAATTATTCATTATATTTTTTATTATTCTGTTGAAAATCACTACATAGTCGTTGTAACATTGGTAGACAGTATAGGAGAAAAACTCTAATAGCCTGTGGTGGCACTACTCGGGCATACTGAACGATCTAACAGAAATGTGTCTGCACAAGCCCTACGAGTGTTTTCTACCCTATCCTTCCACATGAGATGCATCTTCAGCCTGTTCCCTGTATCGCTACATTCTTTGATATGGTGATTTTCAGAAGGAGCCCTAGCTTCCGTCCTGTGGATTCACGGTCACTTCTCTAAGTGACTGAAATGAGTCATTTAGGCTGTTGTACTATCTTCAAACTATAGAAGATCCCCTACGTGCGGAGAAAAATACTACAGTGCCCTAATTAAACACTCTTCATATTTGATACATGCTAAATTTCACCTTCTTTGCTTCAGATATCTTTAAGAAATAAGAGTTCACAGGTAGACTTCAAGGGTCCCTCCATCCAATTAATGCCTATCCTTCCAACCTAAACGTAACCCCTAATCTCAAGTTGGTGTTTATCCTCCCTATCCTTGCTCTCACACCTTCACTCGAAAAGTATGTTCCATAAACAACTTAGCATTGTTCTGAGTTTTAATACAATGGTTGTACAAATGTACATCTGTTATTGACTTACCATTATGATTTCAAGATTTACCCATGTTGGTATAGTGCTGCAATACACATCCAAGTGCAGGTATGCTATAGTGGTTTCTCTCGTTTGGGTACATATCCAGTAGTGGCATTACTCACTGCTTGGCAGTTGTATATTTATTCTGCAATAAGATATTTCCCATTAAGGTAAGGGTATTTCTTTTAGAAATAATGCTATTTCACTCTCTATAGGGTACACTTTAGTGTAGACATAATTTTTTGTTTGTTTGTTTTTTGAGACAGACTCTCACTCCTTTGCCTGGGCTAGAGTGCCCTGGCTTCAGCCTAGCTCACTGCAACCAGAAACTCCTGGGCTCAAGCAATCCTACTGCCTCCGCGTCCCCAGTAGCTGGGACCACAGGCATGCGCCACCCTGCCCGGCTAATTTTTTCTTTATATTTTTAGTTGTCCGGTAAATTTCTTTCTATATTTTTAGTGGAGACGGGGTCTCGCTCTTGCTCAGGCTGGTCTCGAACTGCTGATCTCAAACGATCCACACGCCTTGGCCTCCCAGACTGCTAGCATTACAGGTGTGAGCCACTGCACCCGGCCTAGACGTAACTTTTATGTGCATGGGGAAACCAAAAAACATTTCTTGACTCGGGTAGTGCAATATTTGATTTATTTCAGTGGTTTGCCACCTAGCCCACAATATCTCTGAGGAAAGCCTGTATATAGAAAAAAAACACACATATAAATGTAAATACAAACATATATATGCTATTCATCGGAATTTATCCTATTGTAGTAAGGAAAAAATAAGAACTTAATGCAACCAGGACTTTGGAACAATCTACTAGATAGTCTTACAAATAAAGAAACTTGAATATCGGTAAACAAAGCAGGAGTCAAGTGTCACAACCAAGTTCAAAGTTAGCAGCCAAATCGCAGAAAAGCTGACTTTATACTGAGAGAACTACTGCACCCTGATCATTATATCTCTCCTTCCGAGGAACGCATAAATTTGACTCAATACTAAAGTGAAATTATGCGTAATTGTTCCCTTTCCCTGTAGTTTCTTAGATTCCCGAAATTTGCTATAATCGGTGTGAGTTCCTCTTTAATATAAAACTTATAAATAATATTGTTTTCAATATGAAACCAGCACTTCTGGATTGAAACAATTAGTGTCCCTTCCTAAAGCATTCTTCCGTTTGTCCACCAGGTGGCAGCAAAAGCACATCAAATAGCACAAAACTGAGAATATAGCACTTGGTCTGAAATTGAGCAGTTCTGCTGTTAGTTGCTCAGTTTATTTGGACATGTTAGTTGCACAAATTATTCATTATATTTTTTATTATTCTGACGAAAATCACTACATAGTCGTTGTAACATTGGTAGACAGTATAGGAGAAAAACTAATAGCCTATGGTGGCACTACTCGGGCATACTGAACGATCTAACAGAAATGTGTCTGCACAAGCCCTACGAGTGTTTTCTACCCTATCCTTCCACATGAGATGCATCTTTAGCCTGTTCCCTGTATCGCTACATTCTTTGATATGGGGATTTTCAGAAGGAGCCCTGGCTTCCGTCCTGTGGATTCACGGTCAATTCTCTAATGACTGAAATGAGTCATTTAGGCTGTTGTACTATCTTCAAACTATAGAAGATCCCCTACGTGCGGAGAAAAATACTACAGTGCCCTAATTAAACACTCTTCATATTTGATACATGCTAAATTTCACCTTCTTTGCTTCACATATCTTTAAGAAATAAGAGTTCACAGGTAGACTTCAAGGGTCCCTCCATCCAATTAATGCCTATCCTTCCAACCTAAAAGTAACCCCTAATTTCAAGTTGGTGTTTATCCTTCGTATCCTTGCTCTCACACCTTCACTCGAAAAGTATGTTCCATAAACAACTTAGCATTGTTCTGAGTTTTAAAACAATGGTTGTACAAATGTACATCTGTTATTGACTTACCATTATGATTTCAAGATTTACCCATGTTGGTATAGTGCTGCAATACACATCCAAGTGCAGGTATGCTATAGTGGTTTCTTTCGTTTGGATACATATCCAGTAGTGGGATTTCTCACTGCTTGGCAGTTGAATATTTAGTCTGCAATAAGATATTTCCCATTAAGGTATGGGCATTTCTTTTAGAAATAATGCTATTTCACTCTCTATAGGGTACACTTTAGTGTAGACATAATTTTTTGTTTGTTTGTTTTTTGAGACAGACTCTCACTCCTTTGCCTGGGCTAGAGTGCCCTGGCTTCAGCCTAGCTCACTGCAACCAGAAACGCCTGGGCTCAAGCAATCCTACTGCCTCTGCGTCCCCAGTAGCTGGGACCACAGGCATGCGCCACCCTGCCCGGCTAATTTTTTCTTTATATTTTTAGTTGTCCGGTAAATTTCTTTCTATATTTTTAGTAGAGACGGGGTCTCGCTCTTGCTCAGGCTGGTCTCGAACTGCTGATCTCAAACGATCCACCCGCCTTGGCCTCCCAGACTGCTAGCATTACAGGTGTGAGCCACTGCACCCGGCCGAGACGTAACTTTTATGTGCATGGGGAAACCAAAAAACATTTCTTGACTCAGGTAGTGCAATATTTGATTTATTTCAGTGGTTTGCCACCTAGCCCACAATATCTCTGAGGAAAGCCTGTATATAGAAAAAAAACACACATATAAATGTAAATACAAACATATATATGCTATTCATTGGAATTTATCCTATTGTAGTAAGGAAAAATTAAGAACTTAATGCAACCAGGACTTTGGAACAATCTACTAGATAGTCTTACAAATAAAGAAACTTGAATATCGGTAAACAAAGCAGGAGTCAAGTGTCACAACCAAGTTCAAAGTTAGCAGCCAAATCGCAGAAAAGCTGACTTTATACTGAGAGAACTACTGCACCCTGATCATTATATCTCTCCTTCCGAGGAACGCATAAATTTGACTCAATAGTAAAGTGAAATTATGCGTAATTGTTCCCTTTCCCTGTAGTTTCTTAGATTCCCGAAATTTGCTATAATCGGTGTGAGTTCCTCTTTAATATAAAACTTATAAATAATATTGTTTTCAATATGAAACCAGCACTTCTGGATTGAAACAATTAGTGTCCCTTCCTAAAGCATTCTTCCGTTTGTCCACCAGGTGGCAGCATAAGCCCATCAAATAGCACAAAACTGTTTGAGAATATAGCACTTGGTCTGAAATTGAGCACTTCTGCTGTTAGTTGCTCAGTTTATTTGGACATGTTAGTTGCACAAATTATTCATTATATTTTTTATTATTCTGTTGAAAATCACTACATAGTCGTTGTAACATTGGTAGACAGTATAGGAGAAAAACTCTAATAGCCTGTGGTGGCACTACTCGGGCATACTGAACGATCTAACAGAAATGTGTCTGCACAAGCCCTACGAGTGTTTTCTACCCTATCCTTCCACATGAGATGCATCTTCAGCCTGTTCCCTGTATCGCTACATTCTTTGATATGGTGATTTTCAGAAGGAGCCCTAGCTTCCGTCCTGTGGATTCACGGTCACTTCTCTAAGTGACTGAAATGAGTCATTTAGGCTGTTGTACTATCTTCAAACTATAGAAGATCCCCTACGTGCGGAGAAAAATACTACAGTGCCCTAATTAAACACTCTTCATATTTGATACATGCTAAATTTCACCTTCTTTGCTTCAGATATCTTTAAGAAATAAGAGTTCACAGGTAGACTTCAAGGGTCCCTCCATCCAATTAATGCCTATCCTTCCAACCTAAACGTAACCCCTAATCTCAAGTTGGTGTTTATCCTCCCTATCCTTGCTCTCACACCTTCACTCGAAAAGTATGTTCCATAAACAACTTAGCATTGTTCTGAGTTTTAATACAATGGTTGTACAAATGTACATCTGTTATTGACTTACCATTATGATTTCAAGATTTACCCATGTTGGTATAGTGCTGCAATACACATCCAAGTGCAGGTATGCTATAGTGGTTTCTCTCGTTTGGGTACATATCCAGTAGTGGCATTACTCACTGCTTGGCAGTTGTATATTTATTCTGCAATAAGATATTTCCCATTAAGGTAAGGGTATTTCTTTTAGAAATAATGCTATTTCACTCTCTATAGGGTACACTTTAGTGTAGACATAATTTTTTGTTTGTTTGTTTTTTGAGACAGACTCTCACTCCTTTGCCTGGGCTAGAGTGCCCTGGCTTCAGCCTAGCTCACTGCAACCAGAAACTCCTGGGCTCAAGCAATCCTACTGCCTCCGCGTCCCCAGTAGCTGGGACCACAGGCATGCGCCACCCTGCCCGGCTAATTTTTTCTTTATATTTTTAGTTGTCCGGTAAATTTCTTTCTATATTTTTAGTGGAGACGGGGTCTCGCTCTTGCTCAGGCTGGTCTCGAACTGCTGATCTCAAACGATCCACACGCCTTGGCCTCCCAGACTGCTAGCATTACAGGTGTGAGCCACTGCACCCGGCCTAGACGTAACTTTTATGTGCATGGGGAAACCAAAAAACATTTCTTGACTCGGGTAGTGCAATATTTGATTTATTTCAGTGGTTTGCCACCTAGCCCACAATATCTCTGAGGAAAGCCTGTATATAGAAAAAAAACACACATATAAATGTAAATACAAACATATATATGCTATTCATCGGAATTTATCCTATTGTAGTAAGGAAAAAATAAGAACTTAATGCAACCAGGACTTTGGAACAATCTACTAGATAGTCTTACAAATAAAGAAACTTGAATATCGGTAAACAAAGCAGGAGTCAAGTGTCACAACCAAGTTCAAAGTTAGCAGCCAAATCGCAGAAAAGCTGACTTTATACTGAGAGAACTACTGCACCCTGATCATTATATCTCTCCTTCCGAGGAACGCATAAATTTGACTCAATACTAAAGTGAAATTATGCGTAATTGTTCCCTTTCCCTGTAGTTTCTTAGATTCCCGAAATTTGCTATAATCGGTGTGAGTTCCTCTTTAATATAAAACTTATAAATAATATTGTTTTCAATATGAAACCAGCACTTCTGGATTGAAACAATTAGTGTCCCTTCCTAAAGCATTCTTCCGTTTGTCCACCAGGTGGCAGCAAAAGCACATCAAATAGCACAAAACTGAGAATATAGCACTTGGTCTGAAATTGAGCAGTTCTGCTGTTAGTTGCTCAGTTTATTTGGACATGTTAGTTGCACAAATTATTCATTATATTTTTTATTATTCTGACGAAAATCACTACATAGTCGTTGTAACATTGGTAGACAGTATAGGAGAAAAACTAATAGCCTATGGTGGCACTACTCGGGCATACTGAACGATCTAACAGAAATGTGTCTGCACAAGCCCTACGAGTGTTTTCTACCCTATCCTTCCACATGAGATGCATCTTTAGCCTGTTCCCTGTATCGCTACATTCTTTGATATGGGGATTTTCAGAAGGAGCCCTGGCTTCCGTCCTGTGGATTCACGGTCAATTCTCTAATGACTGAAATGAGTCATTTAGGCTGTTGTACTATCTTCAAACTATAGAAGATCCCCTACGTGCGGAGAAAAATACTACAGTGCCCTAATTAAACACTCTTCATATTTGATACATGCTAAATTTCACCTTCTTTGCTTCACATATCTTTAAGAAATAAGAGTTCACAGGTAGACTTCAAGGGTCCCTCCATCCAATTAATGCCTATCCTTCCAACCTAAAAGTAACCCCTAATTTCAAGTTGGTGTTTATCCTTCGTATCCTTGCTCTCACACCTTCACTCGAAAAGTATGTTCCATAAACAACTTAGCATTGTTCTGAGTTTTAAAACAATGGTTGTACAAATGTACATCTGTTATTGACTTACCATTATGATTTCAAGATTTACCCATGTTGGTATAGTGCTGCAATACACATCCAAGTGCAGGTATGCTATAGTGGTTTCTTTCGTTTGGATACATATCCAGTAGTGGGATTTCTCACTGCTTGGCAGTTGTATATTTAGTCTGCAATAAGATATTTCCCATTAAGGTATGGGCATTTCTTTTAGAAATAATGCTATTTCACTCTCTATAGGGTACACTTTAGTGTAGACATAATTTTTTGTTTGTTTGTTTTTTGAGACAGACTCTCACTCCTTTGCCTGGGCTAGAGTGCCCTGGCTTCAGCCTAGCTCACTGCAACCAGAAACGCCTGGGCTCAAGCAATCCTACTGCCTCTGCGTCCCCAGTAGCTGGGACCACAGGCATGCGCCACCCTGCCCGGCTAATTTTTTCTTTATATTTTTAGTTGTCCGGTAAATTTCTTTCTATATTTTTAGTAGAGACGGGGTCTCGCTCTTGCTCAGGCTGGTCTCGAACTGCTGATCTCAAACGATCCACCCGCCTTGGCCTCCCAGACTGCTAGCATTACAGGTGTGAGCCACTGCACCCGGCCGAGACGTAACTTTTATGTGCATGGGGAAACCAAAAAACATTTCTTGACTCAGGTAGTGCAATATTTGATTTATTTCAGTGGTTTGCCACCTAGCCCACAATATCTCTGAGGAAAGCCTGTATATAGAAAAAAAACACACATATAAATGTAAATACAAACATATATATGCTATTCATTGGAATTTATCCTATTGTAGTAAGGAAAAATTAAGAACTTAATGCAACCAGGACTTTGGAACAATCTACTAGATAGTCTTACAAATAAAGAAACTTGAATATCGGTAAACAAAGCAGGAGTCAAGTGTCACAACCAAGTTCAAAGTTAGCACCCAAATCGCAGAAAAGCTGATTTTATACTGAGAGAACTACTGCACCCTGATCATTATATCTCTCCTTCCGAGGAACGCATAAATTTGACTCAATAGTAAAGTGAAATTATGCGTAATTGTTCCCTTTCCCTGTAGTTTCTTAGATTCCCGAAATTTGCTATAATCGGTGTGAGTTCCTCTTTAATATAAAACTTATAAATAATATTGTTTTCAATATGAAACCAGCACTTCTGGATTGAAACAATTAGTGTCCCTTCCTAAAGCATTCTTCCGTTTGTCCACCAGGTGGCAGCATAAGCCCATCAAATAGCACAAAACTGTTTGAGAATATAGCACTTGGTCTGAAATTGAGCACTTCTGCTGTTAGTTGCTCAGTTTATTTGGACATGTTAGTTGCACAAATTATTCATTATATTTTTTATTATTCTGACGAAAATCACTACATAGTCGTTGTAACATTGGTAGACAGTATAGGAGATAAACTCTAATAGCCTGTGGTGGCACTACTCGGGCATACTGAACGATCTAACAGAAATGTGTCTGCACAAGCCCTACGAGTGTTTTCTACCCTATCCTTCCACATGAGATGCATCTTTAGCCTGTTCCGTGTATCGCTACATTCTTTGATATGGTGATTTTCAGAGGGAGCCCTGGCTTCCGTCCTGTGGATTCACGGTCACTTCTCTAAGTGACTGAAATGAGTCATTTAGGCTGTTGTACTATCTTCAAACTATAGAAGATCCCCTACGTGCGGAGAAAAATACTACAGTGCCCTAATTAAACACTCTTCATATTTGATACATGCTAAATTTCACCTTCTTTGCTTCACATATCTTTAAGAAATAAGAGTTCACAGGTAGACTTCAAGGGTCCCTCCATCCAATTAATGCCTATCCTTCCAACCTAAACGTAACCCCTAATCTCAAGTTGGTGTTTATCCTCCCTATACTTGCACTCACACCTTCACTCGAAAAGTATGTTCCATAAACAACTTAGCATTGTTCTGAGTTTTAATACAATGGTTGTACAAATGTACATCTGTTATTGACTTACCATTATGATTTCAAGATTTACCCATGTTGGTATAGTGCTGCAATACACATCCAAGTGCAGGCATGCTATAGTGGTTTCTTTCCTTTGGGTACATATCCAGTAGTGGGATTTCTCACTGCTTGGCAGTTGTATATTTAGTCTGCAATAAGATATTTCCCATTAAGGTATGGGCATTTCTTTTAGAAATAGTGCTATTTCACTCTCTATAGGGTACACTTTAGTGTAGACATAATTTTTTGTTTGTTTGTTTTTTGAGACAGACTCTCACTCCTTTGCCTGGGCTAGAGTGCCCTGGCTTCAGCCTAGCTCACTGCAACCAGAAACTCCTGGGCTCATGCAATCCTACTGCCTCCGCGTCCCCAGTAGCTGGGACCACAGGCATGCGCCACCCTGCCCGGCTAATTTTTTCTTTATATTTTTAGTTGTCCGGTAAATTTCTTTCTATATTTTTAGTAGAGACGGGGTCTCGCTCTTGCTCAGGCTGGTCTCAAACTGCTGATCTCAAACGATCCACACGCCTTGGCCTCCCAGACTGCTAGCATTACAGGTGTGAGCCACTGCACCCGGCCTAGACGTAACTTTTATGTGCATGGGGAAACCAAAAAACATTTCTTGACTCCGGTAGTGCAATATTTGATTTATTTCAGTGGTTTGCCACCTAGCCCACAATATCTCTGAGGAAAGCCTGTATATAGAAAAAAAACACACAAATAAATGTACATACAAACAGATATATGCTATTCATCGGAATTTATCTTATTGTAGTGAGGAAAAAATAAGAACTTAATGCAACCAGGACTTTGGAACAATCTACTAGATAGTCTTACAAATAAAGAAACTTGAATATCGGTAAACAAAGCAGGAGTCAAGTGTCACAACCAAGTTCAAAGTTAGCACCCAAATCGCAGAAAAGCTGACTTTATACTGAGAGAACTACTGCACCCTGATCATTATATCTCTCCTTCCGAGGAACGCATAATATTGACTCAATAGTAAAGTGAAATTATGCGTAATTGTTCCCTTTCCCTGTAGTTTCTTAGATTCCCGAAATTTGCTATAATCGGTGTGAGTTCCTCTCTAATATAAAACTTATAAATAATATTTTTTTCAATATGAATCTAGCATATTTCATATTGAAATATGAAAATTTTTTCTTTATATATTTAGTTGTCTGGTAAATTTCTTTCTATATTTTTAGTAGAGACGGGGTCTCGCTCTTGCTCAGGCTGGTCTCCAACTGCTGATCTCAAATGATCCACCCGCCTTGGCCTCCCAGACTGCTAGCATTACAGGTGTGAGCCACTGCACCCGGCCTAGACGTAACTTTTATGTGCATGGGGAAACCAAAAAGCATTTCTTGACTCGGGTAGTGCAATATTTGATTTATTTCAGTGGTTTGCCACCTAGCCCACAATATCTCTGAGGAAAGCCTGTATATAGAAAAAAAACACACATATAAATGTAAATACAAACAGATATATGCTATTCATCGGAATTTATCCTATTGTAGTAAGGAAAAATTAAGAACTTAATGCAACCAGGACTTTGGAACAATCTACTAGATAGTCTTACAAATAAAGAAACTTGAATATCGGTAAACAAAGCAGGAGTCAAGTGTCACAGCCAAGTTCAAAGTTAGCACCCAAATCGCAGAAAAGCTGACTTTATACTGAGAGAACTACTGCACCCTGATCATTATATCTCTCCTTCCGAGGAACGCATAAATTTGACTCAATAGTAAAGTGAGATTATGCGTAATTGTTCCCTTTCCCTGTAGTTTCTTAGATTCCCGAAATTTGCTATAATCGGTGTGAGTTCCTCTTTAATATAAAACTTATAAATAATATTGTTTTCAATATGAAACCAGCACTTCTGGATTGAAACAATTAGTGTACCTTCCTAAAGCATTCTTCCGTTTGTCCACCAGGTGGCAGCATAAGCCCATCAAATAGCACAAAACTGAGAATATAGCACTTGGTCTGACTTTGAGCAATTCTGCTGTTAGTTGCTCAGTTTATTTGGACATGTTAGTTGCACAAATTATTCATTATATTTTTTATTATTCTGACGAAAATCACTACATAGTCGTTGTAACATTGGTAGACAGTATAGGAGAAAAACTCTAATAGCCTGTGGTGGCACTACTCCGGCATACTGAACGATCTAACAGAAATGTGTCTGCACAAGCCCTACGAGTGTTTTCTACCCTATCCTTCCACATGAGATGCATCTTGAGCCTGTTCCCTGTATCGCTGCATTCTTTGATATGGTGATTTTCAGAAGGAGCCCTGGCTTCCGTCCTGTGGATTCACGGTCACTTCTCTAAGTGACTGAAATGAGTCATTTAGGCTGTTGTACTATCTTCAAACTATAGAAGATCCCCTACGTGCGGAGAAAAATACTACAGTGCCCTAATTAAACACTCTTCATATTTGATACATGCTAAATTTCACCTTCTTTGCTTCAGATATCTTTAAGAAATAAGAGTTCACAGGTAGACTTCAAGGGTCCCTCCATCCAATTAATGCCTATCCTTCCAACCTAAACGTAACCCCTAATCTCAAGTTGGTGTTTATCCTCCCTATCCTTGCTCTCACACCTTCACTCGAAAAGTATGTTCCATAAACAACTTAGCATTGTTCTGAGTTTTAATACAATGGTTGTACAAATGTACATCTGTTATTGACTTACCATTATGATTTCAAGATTTACCCATGTTGGTATAGTGCTGCAATACACATCCAAGTGCAGGTATGCTATAGTGGTTTCTTTCGTTTGGGTACATATCCAGTAGTGGGATTTCTCACTGCTTGGCAGTTGTATATTTATTCTGCAATAAGATATTTCCCATTAAGGTATGGGCATTTCTTTTAGAAATAGTGCTATTTCATTCTCTATAGGGTACACTTTAGTGTAGACATAATTTTTTGTTTGTTTGTTTTTTGAGACAGACTCTCACTCCTTTGCCTGGGCTAGAGTGCCCTGGCTTCAGCCTAGCTCACTGCAACCAGAAACTCCTGGGCTCAAGCAATCCTACTGCCTCCGCGTCCCCAGTAGCTGGGACCACAGGCATGCGCCACCCTGCCCGGCTAATTTTTTCTTTATATTTTTAGTTGTCCGGTAAATTTCTTTCTATATTTTTAGTAGAGACGGGGTCTCGCTCTTGCTCAGGCTGGTCTCGAACTGCTGATCTCAAAAGATCCACCCGCCTTGGCCTCCCAGACTGCTAGCATTACAGGTGTGAGCCACTGCACCCGGCCGAGACGTAACTTTTATGAGCATGGGGAAACCAAAAAACATTTCTTGACTCGGGTAGTGCAATATTTGATTTATTTCAGTGGTTTGCCACCTAGCCCACAATATCTCTGAGGAAAGCCTGTATATAGAAAAAAAACACACATATAAATGTAAATACAAACAGATATATGCTATTCATCGGAATTTATCCTATTGTAGTAAGGAAAAATTAAGAACTTAATGCAACCAGGACTTTGGAACAATCTACTAGATAGTCTTACAAATAAAGAAACTTGAATATCGGTAAACAAAGCAGGAGTCAAGTGTCACAACCAAGTTCAAAGTTAGCAGCCAAATCGCAGAAAAGCTGACTTTATACTGAGAGAACTACTGCACCCTGATCATTATATCTCTCCTTCCGAGGAACGCATAAATTTGACTCAATAGTAAAGTGAAATTATGCGTAATTGTTCCCTTTCCCTGTAGTTTCTTAGATTCCCGAAATTTGCTATAATCGGTGTGAGTTCCTCTTTAACATAAAACTTATAAATAATATTTTTTTCAATATGAAACCAGCACTTCTGGATTGAAACAATTAGTGTCCCTTCCTAAAGCATTCTTCCGTTTGTCCACCAGGTGGCAGCATAAGCACATCAAATAGCACAAAACTGTTTGAGAATATAGCACTTGGTCTGAAATTGAGCACTTCTGCTGTTAGTTGCTCAGTTTATTTGGACATGTTAGTTGCACAAATTATTCATTATATTTTTTATTATTCTGACGAAAATCACTACATAGTCGTTGTAACATTGGTAGACAGTATAGGAGAAAAACTCTAATAGCCTGTGGTGGCACTACTCGGGCATACTGAACGATCTAACAGAAATGTGTCTGCACAAGCCCTACGAGTGTTTTCTACCTTATCCTTCCACATGAGATGCATCTTGAGCCTGTTCCCTGTATCGCTGCATTCTTTGATATGGTGATTTTCAGAAGGAGCCCTGGCTTCCGTCCCGTGGATTCACGGTCACTTCTCTAAGTGACTGAAATGAGTCATTTAGGCTGTTGTACTATCTTCAAACTATAGAAGATCCCCTACGTGCGGAGAAAAATACTACAGTGCCCTAATTAAACACTCTTCATATTTGATACATGCTAAATTTCACCTTCTTTGCTTCAGATATCTTTAAGAAATAAGAGTTCACAGATAGACTTCAAGGGTCCCTCCATCCAATTAATGCCTATCCTTCCAACCTAAACGTAACCCCTAATCTCAAGTTGGTGTTTATCCTCCCTATCCTTGCTCTCACACCTTCACTCGAAAAGTATGTTCCATAAACAACTTAGCATTGTTCTGAGTTTTAATACAATGGTTGTACAAATGTACATCTGTTATTGACTTACCATTATGATTTCAAGATTTACCCATGTTGGTATAGTGCTGCAATACACATCCAAGTGCAGGTATGCTATAGTGGTTTCTTTCGTTTGGGTACATATCCAGTAGTGGGATTTCTCACTGCTTGGCAGTTGTATATTTATTGTGCAATAAGATATTTCCCATTAAGGTAAGGGCATTTCTTTTAGAAATAATGCTATTTCACTCTCTATAGGGTACACTTTACTGTAGACATAATTTTTTGTTTGTTTGTTTTTTGAGACAGACTCTCACTCCTTTGCCTGGGCTAGAGTGCCCTGGCTTCAGCCTAGCTCACTGCAACCAGAAACTCCTGGGCTCAAGCAATCCTACTGCCTCCGCGTCCCCAGTAGCTGGGACCACAGGCATGCGCCACCCTGCCCGGCTAATTTTTTCTTTATATTTTTAGTTGTCCGGTAAATTTCTTTCTATATTTTTAGTGGAGACGGGGTCTCGCTCTTGCTCAGGCTGGTCTCGAACTGCTGATCTCAAACGATCCACACGCCTTGGCCTCCCAGACTGCTAGCATTACAGGTGTGAGCCACTGCACTCGGCCGAGACGTAACTTTTATGTGCATGGGGAAACCAAAAAACATTTCTTGACTCGGGTAGTGCAATATTTGATTTATTTCAGTGGTTTGCCACCTAGCCCACAATATCTCTGAGGAAAGCCTGTATATAGAAAAAAAACACACATATAAATGTAAATACAAACATATATATGCTATTCATCGGAATTTATCCTATTGTAGTAAGGAAAAAATAAGAACTTAATGCAACCAGGACTTTGGAACAATCTACTAGATAGTCTTACAAATAAAGAAACTTGAATATCGGTAAACAAAGCAGGAGTCAAGTGTCACAACCAAGTTCAAAGTTAGCAGCCAAATCGCAGAAAAGCTGACTTTATACTGAGAGAACTACTGCACCCTGATCATTATATCTCTCCTTCCGAGGAACGCATAAATTTGACTCAATACTAAAGTGAAATTATGCGTAATTGTTCCCTTTCCCTGTAGTTTCTTAGATTCCCGAAATTTGCTATAATCGGTGTGAGTTCCTCTTTAATATAAAACTTATAAATAATATTGTTTTCAATATGAAACCAGCACTTCTGGATTGAAACAATTAGTGTCCCTTCCTAAAGCATTCTTCCGTTTGTCCACCAGGTGGCAGCATAAGCCCATCAAATAGCACAAAACTGTTTGAGAATATAGCACTTGGTCTGAAATTGAGCACTTCTGCTGTTAGTTGCTCAGTTTATTTGGACATGTTAGTTGCACAAATTATTCATTATATTTTTTATTATTCTGTTGAAAATCACTACATAGTCGTTGTAACATTGGTAGACAGTATAGGAGAAAAACTCTAATAGCCTGTGGTGGCACTACTCGGGCATACTGAACGATCTAACAGAAATGTGTCTGCACAAGCCCTACGAGTGTTTTCTACCCTATCCTTCCACATGAGATGCATCTTCAGCCTGTTCCCTGTATCGCTACATTCTTTGATATGGTGATTTTCAGAAGGAGCCCTGGCTTCCGTCCTGTGGATTCACGGTCACTTCTCTAAGTGACTGAAATGAGTCATTTAGGCTGTTGTACTATCTTCAAACTATAGAAGATCCCCTACGTGCGGAGAAAAATACTACAGTGCCCTAATTAAACACTCTTCATATTTGATACATGCTAAATTTCACCTTCTTTGCTTCAGATATCTTTAAGAAATAAGAGTTCACAGGTAGACTTCAAGGGTCCCTCCATCCAATTAATGCCTATCCTTCCAACCTAAAAGTAACCCCTAATCTCAAGATGGTGTTTATCCTCCCTATCCTGGCTCTCACACCTTCACTCGAAAAGTATGTTCCATAAACAACTTAGCATTGTTCTGAGTTTTAAAACAATGGTTGTACAAATGTACATCTGTTATTGACTTACCATTATGATTTCAAGATTTACCCATGTTGGTATAGTGCTGCAATACACATCCAAGTGCAGGTATGCTATAGTGGTTTCTTTCGTTTGGGTACATATCCAGTAGTGGGATTTCTCACTGCTTGGCAGTTGTATATTTATTGTGCAATAAGATATTTCCCATTAAGGTATGGGCATTTCTTTTAGAAATAATGCTATTTCACTCTCTATAGGGTACACTTTACTGTAGACATAATTTTTTGTTTGTTTGTTTTTTGAGACAGACTCTCACTCCTTTGCCTGGGCTAGAGTGCCCTGGCTTCAGCCTAGCTCACTGCAACCAGAAACTCCTGGGCTCAAGCAATCCTACTGCCTCCGCATCCCCAGTAGCTGGGACCACAGGCATGCGCCACCCTGCCCGGCTAATTTTTTCTTTATATTTTTAGTTGTCCGGTAAATTTCTTTCTATATTTTTAGTGGAGACGGGGTCTCGCTCTTGCTCAGGCTGGTCTCGAACTGCTGATCTCAAACGATCCACACGCCTTGGCCTCCCAGACTGCTAGCATTACAGGTGTGAGCCACTGCACTCGGCCGAGACGTAACTTTTATGTGCATGGGGAAACCAAAAAACATTTCTTGACTCGGGTAGTGCAATATTTGATTTATTTCAGTGGTTTGCCACCTAGCCCACAATATCTCTGAGGAAAGCCTGTATATAGAAAAAAAACACACATATAAATGTAAATACAAACATATATATGCTATTCATCGGAATTTATCCTATTGTAGTAAGGAAAAAATAAGAACTTAATGCAACCAGGACTTTGGAACAATCTACTAGATAGTCTTACAAATAAAGAAACTTGAATATCGGTAAACAAAGCAGGAGTCAAGTGTCACAACCAAGTTCAAAGTTAGCAGCCAAATCGCAGAAAAGCTGACTTTATACTGAGAGAACTACTGCACCCTGATCATTATATCTCTCCTTCCGAGGAACGCATAAATTTGACTCAATAGTAAAGTGAAATTATGCGTAATTGTTCCCTTTCCCTGTAGTTTCTTAGATTCCCGAAATTTGCTATAATCGGTGTGAGTTCCTCTTTAATATAAAACTTATAAATAATATTGTTTTCAATATGAAACCAGCACTTCTGGATTGAAACAATTAGTGTCCCTTCCTAAAGCATTCTTCCGTTTGTCCACCAGGTGGCAGCATAAGCCCATCAAATAGCACAAAACTGTTTGAGAATATAGCACTTGGTCTGAAATTGAGCACTTCTGCTGTTAGTTGCTCAGTTTATTTGGACATGTTAGTTGCACAAATTATTCATTATATTTTTTATTATTCTGTTGAAAATCACTACATAGTCGTTGTAACATTGGTAGACAGTATAGGAGAAAAACTCTAATAGCCTGTGGTGGCACTACTCGGGCATACTGAACGATCTAACAGAAATGTGTCTGCACAAGCCCTACGAGTGTTTTCTACCCTATCCTTCCACATGAGATGCATCTTCAGCCTGTTCCCTGTATCGCTACATTCTTTGATATGGTGATTTTCAGAAGGAGCCCTAGCTTCCGTCCTGTGGATTCACGGTCACTTCTCTAAGTGACTGAAATGAGTCATTTAGGCTGTTGTACTATCTTCAAACTATAGAAGATCCCCTACGTGCGGAGAAAAATACTACAGTGCCCTAATTAAACACTCTTCATATTTGATACATGCTAAATTTCACCTTCTTTGCTTCAGATATCTTTAAGAAATAAGAGTTCACAGGTAGACTTCAAGGGTCCCTCCATCCAATTAATGCCTATCCTTCCAACCTAAACGTAACCCCTAATCTCAAGTTGGTGTTTATCCTCCCTGTCCTTGCTCTCACACCTTCACTCGAAAAGTATGTTCCATAAACAACTTAGCATTGTTCTGAGTTTTAATACAATGGTTGTACAAATGTACATCTGTTATTGACTTACCATTATGATTTCAAGATTTACCCATGTTGGTATAGTGCTGCAATACACATCCAAGTGCAGGTATGCTATAGTGGTTTCTCTCGTTTGGGTACATATCCAGTAGTGGCATTACTCACTGCTTGGCAGTTGTATATTTATTCTGCAATAAGATATTTCCCATTAAGGTAAGGGTATTTCTTTTAGAAATAATGCTATTTCACTCTCTATAGGGTACACTTTAGTGTAGACATAATTTTTTGTTTGTTTGTTTTTTGAGACAGACTCTCACTCCTTTGCCTGGGCTAGAGTGCCCTGGCTTCAGCCTAGCTCACTGCAACCAGAAACTCCTGGGCTCAAGCAATCCTACTGCCTCCGCGTCCCCAGTAGCTGGGACCACAGGCATGCGCCACCCTGCCCGGCTAATTTTTTCTTTATATTTTTAGTTGTCCGGTAAATTTCTTTCTATATTTTTAGTGGAGACGGGGTCTCGCTCTTGCTCAGGCTGGTCTCGAACTGCTGATCTCAAACGATCCACACGCCTTGGCCTCCCAGACTGCTAGCATTACAGGTGTGAGCCACTGCACCCGGCCTAGACGTAACTTTTATGTGCATGGGGAAACCAAAAAACATTTCTTGACTCGGGTAGTGCAATATTTGATTTATTTCAGTGGTTTGCCACCTAGCCCACAATATCTCTGAGGAAAGCCTGTATATAGAAAAAAAACACACATATAAATGTAAATACAAACATATATATGCTATTCATCGGAATTTATCCTATTGTAGTAAGGAAAAAATAAGAACTTAATGCAACCAGGACTTTGGAACAATCTACTAGATAGTCTTACAAATAAAGAAACTTGAATATCGGTAAACAAAGCAGGAGTCAAGTTTCACAGCCAAGTTCAAAGTTAGCACCCAAATCGCAGAAAAGCTGACTTTATACTGAGAGAACTACTGCACCCTGATCATTATATCTCTCCTTCCGAGGAACGCATAAATTTGACTCAATAGTAAAGTGAAATTATGCGTAATTGTTCCCTTTCCCTGTAGTTTCTTAGATTCCCGAAATTTGCCCTAATCGGTGTGAGTTCCTCTTTAATATAAAACTTATAAATAATATTTTTTTCAATACGAAACCAGCACTTCTGGATTCTAACAATTAGTGTCCCTTCCTAAAGCATTCTTCCGTTTGTCCACCAGGTGGCAGCATAAGCACATCAAATAGCACAAAACTGAGAATATAGAACTTGGTCTGAAATTGAGCACTTCTGTTCTTAGTTGCTCAGTTTATTTGGACATGTTAGTTGTACAAATTATTCATTATATTTTTTATTATTCTGTTGAAAATCACTACATAGTCGTTGTAACATTGGTAGACAGTATAGGAGAAAAACTCTAATAGCCTGTGGTGGCACTACTCGGGCATACGGAACGATCTAACAGAAATGTGTCTGCACACCCCCTATGAGTGTTTTCTACCCTATCCTTCCACATGAGATGCATCTTCAGCCTGTTCCCTGTATCGCTACATTCTTTGATATGGTGATTTTCAGAAGGAGCCCTGGCTTCCGTCCTGTGGATTCACGGTCACTTCTCTAAGTGACTGAAATGAGTCATTTAGGCTGTTGTACTATCTTCAAACTATAGAAGATCCCCTACGTGCGGAGAAAAATACTACAGTGCCCTAATTAAACACACTTCATATTTGATACATGCTAAATTTCACCTTCTTTGCTTCAGATATCTTTAAGGAATAAGAGTTCACAGGTAGACTTCAAGGGTCCCTCCATCCAATTAATGCCTATCCTTCCAACCTAAAAGTAACCCCTAATCTCAAGATGGTGTTTATCCTCCCTATCCTGGCTCTCACACCTTCACTCGTAAAGTATGTTCCATAAACAACTTAGCATTGTTCTGAGTTTTAAAACAATGGTTGTACAAATGTACATCTGTTATTGACTTACCATTATGATTTCAAGATTTACCCATGTTGGTATAGTGCTGCAATACACATCCAAGTGCAGGTATGCTATAGTGGTTTCTTTCGTTTGGGTACATATCCAGTAGTGGGATTTCTCACTGCTTGGCAGTTGTATATTTATTGTGCAATAAGATATTTCCCATTAAGGTAAGGGCATTTCTTTTAGAAATAATGCTATTTCACTCTCTATAGGGTACACTTTACTGTAGACATAATTTTTTGTTTGTTTGTTTTTTGAGACAGACTCTCACTCCTTTGCCTGGGCTAGAGTGCCCTGGCTTCAGCCTAGCTCACTGCAACCAGAAACTCCTGGGCTCAAGCAATCCTACTGCCTCCGCGTCCCCAGTAGCTGGGACCACAGGCATGCGCCACCCTGCCCGGCTAATTTTTTCTTTATATTTTTAGTTGTCCGGTAAATTTCTTTCTATATTTTTAGTGGAGACGGGGTCTCGCTCTTGCTCAGGCTGGTCTCGAACTGCTGATCTCAAACGATCCACACGCCTTGGCCTCCCAGACTGCTAGCATTACAGGTGTGAGCCACTGCACTCGGCCGAGACGTAAGTTTTATGTGCATGGGGAAACCAAAAAACATTTCTTGACTCGGGTAGTGCAATATTTGATTTATTTCAGTGGTTTGCCACCTAGCCCACAATATCTCTGAGGAAAGCCTGTATATAGAAAAAAAACACACATATAAATGTAAATACAAACATATATATGCTATTCATCGGAATTTATCCTATTGTAGTAAGGAAAAAATAAGAACTTAATGCAACCAGGACTTTGGAACAATCTACTAGATAGTCTTACAAATAAAGAAACTTGAATATCGGTAAACAAAGCAGGAGTCAAGTGTCACAACCAAGTTCAAAGTTAGCAGCCAAATCGCAGAAAAGCTGACTTTATACTGAGAGAACTACTGCACCCTGATCATTATATCTCTCCTTCCGAGGAACGCATAAATTTGACTCAATACTAAAGTGAAATTATGCGTAATTGTTCCCTTTCCCTGTAGTTTCTTAGATTCCCGAAATTTGCTATAATCGGTGTGAGTTCCTCTTTAATATAAAACTTATAAATAATATTGTTTTCAATATGAAACCAGCACTTCTGGATTGAAACAATTAGTGTCCCTTCCTAAAGCATTCTTCCGTTTGTCCACCAGGTGGCAGCATAAGCCCATCAAATAGCACAAAACTGTTTGAGAATATAGCACTTGGTCTGAAATTGAGCACTTCTGCTGTTAGTTGCTCAGTTTATTTGGACATGTTAGTTGCACAAATTATTCATTATATTTTTTATTATTCTGTTGAAAATCACTACATAGTCGTTGTAACATTGGTAGACAGTATAGGAGAAAAACTCTAATAGCCTGTGGTGGCACTACTCGGGCATACTGAACGATCTAACAGAAATGTGTCTGCACAAGCCCTACGAGTGTTTTCTACCCTATCCTTCCACGTGAGATGCATCTTCAGCCTGTTCCCTGTATCGCTACATTCTTTGATATGGTGATTTTCAGAAGGAGCCCTGGCTTCCGTCCTGTGGATTCACGGTCACTTCTCTAAGTGACTGAAATGAGTCATTTAGGCTGTTGTACTATCTTCAAACTATAGAAGATCCCCTACGTGCGGAGAAAAATACTACAGTGCCCTAATTAAACACTCTTCATATTTGATACATGCTAAATTTCACCTTCTTTGCTTCAGATATCTTTAAGAAATAAGAGTTCACAGGTAGACTTCAAGGGTCCCTCCATCCAATTAATGCCTATCCTTCCAACCTAAAAGTAACCCCTAATCTCAAGATGGTGTTTATCCTCCCTATCCTGGCTCTCACACCTTCACTCGTAAAGTATGTTCCATAAACAACTTAGCATTGTTCTGAGTTTTAAAACAATGGTTGTACAAATGTACATCTGTTATTGACTTACCATTATGATTTCAAGATTTACCCATGTTGGTATAGTGCTGCAATACACATCCAAGTGCAGGTATGCTATAGTGGTTTCTTTCGTTTGGGTACATATCCAGTAGTGGGATTTCTCACTGCTTGGCAGTTGTATATTTATTGTGCAATAAGATATTTCCCATTAAGGTATGGGCATTTCTTTTAGAAATAATGCTATTTCACTCTCTATAGGGTACACTTTACTGTAGACATAATTTTTTGTTTGTTTGTTTTTTGAGACAGACTCTCACTCCTTTGCCTGGGCTAGAGTGCCCTGGCTTCAGCCTAGCTCACTGCAACCAGAAACTCCTGGGCTCAAGCAATCCTACTGCCTCCGCATCCCCAGTAGCTGGGACCACAGGCATGCGCCACCCTGCCCGGCTAATTTTTTCTTTATATTTTTAGTTGTCCGGTAAATTTCTTTCTATATTTTTAGTGGAGACGGGGTCTCGCTCTTGCTCAGGCTGGTCTCGAACTGCTGATCTCAAACGATCCACACGCCTTGGCCTCCCAGACTGCTAGCATTACAGGTGTGAGCCACTGCACTCGGCCGAGACGTAACTTTTATGTGCATGGGGAAACCAAAAAACATTTCTTGACTCGGGTAGTGCAATATTTGATTTATTTCAGTGGTTTGCCACCTAGCCCACAATATCTCTGAGGAAAGCCTGTATATAGAAAAAAAACACACATATAAATGTAAATACAAACATATATATGCTATTCATCGGAATTTATCCTATTGTAGTAAGGAAAAAATAAGAACTTAATGCAACCAGGACTTTGGAACAATCTACTAGATAGTCTTACAAATAAAGAAACTTGAATATCGGTAAACAAAGCAGGAGTCAAGTGTCACAACCAAGTTCAAAGTTAGCAGCCAAATCGCAGAAAAGCTGACTTTATACTGAGAGAACTACTGCACCCTGATCATTATATCTCTCCTTCCGAGGAACGCATAAATTTGACTCAATAGTAAAGTGAAATTATGCGTAATTGTTCCCTTTCCCTGTAGTTTCTTAGATTCCCGAAATTTGCTATAATCGGTGTGAGTTCCTCTTTAATATAAAACTTATAAATAATATTGTTTTCAATATGAAACCAGCACTTCTGGATTGAAACAATTAGTGTCCCTTCCTAAAGCATTCTTCCGTTTGTCCACCAGGTGGCAGCATAAGCCCATCAAATAGCACAAAACTGTTTGAGAATATAGCACTTGGTCTGAAATTGAGCACTTCTGCTGTTAGTTGCTCAGTTTATTTGGACATGTTAGTTGCACAAATTATTCATTATATTTTTTATTATTCTGTTGAAAATCACTACATAGTCGTTGTAACATTGGTAGACAGTATAGGAGAAAAACTCTAATAGCCTGTGGTGGCACTACTCGGGCATACTGAACGATCTAACAGAAATGTGTCTGCACAAGCCCTACGAGTGTTTTCTACCCTATCCTTCCACATGAGATGCATCTTCAGCCTGTTCCCTGTATCGCTACATTCTTTGATATGGTGATTTTCAGAAGGAGCCCTAGCTTCCGTCCTGTGGATTCACGGTCACTTCTCTAAGTGACTGAAATGAGTCATTTAGGCTGTTGTACTATCTTCAAACTATAGAAGATCCCCTACGTGCGGAGAAAAATACTACAGTGCCCTAATTAAACACTCTTCATATTTGATACATGCTAAATTTCACCTTCTTTGCTTCAGATATCTTTAAGAAATAAGAGTTCACAGGTAGACTTCAAGGGTCCCTCCATCCAATTAATGCCTATCCTTCCAACCTAAACGTAACCCCTAATCTCAAGTTGGTGTTTATCCTCCCTATCCTTGCTCTCACACCTTCACTCGAAAAGTATGTTCCATAAACAACTTAGCATTGTTCTGAGTTTTAATACAATGGTTGTACAAATGTACATCTGTTATTGACTTACCATTATGATTTCAAGATTTACCCATGTTGGTATAGTGCTGCAATACACATCCAAGTGCAGGTATGCTATAGTGGTTTCTCTCGTTTGGGTACATATCCAGTAGTGGCATTACTCACTGCTTGGCAGTTGTATATTTATTCTGCAATAAGATATTTCCCATTAAGGTAAGGGTATTTCTTTTAGAAATAATGCTATTTCACTCTCTATAGGGTACACTTTAGTGTAGACATAATTTTTTGTTTGTTTGTTTTTTGAGACAGACTCTCACTCCTTTGCCTGGGCTAGAGTGCCCTGGCTTCAGCCTAGCTCACTGCAACCAGAAACTCCTGGGCTCAAGCAATCCTACTGCCTCCGCGTCCCCAGTAGCTGGGACCACAGGCATGCGCCACCCTGCCCGGCTAATTTTTTCTTTATATTTTTAGTTGTCCGGTAAATTTCTTTCTATATTTTTAGTGGAGACGGGGTCTCGCTCTTGCTCAGGCTGGTCTCGAACTGCTGATCTCAAACGATCCACACGCCTTGGCCTCCCAGACTGCTAGCATTACAGGTGTGAGCCACTGCACCCGGCCTAGACGTAACTTTTATGTGCATGGGGAAACCAAAAAACATTTCTTGACTCGGGTAGTGCAATATTTGATTTATTTCAGTGGTTTGCCACCTAGCCCACAATATCTCTGAGGAAAGCCTGTATATAGAAAAAAAACACACATATAAATGTAAATACAAACATATATATGCTATTCATCGGAATTTATCCTATTGTAGTAAGGAAAAAATAAGAACTTAATGCAACCAGGACTTTGGAACAATCTACTAGATAGTCTTACAAATAAAGAAACTTGAATATCGGTAAACAAAGCAGGAGTCAAGTGTCACAACCAAGTTCAAAGTTAGCAGCCAAATCGCAGAAAAGCTGACTTTATACTGAGAGAACTACTGCACCCTGATCATTATATCTCTCCTTCCGAGGAACGCATAAATTTGACTCAATACTAAAGTGAAATTATGCGTAATTGTTCCCTTTCCCTGTAGTTTCTTAGATTCCCGAAATTTGCTATAATCGGTGTGAGTTCCTCTTTAATATAAAACTTATAAATAATATTGTTTTCAATATGAAACCAGCACTTCTGGATTGAAACAATTAGTGTCCCTTCCTAAAGCATTCTTCCGTTTGTCCACCAGGTGGCAGCAAAAGCACATCAAATAGCACAAAACTGAGAATATAGCACTTGGTCTGAAATTGAGCAGTTCTGCTGTTAGTTGCTCAGTTTATTTGGACATGTTAGTTGCACAAATTATTCATTATATTTTTTATTATTCTGACGAAAATCACTACATAGTCGTTGTAACATTGGTAGACAGTATAGGAGAAAAACTAATAGCCTATGGTGGCACTACTCGGGCATACTGAACGATCTAACAGAAATGTGTCTGCACAAGCCCTACGAGTGTTTTCTACCCTATCCTTCCACATGAGATGCATCTTTAGCCTGTTCCCTGTATCGCTACATTCTTTGATATGGGGATTTTAAGAAGGAGCCCTGGCTTCCGTCCTGTGGATTCACGGTCAATTCTCTAATGACTGAAATGAGTCATTTAGGCTGTTGTACTATCTTCAAACTATAGAAGATCCCCTACGTGCGGAGAAAAATACTACAGTGCCCTAATTAAACACTCTTCATATTTGATACATGCTAAATTTCACCTTCTTTGCTTCACATATCTTTAAGAAATAAGAGTTCACAGGTAGACTTCAAGGGTCCCTCCATCCAATTAATGCCTATCCTTCCAACCTAAAAGTAACCCCTAATTTCAAGTTGGTGTTTATCCTTCGTATCCTTGCTCTCACACCTTCACTCGAAAAGTATGTTCCATAAACAACTTAGCATTGTTCTGAGTTTTAAAACAATGGTTGTAAAAATGTACATCTGTTATTGACTTACCATTATGATTTCAAGATTTACCCATGTTGGTATAGTGCTGCAATACACATCCAAGTGCAGGTATGCTATAGTGGTTTCTTTCGTTTGGATACATATCCAGTAGTGGGATTTCTCACTGCTTGGCAGTTGTATATTTAGTCTGCAATAAGATATTTCCCATTAAGGTATGGGCATTTCTTTTAGAAATAATGCTATTTCACTCTCTATAGGGTACACTTTAGTGTAGACATAATTTTTTGTTTGTTTGTTTTTTGAGACAGACTCTCACTCCTTTGCCTGGGCTAGAGTGCCCTGGCTTCAGCCTAGCTCACTGCAACCAGAAACGCCTGGGCTCAAGCAATCCTACTGCCTCTGCGTCCCCAGTAGCTGGGACCACAGGCATGCGCCACCCTGCCCGGCTAATTTTTTCTTTATATTTTTAGTTGTCCGGTAAATTTCTTTCTATATTTTTAGTAGAGACGGGGTCTCGCTCTTGCTCAGGCTGGTCTCGAACTGCTGATCTCAAACGATCCACCCGCCTTGGCCTCCCAGACTGCTAGCATTACAGGTGTGAGCCACTGCACCCGGCCGAGACGTAACTTTTATGTGCATGGGGAAACCAAAAAACATTTCTTGACTCAGGTAGTGCAATATTTGATTTATTTCAGTGGTTTGCCACCTAGCCCACAATATCTCTGAGGAAAGCCTGTATATAGAAAAAAAACACACATATAAATGTAAATACAAACATATATATGCTATTCATTGGAATTTATCCTATTGTAGTAAGGAAAAATTAAGAACTTAATGCAACCAGGACTTTGGAACAATCTACTAGATAGTCTTACAAATAAAGAAACTTGAATATCGGTAAACAAAGCAGGAGTCAAGTGTCACAACCAAGTTCAAAGTTAGCACCCAAATCGCAGAAAAGCTGATTTTATACTGAGAGAACTACTGCACCCTGATCATTATATCTCTCCTTCCGAGGAACGCATAAATTTGACTCAATAGTAAAGTGAAATTATGCGTAATTGTTCCCTTTCCCTGTAGTTTCTTAGATTCCCGAAATTTGCTATAATCGGTGTGAGTTCCTCTTTAATATAAAACTTATAAATAATATTGTTTTCAATATGAAACCAGCACTTCTGGATTGAAACAATTAGTGTACCTTCCTAAAGCATTCTTCCGTTTGTCCACCAGGTGGCAGCATAAGCCCATCAAATAGCACAAAACTGTTTGAGAATATAGCACTTGGTCTGAAATTGAGCACTTCTGCTGTTAGTTGCTCAGTTTATTTGGACATGTTAGTTGCACAAATTATTCATTATATTTTTTATTATTCTGACGAAAATCACTACATAGTCGTTGTAACATTGGTAGACAGTATAGGAGATAAACTCTAATAGCCTGTGGTGGCACTACTCGGGCATACTGAACGATCTAACAGAAATGTGTCTGCACAAGCCCTACGAGTGTTTTCTACCCTATCCTTCCACATGAGATGCATCTTTAGCCTGTTCCGTGTATCGCTACATTCTTTGATATGGTGATTTTCAGAGGGAGCCCTGGCTTCCGTCCTGTGGATTCACGGTCACTTCTCTAAGTGACTGAAATGAGTCATTTAGGCTGTTGTACTATCTTCAAACTATAGAAGATCCCCTACGTGCGGAGAAAAATACTACAGTGCCCTAATTAAACACTCTTCATATTTGATACATGCTAAATTTCACCTTCTTTGCTTCACATATCTTTAAGAAATAAGAGTTCACAGGTAGACTTCAAGGGTCCCTCCATCCAATTAATGCCTATCCTTCCAACCTAAACGTAACCCCTAATCTCAAGTTGGTGTTTATCCTCCCTATACTTGCACTCACACCTTCACTCGAAAAGTATGTTCCATAAACAACTTAGCATTGTTCTGAGTTTTAATACAATGGTTGTACAAATGTACATCTGTTATTGACTTACCATTATGATTTCAAGATTTACCCATGTTGGTATAGTGCTGCAATACACATCCAAGTGCAGGTATGCTATAGTGGTTTCTTTCGTTTGGGTACATATCCAGTAGTGGGATTTCTCACTGCTTGGCAGTTGTATATTTATTGTGCAATAAGATATTTCCCATTAAGGTATGGGCATTTCTTTTAGAAATAATGCTATTTCACTCTCTATAGGGTACACTTTACTGTAGACATAATTTTTTGTTTGTTTGTTTTTTGAGACAGACTCTCACTCCTTTGCCTGGGCTAGAGTGCCCTGGCTTCAGCCTAGCTCACTGCAACCAGAAACTCCTGGGCTCAAGCAATCCTACTGCCTCCGCATCCCCAGTAGCTGGGACCACAGGCATGCGCCACCCTGCCCGGCTAATTTTTTCTTTATATTTTTAGTTGTCCGGTAAATTTCTTTCTATATTTTTAGTGGAGACGGGGTCTCGCTCTTGCTCAGGCTGGTCTCGAACTGCTGATCTCAAACGATCCACACGCCTTGGCCTCCCAGACTGCTAGCATTACAGGTGTGAGCCACTGCACTCGGCCGAGACGTAACTTTTATGTGCATGGGGAAACCAAAAAACATTTCTTGACTCGGGTAGTGCAATATTTGATTTATTTCAGTGGTTTGCCACCTAGCCCACAATATCTCTGAGGAAAGCCTGTATATAGAAAAAAAACACACATATAAATGTAAATACAAACATATATATGCTATTCATCGGAATTTATCCTATTGTAGTAAGGAAAAAATAAGAACTTAATGCAACCAGGACTTTGGAACAATCTACTAGATAGTCTTACAAATAAAGAAACTTGAATATCGGTAAACAAAGCAGGAGTCAAGTGTCACAACCAAGTTCAAAGTTAGCAGCCAAATCGCAGAAAAGCTGACTTTATACTGAGAGAACTACTGCACCCTGATCATTATATCTCTCCTTCCGAGGAACGCATAAATTTGACTCAATAGTAAAGTGAAATTATGCGTAATTGTTCCCTTTCCCTGTAGTTTCTTAGATTCCCGAAATTTGCTATAATCGGTGTGAGTTCCTCTTTAATATAAAACTTATAAATAATATTGTTTTCAATATGAAACCAGCACTTCTGGATTGAAACAATTAGTGTCCCTTCCTAAAGCATTCTTCCGTTTGTCCACCAGGTGGCAGCATAAGCCCATCAAATAGCACAAAACTGTTTGAGAATATAGCACTTGGTCTGAAATTGAGCACTTCTGCTGTTAGTTGCTCAGTTTATTTGGACATGTTAGTTGCACAAATTATTCATTATATTTTTTATTATTCTGTTGAAAATCACTACATAGTCGTTGTAACATTGGTAGACAGTATAGGAGAAAAACTCTAATAGCCTGTGGTGGCACTACTCGGGCATACTGAACGATCTAACAGAAATGTGTCTGCACAAGCCCTACGAGTGTTTTCTACCCTATCCTTCCACATGAGATGCATCTTCAGCCTGTTCCCTGTATCGCTACATTCTTTGATATGGTGATTTTCAGAAGGAGCCCTAGCTTCCGTCCTGTGGATTCACGGTCACTTCTCTAAGTGACTGAAATGAGTCATTTAGGCTGTTGTACTATCTTCAAACTATAGAAGATCCCCTACGTGCGGAGAAAAATACTACAGTGCCCTAATTAAACACTCTTCATATTTGATACATGCTAAATTTCACCTTCTTTGCTTCAGATATCTTTAAGAAATAAGAGTTCACAGGTAGACTTCAAGGGTCCCTCCATCCAATTAATGCCTATCCTTCCAACCTAAACGTAACCCCTAATCTCAAGTTGGTGTTTATCCTCCCTGTCCTTGCTCTCACACCTTCACTCGAAAAGTATGTTCCATAAACAACTTAGCATTGTTCTGAGTTTTAATACAATGGTTGTACAAATGTACATCTGTTATTGACTTACCATTATGATTTCAAGATTTACCCATGTTGGTATAGTGCTGCAATACACATCCAAGTGCAGGTATGCTATAGTGGTTTCTCTCGTTTGGGTACATATCCAGTAGTGGCATTACTCACTGCTTGGCAGTTGTATATTTATTCTGCAATAAGATATTTCCCATTAAGGTAAGGGTATTTCTTTTAGAAATAATGCTATTTCACTCTCTATAGGGTACACTTTAGTGTAGACATAATTTTTTGTTTGTTTGTTTTTTGAGACAGACTCTCACTCCTTTGCCTGGGCTAGAGTGCCCTGGCTTCAGCCTAGCTCACTGCAACCAGAAACTCCTGGGCTCAAGCAATCCTACTGCCTCCGCGTCCCCAGTAGCTGGGACCACAGGCATGCGCCACCCTGCCCGGCTAATTTTTTCTTTATATTTTTAGTTGTCCGGTAAATTTCTTTCTATATTTTTAGTGGAGACGGGGTCTCGCTCTTGCTCAGGCTGGTCTCGAACTGCTGATCTCAAACGATCCACACGCCTTGGCCTCCCAGACTGCTAGCATTACAGGTGTGAGCCACTGCACCCGGCCTAGACGTAACTTTTATGTGCATGGGGAAACCAAAAAACATTTCTTGACTCGGGTAGTGCAATATTTGATTTATTTCAGTGGTTTGCCACCTAGCCCACAATATCTCTGAGGAAAGCCTGTATATAGAAAAAAAACACACATATAAATGTAAATACAAACATATATATGCTATTCATCGGAATTTATCCTATTGTAGTAAGGAAAAAATAAGAACTTAATGCAACCAGGACTTTGGAACAATCTACTAGATAGTCTTACAAATAAAGAAACTTGAATATCGGTAAACAAAGCAGGAGTCAAGTTTCACAGCCAAGTTCAAAGTTAGCACCCAAATCGCAGAAAAGCTGACTTTATACTGAGAGAACTACTGCACCCTGATCATTATATCTCTCCTTCCGAGGAACGCATAAATTTGACTCAATAGTAAAGTGAAATTATGCGTAATTGTTCCCTTTCCCTGTAGTTTCTTAGATTCCCGAAATTTGCCCTAATCGGTGTGAGTTCCTCTTTAATATAAAACTTATAAATAATATTTTTTTCAATACGAAACCAGCACTTCTGGATTCTAACAATTAGTGTCCCTTCCTAAAGCATTCTTCCGTTTGTCCACCAGGTGGCAGCATAAGCACATCAAATAGCACAAAACTGAGAATATAGAACTTGGTCTGAAATTGAGCACTTCTGTTCTTAGTTGCTCAGTTTATTTGGACATGTTAGTTGTACAAATTATTCATTATATTTTTTATTATTCTGTTGAAAATCACTACATAGTCGTTGTAACATTGGTAGACAGTATAGGAGAAAAACTCTAATAGCCTGTGGTGGCACTACTCGGGCATACGGAACGATCTAACAGAAATGTGTCTGCACACCCCCTATGAGTGTTTTCTACCCTATCCTTCCACATGAGATGCATCTTCAGCCTGTTCCCTGTATCGCTACATTCTTTGATATGGTGATTTTCAGAAGGAGCCCTGGCTTCCGTCCTGTGGATTCACGGTCACTTCTCTAAGTGACTGAAATGAGTCATTTAGGCTGTTGTACTATCTTCAAACTATAGAAGATCCCCTACGTGCGGAGAAAAATACTACAGTGCCCTAATTAAACACACTTCATATTTGATACATGCTAAATTTCACCTTCTTTGCTTCAGATATCTTTAAGGAATAAGAGTTCACAGGTAGACTTCAAGGGTCCCTCCATCCAATTAATGCCTATCCTTCCAACCTAAAAGTAACCCCTAATCTCAAGATGGTGTTTATCCTCCCTATCCTGGCTCTCACACCTTCACTCGTAAAGTATGTTCCATAAACAACTTAGCATTGTTCTGAGTTTTAAAACAATGGTTGTACAAATGTACATCTGTTATTGACTTACCATTATGATTTCAAGATTTACCCATGTTGGTATAGTGCTGCAATACACATCCAAGTGCAGGTATGCTATAGTGGTTTCTTTCGTTTGGGTACATATCCAGTAGTGGGATTTCTCACTGCTTGGCAGTTGTATATTTATTGTGCAATAAGATATTTCCCATTAAGGTAAGGGCATTTCTTTTAGAAATAATGCTATTTCACTCTCTATAGGGTACACTTTACTGTAGACATAATTTTTTGTTTGTTTGTTTTTTGAGACAGACTCTCACTCCTTTGCCTGGGCTAGAGTGCCCTGGCTTCAGCCTAGCTCACTGCAACCAGAAACTCCTGGGCTCAAGCAATCCTACTGCCTCCGCGTCCCCAGTAGCTGGGACCACAGGCATGCGCCACCCTGCCCGGCTAATTTTTTCTTTATATTTTTAGTTGTCCGGTAAATTTCTTTCTATATTTTTAGTGGAGACGGGGTCTCGCTCTTGCTCAGGCTGGTCTCGAACTGCTGATCTCAAACGATCCACACGCCTTGGCCTCCCAGACTGCTAGCATTACAGGTGTGAGCCACTGCACTCGGCCGAGACGTAAGTTTTATGTGCATGGGGAAACCAAAAAACATTTCTTGACTCGGGTAGTGCAATATTTGATTTATTTCAGTGGTTTGCCACCTAGCCCACAATATCTCTGAGGAAAGCCTGTATATAGAAAAAAAACACACATATAAATGTAAATACAAACATATATATGCTATTCATCGGAATTTATCCTATTGTAGTAAGGAAAAAATAAGAACTTAATGCAACCAGGACTTTGGAACAATCTACTAGATAGTCTTACAAATAAAGAAACTTGAATATCGGTAAACAAAGCAGGAGTCAAGTGTCACAACCAAGTTCAAAGTTAGCAGCCAAATCGCAGAAAAGCTGACTTTATACTGAGAGAACTACTGCACCCTGATCATTATATCTCTCCTTCCGAGGAACGCATAAATTTGACTCAATACTAAAGTGAAATTATGCGTAATTGTTCCCTTTCCCTGTAGTTTCTTAGATTCCCGAAATTTGCTATAATCGGTGTGAGTTCCTCTTTAATATAAAACTTATAAATAATATTGTTTTCAATATGAAACCAGCACTTCTGGATTGAAACAATTAGTGTCCCTTCCTAAAGCATTCTTCCGTTTGTCCACCAGGTGGCAGCATAAGCCCATCAAATAGCACAAAACTGTTTGAGAATATAGCACTTGGTCTGAAATTGAGCACTTCTGCTGTTAGTTGCTCAGTTTATTTGGACATGTTAGTTGCACAAATTATTCATTATATTTTTTATTATTCTGTTGAAAATCACTACATAGTCGTTGTAACATTGGTAGACAGTATAGGAGAAAAACTCTAATAGCCTGTGGTGGCACTACTCGGGCATACTGAACGATCTAACAGAAATGTGTCTGCACAAGCCCTACGAGTGTTTTCTACCCTATCCTTCCACGTGAGATGCATCTTCAGCCTGTTCCCTGTATCGCTACATTCTTTGATATGGTGATTTTCAGAAGGAGCCCTGGCTTCCGTCCTGTGGATTCACGGTCACTTCTCTAAGTGACTGAAATGAGTCATTTAGGCTGTTGTACTATCTTCAAACTATAGAAGATCCCCTACGTGCGGAGAAAAATACTACAGTGCCCTAATTAAACACTCTTCATATTTGATACATGCTAAATTTCACCTTCTTTGCTTCAGATATCTTTAAGAAATAAGAGTTCACAGGTAGACTTCAAGGGTCCCTCCATCCAATTAATGCCTATCCTTCCAACCTAAAAGTAACCCCTAATCTCAAGATGGTGTTTATCCTCCCTATCCTGGCTCTCACACCTTCACTCGTAAAGTATGTTCCATAAACAACTTAGCATTGTTCTGAGTTTTAAAACAATGGTTGTACAAATGTACATCTGTTATTGACTTACCATTATGATTTCAAGATTTACCCATGTTGGTATAGTGCTGCAATACACATCCAAGTGCAGGTATGCTATAGTGGTTTCTTTCGTTTGGGTACATATCCAGTAGTGGGATTTCTCACTGCTTGGCAGTTGTATATTTATTGTGCAATAAGATATTTCCCATTAAGGTATGGGCATTTCTTTTAGAAATAATGCTATTTCACTCTCTATAGGGTACACTTTACTGTAGACATAATTTTTTGTTTGTTTGTTTTTTGAGACAGACTCTCACTCCTTTGCCTGGGCTAGAGTGCCCTGGCTTCAGCCTAGCTCACTGCAACCAGAAACTCCTGGGCTCAAGCAATCCTACTGCCTCCGCATCCCCAGTAGCTGGGACCACAGGCATGCGCCACCCTGCCCGGCTAATTTTTTCTTTATATTTTTAGTTGTCCGGTAAATTTCTTTCTATATTTTTAGTGGAGACGGGGTCTCGCTCTTGCTCAGGCTGGTCTCGAACTGCTGATCTCAAACGATCCACACGCCTTGGCCTCCCAGACTGCTAGCATTACAGGTGTGAGCCACTGCACTCGGCCGAGACGTAACTTTTATGTGCATGGGGAAACCAAAAAACATTTCTTGACTCGGGTAGTGCAATATTTGATTTATTTCAGTGGTTTGCCACCTAGCCCACAATATCTCTGAGGAAAGCCTGTATATAGAAAAAAAACACACATATAAATGTAAATACAAACATATATATGCTATTCATCGGAATTTATCCTATTGTAGTAAGGAAAAAATAAGAACTTAATGCAACCAGGACTTTGGAACAATCTACTAGATAGTCTTACAAATAAAGAAACTTGAATATCGGTAAACAAAGCAGGAGTCAAGTGTCACAACCAAGTTCAAAGTTAGCAGCCAAATCGCAGAAAAGCTGACTTTATACTGAGAGAACTACTGCACCCTGATCATTATATCTCTCCTTCCGAGGAACGCATAAATTTGACTCAATAGTAAAGTGAAATTATGCGTAATTGTTCCCTTTCCCTGTAGTTTCTTAGATTCCCGAAATTTGCTATAATCGGTGTGAGTTCCTCTTTAATATAAAACTTATAAATAATATTGTTTTCAATATGAAACCAGCACTTCTGGATTGAAACAATTAGTGTCCCTTCCTAAAGCATTCTTCCGTTTGTCCACCAGGTGGCAGCATAAGCCCATCAAATAGCACAAAACTGTTTGAGAATATAGCACTTGGTCTGAAATTGAGCACTTCTGCTGTTAGTTGCTCAGTTTATTTGGACATGTTAGTTGCACAAATTATTCATTATATTTTTTATTATTCTGTTGAAAATCACTACATAGTCGTTGTAACATTGGTAGACAGTATAGGAGAAAAACTCTAATAGCCTGTGGTGGCACTACTCGGGCATACTGAACGATCTAACAGAAATGTGTCTGCACAAGCCCTACGAGTGTTTTCTACCCTATCCTTCCACATGAGATGCATCTTCAGCCTGTTCCCTGTATCGCTACATTCTTTGATATGGTGATTTTCAGAAGGAGCCCTAGCTTCCGTCCTGTGGATTCACGGTCACTTCTCTAAGTGACTGAAATGAGTCATTTAGGCTGTTGTACTATCTTCAAACTATAGAAGATCCCCTACGTGCGGAGAAAAATACTACAGTGCCCTAATTAAACACTCTTCATATTTGATACATGCTAAATTTCACCTTCTTTGCTTCAGATATCTTTAAGAAATAAGAGTTCACAGGTAGACTTCAAGGGTCCCTCCATCCAATTAATGCCTATCCTTCCAACCTAAACGTAACCCCTAATCTCAAGTTGGTGTTTATCCTCCCTATCCTTGCTCTCACACCTTCACTCGAAAAGTATGTTCCATAAACAACTTAGCATTGTTCTGAGTTTTAATACAATGGTTGTACAAATGTACATCTGTTATTGACTTACCATTATGATTTCAAGATTTACCCATGTTGGTATAGTGCTGCAATACACATCCAAGTGCAGGTATGCTATAGTGGTTTCTCTCGTTTGGGTACATATCCAGTAGTGGCATTACTCACTGCTTGGCAGTTGTATATTTATTCTGCAATAAGATATTTCCCATTAAGGTAAGGGTATTTCTTTTAGAAATAATGCTATTTCACTCTCTATAGGGTACACTTTAGTGTAGACATAATTTTTTGTTTGTTTGTTTTTTGAGACAGACTCTCACTCCTTTGCCTGGGCTAGAGTGCCCTGGCTTCAGCCTAGCTCACTGCAACCAGAAACTCCTGGGCTCAAGCAATCCTACTGCCTCCGCGTCCCCAGTAGCTGGGACCACAGGCATGCGCCACCCTGCCCGGCTAATTTTTTCTTTATATTTTTAGTTGTCCGGTAAATTTCTTTCTATATTTTTAGTGGAGACGGGGTCTCGCTCTTGCTCAGGCTGGTCTCGAACTGCTGATCTCAAACGATCCACACGCCTTGGCCTCCCAGACTGCTAGCATTACAGGTGTGAGCCACTGCACCCGGCCTAGACGTAACTTTTATGTGCATGGGGAAACCAAAAAACATTTCTTGACTCGGGTAGTGCAATATTTGATTTATTTCAGTGGTTTGCCACCTAGCCCACAATATCTCTGAGGAAAGCCTGTATATAGAAAAAAAACACACATATAAATGTAAATACAAACATATATATGCTATTCATCGGAATTTATCCTATTGTAGTAAGGAAAAAATAAGAACTTAATGCAACCAGGACTTTGGAACAATCTACTAGATAGTCTTACAAATAAAGAAACTTGAATATCGGTAAACAAAGCAGGAGTCAAGTGTCACAACCAAGTTCAAAGTTAGCAGCCAAATCGCAGAAAAGCTGACTTTATACTGAGAGAACTACTGCACCCTGATCATTATATCTCTCCTTCCGAGGAACGCATAAATTTGACTCAATACTAAAGTGAAATTATGCGTAATTGTTCCCTTTCCCTGTAGTTTCTTAGATTCCCGAAATTTGCTATAATCGGTGTGAGTTCCTCTTTAATATAAAACTTATAAATAATATTGTTTTCAATATGAAACCAGCACTTCTGGATTGAAACAATTAGTGTCCCTTCCTAAAGCATTCTTCCGTTTGTCCACCAGGTGGCAGCAAAAGCACATCAAATAGCACAAAACTGAGAATATAGCACTTGGTCTGAAATTGAGCAGTTCTGCTGTTAGTTGCTCAGTTTATTTGGACATGTTAGTTGCACAAATTATTCATTATATTTTTTATTATTCTGACGAAAATCACTACATAGTCGTTGTAACATTGGTAGACAGTATAGGAGAAAAACTAATAGCCTATGGTGGCACTACTCGGGCATACTGAACGATCTAACAGAAATGTGTCTGCACAAGCCCTACGAGTGTTTTCTACCCTATCCTTCCACATGAGATGCATCTTTAGCCTGTTCCCTGTATCGCTACATTCTTTGATATGGGGATTTTAAGAAGGAGCCCTGGCTTCCGTCCTGTGGATTCACGGTCAATTCTCTAATGACTGAAATGAGTCATTTAGGCTGTTGTACTATCTTCAAACTATAGAAGATCCCCTACGTGCGGAGAAAAATACTACAGTGCCCTAATTAAACACTCTTCATATTTGATACATGCTAAATTTCACCTTCTTTGCTTCACATATCTTTAAGAAATAAGAGTTCACAGGTAGACTTCAAGGGTCCCTCCATCCAATTAATGCCTATCCTTCCAACCTAAAAGTAACCCCTAATTTCAAGTTGGTGTTTATCCTTCGTATCCTTGCTCTCACACCTTCACTCGAAAAGTATGTTCCATAAACAACTTAGCATTGTTCTGAGTTTTAAAACAATGGTTGTAAAAATGTACATCTGTTATTGACTTACCATTATGATTTCAAGATTTACCCATGTTGGTATAGTGCTGCAATACACATCCAAGTGCAGGTATGCTATAGTGGTTTCTTTCGTTTGGATACATATCCAGTAGTGGGATTTCTCACTGCTTGGCAGTTGTATATTTAGTCTGCAATAAGATATTTCCCATTAAGGTATGGGCATTTCTTTTAGAAATAATGCTATTTCACTCTCTATAGGGTACACTTTAGTGTAGACATAATTTTTTGTTTGTTTGTTTTTTGAGACAGACTCTCACTCCTTTGCCTGGGCTAGAGTGCCCTGGCTTCAGCCTAGCTCACTGCAACCAGAAACGCCTGGGCTCAAGCAATCCTACTGCCTCTGCGTCCCCAGTAGCTGGGACCACAGGCATGCGCCACCCTGCCCGGCTAATTTTTTCTTTATATTTTTAGTTGTCCGGTAAATTTCTTTCTATATTTTTAGTAGAGACGGGGTCTCGCTCTTGCTCAGGCTGGTCTCGAACTGCTGATCTCAAACGATCCACCCGCCTTGGCCTCCCAGACTGCTAGCATTACAGGTGTGAGCCACTGCACCCGGCCGAGACGTAACTTTTATGTGCATGGGGAAACCAAAAAACATTTCTTGACTCAGGTAGTGCAATATTTGATTTATTTCAGTGGTTTGCCACCTAGCCCACAATATCTCTGAGGAAAGCCTGTATATAGAAAAAAAACACACATATAAATGTAAATACAAACATATATATGCTATTCATTGGAATTTATCCTATTGTAGTAAGGAAAAATTAAGAACTTAATGCAACCAGGACTTTGGAACAATCTACTAGATAGTCTTACAAATAAAGAAACTTGAATATCGGTAAACAAAGCAGGAGTCAAGTGTCACAACCAAGTTCAAAGTTAGCACCCAAATCGCAGAAAAGCTGATTTTATACTGAGAGAACTACTGCACCCTGATCATTATATCTCTCCTTCCGAGGAACGCATAAATTTGACTCAATAGTAAAGTGAAATTATGCGTAATTGTTCCCTTTCCCTGTAGTTTCTTAGATTCCCGAAATTTGCTATAATCGGTGTGAGTTCCTCTTTAATATAAAACTTATAAATAATATTGTTTTCAATATGAAACCAGCACTTCTGGATTGAAACAATTAGTGTACCTTCCTAAAGCATTCTTCCGTTTGTCCACCAGGTGGCAGCATAAGCCCATCAAATAGCACAAAACTGTTTGAGAATATAGCACTTGGTCTGAAATTGAGCACTTCTGCTGTTAGTTGCTCAGTTTATTTGGACATGTTAGTTGCACAAATTATTCATTATATTTTTTATTATTCTGACGAAAATCACTACATAGTCGTTGTAACATTGGTAGACAGTATAGGAGATAAACTCTAATAGCCTGTGGTGGCACTACTCGGGCATACTGAACGATCTAACAGAAATGTGTCTGCACAAGCCCTACGAGTGTTTTCTACCCTATCCTTCCACATGAGATGCATCTTTAGCCTGTTCCGTGTATCGCTACATTCTTTGATATGGTGATTTTCAGAGGGAGCCCTGGCTTCCGTCCTGTGGATTCACGGTCACTTCTCTAAGTGACTGAAATGAGTCATTTAGGCTGTTGTACTATCTTCAAACTATAGAAGATCCCCTACGTGCGGAGAAAAATACTACAGTGCCCTAATTAAACACTCTTCATATTTGATACATGCTAAATTTCACCTTCTTTGCTTCACATATCTTTAAGAAATAAGAGTTCACAGGTAGACTTCAAGGGTCCCTCCATCCAATTAATGCCTATCCTTCCAACCTAAACGTAACCCCTAATCTCAAGTTGGTGTTTATCCTCCCTATACTTGCACTCACACCTTCACTCGAAAAGTATGTTCCATAAACAACTTAGCATTGTTCTGAGTTTTAATACAATGGTTGTACAAATGTACATCTGTTATTGACTTACCATTATGATTTCAAGATTTACCCATGTTGGTATAGTGCTGCAATACACATCCAAGTGCAGGCATGCTATAGTGGTTTCTTTCCTTTGGGTACATATCCAGTAGTGGGATTTCTCACTGCTTGGCAGTTGTATATTTAGTCTGCAATAAGATATTTCCCATTAAGGTATGGGCATTTCTTTTAGAAATAGTGCTATTTCACTCTCTATAGGGTACACTTTAGTGTAGACATAATTTTTTGTTTGTTTGTTTTTTGAGACAGACTCTCACTCCTTTGCCTGGGCTAGAGTGCCCTGGCTTCAGCCTAGCTCACTGCAACCAGAAACTCCTGGGCTCATGCAATCCTACTGCCTCCGCGTCCCCAGTAGCTGGGACCACAGGCATGCGCCACCCTGCCCGGCTAATTTTTTCTTTATATTTTTAGTTGTCCGGTAAATTTCTTTCTATATTTTTAGTAGAGACGGGGTCTCGCTCTTGCTCAGGCTGGTCTCAAACTGCTGATCTCAAACGATCCACACGCCTTGGCCTCCCAGACTGCTAGCATTACAGGTGTGAGCCACTGCACCCGGCCGAGACGTAACTTTTATGTGCATGGGGAAACCAAAAAACATTTCTTGACTCCGGTATTGCAATATTTGATTTATTTCAGTGGTTTGCCACCTAGCCCACAATATCTCTGAGGAAAGCCTGTATATAGAAAAAAAACACACAAATAAATGTACATACAAACAGATATATGCTATTCATCGGAATTTATCTTATTGTAGTGAGGAAAAAATAAGAACTTAATGCAACCAGGACTTTGGAACAATCTACTAGATAGTCTTACAAATAAAGAAACTTGAATATCGGTAAACAAAGCAGGAGTCAAGTGTCACAACCAAGTTCAAAGTTAGCACCCAAATCGCAGAAAAGCTGACTTTATACTGAGAGAACTACTGCACCCTGATCATTATATCTCTCCTTCCGAGGAACGCATAATATTGACTCAATAGTAAAGTGAAATTATGCGTAATTGTTCCCTTTCCCTGTAGTTTCTTAGATTCCCGAAATTTGCTATAATCGGTGTGAGTTCCTCTCTAATATAAAACTTATAAATAATATTTTTTTCAATATGAATCTAGCATATTTCATATTGAAATATGAAAATTTTTTCTTTATATATTTAGTTGTCTGGTAAATTTCTTTCTATATTTTTAGTAGAGACGGGTCTCGCTCTTGCTCAGGCTGGTCTCCAACTGCTGATCTCAAATGATCCACCCGCCTTGGCCTCCCAGACTGCTAGCATTACAGGTGTGAGCCACTGCACCCGGCCTAGACGTAACTTTTATGTGCATGGGGAAACCAAAAAGCATTTCTTGACTCGGGTAGTGCAATATTTGATTTATTTCAGTGGTTTGCCACCTAGCCCACAATATCTCTGAGGAAAGCCTGTATATAGAAAAAAAACACACATATAAATGTAAATACAAACAGATATATGCTATTCATCGGAATTTATCCTATTGTAGTAAGGAAAAATTAAGAACTTAATGCAACCAGGACTTTGGAACAATCTACTAGATAGTCTTACAAATAAAGAAACTTGAATATCGGTAAACAAAGCAGGAGTCAAGTGTCACAGCCAAGTTCAAAGTTAGCACCCAAATCGCAGAAAAGCTGACTTTATACTGAGAGAACTACTGCACCCTGATCATTATATCTCTCCTTCCGAGGAACGCATAAATTTGACTCAATAGTAAAGTGAGATTATGCGTAATTGTTCCCTTTCCCTGTAGTTTCTTAGATTCCCGAAATTTGCTATAATCGGTGTGAGTTCCTCTTTAATATAAAACTTATAAATAATATTGTTTTCAATATGAAACCAGCACTTCTGGATTGAAACAATTAGTGTACCTTCCTAAAGCATTCTTCCGTTTGTCCACCAGGTGGCAGCATAAGCCCATCAAATAGCACAAAACTGAGAATATAGCACTTGGTCTGACTTTGAGCAATTCTGCTGTTAGTTGCTCAGTTTATTTGGACATGTTAGTTGCACAAATTATTCATTATATTTTTTATTATTCTGACGAAAATCACTACATAGTCGTTGTAACATTGGTAGACAGTATAGGAGAAAAACTCTAATAGCCTGTGGTGGCACTACTCCGGCATACTGAACGATCTAACAGAAATGTGTCTGCACAAGCCCTACGAGTGTTTTCTACCCTATCCTTCCACATGAGATGCATCTTGAGCCTGTTCCCTGTATCGCTGCATTCTTTGATATGGTGATTTTCAGAAGGAGCCCTGGCTTCCGTCCTGTGGATTCACGGTCACTTCTCTAAGTGACTGAAATGAGTCATTTAGGCTGTTGTACTATCTTCAAACTATAGAAGATCCCCTACGTGCGGAGAAAAATACTACAGTGCCCTAATTAAACACTCTTCATATTTGATACATGCTAAATTTCACCTTCTTTGCTTCAGATATCTTTAAGAAATAAGAGTTCACAGATAGACTTCAAGGGTCCCTCCATCCAATTAATGCCTATCCTTCCAACCTAAACGTAACCCCTAATCTCAAGTTGGTGTTTATCCTCCCTATCCTTGCTCTCACACCTTCACTCGAAAAGTATGTTCCATAAACAACTTAGCATTGTTCTGAGTTTTAATACAATGGTTGTACAAATGTACATCTGTTATTGACTTACCATTATGATTTCAAGATTTACCCATGTTGGTATAGTGCTGCAATACACATCCAAGTGCAGGTATGCTATAGTGGTTTCTTTCGTTTGGGTACATATCCAGTAGTGGGATTTCTCACTGCTTGGCAGTTGTATATTTATTCTGCAATAAGATATTTCCCATTAAGGTATGGGCATTTCTTTTAGAAATAATGCTATTTCACTCTCTATAGGGTACACTTTAGTGTAGACATAATTTTTTGTTTGTTTGTTTTTTGAGACAGACTCTCACTCCTTTGCCTGGGCTAGAGTGCCCTGGCTTCAGCCTAGCTCACTGCAACCAGAAACTCCTGGGCTCAAGCGATCCTACTGCCTCCGCGTCCCCAGTAGCTGGGACCACAGGCATGCGCCACCCTGCCCGGCTAATTTTTTCTTTATATTTTTAGTTGTCCGGTAAATTTCTTTCTATATTTTTAGTAGAGACGGGGTCTCGCTCTTGCTCAGGCTGGTCTCGAACTGCTGATCTCAAAAGATCCACCCGCCTTGGCCTCCCAGACTGCTAGCATTACAGGTGTGAGCCACTGCACCCGGCCGAGACGTAACTTTTATGAGCATGGGGAAACCAAAAAACATTTCTTGACTCGGGTAGTGCAATATTTGATTTATTTCAGTGGTTTGCCACCTAGCCCACAATATCTCTGAGGAAAGCCTGTATATAGAAAAAAAACACACATATAAATGTAAATACAAACAGATATATGCTATTCATCGGAATTTATCCTATTGTAGTAAGGAAAAATTAAGAACTTAATGCAACCAGGACTTTGGAACAATCTACTAGATAGTCTTACAAATAAAGAAACTTGAATATCGGTAAACAAAGCAGGAGTCAAGTGTCAGAACCAAGTTCAAAGTTAGCAGCCAAATCGCAGAAAAGCTGACTTTATACTGAGAGAACTACTGCACCCTGATCATTATATCTCTCCTTCCGAGGAACGCATAAATTTGACTCAATAGTAAAGTGAGATTATGCGTAATTGTTCCCTTTCCCTGTAGTTTCTTAGATTCCCGAAATTTGCTATAATCGGTGTGAGTTCCTCTTTAACATAAAACTTATAAATAATATTTTTTTCAATATGAAACCAGCACTTCTGGATTGAAACAATTAGTGTCCCTTCCTAAAGCATTCTTCCGTTTGTCCACCAGGTGGCAGCATAAGCACATCAAATAGCACAAAACTGTTTGAGAATATAGCACTTGGTCTGAAATTGAGCACTTCTGCTGTTAGTTGCTCAGTTTATTTGGACATGTTAGTTGCACAAATTATTCATTATATTTTTTATTATTCTGACGAAAATCACTACATAGTCGTTGTAACATTGGTAGACAGTATAGGAGAAAAACTCTAATAGCCTGTGGTGGCACTACTCGGGCATACTGAACGATCTAACAGAAATGTGTCTGCACAAGCCCTACGAGTGTTTTCTACCTTATCCTTCCACATGAGATGCATCTTGAGCCTGTTCCCTGTATCGCTGCATTCTTTGATATGGTGATTTTCAGAAGGAGCCCTGGCTTCCGTCCTGTGGATTCACGGTCACTTCTCTAAGTGACTGAAATGAGTCATTTAGGCTGTTGTACTATCTTCAAACTATAGAAGATCCCCTACGTGCGGAGAAAAATACTACAGTGCCCTAATTAAACACTCTTCATATTTGATACATGCTAAATTTCACCTTCTTTGCTTCAGATATCTTTAAGAAATAAGAGTTCACAGATAGACTTCAAGGGTCCCTCCATCCAATTAATGCCTATCCTTCCAACCTAAACGTAACCCCTAATCTCAAGTTGGTGTTTATCCTCCCTATCCTTGCTCTCACACCTTCACTCGAAAAGTATGTTCCATAAACAACTTAGCATTGTTCTGAGTTTTAATACAATGGTTGTACAAATGTACATCTGTTATTGACTTACCATTATGATTTCAAGATTTACCCATGTTGGTATAGTGCTGCAATACACATCCAAGTGCAGGTATGCTATAGTGGTTTCTTTCGTTTGGGTACATATCCAGTAGTGGGATTTCTCACTGCTTCGCAGTTGTATATTTAGTCTGCAATAAGATATTTCCCATTAAGGTATGGGCATTTCTTTTAGAAATAGTGCTATTTCACTCTCTATAGGGTACACTTTAGTGTAGACATAATTTTTTGTTTGTTTGTTTTTTGAGACAGACTCTCACTCCTTTGCCTGGGCTAGAGTGCCCTGGCTTCAGCCTAGCTCACTGCAACCAGAAACTCCTGGGCTCAAGCAATCCTACTGCCTCCGCGTCCCCAGTAGCTGGGACCACAGGCATGCGCCACCCTGCCCGGCTAATTTTTTCTTTATATTTTTAGTTGTCCGGTAAATTTCTTTCTATATTTTTAGTAGAGACGGGGTCTCGCTCTTGCTCAGGCTGGTCTCGAACTGCTGATCTCAAAAGATCCACCCGCCTTGGCCTCCCAGACTGCTAGCATTACAGGTGTGAGCCACTGCACCCGGCCGAGACGTAACTTTTATGAGCATGGGGAAACCAAAAAACATTTCTTGACTCGGGTAGTGCAATATTTGATTTATTTCAGTGGTTTGCCACCTAGCCCACAATATCTCTGAGGAAAGCCAGTATATAGAAAAAAAACACACATATAAATGTAAATACAAACAGATATATGCTATTCATCGGAATTTATCCTATTGTAGTAAGGAAAAATTAAGAACTTAATGCAACCAGGACTTTGGAACAATCTACTAGATAGTCTTACAAATAAAGAAACTTGAATATCGGTAAACAAAGCAGGAGTCAAGTGTCACAACCAAGTTCAAAGTTAGCACCCAAATCGCAGAAAAGCTGACTTTATACTGAGAGAACTACTGCACCCTGATCATTATATCTCTCCTTCCGAGGAACGCATAAATTTGACTCAATAGTAAAGTGAAATTATGCGTAATTGTTCCCTTTCCCTGTAGTTTCTTAGATTCCCGAAATTTGCTATAATCGGTGTGAGTTCCTCTTTAACATAAAACTTATAAATAATATTTTTTTCAATATGAAACCAGCACTTCTGGATTGAAACAATTAGTGTCCCTTCCTAAAGCATTCTTCCGTTTGTCCACCAGGTGGCAGCATAAGCACATCAAATAGCACAAAACTGTTTGAGAATATAGCACTTGGTCTGAAATTGAGCACTTCTGCTGTTAGTTGCTCAGTTTATTTGGACATGTTAGTTGCACAAATTATTCATTATATTTTTTATTATTCTGACGAAAATCACTACATAGTCGTTGTAACATTGGTAGACAGTATAGGAGAAAAACTCTAATAGCCTGTGGTGGCACTACTCGGGCATACTGAACGATCTAACAGAAATGTGTCTGCACAAGCCCTACGAGTGTTTTCTACCCTATCCTTCCACATGAGATGCATCTTGAGCCTGTTCCCTGTATCGCTGCATTCTTTGATATGGGGATTTTCAGAAGGAGCCCTGGCTTCCGTCCTGTGGATTCACGGTCACTTCTCTAAGTGACTGAAATGAGTCATTTAGGCTGTTGTACTATCTTCAAACTATAGAAGATCCCCTACGTGCGGAGAAAAATACTACAGTGCCCTAATTAAACACTCTTCATATTTGATACATGCTAAATTTCACCTTCTTTGCTTCAGATATCTTTAAGAAATAAGAGTTCACAGGTAGACTTCAAGGGTCCCTCCATCCAATTAATGCCTATCCTTCCAACCTAAACGTAACCCCTAATCTCAAGTTGGTGTTTATCCTCCCTATCCTTGCTCTCACACCTTCACTCGAAAAGTATGTTCCATAAACAACTTAGCATTGTTCTGAGTTTTAAAACAATGGTTGTACAAATGTACATCTGTTATTGACTTACCATTATGATTTCAAGATTTACCCATGTTGGTATAGTGCTGCAATACACATCCAAGTGCAGGTATGCTATAGTGGTTTCTTTCGTTTGGGTACATATCCAGTAGTGGGATTTCTCACTGCTTGGCAGTTGTATATTTATTCTGCAATAAGATATTTCCCATTAAGGTAAGGGCATTTCTTTTAGAAATAATGCTATTTCACTCTCTATAGGGTACACTTTAGTGTAGACATAATTTTTTGTTTGTTTGTTTTTTGAGACAGACTCTCACTCCTTTGCCTGGGCTAGAGTGCCCTGGCTTCAGCCTAGCTCACTGCAACCAGAAACTCCTGGGCTCAAGCGATCCTACTGCCTCCGCGTCCCCAGTAGCTGGGACCACAGGCATGCGCCACCCTGCCCGGCTAATTTTTTCTTTATATTTTTAGTTGTCCGGTAAATTTCTTTCTATATTTTTAGTAGAGACAGGGGTCTCGCTCTTGCTCAGGCTGGTCTCGAACTGCTGATCTCAAACGATCCACCCGCCTTGGCCTCCCAGACTGCTAGCATTACAGGTGTGAGCCACTGCACCCGGCCTAGACGTAACTTTTATTGCATGGGGAAACCAAAAAACATTTCTTGACTCGGGTAGTGCAATATTTGATTTATTTCAGTGGTTTGCCACCTAGCCCACAATATCTCTGAGGAAAGCCTGTATATAGAAATAAAACACACATATAAATGTAAATACAAACAGATATATGCTATTCATCGGAATTTATCCTATTGTAGTAAGGAAAAAATAAGAACTCTATGCAACCAAGACTTTGGAACAATCTACTAGATAGTCTTACAAATAAAGAAACTTGAATATCGGTAAACAAAGCAGGAGTCAAGTGTCACAGCCAAGTTCAAAGTTAGCACCCAAATCGCAGAAAAGCTGATTTTATACTGAGAGAACTACTGCACCCTGATCATTATATCTCTCCTTCCGAGGAACGCATAAATTTGACTCAATAGTAAAGTGAAATTATGCGTAATTGTTCCCTTTCCCTGTAGTTTCTTAGATTCCCGAAATTTGCTATAATCGGTGTGAGTTCCTCTTTAATATAAAACTTATAAATAATATTGTTTTCAATATGAAACCAGCACTTCTGGATTGAAACATTTAGTGTACCTTCCTAAAGCATTCTTCCGTTTGTCCACCAGGTGGCAGCATAAGCCCATCAAATTGCACAAAACTGTTTGAGAATACAGAACTTGGTCTGAAATTGAGCACTTCTGCTGTTAGTTGCTCAGTTTATTTGGACATGTTAGTTGCACAAATTATTCATTATATTTTTTATTATTCTGACGAAAATCACTACATAGTCGTTGTAACATTGGTAGACAGTATAGGAGAAAAACTCTAATAGCCTGTGGTGGCACTACTCGGGCATACTGAACGATCTAACAGAAATGTGTCTGCACAAGCCCTACGAGTGTTTTCTACCCTATCCTTCCACATGAGATGCATCTTGAGCCTGTTCCCTGTATCGCTGCATTCTTTGATATGGGGATTTTCAGAAGGAGCCCTGGCTTCCGTCCTGTGGATTCACGGTCACTTCTCTAAGTGACTGAAATGAGTCATTTAGGCTGTTGTACTATCTTCAAACTATAGAAGATCCCCTACGTGCGGAGAAAAATACTACAGTGCCCTAATTGAACACTCTTCATATTTGATACATGCTAAATTTCACCTTCTTTGCTTCAGATATCTTTAAGAAATAAGAGTTCACAGGTAGACTTCAAGGGTCCCTCCATCCAATTAATGCCTATCCTTCCAACCTAAAAGTAACCCCTAATCTCAAGTTGGTGTTTATCCTCCCTATCCTTGCTCTCACACCTTCACTCGAAAAGTATGTTCCATAAACAACTTAGCATTGTTCTGAGTTTTTTTACAATGGTTGTACAAATGTACATCTATTATTGACTTACCATTATGATTTCAAGATTTACCCATGTTGGTATAGTGCTGCAATACACATCCAAGTGCAGGTATGCTATAGTGGTTTCTTTCGTTTGGGTACATATCCAGTAGTGGGATTTCTCACTGCTTGGCAGTTGTATATTTATTCTGCAATAAGATATTTCCCATTAAGGTATGGGCATTTCTTTTAGAAATAGTGCTATTTCACTCTCTATAGGGTACACTTTAGTGTAGACATAATTTTTTGTTTGTTTGTTTTTTGAGACAGACTCTCACTCCTTTGCCTGGGCTAGAGTGCCCTGGCTTCAGCCTAGCTCACTGCAACCAGAAACTCCTGGGCTCAAGCAATCCTACTGCCTCCGCGTCCCCAGTAGCTGGGACCACAGGCATGCGCCACCCTGCCCGGCTAATTTTTTCTTTATACTTTTAGTTGTCCGGTAAATTTCTTTCTATATTTTTAGTAGAGACGGGGTCTCGCTCTTGCTCAGGCTGGTCTCGAACTGCTGATCTCAAACGATCCACCCGCCTTGGCCTCCCAGACTGCTAGCATTACAGGTGTGAGCCACTGCACCCGGTCGAGACGTAACTTTTATGTGCATGGGGAAACCAAAAAACATTTCTTGACTCGGGTAGTGCAATATTTGATTTATTTCAGTGGTTTGCCACCTAGCCCACAATATCTCTGAGGAAAGCCTGTATATAGAAATAAAACACACATATAAATGTAAATACAAACAGATATATGCTATTCATCGGAATTTATCCTATTGTAGTAAGGAAAAAATAAGAACTCTATGCAACCAAGACTTTGGAACAATCTACTAGATAGTCTTACAAATAAAGAAACTTGAATATCGGTAAACAAAGCAGGAGTCAAGTGTCACAGCCAAGTTCAAAGTTAGCACCCAAATCGCAGAAAAGCTGATTTTATACTGAGAGAACTACTGCACCCTGATCATTATATCTCTCCTTCCGAGGAACGCATAAATTTGACTCAATAGTAAAGTGAAATTATGCGTAATTGTTCCCTTTCCCTGTAGTTTCTTAGATTCCCGAAATTTGCTATAATCGGTGTGAGTTCCTCTTTAATATAAAACTTATAAATAATATTTTTTTCAATATGAAACCAGCATATTTCATATTGAAATATGAAAATTTTTTCTTTATATATTTAGTTGTCCGGTAAATTTCTTTCTATATTTTTAGTAGAGACAGGGTCTCGCTCTTGCTCAGGCTGGTCTCGAACTGCTGATCTCAAACGATCCACCCGCCTTGGCCTCCCAGACTGCTAGCATTACAGGTGTGAGCCACTGCACCCGGCCGAGACGTAACTTTTATGTGCATGGGGAAACCAAAAAACATTTCTTGACTCGGGTAGTGCAATATTTGATTTATTTCAGTGGTTTGCCACCTAGCCCACAATATCTCTGAGGAAAGCCTGTATATAGAAAAAAAACACACATATAAATGTACATACAAACAGATATATGCTATTCATCGGAATTTATCCTATTGTAGTAAGGAAAAAATAAGAACTTAATGCAACCAGGACTTTGGAACAATCTACTAGATAGTCTTACAAATAAAGAAACTTGAATATCGGTAAACAAAGCAGGAGTCAAGTGTCACAGCCAAGTTCAAAGTTAGCACCCAAATCGCAGAAAAGCTGACTTTATACTGAGAGAACTACTGCACCCTGATCATTATATCTCTCCTTCCGAGGAACGCATAAATTTGACTCAATAGTAAAGTGAGATTATGCGTAATTGTTCCCTTTCCCTGTAGTTTCTTAGATTCCCGAAATTTGCTATAATCGGTGTGAGTTCCTCTTTAATATAAAACTTATAAATAATATTGTTTTCAATATGAAACCAGCACTTCTGGATTGAAACATTTAGTGTCCCTTCCTAAAGCATTCTTCCGTTTGTCCACCAGGTGGCAGCATAAGCACATCAAATTGCACAAAACTGTTTTAGAATACAGAACTTGGTCTGAAATTGAGCACTTCTGCTGTTAGTTGCTCAGTTTATTTGGACATGTTAGTTGCACAAATTATTCATTATATTTTTTATTATTCTGACGAAAATCACTACATAGTCGTTGTAACATTGGTAGACAGTATAGGAGAAAAACTCTAATAGCCTGTGGTGGCACTACTCGGGCATACTGAACGATCTAACAGAAATGTGTCTGCACAAGCCCTACGAGTGTTTTCTACCCTATCCTTCCACATGAGATGCATCTTGAGCCTGTTCCCTGTATCGCTGCATTCTTTGATATGGGGATTTTCAGAAGGAGCCCTGGCTTCCGTCCTGTGGATTCACGGTCACTTCTCTAAGTGACTGAAATGAGTCATTTAGGCTGTTGTACTATCTTCAAACTATAGAAGATCCCCTACGTGCGGAGAAAAATACTACAGTGCCCTAATTAAACACTCTTCATATTTGATACATGCTAAATTTCACCTTCTTTGCTTCAGATATCTTTAAGAAATAAGAGTTCACAGGTAGACTTCAAGGGTCCCTCCATCCAATTAATGCCTATCCTTCCAACCTAAACGTAACCCCTAATCTCAAGTTGGTGTTTATCCTCCCTATCCTTGCTCTCACACCTTCACTCGAAAAGTATGTTCCATAAACAACTTAGCATTGTTCTGAGTTTTAAAACAATGGTTGTACAAATGTACATCTGTTATTGACTTACCATTATGATTTCAAGATTTACCCATGTTGGTATAGTGCTGCAATACACATCCAAGTGCAGGTATGCTATAGTGGTTTCTTTCGTTTGGGTACATATCCAGTAGTGGGATTTCTCACTGCTTGGCAGTTGTATATTTATTCTGCAATAAGATATTTCCCATTAAGGTAAGGGCATTTCTTTTAGAAATAATGCTATTTCACTCTCTATAGGGTACACTTTAGTGTAGACATAATTTTTTGTTTGTTTGTTTTTTGAGACAGACTCTCACTCCTTTGCCTGGGCTAGAGTGCCCTGGCTTCAGCCTAGCTCACTGCAACCAGAAACTCCTGGGCTCAAGCGATCCTACTGCCTCCGCGTCCCCAGTAGCTGGGACCACAGGCATGCGCCACCCTGCCCGGCTAATTTTTTCTTTATATTTTTAGTTGTCCGGTAAATTTCTTTCTATATTTTTAGTAGAGACGGGGTCTCGCTCTTGCTCAGGCTGGTCTCGAACTGCTGATCTCAAACGATCCACCCGCCTTGGCCTCCCAGACTGCTAGCATTACAGGTGTGAGCCACTGCACCCGGCCTAGACGTAACTTTTATTGCATGGGGAAACCAAAAAACATTTCTTGACTCGGGTAGTGCAATATTTGATTTATTTCAGTGGTTTGCCACCTAGCCCACAATATCTCTGAGGAAAGCCTGTATATAGAAATAAAACACACATATAAATGTAAATACAAACAGATATATGCTATTCATCGGAATTTATCCTATTGTAGTAAGGAAAAAATAAGAACTCTATGCAACCAAGACTTTGGAACAATCTACTAGATAGTCTTACAAATAAAGAAACTTGAATATCGGTAAACAAAGCAGGAGTCAAGTGTCACAGCCAAGTTCAAAGTTAGCACCCAAATCGCAGAAAAGCTGATTTTATACTGAGAGAACTACTGCACCCTGATCATTATATCTCTCCTTCCGAGGAACGCATAAATTTGACTCAATAGTAAAGTGAAATTATGCGTAATTGTTCCCTTTCCCTGTAGTTTCTTAGATTCCCGAAATTTGCTATAATCGGTGTGAGTTCCTCTTTAATATAAAACTTATAAATAATATTGTTTTCAATATGAAACCAGCACTTCTGGATTGAAACATTTAGTGTACCTTCCTAAAGCATTCTTCCGTTTGTCCACCAGGTGGCAGCATAAGCACATCAAATTGCACAAAACTGTTTGAGAATACAGAACTTGGTCTGAAATTGAGCACTTCTGCTGTTAGTTGCTCAGTTTATTTGGACATGTTAGTTGCACAAATTATTCATTATATTTTTTATTATTCTGACGAAAATCACTACATAGTCGTTGTAACATTGGTAGACAGTATAGGAGAAAAACTCTAATAGCCTGTGGTGGCACTACTCGGGCATACTGAACGATCTAACAGAAATGTGTCTGCACAAGCCCTACGAGTGTTTTCTACCCTATCCTTCCACATGAGATGCATCTTGAGCCTGTTCCCTGTATCGCTGCATTCTTTGATATGGGGATTTTCAGAAGGAGCCCTGGCTTCCGTCCTGTGGATTCACGGTCACTTCTCTAAGTGACTGAAATGAGTCATTTAGGCTGTTGTACTATCTTCAAACTATAGAAGATCCCCTACGTGCGGAGAAAAATACTACAGTGCCCTAATTGAACACTCTTCATATTTGATACATGCTAAATTTCACCTTCTTTGCTTCAGATATCTTTAAGAAATAAGAGTTCACAGGTAGACTTCAAGGGTCCCTCCATCCAATTAATGCCTATCCTTCCAACCTAAAAGTAACCCCTAATCTCAAGTTGGTGTTTATCCTCCCTATCCTTGCTCTCACACCTTCACTCGAAAAGTATGTTCCATAAACAACTTAGCATTGTTCTGAGTTTTTTTACAATGGTTGTACAAATGTACATCTATTATTGACTTACCATTATGATTTCAAGATTTACCCATGTTGGTATAGTGCTGCAATACACATCCAAGTGCAGGTATGCTATAGTGGTTTCTTTCGTTTGGGTACATATCCAGTAGTGGGATTTCTCACTGCTTGGCAGTTGTATATTTATTCTGCAATAAGATATTTCCCATTAAGGTATGGGCATTTCTTTTAGAAATAGTGCTATTTCACTCTCTATAGGGTACACTTTAGTGTAGACATAATTTTTTGTTTGTTTGTTTTTTGAGACAGACTCTCACTCCTTTGCCTGGGCTAGAGTGCCCTGGCTTCAGCCTAGCTCACTGCAACCAGAAACTCCTGGGCTCAAGCAATCCTACTGCCTCCGCGTCCCCAGTAGCTGGGACCACAGGCATGCGCCACCCTGCCCGGCTAATTTTTTCTTTATACTTTTAGTTGTCCGGTAAATTTCTTTCTATATTTTTAGTAGAGACGGGGTCTCGCTCTTGCTCAGGCTGGTCTCGAACTGCTGATCTCAAACGATCCACCCGCCTTGGCCTCCCAGACTGCTAGCATTACAGGTGTGAGCCACTGCACCCGGTCGAGACGTAACTTTTATGTGCATGGGGAAACCAAAAAACATTTCTTGACTCGGGTAGTGCAATATTTGATTTATTTCAGTGGTTTGCCACCTAGCCCACAATATCTCTGAGGAAAGCCTGTATATAGAAATAAAACACACATATAAATGTAAATACAAACAGATATATGCTATTCATCGGAATTTATCCTATTGTAGTAAGGAAAAAATAAGAACTCTATGCAACCAAGACTTTGGAACAATCTACTAGATAGTCTTACAAATAAAGAAACTTGAATATCGGTAAACAAAGCAGGAGTCAAGTGTCACAGCCAAGTTCAAAGTTAGCACCCAAATCGCAGAAAAGCTGATTTTATACTGAGAGAACTACTGCACCCTGATCATTATATCTCTCCTTCCGAGGAACGCATAAATTTGACTCAATAGTAAAGTGAAATTATGCGTAATTGTTCCCTTTCCCTGTAGTTTCTTAGATTCCCGAAATTTGCTATAATCGGTGTGAGTTCCTCTTTAATATAAAACTTATAAATAATATTTTTTTCAATATGAAACCAGCATATTTCATATTGAAATATGAAAATTTTTTCTTTATATATTTAGTTGTCCGGTAAATTTCTTTCTATATTTTTAGTAGAGACGGGGTCTCGCTCTTGCTCAGGCTGGTCTCGAACTGCTGATCTCAAACGATCCACCCGCCTTGGCCTCCCAGACTGCTAGCATTACAGGTGTGAGCCACTGCACCCGGCCGAGACGTAACTTTTATGTGCATGGGGAAACCAAAAAACATTTCTTGACTCGGGTAGTGCAATATTTGATTTATTTCAGTGGTTTGCCACCTAGCCCACAATATCTCTGAGGAAAGCCTGTATATAGAAAAAAAACACACATATAAATGTACATACAAACAGATATATGCTATTCATCGGAATTTATCCTATTGTAGTAAGGAAAAAATAAGAACTTAATGCAACCAGGACTTTGGAACAATCTACTAGATAGTCTTACAAATAAAGAAACTTGAATATCGGTAAACAAAGCAGGAGTCAAGTGTCACAGCCAAGTTCAAAGTTAGCACCCAAATCGCAGAAAAGCTGACTTTATACTGAGAGAACTACTGCACCCTGATCATTATATCTCTCCTTCCGAGGAACGCATAAATTTGACTCAATAGTAAAGTGAGATTATGCGTAATTGTTCCCTTTCCCTGTAGTTTCTTAGATTCCCGAAATTTGCTATAATCGGTGTGAGTTCCTCTTTAATATAAAACTTATAAATAATATTGTTTTCAATATGAAACCAGCACTTCTGGATTGAAACATTTAGTGTCCCTTCCTAAAGCATTCTTCCGTTTGTCCACCAGGTGGCAGCATAAGCACATCAAATAGCACAAAACTGTTTTAGAATACAGAACTTGGTCTGAAATTGAGCACTTCTGCTGTTAGTTGCTCAGTTTATTTGGACATGTTAGTTGCACAAATTATTCATTATATTTTTTATTATTCTGACGAAAATCACTACATAGTCGTTGTAACATTGGTAGACAGTATAGGAGAAAAACTCTAATAGCCTGTGGTGGCACTACTCGGGCATACTGAACGATCTAACAGAAATGTGTCTGCACAAGCCCTACGAGTGTTTTCTACCTTATCCTTCCACATGAGATGCATCTTTAGCCTGTTCCCTGTATCGCTACATTCTTTGATATGGTGATTTTCAGAAGGAGCCCTGGCTTCCGTCCTGTGGATTCACGGTCACTTCTCTAAGTGACTGAAATGAGTCATTTAGGCTGTTGTACTATCTTCAAACTATAGAAGATCCCCTACGTGCGGAGAAAAATACTACAGTGCCCTAATTAAACACTCTTCATACTTGATACATGCTAAATTTCACCTTCTTTGCTTCACATATCTTTAAGAAATAAGAGTTCACAGGTAGACTTCAAGGGTCCCTCCATCCAATTAATGCCTATCCTTCCAACCTAAACGTAACCCCTAATCTCAAGTTGGTGTTTATCCTCCCTATCCTTGCTCTCACACCTTCACTCGAAAAGTATGTTCCATAAACAACTTAGCATTGTTCTGAGTTTTAATACAATGGTTGTACAAATGTACATCTGTTATTGACTTACCATTATGATTTCAAGATTTACCCATGTTGGTATAGTGCTGCAATACACATCCAAGTGCAGGTATGCTATAGTGGTTTCTTTCGTTTGGGTACATATCCAGTAGTGGCATTTCTCACTGCTTGGCAGTTGTATATTTATTCTGCAATAAGATATTTCCCATTAAGGTAAGGGCATTTCTTTTAGAAATAATGCTATTTCACTCTCTATAGGGTACACTTTAGTGTAGACATAATTTTTTGTTTGTTTGTTTTTTGAGACAGACTCTCACTCCTTTGCCTGGGCTAGAGTGCCCTGGCTTCAGCCTAGCTCACTGCAACCAGAAACTCCTGGGCTCAAGCAATCCTACTGCCTCCGCGTCCCCAGTAGCTGGGACCACAGGCATGCGCCACCCTGCCCGGCTAATTTTTTCTTTATACTTTTAGTTGTCCGGTAAATTTCTTTCTATATTTTTAGTAGAGACGGGGTCTCGCTCTTGCTCAGGCTGGTCTCGAACTGCTGATCTCAAACGATCCACCCGCCTTGGCCTCCCAGACTGCTAGCATTACAGGTGTGAGCCACTGCACCCGGTCGAGACGTAACTTTTATGTGCATGGGGAAACCAAAAAACATTTCTTGACTCGGGTAGTGCAATATTTGATTTATTTCAGTGGTTTGCCACCTAGCCCACAATATCTCTGAGGAAAGCCTGTATATAGAAAAAAAACACACATATAAATGTAAATACAAACATATATATGCTATTCATTGGAATTTATCCTATTGTAGTAAGGAAAAATTAAGAACTTAATGCAACCAGGACTTTGGAACAATCTACTAGATAGTCTTACAAATAAAGAAACTTGAATATCGGTAAACAAAGCAGGAGTCAAGTGTCACAACCAAGTTCAAAGTTAGCACCCAAATCGCAGAAAAGCTGACTTTATACTGAGAGAACTACTGCACCCTGATCATTATATCTCTCCTTCCGAGGAACGCATAAATTTGACTCAATAGTAAAGTGAAATTATGCGTAATTGTTCCCTTTCCCTGTAGTTTCTTAGATTCCCGAAATTTGCTATAATCGGTGTGAGTTCCTCTTTAACATAAAACTTATAAATAATATTTTTTTCAATATGAAACCAGCACTTCTGGATTGAAACAATTAGTGTCCCTTCCTAAAGCATTCTTCCGTTTGTCCACCAGGTGGCAGCATAAGCACATCAAATAGCACAAAACTGTTTGAGAATATAGCACTTGGTCTGAAATTGAGCACTTCTGCTGTTAGTTGCTCAGTTTATTTGGACATGTTAGTTGCACAAATTATTCATTATATTTTTTATTATTCTGACGAAAATCACTACATAGTCGTTGTAACATTGGTAGAGAGTATAGGAGAAAAACTCTAATAGCCTGTGGTGGCACTACTCGGGCATACTGAACGATCTAACAGAAATGTGTCTGCACAAGCCCTACGAGTGTTTTCTACCCTATCCTTCCACATGAGATGCATCTTGAGCCTGTTCCCTGTATCGCTGCATTCTTTGATATGGGGATTTTCAGAAGGAGCCCTGGCTTCCGTCCTGTGGATTCACGGTCACTTCTCTAAGTGACTGAAATGAGTCATTTAGGCTGTTGTACTATCTTCAAACTATAGAAGATCCCCTACGTGCGGAGAAAAATACTACAGTGCCCTAATTAAACACTCTTCATATTTGATACATGCTAAATTTCACCTTCTTTGCTTCACATATCTTTAAGAAATAAGAGTTCACAGGTAGACTTCAAGGGTCCCTCCATCCAATTAATGCCTATCCTTCCAACCTAAACGTAACCCCTAATCTCAAGTTGGTGTTTATCCTCCCTATCCTTGCTCTCACACCTTCACTCGAAAAGTATGTTCCATAAACAACTTAGCATTGTTCTGAGTTTTAAAACAATGGTTGTACAAATGTACATCTGTTATTGACTTACCATTATGATTTCAAGATTTACCCATGTTGGTATAGTGCTGCAATACACATCCAAGTGCAGGTATGCTATAGTGGTTTCTTTCGTTTGGGTACATATCCAGTAGTGGAATTTCTCACTGCTTGGCAGTTGTATATTTATTCTGCAATAAGATATTTCCCATTAAGGTAAGGGCATTTCTTTTAGAAATAATGCTATTTCACTCTCTATAGGGTACACTTTAGTGTAGACATAATTTTTTGTTTGTTTGTTTTTTGAGACAGACTCTCACTCCTTTGCCTGGGCTAGAGTGCCCTGGCTTCAGCCTAGCTCACTGCAACCAGAAACTCCTGGGCTCAAGCGATCCTACTGCCTCCGCGTCCCCAGTAGCTGGGACCACAGGCATGCGCCACCCTGCCCGGCTAATTTTTTCTTTATATTTTTAGTTGTCCGGTAAATTTCTTTCTATATTTTTAGTAGAGACAGGGGTCTCGCTCTTGCTCAGGCTGGTCTCGAACTGCTGATCTCAAACGATCCACCCGCCTTGGCCTCCCAGACTGCTAGCATTACAGGTGTGAGCCACTGCACCCGGCCTAGACGTAACTTTTATTGCATGGGGAAACCAAAAAACATTTCTTGACTCGGGTAGTGCAATATTTGATTTATTTCAGTGGTTTGCCACCTAGCCCACAATATCTCTGAGGAAAGCCTGTATATAGAAATAAAACACACATATAAATGTAAATACAAACAGATATATGCTATTCATCGGAATTTATCCTATTGTAGTAAGGAAAAAATAAGAACTCTATGCAACCAAGACTTTGGAACAATCTACTAGATAGTCTTACAAATAAAGAAACTTGAATATCGGTAAACAAAGCAGGAGTCAAGTGTCACAGCCAAGTTCAAAGTTAGCACCCAAATCGCAGAAAAGCTGATTTTATACTGAGAGAACTACTGCACCCTGATCATTATATCTCTCCTTCCGAGGAACGCATAAATTTGACTCAATAGTAAAGTGAAATTATGCGTAATTGTTCCCTTTCCCTGTAGTTTCTTAGATTCCCGAAATTTGCTATAATCGGTGTGAGTTCCTCTTTAATATAAAACTTATAAATAATATTTTTTTCAATATGAAACCAGCATATTTCATATTGAAATATGAAAATTTTTTCTTTATATATTTAGTTGTCCGGTAAATTTCTTTCTATATTTTTAGTAGAGACGGGGTCTCGCTCTTGCTCAGGCTGGTCTCGAACTGCTGATCTCAAACGATCCACCCGCCTTGGCCTCCCAGACTGCTAGCATTACAGGTGTGAGCCACTGCACCCGGCCTAGACGTAACATTTATTGCATGGGGAAACCAAAAAACATTTCTTGACTCGGGTAGTGCAATATTTGATTTATTTCAGTGGTTTGCCACCTAGCCCACAATATCTCTGAGGAAAGCCAGTATATAGAAAAAAAACACACATATAAATGTAAATACAAACATATATATGCTATTCATCGGAATTTATCGTATTGTAGTAAGGAAAAAATAAGAACTTAATGCAACCAGGACTTTGGAACAATCTACTAGATAGTCTTACAAATAAAGAAACTTGAATATCGGTAAACAAAGCAGGAGTCAAGTGTCACAACCAAGTTCAAAGTTAGCACCCAAATCGCAGAAAAGCTGACTTTATACTGAGAGAACTACTGCACCCTGATCATTATATCTCTCCTTCCGAGGAACGCATAAATTTGACTCAATAGTAAAGTGAAATTATGCGTAATTGTTCCCTTTCCCTGTAGTTTCTTAGATTCCCGAAATTTGCTATAATCGGTGTGAGTTCCTCTTTAATATAAAACTTATAAATAATATTGTTTTCAATATGAAACCAGCACTTCTGGATTGAAACATTTAGTGTACCTTCCTAAAGCATTCTTCCGTTTGTCCACCAGGTGGCAGCATAAGCCCATCAAATTGCACAAAACTGTTTGAGAATACAGAACTTGGTCTGAAATTGAGCACTTCTGCTGTTAGTTGCTCAGTTTATTTGGACATGTTAGTTGCACAAATTATTCATTATATTTTTTATTATTCTGACGAAAATCACTACATAGTCGTTGTAACATTGGTAGACAGTATAGGAGAAAAACTCTAATAGCCTGTGGTGGCACTACTCGGGCATACTGAACGATCTAACAGAAATGTGTCTGCACAAGCCCTACGAGTGTTTTCTACCCTATCCTTCCACATGAGATGCATCTTGAGCCTGTTCCCTGTATCGCTGCATTCTTTGATATGGGGATTTTCAGAAGGAGCCCTGGCTTCCGTCCTGTGGATTCACGGTCACTTCTCTAAGTGACTGAAATGAGTCATTTAGGCTGTTGTACTATCTTCAAACTATAGAAGATCCCCTACGTGCGGAGAAAAATACTACAGTGCCCTAATTGAACACTCTTCATATTTGATACATGCTAAATTTCACCTTCTTTGCTTCAGATATCTTTAAGAAATAAGAGTTCACAGGTAGACTTCAAGGGTCCCTCCATCCAATTAATGCCTATCCTTCCAACCTAAAAGTAACCCCTAATCTCAAGTTGGTGTTTATCCTCCCTATCCTTGCTCTCACACCTTCACTCGAAAAGTATGTTCCATAAACAACTTAGCATTGTTCTGAGTTTTTTTACAATGGTTGTACAAATGTACATCTATTATTGACTTACCATTATGATTTCAAGATTTACCCATGTTGGTATAGTGCTGCAATACACATCCAAGTGCAGGTATGCTATAGTGGTTTCTTTCGTTTGGGTACATATCCAGTAGTGGGATTTCTCACTGCTTGGCAGTTGTATATTTATTCTGCAATAAGATATTTCCCATTAAGGTATGGGCATTTCTTTTAGAAATAGTGCTATTTCACTCTCTATAGGGTACACTTTAGTGTAGACATAATTTTTTGTTTGTTTGTTTTTTGAGACAGACTCTCACTCCTTTGCCTGGGCTAGAGTGCCCTGGCTTCAGCCTAGCTCACTGCAACCAGAAACTCCTGGGCTCAAGCAATCCTACTGCCTCCGCGTCCCCAGTAGCTGGGACCACAGGCATGCGCCACCCTGCCCGGCTAATTTTTTCTTTATACTTTTAGTTGTCCGGTAAATTTCTTTCTATATTTTTAGTAGAGACGGGGTCTCGCTCTTGCTCAGGCTGGTCTCGAACTGCTGATCTCAAACGATCCACCCGCCTTGGCCTCCCAGACTGCTAGCATTACAGGTGTGAGCCACTGCACCCGGTCGAGACGTAACTTTTATGTGCATGGGGAAACCAAAAAACATTTCTTGACTCGGGTAGTGCAATATTTGATTTATTTCAGTGGTTTGCCACCTAGCCCACAATATCTCTGAGGAAAGCCTGTATATAGAAATAAAACACACATATAAATGTAAATACAAACAGATATATGCTATTCATCGGAATTTATCCTATTGTAGTAAGGAAAAAATAAGAACTCTATGCAACCAAGACTTTGGAACAATCTACTAGATAGTCTTACAAATAAAGAAACTTGAATATCGGTAAACAAAGCAGGAGTCAAGTGTCACAGCCAAGTTCAAAGTTAGCACCCAAATCGCAGAAAAGCTGATTTTATACTGAGAGAACTACTGCACCCTGATCATTATATCTCTCCTTCCGAGGAACGCATAAATTTGACTCAATAGTAAAGTGAAATTATGCGTAATTGTTCCCTTTCCCTGTAGTTTCTTAGATTCCCGAAATTTGCTATAATCGGTGTGAGTTCCTCTTTAATATAAAACTTATAAATAATATTTTTTTCAATATGAAACCAGCATATTTCATATTGAAATATGAAAATTTTTTCTTTATATATTTAGTTGTCCGGTAAATTTCTTTCTATATTTTTAGTAGAGACGGGGTCTCGCTCTTGCTCAGGCTGGTCTCGAACTGCTGATCTCAAACGATCCACCCGCCTTGGCCTCCCAGACTGCTAGCATTACAGGTGTGAGCCACTGCACCCGGCCGAGACGTAACTTTTATGTGCATGGGGAAACCAAAAAACATTTCTTGACTCGGGTAGTGCAATATTTGATTTATTTCAGTGGTTTGCCACCTAGCCCACAATATCTCTGAGGAAAGCCTGTATATAGAAAAAAAACACACATATAAATGTACATACAAACAGATATATGCTATTCATCGGAATTTATCCTATTGTAGTAAGGAAAAAATAAGAACTTAATGCAACCAGGACTTTGGAACAATCTACTAGATAGTCTTACAAATAAAGAAACTTGAATATCGGTAAACAAAGCAGGAGTCAAGTGTCACAGCCAAGTTCAAAGTTAGCACCCAAATCGCAGAAAAGCTGACTTTATACTGAGAGAACTACTGCACCCTGATCATTATATCTCTCCTTCCGAGGAACGCATAAATTTGACTCAATAGTAAAGTGAGATTATGCGTAATTGTTCCCTTTCCCTGTAGTTTCTTAGATTCCCGAAATTTGCTATAATCGGTGTGAGTTCCTCTTTAATATAAAACTTATAAATAATATTGTTTTCAATATGAAACCAGCACTTCTGGATTGAAACATTTAGTGTCCCTTCCTAAAGCATTCTTCCGTTTGTCCACCAGGTGGCAGCATAAGCACATCAAATAGCACAAAACTGTTTTAGAATACAGAACTTGGTCTGAAATTGAGCACTTCTGCTGTTAGTTGCTCAGTTTATTTGGACATGTTAGTTGCACAAATTATTCATTATATTTTTTATTATTCTGACGAAAATCACTACATAGTCGTTGTAACATTGGTAGACAGTATAGGAGAAAAACTCTAATAGCCTGTGGTGGCACTACTCGGGCATACTGAACGATCTAACAGAAATGTGTCTGCACAAGCCCTACGAGTGTTTTCTACCTTATCCTTCCACATGAGATGCATCTTTAGCCTGTTCCCTGTATCGCTACATTCTTTGATATGGTGATTTTCAGAAGGAGCCCTGGCTTCCGTCCTGTGGATTCACGGTCACTTCTCTAAGTGACTGAAATGAGTCATTTAGGCTGTTGTACTATCTTCAAACTATAGAAGATCCCCTACGTGCGGAGAAAAATACTACAGTGCCCTAATTAAACACTCTTCATACTTGATACATGCTAAATTTCACCTTCTTTGCTTCACATATCTTTAAGAAATAAGAGTTCACAGGTAGACTTCAAGGGTCCCTCCATCCAATTAATGCCTATCCTTCCAACCTAAACGTAACCCCTAATCTCAAGTTGGTGTTTATCCTCCCTATCCTTGCTCTCACACCTTCACTCGAAAAGTATGTTCCATAAACAACTTAGCATTGTTCTGAGTTTTAATACAATGGTTGTACAAATGTACATCTGTTATTGACTTACCATTATGATTTCAAGATTTACCCATGTTGGTATAGTGCTGCAATACACATCCAAGTGCAGGTATGCTATAGTGGTTTCTTTCGTTTGGGTACATATCCAGTAGTGACATTTCTCACTGCTTGGCAGTTGTATATTTATTCTGCAATAAGATATTTCCCATTAAGGTAAGGGCATTTCTTTTAGAAATAATGCTATTTCACTCTCTATAGGGTACACTTTAGTGTAGACATAATTTTTTGTTTGTTTGTTTTTTGAGACAGACTCTCACTCCTTTGCCTGGGCTAGAGTGCCCTGGCTTCAGCCTAGCTCACTGCAACCAGAAACTCCTGGGCTCAAGCAATCCTACTGCCTCCGCGTCCCCAGTAGCTGGGACCACAGGCATGCGCCACCCTGCCCGGCTAATTTTTTCTTTATACTTTTAGTTGTCCGGTAAATTTCTTTCTATATTTTTAGTAGAGACGGGGTCTCGCTCTTGCTCAGGCTGGTCTCGAACTGCTGATCTCAAACGATCCACCCGCCTTGGCCTCCCAGACTGCTAGCATTACAGGTGTGAGCCACTGCACCCGGTCGAGACGTAACTTTTATGTGCATGGGGAAACCAAAAAACATTTCTTGACTCGGGTAGTGCAATATTTGATTTATTTCAGTGGTTTGCCACCTAGCCCACAATATCTCTGAGGAAAGCCTGTATATAGAAAAAAAACACACATATAAATGTAAATACAAACATATATATGCTATTCATTGGAATTTATCCTATTGTAGTAAGGAAAAATTAAGAACTTAATGCAACCAGGACTTTGGAACAATCTACTAGATAGTCTTACAAATAAAGAAACTTGAATATCGGTAAACAAAGCAGGAGTCAAGTGTCACAACCAAGTTCAAAGTTAGCACCCAAATCGCAGAAAAGCTGATTTTATACTGAGAGAACTACCGCACCCTGATCATTATATCTCTCCTTCCGAGGAACGCATAAATTTGACTCAATAGTAAAGTGAAATTATGCGTAATTGTTCCCTTTCCCTGTAGTTTCTTAGATTCCCGAAATTTGCTATAATCGGTGTGAGTTCCTCTTTAACATAAAACTTATAAATAATATTTTTTTCAATATGAAACCAGCACTTCTGGATTGAAACAATTAGTGTCCCTTCCTAAAGCATTCTTCCGTTTGTCCACCAGGTGGCAGCATAAGCACATCAAATAGCACAAAACTGTTTGAGAATATAGCACTTGGTCTGAAATTGAGCACTTCTGCTGTTAGTTGCTCAGTTTATTTGGACATGTTAGTTGCACAAATTATTCATTATATTTTTTATTATTCTGACGAAAATCACTACATAGTCGTTGTAACATTGGTAGACAGTATAGGAGAAAAACTCTAATAGCCTGTGGTGGCACTACTCGGGCATACTGAACGATCTAACAGAAATGTGTCTGCACAAGCCCTACGAGTGTTTTCTACCCTATCCTTCCACATGAGATGCATCTTGAGCCTGTTCCCTGTATCGCTGCATTCTTTGATATGGGGATTTTCAGAAGGAGCCCTGGCTTCCGTCCTGTGGATTCACGGTCACTTCTCTAAGTGACTGAAATGAGTCATTTAGGCTGTTGTACTATCTTCAAACTATAGAAGATCCCCTACGTGCGGAGAAAAATACTACAGTGCCCTAATTGAACACTCTTCATATTTGATACATGCTAAATTTCACCTTCTTTGCTTCAGATATCTTTAAGAAATAAGAGTTCACAGGTAGACTTCAAGGGTCCCTCCATCCAATTAATGCCTATCCTTCCAACCTAAACGTAACCCCTAATCTCAAGTTGGTGTTTATCCTCCCTATCCTTGCTCTCACACCTTCACTCGAAAAGTATGTTCCATAAACAACTTAGCATTGTTCTGAGTTTTAAAACAATGGTTGTACAAATGTACATCTGTTATTGACTTACCATTATGATTTCAAGATTTACCCATGTTGGTATAGTGCTGCAATACACATCCAAGTGCAGGTATGCTATAGTGGTTTCTTTCGTTTGGGTACATATCCAGTAGTGGGATTTCTCACTGCTTGGCAGTTGTATATTTATTCTGCAATAAGATATTTCCCATTAAGGTAAGGGCATTTCTTTTAGAAATAATGCTATTTCACTCTCTATAGGGTACACTTTAGTGTAGACATAATTTTTTGTTTGTTTGTTTTTTGAGACAGACTCTCACTCCTTTGCCTGGGCTAGAGTGCCCTGGCTTCAGCCTAGCTCACTGCAACCAGAAACTCCTGGGCTCAAGCGATCCTACTGCCTCCGCGTCCCCAGTAGCTGGGACCACAGGCATGCGCCACCCTGCCCGGCTAATTTTTTCTTTATATTTTTAGTTGTCCGGTAAATTTCTTTCTATATTTTTAGTAGAGACAGGGGTCTCGCTCTTGCTCAGGCTGGTCTCGAACTGCTGATCTCAAACGATCCACCCGCCTTGGCCTCCCAGACTGCTAGCATTACAGGTGTGAGCCACTGCACCCGGCCTAGACGTAACTTTTATTGCATGGGGAAACCAAAAAACATTTCTTGACTCGGGTAGTGCAATATTTGATTTATTTCAGTGGTTTGCCACCTAGCCCACAATATCTCTGAGGAAAGCCTGTATATAGAAATAAAACACACATATAAATGTAAATACAAACAGATATATGCTATTCATCGGAATTTATCCTATTGTAGTAAGGAAAAAATAAGAACTCTATGCAACCAAGACTTTGGAACAATCTACTAGATAGTCTTACAAATAAAGAAACTTGAATATCGGTAAACAAAGCAGGAGTCAAGTGTCACAGCCAAGTTCAAAGTTAGCACCCAAATCGCAGAAAAGCTGATTTTATACTGAGAGAACTACTGCACCCTGATCATTATATCTCTCCTTCCGAGGAACGCATAAATTTGACTCAATAGTAAAGTGAAATTATGCGTAATTGTTCCCTTTCCCTGTAGTTTCTTAGATTCCCGAAATTTGCTATAATCGGTGTGAGTTCCTCTTTAATATAAAACTTATAAATAATATTTTTTTCAATATGAAACCAGCATATTTCATATTGAAATATGAAAATTTTTTCTTTATATATTTAGTTGTCCGGTAAATTTCTTTCTATATTTTTAGTAGAGACGGGGTCTCGCTCTTGCTCAGGCTGGTCTCGAACTGCTGATCTCAAACGATCCACCCGCCTTGGCCTCCCAGACTGCTAGCATTACAGGTGTGAGCCACTGCACCCGGCCTAGACGTAACATTTATTGCATGGGGAAACCAAAAAACATTTCTTGACTCGGGTAGTGCAATATTTGATTTATTTCAGTGGTTTGCCACCTAGCCCACAATATCTCTGAGGAAAGCCAGTATATAGGAAAAAAACACACATATAAATGTAAATACAAACATATATATGCTATTCATCGGAATTTATCGTATTGTAGTAAGGAAAAAATAAGAACTTAATGCAACCAGGACTTTGGAACAATCTACTAGATAGTCTTACAAATAAAGAAACTTGAATATCGGTAAACAAAGCAGGAGTCAAGTGTCACAACCAAGTTCAAAGTTAGCACCCAAATCGCAGAAAAGCTGACTTTATACTGAGAGAACTACTGCACCCTGATCATTATATCTCTCCTTCCGAGGAACGCATAAATTTGACTCAATAGTAAAGTGAAATTATGCGTAATTGTTCCCTTTCCCTGTAGTTTCTTAGATTCCCGAAATTTGCTATAATCGGTGTGAGTTCCTCTTTAATATAAAACTTATAAATAATATTGTTTTCAATATGAAACCAGCACTTCTGGATTGAAACATTTAGTGTACCTTCCTAAAGCATTCTTCCGTTTGTCCACCAGGTGGCAGCATAAGCCCATCAAATTGCACAAAACTGTTTGAGAATACAGAACTTGGTCTGAAATTGAGCACTTCTGCTGTTAGTTGCTCAGTTTATTTGGACATGTTAGTTGCACAAATTATTCATTATATTTTTTATTATTCTGACGAAAATCACTACATAGTCGTTGTAACATTGGTAGACAGTATAGGAGAAAAACTCTAATAGCCTGTGGTGGCACTACTCGGGCATACTGAACGATCTAACAGAAATGTGTCTGCACAAGCCCTACGAGTGTTTTCTACCCTATCCTTCCACATGAGATGCATCTTGAGCCTGTTCCCTGTATCGCTGCATTCTTTGATATGGGGATTTTCAGAAGGAGCCCTGGCTTCCGTCCTGTGGATTCACGGTCACTTCTCTAAGTGACTGAAATGAGTCATTTAGGCTGTTGTACTATCTTCAAACTATAGAAGATCCCCTACGTGCGGAGAAAAATACTACAGTGCCCTAATTGAACACTCTTCATATTTGATACATGCTAAATTTCACCTTCTTTGCTTCAGATATCTTTAAGAAATAAGAGTTCACAGGTAGACTTCAAGGGTCCCTCCATCCAATTAATGCCTATCCTTCCAACCTAAAAGTAACCCCTAATCTCAAGTTGGTGTTTATCCTCCCTATCCTTGCTCTCACACCTTCACTCGAAAAGTATGTTCCATAAACAACTTAGCATTGTTCTGAGTTTTTTTACAATGGTTGTACAAATGTACATCTATTATTGACTTACCATTATGATTTCAAGATTTACCCATGTTGGTATAGTGCTGCAATACACATCCAAGTGCAGGTATGCTATAGTGGTTTCTTTCGTTTGGGTACATATCCAGTAGTGGGATTTCTCACTGCTTGGCAGTTGTATATTTATTCTGCAATAAGATATTTCCCATTAAGATATGGGCATTTCTTTTAGAAATAGTGCTATTTCACTCTCTATAGGGTACACTTTAGTGTAGACATAATTTTTTGTTTGTTTGTTTTTTGAGACAGACTCTCACTCCTTTGCCTGGGCTAGAGTGCCCTGGCTTCAGCCTAGCTCACTGCAACCAGAAACTCCTGGGCTCAAGCAATCCTACTGCCTCCGCGTCCCCAGTAGCTGGGACCACAGGCATGCGCCACCCTGCCCGGCTAATTTTTTCTTTATACTTTTAGTTGTCCGGTAAATTTCTTTCTATATTTTTAGTAGAGACGGGGTCTCGCTCTTGCTCAGGCTGGTCTCGAACTGCTGATCTCAAACGATCCACCCGCCTTGGCCTCCCAGACTGCTAGCATTACAGGTGTGAGCCACTGCACCCGGTCGAGACGTAACTTTTATGTGCATGGGGAAACCAAAAAACATTTCTTGACTCGGGTAGTGCAATATTTGATTTATTTCAGTGGTTTGCCACCTAGCCCACAATATCTCTGAGGAAAGCCTGTATATAGAAATAAAACACACATATAAATGTAAATACAAACAGATATATGCTATTCATCGGAATTTATCCTATTGTAGTAAGGAAAAAATAAGAACTCTATGCAACCAAGACTTTGGAACAATCTACTAGATAGTCTTACAAATAAAGAAACTTGAATATCGGTAAACAAAGCAGGAGTCAAGTGTCACAGCCAAGTTCAAAGTTAGCACCCAAATCGCAGAAAAGCTGACTTTATACTGAGAGAACTACTGCACCCTGATCATTATATCTCTCCTTCCGAGGAACGCATAAATTTGACTCAATAGTAAAGTGAAATTATGCGTAATTGTTCCCTTTCCCTGTAGTTTCTTAGATTCCCGAAATTTGCTATAATCGGTGTGAGTTCCTCTTTAATATAAAACTTATAAATAATATTTTTTTCAATATGAAACCAGCATATTTCATATTGAAATATGAAAATTTTTTCTTTATATATTTAGTTGTCCGGTAAATTTCTTTCTATATTTTTAGTAGAGACGGGGTCTCGCTCTTGCTCAGGCTGGTCTCGAACTGCTGATCTCAAACGATCCACCCGCCTTGGCCTCCCAGACTGCTAGCATTACAGGTGTGAGCCACTGCACCCGGCCGAGACGTAACTTTTATGTGCATGGGGAAACCAAAAAACATTTCTTGACTCGGGTAGTGCAATATTTGATTTATTTCAGTGGTTTGCCACCTAGCCCACAATATCTCTGAGGAAAGCCTGTATATAGAAAAAAAACACACATATAAATGTACATACAAACAGATATATGCTATTCATCGGAATTTATCCTATTGTAGTAAGGAAAAAATAAGAACTTAATGCAACCAGGACTTTGGAACAATCTACTAGATAGTCTTACAATAAAGAAACTTGAATATCGGTAAACAAAGCAGGAGTCAAGTTTCACAGCCAAGTTCAAAGTTAGCACCCAAATCGCAGAAAAGCTGACTTTATACTGAGAGAACTACTGCACCCTGATCATTATATCTCTCCTTCCGAGGAACGCATAAATTTGACTCAATAGTAAAGTGAGATTATGCGTAATTGTTGCCTTTCCCTGTAGTTTCTTAGATTCCCGAAATTTGCTATAATCGGTGTGAGTTCCTCTTTAATATAAAACTTATAAATAATATTGTTTTCAATATGAAACCAGCACTTCTGGATTGAAACAATTAGTGTCCCTTCCTAAAGCATTCTTCCGTTTGTCCACCAGGTGGCAGCATAAGCACATCAAATAGCACAAAACTGTTTTAGAATACAGAACTTGGTCTGAAATTGAGCACTTCTGCTGTTAGTTGCTCAGTTTATTTGGACATGTTAGTTGCACAAATTATTCATTATATTTTTTATTATTCTGACGAAAATCACTACATAGTCGTTGTAACATTGGTAGACAGTATAGGAGAAAAACTCTAATAGCCTGTGGTGGCACTACTCGGGCATACTGAACGATCTAACAGAAATGTGTCTGCACAAGCCCTACGAGTGTTTTCTACCTTATCCTTCCACATGAGATGCATCTTTAGCCTGTTCCCTGTATCGCTACATTCTTTGATATGGTGATTTTCAGAAGGAGCCCTGGCTTCCGCCTGTGGATTCACGGTCACTTCTCTAAGTGACTGAAATGAGTCATTTAGGCTGTTGTACTATCTTCAAACTATAGAAGATCCCCTACGTGCGGAGAAAAATACTACAGTGCCCTAATTAAACACTCTTCATACTTGATACATGCTAAATTTCACCTTCTTTGCTTCACATATCTTTAAGAAATAAGAGTTCACAGGTAGACTTCAAGGGTCCCTCCATCCAATTAATGCCTATCCTTCCAACCTAAACGTAACCCCTAATCTCAAGTTGGTGTTTATCCTCCCTATCCTTGCTCTCACACCTTCACTCGAAAAGTATGTTCCATAAACAACTTAGCATTGTTCTGAGTTTTAATACAATGGTTGTACAAATGTACATCTGTTATTGACTTACCATTATGATTTCAAGATTTACCCATGTTGGTATAGTGCTGCAATACACATCCAAGTGCAGGTATGCTATAGTGGTTTCTTTCGTTTGGGTACATATCCAGTAGTGGGATTTCTCACTGCTTGGCAGTTGTATATTTATTCTGCAATAAGATATTTCCCATTAAGGTAAGGGCATTTCTTTTAGAAATAATGCTATTTCACTCTCTATAGGGTACACTTTAGTGTAGACATAATTTTTTGTTTGTTTGTTTTTTGAGACAGACTCTCACTCCTTTGCCTGGGCTAGAGTGCCCTGGCTTCAGCCTAGCTCACTGCAACCAGAAACTCCTGGGCTCAAGCAATCCTACTGCCTCCGTGTCCCCAGTAGCTGGGACCACAGGCATGCGCCACCCTGCCCGGCTAATTTTTTCTTTATATTTTTAGTTGTCCGGTAAATTTCTTTCTATATTTTTAGTAGAGACGGGGTCTCGCTCTTGCTCAGGCTGGTCTCGAACTGCTGATCTCAAACGATCCACCCGCCTTGGCCTCCCAGACTGCTAGCATTACAGGTGTGAGCCACTGCACCCGGCCTAGACGTAACTTTTATGTGCATGGGGAAACCAAAAAACATTTCTTGACTCGGGTAGTGCAATATTTGATTTATTTCAGTGGTTTGCCACCTAGCCCACAATATCTCTGAGGAAAGCCTGTATATAGAAAAAAAACACACATATAAATGTAAATACAAACAGATATATGCTATTCATCGGAATTTATCCTATTGTAGTAAGGAAAAATTAAGAACTTAATGCAACCAGGACTTTGGAACAATCTACTAGATAGTCTTACAAATAAAGAAACTTGAATATCGGTAAACAAAGCAGGAGTCAAGTGTCACAGCCAAGTTCAAAGTTAGCACCCAAATCGCAGAAAAGCTGACTTTATACTCAGAGAACTACTGCACCCTGATCATTATATCTCTCCTTCCGAGGAACGCATAAATTTGACTCAATAGTAAAGTGAGATTATTCGTAATTGTTCCCTTTCCCTGTAGTTTCTTAGATTCCCGAAATTTGCTATAATCGGTGTGAGTTCCTCTTTAATATAAAACTTATAAATAATATTGTTTTCAATATGAAACCAGCACTTCTGGATTGAAACAATTAGTGTACCTTCCTAAAGCATTCTTCCGTTTGTCCACCAGGTGGCAGCATGAGCACATCAAATAGCACAAAACTGTTTGAGACTATAGCACTTGGTCTGAAATTGAGCACTTCTGCTGTTAGTTGCTCAGTTTATTTGGACATGTTAGTTGCACAAATTATTCATTATATTTTTTATTATTCTGACGAAAATCACTACATAGTCGTTGTAACATTGGTAGACAGTATAGGAGAAAAACTAATAGCCTATGGTGGCACTACTCGGGCATACTGAACGATCTAACAGAAATGTGTCTGCACAAGCCCTACGAGTGTTTTCTACCCTATCCTTCCACATGAGATGCATCTTTAGCCTGTTCCCTGTATCGCTACATTCTTTGATATGGGGATTTTCAGAAGGAGCCCTGGCTTCCGTCCTGTGGATTCACGGTCACTTCTCTAATGACTGAAATGAGTCATTTAGGCTGTTGTACTATCTTCAAACTATAGAAGATCCCCTACGTGCGGAGAAAAATACTACAGTGCCCTAATTAAACACTCTTCATATTTGATACATGCTAAATTTCACCTTCTTTGCTTCACATATCTTTAAGAAATAAGAGTTCACAGGTAGACTTCAAGGGTCCCTCCATCCAATTAATGCCTATCCTTCCAACCTAAAAGTAACCCCTAATTTCAAGTTGGTGTTTATCCTTCGTATCTTTGCTCTCACACCTTCACTCGAAAAGTATGTTCCATAAACAACTTAGCATTGTTCTGAGTTTTAAAACAATGGTTGTACAAATGTACATCTGTTATTGACTTACCATTATGATTTCAAGATTTACCCATGTTGGTATAGTGCTGCAATACACATCCAAGTGCAGGTATGCTATAGTGGTTTCTTTCGTTTGGATACATATCCAGTAGTGGGATTTCTCACTGCTTGGCAGTTGTATATTTATTCTGCAATAAGATATTTCCTATTAAGGTAAGGGCATTTCTTTTAGAAATAATGCTATTTCACTCTCTATAGGGTACACTTTAGTGTAGACATAATTTTTTGTTTGTTTGTTTTTTGAGACAGACTCTCACTCCTTTGCCTGGGCTAGAGTGCCCTGGCTTCAGCCTAGCTCACTGCAACCAGAAACTCCTGGGCTCAAGCAATCCTACTGCCTCTGCGTCCCCAGTAGCTGGGACCACAGGCATGCGCCACCCTGCCCGGCTAATTTTTTCTTTATATTTTTAGTTGTCCGGTAAATTTCTTTCTATATTTTTAGTAGAGACGGGGTCTCGCTCTTGCTCAGGCTGGTCTCGAACTGCTGATCTCAAACGATCCACCCGCCTTGGCCTCCCAGACTGCTAGCATTACAGGTGTGAGCCACTGCACCCGGCCGAGACGTAACTTTTATGTGCATGGGGAAACCAAAAAACATTTCTTGACTCGGGTAGTGCAATATTTGATTTATTTCAGTGGTTTGCCACCTAGCCCACAATATCTCTGAGGAAAGCCTGTATATAGAAAAAAAACACACATATAAATGTAAATACAAACATATATATGCTATTCATCGGAATTTATCCTATTGTAGTAAGGAAAAATTAAGAACTTAATGCAACCAGGACTTTGGAACAATCTACTAGATAGTCTTACAAATAAAGAAACTTGAATATCGGTAAACAAAGCAGGAGTCAAGTGTCACAACCAAGTTCAAAGTTAGCACCCAAATCGCAGAAAAGCTGATTTTATACTGAGAGAACTACCGCACCCTGATCATTATATCTCTCCTTCCGAGGAACGCATAAATTTGACTCAATAGTAAAGTGAAATTATGCGTAATTGTTCCCTTTCCCTGTAGTTTCTTAGATTCCCGAAATTTGCTATAATCGGTGTGAGTTCCTCTTTAATATAAAACTTATAAATAATATTGTTTTCAATATGAAACCAGCACTTCTGCATTGAAACAATTAGTGTACCTTCCTAAAGCATTCTTCCGTTTGTCCACCAGGTGGCAGCACAAGCACTTCAAATAGCACAAAACTGAGAATATAGCACTTGGTCTGAAATTGAGCACTTCTGCTGTTAGTTGCTCAGTTTACTTGGACATGTTAGTTGCACAAATTATTCATTATATTTTTTATTATTCTGTTGAAAATCACTACATAGTCGTTGTAACATTGGTAGACAGTATAGGAGAAAAACTCTAATAGCCTGTGGTGGCACTACTCGGGCATACTGAACGATCTAACAGAAATGTGTCTGCACAAGCCCTACGAGTGTTTTCTACCCTATCCTTCCACATGAGATGCATCTTTAGCCTGTTCCGTGTATCGCTACATTCTTTGATATGGTGATTTTCAGAGGGAGCCCTGGCTTCCGTCCTGTGGATTCACGGTCACTTCTCTAAGTGACTGAAATGAGTCATTTAGGCTGTTGTACTATCTTCAAACTATAGAAGATCCCCTACGTGCGGAGAAAAATACTACAGTGCCCTAATTAAACACTCTTCATATTTGATACATGCTAAATTTCACCTTCTTTGCTTCAGATATCTTTAAGAAATAAGAGTTCACAGGTAGACTTCAAGGGTCCCTCCATCCAATTAATGCCTATCCTTCCAACCTAAAAGTAACCCCTAATCTCAAGTTGGTGTTTATCCTCCCTATCCTTGCTCTCACACCTTCACTCGAAAAGTATGTTCCATAAACAACTTAGCATTGTTCTGAGTTTTAAAACAATGGTTGTACAAATGTACATCTGTTATTGACTTACCATTATGATTTCAAGATTTACCCATGTTGGTATAGTGCTGCAATACACATCCAAGTGCAGGTATGCTGTAGTGGTTTCTTTCGTTTGGGTACATATCCAGTAGTGGGATTTCTCACTGCTTGGCAGTTGTATATTTATTCTGCAATAAGATATTTCCCATTAAGGTAAGGGCATTTCTTTTAGAAATAATGCTATTTCACTCTCTATAGGGTACACTTTAGTGTAGACATAATTTTTTGTTTGTTTGTTTTTTGAGACAGACTCTCACTCCTTTGCCTGGGCTAGAGTGCCCTGGCTTCAGCCTAGCTCACTGCAACCAGAAACTCCTGGGCTCAAGCAATCCTACTGCCTCCGCGTCCCCAGTAGCTGGGACCACAGGCATGCGCCACCCTGCCCGGCTAATTTTTTCTTTATATTTTTAGTTGTCCGGTAAATTTCTTTCTATATTTTTAGTAGAGACAGGGGTCTCGCTCTTGCTCAGGCTGGTCTCGAACTGCTGATCTCAAACGATCCACCCGCCTTGGCCTCCCAGACTGCTAGCATTACAGGTGTGAGCCACTGCACCCGGCCTAGACGTAACTTTTATTGCATGGGGAAACCAAAAAACATTTCTTGACTCGGGTAGTGCAATATTTGATTTATTTCAGTGGTTTGCCACCTAGCCCACAATATCTCTGAGGAAAGCCTGTATATAGAAAAAAAACACACATATAAATGTAAATACAAACATATATATGCTATTCATCGGAATTTATCCTATTGTAGTAAGGAAAAAATAAGAACTTAATGCAACCAGGACTTTGGAACAATCTACTAGATAGTCTTACAAATAAAGAAACTTGAATATCGGTAAACAAAGCAGGAGTCAAGTGTCACAACCAAGTTCAAAGTTAGCAGCCAAATCGCAGAAAAGCTGACTTTATACTGAGAGAACTACTGCACCCTGATCATTATATCTCTCCTTCCGAGGAACGCATAAATTTGACGCAATAGTAAAGTGAAATTATGCGTAATTGTTCCCTTTCCCTGTAGTTTCTTAGATTCCCGAAATTTGCTATAATCGGTGTGAGTTCCTCTTTAATATAAAACTTATAAATAATATTTTTTTCAATATGAAACCAGCACTTCTGGATTGAAACAATTAGTGTACCTTCTTAAAGCATTCTTCCGTTTGTCCACCAGGTGGCAGCATAAGCCCATCAAATAGCACAAAACTGTTTGAGAATATAGCACTTGGTCTGACATTGAGCACTTGTGCTGTTAGTTGCTCAGTTTATTTGGACATGTTAGTTGCACAAATTATTCATTATATTTTTTATTATTCTGATGAAAATCACTACATAGTCGTTGTAACATTGGTAGACAGTATAGGAGAAAAACTCTAATAGCCTGTGGTGGCACTACTCGGGCATACTGAACGATCTAACAGAAATGTGTCTGCACAAGCCCTACGAGTGTTTTCTACCTTATCCTTCCACATGAGATGCATCTTTAGCCTGTTCCCTGTATCGCTACATTCTTTGATATGGTGATTTTCAGAAGGAGCCCTGGCTTCCGCCTGTGGATTCACGGTCACTTCTCTAAGTGACTGAAATGAGTCATTTAGGCTGTTGTACTATCTTCAAACTATAGAAGATCCCCTACGTGCGGAGAAAAATACTACAGTGCCCTAATTAAACACTCTTCATATTTGATACATGCTAAATTTCACCTTCTTTGCTTCACATATCTTTAAGAAATAAGAGTTCACAGGTAGACTTCAAGGGTCCCTCCATCCAATTAATGCCTATCCTTCCAACCTAAAAGTAACCCCTAATCTCAAGTTGGTGTTTATCCTCCCTATCCTTGCTCTCACACCTTCACTCGAAAAGTATGTTCCATAAACAACTTAGCATTGTTCTGAGTTTTAATACAATGGTTGTACAAATGTACATCTGTTATTGACTTACCATTATGATTTCAAGATTTACCCATGTTGGTATAGTGCTGCAATACACATCCAAGTGCAGGTATGCTATAGTGGTTTCTCTCGTTTGGGTACATATCCAGTAGTGGCATTTCTCACTGCTTGGCAGTTGTATATTTATTCTGCAATAAGATATTTCCCATTAAGGTAAGGGTATTTCTTTTAGAAATAATGCTATTTCACTCTCTATAGGGTACACTTTAGTGTAGACATAATTTTTTGTTTGTTTGTTTTTTGAGACAGACTCTCACTCCTTTGCCTGGGCTAGAGTGCCCTGGCTTCAGCCTAGCTCACTGCAACCAGAAACTCCTGGGCTCAAGCAATCCTACTGCCTCCGCGTCCCCAGTAGCTGGGACCACAGGCATGCGCCACCCTGCCCGGCTAATTTTTTCTTTATATTTTTAGTTGTCCGGTAAATTTCTTTCTATATTTTTAGTGGAGACGGGGTCTCGCTCTTGCTCAGGCTGGTCTCGAACTGCTGATCTCAAACGATCCACACGCCTTGGCCTCCCAGACTGCTAGCATTACAGGTGTGAGCCACTGCACTCGGCCGAGACGTAACTTTTATGTGCATGGGGAAACCAAAAAACATTTCTTGACTCGGGTAGTGCAATATTTGATTTATTTCAGTGGTTTGCCACCTAGCCCACAATATCTCTGAGGAAAGCCTGTATATAGAAAAAAAACACACATATAAATGTAAATACAAACATATATATGCTATTCATCGGAATTTATCCTATTGTAGTAAGGAAAAAATAAGAACTTAATGCAACCAGGACTTTGGAACAATCTACTAGATAGTCTTACAAATAAAGAAACTTGAATATCGGTAAACAAAGCAGGAGTCAAGTGTCACAACCAAGTTCAAAGTTAGCAGCCAAATCGCAGAAAAGCTGACTTTATACTGAGAGAACTACTGCACCCTGATCATTATATCTCTCCTTCCGAGGAACGCATAAATTTGACTCAATAGTAAAGTGAATTTATGCGTAATTGTTCCCTTTCCCTGTAGTTTCTTAGATTCCCGAAATTTGCTATAATCGGTGTGAGTTCCTCTTTAATATAAAACTTATAAATAATATTGTTTTCAATATGAAACCAGCACTTCTGGATTGAAACAATTAGTGTCCCTTCCTAAAGCATTCTTCCGTTTGTCCACCAGGTGGCAGCATAAGCACATCAAATAGCACAAAACTGTTTGAGAATATAGCACTTGGTCTGAAATTGAGCACTTCTGCTGTTAGTTGCTCAGTTTATTTGGACATGTTAGTTGCACAAATTATTCATTATATTTTTTATTATTCTGTTGAAAATCACTACATAGTCGTTGTAACATTGGTAGACAGTATAGGAGAAAAACTCTAATAGCCTGTGGTGGCACTACTCGGGCATACTGAACGATCTAACAGAAATGTGTCTGCACAAGCCCTACGAGTGTTTTCTACCCTATCCTTCCACATGAGATGCATCTTCAGCCTGTTCCCTGTATCGCTACATTCTTTGATATGGTGATTTTCAGAAGGAGCCCTGGCTTCCGTCCTGTGGATTCACGGTCACTTCTCTAAGTGACTGAAATGAGTCATTTAGGCTGTTGTACTATCTTCAAACTATAGAAGATCCCCTACGTGCGGAGAAAAATACTACAGTGCCCTAATTAAACACTCTTCATATTTGATACATGCTAAATTTCACCTTCTTTGCTTCAGATATCTTTAAGAAATAAGAGTTCACAGGTAGACTTCAAGGGTCCCTCCATCCAATTAATGCCTATCCTTCCAACCTAAACGTAACCCCTAATCTCAAGTTGGTGTTTATCCTCCCTATCCTTGCTCTCACACCTTCACTCGAAAAGTATGTTCCATAAACAACTTAGCATTGTTCTGAGTTTTAATACAATGGTTGTACAAATGTACATCTGTTATTGACTTACCATTATGATTTCAAGATTTACCCATGTTGGTATAGTGCTGCAATACACATCCAAGTGCAGGTATGCTATAGTGGTTTCTTTCGTTTGGGTACATATCCAGTAGTGGCATTTCTCACTGCTTGGCAGTTGTATATTTATTCTGCAATAAGATATTTCCCATTAAGGTAAGGGCATTTCTTTTAGAAATAATGCTATTTCACTCTCTATAGGGTACACTTTAAGTGTAGACATAATTTTTTGTTTGTTTGTTTTTTGAGACAGACTCTCACTCCTTTGCCTGGGCTAGAGTGCCCTGGCTTCAGCCTAGCTCACTGCAACCAGAAACTCCTGGGCTCAAGCAATCCTACTGCCTCCGCGTCCCCAGTAGCTGGGACCACAGGCATGCGCCACCCTGCCCGGCTAATTTTTTCTTTATATTTTTAGTTGCCCGGTAAATTTCTTTCTATATTTTTAGTAGAGACGGGGTCTCGCTCTTGCTCAGGCTGGTCTCGAACTGCTGATCTCAAACGATCCACCCGCCTTGGCCTCCCAGACTGCTAGCATTACAGGTGTGAGCCACTGCACCCGGCCTAGACGTAACTTTTATGTGCATGGGGAAACCAAAAAACATTTCTTGACTCGGGTAGTGCAATATTTGATTTATTTCAGTGGTTTGCCACCTAGCCCACAATATCTCTGAGGAAAGCCTGTATATAGAAAAAAAACAGACACATAAATGTAAATACAAACATATATATGCTATTCATCGGAATTTATCCTATTGTAGTAAGGAAAAAATAAGAACTTAATGCAACCAGGACTTTGGAACAATCTACTAGATAGTCTTACAAATAAAGAAACTTGAATATCGGTAAACAAAGCAGGAGTCAAGTTTCACAGCCAAGTTCAAAGTTAGCACCCAAATCGCAGAAAAGCTGACTTTATACTGAGAGAACTACTGCACCCTGATCATTATATCTCTCCTTCCGAGGAACGCATAAATTTGACTCAATAGTAAAGTGAAATTATGCGTAATTGTTCCCTTTCCCTGTAGTTTCTTAGATTCCCGAAATTTGCCCTAATCGGTGTGAGTTCCTCTTTAATATAAAACTTATAAATAATATTTTTTTCAATACGAAACCAGCACTTCTGGATTCTAACAATTAGTGTCCCTTCCTAAAGCATTCTTCCGTTTGTCCACCAGGTGGCAGCATAAGCACATCAAATAGCACAAAACTGAGAATATAGAACTTGGTCTGAAATTGAGCACTTCTGTTCTTAGTTGCTCAGTTTATTTGGACATGTTAGTTGCACAAATTATTCATTATATTTTTTATTATTCTGTTGAAAATCACTACATAGTCGTTGTAACATTGGTAGACAGTATAGGAGAAAAACTCTAATAGCCTGTGGTGGCACTACTCGGGCATACTGAACGATCTAACAGAAATGTGTCTGCACACCCCCTATGAGTGTTTTCTACCCTATCCTTCCACATGAGATGCATCTTCAGCCTGTTCCCTGTATCGCTACATTCTTTGATATGGTGATTTTCAGAAGGAGCCCTGGCTTCCGTCCTGTGGATTCACGGTCACTTCTCTAAGTGACTGAAATGAGTCATTTAGGCTGTTGTACTATCTTCAAACTATAGAAGATCCCCTACGTGCGGAGAAAAATACTACAGTGCCCTAATTAAACACACTTCATATTTGATACATGCTAAATTTCACCTTCTTTGCTTCAGATATCTTTAAGAAATAAGAGTTCACAGGTAGACTTCAAGGGTCCCTCCATCCAATTAATGCCTATCCTTCCAACCTAAAAGTAACCCCTAATCTCAAGATGGTGTTTATCCTCCCTATCCTGGCTCTCACACCTTCACTCGTAAAGTATGTTCCATAAACAACTTAGCATTGTTCTGAGTTTTAAAACAATGGTTGTACAAATGTACATCTGTTATTGACTTACCATTATGATTTCAAGATTTACCCATGTTGGTATAGTGCTGCAATACACATCCAAGTGCAGGTATGCTATAGTGGTTTCTTTCGTTTGGGTACATATCCAGTAGTGGGATTTCTCACTGCTTGGCAGTTGTATATTTATTGTGCAATAAGATATTTCCCATTAAGGTATGGGCATTTCTTTTAGAAATAATGCTATTTCACTCTCTATAGGGTACACTTTACTGTAGACATAATTTTTTGTTTGTTTGTTTTTTGAGACAGACTCTCACTCCTTTGCCTGGGCTAGAGTGCCCTGGCTTCAGCCTAGCTCACTGCAACCAGAAACTCCTGGGCTCAAGCAATCCTACTGCCTCCGCATCCCCAGTAGCTGGGACCACAGGCATGCGCCACCCTGCCCGGCTAATTTTTTCTTTATATTTTTAGTTGTCCGGTAAATTTCTTTCTATATTTTTAGTGGAGACGGGGTCTCGCTCTTGCTCAGGCTGGTCTCGAACTGCTGATCTCAAACGATCCACACGCCTTGGCCTCCCAGACTGCTAGCATTACAGGTGTGAGCCACTGCACTCGGCCGAGACGTAACTTTTATGTGCATGGGGAAACCAAAAAACATTTCTTGACTCGGGTAGTGCAATATTTGATTTATTTCAGTGGTTTGCCACCTAGCCCACAATATCTCTGAGGAAAGCCTGTATATAGAAAAAAAACACACATATAAATGTAAATACAAACATATATATGCTATTCATCGGAATTTATCCTATTGTAGTAAGGAAAAAATAAGAACTTAATGCAACCAGGACTTTGGAACAATCTACTAGATAGTCTTACAAATAAAGAAACTTGAATATCGGTAAACAAAGCAGGAGTCAAGTGTCACAACCAACTTCAAAGTTAGCAGCCAAATCGCAGAAAAGCTGACTTTATACTGAGAGAACTACTGCACCCTGATCATTGTATCTCTCCTTCCGAGGAACGCATAAATTTGACTCAATAGTAAAGTGAAATTATGCGTAATTGTTCCCTTTCCCTGTAGTTTCTTAGATTCCCGAAATTTGCTATAATCGGTGTGAGTTCCTCTTTAATATAAAACTTATAAATAATATTGTTTTCAATATGAAACCAGCACTTCTGGATTGAAACAATTAGTGTCCCTTCCTAAAGCATTCTTCCGTTTGTCCACCAGGTGGCAGCATAAGCCCATCAAATAGCACAAAACTGTTTGAGAATATAGCACTTGGTCTGAAATTGAGCACTTCTGCTGTTAGTTGCTCAGTTTATTTGGACATGTTAGTTGCACAAATTATTCATTATATTTTTTATTATTCTGTTGAAAATCACTACATAGTCGTTGTAACATTGGTAGACAGTATAGGAGAAAAACTCTAATAGCCTGTGGTGGCACTACTCGGGCATACTGAACGATCTAACAGAAATGTGTCTGCACACCCCCTATGAGTGTTTTCTACCCTATCCTTCCACATGAGATGCATCTTCAGCCTGTTCCCTGTATCGCTACATTCTTTGATATGGTGATTTTCAGAAGGAGCCCTGGCTTCCGTCCTGTGGATTCACGGTCACTTCTCTAAGTGACTGAAATGAGTCATTTAGGCTGTTGTACTATCTTCAAACTATAGAAGATCCCCTACGTGCGGAGAAAAATACTACAGTGCCCTAATTAAACACACTTCATATTTGATACATGCTAAATTTCACCTTCTTTGCTTCAGATATCTTTAAGAAATAAGAGTTCACAGGTAGACTTCAAGGGTCCCTCCATCCAATTAATGCCTATCCTTCCAACCTAAAAGTAACCCCTAATCTCAAGATGGTGTTTATCCTCCCTATCCTGGCTCTCACACCTTCACTCGTAAAGTATGTTCCATAAACAACTTAGCATTGTTCTGAGTTTTAAAACAATGGTTGTACAAATGTACATCTGTTATTGACTTACCATTATGATTTCAAGATTTACCCATGTTGGTATAGTGCTGCAATACACATCCAAGTGCAGGTATGCTATAGTGGTTTCTTTCGTTTGGGTACATATCCAGTAGTGGGATTTCTCACTGCTTGGCAGTTGTATATTTATTGTGCAATAAGATATTTCCCATTACGGTATCGGCATTTCTTTTAGAAATAATGCTATTTCACTCTCTATAGGGTACACTTTACTGTAGACATAATTTTTTGTTTGTTTGTTTTTTGAGACAGACTCTCACTCCTTTGCCTGGGCTAGAGTGCCCTGGCTTCAGCCTAGCTCACTGCAACCAGAAACTCCTGGGCTCAAGCAATCCTACTGCCTCCGCATCCCCAGTAGCTGGGACCACAGGCATGCGCCACCCTGCCCGGCTAATTTTTTCTTTATATTTTTAGTTGTCCGGTAAATTTCTTTCTATATTTTTAGTGGAGACGGGGTCTCGCTCTTGCTCAGGCTGGTCTCGAACTGCTGATCTCAAACGATCCACACGCCTTGGCCTCCCAGACTGCTAGCATTACAGGTGTGAGCCACTGCACTCGGCCGAGACGTAACTTTTATGTGCATGGGGAAACCAAAAAACATTTCTTGACTCGGGTAGTGCAATATTTGATTTATTTCAGTGGTTTGCCACCTAGCCCACAATATCTCTGAGGAAAGCCTGTATATAGAAAAAAAACACACATATAAATGTAAATACAAACATATATATGCTATTCATCGGAATTTATCCTATTGTAGTAAGGAAAAAATAAGAACTTAATGCAACCAGGACTTTGGAACAATCTACTAGATAGTCTTACAAATAAAGAAACTTGAATATCGGTAAACAAAGCAGGAGTCAAGTGTCACAACCAAGTTCAAAGTTAGCAGCCAAATCGCAGAAAAGCTGACTTTATACTGAGAGAACTACTGCACCCTGATCATTGTATCTCTCCTTCCGAGGAACGCATAAATTTGACTCAATAGTAAAGTGAAATTATGCGTAATTGTTCCCTTTCCCTGTAGTTTCTTAGATTCCCGAAATTTGCTATAATCGGTGTGAGTTCCTCTTTAATATAAAACTTATAAATAATATTGTTTTCAATATGAAACCAGCACTTCTGGATTGAAACAATTAGTGTCCCTTCCTAAAGCATTCTTCCGTTTGTCCACCAGGTGGCAGCATAAGCCCATCAAATAGCACAAAACTGTTTGAGAATATAGCACTTGGTCTGAAATTGAGCACTTCTGCTGTTAGTTGCTCAGTTTATTTGGACATGTTAGTTGCACAAATTATTCATTATATTTTTTATTATTCTGTTGAAAATCACTACATAGTCGTTGTAACATTGGTAGACAGTATAGGAGAAAAACTCTAATAGCCTGTGGTGGCACTACTCGGGCATACTGAACGATCTAACAGAAATGTGTCTGCACACCCCCTATGAGTGTTTTCTACCCTATCCTTCCACATGAGATGCATCTTCAGCCTGTTCCCTGTATCGCTACATTCTTTGATATGGTGATTTTCAGAAGGAGCCCTGGCTTCCGTCCTGTGGATTCACGGTCACTTCTCTAAGTGACTGAAATGAGTCATTTAGGCTGTTGTACTATCTTCAAACTATAGAAGATCCCCTACGTGCGGAGAAAAATACTACAGTGCCCTAATTAAACACTCTTCATATTTGATACATGCTAAATTTCACCTTCTTTGCTTCAGATATCTTTAAGAAATAAGAGTTCACAGGTAGACTTCAAGGGTCCCTCCATCCAATTAATGCCTATCCTTCCAACCTAAACGTAACCCCTAATCTCAAGTTGGTGTTTATCCTCCCTATCCTTGCTCTCACACCTTCACTCGAAAAGTATGTTCCATAAACAACTTAGCATTGTTCTGAGTTTTAATACAATGGTTGTACAAATGTACATCTGTTATTGACTTACCATTATGATTTCAAGATTTACCCATGTTGGTATAGTGCTGCAATACACATCCAAGTGCAGGTATGCTATAGTGGTTTCTCTCGTTTGGGTACATATCCAGTAGTGGCATTTCTCACTGCTTGGCAGTTGTATATTTATTCTGCAATAAGATATTTCCCATTAAGGTAAGGGTATTTCTTTTAGAAATAATGCTATTTCACTCTCTATAGGGTACACTTTAGTGTAGACATAATTTTTTGTTTGTTTGTTTTTTGAGACAGACTCTCACTCCTTTGCCTGGGCTAGAGTGCCCTGGCTTCAGCCTAGCTCACTGCAACCAGAAACTCCTGGGCTCAAGCAATCCTACTGCCTCCGCGTCCCCAGTAGCTGGGACCACAGGCATGCGCCACCCTGCCCGGCTAATTTTTTCTTTATATTTTTAGTTGTCCGGTAAATTTCTTTCTATATTTTTAGTGGAGACGGGGTCTCGCTCTTGCTCAGGCTGGTCTCGAACTGCTGATCTCAAACGATCCACACGCCTTGGCCTCCCAGACTGCTAGCATTACAGGTGTGAGCCACTGCACCCGGCCTAGACGTAACTTTTATGTGCATGGGGAAACCAAAAAACATTTCTTGACTCGGGTAGTGCAATATTTGATTTATTTCAGTGGTTTGCCACCTAGCCCACAATATCTCTGAGGAAAGCCTGTATATAGAAAAAAAACACACATATAAATGTAAATACAAACATATATATGCTATTCATCGGAATTTATCCTATTGTAGTAAGGAAAAAATAAGAACTTAATGCAACCAGGACTTTGGAACAATCTACTAGATAGTCTTACAAATAAAGAAACTTGAATATCGGTAAACAAAGCAGGAGTCAAGTGTCACAACCAAGTTCAAAGTTAGCAGCCAAATCGCAGAAAAGCTGACTTTATACTGAGAGAACTACTGCACCCTGATCATTATATCTCTCCTTCCGAGGAACGCATAAATTTGACTCAATACTAAAGTGAAATTATGCGTAATTGTTCCCTTTCCCTGTAGTTTCTTAGATTCCCGAAATTTGCTATAATCGGTGTGAGTTCCTCTTTAATATAAAACTTATAAATAATATTGTTTTCAATATGAAACCAGCACTTCTGGATTGAAACAATTAGTGTACCTTCCTAAAGCATTCTTCCGTTTGTCCACCAGGTGGCAGCAAAAGCACATCAAATAGCACAAAACTGAGAATATAGCACTTGGTCTGAAATTGAGCAGTTCTGCTGTTAGTTGCTAAGTTTATTTGGACATGTTAGTTGCGCAAATTATTCATTATATTTTTTATTATTCTGACGAAAATCACTACATAGTCGTTGTAACATTGGTAGACAGTATAGGAGAAAAACTCTAATAGCCTGTGGTGGCACTACTCCGGCATACTGAACGATCTAACAGAAATGTGTCTGCACAAGCCCTACGAGTGTTTTCTACCCTATCCTTCCACATGAGATGCATCTTGAGCCTGTTCCCTGTATCGCTACATTCTTTATATGGTGATTTTCAGAAGGAGCCCTGGCTTCCGTCCTGTGGATTCACGGTCACTTCTCTAAGTGACTGAAATGAGTCATTTAGGCTGTTGTACTATCTTCAAACTATAGAAGATCCCCTACGTGCGGAGAAAAATACTACAGTGCCCTAATTAAACACTCTTCATATTTGATACATGCTAAATTTCACCTTCTTTGCTTCAGATATCTTTAAGAAATAAGAGTTCACAGGTAGACTTCAAGGGTCCCTCCATCCAATTAATGCCTATCCTTCCAACCTAAAAGTAACCCCTAATCTCAAGTTGGTGTTTATCCTCCCTATCCTGGCTCTCACACCTTCACTCGAAAAGTATGTTCCATAAACAACTTAGCATTGTTCTGAGTTTTAAAACAATGGTTGTACAAATGTACATCTGTTATTGACTTACCATTATGATTTCAAGATTTACCCATGTTGGTATAGTGCTGCAATACACATCGAAGTGCAGGTATGCTATAGTGGTTTCTTTCGTTTGGGTACATATCCAGTAGTGGGATTTCTCACTGCTTGGCAGTTGTATATTTATTCTGCAATAAGATATTTCCCATTAAGGTAAGGGCATTTCTTTTAGAAATAATGCTATTTCACTCTCTATAGGGTACACTTTAGTGTAGACATAATTTTTTGTTTGTTTGTTTTTTGAGACAGACTCTCACTCCTTTGCCTGGGCTAGAGTGCCCTGGCTTCAGCCTAGCTCACTGCAACCAGAAACTCCTGAGCTCAAGCCATCCTACTGCCTCCGCGTCCCCAGTAGCTGGGACCACAGGCATGCGCCACCCTGCCCGGCTAATTTTTTCTTTATATTTTTAGTTGCCCGGTAAATTTCTTTCTATATTTTTAGTAGAGACGGGATCTCGCTCTTGCTCAGGCTGGTCTCGAACTGCTGATCTCAAACGATCCACACGCCTTGGCCTCCCAGACTGCTAGCATTACAGGTGTCAGCCACTGCACCCGGCCTAGACGTAACGTTTATGTACATGGGGAAACCAAAAAACATTTCTTGACTCGGGTAGTGCAATATTTGATTTATTTCAGTGGTTTGCCACCTAGCCCACAATATCTCTGAGGAAAGCCTATATATAGAAAAAAACACACATATAAATGTAAATACAAACATATATATGCTATTCATCGGAATTTATCCTATTGTAGTAAGGAAAAAATAAGAACTTAATGCAACCATGACTTTGGAACAATCTACTAGATAGTCTTACAAATAAAGAAACTTGAATATCGGTAAACAAAGCAGGAGTCAAGTGTCACAACCAAGTTCAAAGTTAGCACCCAAATCGCAGAAAAGCTGACTTTATACTGGGAGAACTACTGCACCCTGATCATTATATCTCTCCTTCCGAGGAACGCATAAATTTGACTCAATAGTAAAGTGAAATTATGCGTAATTGTTCCCTTTCCCTGTAGTTTCTTAGATTCCCGAAATTTGCTATAATCGGTGTGAGTTTCTCTTTAATATAAAACTTATAAATAATATTTTTTTCAATATGAAACCAGCACTTCTGGATTGAAACAATTAGTGTCCCTTCCTAAAGCATTCTTCCGTTTGTCCACCAGGTGGCAGCATAAGCCCATCAAATAGCACAAAACTGTTTGAGAATATAGCACTTGGTCTGAAATTGAGCACTTCTGCTGTTAGTTGCTCAGTTTATTTGGACATGTTAGTTGCACAAATTATTCATTATATTTTTTATTATTCTGACGAAAATCACTACATAGTCGTTGTAACATTGGTAGACAGTATAGGAGAAAAACTCTAATAGCCTGTGGTGGCACTACTCGGGCATACTGAACGATCTAACAGAAATGTGTCTGCACAAGCCCTACGAGTGTTTTCTACCCTATCCTTCCACATCAGATGCATCTTTAGCCTGTTCCCTGTATCGCTACATTCTTTGATATGGTGATTTTCAGAAGGAGCCCTGGCTTCCGTCCTGTGGATTCACGGTCACTTCTCTAAGTGACTGAAATGAGTCATTTAGGCTGTTGTAACTATTTTCAAACTATAGAAGGTCCCCTACGTGCGGAGAAAAATACTACAGTGCCCTAATTAAACACTATTCATATTTGATACATGCTAAATTTCACCTTGTTTGCTTCAGATATCTTTAAGAAATAAGTGTTCACAGGTAGACTTCAAGGGTCCCTCTATGCAATTAATGCCTATCCTTCCAACCTAAAAGTAACCCCTAATCTCAAGTTGGTGTTTATCCTCCCTATCCTTGCTCTCACACCTTCACTCGAAAAGTATGTTCCATAAACAACATAGCATCGTTCTGAGTTTTAAAAGAAAGGTTGTACAAATGTACATCCAGTATTCACTTACCATTATGATTTCAAGTTTTACCCATGTGTTATAGTGCTGCTACACATGTCCCAGTGCATTTATCATATAATGATTTCTTTCATTTCGGTAGATATCCAGTAGTGGGATTTGTCACTGCATGGCAGTTGTATATTTAATCTGCAATAAGATATTTCCTATTAGGGTATGGGCATTTCTTTTAGAAATAATGCTATTTCACACTCTATAGGGTATACTTTAGTGTAGACATAATTGTTTCTTTTCTTTTCTTTTTTTTTTTTTTTGTGAGACAGACTCTCACTCCTTTGCCTGGGCTAGAGTGCCTTCGCGACAGCCTAGCTCACTGCAACCACAAACTCCTGGGCTCAAGCAATCCTACTGCCTCAGCTTCCTGAGTAGCTGGGATTACAGGCATGCACCACCTTGCCCGGCTCATTTTTTCTTTATATTTTTAGTTGTCCGGTTAATTTCTTTCTATATTTTTAGTAGAGACGGGGTCTTGCTCTTGCTCAGGCTGGTCTCGAACTGCTGATCTCAAACGATCCACCCGCTTTGGCCTCCCAGACTGCTAGCATTACAGGTGTGAGCCACTGCACCCGCCCTAGATGTAACTTTTATGTGCATGGGGATACCAAAAAAAATTTCTTGACTTGAGTAATGCAATATTTGCTTTATTTCAGTGGTTTGCCACCTAGCCCACAATATCTCTGAAGAAAGCCTGTATATAGAAAAAAACACACATAGAAATGTAAATGAAATTATTTATATGATATTCATTAGAATGTATCCTATTATCTAAGGGAATAAAAAGAGCTTAATGCAACTAGGACTTTGGAACAATCTACTAGATAGTCTTACTAATAAAGAAACTTGATTATAGGTAAACAAAGCAGGAGTCATGTGTCAGAACCAAGTACAAAATTAGCACCCAAATTGCAGAAAAGCTTACTTTATATTGAGAGAACTAATGCACCCTGATCATTATATCTCTCCTTTCTAGGAATGCATAAATTTCAGTCAATAGTGAAGTGAAAATATGGGTAATTTTTTCCTTAGTCTGAACTTTCTTAGATTCTTGAAATTTTCAATAATGAGTGTGAGTTAATCTTTAAAATAAAAGTTATACATAATATTTTTTTCAATATGTAACCAGCACATCTGGATTTTATCAATTACTGTACCTTCATAAAGCATTTCTTCCTATGTCCACCAGGAGGCAGCATAAGCACTTCAAAAAGCAGAAAACAGTTTCAGCCTGCATTATTTGGTCTGAAATTGAACACTGCTGCGGTTAATTGCTCAGTTTATTTCGACATGTTCCTTGCACAAATTATTCATTAGATTGTTCACTTTTCTGACGAAAATGACTATATGGTCCTTGTAAAATTGGTAGACAGTATAGGAAAACAACACAAGTCACCTGCGGTGGCCCTAATCAGGTACAGAGAAGGTTAACATTCTGACAAAAGCGTGTCCGCCACCAATACGATTGTTTGCTAACCTACCCTTTCACGTCAAATGTATCTTGAGCCTTTTCCCTGTATCCCCACATTTTTTGATAAGGTGAATTTTAGAAGGAGCACTGTGTTCCATCCTGTGGATTCACTGGGACTTACTTCTCTGATTGAAATGAGTCATTTAGGCTGTTATTACTGCCTTTAAACTATACAACATTCTCCATAGACAGAATATGCTGAGAAACATATTACAGTCACCTAACCAATGACTCCTCAAATCTGATACGTGCTAATTGTTTGCCATCTTTGCTGCAGATGTTTTTAAGAGATAAGAGTTTACAGGTATAGCTGAAGGTTCCCTCTAACCAATTAATACTATCCTTCCATCCTAAAAGTAACCTCTAATCTCAGTTTTTCTTTACCATTGCTAATCCTCCATCTCAGGCCTTAACTATGAAAGTATGTTCCATAAACAACATAGCATCGTTCTGAGTTTTAAAATTATGACTGCACAAATGTACATGTATTTTCACTTACTACTATGATTGATGATTTGCCAATGTTGATATACACCTAGATAATTCTAACTGTTGTCTAATATAATCTATAAATAAGATATAATTTATTACCACACATTCCCCTCTCGATAAACCCTTAGATTGCTTCCAATCACCGGGAATGGACGCGGGTGTGCGGGCGCAGGTGTGCATGAGTTCCTCCTAGGGGGCGCGTCTGGACAGGAATTGAAAGCACCCACCTGGAGCTTGTGGGCTTCTAGCAGAGGAGCGGCTGCTTCGGAAGCATGAGCCTCCTCAGTTCTAGCAGATGCTGCCCAACTGCACTCTCCAGCCACTGCGATGTACAATGCAGCCAGCAGTGACCGAGAGGCCCCTTTGCTCACGTCCTGGCCGCTGCCGTGTGCTCGGAGACGGGGCCTCAGCATCCTCCAGGTTAAGGCCCTGCTCCTGCGTATTGGCCACAAGGTTTAGCTGCGTGGGATCCTCTCGAGAGCCTTCGCTCCTCAGTCTGTCGGGCTGCTGGACTTTTTCCTATGGATTGGTAAGTTTTTTTCTCTGTTCTTGATCCAGAGGGGGAAGCCCGTGGCATGCCCACAGCTGGACATTTGGGGAGAGGTTAGTAAAGGGATTACGGGCCCTCCCTCCCCGCGGGTTCCCCGTAACTGAAAATAATGTTGTGTAAATGCCAGAAAGCATTCCGTTGCTGCTGAGGTGCATCGTGTAGTTAGGCCTCTGGTGACCGCACGTCTGCACGGATCGTGCACAGACTTGGTTTTCCTGTCACTGTTCCCTAAGCAGTACACTATAGGAGCTACTCACATGGCATTCACAGTGCATGAGGGACTCTGAGAACTGTAGAGGGCATTTAAACAGGACGTGCCCAGGTCATAGGCAAATACTGAGGCGTTTTATATCAGGACTTGAGCATCCATGGATGTTGGTATCGGAGGGGTGTCCCGGGACCCATCCCGCCTGGATACCGGTGGACGACTGTGTTTGCACGAGCATGGGCAGGTGGGGGACAAACAACGAGGGCTGTTCCGTACCCAAGGCTGCCAACAGTGGGCAGTGCCCAGCACCTCGGGCCTGAAGTGGCAAGGGGGAAGTGTTGGGTGACAGTTGTCCCTGGACTCTCGGCATTCCTGCAGGGTGTGGGTGTTGCGAGCAAAGGGCACTGAAGAGCTGTGTGGGAAGCTGATAGGACAGACACCAGCCTTGGGAGCTGGGGTCGCGGACCCGATAAAGACAGGGCACCTCTCCGTCCCCAGAGGCATTCCCAGACCCTAAGCCTTGCCATTCCCCGAGGGCACTGGGTCCCCTTCCAGTGCTGCAGCCCTGGACAGCCTTCCCTCAGCCCCTGAGGCGGTGAGTGGCATTCCAGGTCCTGGGTCCTCTCTGTGCAGGGGAGGACGGGCAGGTTGCCCACATCCCTGATAAAAGCTCCATGTCCTAACTCAGGGCCCGTGTCCTGTGGTGAAACCCTCATGGGTGCAGGGGAACACCTGGCCATCACGGGGAGGCCTTTGGGAATCGGGGAGTCGGGTATGCGCCCAAAGGATTGCTCAGGCTGCTCCTTTTTTCCTGTGAATAATGACCAGTCTGTGTCACCGAACAGGGCTGTGGAGTCTTGTGTCAGCATATGTACTTGAAAGTGAGGCAGGCTGCCTGGTTAGCTGGCAAGAGCGTAAAATACTGGCTCCAGCCAGGGCTGTGGCTCACGCCTGTAACCCCAGCACTTTAGAGCCCAAACGGCTGTGTCAGGTGCGGGGGATCGCTTGAGCCCAGGAGGTGGAGAGCAACCTAGGCAACATAGTGTGAACCTGTCTCTACAAAAAATACAAAACTCAGCTTGATGTGGTGGCACGTGCCTGCATCCCAGCTATTCGAGGGAAGGCTGTGCCAGGAGGATCTCTTGAACCCAGAAGTTTGAAGTTACAGTGAGCTATGATGGCTCTGCTGCACTCCAGTGTGGGCCACAGAGGGAGATACTGTCTCTCAAAAAAGAGGGAAAAAAAGGGAATTTCAGCTCCTTTACAGAGTCTGACTTTACAGGAATGATCAGAACCAGGAAAGTGACCTCCACTCACAGGAGCTGAGCTCTGGTGGAGGGCCATAGCGCTGAGTCCATTTTGTGAGGCCGGCATTGGCATGATACTACAGAGAATGGTGCTTACTGGGGCCTGGGCAAGGGGCAAATGGGGAGATGTTGGTGCAGGGGTACAAGTTTAATGTGTGCCAGATGCACACGTTCTGGGGATCCCTCTTACGGCATGGCAAGCATAGGTAACAATACTGTACTGTGTGCTTGAAATGGGCTAAGAGGGTAGATCTTGTGTTCTCACCACAAAGAAAAAAATGATAACTTTTTTTCTTTGTGGTGAGGGGAAGATGGGTATTAAATTAGCTTAATTGTGGTGATTATTTCACAATGGATGCCTGTAACAAATCATCATACTGTATACATTAAATATATAATAAAATTTTTTAATTGAAAAGTTTTTTAAAATCTCCCAAACATTATTTTTTTAATTTTGATCCACCTAGAGTTTGTTTAGTTGAGAAGTGACTGAGGGATCTGTATGAGATAGAGTGGAGGCCAGCCCATTTTAGAAATAAGATTAAAAAAATTCAGTGGCTTAAATAAAGTACAGATCTCCCAAAGTGACTAAGAGAGCATGGAGGAAGCACACCAGGTGTCCTAAGTCCTAGGCCAGAATCCTCACCTTTTACTTCTACCCGCATTCCATCAACAACTTTGACGTGTGGCCACCCCCAAACCCAGATGGGGCTATTAAATGTATCCATGTGCCCTAGAAAAAAGGGAGATTGGATTCTGGTGACAACTACCTCTCCTGGCTTCAAAATCCAGCCCAATTTTTCCCCACGAGGCTACGGAGCTGCTCGATGCTATTGATTGCACAGTGCCATTTTCCACATGCATTTGCACTCCCACATTGTCCTATCTTAATTTCTTATACCATGTACTAATTTCAGTCCATTTCTCCAGTAGCCTATCTGCTTATTAACACTTCAGTAATATGCTTTTGAAATTATGCTAGCTTCGCTGAGCCTAGTGGCTCATGCCTGTAATCCCAGCACTTTGGGAGGCTGAGGCAGGAGGATCGCTTGAGCTCACGAGTTCGAGACCAGCCTGAGCAAGAATGAGACCCTGTGTCTACAAAAAGTAGAAAAATTAGCTGGGCATGGTGGCGCACACTTGTAGTCCCAGCTACTCAGGAGGCTGAGGCAGGAGGATTGCTTCAGCCCAGTTGTTTGAGGCTGCTGTGAGCTATGATGCCACTGCACTCCAGCCTGGGTGAGTGAGACCATGTCTATAAATAAATAAATCCTCTCGAATTTTGTGTTCTGAAGTTTTAATATGACATGTAAAGGTATAGATTTGTTTTTGTTTATCTGTTCTGAGAATTCATCTTTTATCAACTCCAGAAAATTCTCAGCTGCTCTGTCTTCTACTATTGCTGCTTCTGCATCCTCTCTGTTCTCTCCTTTGGAGCTGATTAGACAAGTGTTGGAACCTCTCACTTCTGTAGTGCATTCATAGTAAATTTTTCAAACCTGTTTTTCTGTTTTACAAATTTTCTCTTTAGCTGTTAACCCATTCATTGACTATTTCAGTGACATACATTTTTCCCCTAGAAGTTCTCATTTGTCCTTGCTAACTTTCTTCCTATTTTTTTGTTGATATGGAATCAACCTAAGTGTCTCTCAGTCAATGACTGGATAAAGAAAATGTGGTGATATATACATGCACACAATGGAACACTGTTCAGCCATAAAAAAGAAGGAAAGCATGTCTTTTCCATTACGGATGGAACTGGAGGCCACTATCTTAAGTGAAACAAGTTCCATTAATTCCTCACCTTGGGATTTCCACACCACAAGGTCCGTGACCATTCACACTCCACAACCGTGTTGCACCGGCTTAGATGTTGTTTTCTCATGGGATTGTTTCCCTCTCCCTCCCTTGGGGTGTCCACAAGAAACAAGCTTCCTTGCAACTTCCCTGGGAGCATGAGAAGTTTACCTAGTCCTCCCTTTCATGAAGAAGGTAGGCGGTCCTCGTCCCAGCTCTATGCAAGTTTCTCAGTTCTTCCAGCTTCCTGTCTTGGGGAATCAACATCATGTCTTTGAACTCCTACGCTGGTGTTAAAAGCTCAGGCCCTAACAGTGAGTGTCTGTGTTGGGAACAATCCCCTTCTGACTCAGGAAAGGGACGTTTCTTTCTAACTAGTCTGTGTATTTAATATTTGTATTATACTTTATGTGGCATGTCTATATGTTTGGAGAAATATAGAGGGCATGAGATGCATTACCTCAGTCTGTCCAACTGCCAGAACTATAAGTTGGAGTCTGTTTCCAATTTTTCAATACTATAAATAATACCATGATGAATATCCTTGCCCATTAATCTTTATGCACATCTCTGGTTATTTTCTCTGGATAAATGCCTAGAAATGGTCAAAGAGTATGAACATTTTTAAGGTTTTTTAAAATATATTAATATCATGCCCCATTGCCAACTCTAAGGAATGTACCACTTTACCTTCCCTGAGAATTCCTGCTTTCCTGTGCCCTTGCCAACATTTGGAAACTTAAAACAAATTGCCATTTAGTAAGATAAAAAATATAGGGTGAAAAAATATACAATGTGAAAACAATATTTTTCATATTTTTAACCTGGTTAGAAAAAAATCAAGAGCCAGGTGCGGTGGTGCATGGCTGTAGTCCCAGCTGTTCCTGAGGCTGAGGTGGGAGGGTCGCTTGAGCCCAGGAGTAAGTGGCCAGCCTGGGCAACACAGTGAGACCCCGTCTCTAAAAAAAAAAAAAAGATCCAAAGAAAAATAAAATGTTGTGACATGCGAAAATTATATGAAATTCAAATTTTGGCATTGATAGAGACAGTTTTATTGGAGCACAAACATATCCATTTATTTTACATATTGTCTAAGGCAGCTTTCAAACTACAAGGCAACATGGATGAGCCTGGAGGATGTTATGTTAAGTGAAATAAGCCAGGAGCAGAAAGATAAATCCGACATGTTCTCACTCATATGTGGAAGCTAAAGAAGTTGATCTCATAGAAGCAGAGAGTAGAATAGTGGTTACCAGAGGCTGCAGGGGGCAGGGAGGGAGAGCCAAAAGTTGATTAGCAGATACAAAATTATAGCTAGATAGGAGAAATGTATTCTACTTCTCCATAGCACTGTAGCATGACTATAGTTAACCACAATTTATTATGTTTTCAGGTAGCTAGAAGAGAGGATTTTAAATGTTCCCAACACAAAGAAATGATAAATGTTAGAGATGATGCGTATGTTAATTACCCTGATTTGACCACTATACGTTGTATATCTCAAAACATCACTATGCACCCCATAAATATACACAATTATGTGTCAATTTTTTAAAAAAATAAAATTATATTTTTTAAAAAACTAAAATGGTAGGGGTGAGTACCATTGGCCTTCCCCATCTGTGGGTTCCACATCGACGGATTCAACCAACCTTGGATCGAGAATATTCCCCCCTCCAAAAAGGATGGTACATTAATATTAAAGATGTACAGACTTTTTTCCTTGTCATTATTTCCTAATCAATATAGTAGAATAACTATGTACATAGCATTTACATTGTATTAGGTATTTTCAGTCATCTAGAGATGGTTTAAAATATAGAGGAGGATGTGTGTGGGTTATATGCAAATACTATGACATTTTATTTATTTATTTATTTGAGCCAGGGTCTTGCTCTGTCACCCCAGCTAGAGTGCAGTGGCATCATCGTATCTCACTGCAACCTCAAACTCTTGGGCTCAAGAGATCCTCCTGCTCAGCTGGGACTACAGGCACCCACCACCACACCCGGCTAAGTTTTTCCTATTTTTTGTAGAGATGAAGTCTCTCCCTTGCTCAGGCTGGTCTCAAACTCCTGAGCTCAAGCAATCCTCTTGCCTCGGCCTCCCAGACTGCTGGGATTACAGGCGTAAGCCACCCAGCCCGGCCAGTGTATTCTCTTTTAAATGTGCTTCCTATAAGGCATTAACTTCCCATGAACAAATTACTCCCAAAGGCCTCACCTCCTAATAACATCACACTGGAGGTTAGGATTTCAACATATGAATTTTGGAGGTGTACAAACATTTAGTTAGTAATATCTGGTGAGGAAAAGCTTCTCTGAGGAAATGTTCTTCAAGTTCTTTTTTTTTTTTTTTTTGTTGAGACAGAGTCTCACTTTGTTGCCCAGGCTAGAATGAGTGCCGTGGCGTCAGCTTAGCTCACAGCAACCTCAGACTCCTCGGCTTAAGCGATCCTACTGCCTCAGCCTCCCGAGTAGCTGGGACTACAGGCATGCGCCACCATGCCCGGCTAATTTTTTCTATATAGATTTTTAGTTGTCCATATAATGTCTTTCTATTTTTAGTAGAGACGGGGTCTCGCTCAGGCTGGTCTCGAACTCCTGACCTTGAGCGATCCACCCGCCTCAGCCTCCCAGAGTGCTAGGATTACAGGCGTGAGCCACCGGCGCCCGGCCGTTCTTCAAGTTCTGATCTAGCCCAGGAGGCAGTAAATGTTTTCTGCAAAGGGTTAGATAGTAACTATTTTCAGCTTTGGGCACCATGGGGTTTTTGTCGAAACTACTGAACTTTGCCACTGTAGCCCAAAAGCAGCCATAGACAATACATAAATGAATGGGCATGACTCTGTTCCAATAAAGCTTTATTTATAAAAACAGGCAACATGCAAGATTTGGCCTGCAGGCCATCGCGATCTAAAAGATTAATGGAAGTCAGCCAGACAAAGGGGAATGTGGTACTTTATGCTTATTTGGTGTGTTATAGACCCCAAGGTGATTTTCACATGTCTTATTATATGGTCAACTGAAATTTTTATCTATCATACATTCCCCATATTTTACTAATATGACATCTCCCTTCCTTTGGGGAGCCCCCATGGGCTTGTGAGTCCCACGTGGTTTCATGAATGAACTAGCACCCTCACTTCTGCTAGGGGGTGGGCGTGTGGCTGGAACATTGTGGACTGGACCCATGGCCTAAATGCTGGGAATCAAAGTCTTTCGCCATGTTTTTACATACAAAGGCCAGTGTGGAGAAGCCAGCTCTGTTCTTTTGTAGAATAAGGTAAGCCTAGAGCTGTGTGGGGCCCCAGTTCACACAGCTACAGCAGCCAATGAGCCAGAACTAGAACCTTATTCTAATACCAAGTCTGTAGTGGCTTCCTGAAGGTATGAAACGGTGCCCTTGGGGTATCAGACAGCTGGCGCTTATGTGGGCCAGTTGGAAACAGGGCAGAACTCACCTCAGAGCACTCATGCACAATCTTAAGAATACAGCATGAATAACGTTTACACATATGCATACTGTGTAATCCCACCCAGGTAAAGAAATAGGATGCACCAGCACCCCACCCAAGAAGGCAGAGCACATGGAGAACTCGCCGAGAGGAGCCGTGTTGTACAGCCGAGCCTAGGATTCTGGACTTAATGCGTGCAAGTACTTTACTTTCTAATCCCAATTTCCCACGTGCCCTGTGAAGAGTGCTATGGTCTGAATGTCTGTGTCTCCCCCAAATTCATATGTTGAAACCCTAACCCCCAAGGTGATGTTATGATATTAGGAGGTGGGGCCTTTGTGAAGTGACGAGGTCATGAGGGCCCCCTTCTTATGAATGAGGTTAGTGCCCTTATAAAGGAGGTCCTGGAGAGCTTGTTCAGCCCTTCCACCATGTGAGGACACAGTGAGAAGACACCCTCTATGAGGAAATGGGCCCTCACCAGATAGCAAATCTGCCTGAGCCTTGATCTTGGACTTCACAGCCTCCAGAACTGTAAGAAATAAATGTTTGTTGTCTATATGCCACCCAGTTTATGGTACTTTGTTATAGCAGGCTGAATGTACTCAGACAAAGAAATCAAATGAGATGATACATGTGAAAAGTTTCACACACGGCAGGCAGATGATAACTGAGCATTTTCTCCTTTGTTTAAACAACATGTGGAAATCATAACAGGGTGTCTCTCTTTTGAAATATTGATACATGTTTGATAAGTGTTTGCCGATCTGAGACACATGGTCTGAACCACAACTGTGGTGGGCAGAATAGTATCCTCCCGATGATGTCTGGACATGTCCAAATCCCCCAGACTATGAATATGTTACTTCACATGGCAAAAGGGACTTTGCAGACATGATGAAGTTAAGGATCTTGAGACGAGGAGAGGATCCCGGCTGATCCAGGTGGGCCCAATGTCATCACAAAGGTCCTCATGAGAGGGAAGCAGGAGGGTGGAGTCAGAGAAGGAGATGGGAGGTGGAGGCAGAGGTTGAAGGAGGGATGCAATTGGTGGAAGGGGCCATGCGTCCAGGAATGCAGGCAGCCTCTCGAAGCTGGAAATGACAAGGAAGCAGAATCTCCCCTAGAGTCTCCAGACAGAACCCTTGGCATTTGGGGCAGATCATCCTCTGTTGTTGTGGGCTATTGTGTGCACTGTAGGATGTTTAGCAGCATCTCTGGCCTCTACCCACTAGATGCCAGTAGCACCACTCTCCTAGTTGTGACATGCAAAAATGACTCCAGACATTGCCAAATGTCCCCACCTAGTTGAGGGTCACTGACAGATATATAACGATTATCTTGGGCTTGTTGCTTCAGGATATAGTGAGGTTACCTGTGGCCAGAAATGGTCCCATTCATGCTGTGAAAGAGACTAATTTGTAATGCTAGTGTCATCAAATAATAATAATAAAAAAAAGATCGCTCATTTCTGTGTCAGATACATCCTCCTGCTTGTCTCTGCAAGCCTGGGCCTTCTGAGCTGCTCTGCTTGGCTCATAATGCAGAGGTCTGCAGTTTTAAGAAGCTGTTTTTCCAAATACACAGGGGACAAGAGTCATAATCCTAAATAGTAGGGTCCAGCTAGGAGGAAGCCTCTTGTAGTGTGCCGGCTCATGGCAGCTGCATCGTCCTAAAATTATGGTTTGCCTGGAATAAATCTTAAATTGGCTCATTAGCATTTTGTTGAACAGAACCTGTGAGAAGGGAAGGAAAAGAAGTAAAAATGTAGCATTGGAAGGGGGGATCTAGAGAGGAAGGAAGTGGGTGACTCCAAGTTTTCTAAGTTTGGGAGAGAAATTGGTCTAAAATTTTATGAAATCTAAATTTTAGTAACCCAGGTACAAATGCAGTCTGCCTAAAACATGACAGCCATTCACTGATTCCAAGGACGACGTTTGGCGATGAGCACCCAGACACACAGCAAGGATGAAGTGCCAAAACGAATCAAACCCAGACTGTCTGGCTTCTCCACGCAGCTGACTCTTTGGGGATACCCTGCCTCTCTCTGGAGGAGAAGATTAGGAAAAGAGAAAAGCCTTAATTTCAAAACTGGACACATCTATGAAAATCAAGGGAGTCCCACTTGAGAAAAGTGCTCTCAGAGTCCCCATCCGCACACAAAATCTAAACAATGACTTTTTTGATTACAAGTCCAGTAAGGGTCTAAAGTTTATTCTTTACATAAAGCCTTGAAATTAAACATCCACAAGTCACCCCACCCTGTCCCCATTCCAATTCCTGAGCCCAGGGAGAGGTCTCCTTAGGGATCACTGCATTTCCCTTCCTTCCTTGCCCCTAAACCAAGACAAGAATGAACAAGAACAACATCTTCTAATCTCCTCCACAGCTTGTGGATTTGCATTATTTAAATATATGAGAAGCAGCCATAATTGAGTAATTATCCCAACATCTAAAGAATGCCAAACAATGAACCATTTCTTCTTCAGATTTAATCCCACCCGTTTCCGGTTTCCTCTTAGCACAATGTGCAGAATTACCCGACGTGTCACTTCCTAGCACTTGATTGTTTACACAAGGTAGGCATGACTTCTCTGGCAGTATTTCTTTTTCTCATTTGAGACTTGATGACTGCAGCCTTCACAGATTTCCCTTTTTTAGAACTTTGTCAAGTATTGAATGTGTATAGATCCAATTTTGTACTTTCTTTTTAAAAATGAAGGTTATCCTTTGGGGAGAGGGGTGAGGAGAGAAGGCAGAATCTAATGGTAAAAGTCTTCAAACTCTGTCCTTGTTGGAATTACTCCTTAGCAATGATTTTAAAGAAAGCATTTTGCAAGTTATACATCAGCACATTTTTCCAGCTTCAGAAAGGGGATTTCCCAGAGGGCTTGAGGGGAGAACAAAAGTATCTGCAACTCCTTTACCCAGAGCCTAAGTGGATTTTTCCTGAGCTGCATTTCCATGTGAAATCTTGGTGGGAGGATGGGTCACTGCAATGTTCATATGCTTTTGTTGTTGGCACAGTTGTGGTTTTAATGAGGAGGAAATAAAGAATGCATAATTGTGCATTCAGTTAAGGCTAAAGACTCCTTTACCCTGCAGTGTTTTGTGTGTGCATGTGGTTTTTAGTCCAACATGGAAAGCCCCGCTCTAAGAAAGGCCTTATTCTCCCTAACAACACACACACACAAACACACACACACACACACACACACACGACTTCCTAATTTATGGCAAAGCTGGGAAGTCAAGAGTCCCTTCATTCCCCTACCAACTTCTCTTCCTTCTCATCTCCATTCATGAGTCTTTAGGGGCACTGAGAAGATGCCTGGGGCAAACGATGCATACAAGTGGAAAAGAACTAATGGTGCAATAAAGAGGGCTTGGTCACCCCAAGCACTGGCCTCTTCCTCTCTGGTCCAGTTCCTTTCAGGAAGACAAATGGCAAAGCCCCACTTCAGTTGTCTCTGGCAGAGTGGCCCAGAGGGGATGTGTGGGCATGTGGATTAAGCTTTTTCAGTGAGGGTCTGCAATCTCTTTTCACTGGCATGCCTAGTCACATCCCTTTCACCTCTATTAATGTGCAAATGAAATTAGGAATGCCTCTAGATGCTGTTATGATGGTTAAATGAGCTCATATTTGCTGAGTGTTTAGCTGGGAGCAAGTGCACAGGAGATGCTCATAGGTCAGGCACTCTAGAAGCAGTACCTGAGATGGGGGTTCTCCTGTGAGTGACAGATTGGGAGTGTGCTTACCTGAGTAAGGGAGGCTGGACAGGGCAGGAGACGAGGTGGCAAAGCTATGGTTTTGGGAGAGGTTTAGCCTCAGCCTGGTCCCATGGGGAGCTTTGGAGTGTCAAGGGCATTAGAGTTGGTCCTACCAAGGCAAGGGGGCTGGGCTGTGCTACTTCATAGTCAGTTCCTGTGGTGATGGGTGTGACCTCTCCTACATCTGTCAATGAAAAGTTATTCTCATTATCCTCTGAAGGGAGCCTGCCCCAGCCAAGGGGATCGGGGTGGTACACTGCAGCATCTGCTACACAAATCAACAATTTGATGACAGCACCTCTATGTGCCAAGGGGTGAGAGCTCAGAACTTGGGAATCAGAAGACCTGAGCCTCAGTTTCCTTATCCAAGCCATCTTCCCTTTGGTCTCACAAAGCCTTTCCTGAGTCTCCAAGTTGAGGTTGACACCCTGGCTTCACTTGTGGACAAGTTACAATTGTATTATAATTGCCCATTTCTATGTTTGGTCCCTGGAGTGGGGGGTTGGAGCACAGACTCTATCCTGTTCTCAGCAGCATCTCCACGCTCAGCACAAAGTCTGCCTATGGTAGTCTGAATGGGTGCAGAAGATCTCACTCCGGGAAGGCCTGTCCATCAGCGCCGGTCCCTTGGAGCTCCTAACTGGATGCAGCTTCCCCTACCCCTTGCTCTATGTGATGCTCTTTTCATCTTGCCCTTCCTTCCACAAGTCCTTTGATGTGTGGTGTCGCCCTCTTTTTCCGCCTCTCTGTAGGGGTTGGTTTCATTCCAACATGTTCCAGCCCCATTCAGGGTAGTTTCTAGTGATAGATTTGTGTCCAGTTTGTGAGGTTCTGAAACGACAAGGTGCCCAAGAGGATGGAGATGCAGCTTCAGAATGGCCATGTTGGGTGGTGAGGTGACTGCACAGTGGGCAGGAAGGGAGGGGAAAAAAGCAGCAGCAGCAGCCCCATTGGTGATAAATCATGCCAATCAGAAGGGAAGGTGTCATAGCTGGAACACCTAGCACCTGGGGACATTCCCTGGCACATGTGACATCACAAAGTATTTGCTTTTTTGACCCTCCCCCTCCATGTTTAACTAAAAGGACTCAAGTGGTGGAATTTCTAGCATAGCACATTCAGGTAGGGGTAGATACTTGGGGAGCAAGGAAGTTTCTGTGTCATAGTGGGAGGTGGGGAGGAAAGACCTTCTACAGTCTCCTGGTAGTCTCTATACCTTCATATCCTTTTTTAAAACCAATTTTTCCCTTTATAAAAGTAATATTACCATTTTACAAAAAATTTGGGCCAGGCGCCATGGCTCACACCAGTAATCCCAGCACTTTGGGAGGCTGAGGCAGGAGGATCGCTTGAGGCCAGGAGTTTGAGACAAGCCTGAGCAACATAGGGATACCTCATCTCTACAAACAGTCAAAAAAAAAAAAAATTAGCCCAGCGTGGTGGCATGCATCTGTAGTCCCAGGCACTTGAAGATCGCTTGAGCCGAGGAGTTCCAGGATGCAGTGAGCTTTGATCATGCCACTGCACTACAGCCCGGGAGACAGAGCCAGATCCTGTCTCTTAAAAAAAAAAAAATCCCATCAAAGAAATACAAACTACTGTGAGTATAGAGCATTTTGGGACATTTTCCTAGAGTCTCTTCCCTTATGTATTTGGATTTGAATCATTTAGACTGTTTACTAGATATTTTTGTATCACTGTAACAGTTAAAAAACCTCCCTGATACCGTCCTGCATATCCTGGCATAATGTCTTAAGGGTGAGAGATTTGGAGCAAGACAGCTCCAACTCTGGAGCTTCAGTTTCCCAAGCTATGAGCCGTGAGTGGAACAGAAGTTACTGTGCAGGTTTAAAGTTTTAGGAGTTGACCCGGCTTTCTCCCCAGCAGTGGCCTACTTGGGTCTCTGCTCAAACAATCAGATCCCACAGAGTGGATGAAAAGCTCAGGGAAGGTCAAAGGGCCTCCGTCCTTCTGGGGCTCTTCCTGATGGGGACGCAAAGTGGCCACCTTCCCAGCTGTCCGCTTCCAGGTGCGTCCTCCCTGAGAGAGGACCGGCTACCGGGTCCTCCTCCGGCTACAGAGTTCCCTTGGCCTCCTCTAAGCGGCTTTACCCGCCTTTGAGGGACCAGCCTGGGTATTCCGGAGTCCCAGGACGAAGCCTCCACCCCCTAGGTGCGCAAAGTGGAGGACTCAAGACATCCAAAGCCTGCGAGACAGTGAAGCGAGGTGACTGCCCTCTCCCCGGGGAATTGTTAGGGCCCCAAGAGTCAGCCCCAGGCAGGCCGTGCCTGCAGCTTGGCTGAGGCATAGTCCTCACGGCCCTCCTTCTCCGCGGTGGCCCGGGGGCGGACTGACGCGGCGGCGCCCATCCTGGCCCGTGCGGTTTTCCCAAGGCCGGAGGAGGTGGCGGAGCGGGAGGGAGGAGGGAGGAGTGCGCGGAGGAGGAGGATGACGGAGGAGAGGGAGCAGCTGGAGGGTTATCTGGGAAGGGGCTTGGGGAGTAACAGAGAGCCGAGGAGGAGCCCCCCGCGCGAGAAGGGAGGAGGAGCAGCCGGCATCAAGAAGCAGCCAAGAGAGGGCGTGTGCGTGGGGGAGTGAGAAAGGGGCGGAGCCACGGGCGTGGGTGCAGAAGCAGAGGCGGAGGGAGGGGAAGGAGCCTCCGAGGGAGACTACAGGAGGAGCAGCGAGCGGGCCGGAGCGGCGGGCGGAGGCGGGGCCTGGACCTGCCCCGCCTCTCCTGGCCCGGCGGAGCCGGGGATCGAAGATGGCCGGGCGCGCCGCGGGACTGGAGGGGCCACCGGTAGCGGCGGCTGCGGCTGAGACTCCCGGTCTGTGACTTCGCGCGCGACAGCGACCCGGGCAGAGCGGGCGGCGCGGGCAGCGGCGCGCAAGCCCGGGCGGGCGCTGGTGCGCGGGCGCCGGGCGGAGGATGCGCCGGGCGCGGCGGGCGGCTCCCCGCGGCCGCCCCCGCGCCCCGGGCGTCGGGCCTTAGTGCTGGCGGAGGAAGCGGCGCGCGCGGGGCGGCCGGGCGGCGGCGGAGCCCGAGCCGTCATGCCCTGGCTGAGCGGCGGCCGGCGGCGACGGCGGGGACAGCCGCCCGAGGCCCCGCGGGAGCCGCCGCCGCCCGCGCAGCCCCAGCGGGAGCCACCGCCGCCGGCACCCCCGGCCGCAGCCCCCACGCCCCCAGCGCAGCCGCCGAGGGCCCGGGAGAGCGCCGAGCTGCCGCTGCCCTCTGGATGGGAGGAGGCGCGCGACTACGACGGCCGCATCTTCTACATCGACCACAACACGCGCCAGACGTCGTGGATCGACCCCCGCGACCGGTAAGGGGGCCAGCGGGTGGCACTGCCATCGGGGCAGCCGGCCGGCGCCACCGCGGGTGCGCTGGCGACACACCCCGCTCAGCGCGGGGCCGTCAAAAGCCCCGGGGCCCAGGCAAGGATAGGGCGCTTCCACCTCTGGGGCCGGGACTTGCCTGGAACCCTCCTGTCCAGGCTACCATCGTGGCGCCCCCATCCCGTGGGCCCAGAGAGGGATCGAGGACACCCCGGGGGGGCCCTGGGTCTGGGTGAAGATCTTGTGTCCCCGGGGCCGGGTAAGAATCCGCCCCCTATACCCCTACTCCCAGGGCTCTGACCGAGGATCGAGGTGCCCCCTCTCTGGGCCTCGAGGCCCCAGAGCGCGGAGGTCAGGCCTCCTCCTGGTCCCCCACCGCGGGGCGGACACTCTGACTTGATTCCCTCACGTCACCCGCTGTCCGGCGCCTAGGAGCTGGGCGCCTGGAATTTCCTCTCTTGGGGCTGACAGATGGCCCTCTTTTCCTTTTTTTGCTGCAGCCTCTCCCATCTCTGCCTGGGGCCTCTGCGGCCCACCACCGGGGCTCTGGCTCCGCAGGCGTTCCGGCCCCGCGGTGGCAAGATGAGGCTGTCACCTTGGATCACAAACGTGCGCCCCACATTCGGGGCGCAGGTTCCCTGCCTGGCGGGCTCAGCCTGGTTTTCATCCAAAGCCTGATGCCAGACAGGCACTTGAGGGATTCCCAACCCTTTTGGAGTTGGGCGAGTCTGTTCCCAAACTCTGTTGGTTGTTCTATAGTGCCTGAAAAATCAAGCGAGTTAAAGTTCTGTTTGAAATAGCCTTCTGTACTGCAGCCAGCATAGAATATGATTAGTCCCATATGCTTTTGGAATAAACGAAAAACAAGAGCTGTATTTTAAATTTCTTTTTTGTGCAAGATATACATGGGGTACAAAGCTGTCTTATTCACGTAGAAGAATCGGATCAAATAAAAACGGATTCTTCTAAAAGCACTACCAGATTTCATTTAGTTAGTTTCACGTAGTGAAACTTTTCCTTAACTTTTTGCTCGATTGTCTACTGGCTTCAATGGTTCAGCTGCTTTTAGAGAGACGTATTTTTTGTGGAATTGGGAATTCTGTGGAAACCAAGTGTTTCCACTGGTTATCTGATATCTTGTCCTCTCTAGAGCAATTTCTCTCAGTCCAGGGCCTGAGTGCCAAAAAGGAAATACCGGAGGCTTCCCAGTGATTTCAAGACTTGAAAAGGCCCAGTGTGGTGACATTGTGCCTGCTTCCTCCTACCTACACAGGAAAGGCAGCCTGCATGGCACTGACATTTGAAAATAAACTTTTGAGGAGAGAAGCTGCTGAAGTGTTTGAAGATTTCTCTGGGTTCAGATAGGAAAAAACAAAACAAAACAAAAGGATCGTGGTTCCCTAACTTTCTCCCTGACCATTGCAGACCTCTGGACTCAGAAACTTATATAAATCCTAAGCCAATTTCATAGGTTAAAAAGATGCTTAGTTATTTTGAAAATCAGGTGAGATCATATTATAATTTTAACCCAAGGCTAGAGCCCCAGCTGTTTGATCAAGCCTTGGAAGGTTCTGGAATTGGTAGAACTGCTTGGAATGCAGTCCTTTTATACCATATGTCTGTTAAAATCCCAAACAACTGGAAAATGAACCAATTAAAAATAGTGTTTTGCTTAGAAAAGGCTAAGGCTCATTTTCTGAGGGTGATATAAAACAGTTGTGTGTGTGTGTGTGTGTGTGTGTGTGTAGATTCGTGCTGAAAGATAAAAATGTAAGTATTTTTGTTTGAATGGTATAACCTGCAACATAGTTGAGCAGACCCTACAAAAGTCAGCTTGTAGAATCTTTGTTTCCATGTATTTCATACACATTTCCTATGTTCCTTTTTCCAGAAATCTGTTTGTTAACTGAATAACATTTTTTCACTCTTTTCAGACATCACTTATGCTACAGATTTTTAAAAAGTCCTGTTTCAAATGCTAAAAGTGTCGATTGAGTGAACAAAAGTGAATATTTTACATTTTTTGTAAAGTAAAAACATGTGTGTACTTTTATGAGACATTGTTTTTATAGTGAGTGAAAATTCAGCAGGGGACAGCTTGAACTTCAGCTCCCATAATACCTTGCCCGAAATATGTATGGAATGTTCAGCAAGCCACAAACATTTAAGTGGAGTCTGCCAAAGGCTGTAATAATCATTCTTCTTACTCTTTCAAAACAGAACATTTGCCGATTTTTATAGGTGACCTGTTATCCTTTAAAGTTGTAATTAACTTTTATTATATGCAAAGAACTGTATGTCAGAGTGCAGTGTTTTCTCCATGTGTATCTGACAGTTAAAACCCTTTTTAAGTCCAACCAGAAAATGTTGTTCAAGAAATGAGGACTTTCACCAAACAGCTTCCAAATAGAGAACTGACAGGACAGAGACGAATAAATAGGAGTTTTAAAAAAGAAAATGCAATTATGGAGGAATAAATAAATGCATGTAGTAGGTTAGGTGAAAATTGTTGACATTAAACATCATTTTATATATAATTTAGTAAAAACTTTATAGCATAAAATATGCTGCTGTAAGCAAAGTAACTGAGGGCCAAGGGTTGTATACAAAATCTCTTTAGAGTTTTATAGTAATTCCGTTCGGTGCTGTGTTTAACAGCATTTGATATTGCCAGCTCAGAGCATGTTGGTGAATAATTGTAACTCTACTTTTTAAAGTTGCAACAAAGGAGATATAAGCTAAAGGAAACATCTTTACAGATGTGGCTACAGATGTGCAAAAAAATCTCAGTATTTTAAAAACAGAATTTTTTAGTTTGATTATGAACCTATCTCAGGTTTAAATTCACTATTTCTATGTATCAGTACTGTGCATATAATTTTCATAGTTTATTGGGAATCATACCCAAAAACTTTGTTAAAAAATATAAAGTTAACTTGCCATTTCTATGGCTGGTAGTTTCCTTCATGGATCTTGTGTGGTTTACATGAGTGGCACACATGTATTCTGCATATATTAACTCAGAGTACAATGACCACCTTATAAAAGGTATTTGCCATTTGGGCAGAAAATATGGGAAGAACATTTTTGCAGTGCCTTCGACAGTTGTGTATGCGTGTGCTTCCTGGGTTGTTTCGATATTATCCTATAGATGGGCTGAGTGGTTGAAACTTAATGTTCTGTTTCCTATAACTCAGTTGGAGTTGTACAGTACTGAAAATGCCAGCTTCTGGCAGCTTAAGAATGATGGAAAATATCACATTTGAGACCAAAGCAGAGTGTAAATGATCATGATGATGGTGGAAACCTAAGATTAAATCATGGTATAAACTTTTGGGGGCCCATTTGTTCACTAGATGGGATTTGACCTGTGCTACATGGAGGAATTCTGTGGTATCTTAAAAGTCTTCTGAACAGGCTTTTGCTTTAAGGAGAAAACAGTCCATGGATCTGGAATTTGCCAGGTCGGAGCCCCATTTAACAGAGCCAGATAACATCATTGCTGCCTTCTTGGAATCTTTATTCAGTATTAACTAATAGGAGGTTTACTATATTTATCCCACAGAGTCTATTTCTTGATTATTTAAATTGTCCTGATGGAGCTTTTTGAAACACAAGTAATGATTTCTCCATTTTTTCATTCTTTAGATTACAGGTAGCATTTGTGTGAACATGGGGGAGCATCTTGGTTTTAAAACCATAAGGGTCAGCCCCTGGAAGAATCTTCTCTTGCTTCCATTTAAATCATCAACACCCACTTGTTGGTCTAATGTCTTTCTTTTCCTTACCTTTTTTTTTTTTTTTAAAGAAAAGTGAATGGAAAAGTCATTTCCAAAAATAGCTCCTGGATGTTTGGAAATCTCCAAGTTTCCTTCTCTTTCCTTTCACTCTGATTTGGGAAGTGGAAATAACATGTATCACCGTCTCTGCTAGGTTCTACTTCAGGAGCCTGTGGGTCAAGTGATGTGTTTAAGGTCACTTGGTGAGCCTGGGGTGGGCTTTTTGACTTCTAGCCTGGGTACTTTTTGCTAATGTTGGCTGTCTTTCCAGTAAATTCAGTAAAACTAATCTGGTGGAATATAATCAAAGTTAAATTCTACTGAGTTCATTTATCCCTATTTAAATCTAAAAAAGTGAAGAAATATTTATGTAGATTCTTGGCCTCCTGTGTGCTGGGATGGTATGTGAAGACCAAGTTTCTCTGGGAGATAGGAGACAGGAGACAGACACATAAAATGGAGACAGTAATAGTCACAAGGCATCCCAGGATTAATTCAATTCCTCAGGTGGTGATCACTTCCAAGCAGAGGAGGGAGGGCTCACTTGAACCTTGGGTGCTTTTTCTCCTTGTCCATTCATCTCCCTGAGTGAGGGTTTCTAAAGTTTTTACAGCAGCACAGGGCCAGATAAAGGGGAACAGGAGAAAAGTGCTTGAGGTGAGGAGGTGCTGGATGTGTTTGCAGTCAATGAGGGAATTGGCAGTGTGACCCAGGGTTTTCACATAACAGTGGTAAGACCTGAGCAATACCATGTAGCTCAGAATACCACAGCTTTGGGGTTAGAAGAGCTAGGATCATGCGTTCAAACTCTTCTTTCCCACTTGAGAGCCACAACCAAGGGGTGTGTTTGCCAGTAGTGTTAGAAGGGTAGGGACTTGAACTGGGGTCTTCTGACCCACAATCCAGTGCTCTTTTTAGTATGTCACCTAACTGCCCAATCCCCACTCATTTTTAAGCATCATGCCTCTGTTCATTTGTTCATTCATTCCTCCATTCATTTATTCAGCAACTCTTTGTGGCCTAGCCTCTCAGTCTAAGGCAGGGGTCCCCAACCTATGGTGAGTTGTATAATTATTTCATTATATATTACAATGTAATAATAATAGAAAGAAATAGAAATAAAGTGCACAATAAATGTAATGCGCTCGAATCATCCTGAAACCGTCCCCCCCGCTCCCCGTCAGTGGAAAAATTGTCTTCCATGAAAGCGGTCCTTGGTGCCAAAAAGGTTGGGGACCGCTGGTCTAAGGGACTCTTCCAGGATTCAGGACTCCAGTGGTGAACAGCACCAGACAGGCCCCTGCCTCCGTGGGGCTTACCCTGTGCTCGTGTCCTTTTCCATGAGGACACCGTGCTGTCCCTGCCTATGGGTCTCTCCCAGCTGGGATCCCATGGCTCTGCAATTGTGGTGGACATATGCTGAGTGCTCTACATGTACGTGGATGTTTTCATGGAAAGTCTAAGGTGGCTGCACGAGGTGTAGGCGGACCCATGATGGAACCGAGGCCAAGGGAGGTTGACTTAGTGGCCTCACTGCCAATGAGGGACAGCGTCTGTTTGATTCCTGAGTTGAGCCCTGGTCCCCTGCCTGTGCTGGCCCGTCCCTTGGCTGGGTAACTGTGTGCCCCTTGCACCTTGTTACACTCACTGGTTAGGTTTTTAAATTTTTTTTTATTGAGGTAAAATATACATATATAATTTACCATCCTTACCATTTTTAAGTGTGCAGATCAGTGGTAATAAATACATTTATATTCTTTTTTTCCCCTCCCTCTCCCCTTCCCCACTGGTTATTTTTATCTTATGTTCATATTGTTTGATATTTAATCCCTCCTATGGTATAATGGGACCTCAAAGATGTCCACGTTCTAGTCCCTTAAACCTGTTGCTAAATTACCCTCCATGGCAAAAGAGACTTTGCAGATGTGATTAAGTTAAGGATCCTGAGCTAGGGAGATGAACCTGGATTATTTGGGTGGGCCGGTGTCATCACAGGAGGCCTTACCAGGAGAGAGGCAGGAGGGTGAGGTCAGAGATGTGACAGCGGAAGCAGAGATTGGAGTCAGGTGGCCATGAGCCAAGGAATGCAGGCAGTTTCTAGAAGCTGGAAAAGGCGAGGAAATGGATTCTTCCCTGGAGCCTGCAAATGGGAGGCAGCCCTGCTGACACCTTGATTTTAGCTGAGTGAAACTGATTTTGGATTTCTGACCTCCAGAACTGTAAGATAATAAATTTGTTTTATTTTAAGCCATTTGGTTTGTGGCAATTTGTTTCGGCATCAGTAGGAAACTAACACACCCCCGTGTGATGTTTTCCCAGTGAGAATGGAAGCATCTGGACAGCTTGGTGTCTTTGATAACAACCACAACAGCTGACATTTATTACATGCTTAGGCATGTCCTGTGTCAAGCATTTTACATGCATTTTCTCTCCTTGGTTCTTCACAATACCCCTAGTGGGTCCTCATTTCCTGTGGACTGGGCATGGAGTCTCATCACGTTGGGACTCACATCAGATGAGATGCACCAAATCCTATCTGATGAGCTAGCCAAATATGGGGGTGGGCGCAGGCTAGATTTCTGAGAGAAGGGGACAGTTGGAAACCATTGGTTTTCTTGGGTGGTGACAGCCCTGAGCTAGAGAGGTCGGGGCACTAGGGCTAGAAAAGGCGGGGATTATGTCAGAGAAATTGTGAAGGAAACAAGAAGTGCAGAGGATTTACCTAGTGCTTGAATTAAGGCAGGTGAAACCAGAAGGGGCCAAAGGAATCTTGCTAACATTGGAGGAGAGGCTGAGACTCATGGGGCCAACCTAACTTCTGTTAACCTCACTCAGAAGCCTTCATTGTTTGTTGCTGTCATTGTGTGTGTTCTATAACTTGGTTACGTGGAGCCATTAAAGTTACTGTATTGCTGATGCACAGTGTCCTAAAAGGTATCCAAACCAAGAAAATGTTACTTTAGACCAGGGTTTCTCAACCTTGGCACTATTGGTATTTGGGGTGGGGTAATTCGTGGTTGTAGGGGACTGTCATGTCTAGCATAGGATGTTTAGCAGCATCACTGGCCTCTATCTCCTAGGTCTAGATGCTAGTAGCAAACTTCCCCGGACCCCTGCAAGTTCTGATAGAATGTAGATGTTGCCAAATGCCCCTGTGGTGGGGGGAGGAGGTTGGAGTCAGGCTGGAGCCTTGAGCCAAGGAATGTCTCCAGACATTGCCAGATGTCCTCTGGGAGACAATATCTCCTGCTTGAGAACCTGAGCTACCTCTATCTACCTGGTTACAATGATTCATCTTTAGCAGCTGAATTTGTTTTGAGCAGATTGTTATTTCCTGAGATGCTACACAAAGGCCTTATTTCTGTGATTCCATGAAGAACAGATGTTAAATACATTTATATGAAAAACCAGTATATGAGGCTGGGCGCAGTGGCTCACGCCTGTAATCTTAGCACTTTGAGAGGCCGAGGCGGGAGGACTGCTTGAGCTCAGGAGCTCGAGACCAGCCTGAGCAAGAGTGAGACCCCGTCTCTACTAAAGAGAGAAAGAAATTAGCCAAACAACTAAAAATAGAAAAAATTAGCTGGGCATGGTGGCATGTGCCTGTAGTCCCAGCTACCCGGGAGGCTGAGGCAGGAGGATCGCTTGAGCCCAGGAGTTTGAGGTTGCTGTGAGCTAGGCTGATGCCACAGCACTCTAGCCCAGGCAAGAGAGTGAGACTCTGTCTCAAAAAACAAACAAACAAACAAACAAACAAAACCAGTATATGAAACTGGGAACATATTAATGTGCATGTATTCTTCAATTCTTAGAATACTCTCAATTGATAGGCATTTACTGACTGTCAAGGGTATACATGTATGCAGTGCAACAGAAGAAAATGAATCTGTTTACACTTCAATGCTCTGTAGCAACCTAGAGAGCCGGCCTGGCCTTTTGAATGTGTGTGTGTGTGCGCACGTGTGCATGCGCCGGTCTGTGGGGTAGGGGTGGGGATGGGGATGGGGATCAGGCTGCCTAAGATGCCCTGAGCTGTTCATTGCCCCTTTCTGTGGTTGAAGGAGGGGTGAGAGGAGTGCTTCTGTCTTTGCTCAGAAGATCTAGACATACAGAACAAGGACATTTCAAAAGGCCGCTTATGGAGCTATGGAATCTCCAGCATTTTCCATCTGGAGGGTTCTCTTTATTTCCCTAAAGCAGAAGGGGCTGAGGGAGAGAATGGGGATGAGGGAGGAATGATGATGTCGAGAGAGTACGGGGAGCTGACTGCACCAGCCCCCAGGCTACCTGCCCTGTAGTGTCAGTGGGTGGATCTTACCTGGGGAGAGCACCCACCAACCTGAGTGAGCTTTCCATTCCAGGCTGCCATTTTCAGGCTGCCTGGAGCTCGACCAGGAAACCACATAGCCACTGCAGGAGACTCTTTCTGTCACTTAGAGCTCTGTTCCATGGACAGGTGCCTGTCCCTAGTGCAGGGGGAGCCTCAGAGTGTGGGGTCAATTGGATTTGCCCTGAAAATTATCTCTGTTTTAAAAAATTGAGATATTCACATACTATAAAAGTTACAATTTAGTGGGTTTTGGCATATTCATAAAGTTGTGCAACTGTCACCACTAATTCTTATCACCCCCAAAAGAAACCCTGTGTTCATTAGTAGTCACTCCCCATGCCCCTAAGCCCCAAAGCCCCTGGCAACCACGAATCTGCTTACCATCTCTATAGAGTTGCCTGTTCTGGACATTTCACAGGGACTTCCCTGTATATTTCTTTGCACCTTCCTGTGAATCTAATTATTTCAAAACAAAAAGTTTAAAAAAGAAATTGGAGAATGAAGGCACCAAGCAGAGATCCACTTATTTACAGTTAAAAAAATAAACCTTTGAATCATCTCCTTTCCTTTAACTCATTTCAATTTTATTCTGCTTTGTCTATATAGTACTTAGCATGTAATAGGTCCTCAATACATGTTTGTTGAATGTAATTATGCGTGTAGAGATAGGTTTATTTATAATGATCATTTTGTATTACTGTATTTCACTGAGTTTTTCTCATGTACAGCATTCTAGAGTTCTCAAAAGCAGTCTCTCCTTGCAAGCTGTCAGAACCCCCATTTTGTTAGGGTGGCCACTCCTTGTCTTGACTCTAGGGATGTGACTCTCTCTGCAGCTCCCAAGGAAGTCCTGATTGCTCTAAGCCAATGGGTCTCTACTAAGGAGGATCCCTTCCCCCGCACCACAGGGGCATTTGGCAACATTTAGAGACATTTTTGGTTGTTATCAACTGGGGGTTAATTCTACTGGCATCTAGTGGGTAGAGGTCAAGGGTGCTGCTAAATGTCATACAATGCACAGGGCAGTCCCCACCATAACAAGGAATGATCCAGCCTCAAATAGCAATAGTGCCTGAGAGGGCTCTAAGCCAGTCATACGGTATCTAGGCCTGCAGTTGGCTGAGGCAGGAGCACATGACCCAGACCTGTCCAGTGAGCTGTGAGGGGAGGTGTGGGAGGCATGGCTGGGGAGAAGGCTTCTTGTCCCCACAGACCTATGTGGAGGGAACCCCTGCTAATTGCTGCTCTGTCTCCATGTAAACCTGGAGCTAGGCAGCCCCGTTGCTGGCACAAAACCCAGGAGGGAGCTGGGTGAGAAGCTGAGGGTGGTGGAGTGGAAAGACGGAATTTTTGATAGGGTGGGTGGATGGATGAATTAAACTTCTGGAGCTGTCTGCCCTCAGTATCTTTTCTCATGTGAAATGTGAGATAACAGCGTCTCCTTATCCTTTAAGGCCGACTGAATCAGAGTTTCTGTTTTTTTTGAAGCCAGCTAAGGCTTTCTCACTCATGTGTTTTCTATCCCTTGTTGCCCCATAGATTTTATCATTGGCATTCTTATTGGGGGCGTAGGCTGCCACCGAGCAGCTATACACTTGCTTATTAAATATTCCTCTATTTCTCACCATTTAGATTGTCTCCTGATATCTATGATTCTGTAAGACTATAATTATAATGCTGCTTATGTGCAGTTATTTTCTCTGTAGATTTTTTTTTCATGTTTGCCTTAGGAGACAGTTCTAGGCATGGGATAAATACAACCTAGTGTTTTTTATTTGTTTTAATACACTTGTATTTTGGAATGTTTTAGAGTTACAGAAAAGTTGCAAAGACTGGACAGTTTTCCCATTGTTGACATCTCATATCAGCATGGTGTATTTGTGAAAACTAAGACGCCAACCTTGATACATTACTGTTAATCAAACTCTAGACATTTGGATTTCCCCAGCTTTTCCACTAATGTTCTTTTTCTGTTCTAGTGATTTCTAAAACTATTAAATTGTTATTTGTATGGTTCAACCGAATATTTTTAAGTTTGTCCTATGTGTGTTTTGTGGGTATTCTTTCATACAATTGACAGCCTTACTAGACTTGCTCCAAGGTTTCATGGTAGAATGCAGGGATTCTAGAGGATTTTGGGATCATAGACCCTGGGAAATCTGACACAAAGTAGGGATTCTGTGCAGAAAAAGGCACTAGTACACGGAAGCTTGCATATGCTTCCAGGAGGGTTATAGATCTCTGGAAGCCCAGCTGTGGTTCCCAAAATAGTGAAAGCTTGGTTTGAAATGAGCAGACACCCCCAGAGATGCCTGCCACACACTCACTCTGTAAGTATTGTTGAATGAATGCATGCTCACGTATTTACCATCACTAGCCTGGCTATGTCATAAAGGATTCACTCAACAGCAATTCTGGGAGAACCTTCCATACTTTCTCCAACTTTTTCCTGGCCTCACACCCAATCCTGCTTTAAACAGTGGTATGCAGCCACTATATACGATCCCTAAGTACTAGATAGGTTTCGAATGAAAAGGGAAGCTATGTGATGAACCTCAAAAATGTGATGCTAAGTGAAGGAAGCAGATGCAAAGACAACATAATTGTACGATTTGATTTCTACCAGGTGTCCAGAAGAGGCAAATTTATAGAGATGGGAAGTGGATTAGTGGTTGCCTAGGGCAGAGGGTGGGAAGCGGTGGTGATTGCAGATGGGCCTAAGACAGGGGTCCCCAACCTATGGTAAGTTGTATAATTATTTCATTATATATTACAATGTAATAATAATAGAAATAAAGTACACAATAAATGTAATGCACTTGAATCATCCCCAAACCATTCCCCTCTCCTCGGTCTGTGGAAAAATTGTCTTCCATGTAAACGATCTCTGGTGCCAGAAAGGTTGGGGACCGCTGACCTAAGAGATTTTATTGGAGTGGTGGAAATGTACTAAACTTGGATTGTGTGTTGCACAACTCAGTAAATTTACTACAAATCATTGAATTGTACATGTAAAATGAGAAGGGTTTATGGTATGCAGATTATACCTCAATAAAGTTGTTTACAAACAAAATGTAAAGCAAACTTGCTTTTAAATTTAGGTGGTTACCTTGATTTGGTAGTTGGAGAGACCAGACTATGTAGATTAGACTTGGCAGCCTGTAACAATGCTAAAAGCTTTTTTGGGCTTCTCGAAACATCCACACAATTGCCAGGGAAGCTTGCCAAGAAGCCACATGTTAACATTGCCCAGGAGTTTTGCCAACTGTAAGGGGAGAATAAATACTACCATGTAACAACCTGATAATTATTACTAGATTAAGAATATAGTTGGTTTTCAGTAAGGCAACTAATTTTTTCATTCAGAGGCATTTATCTTATAGGATGACTCATTAGTACCACTGTTTGTTTTAGTAAAGTCGAAGTGATATCTGGTTACCTGGAAGTATTTGGAGTCAAATAAATTTTGTGGATAAAGGACCAATTGATACTTGGGCCTTTAAATATCAACTTTCTTTTCTTTCACACATTTTTGGAAGCACCTCTTAAAATTCTATTACATACTTTTTGTTTCTTCTTAGATATATTAAGATAATGTGATGTTTTCTTGATTGTGTTTGTACAGGTGAACATCGAAGTTGATATGTCCCAGAATTTACAACAGGTCCTTGAATAATGTTTTGCTATGACATTGATGAGAAAAAAAGAAATTGATTCTCAGCCAGGGCCACTGTCTATATTGAGTATGCATGTTCTCCCCATGTCTGTGTAGGTTTTCTCCAGGTACTCTGGTTTCCTCCCACACTCCAAAGATGTGCATGTTATGTGAATTGGTGTGTCTACATGCTCCTAGCGTGAGTGAGTCTGGGTGTGTGTGAGCATGCTCTGTGATGGCATTGTGTCCTGGCCAGGGCGAGTTCCCACCTTGTGCCCTGAGTTGCTGGGGCAGATAGGCTCCAGCTACCCACGACCCTGAACTGAAATAAGTGGGTTGGAAAATGAATGAGTGAATGAACACAAGTTATTGTCAAATAAAAATTCATGAAGTCTATGATAATCATACAAGTACAGGACAATAAACAATGTGGCATGAAAGGGCTCCAGGAACCCACCACATTTGTGATTGTTTGTTTGTTTCTGAGACAGAGTCTTGCACTGTCACCCAGGCTGGAGTGCAGTGGCCTCATCACAGCTCACTGCAACCTTGGACTCCTGGGCTCAAGTGATCCTCCTGCCTCAGCCTCCTGAGTAGCTGTGACTATAAGCGCATGCCACCATGCCTGGCTAATTTTTCTAATTTTTGTAGAGACAGGGTCTCGCTCTTGCTCAGGCTGGTCTCAAAGTCCTGTCCTCAAGCGATCCTCCCACCTCAGCCTGCCAGAGTGCTAGGATTACAGGTGTGAGCCACCGCACCCGTCCTATGATTATTTTTGAACTGTGAGGTGGTAGGAGGTACTCCTGACAGTTTTGCTTTGCAAACATTTATTCCTTGATTTAATCCATCACCACTATGACCCCTATCACTCACTGATTCACCAAAAATTGAGTAAATCATTATCTTACTTGTTTTTATCAATCTTTCTTAAATGTATAGATAGCTCACGTTTATTTCAATATTTAATATTAGAAATGGTTTGGTCTTTATTTAGAAGTTTGGTGATGTTTTTGTGACCAGAAATATGCTGTAGGAACTTAACTCTTGTTTATATCAATTAGCCTATGGTAAAACTGGCTTTTTTAATACGTCGTTTCTCTTAAAGTTGCAGTTTCTAGGAACCCACTGACGATGTTAAGTGAGGACTTACTGTACCACTAACCACAGGGACCACCCAAGTGTTGGTAGTCCTGATTTCAGAGATGGATAGCCTTGAGTCTGATTCCTGGCACTGCCATTTGCTGTGTCCCCTAAGGCAGGTTATTTGGGCTCTCTGAACCTCAGTTTCCTCTTCCATAAAATGGGGGCAAAGTGTTTGTCTTTGAGGTTGTTTCAAAGATTCAGTAAGATTTGGTAAAGCACTTAGGTCAGTGTCTAGTGTAGAACAAGCACTCACATGTTACTTGTTCTTGTCTTATTAAACAGTCATTCACCTTTGGGATTCTCCAGTGTCTTTACCCTTCTGCCTTTTAAAATTTTCTTCCTCCATTATGTTACTTTTGCAGAGTTGCTTCGTTAGTTTCCTCTTAGGTAGCACTGGAGGCTCATCAGTGTAAAGACAAGTAAGTGCTCAGACTTCATAACTATTTTTCCTCTCTGCTTGCAGCTGGTCTTTGCATTCTCTTGGTTTTGTGGCTGGGGAAGTAAAGTTGCTGGAAATGAAATGTTACTACAGAGATACAACAGATTAGAGCAGAATCATCCAGATTTTTCTGTCAAGGGCCAGATGTAAATATCTCTGGCTTTGTAGGCCGTAGGATTCTGTTGCAACTGCTTAACTCTGCTGCTGTAGCGCAGAAGCAGCTGTAAAAATGCGTAAATGAATGGGCCTGCCTCTGTTTCAATAAAACTTTATTTATAAAGACAGGAGGCAGGCCGGATTTGGCCTGAGGGCAGTTTGCCACCCCACGATTAATATCATGCTTGTTTGTTTACCATGTTGATACAGTCCCACAGTGACGGACTGCATATACAATGATGGTCCCATAAGATTATACCATATTTTTATTGTACCTTTTCTATGTTTAGATCCACAAATACTCACCATTGTGTTACAGTTGCCTATAGTATTTGGTACAGTAACCTGCTGTACAGGTGTGTAGCCTAGGAGCAGTAGGCTATAGCATATAGGCTAGGTGTATAGTAGGCTATACTATCTAGGTTTGTGTAAGTACACTCTAGGATGTTTGCACAATGACAAAATCACTTAACAGCACATTTCTCGGAATGTATCCCAGTCATTAAATGACACTTGACTGTACAACCAATGCTTTTGTGTCATAAACTTTCATTATTGTTGCATTAGCTTGGCTACAAATCTGAAAATACCCTGAATATATACAGAATTATTGATTTCTAGGTGTGGATGTCATCATGTTCCAGAACTTGGAATTTGTAGCACTCAGTGATGTTAGAGACTTTAAAAACATTCATATTATATGATTAAACCTTGTTCCATAACTAATAGTCACTTAGTACTGGGCAGATGTTATAGGAGAAGCTGATTGAAGGTCAAAATCTTCAGCCACATCTTCTCAGTGTTCTTGTACAGTGTCTATGAGGCAGTCTTCATATGTGTATCAACAGCTTTTAGATGTACATTTATAAGTACAGGTGAACTTACTTTGGGGATAAAATGAAGTTTGCCCAGATCACTGTGCTGTTTGGGTCTCGGAAGGAAGCTCTCAGAGCAAAGAGAAAGTTCTTGCTCTTATGGGGCTCATGTGCCAGTTGTGGGAGATGGGAAAGTGGGTGAAACAGGGTTAGAGAACAGCGGAGAACAGTTAACAGTTAACATCAACATTAGCTTAGATAGTTTCCTAGCAGCATGTGCCTGAAGCTGTAGAAGATTTTCCTTCCTTTAGATTTACTAATTCCACTGAAATAGTGGTGGTTCTCAGCCAGAGGTGAGTTAGCCCCCCAGGGGACATTTGGCAATGTCTGGAAACATTTTTGGCTGTCCCAACGTGGGGACGGGGGAGAAGTGTATGCTCCTAACATCTAGTGGGTGGAGCCCAGGGTTGCTGTTCAGCATCCTATGGGGCATAGGATGGTCCCCTCCACAGAGAATGAGCTGGCCTGGTGTCAGCAGTGCTGAGGCTGAGAACCTGCTCTGGGGATCCAACAGTGAGCCATTCGTGGCCAGCCCTTGCCTTTGCCGGGATTCTATCACAATGATGGCAAATAGCAATAACTGAGCATGTCACTATGTCATAGGATGAAAGCAGGGTGAAGTTGATGGGAGTGTGTGGCTGGGTTTGCGTGGTCATTTTGTGGAGGGCATCATGGGAGGCCTGGAATTCAGGTGGCCCTTAAGCCAGTGCCTGCAGCAGGTGAGAAGGGAGCCTGAGGTGTTTGGGGGCAGAGGCTTTCAGGGAGAAGGAACTGCAGGTGCTGAGGTGAGAGCCATGGGCCTGGCAGGAGGGTGGTTGGGACAGGCAGCTCTTGAAGTGCCTGTGGGCCATTGAAGGGACTCTGGTTGTGACTCTGAGAAATCAGGGGAGCCATTCTATTGGGAGGACTTAACATTTTATTTTATCTCTGACTGCTGTGGGGAATTAGGAGGGTGGGAGCTGAGGCAAGAAGACTGGTTAGGAGAAGGCAGCTGTCCTCAGGGCCAGGCGATGGTGGCGCAGGCCAAGGAGGAGGCAGTGAGGATACTCCCAGACCTAGGTGTGGTTTCCTGAGGACCTGAACCCTGCCATTTGTCCCCTGTCTGATTCACTCCTACTCTTGGGGCCCTCCCTCAGAATCCTTGCTGGCTTGAGGAATAAAGGGTTCTGCCAAAGTGGATATCAAGGCTGTAATGCTTGGATCTGCACAGAGGAGCTGAATTTTTTTCCTGGACTGTTTCTCAGCTTTGCTGCTAGTGGTGTAAGGAATTCTGTGGAACAGGAAATGCTGTGTAGTACATGCATTATGCTTTTGTTATTTTAGCAGTTGGGCTGTGTACTTGAAGACAGTGTCTTTAGAAAAGATTTATATGTGCTTTTTGCAGGCCCATATAATAAATTCTTGTGTTTAGAAACTGATATTTTAGTATTGTTTTAAAAAATGGCAACACTTTAAAAATCAGTTACTTTTAGATTGGTTGCTTTCTAATGGCCAGGGCAGTTTGAAATCTAAAATGATAGAGCTCAAGTTCATGGTGGCCAACTCTACAGAGCTTTTCACATTTTTTCCCTGCAGGAGAACATGAATTTTCTTCAGAAGTACTGTGGCACTGTTTTGTTTACTGTAGATATACTGCTTCAGAAGGCACCCCAGATAAATCATTCTGTGATTGACCTGGCCCAGGTTAACCCAAGATTGTCATCTTGTTAATCTCAATATTAAAAGCCAAGGCACCAGAAACCAACACTCCCACCCCATATCATAAACCTCCAAAATGTCACCATGTACATGGCATATTGACAAAAATGTCAAGGATTACCAAGAATAGCTTCTTGCATTCACATGTAGTTACAAGAGAAGGATAGAGTAGCTTTTGCATTTTAAGTTCCACTGCAGTGGCCAGAACCAACAATTCCTGTTTGAACAACTCCCAATGCTTAGCTTTACCTTGTGGCTTTAGACTGACTTACTTTCAATTTTTAAATAAGAACACACGTACTTATTGCTTTTAAAATTATTAATAGAATTCTTTTTGTTATGCCACTTATCACGTAGCTCCTTTAAAAATGTAGATGACACTAAAGTTTCACATAAACATGTGACTGATAAAATACTTATTTTTCCTGAGTCATTGTCAGTGTCTCAGCTCCAAACCTAGTGCCAGCTCAGTAAATATTTGATGGAATCCAAAGTCTGCATTTCCTTCAGATAGGCTAATTTTTCTCTTGTTATATAAAGTAGAGAAACATATCACTTTCTTTCCACCTATTTAGGAGTGGTTAGTATTTTAATAGCTACTATTTCATTTGTTGGAGTGGTCATCCCTTTTCTGCATCAGTGAAAATAACACCCTAGCATTTCACTTCAGGCACAAACACTACTTTTATCTCATTTCTGAAGTTATAGAACCATGTGGATTAATCCCAACCAGTTGGTGGAGAGCCAGAGGTAAGCTGTTTTTTCACCTCCATGACCTATGAGATTAGTTTGTGGATGAACGCTGTCCAAACCCATGGGTAGTTCACAGACAACTGGGATTCCTCAGGAGCTCTTCATTGTCAATGGTGAGATCTTCATTGATTGTTTAACAGAAAAAATCCAGTATGCCTCTGTGTCTTTCCTTTCTTTCCCATTGTCTTTTTTATGTCTCATTGGTGTTGGGTTGTTTTGCCTCTCCACCCTGAGTTAAAGAAGATGTGTTAGCATATTCCAAACTACAGAAATAAATGAAAATCAGGAAATTTTCCATGAAGCAAACCAATGATGTAATTGTACCTCAAGCATAGGAGTTACTGGAATTGGTTTTGAGGAGTGGTTGGCCAATAATCTTTGCAAAGCTGGTAGGTATAAGAAGTGGTTGGGTTTTTTTTATCCCCAGAGAGACAGCCAGCCCTACATTAAAGTTATGGTTCTTGTATTAATTAATGAGTTTTAAAGAAACCGTTGTCCTTAAGTTCTTTTTTCCTCCCATGACTTGCTGTGAAAGTAAAGATGAAACAGAAATGTGACTGTTAGGCCATCATTCTGTTACTAATTAAGTCCTATGCTTATTGAAAAGATGGGATCAAAGTAAGAAATCTCCAGAGGCAGGAAGGAGAAGGTACTGGATAAAGAGGTCAGTTGCACTACAGTTTGTTTACAAAGGAGTAAATGAATGCTATATACAGTGATCCTTCATAATAGCCACCTCTACGCCAGTGGAATTTTTTAATAAAACAATGTCTCACCATCTCTGATCAATATTACTATTACAACACCCGGTTTCTGAAATACCTGTAAGAACTCTTTGCAGTGAACAGAGTTGGAACATTGTAGACTGGAAGCCACTGGCATCATTTCTGTTTCGAGGTCAGTCTTGCTCCTCAGATTTCCTGTACACATCAAAGCATTGGCCCATCAGCAGTCACCTGGCCAGGTCTTTCCTGTGGAGCCACATCTCTGACCGAAGATGGTAAGCCAGCTTCAAGTTAGACCATTCTTTCTTTTGTTGAGCTGGCCACAAAGCTTATTTGGTCCTTGTTGGTTCTCCTGAGCCCATTAATATTTGCCCTTATTTGGTGTTCATAATGAGCACACAGTGGTCCGCTGGTTTTTGATGACAGCTCTTCAGTTTGTTTGAAGTGTTCATCTGTGCAGACTAAACTGTCTGTAGGCCCTTCCATCACCTGGGGGCATGATTTGAAATGCACTCTCTGTTCTGGATAAGTTGCTCTTGAGTGCCTCATAGCTGTGATTTTGCCTTTACCTTCCTTTTCTGAATGTTGCACATCTACTTTCATTATTTTAAAATGCATATATATTTTTTTCAGGGAGAGGGAGGAGTCAGAAATGTCATATTCTGTCCATTATGAGTGTAGCATCAGGTAAAACCCTGAGGTCTTAGCCACAGAAGTGCACCATTTTTGTATTAATTGAAGGTTGTGTATATGTATATACAACATCGTAACCTGGTGGTTTTCAATCCTAGCTGCATATAAGATTAACCTGGGAGCTATATATTTGTATATATTTGTTCTTATACACACACACACACACACACACACGCACACACACACAGCCCCACCCCAGGAGATTCTGATCTGCAGGGCCCAGGAAGCCCCCTGATATTTATTTCCCCCCATTTTTAAAAATTGAGGTAAAATTCATACAAAAGTAATCACTGACCATTTTGAAGTGTACAATTTGGTGGCATTTAGTATGTTCACAGTGTTGTGCAACCACTATGTTTATCCCCCAAAGAAAACCCTGTACTGGTTAAGCAGTCACTCCTCATTCATCCCTATCCCCAGCCTCAGGCACCCTCAGACTTTGTGTCTCTCTGGGTTTGCCTCCTGTGGACATTTCATAGAAAGAGAATCATAGAATACATGCCTTTTTGTGTCTGGCTTCTTTTACTTATCACAATATGTTCAAGAATTCATCCACATTGTAGCATGTACCTGTACTTCATTGCTTTTTATGGCTGAGTAATATTCCATTGTATGGATAGACTACATTTTGTTTATCCACTCATCCACTGATGGACATTTGGATTGTTTCCATCTTTTGGGTGTTGTCCGTAGCGTTACTGTGAACATACATGTATAAGTATTTTTTTGTGTCCCTGCTTTCAATTTTTTAGTGTATATACGTAGGAGTGGGATTGCTGGGTCATATGGTAACTGTGTCTTAACTTTCTGAGGAATTGCCAAGCTGTTTTCCACAGCGGCTGCACTGTTTTACATTCCCACTGGCAATGTAGGAGAGTTCCATTTTCTCTACATCCTTGCCAACACTTACTTAGTATTTTTTTGTTTGCTTTTTTTTTTTAATTTTAAAACGGCTAACCTAGTGAATGTGAAATGGTATCTAATTGTGGTTTTAATGTGCATTTCTCAATGATTAATGACGTTGGGCATCTGTTCATGTGCTTGTTGGCCATTTGTATTGATATATCTTTGGTGAAATATCTGTTCGAGTCCTTTGCCCATTTTAAATTTGGGTTGCCTTTTTGTTTTTGAGTTTTCGGAGTTCTTTATATATTCAGACTAGAATATATAAATATTACTAGAATATGACTAGACCCTTATGAGATAAATGATTCTCGACTGGTGTCCATTTTTGAAATGTGCCCCCAGTGGATTCCATTAGCAACCAGGCTCAAGAACTGATCTGGACCAGTGATTCATTCTTTGGGGCTTCTTACAAAACACCTGGGAAGTTTTCGTAAAAAAAAAACAAAAACATAAAAGCCCTTTCCCTTAAGCCACCCAGGTGATTCAGACAACACAGTCCCACCCCTAAAAGGGAACGGACATAAAACTACATGGCAAAGCAATTGTTTAACGAAGGTGACTGATGACCTAACTGAATGTGTTGACCTGTTGGTGTCATCAAAAGAGAGAATCCGGTGGTTCCATAGAGAATCAGCCCGCATCAGCTCCCTACTCCCCCAGCCCCAGAATATTCTGTGCAGGGCATTTGGTAAATGTGTAGAAGGCTGCCCTTTGTCATGATTGCCCAGCCCCCCCTAAAGTACCGTCAAGACTTGTCATGTTGTCAGACCTCTCAGAAGGTAACACTTTGTCCACCTGAAGGGCACCTTAGCATTCATGTGTAAGACCTTGAGCTGTGCAATTATTATCTCTTTTGGGTTTCTTCTGATCGGGAGAGCACTATTGGTGCTTGCTTGAAATGATACTTTAATCGTGTTAATGTGGAATATTGAGGTTTTCCTCTATGAAGAACAGTATCTTCAGCCTGCTTTGCTCCCACCTCGAGTACCTTTAATTCCAAAGGGTGGCTGAGGGCTTGGCTCAACACTGAGAATGGGATGGTTCTGGGGCTGTTGGCCGAGCTTTGTAATGAAAGAAGTTCTTATCTGACAGGAAGCTGGGCCTGGAGGCAGGAGAGACGGGGTCCCCAAGGTTTTCTGTTTCATAGGAATCTCTTAAGAGCAAACCCCATCCACAGATGAGGCATCCATTTTCTCACAGCATGCTTTGTCACCCTGGTGGTTCCCTTCTGGCTCTTGGGTCCATAGGGGCTGTAAAGCCTGTCATAGTCCATGTGAGCCATTCTTCTTTCCTGTGGCCTTCTGCTCCAGTCCATGTTCTGGACTCCCCTTCCCCCACCCATGTCTCCTGCTGGGCTAAAGTGATTTACTTCCGGACAGGCTTTGGGAACAACATAGGGATTCTTAAGACCAGATATTGATGCGTGGGAAAGGAGAAAAAGATCACCTCAGAAGGCTTCAATTCTGTAGAAGTGCAAGTGTTTTATTAAATTCCATGTTGGGGCAAAAGGTATTTGTTTTTGTTTTTTAAGGGGAAATGTATTTTTTTTTGCTGTGTGTTTTCTATGGGATTATCTTATGTACATCATATTCAATGTTATAGAGAAGAAGGCAAAAGAAAATGTATTGAATAACCTCTTGGTCAGCCATACATCTCATGTGTCCTATATCAGTTTTAAAAATTGATTGCTATTTCAAAGCCGTCACTTCCCTTTGAAAAAGGAGAGGCTGACTGGTGTAATTGTTGCATTTTACTGTTTACTGCATACGGAAGCATATCACGGGGAAACATATTTAGCTTGTGTATTTATTTGGCTGGCTTTTTTCTTTTCTATCCTCTCTGCCAGACTGTGCTGTTGGGGGTTGCCCTCGCTTGTCTTATTTCTCAGAGCTTTTCCTGCACTTGGCAAGTGGCAAAGCCCAGTCTCACCGCTGGGTGGATGAATAAATAGTTATTTTTTTTTACATTTCTGAAGATATTTTATATATTCAAGGTGGAATTCTCAGTTTGAAGAACAGATGCTGGTTAAAATAACTGATCACGTGCTCTCCATATATGATTCCTGTGTATAGTATAGGAAAAAACAAACTGTTTTATTTCTACATTCACACTCAACACAGAATAAATACTTTACCTCTGTTCACCAAAATGTGTGTGGGTTTTTCCCTACACATCAAGCAGTTCTCCAGTGGATATCAGCTGGGTGTCCCATAATTCAAGTCAATTCTGACACTATCTACCTATAGTTAGAGTCAGATCCCACAGGTTAAGGGCTCAGTCCCACAAGACTGCCTCCTACTTCAGATGCCAATCACAAGTAGTAGATTGTCATCCCTATTTCTGACTGACCAGCTATAAATCAGGGTTCCCACAACCCTCTCCTTGGTTTTTATTAATTTGCTAGGACTGCTTACAAAATGCAGGGAAACACGTTCACCAGTTTGTTATATTAATAGAAAATATGATAAAGGATACAGACGAAAAGCCAGAGATACATAGGGCAAGGTCTGGAAGGGTCCTGAGTGCAGGAGCTTCTGCCCCTATGGGGTCGGGGTGTACATGGATGTGTTTACCAACCCAGAAGCTATCTGAACCCTGTACTTTTGGGATTTTTGTGGAGGCTTCATCACGTAGGCATGATTGATTATTAACTCAATCTCCAGCCCCTCTCCAATCTTCTAATCATGGCTTGGTCTTTCTGGTGGCCAGCCCCCATCCAAGAGAGGCCTCATTAGAACAAAAGAGGCTCCTATCACCTAGGAAATCCCAAGGGATTAGGAGCTCTGTGTCAGGAACCAGGGTCAAAGACCAAATATCAGAACAAAAGGTGTGCCTAACACCCCTATTGCTCAGGAAATCCCAAGGTTTTTAGGAACTCTGTGCCAGGACCCTGGGGCAGAAACCAAATATATATTTCGTCGTATACCACAATATCATGTTTCCTGACCCTGCTTACCTGGAATCCTCCTTGTCCATTTAGATACCTAGCATGCAAGAGAGATGAATGTTTACCTGTGTGTGTCACTTACACTTCTCAACCCGGACTTGAAATTGGAATTCTCTAAAGAGCATTCTGGGAATGCCATTGCCCTTGCCCCACCACAGACCAGTTAAGTCCGAATCCAAATGTCCCCGGCCAGGGTGGAGATCCAGGGCTGTGGGACTCCATCTTGCTCACAATAACCAGTGAATTTTGTTGATAATTTCGACCCCTTCATGAAGCTTGAGCAGGTAAGCCTTGATCTTGGAAACTAGAAACAGGGTGTGTAAAGGGGAAAGAAAGGTGGAATAGCTGTAAATGCCATCGTATTATTTCTGTGGAGTGGGGTGGGGAATGAGGATGGGGATAAGGGTTGATGTTTTGCTGACCATGAAGTAATTTGCTTGTTTTGAACAGCTTCCTCCTCTCAGCTCCTGTAGCTCTCTGTCTGTGTCCCTACTATTGAGTGAACCTGTTGGATAGTGGCGATTTGTTATTTATTTGCTCCCTGGGTGAGCTGAATTCCTTGAGGTTAACCCCTGGCACTGAGCATCGCACGTAGCTTTCCTGCAGTGAATATTTAAACAAATGAATAGCACTTTGCAGTTTTCATAGGGCTTTTCTGAGGGTGGGGTCCCCAAGCTCTCTCATCCTTAGCCAAGGTTGTATGCCCGAGGCATGTGAGCATGATTTAGACCAAGCTTCATGCGTGCCTTGCCTAGTAGGAGCTCTCTGTGCATACCAACTACTTGCTGGGCTGTTCCCCAGGAAGAATTTTCCCACTTTTGTACCTTGGTGTGGTCATTACAGACGAATGCCCACTAGGGCTGGGCCCACTACCAGATGGCCAGATGTCAGAGGTAACAGGGAGTGGTGGGGACTGTTGCTAGCTAACAAGTAGCCCCTTCTATGAGAACTGCCCGGGTCAGTGTTAGCCAGTTTCTGTCTTTGGGGACTGTAATCCCTGTGTGCCAGCTCTTGTGATTTTCAGAAGAAAAATCTGTTCCAGATTTTGTTTTTTTTTTTTTTTTCAGATTTTGAAATGAGTCCTTTAATGTTGGTAACCTGTTGAGGTGTTGGTAGAGCACCCCGAGAGCCAGCATAGCAAGCCAGACAGAACACCTCTGTAGGTGAAGTGGCTCCAGCTCTTGCCACCTGGCTTGCCCCTCTCTGAGGCAGAGAGAAGGAGAACTTGGAAAGAATTCAGTGATGGGCCCCACTTGTCCTCAGGGATCATGGGAGGAGGAGGCCATGTTAGATTCTGGGTAAACTCTTCCTCTTAAAAAATGGCTTCTTTTATTTTTATGCACACACCACAATCCCATCCACTCCCCTAATGACTATTACAGTTGTGTTTGGGTGTCTTCTTTAGTTTTTTTTGCTTTTTTTAAACAAAGGAACCAAAAATGTGATCATACATCAAGTAATTTTATAGCTATCTTTTCTCCCTATTTAGCCAACGTGCTTCCAAGTTACCACAGTATCTTATTAAGCATACTTTAAAATTTATCCCAGGTAGGCCTCACAAGGCCAAGAATTCTGTTTTGGTTTCTGCTCCATCCACAGCGCCTAAGCAGAGCCTCCCATGTAGCAGCTATTCAAGGCATAACTATCCATGATTGTCCGTATGCAATAATTTGTTGGATCACATCCTGATTGTTAGACATTTGGATTGTTTCCTTTTCCTGATATTGTAAACAGTACTGTGATGCACCTCTTTGTACATCAAGCTCTTAACATATTTTCGATAATGATCATAGGTGGTACTGTTGGCATTTGGGGCCGGATCATGGTCTGCTGTGAGGACGGTCCTGTGCATTGAAGGGTGCTGGGCAGCATCCCTGGGCTTCACCCACTAGATGCCAGGAGCACTTCTCCCCTGCAGTTAGGACAACCAAAAGTGTCTCTAGACATTGTCAAGTGTCCCCTGGGAGGCAAAATGACCCTGGTTGAGAATTGCTGGGCTAGTATGATTAGTGAACTGAAGGATGTCAATGTCTTTTAAGATTTTGGACCTTAAAATATATGCTGCTTGGGGAAAATATATTCCAGCGAGCTATTGTTCACAGCCTCAGTCTACTTCTTTGTTTCAGCCACTCTCCTTCCCCTGAGGGCTCAGGTCCTCCCACTGCTCTTGACTCTATGGAGCAGTACACTCTTTCTGTATGTGTGTGGGCTTCCATAACAGAATACCACAGGCTGGGGGGCTTCAACAGCAGACATTTATTTTCTCACAGTTCTGGATGCTAGAAGTCCCAGATCAAGTTCTGGCAGGGTTGGTTTCTGGTATGGACTCTCTTCCTGGCTTCCAGATGGCCTTCTCACTGTGTCCTCACAAGGTGGAGAGAGCGAGCTCTGATGTCTCTTCCTCTTCTTATAAGCCAACCAGCCCCATTGGATTAGGGCCCCACCCTTATGACCTCATTTAACCTTCATTAACTCCTCACAGGCCTCATCTCCAAATACTTTGGGGGTTACGGTTTCAACATACGAATTTTGGAGGGATATAATTCGGTCTATAACATTCCACCCCTAGCCCCCCAAAACTCATGTCCTTCTCACGTACAAAATGCATTCTCTTAATCCCAGCAGCCCCCAAAGTCTTAACTCCTTCTAGCATCAACTTTAAAGCCCAAAGCCTCATCTAAATATCATCAAAATCAGATTTAGGTGAGACTTGAGGTTGATTCATCCTGAGGCAAAATTCCTTTCCAGCTGTGAACCTGTAAAACCAGGCAAGTTATGTGCTTCCAAAATACAGTGTTGGGAGAAGCATAGGATAGGCATTCCTATTCCAAAAGGTAGTAGGAAAAAATGAAGGGGTTATGGGTCCCAAGCAAGTACACAACCTAGCAAGGCAAATTCTATTAGGTCTTAAGGCTTGAGAATAATCCTCTTTGGCTGGATGTCCCACTTTCCAGGCCCATTGGGGTGGCAGCATCACCCCATGGCTCTGTGGGGATACTCACCCACTTGTCTCTGCAAGGGCCCCATACCTGAAACCAAAAAGGAAACAGTCTTGTCCCCTGGCCTGTGTTGGGAGTGGCAGTCCTGATGATCTCTGAATCACCTTCAGGGTCACTCTTTGATTTTCTTGAAGAATAGTGAATGTTCTCATCTGAATATCTATGGTTGTATCCTGTAGAATCCAAGATGTCCAACAGCCTGCTTTAATTCCATGTGATTTCTCTGTCCCCTGTAATTCAGTCTGGCAGTCTCTCTGCTGGCATAATCCCATCTCTATTCCTGGCTTCTGCTGAGATGGCTGATTAACATCATGGGTAACCTCCTTATGGAGTGATTGTCTAGCCACACCCTTGGTGTTTTCTCCAGAGCAAGCTCCCTCAGTTTTGGCATCCCTCCATCTGTTCATTTGTCCAGCCATCCATCACCCTTTCCTTTTCTCCCTGTGTCCTTCCATTCATCTGAGCACAGTGCATTCCAGGGTCTGTGCTAGGTCCTGTGGGACAAGACCTCTCTTATCTTTGACCTTGTGGTATGCAGAGTCTATTGGGGCATCTGAAGACACTTGCCCTTCAGTGAAGATTCAGAGCTGAGCAGAGTCTTGGGATCAGGATGGCCTGGGCGTGTGGTGAGGTAGCCTCTTCAGGGCAAGCGGGCTGTGGAAGCCTGGAGTGAGAGGATACCGTGAGTTAGGGTCATTTCTGGGTTTAGAGCACTGGGCTGGTTTCTGCAGGAGGTAAAGACAAAAGGCCTGTGTCCTTGCAGTATTGTTCCCTGCGATTGGGCTGCCAGGCCATATGTCTGAAAGCCAGGCTGGCCTTCCTTGATCTCTGTACCTGGGGATTACTCCTTACTTCTGTCATGTTCCCTCTGCTGTCACGAAACAGACCTCGGGCACAGGAGGTGTGTGTCAGCAAAAGGAACTCGCTGTGGAGTCCTGATATGCACTGTTGCAGTGTTACGGGTGGCCAGGCAGTTCTGCACATAATGAAGCAGGCCTGATTTACTTGCCGGTTCTCTCTGATGACAGTGTCGAACCCTGCTCAGACTGCCTCAGTCTCCAAGTGCTGTGGGCCTGGTCTTGGGATGTGCGTTGACACGTTTGAGAGAGCATATGTGTTTCAGAAAAATGGTAGGTTACTTGTTCTAAGTGTTGCTTTCAGTTCTGGAGACAACTGGGTGTTGTGCTTTTGCTTTGACCAGACAGCAGTCCTGGCCAGGGCTAGAGGTGTGACTTCCATTCCTGCCTCATGGCCACGTGCATCAGCAAAGAGAAGGAACTCAGGGCACAGCCACAGGGCCTCCCTGTTTGCGTGGTTGATGGATGATTCCCAGGTTTCCTAGTGGTGGCTGAAAGACCGGAGGAGCCTTTGGGGAGGGCCCAGAGTGTGTCCTCTGAGGGGACTCACTCTAAACCAGCACGCACAGCCAGCCTCGGGTTGACTTGGCCCAGTGCACGTGGGCCAGGCCAAGGATTTGCCAAGCTCTCTGAGGCTGCATGCACGTTTCAGTGCTGGTATTTGAGAGGCTCGGTGTGGACGTTAATGGCCTTCCAGACTCTTTAGGGTCCAGAAATTTCTGCCAGAGTGGCAGGAGCATATGATGATGTTTGCTGGTTTGGTTCTACATAGTATAGAGTTTGGAGTAGTTGTTATGATGTGGCATATTTACTATGCTTCTCCAGGTGGGGAACTTCAGCTTCTTTTCGGTACTAAAGGAGAATTTGGGTCTCACTTCTAAGCCACCTCATGGGGCTATTGATGGGTCTGGCCTCCAGGTGCTTTGAATCAGGTATTGTTGCCCACAGTCCTCCTCTGAGGATTTTAAAAAACGATTCTTGTGACTCGGTATTGAGCAAAATGGCAGAGTCCCTGCTCTAGTGCCCACTATTTTGGGGTGGCTTCCTACATCCCAGTGACATCCTGGGTCCAGCCCGATAACCCCTGGACTGCCTCACCCATTCATCTGACACACTGAGTGTCTGGCGCCTGCTAGTGGTCTGTGGTAAAGGCAACAGTGACCCTGTTCCTGCCTTCTTGGAGGGGGCCTAGCATTGTAGAAACCTTTACACTAATCACAACTTATCACTTCGATGGGCATGCACTAGTGCAGTTACACTGCAAAAGACCTTACATCCAGTGTCTTCTGGATGGAGCAGAAATGGTTTCAGAGTAAGCACTAGCATCGCTGTTACTCTTGCCATGGTGTACTGCTGACCCACTCTTGGTCAAGGTCCTGGTGAATGCCCCCACTCCCATGGCTGTTCCTTGGGCCCAGCGCTAGCTCAGGCCTCCTCATCCCTGGCCCTGCTCAGTCAGTGAGCTCCCTCGTGCCAACACCTCAACCTCTCCCTGCTGTCCACTTTCCCTGCAGCCTAAGTTCAACAAAGCAGATATGCTGATGATACGCCCTGCTTCATGTTCCCAGTGGCATCCTGCCACCTGAACACCCCAGTTTGCATTCTTTATTGCCACACTCACCCTTGCCCCACCTGGACAGGGCTCGGGCAGGTCCCCATTCCATCTGGGGCTGGCCCATCAAGGCTCAAGCACCACCCCCCCCCCTTCCCCTGCCCTCTCCAAGCAGGTTAGAAGCAGCCTTGGTTCTTCTCTTGGGCCCACCGCTGCTGAAACCAGCCCTTCCCACATTGATCTGTGCTTGTTTACCTGGGTGGCTCTTCTGCCACCCATCTTTGGGAACAAGGTTCCTGAAACTGGAGTTCCCGGACTGGCAGCATTTTGTGTATGTATGAGGGCAGCATCTTGGGTGTAGTGTAGGCACATTTTTCTAGGGAGGAGATCGATGACTTGTCTCAGATTCCCAAAGAGATCCAAGACTTAAAAAGAACCGCTGTCCCTGGGAGGTTACTCTGCATCCTTTCCTGGCTTGTGGTTAATGTGCTTCTTGGATGACTGGAGGGCATAGATGTTTGGCATTTCTCCCCTGTGCTTTTGTTCATGGATTCAGTTGGTGATATATGCAAGGACACATCTATAATTAATGGAATTCTCATGCCCCAAAGAAAATGGGTTTAGTGACTGCTGAAAGTTGTGTTTTTTACGGGGAGGGGTTGTAGTTAATGCAAAAAAGGGCAGGTTAGTTTAAAACCTTTTGCTCTTATTCTTAGAAGCCTAGTGCAGGACTTTCTGCAACTGGGCTCCCATACAAAGGGGAGGAGAACTTGATCTTGGCAGTATTTGAAAAGTTTAAATTGAGATTACAGAGCCCAAAGGACTGTGATGTCTCTGCTCCTGTGTGCCTCTTGTCTGCATGGATGGCTGAGACCCGTCCTGGGTCGCCTCCCCTGTGATGCTATTTCTAAAGAATGTTATTGTTCAGCCCCTTTGCTCTCCTTGGCCGGTGTGGTTTTCCTCGCCCATTTCAGTTGTATTTACTTCTTCCGCCCATTGTTACTATTTGTTTTTTTCTCCCCCGTAATCCTTCCTTAAAACCTCCCCTTTTAATTTTTAAATATCCCTTCCTGTTTCTTATATGCAGTAGTAAATTATGAACCAAAATATTATATATAATATTGTGTTTTATTTTCACAGGACTATGTTAAGATTCTCACGTAGCAATTTTGGCTGTATTAAAAATAAAAAGTTGCCGGGCATGTTGGCGTGCCTGTAATCCCAGCTACTCAGGAGGCTGAGATGTGATGATCGCTTGAGCCCAGGAGTTCAAGATCAACCTGGGCAACATAGTGAGACCCTGTCTCAAAAAATAAAATGAAATAAAATAAAAAGCTTGTCATTGACTGTACTCTTACCAGAGTAATCATCATTGACATTTGTCAAGAGTGTAAGGGAGACAAAAATTATTTAAAAGCAGAATGTGGTGTATATTATGCTCATTCTTATAAAGGGCTCTTGGAACCCTTTATTTTTGGTTGGAATCCTTTCCCTGAGCCCATCGTGGAAGTGCAGGGCTCTGGCTGGTCCCACACACAGGCCTCCGAATCCTTGACCACCCTTGCCACATTCCGGTCCCACTACTTCTTAAGTGTGTGTCCCTGAGCTCACTTTCCTTCTGGGTAAAATGGGGGTGGTGAAAATGGATCCACCTCTTAAAATTGTCATGCTTAAATGAGATTCTCCCTGTTTGGCTGAGCACAATGCTGGGCTTTGCTGTGGGGCTGGCGAGTGGGGCTGTACCGTGTCAGCTGTGTCTGTAAACCTGGCAGGGTCGTATGCAGTGGCCCTGTGCATTAGGTGCGTTAGTGCTTATACAACTGGGTACGTCTGTGTATACATATGTCCTGGAGCACTGCCTTTCCAAGTACTGCTGACTGTTACCAAAAGTAAGGAGACTATTTTATATCATACACACAACCAAAACAAAAGTATATGACATATATGTACTGTACTACCCTTAGGAAGTGTGGTGTGCTTTAGCATTTTCTTTTTAAAATAAAACACTGCTGGGGACCTACTCGCTCGATTTCACTGCTCACTAATGGGTTGTGACTATAGTATGAGAGCCCTGATACAAAGAGTAATGTGATGAATGAATACGGGGGATTGGAAATAATTAGTTTGGAGAATATTTCAACACTTGTCCAGATTTTTGGAAGATGTTCTGGAACATCTATCAGCCATGACTTGGAGTTTATGGATAAAACTCACCAGATGCGTCTGACAGCTTAGTGAGTGAGATGACAGTGAAGCTAGCAATAGCATCCAAGCCCTCTGATTTTTTTTTTCTTCTCCCAAGTGTTTCATATGACTTGGAATCCTGACATTCTTTCTTCCTACTGTAAATGAAGTATTCAATAGGAATCTCAATATGTGTGTATATTTTAAAAATAGTTTTAGTGAGGTGTAATTTACATACCATAAAATGCACCCATTTTAGTATAGTTCCATGAGTTTTCATCAATTTATACAGCTATACAACCATCACCACAATTAGGTTTAAGAACATTCCTGTTGTCCTCTGCTGTCCCCAGCCCTGCTTCAGCCCCAGACTACCACTGACCCACTTTTCTGGTCCCTCTTGGAGAAAGGCATGTTTCAGAAGTTAGACCCTCCTGATGTTGTCATTCCTCTGCCCTCCCTGATGAATGACATGCAGTGGCTGGGTTTGTCCCTGGTGGCCAGTCAGCTGGGTCTGGAGCCCAGTGAAGGGGCCCCATTTGGGTCCATCTGGAGTGGGCTGGGTACCAAGGGCTGCCCTGTGCGTGCATGGGGTGGGCTCAGAGCTGACTCAGGGGCCTCCTGTGGGTCCCTCCAGCCTGCATGGCTCCTCCTGTTATCACTGTGCATCCAGATGCCATTCCTAACTCGACAAGCCCAAGTTTCTGATTACACTCTGCTAAACAGCTCCCAAGTACTTGCTCTGCGGGGTCCCCAGAGAGGAAGCCCTGCATCCGTCATACTGCAGGCTACTCTCACTCTGATCCAGTCTCTCAAGCCTCTGTCTGCACACCTGCTCATGAGCATATTTGTTGAGACCAGCACCATCTACAAATAGCTCTAGAGCTGCTGCCATAGATGATGTATATTTGGTTGGCAGACTCAGCCAGCATTGATCTGTAAATCTGACTCATTCTATCTACACAGTGGAGCACCTACTGGGCATGCCCTGGAGCCCTGTGGGGGTTAGGTCAGAGTTGGAGGATATGCCCTTCTTGCCCTGAAGGAACTGAAGTACTTGAGGAGATGCGATATGAGCAAATAACCACATTCTGCGTATGGTTTTGATAAATGCCACACAAGAGATCAAGTTTTGGGGCTAGCCAAAGAAAGGACAGCTTGCTTCCTGCTGGGCTGGGCAAGATATGGACAGGGGATATCTGGACCACATCTTAGAGGAAGCATCAGGGTTTGAATGGGAAGGGGGTGGGAGGGAGGAATGGCAAAGAGAAAGAACGATCTAAGTTTGGGGTAGCGGCTCCTGTGGGTTGCTGGGAATACAGATGGATGCTGAGGGCCCGAGGGAGGCCAAGGGCTCTCTGCACGAGGGTTTGTGGTCTTAGAAGCCTGGTTCCTTCAGAATCCCTGTGGGGGTCTGTGGAGGAAGATGGCATCTCAGGCCAGGTCTGTCTTAAGTGATCTCAGTCTCAGCGGGGTTGGATTTCGCTGTGATCATTGGTAGAGTCAGATGATGGTAGAACTTAGAGGAGGCTCTAGAGTTGTGGTGTCCAATGCAGTAGCCACAACACATGTGACTAAGCGCTTGAATCATGGTGATCCCCAAATGAGATGGGCTCTATGTGTAAAACACACTGGATTTCAAAGACTGTACAAAAAAAGAATGTAAAACATCCGATTTATAATTTTTATAGTAGTTACATGTTAAAATGATAGTATTTTCAATATATTGGATTAAATAAAATGTTTTTAAAATTAATTTCACTGGTTTCTTTTTACTCCTCTAAGTGTGGGTACTAGAAATTTTTGAATTAAGTATGTAGCTCTCATTGTGTTTCCATTGGATAGTGCTACCCTAGAAAATTATTTTTACCAGGTAGGCTAAAGTTTGTCTTCATTTTACTCTAAATCATATCACTCAGTCTTATATATGGAGGTGAACAAAGTGTTTTCATGTCAGCAGAGGAGTGTGGCTTTGATGGGCTTGCTGAGAAATTCCTTTTCTCTGTTCTTTTGCGTCAGAGGGACCCTTGCTGAGTGGTGTGCTCAGATGATGGCTGCGATTGGGCGCCCCTGTGGGTGTGGTTTCCTTTGGCTGGTAGACTTGCATCTTGGCCCAAGGTCAGCTCACTTTTAAATTATGTTCCCTTCCTACAGTATTATGCTGCTAAATCAGGATAACGACATTCTATCAGTTTTTAGAGGGGGGAAAAGTAACATGCAAGGAAAACAGACATCATTGGAGTTATGTAATAAGTTCCAGAAACCTTGACGTTAGTCCCAGGCTTTCTGCCTTACCACTCTATAGTAAAGATGAGGAAACTGAGGCACAGTGAGACCGAGTCATTTGCCCAGGCTTGTCCTTACTAGGAAGTGCTTAAAGTATAATTTCCTCAGTTTAAAATTTTTCCCCTTAAAGTTTTAAGTAATTATTGCCATCTGTGTCTATATTTCAACAAAATATATACTGAGGGGCCTTACATTTATTCAGTCACTAGCTGCTGTATTTGTCAGGTGTTCTGACTGACTTCCCATCGCACTAGTGCCTGAACGCACCTGAGAACCGCTAGGCGCAGGCTTGTTGGGGAGCAGAGCCTGGGCAGGTTCTCTGGTCTTTCTGAATACCTCCTGGGCTGATTTGTTGTAGGACAGTTTATTCTTTGCTGGAGGGTAGAACATCTTGCTTTTGTCTCTTTGTCATCTCTGGAAGACAGACATACATTCAGGAAACCGTATTATAGATCAGAAGTTGGCATGGTCAGTAGAGAACAGAATGAAAGGATAGGGGAGGTCTTCAGTGATATTTCATCATTCATCTGGTAGCCTGATGAATCGCCTTTCTTCCAAGGATAGATCTGTCGGAAGAAAAGAGCTGTCTGAGTGAGGAATGACCCTGTCGTGTGCTGGTCTACTGAGCTCTGCATTTCTTATGATCTAGGCCTTGTGATCTCAATCAAATTCAAAATGCCCTTTTTTCCTATCCCCTTCCAATTTTTTCTTGACTGTTAATTGGCTCCATTCTGGTTTTTCTATGGTATCAGTTTCTGAAATTGGCTGGATTAATTTATCAAACACTTCAATGAAGGCCTGTTGTGCTTGAGGGCTCTGGTTTAGAAAGGTGAATTAGAGGAACAGCGTCCTTTCTTTCAAGGAAATCACAGACTAGTAGAAGAGGTAGCCATGTCAAATAATGATTACGCTACAAAGTGAAGAAGCACTGTGTGTAATAGGAATATGGGCAGTGACCCTTCTTACCCCTTCCCCCTAAGACTCTGTAGTGCGGACAAACCAGTCCTCTCCAAACATGTCTATATTTGGCTGACTTTTTTCTGAATCATTAAAGATACTCACATCATCAAATGAGATTAAATATTTAGACTTTTCACAAATTCCTGTTATTTCCCTCCTTTGTCCAGATCTCCAGTTTTGTTAGCCAGCCATCTGCTCTAACAAACAGCTCCAATGTCTCAGGTGCTTGGCAGAATAAAAGTTTCTTGCTCATGTCATTTCAGTATGGGTGGGACAAGAGGCTTTCAAGGCCCCCTGATCCACACAGGCATTCAGGGTCCCAGCTTCTTTTGTGGTGTGACTCACACATCTTTTGAGGCTTTGCCATCCTCCACTGGGTCCTCTGCTTTGGGCCAACAGGCAAGAAAAGAAAAAAGGCCTGGAGAATCCAGCCAGAAGCTTATGGGACAAGCTTGGATGGGGTGTATGTTTCTTCTGCCTCCATTCCGTTGGCTAGAGTGTGGTCACGTGGTCCCACCCAGCTGCAAGGCAGGCTAGGAAGTGTGATCTTTGTGTGGGTCCAAGAAGAAAATGAAGCAGGGGTTTGGGGAACACGGAGCATTGCTGCTACTCCATTGCTTTGAGTAACAAATGCCAACTTATAGGAGGTAGCCTTTGACTATTGTCTCAATTGATAGAGCAGTACCATTTTTATTGTGACTATTGAAAGAGGCACGTGGCATGTTTCTCACTGGGGTTTTGTGACCTGAGTGGTACTCCTGCTGGGATATCAATAACACTGACTTTTGAACTCAGGTCAGTTGACCGTGAACAGGTTCCCCCAGCTCCCTCAGGTTGGTGGGCCCATTGCTCCACCGCAAAAAGCTCTGCCCTACAGAACATGCTAGCACCTGGCTTTGCAGGTGGAGGTTCAGGAAGATGTATGTACCCCTATAGGAAGTTGTGTTCCTAAGAGAGACAAGGTAATTTGGAAAAGTCTTAGTAAGATGTACCTGGTTGAGGGCTAAAGTATAGTGCTACAACTTGTCATCACTGAGGCAGCGAGATAGATCTTGGTGGTGTGCCCTTTGTTTTTCATATTGAAGACTTTGAGACCAGAGGTCTCCTACAAATGCAGTTTTGTGCTATTCAGGCAAAGGGGTTTACCTGCACCCGATTCTCTGTGGTTATTTGTCTTATGAATTTATTGCCATTCAGAAAACCTCTAAACATCGTTTTTTCTTGAGATAAGTTTCAGGAACTGTTTGCTTTTTATATTAGCTTGAGAGTTTATCCACGAACTGTGATAATTTTGTGTTAGAGATAATGAAAAGACTGACAATGTATAAGTTTTTTTTTTTGATTCTCAGGAAGACAACATTTTCACATGAAATCACAAACATTATTTAAGAATGACTGGTTCTACGACTATCACTGACAGTTGGGGCACTCAGTTTACATTAATACATTGATGCAATGTTTAGGCTGAGTTTTAGGTGTGATTATTCTTTACCTTAAATTCTAGAATTGGGAGTTGATGACAAGAGCCAGTTTAGTTCCTGTGCGTATTCTAAATAAATATGTGGGGTAAAAACACACATTTTAAGTGATTATTCCAAATGGTTTCTCAGGATTAAGGTGGCAGGTTTGTGTTACATTCACTACTAATTTAAGCTTTGACAGAGAAATGAGGAATCCTCTAAAAGATCTTCTCAACTTCATTTTTTTTTTTTAATTTCAGCTTATTATGGGAGTACAAAAGTTCAGGTCACATACGTTGCCCAGGTACCACCTATCCCCCCAAGTCAGAGCTCTCAACTTCATTTTTGGGGCAATGAGCATCCCCAGGAATCTGGTCAATGCCATGGACTGTGCTTATCAACATCACTGTACCATTTCAGGGAGTTCAGGGACCCGCTCACTGCTAAGTGAGAACCCTGGCTCTGGAGTGTAATTGTCATGCTACCAAAAGCTTGGAGAAACAACTAGTACAGCAAACATGGTCGAATTCACCACATAAGTAACCACAAGCAGACTGGTATCCAAGTTCCGGCGGGCTTTGAAACTCACTGTGAGCCAGGTAGCTTAGAAAAGGTGAAGGAAGTCGTTATAATTTCCTGAGGATTGGTTTGGAACTGAAACCAACATTAATAGTATCCCCTCTGAATAGCATATTAAAAACAAGCATGAATTGGAAATATAAAGATTATCTTGTTCTCGGGGACTGGAAAGTGTAGTTCAAGCACCAAAGGATTACCCTGGCCTTCTTTGGATGAAGAGAATGTGTGAGGAATCAATGTTTCTACTTGTCCTTCTGCCACCCATCTTTACTTTCCTACAGTTAGATCTAGTTGGTGTTGGGGAAGGAGGGCATGGGCTTCAAGGCACAGGACTGCCACTGACTGCTCTGCCCACTCTCTCTGTTCCTGCAGTCTCCCTAGTTGCTGTCTTGTGGTTGGTGGAATAATGGCCCCCAAGATGTCCACGTCCTAAGCCCTGGAACCTGTGAATATGTTGCCTTGTGTGGCAAAAGGGACTTTGCAGATGGGATTCAGTTAAGGATTTTGCAATGGGGAGAGGATCCTGGGTGATCCAGGTGGGTCCAATATCATTGCAAGAGTCCTTATAAGTGGAAGAGGAAGGCAGGAGAGACCAGAGAGATGGCATCCTGAGAAAGACTTAGCTGGCCACGGCTGGCTTTGGCAATGAAGGAAGGAACCATGAGCTGAGAACTGCAGGCAGCCTCTCACAGGATCTTCTGCCCTAAAGCCTCTGGATGGAAGGCAGGCCTGTGGACGCATTTTAAACTTCTGACCTCCAGAACTGTAAGAGAAGAAATTTGTGTTGTTTAAAGCCACCAAATTTGTGGTAATTTATGCAGCAGCCATAGGAAACCAACATGGCCACTCTAGTGGAGAAGTGAGAGGTGGCAGAGGGGAGCGAAAGGGAGCAGGTCTCCATGCTATACCGAAGAGGCCACATCCAAGCACTGTGACACTGGGAGTCCTGATTATCTCCATTTTAACAATTAGGAAACTGAGGCCCAGAGAGTGATGGAATGAGTCGCCTGAGGTTTCATGGAAATAAATGGCTTTCATTGAATTGGTGCTGAGATGACCGAGTGCCAGCTTTTAAGGAGCCCAGCAGGATGTGATAAGGCAAAAGGGAACAAGAAGAAGCCTGCATCTGTGCCGTCCGTCATCCTCTCTGCTCTCTGGCCCCACTTTGTAAGAAAAATGTATTCATTTGCTCTGCCAAGGCCAAGAAACATGATTTGTTGAGGGAAGAATCTGCACTGGGCAGCTCTCTGGTGGTAGTTGATGCTGCTGGGGATGGTGTGAGCAGATGGTGGCTGCTGGCCTGGGTGCTGTGCTGCTCAGTTTGCTCCCAGTCTCCCACCTTCTGAAAATGCTATTGATTTACGCTGTACTCCCTGCCAGCTTGTTCCTGAAGGCCAAGCATGCGGATTCATCCTGAGCCTGTGAATGAATGCAATAAAGATATCACCCCTTACTTCATGGGTGGGAGTATAGCGTGGTGGTAAAGCACTTTGGTGATATATATTAAACATTTACTGTAAGCTCATATCTGTTACTTACAATAAAGAGCAGAAAATTGGAACATACCAAAATAGATGACCCCAGGTGCCTGGTAAATAAATTGGGGTCTACTGCACGTGCTGGAAGATTCAAGCATTTTAGAGAGTAATGCTGACAGAGCTAAAACACCTGAGGAAATACCCAACTGAAAAAACCATCAGTATTTGAAATTATATCAGTTATGAAAAAATGTAGACAAAAGAAGGGTGCAAAATAAGCTAAAATGTGAATCCAGGGCTTCTGGATCATGAGTGGTTTTAGTCCCTGGTTTTTAGACTTTAATATCTGAATTTTTTACATTGAATTTAAGATATGAGGGGAAAAGCTTCATGTCCTTTGGCCTTGAAATTTAGTTCTAGGAATTTTTTCAAAAATGTAAATATAGTTTATGAGTTTTATACACACAGATATTCCTTTCATCATTTTTTTTTCTGGAGAGAGGGAGATAGTGGGAGAGAGGGAGATTTTTATCATTTTTTAAAAATTGAGATATAATTCACATATGCCATAATACTATTTTAAAGTCTACAGATCATTGGTTTTTACTATATTCACAACTAAGTATGCTATCACCTTTACTACTATCTAATTCCAGAACATTTTCATCCTCCCAAAAGGAAACCATGTGCCCATTAGCAGTCACTCTCCATCCCCTCTTTCTGCCAGCTCCTGGCAACCACCAGTCTGCTTTCTTTCTGTCTCTATGGATTTACCTATTCCGGACATTTCCTGTAGATAAAACCTCACAACAGGTGGCCTCTGTGTCTAGCTTCTTTCACTCAGCACAGTGACTTCAAGGTTCATCTGCGTTGTAGCATGTATCAGTACAGTTGACCCTTGAAAATCACAGGTTTGAACTGTGTAGGTCCACTTATTCTTCCGCCTTTGTCACCCCTGTGACAGCAAGACCAACTCCTCTTCTTCCTCCTCTTCCTCAGCCTACTCAGATGAAGATGAAGACCTTTATGATGATCCACTTCCACTTAATGAATAGTAAATATATTTTCTCTTCCTTATGATGTTCTTAATAAATTTTCTTTTTTCTGGCTTACTTTATTGTAAGAATACAGTATATAATATATATATAACATACAAAATATGTTTTAATCCACTGTTTATGTTATTGGTAAGGCTTCCAGTCAACAGTAGGCTATTAGTAGTTAAGTTTTGGGGGAGTCAAAAGTTATACGTGGATTTTTGACTGTGCCGGGTGTTGGATTGTTAATATTATCAGAAGAAAATGGTCTTCAAATTTATTAAAAGCCTTAATGATGCTTTTGTAAGAAGACAAAATTGAATTGCTAATTTATTTGCTCAAATTGTATTATCTACTCTTATTTCCATGTATTAAAAAAGATTCTAGGATCAAAAATGAGAAATTACTCTAATCAGCTGATTTACTGGCCCTGACTATTCCAGAACACTCTACTTTTGGACTGTCAATGTGGGAATCTCATCACAGTTGGAACTAACTAGAAGTGGGGATTTGAGGGTACTATGGTCAGGGAAACAGGGATCTTAGAACAGAGTGCTTGTCCTTTTTAGCTCTACTTTTATTAAATAACTGTGTCTTCAGCATTTGAACCAGTAAAAGCAAATGTAATGAAAATTAACTATATTTACAAAAATAGGAAATATTCCCCCTAGTGACAATTTAACCACAGGATTGCAGGTCCCATATCTTTGGTAGGTGCAAAAATAGCTTGGGGAATTAAAATTAGGCATAAATACATTCATGCTGGTCTTTGAGAGTATGAACCATTGGATAGTGCTGTAATAGGAGCGTTGAGATGCTGAGATATCAAGGTCTTTTTTACTTTGAACTAAATGGCCTCATTTGATGACCAGTTTGGTGGTTTGAGCTCTTATGTTTTGTTGTTTGTAGTTTTCCTGTGTCCTTCCACTTATTAATAAGCCACTGTTTTCTCTATGCTGCTGCTTGTAATGATGTGCCCCTTTTCCACTTTTCCCCTCTGTTTTATTGTAAGGGGAATAAGCTGTAATATTGCTATTCCCTTGCTTTTGTATAATAGGTGAACAAACGTGGGGAAGCTGAAAGACTTAAATGCGTTGGGGGAAGAGGGGAGGAATGGGCTCCTTTCCTGGAGAACTGAAAAGTATTTAAACACTCCAATTCCACCTTATCTGGAATGGGTGTGATGTTTCGGGTGGCAGATGAACAGACCTATCTGCCTGGAAAAGAGATTGTGTGGTGGTGGTGGTGGTAGGTAGTTGAAGAAGAAAGAGCCAGAAGCTTTGTATGTGCTTGGCTTGAGGAAGACTTTTAACACCAGCCCAGGGGGTTTGCCCTGGCAAACTCAGCGCTGTGAACTTTTGTACAGAGAGCCTCTGTGCTTGAAGAAGAGTCTTTGGACATTAGCCTCTCCGCCCAAGTGGGGGGATGATCGTTGGCAGGATGAAGCCTACCACCTTGCTGAGGTGCTGACTATCCCCCAGCTGAGTCTGAGATCTCTCCCAGGTGGCTCTGGCCTCACCCTGACATGCAGGAACCATGCTTTTTAGCCAACAGCAGCCAAAAAACACTCCTTGCTGAAAAGTTAACACGAAAAGAACTCCAGTGTTCAACCACCAGTATTGCCCTTCTGTCAATAAAAGAGGAGCTAAGATTTGCTCAGCTCTCCTCATTGTAGAGATTTGGCCAAAGAGATTCTGAAACTGAATAACTCCTCTGAAGTGATTTACTCATTGCTGTGGTCATGTTATCCACCAACAGCTTTCTTGGGAGAAAAACATCATTTGATATTGATACAGTACAGAATATTCGTGGTAGATAATATGTGCTGTGCAAGAGAAAATCACGAAGTCCCTGGTCCATATATATTATGGAATGAAAATTAGGAAAATAAATCTAAACATTCTCAATGCTGTCATTGAAAATTGTGCCATAATTTGTCTGTATACGAAGCTGCAACTATCTGACCATCTTGATTCATCATCCTCATAGGTGGATGGATGAATCAAAAGATTGGCTTCTTGAATAGGACCAAAACATGTTCTATGCATTTCACTAGAGGACAGCCTGGATCATCACCACAAATGTCTGCTACAGTGTCTGATGAACTGTGAACAGATGTCATGGCTTAGGCATTAGTTATCTGTTGCTGCATGATAAATTACCCAGAAATTTAGTGGCTTCAAATGACAATAAGCATTATCTTACATGATTTCTGTGGTGCAGAAATCTGGGAGTGGTTTAGGTGGGCCGTTCTTGCTTGGGGTCTCATAAGGTTGTGGTCAAGATGCTGGCCAGGGCTGCAGTGATCTGAAGGCTTGACGAGTGTTGGAGAATCCATGTCCATGGTGGCTCCCTCACGTGGCTGGCAAGTTGGTGCTGGGTGTTGACAGGACGCCTCAGTGCCTCTCCATATAGGCCTCTCCACAGGGCTGCTTGAATGTTCTTGCAACATGGCTGCAGATTTCTCCCCGGAGCCAGTGGTCCAGTAGAACAGGTGGGCCCTGTGGACTTCTGAGACCAACTGCAAGAACTTGATCACTTCTTTATGGTTGTAGAGACCTTGCTCTTGGAGTTAACTGGCCTCTGAGAAGTGTGATTCCTCCTTGCCTTGCTTTGAGGCACTCATTCTGTGCAGGATCCCACAAACTCCATGTTTTGTTCAGAAAGGAAGTGGATTCATGAGACATATGGATTCTACATAAAGCTAAAATAAAACTCACCAAAATGATAGAAATATCAGTCAGTTTATTTTTTGAGCAAGTAGTATAGAAGTGTTATTAAGATAACCTGGTTATTTTTAGAGAGAAAATGGAAAAATGTGAACTTTTAATAATTTTATAACAGTTCTGAATTGTAAAATAAGTGGATTGGGTTTAGCAGTGCTATAAGGATGGGTTTCCCACCTATATTTGTTGATTGAATGAGATCATGTATGTAAATGTGCTTAGAATGTGCCTGCATTTGGGCATTTTTCTCTAGGTTTATTTGTTTTTTCTTATTATGCTAAAATAGCAGTGTTATGCTCAGGACTCAATTTGTGTTAAAGTAGGATTGTTTTTGGTTTGGTCCCATTCAGGCCTTCAGTCATGCAAAACACCCTGCCTTTACCTGCTTGACTTGGAACCGTGCCATGGGCATACCATTCCCTACTGGTAAAGAAATCGCACTGCAGACATCAGTGTTGGTGGTATGAGACAGTGTGTAATGGGTTCATCTTGTGTTGTTATTTTATGAGTGCATTATGTCTGGAAGGATATCTGAAGCATATTTCACGCTCTACATATTTCTGTTTTCATATTGGCTCTAACTTCTTAAAACCATATGTTTGAAATGAAGATTAAATGAAGAAGAGTAAAATCAGTGTCATTCTGGTGGTGTTTACCAGTTTCTAACCGCTACTGGCAGAGACAGCCTTGTTGTCCAACCAGTTTGGGGAAATCACATGTTCAGAATTCATACTGGTCTCATGGGGCTTGGTTGTGGTTGTGTCTCACTTTCTTGGGGCCGGGGACTTGAACAGAAGTGGGAGGATTGAGTTAGCGAAATTTAGGTTATCAGATTCCCATGCATACCAGTCAGTGTGCATTTATAGGGGCAACCCAAGAGATAGCTGCCCAGACTCAGACAATTATAGGCGTGTCCCATTTTATACACCAGCTGCTGTCCTGACACTGTCTTGTCATCAGTGTAATGGTGGGGTGGAAGAGGGGAGGACTACTTACAGAATCTGAAAACTCTTTACTTTCTCTCCCCTGTCCAGCCCAGGTTTCCTTAATCATATTTCCTTCAAGGAGAGACACCTGTAGACAAAGTGCTTTTGTTGTTGTTCTCCGCAAAACCAAAAAAAGGACCCTTTGAAATTTCTGATTCCTACTGTGTGAGGAATACAGGAATTATTTAGTAGGGATCTCATTGTATTGTTCCTTGCATGGCTCTTTGCATTTGGTCAATGGTAGATGTTTAATTCATTAACTTATGACCACTGGTAGATGAAAATATTATAAATGCATTTGATATGAATTTAAGCTGGTGTTCATGTGTAATGTGTGGAAACTGAAAGTTGCAAGTGGGGGACGTTTCTCAGGGAAGAACAGAGCACAGGTGCTCTCCCATTGTTCTGGAAGAGCTGCATTCCATTGTCATCACCTCATTAAACAGACTGCTTGGAAGAAGATGCTTGTTTTACCTGTTTTATTAGTAACTGTGAATGTCTATTTTGGCTGGTATTTAAATTTGCACTTGGAGATAGCAATGCTTTTAATTTTGGGTGTACTAATATGGTTATTGATTATTATTTAGGCAAAGCTGGTAATAATTGGGGCAAAAGCAGTCAATTAGGTAAGATAAAGCATTCTCTTTTATTAAAACCTAATTCTAGAGTCATCAGACTTACACTGACCTTCCAAATTTGTTTTCATAATTTTATTTTGCAGGATAACAAAGCCATTGACCTTTGCCGATTGTGTTGGGGACGAACTTCCTTTAGGATGGGAAACTGTGTATGATAAACAAATTGGAATTTATTACATGGACCACATAAATAGTAAGTAGAGTGCCAAATTTGTGGCATTATATGTGAATGAGTTTTCGTGTTGAATCTCAAAGATGCTAAAAGCTTTGTGTAGAGTCAAACAGTCATTAATGGCCATTGCAGCATTGAACTGGGGTTTATAAATGTAATCTGAAGTTTTCATTAGCTGAGTTCTTTAAAAAGTGAAGCAGTTATGGAGCTGTGCTTTGCTTATGTCTTGCTGAGGACTGCATGTAATATGTTTGGTGAAGGGTTTTTAATATCTAATATAATGAATAAATTCTCCTGCCAGTCGAAATAGAAATACCTCTCATAATGAAAAAGTTGTTTATTGCATTGGAACTTACACATTCTTGGAACAATAAGTGCCCAAGTGGTTACCTTAACTTCATTTTTTTCTTGTACATGTAACTTTAATACACCAAACCTTTTCGGTCTTGTGCGCGAGCACGTGCGTGTGTGTGTGTGTGTGTGTGTGTGTGCGCGTGTGTGTGAAGGGAGGAAATGGTATAAAGATTATAGCTAAAATAATGGATATTTGACCATGCCAGCTTCCTTTGTAGGACTGTCTGGAGCAGTGGTTTTCAATCTGGGGTGATTTTGCGCCTCAGGGACACTTGATAATGTCTGGAGACTATTTCTTTGATGGCCGTGCCTGGGAGAGGTGCTGTTGGCATCCAGTGCATGGAGCCCAGGGGTGCTGGTAAACATCCTGCACGACACAGGACAGCCCCCTCCTCCCCAACAGCGAATGAGCTGACCCCAAGTGTCAGTAGTGCTGAGGTGGGGGACTCCTGATTCTGAGGCCCTGTTTTATTCTAGATATGTTTTCCACCCCTCACTCTTGGCTTTCTGCCTCTTCCTCAGCCTTCCTGGATTGGGTCACAGCCAGGGATCCATTTCTCACTGTCTCCTGTTTTCATCCTAGCTTACCTCAGTGTTTTTGTCATTGTCATTTAATGACTGGGGACATAAAGCATGGCTCCTCTTGGCTTATTCTTTGCCCTTCGATTTATTAAGTGCAGGGAGGCTGGGGCTCTGAAGAGGCATGATACTCCCCACCTGAGTGGTTTTGAAGCTCTTTCTATGTGCTGGTCCTGTGGCTCCTTATGTCCCCTTAGTGTAAGTGACCCAGATTGGTATCTTCAAGGCTGATTCCTGCATTGTCAGTTGCTGGCAACCTTTCCAGTTTTTGAGTCTTCCTGCCTCAGATCTCAGGGCAGTGGGATTTCTGATGCCTGTGCCCAGCCTTGGGTGCAATTGCAGCTGTTAGCCAAAGACTAAGTGGTAGTGATTGGAGACGGGGCATAAGTACCGTCCTGGCCCGCTGCCTTCCCAAGCAGGTATCCAAGGGGCAGGAGAACTTCAAGGTGGATCCACCACCCACTGGACAGGGTCGGTGCCTGGCAGAAGAGAAGCCGAGAGGCTCCAGCTGGCCAGGTGGCCCTCTGCTGGCCCAGCACCTTGCATCAGTATGTTTGGGCAAGTGTGGCCATCTTGGGCTTGGCTTCCCAGCTAATGGCCCGGGGGGCAGCTCTGGACACATGAGAGCCACTTGCTGCTCAGGGCTGCTGTATTATTGGCCTGGGCACACCTGCACCATGGCGTCATCACCAGGCTTCGTCCTTCCCAGGGCCAAGTGGTAGGGATGCTTACTGAGTGGCACAGGCATCTTCATACACAACCTTCTAGAAGGCCTGCTGAGTTGGGGCTGGGAAAAAGGTTGGAGCTGGAGGTAGGCAAGAGAGCTGGAGAGGGAGAAAGCAGGAGCAGGACGTGGGGAAGCCAGGTGGGAGGAGAGGATGTCAGTGAGGAGTGAGCAAAAACTGCATGGCCTGGCAGGGAAGGTGGCCTGTCAGGGAGGCGGCAAGTCAGTTCATAGGGCCCCATGTGCACGGAGTCAGTGAGAAGATGGTTGTAAGTAGCAATTAGTGTGATGGTTCCAAGCTCATTTGGGTTCATCTCCTCCAACACTTAAAGTGTGGTCTTTATTGCTACATAATAGTCATGTGTTGTCTTCTCTCCTACAGTGGACTATTACATCTCTGTAGAGTTTTCTTCTCAACTGTAGATATATAAATAGAAGGTATTCCATACTTTGGAAAGGTTTATGATATAGAATCTTCCCTAATGTGCATCCTGGTAATTAATTAATTTTCATATTGGCTGATATGCATGACTATTGGTCAACCTAAAGATTTTACTTTTAAGTCAGTTGTGTTCTTGCCCTTTTAATTTCAGAGCTTACCCAGATTGAGGACCCCCGAGAGCAGTGGAGGCGAGAGCAGGAGCGCATGTTGAAGGAATATTTAATCGTAGCCCAGGAGGCTCTCAATGCCAAGAAAGAAATCTACCAGATCAAGCAGCAGCGGTTCGAGCTGGCTCAGGAGGAATATCAGCAGCTGCACAAAATGTGTGAGGATGACAGCCGCTCATACGCCAGCTGTGAGTTGACTTGTCTCCTTCAGTTAGCATGTGACTTTAAAAGCCATCTCTCTGGTGGGCTGTCTGAAAATGCTGAACTTGCCTTGGGCAGGACAGCTTCATGAAGGTTCTAATGGCATACTGTTAGGTAATCAGTATTCTGTACCAGAGTCAGATGGGCATCCGGTAGCCACTCCTGTAGCAAAAATTTATCAAGTGCCTACTTTGTGCCCAGGCACTGGGATATGGTGGTGACTAAGAAAGGAAAGGTCCCTGGCCTCATGGAGCTCACATTCAGGTAGGGAAGGTAAAAAAATAAGCAAGCCAACAAATAAAATTGCAGGTAGTGACATTAAGCAACCTCCTGTCTCAAGTTCATCAGTTTTGAAGAGAGCTTCCTTTGGAGATCTCTGCAGTTACTGCTGCTTGTCTGGGATGATCTCTTGGGAAATCCACATGGTGGTTTCATGAATCCTCGATGGAGAAACTCAGGAACCTTCAATCTTGTCAAGTACCAGTCTCTTTGTAGAGACCTTTTTTGGGCTTTAGGCTTTATTGGGCAGTACCCTGAAGGAGGAATGCAGTATAACCCAGAGAGTTGGGGGACTCTCTTTATGCCCTTCAAGTAAGATGAGTGTCTACTGCTCTTCTCCAAAGGGACCCTTCCTTAGTTTTGGAGGCTGCCCGAGTGGGCTTCCATTTCATTAGTACTCATCAAGTGCTCAGGTATTAAAGGAACCAGGTCTGGTCTCAGAAGTCAAAGCATTTTGCTATGAACACAGCCAGCCACTGCTTGAGCCAGTTCTTTGCCAGCAGAGCTGTCACACTTGATAGCCCACCATAGGTTTGCATGGCCACCAGTGGCCTGGGTGCTAGTGAGCTTGGAGAGAATGTATGAAGTTGGTACTACTAGGTTGTACTTTATAAAAACCTAACTCTAGGCCTGGCACAGTGGCTCACGCCTATAATCCTAGCACTTTGGGAGGCTGAGGTGGGAGGATTGCTGGAGCTCAGGAGTTCGAGACCAGCCTGGGCAAAAGTGAGACCCCTTCTCTACTAAAAAAAAAAAATTGTAAAAAGATTAGCCGGGTGTGGTGGTGCATGCCTGTAGTCCCAGCTACTCGGGAGGCTGAGGCAGGAGGATCCCTTGAGGCCAGGAATATGAGGTTGCTGTGAGCTAGGCTGACACCATGGCACTCTAACCTGGGCAACAGAGTAAGACTCTGTCTTAAAAAACAAAACAAAACGAAAACAAAAAGAAAAAAGTGTAAGTCTATTAGAGCCGTAGGGGAACTTTCCTGTGACATTATTGCCATGTTACCAGGGCAGACATTAAAGACATAGCCATAGCTTTGTTCTGTGTTGCAACTCAGAATGTAGTTACAGCCAAGGGGCCATACGTCTTGTGCTCTGTCTTACTGCAGCTACTGTTGAAGGTGAAGAAGCCATAGAAGCTGTAGACAGTGGTGGGGTTTACCCTCTGCAATAGGAATTTAAGATATTTCTATTACCATGTGCCTTAAGGGAAGGGGGGACTCAGATTTCATGGTGTGTTGTTTGCAAGTCATCTTATCTCTTATTCTTCAGCTATGGGTACATATTAGTTCTTTTTTTTTTTTTAACTTTCCATCAGAATGTGATAGGTCAGCTCACTGCTGACTTTTAGAGGCTAGTTTCTTATCTCCACAGTTTTCTTGTAATGTCTTTGGTTTAGGTATCAGGGTAATACTGGCCTCATGGAATGAATTGGGAAGTGTTCCCTACTCTTCTCTTTTTTGAAAGAGTTTGTGTAGGCTTATTAATAGTATTAATGCATTCTTAACTGTTTGATAGAATTCACCAGAAAAGCCACCTGGACCTGGAGTTCTCTGTGGGAATATCTTTAACTACAAATTCAATACCTTTAATAGATACACAGCTAGTCAGATGTTTTATTTCTTCTTGAATCAGTTTGGGTATTTATATGTTTCAAAGAATTTGTCTATTCCCTCTAATCTTAAAGTTCCAAACTTTTCTATAAAGGGGCAGCTAGTAAATACTTTCCACTTTGTAGGCCATACGATCTCAGTCACAGCTATTCAACCTTGTGGTTATCGTGCAAAAGCAGTCAGAGACAATATGTAGACAAATGTGTGTGGCTGCGTTCCAATAAAAGCATAAAAATAGGTAACAAGCTAGATTTGGCTCATAGGGAGTTTGCCAACCTGTGATCTAAGTTTTCACGTCTATAAAGTTCTTTGTAGAATTCTTATTATCCTTTTAATGTCTATAGGCTCTGAGGTGGTATCCTCTCTTTAATTCCTGATATTAATAATTTGTGTCTTTTCTCTATTTTTCTTAATCATTATAGGTAAACTTTTGTTGATTTTATTTATCAACAAAACTGACTTTTGCCCCCCCCCAATTTCTTATCTGTTTTCTATTTTATTGGTTTATCTTCTTTATTATTTCCTTCCTTCTACTTAGTTTGGCTTTAATTTGTTCTTCCTTTTCTAGCTTCCTAAAGTGTAAACTTAGATCACTGATTTTGGACCTTTCTTACTTTCTCATACAGCTGTTAAAGGTATGGATTCACCTCTAGGTACTACTTTAACTGCATCCCACAAATTTTAGTTTGCTGTATTTTCCTTTTCATTCAGTTCAAAATATTTTTTCATTTCCTTTGTGGTTTATTTTTTGACCTATGGATTCTGTAGAAATAAGTTACTGGGGCCGGGCGTGGTGGCTCACGCCTGTAATCCTAGCACTCTGGGAGGCCGAGGCGGGACGATCGTTTGAGCTCAGGAGTTCGAGACCAGCCTGAGCAAGAGCGAGACCCCATCTCTACTAAAAAAATAGAAAGAAATTAGCAGGACAACTAAAAATATATAGAAAAAATTAGCCGGGCATGGTGGTGCATGCCTGTAGTCCCAACTACTTGGGAGGCTGAGGCAGGAGGATTGCTTAAGCCCAGGAGTTTGAGGTTGCTGTGAGCTAGGCTGACTCCACGGCACTCTAGCCTGGGCAACAGAGTGAGACTCTGTCTCAAAAGAAAAAAAAAAAAAAAGAAGAAGAAGTAAGTTACTGGGAATTTTAAAAGATATCATGTTGTTATTGATTTTTAATTTAGTTCCATTATGGTTAGAGACTATATTTTGTACAATTTCAATCTTTTGAAGTCTATTGAGATGACTTTGATGGCTGAATATATGGTCTTTCTTGGTGATCTCATAGGACTAGAAGCCCATAGGTTTGATGCCTCCGGGTCACCCCTAGCTGAAGCATTGGCTTATAACTGGTTCTGAGATCATATTAGTCAGCAAGTCTAAATCTTTCGGAAAGTTCCTCGAAGAAGCTAGGTTGACCCATATAAAGTTGCCATTTTTGTAGCTAAAAAAGATCTGCATATTGGCAGTTTGTTGTTTTATTTTTTTTTTTACCCCTCTCCTGCCCCAGTGCCTGGCAGTTTGTTATGATTCGACCTAATAGTGTGTTTCTTTCTAGTAGCTTTGAGGTGCTTTATCTGTTACATGCTTGGGTTTGGGTAGGTCTCCAAAGAGATTCTCAAATCATTCTTCCAAATAATGAAATGGAAGAAGTACATATCAGAAAAACTTGGCAGGAAGTTTCTTGCCAGTGATTGAAAAGAAAAATCGAGTCTAGAGAATGTGTATTATGTACTGGTTGCTACCAATGCATCCAGGACTTCAGTTGCTATAACCATGGGGACTCTGGACTGTATGCCCTTGAGGATGCAGACATAGGGGGACCTTAGAACATCTTGTCCAATTCCACACCCACCCTGAGGGTGAGCAAGGGGCGGGGGAACCCCAATCCAGTGCCAAGCCTGTGAGTTAAAGGTATTTGGTACTTGAAGTCCTTTGGAGCTGGGACATCCCATGGGATCAGGTTTTGTGTTTCCATGGGCTTTTTACTCCTTCGACATTTGGGAAAATAGGGAATTCTACTCAATTACATTCCTGTGCCCCATGGAATTTGATTAATGCCCATTAAAAAGAAATACTCAAGATGCTCTCTTTGAAGTGGTGTCTATTTCTTCAGTAGAGGGAAGGGGATGAATGTGATGTTGACGTAAGATTCTAACGTGCTCACCAGATTCCATTTCCTGCCCTGCTAGAAGTCTCTGTGTAGATACTGTCTCTTCTTCCACTTGTGAGGGTTGTTGCTTTCAAGTCTAGAATTGGGCCTGTTTTCACAAAAGGGCTAGACATGCCAGTGGATCTTCCCAGGGCCTATCAGCTCATCAGGCAAAAAGCCAACTATGAATGGAATCTAGGAGTCTATCCAAGTGGTTTATCAACTTGCTGCTGTCCCTGGGGCTTCCACCAAGCTCTTTCAATCTGCCATTTGTCCTGAACTACTAATTACAATGAGGAAAACCCTGCTAGAATTGACTCAGATGAATTCTTTCTGGCCACAGGATAAAGTTTAATACAGTGATCCTGTTGGCTTGAGTCACCGTGATCTAACAGATGGCTTGTACAGCCACACCAGAGGGGCTGGGCCCATGCTGGGAGCTGCTGGTGGCAGTATCCATAGCACACCTGAGCCTCACTTAGCCACATGGGTCTCGCCCCACCCGATCTCTCTCAGTGCTAGTCATCTAAAGCAGGAAGGTGTCTCTTTTTTCTGGTACTGGGAACAGAACAACATCTGGACTTATTTCCCACTATTTCCTTCATTGGCAATGACTTGAAGTGAAAGGTACCAGTATTCAATGAGCTCGTGGTTTATGTGAATTGTTATGATCACCACATTGTCAAGCATGTGCTGTTCTCTTCATTGTTAACATGAGAAATCAAATATTGGGGAGGCTAAATGATATTCTTCAAGGTTACATACCCAGTAAATGATAGAATTTGGATTTGAACCCAGATCTATTTGTGTTGGTGGCCTTCAGTACTTTGTACTATTTCCTAGACATGGAAGAGGCAGCTCAGAAGAGCTGATCGTATCTTAGGAACCCCTTGCCCCCCCTCCCCCTCAATTTTTAGGTTATCTAAAAATCCAGACCAGTTATAAATTGACAAGTTGTCTGGCAATTTTGCAGCAATAACGGGGGCCGGTGGCCCAGGTAGGGTCACTATTCATTTACTTTTCCGCAGATATTTATTTAACACCTGCTGTTGGTATATACTAAGTGTTGGGGACATAATTTATCTCTAATGGCTGATGAAAGGGAAAGATGAGGCAATAACAGTAAAAGAAGGAACTAACTAGAACAGCCATTTCTAATGTTGGCGAAGGGTGTGGGGGAGGGCAGGAGGAGGGGAAGTGCATCTGGCCCACACCCTTCACACATTTCCCCTGAGCTATGGAAATCACCCGAATAAAACTCCATTCATTGGAGAGGAAAGATTTTGTGTCAATATTGGGCCATCTGGTATCTAAGAATATCCAGGTCTTGACCTTTTTTGTCCCTGTCCAGAGCAAATGCAGATGCTTTGCTGAATTCAAGCACACGTGTCTCCATGAGCCTAGGAACCCAACTCTGCTTAATTCTATGAGTTTCTGAGCTAGCTGCCTGGTGCCCAGTCCTCTTTTGTTATGCTTTGTACACTGCTGGGGTAAAACTGCTCGACAATGGACTCATTCTGAGATATACCCTATACTTTTTCTACAGCTCCATTTTGTAGAGTTTTCTCCTGCTTTCTTCATTGCAACATGTTATTCTATTTGTCTTCCTTTTAGCACTGGATATATTCATTTTTTTTCTGGAGTTACTCCTTCATCCTTCCTGAGAAACTCTATCCCCAGATGCATTCAGATGAACCATATGACCATTTGCAGGATCTTTTGGAAGAAATTCTTGCATGGGGTAGAATTATAGTTTAAACCACACACAGGTCTGCAAACTATGTTAGGCCCACAGGCTGACTCCTGTCCATTGTGGGTGTTTGTAAATGAAGTTTTATTGGAACACAACCATGCCCATTCACTTACCTTTGTCTATGGCAGCTGCAATAGCAGAATTGAGTATTTGAGACAGACCGTATGGTCCACAGAGCCAAAAATATTTGCTATCTGGCCTATTACAGAAAAAGTTAGCCAACCTCTGGTCTATAGCAGTGGTTCTCAACCCTAGCTGCAAGTTAGAATCTCCTGGAGGCCTTTTAAAAACTGCTGGTTGGGCCCCACCCCAAGAGATTTTGATATAATGGGCCTTGGGTGGGGCCAGGCATGGTTTTTGTTTTTTTAAGCTCCCCAAGTGATTCCCAGGGTCAAGATCCACTCGTCTAGATTGACTGAGAATGGCCCTGGTAGCCGCAGAAGTAAGACTTTGTTATCTGGCTTTTAGGAGCTACCCAAAGTCTAAAAGTCTCTTTGGGCGGCTGGGAAAAAGAGTCAGCCTTATCTGGTGAGAATGTGCCGGCCCATCCTGAATTCTTGGGTTAGGTGGTGGTAAAGCTTGACCTTATCAGCCAGCAGTCCTACCAACATTCTTTCTGAGGCTCCAAGCCTGTCCCACAAAGACTATCTTCCATTGGTACTCTGTTGAGGGGTTTCCCATCTGCTCTCTTGGTTAGGAGAAGGGCTACAGGCATTCCATTCAGTCTTTTGTTCTCCTTCACGCAAGCATGTTGCAGCAGGCAGGAGAAAAATGAATCAGGTAGCATTTTAAACGAGTATTACTCGACAAGCCTCAATCTTGAAGGTTGTAGCAGAAAATGCATGATTCCTGAGAAATAATCCCCTAGTCTGTCCTGGAGAGAAAATAATTGGTTAGGATTTGGTGGCATCTTGTGTTATTTCTGTAGATCACCACCAAGTGGCCTTATTTGATGGGTTGTTTTTGTTTTTGTGTTTGGTCCTTTGCTCATAGCACCTTAAAAAAAAATCACCTTCCCTTTGCTGGCCGTAGTTGTTTATATGTACGCCTCTCCTGTCACCTTGGAATCTGTTGGGGCTTGCCGGCCCCTCTCCCAGAGTCCTCCTTGGCTTCCTTGAGCAACTCCCAACAGCGCTGTGTCTTGGAGGTAGACACCCAGACCTAAGGAGCAACCTGCCCCACAGCACGTCTTTGTGTAGGACTGCTGGTCTTTTAAAGCATGTCATCTCCCTGGGTTGACATTAGGTTCCCACAGTTCAGAGGAAGCCTATGCATGAGCTAGATAGGGACAGGCACACAGATGCATGTTTCTCCTTTTCAATAACCCATAAAATTGAAATCCAGAATAAGTACTGGGGTTTGCAGCATTTTGAGTGCTAATTACATAGGTCAAGTTCACTTGTTGAGCGATGGGCCTTGGGGAGCTGGAGGATCTTTCCTTCTTATGTGGGGAAAGCTAGTCTGATTAAAGGATCTTGGGCAGCTGACCTACAGGAGCCCAAATTTTAGGCACAAATCTCTCTATGAATGATGGCATAATGTCAATCAAGTCACTACATACTGTCTTTTAATTTATAAAATGGGCAAGAAAACATAAGCGTCATCTCACCTTCACAAAGATTTTATGAGAATAGATGAAATAAATGTGAAAGGTACCCTATAATAGCAAGGTATAATAATTTATATTGCTGTGGCCCAGCTAAGGTGTAACCTTGTTATTATATCATCTGAAGCAGTATTATATGCTAAGCAGACTCTAAACTATTTAATAGCTCTGCCCACACAACTCTTCAAGAGAGAAGAAAGCTTCAGAGCTGAAAGTCTGGTCTTTATCATAAACCTTGAAATTGGAGACTTATCTTAATAGAGGAAGATATTTCTTTTTCTAAATGTTATGAAGTGCATGCTGTTAAAAATGGGGTCTGGAGGGCTTTGTAAATGGTTTTGTTAGACTTATTGGCAGATAGAAGGAACTGAGAATTTTATTTATAAATTGAGTTATATTATTAAAAGTGATGCCAGTGTTCACAACTCTCCTTAGCATTTGCAGATAAAATGTATTCATTATCTTAGGTACTTGAGTGGGCTTTTCCCTCATCCCAGTCTTGGAATTTTTTTTTTCCAAGACAGAGTCTTGCTCTGTCACCCAGGCTAGAGTGCAGTGGCATCATCATAGTTCACTGCAACCTCAAACAACTGGACTCAAGTGATCCTCCCACCTCAGCCTCCCAAGTAGCTGAGAGTACAGGAATGCCACCATGCCCGGCTAATTTTTCTATTTTTTTAGAGATGAGGTCTTCCTATATTGCCCAGCCTGGTCTCAAACTCCTGGCCTCAAGCCATCCTCCCACCTCAGCCTTCTAAAGTGCTAGGATTACCAGCGTGCCTGGCCTCAGTCCTGGAATTTCATAGAGACCATAGCAAAGGTAACATGAATGGGATCAATAGAAGTAAAACCTATTCTATCATTTTGGATGATTTCACCTGTAACAGAGAAAACTAAATCCCACAGGCTTAGACAATAAGGAATTCATTATCACATAACAGAGGCCTCTAGAGGTGGGGCAGGGTCCCTCATAGGCGGATTTGGTGGCTAGGTGGTGTCATTGGTTTATCAGCTTCCTCCTCTAGGAGTGGGTACACGCTAAGTCTCTTGGTGGAGAGGTGGCTACTCGACAACATCATGGTTCTGTTAGTTAAGGAGGAGAAATGGGAGAAAGGTTGCTGTGTACATAGAAGCCCCACAGTATCCACTATACCTCCTGTGTATATTTCAAGTCTTTTCACTAATTTTTCCTATGAAATTGCATAGACAGAAAAATTGTGATGGTGGTGATTTCAGATCATTATTACTGATGTTTATTTAACATTGCAGTTAACTTTGTTGAATTTTGATGGTAGGGTTGCTTTCTACCCCTAATGGGAAAGATCCCAGGTGATAACTTGGCATTGTCTTCCTCCCACTGCAAGTTGACAAGTTGACACACGTGTTATAGTGTTATGAGCCAGGAGTCAGCAGGCCCTAGGCTCATAGCCTCAGTGGCATATTCTCTCCATCCCAAGTGGGAGGCCTTTAAGCTCAGGTCTGGGAAACTTCAGTCCCAGGAACTTAATGTGGAGGTTTTCTTAAATCATTTGTGCTTCTTAAGGGCATTGTTTGAGATGTTACTTTCATTACTGATCTTATTTATTTATGTACTTACTTATTTTTTTAGAGACAGGGTCTCACTCTGTTGCCCAGGCTGGTGTGCAGTGGCACAAACACAGCTCTCAACAGCCTTGAACTCCTGGGCTGAAGCGATCCTCCTGCCTCAGCCTCCTGAGTAGCTGGGACTACAGGCACATACCACCATGCCTGGCTAATTTTTCTTATTTTTTGTAGAGACTGGGTCTCACTATGTTGCCCAGGCTGGAGTGCAGTGGTGCAAACATAGCTCACCACAGCCTCGATCTCCTGACCTCAAGGGATCCTCCCACCTCAGCCTCCCAGAGTACTGGGATTACTGGTGTGAGCTACCACACCCGTTCCCTTCATTACTGATGTTAAATAAAACCAGAGTCAGGCAAGATGGAAGATGTAGGATTTGGAAATAGGCAGTCTTATCTAAGGAATAATTGTGTTTTAAAAATATTTTACTCCATGTCTTTGAGAGATCGCAATTCTAAGAAAATTTGAGATAAAGTTGGCAAACGTTTAGCTCCTCTAGTTATTTATTTCCAGTAGATTCAGTTGTTTTAAAATTCCGACTGAATGGGGCAGAAATAGATTTGCCATAACACTGTTGTTAAAATGGAAGATCTGACTGCTCAAATTAATTTTGGATGCAGTTTTAATTGAGGTTTTAAATAATCTTGCTGTTTAAGCTACTTGATGGCTTTGAGCCATCTTTTTCCAATATAAAATCAGGAAATGATTTTGAATTAGTTTCTAATTGTTGGCTCCTAAGTTATCCAAATGACAGCCAGCCTTTGGTACCCAGACCAAAGGAGTAAAAGAAAGGATGCTGGCCCTGCAGATGTGTCTTCAGTGCAGGTGATGCTAATGGCAATAATCAGGAGGCAGATGACACCAGTGTGGGGTGATTCACAGATGAAGACAAAGGAACATTCCACCAGGTACAGAAGAGAATGGAAGCCAAGTTGCAGTAGTGTAAAAGCCCATGGCTTCAGAAGCCTAAAGAAAGGAGACAGAAACATCAAGAAAAAGCAATGCAGAGAAGTGGATGGGGTGGTAGAAATTAGGAACAGCCACTTGCTGCTCCAGCTGCTGGAACACTGGAAAAGGCTTGCAGCTCTCTGTGTGGACAGAAATTGGCTGACTGTGCCTAGTGTGTAAACAGCTCTGTGGGTCTTATTCACCCCTAGGTAATGGCTAATCATGAAAATGATGCTGTGTCTATAAAAAGAGTTTAAACTATGTGCACTACACTGTTTAAGAAAGCGTTGAGCTATGTGATGTCTTTTAGCTAGCTAAACATCTATCAAAAACCAGCTGTGAGAATGAAAATGTGAGTGCCCCACTTCAGTTTCCATGGGACAAACAACTTGGGGGCACAGCTTTTTCTCAAGCCTGCCAGGTACTGACACAATACTGGAAAGTTGTCTTTTTTATTTTACAAATATTTAATGTTTTTTTTTTCTTGTGTCAAAAGTTGTTCATCTGGAGAATATAGATATGAAGAAAATAAAAATCAAATCATTTGTAATACAATCACTGAGAATAACCACAGTTAACTTTTTGGTTCTATTTTTCCAGTGACTTCTGTGTCTGTATTTTAAAAGGAAATAAAAATGGGTTCATATTGCATATACTACTCACATGTTAAGAACAGTTTTCTATACTATAATCATACCTGCGTATATATAGGGTGTTTAACCCTAGTAGTTTTGTAGTAGAACTAAACCAAGTTTTGATTTATCTACAGCCATATATTTTATTATATGGGATTATATAATAAAGTCCTCATGCAAAAATCAAACATCAAAAAGATTTGAGGATGTGAAATGTTAATTCTTTGGGAGCCAGTGCCCACTTGTAAATCTGGGACTTAGAATTAATTATTTAATACAGTGCATCAGAAGTTCCTTATGCATATGTATTTATTTTAAAGGATCCATTATAAAATAAAATATCTTCTTTGTGTTTAGCATTCTCTGGATATTCAACAAATACAAAGTATGACCCACACCAAATTAAAGCAGAAATAGCAAGTCGTCGGGATAGGGTGAGTAAAACCAGTGTTTTCACAACTGGAAGTGCCATGTGCTTTTTTGTGCCATGTGCTTTTTTGTGTAACATCACTTATCATGGTTCATTTCATGGTAGTCAATGTCCCTGATGCTCATATTTTAGTAAGATTTTTTATTTCATGGATTATTATTATTGCATTTTGTTTTATTTTCTACTTTTTTTTCCAATAGGAGGAAAAAGTTTTATTTTAAAACCTTAGCTCATCTAACAAAAAGTAGCTTGTATCCCTGTGCGTGTTTCATAGAGATGGGCTCACCAACCATTTGGAAGGGTTTAGTGACCACAGGGCTGGATCTCACAGGGCTGCTTCCCCATGTCAGCAGGATGCAGCCTTGGAGCTGCTTTCTCTCCTGGTTTGCTAGTCCTAGAGGGATTGCTCCTGCAATGGCGTTTGACCAGAAGGTCAATGCTCCTTCCCTGGTGATGCCTGAATTATTTATGGGTTACCTTGCTTCATCTCTTCAGAGCCTTATCTTGGTTATCTGGGAAGGGGGACACTTTTGTTTACGACAAAGCAAACATCTGGCAATGAAGCCTCCTCTTCTCCTGGTGTTTCGTTCCTTGAACTAGGGTGTACATTTTAGTACGGTGGTTCTCAAATTTTAGCACACCTAGGAAAAACACCTGGGGCGCTTGTTTAAAGTGTGAGATTCCAGGCCTACCCCCTGAGTTTTGACGTAGGCCTGGAGCAGGTCCCAGAATCTGTTTAAATAAGCACTCCAGGCCCGGTTGAGTTTCAAGTAGTCTGAGACCACGCTTTCAGAAACAGAATTTCTTATGTGGGATCCAGAGTAGTAAGTAGAAGGAAGGATGAAGAAAATATTACAAAGTTTGCTAATTGTAATGTGTAAATCATTATCTTGGAAAAGAGAATAGTTACTGGTTCCCCACTTGGGTAGGAACCTGTCAGCAGTCTGGGATTATGTATGTCAATGGAAATTCATGAAGAGAATAGACGATCCACTGAATTGCAAGCTAATTATAAACTTAGATGACAAAGCTAATGACAACTGTAGAAACAATTTTTCACAGCTTGTTTTTGGAAAAAAAATGTGATTTGTCTTTAGCTTTCCAGATTAAAGCGAGAGCTGACCCAGATGAAGCAGGAACTGCAGTACAAAGAAAAGGGGGTGGAGACCCTGCAAGAGTGAGTTGCCTGTGCTTACAGATGGGAGCACTTTTCTGTGATTTCCTCTTGTCCTGACCCGCCTGGTACCTGGACACCGGTCTCAAAGCTTCATCACCTTCGCTTCTATGCCTTTGTTTATGCTCACTGTTTCCTAGTCCTAAGCATCAGAATCTCTCTTTTCCTTGATGATACTCTATTCCTTTAAATGGAAACAGTTGGGAAACAAGACCTTTATTTTTATATTTATGCACATTTTCTCTAGCTGCATGGTCCAAGACATTTATGTCTATTTACATTTAAATTTAGTTTTTTGTTGGTTTTATCCTCCTGAATTTTTTATTCTAAAATTTAAATTTAAATTAATTAATGTAAAAGAAAATTAAAAATTTAGTCTCAATAGTGACATCTGAAGTGCTCAGTAGTCACATGTAGCCAGGGCAGATTTTCTCCACCTTGGCACTAGTGACATTTGGCTCATTCTTTGTCTTGGGGGACTGTCCTGTGCACTGTAGGATGTTGAGCGGCATCCATGGTCTTTACCCGCTAGATGCCAGTAGCACCCCCACCCCCATTATAACAACCAAAAATGCTTCCACACGTTGCCAAGTGTCCCCTAGGGCAGCAGTCCCCAACCTTATTGGCACCAGGAGCCAGTTTCATGGAAGACAATTTTTCCACAGGCAGGGGGGAGGGAGGGATGGTTTTGGGATGATTCAAGCCCATTACATTTATTGTACACTTTATTTCTATTATTATTACATTGTCACTGGCCACTCTCTGGTAGGATTTTGATGAGAGTCTGCAAGCAATTGATTTATTATGGTCTCTGTGCAGTCAAACCTCTCTGCTAATGGTAATCTATATCTGCAGCCGCTCCCCAGTGCCGGCATTACCACCTCAGCTCCACCTCAGATCACCAGGCATTGGATTCTCATAAGGAGCCACGACCTAGATCTCTCGCATGTGCAGTTTACAGTAGGGTTCCTGCTCCTATGAGAATCTAATGCCACCACTGATGTGACAGAAGGTGGAGCTCAGGGATCGGGGAGCAGCTGTAAATACAGATGAAGCTTTGCTCGCTCCCCACTGCTCCTGCTGTGTGGCCTGGTTCCTAACAGGCCACAGAACAGTACTGGTCCACAGCCCGGGGGTTGGGGACCGCAGCCATAGAGGACATACTTGCCCCTAGTTGAGAACTTACAGTTGAGGCTACTGACAGCACAGGTGAGAGATTTCTGTCATCACAGAAAGTTCTTTTGGACAGTCCGGTCTGTAGGTCTTTCTCCTGTTCTCATCTTTACAATTAGAACTTTAGCCCCACTAAGACTTTAGAGATGAATTTTTTATAATTAGTGAGCTATATTTAATCAGCAATTTTAACGAACTAAAGCTATTTTACAAATGGCAATAGTGCTGGTCTGACAGAATTCATTCTCCTAATAAAGAGTATTGTCTGCTTGTTGCCCAGGTCACCCTCTCTTGGTTCACTGGCTTCACTTGCTGAACTTGGGCATGGACTTCATAATCTCTGTGCCTACTTTTCTCATCTGTAAATGGTGATTCTCCTAGTCAGCTTAGGCTGCTATAACAAATACCATAGACTGGGTGACTTAAACAAGGAACAAGCACAAGCAAATCACTTGATTTGACAGGTAATAAAAGTGACCAGAACTGCCTAGTTAAATTTGAGGTTGATTTCCTACTGTCATTGGGCCACACCATAGCTGTCTCTCATTACTCTACAGTGTCTGTGGATAATGTGTAGTTTTAATGCTAGGCATTGTGTGTGCTGGAGGTTGCAGTTAATTTAATTCTCACTTGGAGAAGCTCTGAGGGAGGTGACTGGGGTTCAGGAACCCCAGGTTTGCTTGGGACCCCTGAGTATCAGAGGGGAGCCAAGCCTGGCACTTTTCCCTGCTGGCTGTGGCTTCTGTGGCGGGATTGCGGGCCCAGTGCCTGTTCCTTCACCTGAGCTCCATCATTCTTGTGAACTCCGTTTCCTTATTTGAAGACAAAGGTTATATTGCAATGTTAGCCCAAGACTGAATAATCTAGAAAAGAAAATGTGTTAGTGACTGAGAAACCCCCCTTTTCCTTGGCATTCCTAGGAAGTAAATTCATCTTCTGTAGTTGCACTAGTTTGAAGAATAGGAAAAGGCGGCCTTTGTTTCTCCAGGTGTGTTAGACAGAGAAGCAGGAGGCAGTACAGGAAGAGTTCTAACTTTACACCTGTAGTCAAATGGAGTATGAGTTGTGCTCCTGGAAGGCAGAAGGGCCAGTGCCATTTATATTTTCTTTCTGCTTTCGTTATCAAGATCCCATGCATGGGAGCAGTGATTGTAAACTTGCCCCTTGCCAAGAGGAGGTTTCTGGTGCCTGCCAGAGCTCCTGAGGATGCCCGCCCTCCCTGGGGAGGCTGAGGAGTGGCGTACAGGAAGGCCCTGCACTTGGCCTTGTTCCTGAGGGGCCTATCCCCGGCAGTAGCCTTCCAGGTACCCATAGGTATGTTGCCTCCACTCTGTTTGATGCTGTGTTGTCACTGCTCATGTTTACTTTATTCTGACACAGCCTCACTGGAAGAAGAGAAACATGGGCACTTCTACCACCCTTAAAATTCTTTGTAAATGAAAAAAAATCTAGTAGCCTTTCTCTGAGTTCCACAGGCTATAAGACGAAAACAGAATTATTTTTTTTGGTATTGAAAATTGGGCTTTTATGTTTGGATCAAATCATGCAAATTTATGTCATTGAGAAATTCCGAACACTTTTTTAAGCATTGAAAATGTGATGATCCCACTTCTACTGTTAAATCCTGACTATAAGTACAGACAGCATTAGAGCTGTTGCACATAAACATGATGCTTCTCTGATTTTATTACCAACATCAATTTAAGGTAGTGGCCCTAGATTTTCCTCCAGAAGATTTTCTGCTGTTCTTACTTCCCAGAATATCCAGTGTATTTTTTTCCAGAGCACCTCACCAGGAGTTTGGCTGCTTATAACATTTTAAACTTGACTTGTTTACCTTGGTGAATTTCCTGGGTAGCAAGGAAATCCATCATTATGCTTGGATCCAAGTGAGGAAAAAAGAAACTTTTGTGTTTTATTTTAAATCTATATACGTTGTTAATTGTCACAGAGGGGAGCTGGCCATGGATGCATTCTCTGAGTTAATGATGGAGCATGTGCTTGTGTGTGTGTATGTGTATGATATACCTATACATATATAAAGTATACATATCGACTTTTAATGATGGCAAATGTCAAACATAAACAAAAGTAGAATAGTATAATGAAACCCTCGGGTACCCTTCACCCCATTTTACCCACACAGTGGCCAGTCTTGGTTCGTTTGTGACCCTGTCCGATCTGCTGAGCTTTCACTGCCTTAATTGAAGCAAATCCCAGAATCACATTTAATCTGTAAATATCTCTCCTAAAGTTACGGGCTCCTTTTGAAAACATAGCTATAATGGCCACACCCCACTAATAGGCATCCTATTTCCTGTGAACATTCCCATTTCTCTGGTTGTTTGGGTCCAGATTCAGATTAGGCCTACACAGTGCATTTGAGTGATGTGTCTTTTAAGTCTTTTAATCTCTGCTTTCCTCCTTTTTTTTAATGACAACTTATTTGTTGAAGAAACTAATTTGCTTGTCCTATAGAATTTCCCTGATACTAGGTTTTGCTGCTTGAATTCACATGGTGAATTGAACATATTCCTCTGTCTTCTGTTATTTATGCATATGGATATAATTAATTTGAGAGGTTTGATCTGATTCAAGTTCGATTTATTTTTCTTTTCTTTTTTTTCCATAAAAATGTTTTATAGGAAGTAGTGCTGGTGTTATTTCTGTCAGGAAGCTCATACTCTCTGGTTGTCTCTTCGTGGTGTGAAGATTATTGATGGGTTCTGGCCTTGTTGGCCTGATGCTTCCATTTATCATATTTCCCAACAGCTTTTCACCTAATGTTGTTCATGTGTATCTTTCAGGATAAGTTCCTCAAAATGGGCTTGCCGGGTGAAGGAGTGAATGCATTTGTGGTAATTACAGGTTGACTATTCAGGAATAGTCAACCTTATGCAAAATGCTTGGGACCAAAGCATTTCGGATTTTAGATTTTTTCAGATTTTGAAATATTTGCACTATACTAAGTACTGGTCAATATCCCTAATCCAAAAGTCTGAAATCCAAAATGTTTCAGTGAACATTAACTTTCAGCATCATGTCAGCACTCAAAAAGTTTCAGACTTTCAATTACTTTGGATTTTGGATTTTTGGATTAAGGATGCTCAACCTATATTGGATATGTCCAAATTCCCCCCTCTAGGGATTACATCATTTTGCATTCTTGCCGCTAACATATGAGTTTTTGCTTTTCCCATAGCTTTGCCAACAGAATGTGTCGATAAGCTTTTACATTTTTGCCAGTCTCATAGGTAAGAGAGAGTATCTCAGTGTAATTTTAATTTGCATTCCTCTTGAGGCCCTTTATAAAAGTCTTCAGAAAATAGGAGCTCCTTTTACCATGAGTAATTAAAGTTTTCAGAAAAATTGAGCCTACCCAGTGAAAGATCTGCTGGACTCTGTTGCCCTGAAGTTTCTGAAGGTGGTTTTGAAAAGCTACCTTAATGTAACTTATCACTAGTGTCCTGAGGCAAAGGGAAGGACTCAGAACCAGGATGTATACAGGGTTTCTAAAATGGGTGATCCATGAGATCAGGCTGAGCACACCAATAGATGTGGACAGATTCACCTCACTAGTTCCCTCCTGGAGATCTAGAATATTCCTCGTGTTAGATTCTGAGTTGTCCTTCCCTAGGAAGCTCATTTAACGTTGCCTCGCCTCGAGTTTCCCATGGTTATGGGACATTAAGGCCCTTTCCTGCCATGACACCTGTCACGTCCCTGAGCACTGGCTCAATGGCAGATGGTGCTTTGGGGAAACACTGCTCTGACTGCCTTGTTAGTACATCCATCGATTCATGGTGTGATGTTTCCACACCCGGCACCTGATCCTTCTCACAGCTTCCACCGTGACCACTCTGGGCCAAGCGCTGTTATGACTCACCATTCTCACGCAGTAGCCACAGGGATTCTTTTAAGATGTTTCCTCTGCTTGTGACCATCCTGTGGCTTTCTCTCTCAGAACACAAGCCAGACTCTAGATGAGGTGGCCCCCTGACCCAGCCTCACCTCCCCCTGGTTTCACCCTTCTTCACTTAGGCCAGCCACCCTGCTGACCGCCCAGCATGCTGTGGGCACTCTGCCTTTAGCTTGGTACTTGCAGCTCCCTCTGCATGGAGCACTTGCCCCCCAGTTCTTGTGCGCCTGTTCCCTCCTCCGCGTAGGTCTCTGACTAGTGACTCTCACTGAGACTCTTGTTTAACCATCCTATCTGAAAGGGTGCTCTCTCTGTCACACTCCAGCCCCAAACTTGGCTCCATTTTCTTTCAAACACTGATCACAGCCTGACCTAACAGTGCTTTCTATTGTCTATCTCCCTGACTCATGAGGACAAGGACTTTGCCTCGTTCCCACCTTGATCCCGAGGCCCCTGATGGTTCCCAGCATGAGGCAGAATGAATGGAGGCTGCCTGGGTGCTGTGCTGGAGTGGCTGGTTTTGCTGCTCCTGTGCCCAGTGGTAGCTGTCACTGGGTCACTTCATTCTTGGGCACTGGGCCATTCTGAGTGAGGGCAGATCTTTCCTGGGCCAGAAGCTTTGCCTGGGCTGTGAGGAACTCAGGGAGGTCTCTCTACCTTGGCCCAGTCACCTTCTTAACTGTCCTCCAGCATTGCCTCTCTTCTATGTTTTGTGTTTTATTGTGTTTTGGCCTCGGTTTTATAAGGAATCCTGTTACTTGTTACTGCTATGCAAATCACAGAAAGGAGTGTTCACCAAATGTTCCAATTACCAGCTTCCACCAGCTACATTCTCAGCCACTGGGTGAACTTCTTTGTCTGAAGCCTTTTAATGTGTGCTTAGCTTCCCTATTGGGGCGGTGTGAGTGAACTTAAACCTGTTTATATCCTTCAATAAGAGCAGCTACGCACTTCTAAGCATTCAGTGACAGAACAAGGCATTACTAGATATTATTAATAGAATCAGCATTTTCTGGCTGAGGGGATTTAGTAGTTTCAAAAGAGAATGGGATCGTTCACAGTCAGTACAGGCTTAGATTAACCATCTCCCATTAACATATCGCATAAGGTACAGCCCATGCATAAACCCTGGCAATACTCAGATAATAGTAAAACATACAGAAATGGGGGTGGAAACAAAAGGAACATTGTTCTTGGTCGTGGGGCAGGTTCGGTGTTCTACACAGGACCTGCTGTTGATAGAAAGCCACCAGAAGCTTTCTGAGCTTCACTCAAGGCCCTCTGCCAGAGCTGCTGATATAAAAGGTAGAATTTGTAATAAAACTTTACGTTCTTTTGGGCCGTAATCTGTGATATTAACATGGAATATCTTTAGAGGCCTGGCAGCTCTTTTCTTCAAGATGTGGGGTTAAGAAGTTGTGTGATTTTACTCTTATTTTTACCAGTGCACTTCTCTTAACATCTTAAATTGAACAACAAATATGGAAACTTTTTTAGGGCAGCGAGAGGTAGAGGTTGATGGTAAACATCTCAAAAATGCCCTTTCAGTGGTACTAGGTTCCTCATCTGAAGCTATATTTTCTCCTTTTCTCTCCAACCTGTTTCTTTCAAAAGCAAACCATAAAGAGCACCAGGTTACTTTGGGATGGCCTTCGACTGGCTGTGAGTGGCCTTCGGGTTTGACACAGTGGGCTGTTGGAGGCCTTGACTTTGAGTGTATTGTTAACCTAGCGATTAAGAGGACAAGTACTGGTGTTGGGGCCCTTGGCTGTGAACCTCACTGTACCTCTTAACTGGCTGTGTGACCTTGAACAAGTCACTTAACCTTCTTGAAGTTGTGTGCAAAATGTAGAGGGTGGCAAAGTGAAGACTGGGAGTCTGCACACTGAATTTTTTTTCCACACTGAATAATAACTTTATATCCTTGTTCATTCTCTTTGAGCAGTCACCACTTTTCTATCATTTTATTTCTGATGTATGGTAAAACCACTGCCTTACACTCTTTTTTTTTAAGCACGAAACAAGGTTTATTGAGGAGAGAAAGATAAGATTACAGAGCAAGAGCAAGATATAGGTTTATAGAGTAAGAGCAAGGTACGTTCACCACAGAACAGCAAATGGGCCTCTTGTCTTAACAACAACAACAACAACAACAAAAAAAGGCCTGCACTCTTAAGCTTAAAAACAGAATAAGATAGTTCTTTGGCAGCCACAGATATTGTGATTTTTTTAAACAAACTGGAATACATTGATATTTTAGAAAATACCAAATCATTGAGCACATCATCTAAATTTGACCAAAATTCTATGGGGTATTTTTAAAAAGAGAGAGAGCTCTTAAATACATGAATTTTGCAGAAATAAAAGAAGAGGTTTCCTGTCCTTTGAAGTTTTTGTTAGATGGAAATTGATTACAATTGAAAAATGGAGGTGGTTTGAATTCTCTGAAACGTAGCTTGCCCCTGTAAAAACATCCAGACCCACCATGACCACTCTGAGAGGGGTGACGGATGTCATGCTCAGCAGGAAGGGGCACCACCACACCTCATGACCCTGTGCAGGCTTTGGAGTCAGAGCATGTGGGTTTGAATCCCGCCTCTGCCAGATATTTGCTTTTCATCTAGGCCACTTAGTTAATCACTCTGAGCCTCAACTTCTTCATGATAAATCTGAAAAGATTGTGCTCATCTCATAAGGCCACTGAGAGAGTTAAATGAGGTGACAAGTATAAAGCATGCAGCAATACCCTGTCCCCTAATAGATGCTTGATATACTGAAGTGTTTTTAGATAATATTTATATAATATAATTATATAATCAAATAATATATACTATAAAATATTAACATATATTTTATATATTCATACTTACATATTATATATTATAATATATAACTATTTAAAAATAATAATATTTCAGAGATTCCTAGCCTTGAGATCCTGTTATCTGATAGTTTTCATACTTTGTAACAGTGGAGTCTTTATCTCTTTCCTTCCCTGCACACAACCCCTTATGTGGAACCGTAATACCTGAGACAGAGCACAGAGAGCGGCTGCTGAAGCAGGGGTGAGGGGCTCCTCCCACAGCTACTCAGGCTGGCCACCCCAGGGTGCCCGTGGAACAGGGTCAACACAGCTGCTCTAGTCCAATCTTCTGCATTCTTCTTCAAGATCTCAGAGACACTTTGGGAATGCTAAGGCCAGAGCCCAGGTCCCTGGCCTCGAAGCCACATTTTCCTTCTGCAGCACTTTGCAGTGTCCCCTGGTGGAGTGAATTATGGGTACTGATGGTCCTCTCCCTGATGGGAACTGGGACCTGTTTTCCTTGGGGTGACAGGTATTCCCGTCATAGAACTTGGAACCTTGAGAGGCTGCTGGCTCAATTCCTGGGTTTACTGATGGCCCCACTTAGGCTTTATAGCTGCCACAAGCCATAAGGAAATCACAACATTTAAGTATAAAACTGCCATGGACATGGTTAGCCTCTCACATTGCAGTCTTTAACAATGGGCAAGTGTCTATATTTCTGTGGATATTAGTGTTGATTTCCGGGTGCATGAAAAATAGCTGTGTTTAGTGTAGTAGAGTTTCATTTCTCTATATTGGGATCAGTGTCAGATGATGACTGACTTGCTGTATTTTTCATTGTGGAGGAGCCTGTGGGCCCGGTTAGCACAGGCACTTGTCGTGACTATCAGAGAGCAATGAGGCTTTTCTGGCTGCAGGGATTTTGTCTGAAATTGCTGTAACCCTTTTCTATGGATTTCATCGGCTAGGTGGATTGTGGTTTATGACATTGAAAAGCCTTTTATCAGAAGATGAATACAAGGAGACATTATTACATCAGCATGTGTAGATTTTGTCTACAAGAAAAGTTTAGCGACCTTGTTGGCAGAGTGAGTGCTTTGAGATGTATGGCCTTTTATTTCTGCTTGTGTTAGAGATTCTTGGTTCTCCGTGCAGCATTTAAAAGGGGAAAAGCACATGGGCTTTCCTTCTGTTTTATGTTTTCTTACATCATGTATCTTGGTGTTTCTGAGATCACTACAAGAGACCTCACCCCTAGCCTGAGCTGGACATGGAGTGGAAGAATTTCATCTCTGTTTCTGGTGTTGCTTTTTCCTTGAGTGATTTCATGCCCAAATGGTTCTCTGTCATACAATTCTTTCTTCTGTTAATTTTCTCGGTGTTTACAAGTATGTTGAGACCATGGAGTTCAGTTTAATTATAGCTAGTATATGATGTCCTTTAGTGCATAATAATTAGTGTGAGAAGAGGCTCCTTCAACTTGGTGGTTCTGGGACCTGGTTGAGGGATCAACAAACCTCTTAGTTCCACCTATAGAGGTCCGCCTTCAGCAGGGATCCAGGAGTCTGTATTTGTTCTGGTGATCAGCTGGGTTTGGGAGCCCTGTTCTGTCCCCAGACTTCTGGTTCCATTCCCTTTCCATCACACCATTTAGCCACACAGCAAGCACCCGCTGTGCAACATTTCAGTGAATTACACTGATTTTTGCTGTGAAGCCGTGACGGTGAGAAAGTGTAAGATAGACCATTGGTGACTGTGGCACTTGACTTACATAGGTCTTGACTTATATAGATACTTGCAGTGAGGGAGAAAGCCCTTTTGGTGGAAGTGGGGCTGGTTTTGAATGACAGACAAAAGAGTTTTGAATATGTAGAAGGGGCTTATGGCCTACTGCTGCCATCCTTGCTATTGGCTCCCATGTTTTAGTAGCCACCAAGTGGCTAGCTGGCACTGTGCTAGGAACTTTTTATATTTTCTTGGTGAATCTCGTGAGGGCCGTCAGGTGATAGAGTTAAAGCCGACCACCGCCATCACGTGAGTGCTTGTGAAGGAAGGGACTTAATAAGAGCAGAGAAAAAAGAAAAAGACATGCCCACAGCCAGACATGAGTTCATGCTCACTCATTTTAACTTTCTGCTTGTAATATTCTGTATTTAAAAATACATGTACTTTTTTTATATTATTTTTTTTAATTTTTATTTCAACTTATTATGGGGGTACAAAAGTTTAGGTTATGTATATTGCCCATGCCCCGCCCCCCCCCCCGAGTCAGAGCTTCAAGCGTATCCATTCTTCAGACAGTGCGCATCTCACACATGTAGTTATACGCCCATCCTCTCCCCCCACCCTCCACATCTGCCTGACATACATGTACCTTTTCATAAAAATGTATAAAGAAATAATTCTGCTTTGTAGGAACAGAGTAGGCAGTGTGTATCTGAGAAACCTGCAAGTCTGTAACCTAGCAATTATGGAAGTACCTACGAGGTCAGGCCACACTGGGATTTAGGGGTGTCACATTCAATGCGTGGGCTCCCACGGTGTGCCCCCATCTGCTCTCCACAGGACAGGACTCAGGACCAGTCTTCATAAATATTTTATTGGTAGCTGATGGCAATTCCAGCAATACTGCTGAGCCTGATAGCCCTATTCCGAAGACAGGGAATGTTTTCTGGCTTGTTTCATGTGCCCTTCTCCTATTCCAAGGATGCTGACAGCTCAGGTCAACTCTGGTGCTGAGTTTTGCTGTGAGTTATGACATATTTGGCAAGGAATTTGTTAATGATGATAAAGTACTGGAGTTGGCAAATTATTTACTTTTTCTCCCCTGAGTAAGTAGATTCCACACTATCCTGATGATAATAATAAGCACCACAAACACTGCATGCCAGGCCTCCTGCTGAGTGAGTCCCATCCTTGAATTTTCTCATTAAATCTCACACCTATGTCATGGGAAAAGTATTTTCAGTGTCCGCATTTGAGATATGAGGAAGCAGGTAGAAAGAGGTGAAGTGACTCGCCCAGGGTCCCACAGCCAGTGAATGGCAGAGCTGGGTGCCACTCACACTCAGCAGCACACCAGAGGTTTCTGTGAGTGAAAAACAAGGGAGTTTGGGCTGACTGTTAACGCTGCAGATATTCAGGATAACATAGGGGGAAATATTAGAACCAGACCCTGTGTCCTGGTGGACCTGGAACTGGAAAAGCAAGCCAGTTGCTTTCCAGAGAAAGAATTCATTCCATTACTGGACCAAAGTTTCCCAAGTTCCTTATCCCTGAGGGCTCCCAAGGCTCAAGACGTAGGTATGGAAGACGTGACAAAGGACATGCTCCGGAGGCTGCCTGCTCTTTGAAGGCAGAGCCAAGTCTTGTCTTATTCTGTGTTCTGCTTCCACCACCCAGAGCCAGGCCTGGTGCACACAGGGGTTGGTGGGAGGGAGGGAGGGAAGGTAGGAGTGGGGGGGGAGGGGGGAGAGAGAGAGAGACAGACAGACAGACAGACAGACAGGGTGGAGATGAGACAAAGGAGTTTCCAACTTCTGCACAAGGCACCATTATTGGAAGCTCACTGCTTACTGCTGTTTCCCATATATTTTCCTTGCACACAAATCTCATTCTTATTTTTATTTAATCAACATTTTGACCACAAAGCTGGATGCTGGGGATAAATGAGACATGGTCCTCCTTTCAGAGAGGGGAGTTTATAATCTTAGGAAATTACTCAAGGCCGCAATCTCATTTCCTAAGGGGCACTAGGGGACGTGGGCATCCCGATTCAAACAGTCTTCACCTGCTTGGGATGCTCCTGGCGCAGGAGGAGTCATATTTACTACAAGGAAGGAAAGTTTCATGGGATCTTTATTTTTCTTTGCCAGAACATTGCTTTTAGCTGTTTCTCACCTTTTTGTGAAGCTTTTGGGTCTTGTTGTTGTTGTTTAATGGAATGTTATGATTGCATGATGGCATGTGGAATGACTTATTTTTCTGTTTGAACCAGGATCGATCGGAAGATGTCAAGTGCTCACACCACCTACAAACTGGATGAGGCCCAGGCTATCATGACTGAGCTCCGGACCATTAAGAAAGCCATTTGTACAGGCGAGAAGGAGAGGCGGGACCTGATGCAGGTAAGAAGCCTGGGGGCCACCCGCCTACCTGCTCACCTGTCTTTTATTTTAAAATGTTTTAAATATACTTATTTATTACATATGTTATATATTTATTGTATATGCAGTTCATATATAATATTATGTTAATATACAATACATACACATACACCGCATTATATTTAAATAAGTGTATTATCGTCGTCCCTCTGTGTCCTCGGGGGATTGGTTCCAGAACACCCCTCGGATACTAATATCTGAGGGTTCTCAAGCCCCTGATACGAAATGATGTAGTATTTGCATGTAACCTACGAACATCCTCTCATATGCTTTAAATCATCTCTAGGTTACTTATAATACCTAATACAATATAAATAGTTGTTATACTGTATTTTAAAATTTGTGTTGTTTTTTATTGTTGTATTGTTATTTTTTATTGTTTTTTTCCCCCAAATATTTTCTATCCAAGGTTGATTAAATCTACAGATGTGGGACCCTCGGACATGGAGGGCCAACTATTTTAGTTTCCTGGGGTTGCCGTCATAAAATATCATAAACTGAGAGGCTTAGAACACCAGAAATTTACTCTGTCAGTTATGGAGGTAGAAGTCTAAAGTCAAGGTGTGGACAGGGCCACATTCCCTCTGAAGGATCTAGGGGAGGATCCTTCCTTGCTTCCTCCAGCTCTGGCAGTGGCCAGCAATCCTTGGCATTTCTTGGGTTGTAGATGCGTCACTGCAACCTCTGCCTCCATGGTCACGTGGCCTTCTCCCTGTGTCTCTGTAAATTTACTCTTCCAATAAGGACATCAGTCATTGCATGAGGGCCCACCCTAATCCAATATGACCCCATCTTAAGTAGATTACATCTGCAAAGATCCTATTTCCAAATAAGGGCATATTCGCAGATTCCTGGGGTTAGGACTTCAAAATATCTTTGGGGGGGGACACAATTCAAACCACAGGAATGGGTGATACATTCATATTGTTTAATAATCAGAATAAGTCCAAGGGTCTGTGATAAGCCTTGCTATCATTCCATCCTTCTACCTTCCATAACTACTGTTATTAGCTTCTTGTATACTCTTCCAGTATTTATACAGACACACAAAAATATGGATACATGTCCAACTGCCCTCACACAAAGCCAGAACTATACTACTGTTCTGCATTGGCTTCCTCATGGAAGATAATATCCTGTACCTTTTCCCATATCTGCCCACAAAGAGCTTCTTCATTCCTTTATATAGTTGCATAGTATTTTACTATGAATTATATAGCTGGGATCATTGCAGCTTTATATTGCTTTGTGTTTTTTGCCCCTTGAATCTTGTAGTTTCCACTATTTTTTGCAAATGAACACACACTAGTCTTTTCACGTGGTGCTGGAATGCATTCAGTGCTTTCTGTTATAGCTTTTATTTTTCACTCAACACCCTAAGTGAACACCTACACCTGGTAGGCATTTTTTTAGAATCTAAAGAATGTACAACACAGAGGACATGTAAAGCAAAGCCCAGGCTCCTCAGCAAAATGAGGCAGATGTGCAAAAAAGTACCTTGCCTCACTGCTTCCTAAGGTCAAGGCCGTGAGTGACTGTCTCATGGTGCTCATGGAAATGCAGATTATTGGGCCCCACTCCAGATTTACCAAATTAGAATCTCTGAAGGTGAGGCCCAGTAATCTGTATTTTCAGATGACCTCTCCAGGTTATGCTAGGTAAATGGTCAATTGTTAGGTTTTGGGGGGCATACTGGTAGCTCTGAGAATAGCTACCATTTACTGAGATTTCTGTCTATGTGGCATTGGACAAGGTGCCCTATGTTCATTACCCATATCATACTAGCCAACACCCCAGGGTGACCCAGGTGGTATTTCACAGTGGCCATTAAGCAGGGCTCCGTGCCTTGGCCTCTCTGAGGCCACAGTGTGCAGCGCTAGAGCCAGCCACCCAGTTGCCTTGCTTGAGTTCCTCCCCATGGAGGCAAGAGATAGAATTTCTGGAAGAAGCTTTAGGCCCCAGCATCTTCTTTGAGGTCTCCACAACCTCTCGAACTATGAGAAACTCTAGGAAGAGGCACAGGCAAAGTCCTCTTCCATCAAAATTGAGTTGTTTTATTTTTCTTAAATAAACTTAACATTGACCCCTTCCAAGCCTTTGTCTCAATCTTGAGCCAGTTACATGAGTTCTGCACTTGGGTGTTCTGGTTCTGGTGTCTGCAGTAATATCTGCTGAAGGTGAACATATTCAGAAGTCTAAAAGAAATGGTCAACAGTTTGATTTCTCTTTAACTTTTCACACAAAAGGGTTCCATATGCCAGAATATATACTTGCTCTAATTTTTGGCAAACTAACATTGCTGTGAGATTACTTTGACCATGTAGAATTATGACTGAAAAAATCAGGTTATAAAAATACATAAGCATTGTCTGGGAGCTATTTTCACCTTCTCTGTGGTTTATCTATAATAGTCTCAAGGTGGCATTCATCTCTGTCAGACTCATTTACTGATTGAACATTTTGCATAGCAATGATTATTTTTTTCTTTAGGAAACACAAAGGTTTAAAAACCAGTAAAAAATGGCACTGTAATTGTTCTCTATTTTATTCACGTGCTGCCATGAGGACTCAGTTGTTATCTGATTTAAATGACTAAGAATGTTATTAAAGGTGCATGGGTGAAAAGCTAATGAGCACGGGAGCTAGGGGTGGAACGACTCTCCAGTAATAAATGAAGTTGCAGACCTAAAACCGGGTTGAAAGGTCCACTTCTAAAGGGAAGGAAAACATTGCCATCTCTGTTCAAAGAGCGTGTCTCCTTCCATTCCAGAGCCTGGTCAAGCTGACCGATGGCTTCAAGAACAGCTGCTCCATCACCGACTCGCTACAAGAGTTCCCACATGATCCAGGTGCGCTGGGCCATTCTGGTTTCCCTCCGCAGTTCTGTGATGCTGGCTCTCAGACCGAGGTATGCTGCCCGGGGAGAAGCAACGAGTGTGCTGAGAGAGATGAGGGCTGCTTTTGTGTTGCCGTCACTCATTTGCTTTAATTTTTCATTTTCACTTCAGAAATGTTTTCACTTTTGTGCCACTAAGTTTGAAGAAGAAAATATCATCTCTCACATCCAGCCGTGTGATGCAATTGAATTGCTTATTACCTCTGTCCTTGTGATTTGGATTCTTAAAAACTCCAGGCTCCTCGTGAGAGTTGAGTTTAAATGTTTTGTTGACAGACATATGACTTTTTAGAGCATGGATCGGCAAACATTTTTGGTAAAGGGCCAGATAGTAAATATATTAGATATTAGATATTTTAGGCTTCTCAGGCCATGCAAAACTATTCAACTCTGTCACTGTAGTGGAAACGTAGCCATTACAGGGATGATGTATGAGGAGTGGGCGTGGCTGTGCTCCAATAAAACTTCACTTACAAAAACAGGCGGTGGGCTGGGTTTGGCCTGCGGACTGTAGTGTTTACTGATCCCTGCCTTAGACCAGTGATTTCCAAAAGGCTTTGTAGCTGTGCCACCTTGGGTTATACTTTGTTGCTATTTCTTATTCTTCTAAAAGAATGTCAGGAAATTGAATTGAATTAAAAGTAATTTTGTTTGAGACTTGGAAGAATTTCATAATGCGCCTTTTGATAATTAGTGAAGCCTTGAGTTAGCCACAAAAACAAAGTTGGGAAAGTCACCATTTGAAGCAGGGTGCTGGATATTCAAAGACACTACTATTGTAATGCATTGAGTGAAGTTTGACATTAATTTGTTACCAAATGGAAAAGCAGTTTAGAGGGTTTCTTCCTCTTTAGGCTTATTAAGTAAAGGTCAGGTATCAAAGGAACACACACTGCCACCCTCCAAAATTAAATAAATGAAAAGAAAGGAAAAAACAATTGGCGGAAAACTCTGGATTTTAAATTATTAGCTAGTATTTTGAAATTTTGGCAAAAATGCCTCTTTGAGGGGAATGTAATGTAGTAAATAATGACTATGTCTTTGGCATTTTTGCCTAAAGATTTTGGAGAGGGAAGGAAAGAAGTACAAGACTCATTGATTTCCATGAATAATTCATTGCTGCTTGCTACTTATTGTAAGGTTAGAATTAGAATTTAGAGACTCTTAACTAGTTTGAGAGAACCGGGTAAGATCGAAGGTTTGCTAATGATGTAGGTAAACCATTCTAAAATGTCAGGTGGAGATTGGTGGCTGGTTATGGTACTCTAGCAGTGACTTGTCATTGTTTATGAGCCCCTGCAGTTTTTATTGGGGCTGGCCCTGGGTTGACAGTTTTACAGTTGTTGGCTCAGTTTAAGTAGTTGTTCCCATCCTCTCTGACATGCCGAAGACTGAGGTGCCAGGTTACCTAAGGTCATACAGCTGAGGAGAGGAAGGTCCGGGTTTGAGTGAACATCTCTGATCCCTAAACACTTATGCTTTCTACTACATTACCTTATTATAGAAAAATATATCAAAAGGCTATAACAATATTAGTTTAGCCATTACTATATAACAAATGACCCCCAAACCTAGCATTTTAAAACAGCACTCCTTTATTATCTCACACTTTATGTGGGTCAGAAGTCTGGGCTGGGTCTTTTTCTCCAGGGTCTCAGGAACTTGCCATTGAGGTGTCAGCCAGGGCTGCAGTCTTATCTGAAGGCTCACTTGGGGAAGGATCCACTCCCAAACTCTCGTGATTGTTGGCAATCTCAGGTCATTGGACTGAGGGCTTCAGTTCCCTGGCATGTGGGCCTCTCTAGCAGGGCAGCTTACTTAATCAAAGTATGCCAACCATGAGACTCTGCTAGCAAGATGGAAGTCACAATCTTTTGAAAAAACCTATTCACGGAAATGACTTCCCATCCCCCTTTGCTGTATTCTGTCAATTAGATTCAAGCCATAGACCCAGCCCACTCTCAAGGGGAGGGTATTTCACATGGGGTGAATGGACGTAGAGACCATTGGGAGCCATCTTAGAAGTCTGCCTACCTCACTTAGTTCTTGCTTTGGGTCAATTTTGTGGGATAGGTGTTTATTATATCAGACATGCTTTTCAAGACCAGGGATTTGCAGCTACAGGTTTATACATGCTGTAAGGCTGTATAGGAACTGTGAAACGGTAACCTTTTGGATCTGATTGGCTGTCTTTTCTTTTGACTAAAACATCCATTTGGTTCTCAAAGAAGAATATGCAGACAAAGCTTAGAGGTCCATAAATAGCTTTGAGAAGAAGTTAGAGAGATGACGTTTATTGGTCTTGATGAACGATTGACTGCAGGGTTGCTAATGAAGAGGGGATGAGGTGGCAAGTAGCTCACCTCCACTGGAAACAGTTTTGGGGGCTAGGGTGCTATAGCCTGAGCATATTCATACTGAGGAAACTGTGGATGGGTCATTGGACAAGGCTACGTAAACGTCAAATTGTGACACGTCTCATTGGAGAATGCTCAGTCCATCATAAAGGCACTTCTTTATCTTGCCATTCAAGGCAATACAGTTATAAAGAAAGAAATTCCCCATCAACATAGATCAAAACTCATATTAATAAATTTATTACTAATCATTCAAGTCAAATATTTTCAAATATTTGTTGACATGAGATTATTTCAAAAACATAAAGACTTGGTGGTCATAGTATATGGTCTAGTAAGGTCAGATCTACAGATGGAGCCCATTTATTGAAACTAGAGTTGTATGATGTTTCCACAAATGAAGAATTAGCCAACGTGTGCTATAATTGCTTTCTGTATATGTCTTTTTTGTTTTGTTTTGTGTAGGATTTTGTTGCCTTCAATGTAATTGGTATGAAAATACTTAAGTACAACCACTGATCGCATTCAGAGCACCACACTGAAAGTCTCCAATCCCAGGCTTTTGGAGACCTTGCTTCCTGTCCTCCTGCCCTTGGTTCTGTAATGTGCCTCATGGCATCAGAAGGCATCTGTTAGCCTGTACCTCACACAGCTAGTCCAACTTTTTCAGACCTTGGGACTTCAGACCTTTGATATTTATTATTGAGGAATTAGAGAATGTATTGCAGAAAATGGGATGACTTTTATTTTTTGTCTTTGTATCAACTTTTATTGAGTAATTCCCTATTTCTTTTAACATTTGGTTTGTTGCTGTTGTTTGGAATTACATAATAGATGGATATACTGCCACTTTAAAAAAGAAAAAAAAACCCACCTGTTTTAGGAAAGCAAATGTCTTCCTAGCCCACTCCCAACCCCCACTGGCCAGAGGTGGCAGCAGAGTATTATTTGGTGTGTTTCCTTCCAGACCTTTGAAAAATTGAAAGTGAAAGACAAATTAAAAGAGTACTTTTCATTGTTGCTGAAAGTGTAAATGAATTTTCTATTTTGAAAAATATGTTTTTAATACGTGTTTCCTTTCTTTTTTTCTCTTCTGTTCCGGAAAGTTTGTCTTCGATGATAAAACAAGGCTCGTAGACCGAGTCAGACTTAATTGGCAGTATGAGGAAGCCAGAAAGAGGTAAGAAGTGCATTTTTCCAATCTTGCCTTTTGCTTACTTACTTTCTCCCATGGAAAGAAGTTTGGCAGAGTTCCAATGTGTGATTGTCCACATTTTATTGGAAAGCCGTGTGTGATAGAATACAAAGTAAAAGTTCTTCATTTATATGTAGCTTCTTAATACATATGAAAAATTCCAAGTGCATTTAAAATGTGAAATTCTCAATATTGCAAACAGTTGTAAAAATGTGATTCAATAAGAATAGAGGCTTTCTTGGCTTTCTTTAGCATACCACGTAGTTCAGAACTCGTGTCCCTCTTCCCATTCCCTCCTTCCAATAGACTGAGCATCAGTCCCTCAGACCAGCATAAGGGAAACCATTTTATCTTTTATATATGTGGCTTCTAACTCCATAGGTTAATGGGCAAAGCCACATGTCTTGGTTAAAAGACATTTAATAAGTATGAGGTCAACAGGTGGACAGGAACTAATTGATTTCATTTTGTCGGAGAGAATTGATACGAAGTGGTTTATGTTGACCTATGTTGTAAATTAGAGGCTCTTTTTTTGTGCCTTCTGGAAAGAGTCCTAAAACCAAATTATTTCAAAATATGTGCTTCAGAAAAGTGTGAAGCATATCTTTTTTTAAAAAATGTTTCTTTAGTCAAAAATGAAATATTATCTTGGAGGGAAGGAACAGAATGCCGGTGGGGTGAAGGGGTCCTTTCTGGAAGCTACACAGTTGGGCCTACTTAGTACACTGTACCATTCATGGATGTCTGGAAATCTACTTTGTTGGTTTTTTAGAAAATGTAAAAATAGCAACAAAAGCAAATCATATGACTCCCTGCTACAAGGCCAACTTAAACAGACATAGGCCTTCTGTTTGCTAGGAGGTTTTACACTCAGTTCCTCCTGGATTTTTAGGATGGCCTCGTGGTGGGCTTTAAATTTCCCCATGGAATGTTTCCAAGTTCATGTATCAAAACTGGTTGTCTCTGTGGTCACATTCTTCATTTATCATGCATTCCTTCTCTTTAGCTTGCTGGAGTTTTGTGAAGGGCGATTGTCTCTGCTGAATATTCCTCTGCTCATTCTTGCATGTTTCTAGTGGAGCTGCAAAGTGTGGGTGCTAGAATTTGCTGTGCTGTATTAAAAGTAGCAAATAGATCATTGCTACACTTTAGGAACATAATTGTTATTTGTTTGGCTGTGACATTTATCAAACATAGCAAGTAATTTCTTTGTTCTCTAAAGATGGTGTCCGTGTGAAGTGAGCAACCTTTTAAATGTTGCGATAAGACGTTTAGAGGAAAAAGTCGAGTATTTAAGAAAATTATTTCGGGGGTGGGCACTGCACTTCATCAGTACTTTTCTGTATTATTTGAAGATGTGAAGATTGCCAGAACCTTGTTAAGAAATGCACTGCAGCTACCAAGGAGGGTCCTGTCCCCAGCGTTTCAACCTTTGTGGGACAGTAGGGGCTTTTCAGAAAACCACCTTTTGGGCTGCATTGGAACATTTAAAAATCAGAGATGAGTTTTGAAGTTGACCTGGGTGGGCTCGCACAGGCACTGCCTGTTCTTTTCCCATTAGCACGGTGGTTCTCAACACAGGGAGCGGGGACTTTACCCCCCAGGAGACTTCTGACAGTGTCTAGAGACATGTTTAGTTATCACAGCTCTGAGGCAGGTGCTCCTGGCATCTAGCGGGCAGAGGCCAGGGGGGCCGCTAGACATCCTCGGTGCACAGGATGGCCCCACAGCATGTCACTAGAGCTGAGGTTGAGAAACCTTCCTCTGGGGCTTCTTCCTGTCTTACTCCTGAATCCTCACTGTGCATGAACAACAGGGGCCTATGTGAGCAGGTTGCCTGCTAACTCACAGGTGTCAGCTCGCTCCACCGAGTGCTCCTTGCTCACCTGTTCCAGCCACACTGGCCTCCTCGATGTTCCTCAGATATACTGAGTGTGCCTCCACCGACCAGCTCCACTGGCACCCCGCTAGGCCTCACACCTGCCAGGCAAATGCCTGACTCGGTGCCTGCAGTCAGCAGGATAATGGCCCCTCAAAGGTGTCCACGTCCTGATCTCCTGAACCTGTGAATGTGTTGCCTCCCATGGCAGAGGGGACTTTGCAGATGGGATGGTGTTAAGGATCCAGAGATGGGGAGAGGATCCTGGATGACCCAGGCGGGCCCAGTGTCATCACAAGGGTCCTTATAAGAGAGAGGCAGGAGGGCCGGCGGCAGAGAGAGATGGACATATGAGGATGGAAGCGGGGGCAGCCCCTGGGAGCTGGGAGAGGCAAAGAAACAGATTCTCTCCCGGAGTCTCCAGAAGGAAGCCGTCCTTCAGGCCCGTTGTTGACTTCTGACCTCCAGAAATGTAAGAGGATACTGGATGTTGCTTTCAGCCATTGAGTTTGTGGTAGTTTGTTGGCAGCAGCAAGAGCAAAGCCATTGCAGTGCCCTTGGCCAAACTGCCTCCTCTGTGTGGAATGGAGTGCTTTTCCCCAGATTGTTACGTGGCCTCTGCTCTCCTTTTGATCACCTTGTTAGAGAGATTTCCTTGATCATCCTGAGTAAAGCCGTACCACCCTGTCCTCACCCCATCACCCTGATACCCTGATTGGTCAAGCAAATGTTACTACCTAGCTGGTGTTTGCTTTCTTATTGTCTGTCTTTCCCTGTGAAAATGTAAATAAATCCCACGACTGCAGGGATTATAAGTCATTGCTATAATCCCAGTAGCTACATAGTCAGTGAACATTTATTGAATGAATAAAGTGAGGGTCCCATTTGGTCACATTTGCTCTTTAGCCTTTGCCCCTGGAAGTGGGTGAATCAGAGGCATCCCAGGGCCTGGGTCAACTCCAGGCTACCTGCTCTGCTCCTGGCTCCCACCCCCAAGACCCCCATGCTGGTACAAGCCTTGGAGTGGCTCATTCTTTCTGGGCCTTCATGGATATTCAAAAAGGCTAGTGGTCTTTGAACTCTCTATAATAAATTCTCTTCTTGGGGGTTAGAGAAAATGGCATTGGAGCTGGGCCCCGAAGGAGTGCTGGGATTCCAGCTGCCCATCCACTGGGAAAGGACTTTCTCAAGTAAGAGGGGAATGGGGTCGGGTGGGGGTGGGGCGTCAATCTGCAGCAGTTGGACTGGCCCAGAATTGCAGAACACAAGCAAGCCAGGGGGTGGAATGGAGGCTGCCACGAGCAGGGAGGCAGGCCACATTATGAGGGCCATGAGTGCCTTGGAAAGGAGTTGGAATTGCCGGGCACACTAGGTCTTTTGAGTTGGGAATGTTAAGTGGGAGCCATTCAAACGATGGTACGTCCAGGAGGGCAACTGGAGGTACCAATATAGGAATCTTCAGCACATAAATGACGTCACTGAATGGCTGAGCTCACCTTGGGAGAGAGAATGCACAGAGAAATGAAGGGACTCCAGGACTGAGCCATGAGAAAGGCCAAGAAAAGGCCTAGTGAGGATGAGACTGGCCAGAGGGGTGCAGTAAGAAGTCCAAGAGAGGATGGCTGGGGTGGGAGGACAAAAAGAAGAGGAAGCAAACCTTAGAAAACACTTACATCCAAGGGCCTGGCAGCAGAGGAGAGGAGCTGCAAAGGAACGGAAAGAGAACGGCCAGAGAAGCGCAGCCAGCCACCAGGCAGGCCTGTGCTTCCCGAGCACCAGCCCGAGGCGTCCCAGGTCCATGGAGCACTTGGAAGGGGACAGTGTGGCAGATTTGCATAAGGCTGACTTGCTTTTATCCATTTAAAGAACTCTGATGCATTTTTTTCTGTTAAAACATCTTTCTCTTATGAAATGATGGTAGTTGATGTGAGTTGGTTTTTGTCAAAGTCTTTACTTGGCAAAATAAAAAATTGGCAGTCCTAAATTAGTGCCCCTGCCGCACCCCCTTTCTTAAATTATACTGGCCTGTGGGAAGTGTGACAGAGATGGTGCTCTGCCTGGGATTAAAGAAGAATGGCCCCACAGAGAGTTTCTGAGGCTCACACTAGGATTGAGGGTCATTTAGAAGGTAGAGCTTGATTTTGACAATGAATTTGGTACTTTTAATGGACTTAAAGCTGCTCAAAACACCCTTGAAGTGTTCTTATCAGTGGAGTCCTTAATGGTGATCACAGTTCACTAAGTCATTGATTGCAGCCTCCTCTGGGTTCTGGTCCCCTGATGTGGTGGCAGTGCATGTCTCCAGTCCCCTTGGAATAATTATATTCTGCCTCCAGTCATTCCAAGTTGGTTCTTAGAGTGAAGGCTTGACCAGTAAAGCAGAGCATGCCTGACTTGTAACTACTCAACTGTGGGTCATACGGTCCCCAGCAGCACTGGCCGGCGCTAGACTTTATACATCTTGTGGCACCATCAGGGCAACCTTACCGACTTGGACTAAATTACACCACCAGCTTTCTGGGGTCTCTAGCTCATAGATGGTGGGACTTCCAGGCCTCCATAATCACATGAGCCAATTCCTATAATAAACCAATCTCTCTCCCTTCCTTCCCAGCCCCTCCCCCCATTCCTACTGGTTGTGTCTCTGGAGAAACCTGAATAATACAGGGTTCTCCACCTTTGTCCCATCCCTGTAGACAGGTTGAAAGTTAGGGAGGGTTAATGTTATTGTGTCTCACCCAGCATCAGATCAGGGATTTTATTACAATTGCTTTTTTCTGAGTGTTTTGTTGGGTTGCCTCTCAATGAGGCACACAATTAGAACAACATAGGCTTGGGAAGAGAGCAGCAAGCAGTTCTATGGCAAGAACTAAATCTAGAACAGACATTAGCATTCTAGGACCTGCGTGACGAGCACCACAGCCAGAGTATGACGGCTTTGAGGTCCTGGCCATGGAGTCTTCACTTGGCCCCCTTGATCAGGCTGGAACTCTAGTCCCTGGTACCCCCGTGGGCATCACTGGAGAAGCAGCGTCCCACGTACAGGAAAGCATCATGTACCTCGTCCACCCAGCAAAGCATGAAAAAGAATGCATTGCTTTCTGGTTTTTTTTTTTTTTTTTTGAGACAGAGTCTCACTCTGTTGCCCGGGCTAGAGTGAGTGCCGTGGCTTCAGCCTAGCTCACCGCAACCTCAAACTCCTGGGCTCAAGCAATCCTCTTGCCTCAGCCTCCCGAGTAGCTGGGACTACAGGCATGCACCACCATGCCCGGCTAATTTTTTGTATATATATATTTTAGTTGTCCATATAATTTCTTTCTATTTTTAGTAGAGACGGGGTCTCACTCTTGCTCAGGCTGGTCTCGAACTCCTGACCTCGAGCGATCCACCCGCCTCGGCCTCCCAGAGTGCTAGGATTACAGGCGTGAGCCACCGCGCCCGGCCTGCATTGCTTTCTGTAAGCAGCATTAACAAGAATAATGTGTCTTTCCCTGCTCTTTCACTCCAAGGCTAAGGACATAATGTGTCCTTTTCTTTTGCCCACGTGGACTTCTATTATTTTAGTGCCACAATTCAGTGTTCGGTCTTTAACGAAAAGACCTCCTCACTGCCTCCTCACTCTTGGATGTCAGCCTTCCAGCTCTCATTTCTGAAATCATTTCACCCTGCAAAGTCTAGCTTCCTTACTGTATTATTCAGGGTTCTCCAGAGACACAGCCAGTAGGAATGGGGGGAGGGGCTGGGAGGGAAGGGAGAGAGATTGGTTTATTATAGGAATTGGCTCATGTGATTATGGAGGCCTGGAAGTCCCACCATCTATGAGCTAGAGACCCCGGAAAGCTGGTGGTGTAATTTAGTCCAAGTTGGAAGGCCTGAGAACCAGGGGGTAGGTAGTGCTGGTGTAAGTCCCGGAGTCTGAAGGCCTGAGCACCAGGAGCTCCAATGTCTGAAGGCAGGAGAAGGTGGATGTCCCAGCTCAAGCACAGAAAGAGAATTTACCCTTTCTCCACCTTTTTGTTCTGTGAAGCCCCTCAATGGATTGGATGATGCCCACCCACGATGGGGAGGGCATATCTTCTTTACTCAGTCTACTGATTCAAATGCTAAGCTCTTCCAGATACAGCCTCACAGACACAGCTAGAAATCATGTTTTACCAGCTATCCTGGGTATCCTTTAGCCCAGGCAAGTTGACACATAAAGTGAATCATCTTGCCTGTCCTCTGCATAACATGCTGTGCTTTGCCACCTCTACATGGTGGAGAAGTTTATGCCTTTATGCATTTTAGAGAAGTCTTTCCTTGTAGATCTATATTTGAGATTGCTTTTAAGATGTGGGAAATTATCAAAATACAGAGTTCTGGACAATGAGGGATTTCAAGTGGTGGTGTGATTTCTAGAGAACTCTCTGACCGAACTACCACTATCATGGTGACTGGTTTTGTGTTTTCAATTCTGGGTCACATGAAATGTACCAAAGAGGCTGCTTCTGCCTTTCCCTTCAGGAGCATCTCTTCAGATTCCCTGGTGGACCTTATGATAGGAATATTTTCACATTACTTGTTTAAAAATTTTAGAATTTCTTAAAGTGAAGTTGAAAGAGCAAGCCTTTTTGAAGCAATCCCAATGACGCAGATGGCTCCTTATTTTTAACCCAAGAGCACTTATTCCAGAACTGTGCACAAACTGTAGCTGTTACCATAGAAACACTCAGTCCAGATAGGAACAAAACATTCGGTCCATCCAGTTTCTCTGCGTCTTGGTTTTTGTTGCCAGGATCAGTCCTGCTGTTCATCAGTTGTCAGGAATCGGTGTAGTGTTATGATGGCAGTTGAATTTGATCAGTCACATGGATTTTTCCTCCATTTCTCCAGTGACCTTGGATCTGGGTTTTAGGGGGTGAGGCGCAGCCGTGAGGAACAAGGAAAAGCATCTTTGCCATTGCAAGTTCATCTTCCCCATTTGGGTCCAGATGAAGAAGCCTGTGAAATTTCTGCTTTTTATTTAAAGAAGTTGCCTTCTAGCCAGGTGCTGTGGCACGTACCTGTAGTCCCAGCTACTCGGGAGGCTGAGGCAGGAGGATCGCTCGAGCCCAGGAGTTTGAGACCAGCCTGGGTAACATAGTGAATCCCCATCTCAAAAACAAACAACCACACCCCGACAACAAAGAAGTTGCTCTCTGAATATCTGTACATTCCAAGGGGAGAAGATGTTAGGGCAGGGAAGCTGAGGATGTGGTAGGATATTGGTGTATTAGTAGAGCCTTCTTATACCATGTAGTCTAGAGTCAGACTTCAATTTCCTACATAAGGAGTTGAGTGGACGCTGGTTTATCAATGTTTAATCAGCTAAAATGATTCCATTGTCCATCTGACTTAGATCTCAGCTGCCATTTTTATTTGTTTATTTTTATTTGTATATATTTATTAGGTACAAGTGCAGTTTTGCTACATTGATATATTTCATTGTGGTGAAGTCAGGGTGCTTTTCATTTAAATGGATATTTATGAAAAGAAAGCTAAGAGAAAATGTAAGAAGTAGCAAACTTGTAGCTGTAATTGAAATCTGAAGGCACCAGGCTCTAAGTTGGCACCACGTCCTGGAATACAGCATTGGGATGTGTTCCAACTCATCACCATCAGGTGGGACTGTGGGTTGCTTGCAGTTCTGTTTGCTCATCCAGAAAGCAGCAGGATTTTAGGAACATGAGAAATTATATACAGCAGAGTACAGATTTTAGGTATAAATTCAAATAATTGGGGCTTATTCTTGTTATGGCTCAGAAATTATTATTGAATGCATATTTTTCCTAGAAAAAATGCAAATCATATTTAAAATTTCCATGTGATTGTGAGGACCTGAGTAGTTTCTGCAGCATAAATGCAGGTTTCCATTCATGATTTAATGGTGCCTGCATTGTAACAGAAAAGGTGTTTGGGCAAAAATTATAAGGGAAAAATGATTCATATTTTACATCTGTCTACATTAGACCTGCTCAGGGACTAGAATTTGGAAATCACATAATAAATATGAAACCTGAATGCTTGATTGAGCATTTGCTTTCATTTCTTCACTATCAGGGCACAGGGACATGTATTTTAAAGCTTTAAAAGCCATTTGTGAGAGATTATGTGTAGGCCTAAAATGTATTACCTATCAGAAACAAGAATCACTAAAGACTATAGTTGACTTGTAGAAAAAAAGAAACACCTCTGATTTTAAGTTGCTCTCAATTCTCTTTATAAATGACCTTGGGAATTTTTTTTTTTTTTTTTTTTTTTGCAAATTTTAATCATGACCTTGCTTTGCTTCCATGTACTTAATTTCATTGAAATGATATTTCAAAGAAAAGCTTTTCTGGCAATTGTTTTTCCTTTAAAACCCAGAATTGGAACTATGGCACTCACAGGAGCGGGGTTCCAACCAGCAGATCAGCTGCTTGGCAGGGATGTAGAAGAAGGTGCATTGAAGCTCAGTACATCTGTATTTAGCCTCAGGCAGGAAGTCTGTTTCTTCAAGTAAACCTAACATTCTAAAGATACTCCCTGCAGATGGCTTGTTTCCGGCTCACAGCACGGTAGACATGGCATAGTGTTTTAAAGCCTTGTCTATCCCACGGGGATGTAGGAGCAATCGATTGTTGAAGGAATCCTTCCAGTGCTTTTGGCTTCCAGTACAGACAAACAGATGTGCCTCTCTCAACCTAGCTGAGCCAGGCCCCAAATGTCTATATCCGGAGTATGGAGACACTTTGCAGTATATGCCAGTAATCTTCTAGGTTCACATATAGCTCTAAAATGAACATGCAATTATTTGCATTGTTGTGAAATTTTATTTAAAAAGCATGATTCTTAAGCACAGAAATGTTTGTCTAGTTCAGCACAGCTCAAACAACATTTCCAGATGGGTTGCAAGAAGTCAGCCTCATCCAGATTTTGCTTCTGCTGGAGAGGTTGTCCCTTGCCATATGTCCTTGTGTAGTTTTCCTGCCAGCCGTGGAAAGTTACAGTACATGGTTTAATTTTGGCTGCTGTTCCGTTTATTTATGCCCGCAGTGGGCAGGCCTTCTGAAACTTGCCCTGTGCCTTTCCCTCCTATAATTCATTTTTTTCCCTCATTCTTTCTTTCTGATAGTGCATATTACTTGAGATTTTCCTGGAAAGGTTGTGATTATCTGGAATTGGATCTTCTGCCGCCCTCAGCAACTCAAACCATCGTAGACTAGCAGCTAACCTGGAGCTGGCAGGCTCAAATGGAATCTTGTTCTCCTCACATTTAAACCTCAGAAAACTCAAAAGGAGTGCTTTTAAAAATATGTCTGTTTGTATTAAAAGTATAATAATTAGTATAAGTACAAAATGATCTGGCTAACTTTAGCTAGGCTCAGATCGACTTTCCTTTGGATCAGATAAATTGAAATTTAAAAAAGTATGCAGACACAGAAGATTTGCTGATTGTTCTCCAAGTCTTTTATAGTCATTCTTCACCTTTAACTTGTCTTGGTCTGCAGTAAAATGTTCCAGAAATTTCACTGGGTATAATATCTGATTTGGCACTAACTTATTTATGGGTCTGCTTGGAGTATATTTTCCTTGGGCTTCAGTTATATGACTGCCATAAATTTTAATTACACTAATTAGACATAGGTGGACGCCTAAGCCCAGTTGGATTCCTAACCCTGTTCAGCTGCCTGTGTCATTAGTTTTTTCAGTGACATGATTTGGCACCGTTTTCCAACACATTTCCCGGAAATTAGTTTTAAGTTAGAAAAGAACTTGTCTAATAAGGCTACTGACATTCCACTAGTTTCTTTATGTTCTTGGAGAATGGGACTTGAGTAAAATGCATACATTTAAACTATAACTTATATACCCTTTTCTTTTCATAACTCTGGGTTTTCAGATTGATTCGATAACCTGGAGAAGGAGTTGTGCCCAGTCTTCCAGCCAGGCTGATAAATCCCTGTGCTCATGTCTAGTTCAGGTGGAACATGACTTGGTGCAGGGCTGGGCATCGGGTTTTAATGTGTGCCAACGCTAGTCTATTGGGGGTATCCATGTGGAGCAGTGTTGAGAAGGATTCTGAGGAGCCGGCAGGCAGGAAGCCAGCCTTTATTAGTGCCATGCACCTGGGCACAGGAGGGGGAGTCTCAGGAGCACTCTGGCCCTGCAGCTGCATGCCTGTCGTAGTGAAGAGCATCATATTGGTGCCCAGTGCAAACCCCTAAGAACTCCGAGGCCAGTTAGCAACCACCAGGCCAGGCAGCTCTGTCTGAGAGCAGTGGGTGTCCAATATGAGCCAGCATCAGAAGCACCTAGCACCTGGAGGGCTTGTCACAACCCAGATTGCTGGACCCTACCCTCAGAGTGTTGGATTCAGCAGGTCTAGGGTGGGACCTGAGACTTACATTTATAACAAGCTCCCAGGGTTTACTGAGACTGCAGGTCTTGGGGCCCTATTGAGGACTGCCACCTTAGGGGCTACCGGGGTATGTGTGCCTGACGCTTCCCTGTTCTCACAGGTCTCTGTGATCTCAGACAAGTCTTTGGATTTTGTTTTTGGGCTTGTGTGCCAAAATCTGTCCTATACATTATTGGGTTCAGGTTAAGTCTGGAATTCCTAGTTTCTGCCTGGAAACAGATATCCCGAATCTTTAACTTACTTACAGGGCTAAAAACATTTTACTCCTATTTTTAAAGGACGCTTTAAAAATACAAGCCACATCTGTTTCACTTAATCTGCATTCAGCAACACCTCAGGACACAAAAAGTGATGCAGTCTGTTTGCCAGGCAAGCACAGGGAAATTTAGGGGCGTGGAAACTGACAAGAGTCTCTGTTTTTCCACCTTGAGGATTGTTGTGCTGGTACATTTGGTGAGGTTGACTGGTTTGCATCCGCCTGGGATATCTAACACCAACATCCACGCTCAGGGGCTGCCTCTCATCCTCATATGTTCACAGGAGTCACTGTTCAGTCACTCAGCTTTTGCTGAGTGCCTGCTCTCTGCAGGGCATCCTGCATTCATGCACGGCCAGGGTCTCTGGTGCAGGAAGGAGCACACAGAAGCAAAAGGCATGGAGCATTGGGTTTTGGAGGCTTTCTCTTCAGAAGCCCAGTTGCTGGATGTGTTTGTCTCTTGTTATTTTCTCAAGGCTGCTGTCAGCGGTTAGGCACAGCTCAGGAGGCAGAAAGCCGACAGAATCTCTGAGGGCCGAGCACAGTGTTTAGCACTGATGGGAGTGGGCTGGGTGGGGGAAAGAGCCGGCTCCTCCTGCTCCGGGACAGTGTGGTGGGAAACCAGAACTGAGCTGCACAGGGTATGGGTGCGCCGAGGGCCACTAGGCTTTTTGTCAGTTCTTTGAAACAGGCATGATGTGGTTATCATCACCTCGAATCTCAGGCTGAGGGAGGTTCGCAAAGGACTTATGTACCACTTTTACAACCCATCATTCCGAAATCCCTTTAAGTTTAAGGTTCACTTGGTGCAGTCACTTCGCTATTCAGCAGAGTGGGTTTATACAATCAAAGTGGCGGTGCGGAGAGTGTGTGAGGACAGCTTTTTCAGTCCGTTGATTTTCCTGTCTCTCTCTCTCCTGCAGAGTTTCGAACATCCAGCAGCAGCTGGCCCAGCTCGAAAATGAGTCCTGGCCCGGCATGGCCGAGGCCGACCGGGACCGGCTGCAGCTCATCAAGGAGAAGGAGGCCCTGCTGCAGGAGCTGCAGCTCATCATCCAGCAGCGGCGGCCTGCGGAGGACGTGGCGCGGCTGGAGCAGGAGCGCAGGCGGCTGGAGGAGGAGCTGCAGCGGGCGCGGGCCACCTCCGCGCAGGGCGCCACCGAGAGGTGGGTGGGCGGGCTCGCTGGATGGGCCAAGTGGGGCCTGAGGAGGGTCTGGATTATTACTCAGCGCAGCCACTGCCCGGGGCAGCCCCTTGCGAAGTAGAGGCTGGGTGGGAGGCTGGAGCACTGTCCCACCCCACCCCTGCCCCCGGGGGCCAGCTGCTCCCCGGGCGAGGCTCCTGGTGACTGCTCCGAAGTGAGAGGTGATGGAAAAGGAAGAAGGAGCAGGGAAGACCCGTGACCCCGGCCTGCGGCCCACCCTTGGCAGTGCAGGTATTGGGTGTTTTGCCCTGAGCAGGCTGGGCCTGCCAGCAGAAGGTGGGGAGGCAGGCGGCACTGCAGCTCTGCAACTGGGGCTCTGCTGCCTGGGGGACGAGTCCCTGTTGCTGACATGGCAGCATTGGGGATGCCTACCTACTGCTTTTATCTCCGACTTTGATTGCCAGTCAGGAAAGCCTGCTCTTTCCTCTGCAGTAGGAAGTCCGCAGCCCGGTGTGGGTCTTTTTCCTTGGTCTTGAGGCTCTTTCTCTGCTCAGGGCATTCGAAGCCAGCATGGTGTCTTTTGTATTCTTCAGCACCGAGTTGTTCAGCCTTTTATTGTGTGCCGTGTCTGCTCGTTTCCATTTGCTGAGTATGATCCAGATCGTATCAAAGGCTGGATCTGCTGTCCACACTTAACAGCTGACGAAAGGTTATCTGTGGATAGCTGCCAGGCTTGGGAGACCCCCATGTGTTAGTGCACTGGCTCCCTCAAGCTCAGTGTGTTAACCTGATCCTAAGCTGGCTGTGGGTGAGCATTCTCTACATACAGTGTGAGGGACACCTGAATGATGTCATCTATTCCTAGAACTAGTATTTCATCACATCTTATGACTGTTCTCTATATCTGTTGGGCATTCTTTATGCTTGGATATTCATTGGTTGTCTTTGTTTTGGGGTGTTTTTTGAGACAGGGTCTCACTGTGTCACCCAGGCTAGAGTGCATGGTGTCATCGTAGCTCACTCACTGCAACCGCAAACTCCTGGGCTCAAGCGATCCTCCTGCCTCAGCTTTCCAAGTAGCTGGGAGTAGAAGCACGTGCCACCATGCCTGGAAAATTTTTCTATTAATATTTTTTTTGAGATGGGGTCTTGCTCTTGCTCAGGCTGGTCTTGAACTCCTAGCCTTAAGCCATCCTCCTGCCTCGCCCTCCCAGAGTGCTAGGATTAACAGGAGTGAGCCACTGCACCTGGCTTCATTGGTCATCTTTATGGTAGATGAGTGTGGATTGGCATGAGGGGCTCACAGCAGCCTTGGTGGGGGGATGCCATGGTGTTCAGAGAGGAGTGAATTTGATTTTGCTTGAGATGATGGCATGCCCTGTCCTCTCAACCAAAAGTTGATTCTGAGTCTGGAAAGGGATTATACAATTAAAGTTTTCTTCTGTGCTCTTGTGCATTTGTATTTTTTTTAGTTAAACATTACCTTTTGTTTTGCCCTTGATGTTCTCGTGTGTATGTTCTGCATAGGAGGGCCTGAGAGTTCTGTTGGTTCTCAGTTAAGGGGGTGGATTTTGTCCCACAAATGCCACCTGCTCCTCAGGACCCCATACCCACGCTCTGTGACTGTGGCTGCCCAACATGCTTGAGTACTGTGATCCCAGGGGACAAATCCACAGACTCCACAGAGCCAGGGTTGCCCTGATGTCTACGTTCAAGGGCTGGGACAACAAAGCTGGGTCAGCTATGACCCAGATGGAGTCTCTTATGGGACCAGCCCAGGTGCTAAGTCCTGGCACTCAGCCCACAACTGGACCAAATTGACCCAGGCGTGTTTCCTGAATCTGCCACTAAATGACCTTGGCCAAGGAGGAGCATACACGTATGCTGAGTACTTTCATACCGAGTATAACACTTTGCTCCTGTGAGCGTCTCTGTGACCTCCACTGCATTGCAAGGAGGTGGGGCTCCTGCAGCTCTTGACCTCCTGGGCCAGATGGATGCAGGGTCCATTTCTCCATGTCACCTCCCTTCATTTAAGGTGTTCTTGAAGATTGGAAGCGTGGGACCACATGGTAGGAGGCTTCCTCTGGCACAGGCTGGGGGCATTAGAAAGAGATCCAGTGTGAGCCAGGCAGGAAGGGACTGAGATTGGCATCTTAAGGCTGAGATGTGCCAGTTGTATGACCAGGGCCATCTTTGCCCATCTCAGCTTCAGTGTCATCACTGCCAAATGGGAAGTCCGAGCTGGATAGTGAGTGTCACTAGGGGGTTGGAGAGATGCAGATCCTCGTCAAGCCTCCTGCCAGTGGCCAATGACACATAGCAGGCATGGCCCCTGCTCTGGCTGCCATTTTTGGAGGAAGCTCCTGCACATCTCCCGGGGATGTGGAAGCAGGCATGGACTGATCTTTCAGATGGCTTCTGTCAAGACTTAACACATAACACCCTTTGTTATTTAGCTTGCTGGAGTTAGGGTGTGGCAGGCATTTGATGTTCAACAGAGAACTCCAGGGCTCTATTGTGAGACGCCATCCTGACAAGTTCTCTCTCCAAGGACAAATACTTTTAGTATAAGGCTGATTGTGAAAATGAAAGGTCTATCAGAAAGCAGAAATTTGTATTTTGTTAAACCTGGAGTCACATTTTCCTTTCAGTCACAATTTAGTGACATCTTTACAATAAAGCACTTTATCTAAAGGAAATAAAGACAGTATATTAGACTATATTTTCTTAATCTGTTAGCTTATTTTTACACTCTTCTTCATATCACTGGTTCTTAATATTCTTTGAAGTTCATCTCCTTTGACATGGCAGCACGAGGCTGTCTACTTTTGGGGTTGAGCTCTGGCCAGTTTTCTGCTAGGAAACTGTATCCCCTTTTCTTTTTAGTTGGAAAAATGTGCACAAAGGCAGGAAAATATTTAAGACTCCTGTTTTAGCAGTTTATGTCCCAGTTTTTAGGTGTCTCAGTTATTGACAGCACAGCTAATGTGGATGCTCACACCCCTATTTGGTAAGGACACCACATTTTTAATCATCTGCAACTTTCAGCATAACCAGCATAAAATTCGACTGTGCATGTGGTCACTCACGGGCGTTCGCACGCACTCTCGTATGCGCGCATGCTCTCTCGCTCACTCGCTCTGAAATGCACCCGCTCATTACAATGACAAGTGTGACGTATTGGATAGAAGTAGGGAATTTGATCTAAAACAATTTTCACTACGGATAAAATCTGAACATAAGTCATGATTAAAGACAATCTAAAATTGTGCTGTACATGTAATTGTGTCTCTATGTAACATATATGGAGATGGAGAGAGATGGAGTGCATGGATGGATTCAGTAATGGTTGGAAATCCGACCCTGGTCACTCAAGAGAGGAGCCAGTTTTCACTAAGAACTCAATAAGATTTAGATTCCATTAATTTGGGATTTGAGCTCATAGAACTCAGATTGGGTTGGAGTTTATGAAAAAGCATTAAGAGAAGAATTAGACTCATACCAAGCTTGGGCAAATTCCCTACAGCAAATTGCTCTCTGGGGCTGGTTGCTGTTTGCAGGAAGACGTGTGCTCTGCTGGTGTCATTCCTGCCCCTGGAATCCTCTGTGACCCGATAGTGTCCCTGTGGTTATGAGAGTGCAATACTGAGAGGGCTTTAGGAAGCCCCTCATTGCACACGTACTAAAAACAGAATCGCACAGCAGGCGGTGGGGCAGTGTGCAGTGTCTTGGTAACCTGGCTTGGCTTTGGGTTCAAGCCAACTTGACCAAGCTTTGAACTTGCGTCACAGAGGCAAGGTTCTTTAGCTCCTTGAGTGCCATTTTCCTCATCTGTAAAGCAGGGATCGAATCAGCTGAGCAATGAGAAAGGAGCTAGCGCATGCAGGGCGGCTGGCTTTATTGTGAGTGCCCGATATCACTATGCTTTTAGAAGCTCACACCTCTCTTCTGGAATGACATACAAAAATCCACTCAATGGAACAGAATTGCTTTTTAAAAGTTATTTTCACTTGTATAAGCCATAAGTTAAAATATTTTCCTTTAAAATATTATAGGTAAGTAGAATCTTAAAAAATTCTACTCATTAAACTTTATTACAGCTGTTCTCGAACTTTTTTGAGTCCCAGGACCTCCTTCTAGTGCTGAAATTACTGAGGACCCCAAAGAGCTTTTGTTTATGTGGATTTTTATCTGTCAGTATTTACTGATTTAGAAAGTAGCACTGAGAAATTTTTAAAATATTTGTTTATTCAAGATAATAAACCCCCATTATGTGTTAATATTAATAGCATTTTTATGACTGATAACTTTTTTGAAACAAAAAACTAGTGAGAAGAGTGGTATTATTTTACATTTCTGTTAATCTCTTTAGCGCCTGGCTTCCTAGAAGGCAGCGCCTGGGCACTCAGCTGTCGCGATAGGCTGTTTGCCTCTCCAGCTGCCTACCACTACTGTGTGGCTGGGAAAGGGGGGCCCTCACAGGAGCCCTGAAGAGTCTTAGGGATCCCTGGGGGTCTTTGGGCCACACTTGGAAAACCATCAGTTTTAATATATTGTATTTGACTTTAAAGTGTGTTGGGTAGTGGCTCTAGTTACACCGATATTTGATGGAGTAGAAACTGTTGGTATGTCCATTTTTGTTATTGGTGATGGCTGCTCTCTGTCCATCACTTGCCATTCACCATACACTATTTGTGCAGCATCAGTTCTCTGAGCTAGAGATTATGGACTCCATTTTTACAGGTAATGAAACTAAGGGCTCAGAGAGGGCAAGACATTTTCCCAAGGCCACACAGCTTGTGAGTGGGTGGCAAAGTGGGATTCTGTGAATCCCAGGCTGCTGTCATATCCTGTCCGTTTCTGGTTTCCTCTTGCTCCAAGCCTGACCAAGCTCTCTCATACTCTTGCATGTCCCCCTCCCTGTTGGTGGAAAGAGTAATGTTTTAAGGGTACCTACTGTGGCCACATGTCACGATGCCATTGTTTTGATTTGTAAGTGAGGAGTGTTTTATTCTAGAGGCAAATGTATTCATTCTTGCGCTCACTCTGCAACTGTTATTAAGTGTGCCCATACATGTTGGACTCCAGGTGGCGGGCTTAATGTAGTGGGGGGAAAAGTTTATTCTAGAAAATTATAAAGTAGAAAAAGTAAAAGGAAGGAAAAAATTATTCCCAATCCCATGACCTAGAGACAGCCACAATTGCTATTTTACTTGCTTCTAATCTTTTAATTCTATAGATTTTAGAATTCCATTTATCTTTGCCTAGAAGGGGGCCTAGGATGAGGGAATCTGATTTGTTCCAAGGAATTCCTACATGCTCTGCATTTGAACTCGTCTTCTAGGCCAGTCACCTGTTCTCCCCCCGCCCCAGCCTCCTGGCCATCCACGCACCCATCCATCTGTCCATCTGTCTGCCATGGTTCACCCACCCGCCCACTGCCCCGTGCACCGGTGGATCGAGCTTCCGCAGTGTGGCAGGCACTGCTCAGGGTGCCCGGGGTGTATTTTTCAAATAAGACACAGTTTGTTATCTTGGCACATAGGACCTAGGTGCTTTTAGAACTGATAGTCATGGCAACCTAAATCAATTGTGGGGAATTTATAGTTGAATGTCTTGTTATGAAAATGTACTCCCTATCTTTCAAATCCACTAATTGGCTGTTTTCTTTCCTACAGGATTCTACTTCAGGAAAAAAGAAATTGTCTACTTATGCAGCTAGAAGAAGCCACCCGCTTAACATCCTATCTCCAGTCCCAGTTAAAAAGGTGGGTTCTTTTAAAAGAGAAAACTGTACTTAATTATTGTGTTGCAGTGCCACGTGCATGAACTGCAGAGTTCTTTCTGGCTTGGATTTTCTCCTACTGGAATGTGGAAGCTGAAGTGGTGGCAAACGCAGAATGGAAAAGTGGACACAGATTTTTAAGATGCTGATGTGAGACTCGGGGAACGTGAGGAGCACCCACTTTGGCTTCGGGATAAGTAACCAGTGTGAAGTCAGATTTACGCAAGGATTGCATAATCTAATCGATAGCTTCAGGAGGGTGCATACGGGCACTGCACATTTTTATTTTGGGTTTTTCTTAAAGGACATGAATATTTTTAAGATAAGTAAGATCTGGGTGCTCCTGAATAGCTCCATGTTTAAGTGCTCACAGCGGTGGGAAGCACAGCGTCAGGGCTTTATCCGTGGCATTTTCTCAGTTATTCCTCTCAACAGTGTGGGCGGGGCGGGGCGGGGCGGGGCGGGGCAGGGGGGACCTGTTACCCTGTTACCACCCCAGTCCCCGGGGCAAGGGAGTCTCAGGCTGAATAACTTGAGCAAGTGTGTCCCGTGTGCCCAGCTAGCATGCGTTTGACCTGGGACTCGAGCTCAGGCACCAGTCTTTGCTGCTCCCTCTGCCCTGTCCCGTCACTCACAAGCAGCAGAGAAGTCCCGCCGAAGGCCCTGCAGACGCCCGCGTGGCTAGCGCGCTGCCTGCGGGAGAGCGAGGCGCCGCTCTGCTCCGGTGCAGGCTGCGTCTCTGAGACCGCGGCGCTCTGTCGTTTCAGCCTGTCTGCCAGCACCCTGACGGTGTCCTCGGGGAGCAGCCGCGGGTCCCTGGCCTCCAGCCGAGGCTCGCTCACCTCCAGCCGCGGGTCCCTGAGCTCCATCAGCTTCACCGACATCTACGGCCTCCCACAGTACGAGAAGGCTGACGCCGAGTGCGGCCAGCTCCTGCGCTTCGACCTCGTCCCCTTCGACTGCCTGGGACGGGATGCCCCCTCCTCCGACCCCCCGGGCCACCCAGGCTTCCACAGGCAGAGGCGGTCCCTGGACACACCCCAGTCCCTGGCGTCGCTGTCCTCCCGCTCCTCCCTGTCCTCTCTGTCACCTCCGAGCTCACCCTTGGACACGCCCTTCCTCCCGGCCTCGCGGGACTCGCCTCTGGCACAGCTGGCGGATGGTTTTGAGGTGCCAGGCCTGGGTGCCCTGGACAGACTGCGGGCTCAGGCCTCCGCTTTGGGGGATGAAGATTCGCAGGCCACAGTGTCCCTTCAGCCACACGGATTCCCTGGGGACGGGGAAGGACTGCACGAGCGAGGACCCCAATTGGCCGGGGCTCCCATGGGTGGAAGTAAGTGTTAATAGGTCCTTCTGGGAAGGCACATTTCAATCCAGGGAAGAAGAAATCGTGGGCAACCACGTTGAGGCTGGCTGGGTTTTCAAGTACATAGTGAGCTTTAAATTTAGGAATATTTGATTGTATTAGGAAAAGGGAATACACCTGCTCTAATCTTTCCAATCTGTGCTGGGGAAAGACAATTGAAATTGGCAAAGTGGTCTTTTCTGGGTATTTGGCTGGTTTTTAGAATGTACTTAATTGTTGAATACCATGGTAAGACCCACACAGTCTTCCAGGAACAGTCAGAGGCTGATGAAGATGTACTAGGGCCTTAATGAACTCTGCAGGCTGTGTGCCAACATGGAACATTCTGTGTGTGCCTGCCTAAGACCAGCACTGGAGTGGTGTCTACTTGAAGCCCAGTAGAAATCTCTTATTTCATGTGTCCCTTTGACTTCATCTCTTAATTTTTTTGTCCTCAGAATTTTGTTTTTTTTAAATTTTTGAGACAGTGTCTTGCTCTGTCACCCAGGCTGGAGTGCAGTGCCATTATCATAGCTCACAGCAACCTCAAACTCCTGGTCTCAAGCAATCTTTCCTGCCTCAGCCTCCCGAGTAGCTGGGACTACAGGTGCGTGCCACCACGCCTGGCTAATTTTTCTAGTTTTTTGTAGAGACGGGTCTTGCTATGTTGCCCAGGCTGGTCTCAAACTCCTAACCTCAAGTGATCCTCCTGCGTCAGCCTCACAAAGTACTGGGATTGTAAGTGTGAGCCATTGTGCCCAGCCCCTCATAGTTTTTAAAGATGTCATTCTTTCAAATGCAGAAGTGAAAGTAATTGTGTCATTTCAAGAGATGTGCCTGTAAGCACTGGTCCTGTCTATCAGATCGATATCTCTGGGAGTCTGCAAATCGAGGAACATGTGGCTACATGGAGCTTCATCTGGTTGGTGTTAATTCAGCTCCTCCTTGATGCCAGAGTCTTTCAGCTTATAGCCCACTTAGAAAACCAAACTACTGTTGGAGAGAATAGTGACCTTGTGCGCTTTTTCAAGCCAGCCCCTGGCAACTTTAACTTCCTTCAGTTTTAAAGAGGATCAAGAACAAGCTCTCCCATTCTTGAAGTTCAGCTCATTTAATCAACTTCTATTTGCACAGCAAAAATGTTTTAGACACCCCATTTAGGCAAACACTAGATAATTTGTGTAGATCTTGGCTGATACATTGGATATCAACCAGGAGTGTTTTTGCCTCCTGCCCCAGGGTGGGGGAGGGCCCTTGGTAGTGTCTGGAGACGTTTTTGGTTGTCACAGCTGGGGGAAGAGGGGCTGCTACAGGCATCTAGTGAACAGTGGTAAGGGATGCTGCTGAGCATTCTGCTGTGCACAGGACAGCCCCACAACAAAGAATGATCTGGCCCAAAATGTCAATGGTGCTGAGGCTGAGAAACACTAGTAACATACTCCTGAGTGTATGGTGTATACAGCAAAGGGTAGAAATCAAACTGGAATACAAAACCAGTGTGGTGTAGTGGAAGCAGCTTCAGACTAACAGCTTAGAGGCCAAGGTTCTTCCCCCTGCCCTGTCAACTGCTAGCTGTGCATATCCTTGCACTTGGCCAAGTCTCACCTTCCCTGCCCTTAAACGAAGTGATCATTTTGGTGGTCTCTTCCATTCGCCACCATTCTGCTACCCATGAGATAGATCAATTAATAGATTGAGATATACACTGATTGGTAGATTGAGAGACAGGCTGATTGTTCTATGATTGATCTATCTGTAAAATAGTAGTCTGTTAGCACTTATGGAAGCCGTTATGTTCTGGGGCTGCCCCATGGCTTTATGGCATCTCTGTTATTTTAGTGTCTTTTACTGTGTGTTTGCAAGCACACTTTGGTATCCCCATATACATTGTTTCTGTAATTCTCATGTACAGGTAACCTTCATTGGCTTTGTTCTTTATAATCATAGGGCCATTGCTCCTTGTTCATTCCTTTCATTCAAAAAAGAAAATACATACTAAGGACTGAACTGCATATCTGTCATTGCTTAAGCTTACTCTTCTCTTAGTCTCCCTCCTCTCCCCATCACCAACTTCTCTTTAAAGGATGAGATTTAAGAATATTAGTCTGGGCTGGGCGTGGTGGCTCACTCCTGTAATCCTACCTCTCTGTGAGGCCAAGGCGGGCAGATCGTTTGAGCTCAGGAGTTGGAGACCAGCCTGAGCAAAAGCAAGATACCGTCTCTACTGAAAAAATAGAAAGAAATTAGCCGGACAACTAAAAATATATAGAAAAAATTAGCCGGGCATGGTGGCGCATGCCTGTAGTCCCAGCTTCTCAGGAGGCTGAGGCAGGAGGATTGCTTGAGCCCAGGAGTTTGAGGTGGCTGTGAGCTAGGCTGACTCCATGGTACTCTAGCCTGGGCAACAGAGTGAGACTCTGTCTCAAAAAAATATATATATATTAGTCTGGTTATTCATAAAATCCAGAAAAACAGGGTGGAAGGGAGAAGAGCAGACTTAATTTCTTATCCTGATTTCTTTATCTTTCCTTCCCACTTTGTGGCAGACATCATTGGTTCAAACTTCTTAGACTGGGGCATATTTGTATCACAACGTTTAGACACTGGCACCAGCAAAGTGGATATTTGTATGATATTGGTGGTGAATTATGTGACATTCCCATCTGGTGGTGAATTTTTATATGATGCTGTTGTTGAATTCTTGTGTTGCACTGCCATCTGGTGGTGTATTCTTACATGACAGTTGTGGTGATTTGTTGTGTTAGACTGACATCTGGTGGTCATTTCTTATTATTACACGTGAGGTGATTTGTTGTCTTAGACTGCCATCTGGTGGTCATTTCTTATCATTACACGTGTGGTGATTTCTTGTCTTACACTGCCATCTGGTGGTAGATTCTTATATTACACATATGGTGAGTTCTTGTTTGACACTGCCATCTGGTGGTGGATTCTTATATTACACTTGTGGTGGATTTTTTTTTTTTTTTTTTTAAATAATACTGCTGCCTGGTGGTGGATTCCTGTGAGACATTGTTCTAAGGACACATTGACTTTTATCCTTAGAAACGGAAATAATTGACCCAGTTAATGGGTCTTTTTGGGTGCTTCCAGAGGGCTGGGTTGAGTAACCAGCTTCAGCCATGGACACAGGGGGCTCCTTGCCTCTCTTGATGCTTGTGGGAACTCCTGGGCCCAGAGTCGTGGTAGCTTCATAAAGTTTGATCTTGGTACCCATAGTATTACCCTGCCTTGTCATTTATCAGTCATGTTGGAAACAGTGCAGGCTAAGCTGAGCCCCAAGCAAGTTTTAGTAAGATAAAACTCAGAATCATCCAAACCTGCAAAGCAAGCTCTCAACAATTTCTTCCATTGGGGTTTAAATCAGTCAGAGGGGCCAGAAGACAGGATAGAGATAGGCAATGTGCTGTAACATGGAACACGATTTACAGTTTTACTAGTTTTGTATTCCTTGGATTGCAAGTCAGATGTGTTATGATTTTGGAAGACTTTACCATTTTCATCTACCCATTAGTATTTGCTAATCAGAATCCATAAAAATCTTGACTTTGCTCATCTATTTATTGATATTTTTATTATATTCATACTCTGTTAAAAACCATTGGCTTAAATTGTAGTTTTTTCACTTTGTGCTTTTTTTTAAATCTCTTTTCATGCGGCTTGACAGAAACATTCACCGTAAGTGGCCTTAGAATTCCCTCATTCACCTTTGTTGCTCTGGCTGTGGGGACATCTTTGTGCAGTGAATCAATGTGTTTAGGATGGCTGGAGTGTGGCCAAGGAGGATGTATCATATAGCTTCACTTTCATGTGACGTATCAGTTGTCATTATTGTCATTACTTCCACATAAATATTTACAATGCCTGCAAAAGTTGTGTAGAACTTTAACTACTTATTGCCTCTGTATCTTTGTTTCCAGAATGTAATGGTGTTTATTATTGTAATATGCCAGCTTGCGGCTTTGTGCACAATGTGGTTTTCATTTTACTTTTTTCATTTTGATCAAACAGTGTTCATGTCCTTGGGTCTCAGTGTCTGTCTGTCTGTAATGATGAGTAGCTCAGAGATTTTTTTAATGAATGTTGGAAGATTTTTTTTATGCCTTGTTTCCTTGGCGTATCTCCCCATAGTCAGTCTCATTGCCTTGAAGGCCAAGAGCAGACTCGGGGGTGTGTGGTGTGGGGTCTTCACGCGCTTCCTTCTCCCCAGGGCACTGCCTCCGCTCGGCAGCTCTGGCTTCCGGTTGCCCTGTGAACTCGGTGCTTCAGCCTGAGCTCCATGAGGATTAGTTCTTTAATTTTCCTTCTCTCTTCATTGACTTCCATTGTAAAGGTGAGAGGGAAGTGTGGTCAGAATTACACCATCAGGTCGGGTTAGCTGGAGGGGCTGAGGATTGTCACCTGAGGCACTTAAAGGCCTTGTGCCAAGTGTCAGGACACCGAATGCAAGGAGTGGTCGGTTTTGTTTGCTCAGGATTGAGTCAGCAGACTGGCAGGTTCCATTTGCAGTTCAGGGCCAGGGGTTTGGGGTCCCTCTGCGTGGCAGGGAGACAGAGGAGGGCTGGACTCGGGAGTCCCAGCCTGCAATGAGAGACGGAGGAGGGAGCTCGCTTCTATCCCAGGCTGACGGGAGAGAATAGGTAACACTCCCAGGCTGCCATTGCTGACTTTTGTCTCCAGGTGACATTGTGAGACCAGTGGCCACGGCCCTGCTTTGTGCTCTGTTTAACGTGTTTGTGTTTACTCGTTGTGAATGATAATTTAGTGGAAAAGAGGGGTGGTCATCCCTGGACTCACCATTTGCTTCAACTTGGGAATGTACAGATGTCAAGACTTGGAATTCACGGAGCTTAGGTAGCCCGAGAGAAGTGCAACGACCACAGAGGGACCTACGTCGTTAACGGTTTCATCAGGGTGGCACCATCTTGGCACTTCCTATCTCAGTCTGCGTTCTAAGGAGCGTGCCCCTCTATGAAACGCTAAGACTTCTGCGCACGTGTCCACATTTAGCATAGAACGATCACATGCACGTTTCCATTGGTTTTGTTAAAAGGAACTTAGTGCTGTGAGGTAAGGGGTAGAAACAGTTGATGAAACGCTAAGAGGGGAAATCTCAGTGGTTGTCTTTGGCTCTTGACTAAAATAGATGTGAAACGTGACACGGAGCTGCCCAGTGGTAGTGCATCCTATCCCAGGAAGCCAGTTCTGGAAGCAAATCTGGCCCTGGGGACCCGGGGAGAATACTGCAGTTACTGAGACAGCCAGTTTGAGCCCCGTGTCCTCCCCTGAGGGCCATAGATCTCTGGGGACGTGTTTTTGAAGGATGAGTCTGGGTCCAACTGTGTCCTCTCCTTTGAGGGTCACTAAATTTTGGTAGGGCTTATTTGGGAAATTAAATTTTTCCCCTGATTATAAAAGCAGTATTTTATTGTATAACTGTGGAAAATGCCAAGCAGCATAAAGAAAGGAGGAAGAAATGCCACTGCTCAGCAAGCACGGTGTGTGTACCCATCTGGGCCGGCGTGTCTTTCATGGCGTGAGAGCCCTGCTCACAGTGCGTTCAAACAGGCTTCTCACCATCGTCTCTGTGTTCTCTGTGCTCACTGAGGGGGTGGAAAGCATTTATACATCCAGGTGTCTTTCCAGACGCTTTGAAAGCTCTTAAAGAAGTAGCCAAAAATCTATGTCTTCAATTTTTCAATATTAAGAAAATAGTCGAGTGCAGGGTGTTTATATGTATGTACACATTGTGGTATGTCACTGGAACACTTAGTGACTTAGTATGTGCTCTAACTTAGAGGTCCCTGGTCCCCTGTGCCATCATCTCCTGACCTCGGGTCTGTCCCTTGTTTGCAGCAGTGACTCTGCGAGAAGACAGTGCCAAGAGGCTGGAGAGGAGAGCGCGCCGCATCTCCGCGTGCCTGTCGGATTACTCACTGGCCAGCGACAGCGGGGTGTTTGAACCCCTAACCAAGAGGTTAGAAGCTCATTTTGTTTCCTTCCCCGGGTGCAGACTTAGCACAGCGTTACTGTCAAGTGCAAAAAGGGTCCTTACTGAAACTGTTACGTGTTGAAACTGTTTCCGTATCCAGGGGTAGAATATTTTTCTACCTCCTTTCAACTTTGGGAGGTTGGGCCTTAGAGACCTGCGAAGCAAACCCCTCTGGCTTCTATGTGGCATTTGGAGGCTGGCTGTCATGCCGCAGTTCTATGACGACTTCTTTCTCCCTGGTCCAGAAAAAGATAGAGCTGAACACGGTGGATCAATGTATGGGAGAGACCTGCTGTTCTGAAAAGGACATTGGTTAGAAATGAACTCCCTCCCACCCTTCTTTCCTTAGGTATAGGAATCACTTTGCAACGACAAGACACTTTGTGGAATTCTGTGCTTTATTTTGATTGGATATTTCACTGACTGCAAACTTTTTTAAAGTTAATTCTTAAACATTTCCCTGAATATCAGATGTGGTTTTGAAAGGCATATAAAGTTATTTTCTTTTTCTTTCTTTCTTTTTTTTTTTTTTTGTAACAGACAGGGTCTCGCTCTGTCACCCAGGCTGGAGTACAGTGGTGTCATCATAGCTCGCTGCAGCCTCAAACTCCTGGGCTTAAGTGATCATCCTGCCTCAGCCTCCCAAAGTGCTGGGACTACAGGCATGATCCACCACACCCAGCCCAAAGTTACTTTCTTAAAACAAAAAAACAACATAAGAAACACCAGCTTATAGGCAGGTGTCCAGTGAGACACCCGCATGGATCCCGGGGACCTGCCATGTCCTTTCAGCCACTTAATGTCTTTATTTATGTTGTATTATCTCGTCTTAAGATGAGAGAGCTTCTGCATAACCTGTGGTAATCAGTTCCCTGTGGAACCGAGCCGGGTGGGTTTCCGATTGTGCTAGGAGTGAAGACGCCGAGGAGTGCGCCTGTGGAGACGCGTGCGGTAACGAAGACCCCGAGATCCACGTGGGCGTCCTGTGAGTACCAAAGACTCCCTCTCCGTTGTTCCGACGGATGGTCCATAGATGGGGGCCCACGCAGTGGTTCACACCTCTGCACACAGGCCAGGCGAGATGGGGGACCCACGTGACCTGGGTGCTGCTCTCCTGCCCTCGATGCCCCGACCCGGGCCTCAGAGGAGGGCACAGAGGTGGCAGCAACTTTGTTGCTGTCTTTCGACACTGAGAGCTGGGAGCTGTCACCTCAGAGAGCTGGAGCATTGGAGCAGTAACGTAGGTAGTCCGGAAAGGCCCGGGCAGAGTGCGGCTCCTGGGGATGTTTTCACAGGCTGCTGTCGGCAGTTGATTCTGTTTGCTGCAGCACAGCTAGCGGGGTCCTTCCCTCATCCCCAGAGCAGATAGCCAGGTGGTTTGCAACACAGCACTGCATGGTTTCTAATTGCAGTTTCAATAAAGGCAGCGAGCGCGGCGCTCCTGCCAGCGAGGCGGTATGCAGGTGCCGGCGGCTCCTTCTCTCCCTCTCGTTACTGCAGCCTGGGGTTCCCCGCCTGGGCGCAGCTGACATTTGGGGCCAGATCGATCAGTCTTTGTTATGAGGGCGTCCCTGACCTCCACCCACTAAATGCCAGCAGTACCCCGCTCCACTTGTGATGATAACAAATGTCTCCAGATGTCATAGACGTCCCCTGGGGTAGGGTGGGGCAAATCCGCCTCAGTTGACAGCCACCACGGTAGTTCAGTCAGAAGGACGCCTCCACCACGGGGAACTTGCTGTCCGTGAACTCATGGTTGATTTCCCAGGCACGACGGCGCCAGCGAGTGTCTCCTTGTGCACGTGCTGCAGCTGAAGAGCCCCGCGGGGCTGGCGGTGAAGGAAGACTGCAAAGTGTGAGCGACACCCCGGGGCCTCGCACGGCCTCCCGCGCGGTGCACAGCTTGGGGCGGGAAGGGGCGCTTTGAGAACCTGAGTTTACAGTAAAACACCAGGGATAAAAGTCTACCTGAGGTATGGAGGGTTATATATTTGTGAAAGAGTCTAGTTACCATTTGAGGCAGGTGAAGGTAACGGAATCAGGCTAGTCCTATGTCGTCGACGCTAAGGAAGTCCCTACCCGCCATTGGCAGTACTTGGGCTGAAAATGTCCTCCTTGGTCCCAGAAATGGGTGGTGATGACGTAGCCACACTTGGCCCCATGATCCTGATGTGCACTAAGAGGCCTCTGGCTGGGATCTGGGGGTGCTCAGCTGATGGGAGAAGGAAAAGGAAATATGTGGTGGGACCAGTTGGGCTCACCTGGTGACTTTGGCCTTGCTAGTGGGATCGCTACCTCTCTGGGCTTCATGGCCCCAGATAGGTGCCTGACAGAGGGTCCCACTCACCCAGGCGGGTGACCACACCTGTAATGGCCCATTCAGATCCCAGAGTGGGCCCCCTTCCGGGCGTCTGCTCTGCAGACTAGTCTTCTACAGGCCTTGGAAGGCCCTGGTGTTAGTGGCCGACAGCCGCCCTGGGATTCAGCTTGGCCTGCTGGTACCTTTGCACAGCTCACAAATGTCTGGGCCTTCCTGGGCGAGTTCCAGGCTGGGGGCCGAAAGGGCGGGAAACACAAGGTGCCCCAGCGGGGGAGCTGTGCAGAGAGCCCAGGGACCCTGGCCCTCCACCACCTTCAGTCCTGCCCGCGAAGCCTGTCTCTCCGCGGGCGATTTCCACCCGTCTCCAGGGCACACCCGTTCTCTGGGCTTACTCTTGGTCGGGAAAGGAGCTTTCTCCAAAGGGTTTTGAAACTCTGCCCACGGGCACCCAAGAGGGCAAGCGTGTGGGTCTGTGCGCCCCCAGGGAGCACTGCCTGTCTTCCCTCCTCCTCCTGCTTCCAGCCACATCCGCGTCTACCTGCCCCCGCTGGACTCGGGCACGCCCAACACCTACTGCTCCAAAGCTCTGGAATTCCAAGCACCACTGGTGTTCAACGAAGTTTTCAGAATCCCCGTGCATTCCAGCATGCTGACGCTGAAGTCTCTTCAGTTATACGTGTGCTCCGTGAACCTGCAGCTGCAGGAAGAGCTGCTGGTACGGCGGCCCCACGGGCCTCCTTCCGCCTGTCTCTCTCTCTGTCTTTGTCTGTATTCTGTTGTCACCCTCCGTTCCTCAGTTTTTGTCTGTCTTTGTCTTTCTGCCTTTCTCTCTCTTCTCTTTTGTCCCTGTCTCTGCTTTCCTCCTTCTTTCCCATCCTCTTTTCCCTGTGGCGGGTCGCTTACACATTGTCATGATGCTAAGTGATCTCCGTGGCTGGGAACATAGAAAGGGATGTCTTGTCTCAGCTAATACTTGCAAAACCCCATGAGGTAGCTTCCATGTTACCCCCACTTTCAGCAGGGCTAACAGATTTAGCAAATAAAAATACAGGGTGGTCGGTCCAATTTAAATTTCAGATAAATTATGGATACTTTTAAAGTATATTCCATGTAATATTGGAGAGTTAATAACACTTTTAAAAAATCCATTTTTTATTTGAAATCCAGATTTACCTAAGTGCCCTGTATTTCATGTGGCAGCCCTAGAACTAGGTCTCCAGAGAGCTGGCGGTGTGTCCTGGGTACCCCAGCCACCCAGTGCCCAGGCCAGGCTTTGGAAGCCGGGGGTGGTTTCTCTCCATGGCTGGAGTTCTTCCCTTAGTCCCATCCCCTCAGGCCCAGAATTAGGCCTCATGTCAACAGGCCCTGAGAGAATCAGCGGCTCATCAAGTGGCAGAGCCCTGGGCCCGACCCAGCACTCCAGGGTGCCCCTTCTCTGCCCCTGTTCCCTTTCGAGCACTTTCTGATTGGGCCAAACAAGTGACCGTAGTGCCACCCCCATTAGGATCCTCTGAGACCCCTTTCGTTGTGCTGCAGTCCTTTTAACAGGAAGGAAATATTTTATGCCTTCTTTGGTTAAGATTAAAGGGTGAGCTTGATACTCTAAAGGACTCCAGTTGTTACGGTGAAATCACGCAGTGCATTCTGATTCTTTTTGACACCCCTCAGGGCATTGCTCAGATTAACTTGGCCGACTACGACAGTTCCAGTGACATGCAGCTGCGCTGGCACCCCGTCCAGGTCTTCACCAGTCCCGAGCCACCGAGGACCCGGGAGAGCGGGTGTGCGGGGGACAGCTCGGCAGGGGACCCCGCCTCCAGCAAGACGGTACTTTGGCCGTGCTTTAAGAAGCTACTGCTTTTGTGGCTCTGAGACTAGCTTTTACTTGGGGAAGTCATTCCTATCTAAGAAGCGTCAGTGTAGACTTAAAGGCAGAATGCTGTGGCGATGAAGAAATTGAGCATCAAAGGAGGTGAGAAGCGTGGGACATGTCCATGCTCATGGCCATTACATGAGAATGCCTTTTTCATGCAAACTTGTCCATGGTCATGGGTGGCACGTTGGTTACTTTTACATTTGAGTCCTGAGAGTGGTAGGAAAAGGCCACATGAATGTCGCCTTCTAAGCAGGGAGGGAGGGGTGCGGTGGCCCACCTGCCACATGGCAGAGCTGCGCAGCTGAGCGCCCGTCTCCTGCAGGACGAGGTGGCAGTGCTGCTGGCCAGAACCACGGCGCAGCTGCAGGCGGTAGAGAGAGAGCTGGCCGAGGAGCAGGTGAAGCTGGGGCGCACCGAGGAGGAGACCCTGGAGATGGCACGGAAGGAAGAGCAGGCCGAGGCTGTGTCCGAGCGGTAAGAGCCAGCCAAGGCCATGCCGTCCTCCCCACGGCAAAGGTGTGGCGACCCCTGGGCAATAAGCTGTTGAAAACCTGCAGGGAGATGAGGCGGCCGGAGCCGGGCAGCCGTGACTCTCCCCGAGGTGCGGTTGCTTTTCTCATCCACACATCTCTGTAGGACATGCCGGGCGGTTCTTCCGGCCCCCTGCCCAGAAGCTGGGGTTCTGGAGGGCCACTTACTGCTGACCCAAGCTGTCCCCCCACTCTTGCGCAGGCTTTCCACCTCCTCCTGTCCCGTAGATTCTCTCAGGAGTGGGCTATCGGGTGACTTCCCTCCGCCAGGATCAGATACAGTAAGGTCCCTTGCAGTTCTTGGGGGTTTTGTGAATAGCTTTATTGAGATACAACTATCTGCCGTACAATTCACCCATTTAAACTGTGTGCTGTAGCAGTTTTTAGGACAGTCACAGTCACCGCAGTACATTTTAGAGCATGTTCATCACACCCAATGGAAACCCCACACCTGTTAGCAGTCACTGCCATTCCCCTCCCCCTGCCCCTGGCAGCCACGAACCTGCTTTCTGTCTCTGTGGAGTTGGCTGTTCTGGACGTTCCCTAGAGATGGGATCGTGCTTCACCTGAAGCAGCTGTGGGCGAGCCCTGGCTCTGTGGAGACCTGCACGAAGCAGCCGAATAGCTCAGGAGAACGCGCTGCTCTCGTGACTGGCTTCTGTCGGTCCTCTCTGGAGCGCTGTGGTACTGCTTTACTTCCACGTCCAAGAAAGAGTAGCCTCTTTCCAGAGCTTCCCGCTTCCTCCTGGTGGCTTTGCTTGATTGTAGGTTAGAGGGGACTTTATTTTCAGAAGGGATAGCACACGGCAGAGAGGGAGGGCGTCGGGTTCAGGGATGGACAGGAAGTGGTTTTCTGGTATCTTCAGCAGCTGCAATTGGTGATAAAGAGAGCCTGGTTTAAAGAAAGTCCTTGAAGTGTTGTCTTCCCCAGAACAGACAAATGCCCTTTTACTTCATGAGAGAAGCAACTGTCTTCAATCTTTGGGAAGAAATAGGTTTTGTCACGTGCCTCTACCACTGTGCTCTAAAAGCTGAACGAAAGAAGCCCCTTGGATGACCATTTTGTGGCCTTTTGCAATGTCCCCCTTTAGGAGCTGGCAGGCCGACTCGGTGGATAGTGGCTGCAGCAACTGCACCCAGACCAGCCCCCCGTACCCAGAGCCCTGTTGTGTTGGCGTCGATGCCATCCAGGGACACGCATTTGCTGGCCAGGCAGATCCTTACAGCCCTGAGCAGCTTCAGCCCCCGCCTCTTAAGGTAAGTAGGAGACGTCAAGGGGTTTCACAGATATTTTGCTGTAGGATACCAGGCACTGCCCTGGAAGGAGGGGCTCCTTGCCCCCAACTCCTTCATGGCAGGCGTGAGGGTATGGGCAGAGGAGATGCTCTAAAGGACACCTGAGAGGATGGGCTCACAGGCAGGAGGGGAACGACGTGGCTGGCCTGCAGACTCACCTGGTGACTTGGCGTTGTGGCATGTGGGGAAGTCATGGCATGAAATGGACAGTGCTGTTGGATTTGGGGGCAAGAGCTAAGGCCATATTTTACTGACCATTGAGGAAAAGAAGTGAATGGTCTAAGATCCGTAAAGGGCTTAAAATGAGCACAGCAGGTGTGGTAGAAATGTCTGCACTTGAGATTGCAAGGAAAGGCCAGCTATGCCAAAAAGGTGGACTTTGACTCCTTCACACGCCTGCATGTGCTGACCCATTCCTGTCTTCAGGAACTTTCCCAAGTCCCAAAGGTTTTGGACTCTTGTAGTTACTCTTCCTCCTTTGTAACATTGCGATCAGCAAAGCGTGCTTTTGCCCCTTCTCGTTGTGTGATCTTAGCTGTGCTTGTCACCACATCTTTAAGGAGGAAATCTGTCACGTCCGCAGTAACAAATGTCGGAGCCCAGTGAGGTTGGAAGAAGCTGTAGCAGTGCTCTTTTGAAACTTTGTTTCCCAACCTGTTCAGCTCAAAAGAACATGTTATCACCCTGGCCCCTGCCCTCACCCTGAAAAGCAAAGTAAAATCTGTCCCCCGGGCGGCTTCCCAAGCTGCAGCCCCCACAGCAGGCCTGGAATAGTTGTTTTGTACCAGGCTGCCAGTGACTGTCCTTGTTCTAGTCTCTGAGACCTTGACAAGCAGCAGCCCAAATCATGGTGAGTGGCCATGGGAGGCCAGTGTGGTGTTTCCCCCTCCCTCAAATTTTAATTTCAAAAACCTTTAAATCGATGGAGAATTTGCTAGAATAACACAACAAATAACCATATACCCATCACCTAGATGCCCCAGTTGTGTGTCCTTTAGCATATTTGCGTTCTATCTCTCTGTGGGCATCACACATACCTCCCGCCCTCAAGAGGGAGGCCAAGATGGCAAGGCTAAGCATTAGCGTACGAGAGTGTTTAGGTCGTCAGAGGAGCTGCCAGAGAATGAGATGGGCGGTAAGTGGGGTTCTCAATTTAAGAGAGGCCTGCAATTTTAGAAAGGGTTTACATTTAGAGATGTAAATTTATATTTACATTTTAGAAAGGTCAGGATTAGAAAATGGTACAACTGCTATGGAAACAGTATGGCAGGTCCTCAAAACATTACAATTAGAGCTACTATATGATCCAGCAATCCCACTTCTGGATATGTATCTAAAAGAATTGGAAGCAGGATCTCGAAGAGATATTTGCACACCTGTGTTCATGGCAGCATTATTCACAGTAAGCAAGAGGTGGAAGCAACCAAAGTGTCCATCAGTGGATGAATGGATAAACACAGTGGGTCTGTCCACACGATGGTGTATGATTCAGCCTTTAAAAGGAAAGAAATTCTGTCACATGCTATGCCATGGATGAACCTTGAGGACATGATGCTGAGTGAAATAAGCCAGTGCGATACTATAAAATATGTATTTGATCTTTGACCCATTTTCTGGCATACTGCACCTAAAATCCTCAGAATCTCCAAAATAATGTCTTTGTGTATGCTAACAAGTTGACTGCTGGCTGGCAGCCCTAGGTAGCTTCAGGCTGGGGCCGGTCACCTGGAAAGACCCAGGCAGGACTAGAGGGTTGGGACTTTCAGTCCTACCCCCAGCTCCCGAGGAGGGGAGAGGAGCTGAAGGTAGAGTTGGAGTTGATCACCAATGGCCAATGGTTCCATGAGTCATGACACCTCCATGATTGATTGTCCTCCAAAAGGACAGGGTTTAGGGAGCTTCCCGATAGGTGAACACGTGGAGGTTCCTAGAGGGTGGTGTGCGCAGAGAGGGCGTGGAAGTTCCACACCCCTTCCCACTGCTTGCCCTGCGTATCTCTTCATCTGTATCCTTTATAATAAACCAGTAAACGTAAGTGCTTCCTTGAGTTCTGTGAGCCGTTCCAGCAAATTAATCGAACCCAAGGACGGGGCAGGGGTGGTTGTGGGAACTCTGATTTTAGGCCAGTTGGTCAGAAGCCCAAAAGAACCTGGAGCTTGTGATTGGTTTTGGATGTAGGGGGCAGGCTTGGGGACTGAGCCCTCGCCCTGTGGGATCTGACACTATCTCCAGGTAGATACTGTCAGAATTGAACTGAATGAAAAGGCTCCCCAGCTGGCGTCTGCTGCAGAATTGACAGTTTGCTTGTTGCCGAGGAGAAACTCCCACACATTTGGTCACAGAATCTTCTGTGTTGATTGTTGTTGAGTGAGAGAAGAGAAAAAACACTTTGATTTGTTTTTTTCTGCTCCCAGAGCCAGGCACAAAAAGACGAATGCTGTGTGATTCTGCTCATGTGAGGTACCTGGAGTAGTTAAATTCACAGGGACAGAGAGTGGAATGGTGGTTGCCAGGGGCAGGGGAGGGAGGAGGGAGAAGTTGTCTAAAGGGGCCGGGTTGAGTAGGGCCCACTCAAGCCCTTGGCTTTCTCTGAGAGGTGTGAAAAACTGGTGGGCGGTTTTGAGCCCAGTGGTGACATGATCTGACTTAAGGGTTTTTTGTTAGTTTTTTTCTAAAATAATTTATTGAGGTGAAATTCACATAACATAAACCGAACCATTTAAAAGTATACAATTTAGTGGCATTTAGTACACTCACAAGTGTTGCGCATCCACCACTTCTGTCTAGTTCCACAGCAGTGTCATCTCCCCAAAGTAAAACCTGTCCCCATTCAGCAGTCGCTCCCCATTCCCCTCCCTTTACCCCCTGGCAGCCACCAAAATCTCACTTCTATCTCTGTGGATTTGCCCATTCTGGATGTTTCGTGTAAATGGAATCATATAACATGTGGCCTTTTGCATCTGAGCTCATTCCCTCAGCATGGTGTTTTTGAGGCTCATCCACATTGTGTCACGTGCAAGAAGTTCATTCCTTGTCATGGCTGAATGGCATTCCCTTTTAAGGATAGAACACATTTTGTTGATCCATTCACCCATCAGTGGACATTTGGGCTATTTCCACCTTTTGGCTATTTGAATAGTGCTGCTGCAAACATTTGTGTGCAAACATTTATTTGAACACCTGTTTTTAGCTCTGTGGAGTACGTACCTCGCAGTGGAATTGCAGGGCCTGACTTTGGTTTTCCTGGGATCCCCCTGATTGCTGTGCTGAGAACAGAATGAGGAGCAGCGGGGTGTGGAATAGGGGAGACCAGTGAGACCCCCATGCACTGATCTGGGCGTGAGATGATGACGACTCAGGTGACGGGCTGCTGACAAGTGGTCAAAACCCACTTGATCTTGAACATAGAGCCATCAGGATTTGCTCTTGGACCAGAGATGGGGTGGGCAAAAGAGATCGGGAGTCAGGATGACACTAAGATGTTTTTCGCATGAACAGATGGAGAAGTAGAGATCCCCATGGGGGTGCTTTGGGGGGAATATCAGCGGTTCCATTCTGTATGTGTGACATGGGACACGCCAGTTAAACCTCCAAGTGGAAAAGTCAGACAGTGGTCCCCCCTGAGTTCAGTGCTCGTGTCACAGAAGCAGCCACAGTCATGGTGCTCTACTCCCTAGGTTGACAAGGAAACCAACACAGAAGATCTCTTCCCAGAAGCAGCAGCGAGTCTCCTGCAGGAGCGGCCCAGCCGCCGGGCCCGGGGGACCCCTTTTGTTCGGAGTAGCACGATTGTCCGATCTCAGACCTTCTCGCCTGGTGCACGAAGCCAGTATGTTTGCAGAGTAAGTTGGAATTCCTTTGGACCTGTCTGGAGCGTTTTCTTTTTTTATTCCCTTTGTTGTGTTTTCTCTTTTACTATTTATGCCAAAAGACACATGTACTCGCACAAATAACAGCAGCGAGTGAGCACCGGTGGCGCGTGGGATGAAACCGTGTTGTGCAGGCACCTCCTGCTCTCCCGCGCGCTCAGCAGATTCTGCGTTTCTTCAGGATTCCAGTTCACTTGCTCCCCGATTTTCAGTTTCGCAGATGTGCTGGCTCGTGGTCAGGAAGTGGGGTGAATTCTTTCTTCATCGGTCTAAGGAACAAGTCGAAACAGGGACTATGCTGAGCGGGCCGAGGTCTGGGGAGCCGGGTGCTCCGGGTGGTGAGGAGGCCTCACGTGCAGCTGAGGCGCTGGCAGGAGGGTGGGCGGCTGCCTGGGGGGCTCTGGGCGCTGAGGCAGGGGGCTCTCACCCACGTGTAAGTTCGCAGCCTGTGGATGAAGGTGGGAGACACTCAGAGGTTCTCGGCATTGGCTGCACCTTGCAGTCAGATCATGCTGGGGCCTCACCAAATACTGGTGCTGGGGGCCCACCCCAGAGATTTGCTATGGGTCACTGGGGGGCCTGGGCAGCAGAGCTTTTGGAAGCTCCAGATGGTTCTAACGTGGGAGAACCACCCAACCATCTAATGCAAAGTGGAGAACCCCAAGCAGGTGGAGGGGAGACCCGAGCCATGTGGTCATTAAAGGCAGGACAGCGTGGGGCAGGCTGGCCGACAGTGGCAGTGTGACAGCGATGGCACAGACTTGGACAGAGAGGGCCTGTAAGGATGACTGGCCATGATGCAGTGGCCTGGATGGGCTGTCTGGGTTGAGGGCAGCCTTGACCCCTCCTGCACCTCTGAACAGGGCTGTTGACGAAAGTGCCTGCCCTCGGATGGGGCTGCCAAGGGGCTGGCTCCCTTCGGGCACGGCGAACATCAGGTCATTGGAGCGAAAAAGCCCCTCAGACCCTCAGAGGAGACATTGGAATTACAGTTCAGGGGTCTCCAATCCCCACCCATCCCCGCCCTAGGTACGGTAATTGGCTAGGACACACGGAGCTCAGAAAGCTGTCGTGCTCACGGGCACGGGTTGCGACAGTGAGAGGCACAGACTGAAGGCAGCAGAGGGAGAGGTGTGGAGGGCGAGTTACGGAGATGGCAAGGTTCCAGTTCTCTCCCAGCGCGGTTGTGCGGATAGCTCTTATTGCCCCCAGTAACGGTGGTGACAGCACACGCAGAGTATTGCCAACCAGGGACGCTCACCCGAGCCTTGGTGTCCAGGGGGGCATTTTATGGGGTGTTGGTCACGGAGGCATGGTGGTGGCCTGCATGGCTCACCTCAGTTTACAGCCCCTCCAGAGATAGAGCTGATGGGCCAAGGTCCCCACCTAAATCACACTGTTAACCTAGACTGTGGGCCTGGCCCACGCCCCCCGGGTAAACCAAGACACTTACCAGGCATGACATTCCGGGGCCTTAGAGTTTGCCCCCAGGAGCCAGGCAAGGTGACCCCTTTACTGCACAGGTGTGAACAGCCACAGCTGGGGGCCTCGATGGCCTGAACTGCCCCTGTGCCATGTTCGAGAGACCCACTGCTGTTCTGACAGATCTGAAGTGTCCCTTCTGGCAGCTGCCCTGCTAGCACAAGGTCCAGTCCCTCCCACCCTGTCACACTTCAGCCCCGTGGAGGCTGATGCTGGAGTGAATGGCCGGATGTAGATGGAAATCCATCCCCTCGGCCCTCCTCATCCCAGGCTCTTGCCGAGCCACCAGGGCGTGGCTCACAGCTGCTTATTGAGGAGGGGACGGGAAAGAGGCCAGTGCTTTACTTACCCAGAGAGAGGTGGCAGGGTCCTGTGCTGTGCTCTGCACTTAGTGGCTGTGCTTTTAGAGGCCTCATTGTTTTTACGCATGTTTGTGTGAATGCGGGGCAGGGAACCTGCCGGGCCAGTGCATTTCCTGAGTGTGTCGGGTTAATTGGCCCGGAAAATGAGGCCAGGAGGAGAGGATGTTGGCTTTCACACAGGAACACACTGATCCTGAGGTGAGATCCTGCCACCAAATGAAGTCTGTAATGACTTGGTTCCCATAAAGAAGGCATTCTTTATTTTCCTTTTTAAAAGCAAACCTTGTACCTTGACTGACACAGTGACTCTTCGTGATGTCAGCTTGTCTTACTACCAGGAGTGAGTCTCTCTTTTTTGGAAAGCCATTTTTCGAGTTCTGGCCAAAGTCAGAAATATAGCAAATAAGAACCATTGATAAAAAGTGAAACATGGCCGGGCACGGTGGCTCACGCCTGTAATCCCAACACTTTTGGAGATAGGGGGATCATGTGTGGTCAGGAGTTCGAGACCAGCCTGGGCAACATAGTGAGACCCTGCCTCTGTAAAAAAATGTTTTAAAAATTAGCCAGGCATGGTGGCACGCACCTGTAGTTCCACCTACTCAGGAGGCTGAGGCAGGAGGATCACTTGAACCCAGGAGTTTGAGGCTGCAGTGAGGTACAATTGCACCACTGCACTCCAGCCTGGGTGACAGAGCAAGACCCTGTCTCTAAAAAAACAAAAAAAGTGAAATGTGCTGAGGGCAGCCGCACACACACGATACCAAATCGTAGTTGGTGTTCATAAAATGAAGATTTTGTTGACTTGATTAGCCTGGAAATGGGATGGAGGTTTTGTTTGTTTTTTGTTTTGTTTTTCATTTTACCTGAAACTCTTGTTTTAACTAGAACCCAAAGACCTTGTAAAAACACCAAAAGTCCTAAGTGTATTAGAGCGCCTGGGAAGGAGAAAGGAAATAATCCCATTCTGAGTGCACACAGGGAATGAATACTGAATTTCTGAGATATTGTTTCTCAACATCATTCTTTTTGGTGCAGCTCTATCGTAGTGACAGTGACAGTTCGACGCTGCCCCGGAAGACCCCCTTTGTCCGAAATACTTTGGAAAGACGAACTCTTCGCTACAAGCAGGTGTGTGCCATGTAAACGAATATGGAATCTATGTTTGCCCTAGGAGTTATTTTCACAAACTTTAAAAGATAATATTTTAGGCCGGGCGCGGTGGCTCACGCCTGTAATCCTAGCACTCTGGGAGGCCGAGGCGGGTGGATCGCTCAAGGTCAGGAGTTCGAGACCAGCCTGAGCAAGAGCGAGACCCCGTCTCTACTAAAAATAGAAAGAAATTATATGGACAACTAAAAATATATATATAGAAAAATTAGCCGGGCATAGTGGCGCATGCCTGTAGTCCCAGCTACTCGGGAGGCTGAGGCAGGAGGATCGCTTGAGCCCAGGAGTTTGAGGTTGCTGTGAGCTAGGCTGACGCCACGGCACTCACTCTAGCCTGGGCAACAAAGTGAGACTCTGTCTCAAAAAAAAAAAAAAAAAAAAAAAAGATAATATTTTAGGTAATGTTTATGGTCATATTAATTAAAAGGAAACATTTTAATTTACTTGTTAACAGATATGATGTTGTAATGTCACTAGTATTTCTTAAGATCATATCATGATTTCAGATAATTCATGATCTTTATATTCTTAAATGTAATAAGTAGTCAACCATGTCTATGTAACTGGCTCTTCTTTTTTCACAAAAGAGTATATGTGGTTTAGAAAAGTTGAGGTTTTTTTTAACATATAGCATTCTTCTACATAGGACTGCTCTGTGGTTTTTCGTTTTCTTTACTCACTACATTTTTTCCTCATGTCATGCTAGTTTATAAAGTTTTGGTGCTTTTAGTTTGTAAGCTAGTAGGTCCCTGTCTTTTCCAGGCATGGATCCTTTTGAACATGTATAGAAAAAAAAATCCAACATTTCCACGTGGTGGTTGTGCTCAGAGTAGCTGCTCGCTGAGAATTAGAAGCAAGTAAACAATTCAGCTACAAAAGTGTTTCTGACCAGCCACACTGTGGATGTTCTAGACTGGATCATTCTTGGCTGTGGGGCTGTCCTGTGTACCGTAGTGTGCCTAGCAGCACCACTGGCCTCAGCTCACTAGATGCCAGTGGCACCCCCCCCACACACCAGTTGGGACAACCAAGAATGTCTCTAGACATTGCCAAATGTCCTGTGGGGGCCAGATTGCCCCTGGTTGAGAACCACTGAGCTCTGCTATGAATTAAGCAACGTCTTAAAATGAATTCGAATTTGTTAAATGACAACCCATATTTGCATTTAAATTCTGTGTATGTGCAAGATAGTGTCGTGTGTGTAAAAAGCACAGTTATTCCGCCCACTGACCAGTGGTGCTGTGCTCATGGGCTGTGGCTGTGGCGTGGTGACTGCCCTCGCAGGGTTCTGTTCCCCACTGGATGGTAAGTGCTGCTCTCCGCTCCACGGACAAAAGTCCTTTCTCCTCTTGGGGCTTGTTTGAACATGGCATATTTGCTTACTTGAGGCTTATATGGGGAGGAAAGTTTTTTTTGACAGTTTGTGTGGGTACGTGTGTATACTTTTTAAACAGAAAATACTAATGGTTCATAACATGCTTTTTTCTCCTTGTACAGTAGATCATTAACATTTTTCCATGTCAATATACTTTTTCAACTTTTTACAATGGCTGCACTTTATGCTGGCATTATAATTTATTTAACCAGTGTCCTGTTATTATAGATTTAGGGTTTTTGTTTTCTGTCGTAAACCTTAATTGGGCCACTTCTCATGTTGACAGTTGTGCCTTTCAGATGCAAGTTTGCTTTAGACATATATTATCAAATGGTACTTCAGAAAAATGGGGCCATTTTTGAATCGGCCAGCCTCATATAAGAGCATCTACTGCTCCACACTTTTGCAAATACGTGGATCATCATTAAAAAAAACAGTTTGCTGTTATTAACCTTGATATTGAGCTAGAGATTTACATTCATCTTGCCCAAATCCAGGTGTTTCTCTAACCTTGGGCCATGCTTAGAGAAATACCTGTGCCTCACCTGTCTCCCATTTATTGGTTGCAGAAGAGCCTTCTCGAAGGCTGGGCCTGCCCTGCGTGGGGCCGGGGCGCGCACTCACGGCCTCTGTCTCCTGCAGTCCTGCAGGTCCTCCCTGGCCGAGCTTGTGGCCCGCACGTCCCTGGACCTGGAGCTGGATCTCCAGGCGTCGAGAACGAGGCAGAGGCAGCTGAACGAGGAGCTCTGTGCCCTTCGCGAGCTGAGGCAGCGGCTGGAGGACGCCCAGCTGCGAGGCCAGACCGACCTCCCGCACTGGGTGCTGCGGGACGAGCGCTTCCGCAGCCTGCTGAAGGAGGCCGAGAGGCAGGTGAGCGCCCAGCCTGCCTGCTCACAGCACGGCCTTTCGCCCAGTTGTGCGTGGGTTCCGAAGCGAGCGTCTCGGGTGATGAAATTGTAATTTGAATGGTCCAGGAACTTGTCTTATGGAGCCAGTGCTCTCCCTCTGTGGGCTGGGAGGGTGCTATTTGCAGTGGCACCCACATGTGCTTTGGGAGCTGGATGAAGGATGCACGGGCCCTCCTCATGCGGTGGGGGTAATGTCCTGGGTCCCAAGTCTGCCTCCAGCCACCCCTATCGTCCCTGGGAAGAATTCCCCATGGGGCTGGGTGAGGGCCCCTCCCTCCCCAACACTGACTGATTGGTTCTTCTGGGCTCTGGGACTGGGAGCAAACTCATTCATTCTTGCTTAAAAAATAGAAATAAAAATGTCTTATTCATGAAGTGTTGCCATTCCAGACACGGCAGACCAAACTCGACTACCATCAGGAACAGGCAGCGGAGAAGATGTTGAAGAAGGCCTCTAAGGAGATCTACCAGCTGCGGGGACAGAACAACAAAGAGCCCATCCCGGTGCAGACCTTCAGGTATGGGAGAGGGAGAGGCGCAGAGTTGTGCCGGCTCGCTTCTCACCGCTTTCTTCTCATTCCTGTACCTGTGCTGTGACAGCAAGTACAGGAAGTGTTGAAAAACCCATGGGAAGTCGAGAACAAAACAGGAGTCCTTGTAACCAGCATCCCCACTGCCAGTAGCATTTTCTCCTGATCTTGTTTTCTATGCACTTTTTTCATGTCACCTGTAATCATAATGTGCGTTCAGTTTTGCATTTAGCATTTTTAAATTAAAAGATCCCTTGTTGCAACATAATCCCTTATCTTGTTTGGCTGTGATGTTTCCTTTAGTAGATGCAATTTATTCAACTACTCTATTTTATAACATGCTGCTGCTTTCTAAATGTTTGCTTTTGTAAGTAACAGTGATTTACATACATATACATGTCACCTTTGCTTTTTAAATTAACTTTTGATTGAAGCAAAATCTATGTACAGCAAAGTGTGCTTATCATATATACATAGTCCAGCAAGTTGTCGAAAACTCAACGTGATGAGAATCGAACGTTCTCAGCACCCCCAGATTTCCCAGCACTCAGTGGTTATTTGAGTAACCACTGCCTTGAATTCTAATAGCATAGAGTATTTTTGCCTGTTTTTTTTTTATATGAGGGGATTTGCGTGGATATATCTGTATTCTTTTGTGTCTGAAAAATTAAGGTAGAATTCACATAGCATAAAATGTACCATTTTAAAGTGACAGTTCAGTAGCATTCGGTGCATTCACAATGTTATGCAAACACCACCTGTATCTAGTTCTAAAACATTTTCATCGCCCCAAAAGTAAACCTTATACCCATTAAGCAGTCCCTTTCCACTCCCCTTCCCCAGCTCTGGCAGCCACCAGTCTGCTTTCTGTCTCTAGGGATTTGCCTCTTCTGACTGTTTCGTATAAATGGGACCATACAGTACGTGGCCTTTTACATCTGGCTTCCTTCACTCGCAGAATGTTCTCAGTGTTCCTCCATGTCGTAGCATGTGTCAGTGCTTCACTCGTTTTTATGACTGAATAATATGTGCCTGACTTTTAGCCTTAATTTTTGTGTACCCTTAATATTCATATAGCTTCTCATTTATTAATAAAACAAATATTTCTGGAGCACCTGATATATACCAGGCACTGTTCTAGGCACTGGAGATAAACTCCTGCCCTTATGGGACTTCATAACCTATATTAAAATTTGGAGACTCTCTACAAACAGACGTGCTGTTGGGGATTTAAACTCTATCTGTTCTTTGATTAAGAAAAGTCATCACTGATGTGAGAGCTGACAGCTTTCGGTATCTTCAGACCTGCCACTAACCTGTAATTCTTTCCAATCCCAGGGAGAAGATAGCATTTTTTACACGACCAAGGATTAACATACCTCCTCTCCCAGCTGATGACGTTTGATGTAGTGCATTGTGCACATGAAGTATTTATCTGCCTGTTTATTTTCATGAAGTTCTTAGACTAGCTAAATTTGTCTTTAAAATATTTGTGCAAAGCTATTAATATACACATTTTGTAAAAAAAAAAAGAAAACCACATATATCTATACATATATATTTTATAATAGTGACGGCAACAAGGCTTGGTTTTTCCTTGTTGTGAAATCGACATCTCTGAAGACAGGTTATTTTATAAAAGATCAACTATCGTGTTAAGAATGTACAGTTTTTACGCTGTTTTATTTGACTTAAAGGCTGGAAGACAGAAACGAAGTGAGTTCAGGCAAATTCACTGTATTGTAATTTATTTATAGTACTTTTTTTTTTCCTTGAAGGAAAATACTGACTTTAAGATGTATTTTAAGGCTGAAATTTTGTTCTTCAGTATTTGTCATGCAGTAGAATGGAGCTTGGGGCCGGTTTTGTTTTTGACACCTGAAATGCAAACACTATGTGCTAAATTTGTCACTTGTATCAGTTTCTCATATGTGCATTTACCACGTATATTGTACACGTTCACTTTCTTCGTGTTATGTCAAAATGCCACCTGCAGCAGTTCGATCGTAGTTCACGAGCCTGTGTGCATTGCAGGGGCCAGTCTCCCGTGCGGACTGCACACCGACCGCTCCTCATTTCTGTGTTGTCTTCTGATGCCTCTTTCTGTGTCCCCCATGGGTCTGAAGCAGGCAACAGGGCCTGCATGTCCCAGGCTTCAGCCTGCCTGTGCGCGGTGGCTGTCCACGCTGCCCGTTCTCTGATCACGTGCAACCTGCTTCCTACCCTGATGGCAACAGACCAGGAGGGTGGTGGGGAACTCCTGCCATGCCACTCATGAAGGAAAGTGAAAAGGGAACTAGGAATGCCCGTTTGCAGTGACTCTGTGGACGAACATAGCAGTTACAACATAGACACGATCACCTTTGAAGGGGGAGGGAAGGACGTGGGTAACTGGAGTTACCCGGCGAGCAGTTGCAGGGGAGTATTTGATTTAAATGAGAACGCCCCCTGTGCTGCAGTCTACCCGATGTTCCTCAAGAAATCTGAGAACTAGCTCACGAGGAAAAAAAAAACCTTTTAATGTAATAAAAATATGCCATTATTCTTCTAAATGCCAAATGATATAAATATTTTGCCGAATACATATTTATTATCCATGAAATGCACTCTGCTTTATGACACCTCCCATGAGTGAACGTGGTGGGTCACAGGAAATGTCAAAGAAAACAGAACTCTCTCTTCCTGGGTCTTTCTTCCCTTGGAAATGTCCCTTTTAATCAGGTTTTTCCTCTCTCCCATCAGTCTATAACCTCCCCTTGTATAACCCACTTTCCTTTTTACATTTATTAAAAATGAATTTTGTAAAAGCATTTCATTGACACACGACCTATCACAGACAATGGAATTTGTCAGTGGTGGTAAGACTGAAAACTTTATGCTTTTCACAGCTTCTGTCTCTTGCTATGTATTTCTGCCTCTAGTCTCGCTTTTTTTCTTTTTTGCTTTTTTTTTTTTTTTTTTGGCCAATTCCTTCTTATATGTGCCCACCACAGAAGTAGATAGACAGCCTCAAAGTGTCCATGGGTTCTTACGTGCTGCGGAGCAGGCCCTCTGTCTAGGCCCCCAGCTGTTGAAACTTTCACCTCCAGCAAAGAACCCTTTCTCGCTGCACCCCAGGGTGTGCGGGGGACAGATTGTTTCTGCCTCTGGCGGGGCTCCTGGGCATGGTGCGAGCCCCTGGACTCGAGCCTGTGCCGAAGGCGACTCTCTAAGCCAGCTGGGGTCTTGAGGCACCTTTTCTGCCGAGCTCCTTCAAGTAGCAATGTGAGGAAAACCCACTGTGCCAGTACGGAAAGCCGCACACAAGTGTTTTCAAATCAGTTTCACTGCCCAGTTTATGCAGATTTCTGTTTGGAGTGCCCCCCTCCCTGTGCCACTAAGGTTTTTCTAGAAGAATCTCACCGCTGCCCCGGAAGAAGCAAAGGCAGCCCTGCTTTGGGGTCAGTCCGAGAGCATTGTGCTTGCCACCTTTCCCCTTTGCCTCTCCTGGCCCCTGCCCGTGTCTGCTCTGCAGCTGAGCACAGCCCTGGGAGGGAAAGGCAGTCGCGCCAGCAACGGTGGAGAGTGGCGGTCTGAGCGGTGCTTCTTGTTCCTGACAGTTCTGTAGCTTCTGTGTAGTTAAGACTGCCCCCCCCCCAATATCCCACACGCCAGAAAAGGGAAGTCCTATGGGCTTCAGGGGTGTTTTCATCTGAGGTTTAAATTTGGCCATCTAGTGGGCCTTGTAATGAAAATCCTGCCAGGTTCTACAGCAGTTCTGGTCCAGAAGCCATCAGAATTCTGCCCCTAGGGTTCTTCAGAAACAGTACTGCATGTAAAAGACGATTTGGCTTTCACTTCACCGAGTCTCTGAATTGTCAGGCTTTGGTTGATAAACGCAGAAATAAGTAACCTTCTGTTGTGGGAATAAGTTATAATCAGTATTCATCTCTTTGTTTTTGTCACTGTTCTCTCTAATTGTGTCATTTGTATTGTTTGAAAGTATTTCTTCTATAAAATTAAACTAACTTGCCTTAAGAACAGAGTGGAAATGTGTGTTTTGTGGAAAGAATGTTTAATTATGGAGACTTAAATATGTAAAACATATTTTATTTATTTATCGTTTTTGAGACAATGTCTTGCTCTATCGCCCAGGCTGGAGTGCAGTGGCGTCATCATAGCTCACAGCAACCTCAAACTCCTGGGCCAAGCGATCCTTCTGCCTCAGCTTCCCGAGTAGCTGGGACTATAGTCATGTGCCAACACTCCCTGCTAAGTTTTAAAAATGTTTTAATAGAGATGGGGGTCTTGCTATGTTGTCCAGGCTGGTCTTGAACTCCTGGCTTCAAGTGATCCTCCCATTTCAGCCTCCCAAAGTGCTGGGATTACAGGCGTGGGCCACTGTGCCCAGTCAAAACCATGTACTTCTTAAATATGAAGACCAGAGGTATCAAATCAGAGAGAATATTAAAATGAACGCACATGCAACCCTCCCCCAGCTTCAAATGGCCAATCTTGTTTCCTCTATACCTCCACCCACTTCCCCTTCTTGTGACTTCAAGCGAATCCCATACACTTTATCATTTCATCCTTCAATACCTCAGTATATATTGGTAAAAGAGAAAAACGTATGCACAATGTCCTCATCACATCTTAGCATTTAATTCTTTACTGGTACTAAATATCCAAGGTATACTTTTCCAATTTTTAGTCCTTTGAACAGAATCTAAATCCCACTTATTAGGATTTCTTTATGTTTTTTTGGTAACAACTTTCTTGAGATATAATTCACTGGTTTTTAGTATGTTCAGAGTTGTACAAATATCACCACAATCAATTTTGGAACATTCTCAATATCCCCAAAAGATGCCCCCGTACCCATTAGCTGCCACTCCCCATTCCTCCATCCCCGTCACAGCCATGTGACCAGACGTGTCTGACCTGGAATTGGTCATTTCCCCTGGGCCACCTGGTTTCTTGGTGCTGGGGGTACTCATTGCTACTGGCTTGGTCATTGTTTTTTAGACCTTTTCTTTTTTTTTTGAGACAAGGTCTCGCTGTTGCCCAGGCTGGCATGCAGTGTGGTTTGATCACAGCTCACTGCAGCCTCACACCCCAGGGCTCCAGTGATCCTCCTGCTTCAGCTTCCTGAGTAACTGGAACTACAGGTACGCACCAACACGCCTGGCTAATTTGTTTATTTTTTGTAGAGACAGGTCTCACTATGTTGCTCAGGCCGGTCTCGAACTCCTGGCCTCAGGGAATCCTCCTGCCTTGGTCTCCCAAAGTGCTGCAATTGCACCTTGCCAGACCTTTTCAATGGAAAGAGTTAGACAATATTTTAAGGAGAAAATGGATGATAGAATATCACATAATTACTCATTTGCTTAATCCCATAACACACACGTACACAAGAGTTTCAGAATAGCAATATAAACAGTACCACCACCAATATACTGTAATTACTGGAAAACTATTGAAATTTTTGTTAGTTATTTCAGTCCTTAAGGTTTATCTCACTAGGAATGTGCGGTCAAATTACTGTGATGTAAAGTAACTTGGAATATTTCCTTTCTGTGTGGTTAAGCAACCAACGTGTGTTTCACTTTATTTTGGATTCTTATGGATTGATCTTTTTTTTTTTTTTTTTTTTTTTTTTTTTTGTTGAGACAGAGTCTCACTTTGTTGCCCAGGCTAGAGTGAGTGCCGTGGCGTCAGCTTAGCTCACAGCAACCTCAAACTCCTGGGCTTAAGCGATCCTACTGCCTCAGCCTCCCGAGTAGCTGGGACTACAGGCATGCGCCACTATGCCCGGGTAATTTTTTCTATATAGATTTTTAGGTGTCCATATAATGTCTTTCTATTTTTAGTAGAGACGGGGTCTCGCTCAGGCTGGTCTCGAACTCTTGACCTTGAGCAATCCACCCGCCTCGGCCTCCCAGAGTGCTAGGATTACAGGCGTGAGCCACCGCGCCCGGCCTGGATTGATCTTTTTAATATTATTTTTAATGTAAAATATTGACATGACTTGAAAGATAAATATACAAAACAAGATATATTTAAAGGAGTCTAACTTTTATTCTTGCCCCTCTCCCTATTCCTTTCCTGTCCTTACAGGTAACCATGTAAGAAGTAATGTTTTTCCTTGCATTGTCTATTTTTTAAATAGACATATATGCATATATACACATATGTACATGTGGCTATATACACAAATATGTACACATCTATATTTGTGTTTCTCTCCTTTCTTGGAAAAACAGTAGCACAATAAACACACTTTTCTCCACCTGGCTTTTTCCACTTAAAAATATATCCCAGGCTGGGTGCGGTGGCTCATGCCTGTAATCCCAGCACTTTGGGAGGCCGAGGTGGGAGGATTGCTTGAGCCCAGGAGTTTGAGACCAGCCTAAGCAACATAGGGAGACCTGTTGCTAAAGGAAAAAAAAATTATCTATATATCTATATCTATCCCAGAGACCACCAAAATCTGTATTGGCTGCTGTAACAATTTAGCACAAGCTTGGCAGCGTAAAACAAGAGAAATTTATTCTTGGGCAGTTCTGGAGCCCAGAAGTCCTAAATCAAGGTGTCAGCAGGGTACACTCCCTCCAAAGGCTCTAGAGGAGGGTCCTTCCTGCCCCTTCTGGCTTCTGGTGTTGCTGGCAATCCTTGGCGTTCCTTGACTTGTCCATGAAACATAGCTCCAGTTTCTGCCCCACCTTCATAGCACCCTTTCCTCTGTGTTTTTCCCTGTCTTCGCCTCTGTCTCTTATAAGAATATCTGTCGTTGGATCTAGGGCTCCCATGGTTAATCCGGGATGATCTCGTCTCCAGATCTTTAATTACCTCTGCAAAGACTCTTTCCAAATAAGGTCACATTTCCAGGTTCCAGGTGCACACATCTTTAGGGCCACCATTCAACCCACTACAGTATGCCCTCTGGCCCCCCAAAATTCACATCCACTCCACAGCCCCCAAAGTGCTACATGTGGTATTCTTTCTTCTGTCTTACTCTTGTACGCTGCGTTGGTGGATGCACCATAGTTTATTCAACCACGTTCTGGTTGTTCCTAGTCTTCTGCTATTAAAAATAGCTCAACAGTGAAACTCTTCTGCAGACATCCTTTCACATTTTTGCCAGGGTTCCCGTGGGATAGGTCCCCAGAAGTGGGACCACCGGGTCAAAGGGTAAATGAACATAAATGCACATGGCATCTTACTGGTCATCACAGCATTTCCCTCCTAGGGGCTGTACCGTTTTGTATTCTCACCAGAAAAGTGTGAGACAGTTTCCCACAACCTCACAATGTCACATTTGTGAGTCTTTGCCACTCGCAGAGGTGAGAAAACATCTCAGCACGGTCTAAATTTGTGCTTTACTTATAGGCGAAGCTGCTGCAATCATAGAGGCTTGTTACTGTCAGTGAGGGCTAGCTCTTCTTCCTCTCTTCCTTCTCAGTGTTTCCCTGGCTATTCTTGCTTATTTCTTCTTCCAAATGAATTTTATAATCAACTTATCCAGCTCCAGGAAAAAAAAAATTACAGAACCTTACTGGAATTGCATTAAACTTACAAATTTGGGAGAATTGATATCTTTATGATGTTGCATCCTCTTATCTGAGAATGTATTATATATTTCCATTTGCTCAAGACTAATTTTGTGTGTTTCAGGAATACTTTATAGTTTTACTCATATATATTTTGGATATTTTCGATAGGTTTTTGCCATTTTGTTTTCTGTCTTTGCATAAAGGCAGAAAATAAAGATAAGATGAATACATAGTCCCACAAGGCTATTTATCTTTTTTCAAACTTTAGCAAGAAAGCTTGTGTTGCCCCATGCAGGGGTGGGGAACCTGTGGCCTCAAGGCCACATGTGGCCCTCCAGATCCCCAAGTGCGGCCCCTCCACCAAATCCAAACTTCACAGAGCAAATCCCTTTATTAAAATGATTTGTTCTGTAAAATTTGGATTCAGTCAAAACGCTTGAATAAGGTGTTGGCTTTAGGGAGTGAATCTCACACACACACTCACAAAAGGAAGCATCCATCAATATCTCTTCCTGAATGTTTATAACATGAATGGGTGTTGGGTTTTTTTCAAATTCTTTTTTTTCCATCTACTGAGATGATCGTATGATTTTCCTTATTAGCTCTAAGGACATGATTGATTATATTAATGGATTTCCTAATAGAGGATCACCCTTGCTTTTGTAAAATAAACTCCATTTGGTCATTATGTATATATTTTAATGTGATTTGAAGTTGGTTTACTAGCATTTATGATTTTTGCATTGATACACTGTAAATTTTTTTAGTGAACTCTTTGCCAGGTAGGGGATCAATGTTATCAAACAAATGTGGACCGTTTTCTCCTTTGTCTTGGCTCAGGGGCTAACTTTGGGAGAATTCTGTCAGGAAGCCACCATCTGGGCCTGCCCTGTGCTTTTTTGCCCACAGGGGAGCTTTTTGAATCACTTTCTCTATTTCCTCTGTGGAAATTGGTCTTTTTAAACTTATCTCTTTAGGTCAATTTTGGTAAGTTGTATTTTTCTTAAAAGGTATCTATTTCATCTACTTTTCCCAATTTATTTGTAAAAAGCTATACAGAGTAATTAAATCTGTTTTCTAATTTTCTTCTTTTTGGGATGGTTCTTTTCTTCTTGTCATTTCCAACTTTCTGTGCTTGTGTTTTCTCCCTTGTTTTTCCTTGACTAGGTTAGTTATTGGATTTAAAGACAAACAAACAAAAAAAAAAACCTTTTCACCCTTTTAAAAAAGAAAACCAGCTTTTGGTTTTATTTGTTGGGGCTCCTATTTTCTGTTTTATAACTCATGAAATACTGCTTTTATTTTTATGAATCATTCTTTCTGCATTCTTGTGTCTTAGTTGCTTTTTTTGTAGTTGTTTGAGTTGGGTGTGTTTTTTTTTTATTTTAAGATTTATATTGCAAAACTAATTTAGTGCTATACATTTTTCTTTGTCAACTAATATGTTGAGTTTTCATTATCCTGATTCCTAAGAAATTCTATCACTTCACTTTGCATTTTTCCTTCAACCCTAGAGATATTTATTACCATGTCTTTTAATTTTTTTCCAGATGTAAAGGTCTTTACAAATTTTTCTTATTAATTTCTAGTTTCATTGCAATACAGTCAGAAAATCCTGTTTGTGTGATTTTTGTTCTCTGGAATCTATTGAGGTTTTCTTCATGGCCTATAATATAGTCAGTTTTTCTGACTGTTTTGTGAAAAGCAGGCACATTGTGTATGATTAGGGTTCAGAGGCTGATACGTGCATATACCCATATGGCACTAGTGCTAGGGCTGCCACAAACGGGTGGCAAAACAGCAGGAATTTTATCTCACTATTCTGGAGGCCAGAAGTCCAAAAATAAGGTATTGGCAGGACCAGCCTCCCTCCGGAGGCTCTAGGGGAGGATCCTTCCAGCTTCTGGTGGCTGCAAGTGTCCCTTGGTTTGTGACCATGCCCCTCGTAGCTCTGCCTCCATCTTTGTATGACTTTCTCCCTGTGTCTCTGCCTCCAAATCTCCCTCTCCTTTCACTTATGCAGCCACCAGTCACTGGATTTCTGGTCCGCCCTAAATTTCATCTCAAAGATCCTTAATTATATCTGCAAAGATGCTATTTCCAAATAAAGTTATATTGATTCTGACGTTCTGAGTGGACATGAATTTTGGGAGCAGACTACACATACCTCCCTACATATGTACATACCTGAGCGCTACTGATTGTGGAGCACGTTGTCTGGGTTTTCTATGTCTTTGCTCGGGTCTTGACTACTTGAGCTGTCCTGGATGCATTGACAGGTATGTGTTAGTGTTTCTATTTTGCTTCACATCACTGGTTTCTGCTTTTGAAAGCTGTTGCTGTGTCATGAGGTGCACAAATATGAATGACTCATAAATCCTCATTACACATGCAGCCTTGGGCACTGTGAAGTGCCTCTTTGTCTCTCTCAGTGCTTTTTGGTTGCAATTCCACCTTGTCAGGTTTTAAGAGTGTGGTAGCTACTTTCCTTTTATTTGTTTTTTCCTTGCATATCTCTGTAGGTCCTTTATTTGTGGTCTTTTTGTGTTAGCTACATTTGTTCTCTTATCTTCCTCCATCTTTAAGGCAGCAGGGGAGCATCTTCAGATCTCCCTGTCTCTTTGATCTCTTCTTCCATCCTCACATCTCCTTCCCTGACTCCTCCCCTCCCACCTCCCTCTTATAGGGACCCTTGCAATGACACTGAAACTACTCGGATCATCCAGTATTAGCTCCCCAACATCTCAGGATGCCTAATTTAATCACATCTGCAAAGTCCCTTTTATCATGTGTGGTAACATCTTCCTGGGATTCTGGGAATTAGGGGGTGGACATCTTTGGGGAAGTCACTATCCAGCCTACCACAGACACACTCGCCTTTGAAAGGCCTGTTCCTGCGTTCCCGTATGTCTGTGCTCTCACACGCATCTCACAGTTTGTGTTGGAACAAATGACCGGATGCTCCTCTCTCTTCTTGGGACAAGATTTGCAAGCTCCTGGTGAAGTCCAAATGCAGCAGCTACACATTCCTTGGCATTTGGAAACATCTTGCCTGAGACATGGCTAGAGGCACACAGCTCCTGGAATCCATGCCTTTCCATCCTTCCCACCAACAGATGCTCTGGCCAGATTGCTTTTTCTACCCTGCAATTGCAGGCAGAATCCCATGGGTAATAAACATAAATTGTTTTATTGCAACGGAATTAGTTTAAAAGAAATGCTTTACAGCACTGTCCAACACAACTGTCTGAGATGATGGAATTGTTCTATATCTGCACTAAATTACTGTAGCCACTAGCCATACGTGGCTCTTAAGCACTTGACATGTGGCTAGTATGACTGAGGGACTGAATTTTAACCTTATTTAAGTTAAATTAATCTCAACATCAATAGCAACTGTGGTTGATAGCTACCATGTCAGAGCAGTGCAATTTTAGAAAAATCATATTTCCAATCCAAAGCAGCTGGACAAGGAACAGTTTCTCTCAAAGGCTAGGTCCAGGGTGAGAGAAGCTGTTCCTTGTCCAGGTGCATTAAAGCAGTTGCCTTCTGTTGTCCGCGTATGGTGGAGACACTACATAGTGATGGCTACTGAGCATCCCTGTGGAACTCTCCACACGGCAGTTCAAAGCCATGAGAATAAGCAAATGCTACAAATCAAGGCTGCAAATAAATTGGGCCACGTAGAGCTCTATATGTAGTGTGTGTGTGTGTGTGTGTGTGTGTGTGTGTTTTGATTGTAGAGTCTTTATGAACTTTTCCCACTTGGCTCAAAATGTAAGAGGATAGTTTTATAATCGTGTCTAGGGGCACACATTTTTCCTTGTGTCTCACGTTCCCATAAGGCACTGCTTACTCTTTTGAGATCTCTCACTTAAGCCTCATGTGGCCCAATTTATTTGCATGCCATTGTCAGCCCACAGAAACCCACCCTTGAGAGATACACTGGCCACTAGGCCCCAGCTGACTGGAAATGACTCGTCCCCTTGCACAATAATGCAAGGCTGTCAAACAACACCCTGACTTTACAAAATTTGATATTTTGTGCATTGTAAATTTTTGCATTAATTTTTATTTTTATAAATAGTATATTATCTTGATTACTGACTTTTTAGTGTCCCTTTAAATTTTGCACCCACGGTGAGGGGGCCCTCACAATACCCCCAAACACTGGACACTATTACTGTCTTCTCTCCATTTTACAGAAGGGAAAATAGAGGCTTGCAGAGGTGTGGCAAAATAGCACAGACTGTAATATTGTAATACAGTCATGTAATGTTTCCAGATGGTATATGATTAAAGGTGCTAATTTTTGGTTGAGAACATTTGGGACTATTTTAGTTCTGGTGTAACAAACATTGTACCCTGGAGACAGTACTACATGCTGGGCTTTCAGACATGTAAATCCAGCTCCCCTCTCTTCTCCAGGAACTCAGAGGTTAATGTGAGCAAATGGTTTGGGTCTAACCTGGTGAGTGCTCTGAGGAGGGTCCCAGGGAGCTGTGGCTGGGCAGAGGGTTGGAGGGGATGATCAGAGAGGTGCCTGGAGGAGAAGCCAGGGACCCAGCTTGACCGCAGGGTGATTCAGCCAGGGAATTCAAGTGTCAGAGTGTCAGTGCTGTCTCTGAGCCTGTGTGCAAAATGGGAGTGGAGCATTAGACCTGCTCTACTCCTGTTAACAAGCTGCCGTGAGAATCAAATGACATACCGGAGATGAACGTACTTCGTACAAAGTGCATTTGCTGCATCAATGTAAGGGGACTTTGCTGGGCTCAGTGTCTCATGCTTGTAATCCCAGCACTTTGGGAGGCTGAGGCAGGAGGATTGCTTGAGGCTGAGAGTTCAAGATCAGCCTGGGCGACAGAGCAAGTCCCAGTCTCAAATATGTATATATAAACGGGGCTTGAAAAATGTCTGCTTTTTAAGTATGTAATGCATTCCAAATCTATGAAAATTTCCCGCCCACCTCTATGCCCCAGCCACACAGTTCTCCTTCCCAGAGATAACACCTTTAGCAGTTTCCTGTGTCGATTTTCAGAGATGGTGTATGCACGAATGGGCAATTACACTTCCCACATGCCAGTGGCACTACATTTAAGGGATTCATAAGGAAACAGAGCTTCCAGCACATTATACAATGGGAAACTCTTAAAAATGGCTGGGAAATGGAACATTTGGGGCATCAAATTATACTTTACAAGTAATTCTAAACCAGGGTTTCTCAACCTTGGCGCTATGGATACTTTGGGCTGGATCTTTCATTGTCGCAGTGAAGGTGGGGGCTGTCACGTGCACCATAGGACGTTGAACACCAGCCCTGGCCTCCACCCACCAGATGTCAGAAGCACGCAGCTGCCCCCTTCCCAGTGTGGCAGCCAAAAATGTTCCCTGGGGAAAAGGGAGCAACATTACCTCCCATTAAGAACCACCATTCTATACTTTGTGTGACATTTGTAGAAAAGTGGCAGATAATCAAGAGAAAAAGTGTAAAAGATTCAAAGGGATAAAAAAGAAAACTGTGAAGAAACTAGAAGGCGCCAGCACAGAGAGATTAAAGCTCAAAGGTTATTCTATAACTATTTGAAGAATCTTTTCATGAAGGATGGGAACGACTGACTTTCTCTCTCCGCAGAGGGCAGAATAGGAAGCGAGTTTACACGGAAGAGAAACTAAGAGCGGACATGCAGACTTTAAACGTTACACTGGTTCCTGAATCTTCTTCCCTAAAGAGTTGTGTGAGCGGAATAAGCTCAGGCAGCTAGGAATTGTTCTCTTGGGGCTTTGTGGTTAAGATTTGAGAATCTTCAAGTAATGAAATCTGCATTAAAAATTAGCCAAAAATGTTTATTTCATGATCATGTCTACCATAGTGCTTTTAAGAAAACAGTAACTTTTTTCTTGCTACAAAAGTGATACATGTTAGAAATTAGAAAATGTAGCTAAGCTAAAAAGAAGAAAAATTTAAAGCACCCTTAATCCCACTAATCAGTGAAATACCAGGTTTGATACCTTAGTGAATTAACTTCCTAATTATTTTCTGTGTTTGTATAGTAAAGTATATGTGTAGATATAAGTATGTTACAGCTACATACAAAAAAATGGGTCACTCAGCACATAACGTTTTTGGAGCTTCCTTTTTTCATTTTTCATTTTGTCCATAAGTACCTACCACCATATTAGTTTTAATTCTTCCGTTGTACAGATGTCTTATAATTTAACACATCCTCTGTTTTGGGAGCTGTCACTTGCTTCCGGTGTGGTGCTTTGAGATCATGAACAACACTGCAGCAAACTTTCCCTAGTCAGTTCTTTGCACACCCTTCTTCCCGCCCCTCCCCCCAGGGAAAATTCCTGGATATAAAATTTCGGGAGCAAATGCAGCAACAACAGCTGTTGGGGCCCAGAGTAATTGGTCAAATTATGCATACTTGTAAGGCATTTGTAGGAATTGCTCAACAGCCCACCAGAAAGATTGCTCAATTTACATTCTCATGGGTGGTATCGGGTTTTGTTTTTTGTTTGTTTTTTAAAATCTTTGCCAAATTGACAATGTGACAGGGGAGGGTGGAGGGTGTTGGGAGAGTTATCTCATTCTGTTGAAAATTGCATGGCCCAGTTTTAGGTCTTTTCTGAATTGCCTGTTTGCTGTAACGTTTTTTACAGTTGAGCAATCACTTGGAAAAAGAGAAGGTGGAACTAACCTATTAACAAAAAGCTGCCCCAGGATGAGGAAGGTGCCTGTATTTAGTTGGTTCCGCCCAGCCGGAACACAGAGCCTGGCTGTTTGTACCTGCGGCTGTGCTCTTCAGACCGCAAGGGCATTTTATATACTCCCCCTTCGCCCCCACCTCCCATAGATTCTGGGAACTCCAGTCACAGTGGACCCAGCAGCCCAGCCTCTGAGGGTGGAGCGTTCTGTCTCGGGCACGCTGGGCTCACTCTGGACACGAATGCACTGAGGGTAGAAGGCCAACGACATTGGCACTTAGGGCCTCCGAAGCCAAGAGGTGACCCGGCCAGCTGGGCACGGCTGAGTGGCTGGGCGGAACACGTGATACTCCCAGCTGGGGCCCTCTGGGTGCCTGAGGCTGAAATCGACATTTGCCTCTGGCAGGAAAATGAGCTTGTCAGTTTCCGCCTCCATCAGACCCTAAACCCAAAGGAAGAGGGGATATCGGTAGCATTTTAACTTTGTATCTCAGAATCTGAAAGCGGAAGGTAAGTTGCTTATCACTCAGAAAAACAAACTCGAGAGGAGTGACCTAGAAAACCACACTGCCACTTTGTTGATTTTTAAAACCTGCTGTTGAAAATAATAGATCGTTGTGAGAGGCAAGGGCTGTATTTATCCCCAGATTAGAGATTAACCTTCTGAACAGAAATTTAGTTAATCTGGAGGGAATGGTGGTGTAAGGGCCAGGGTTAAATATAGGATAGGAAAGCTGCAGGAATAAATAGCAAGTAAACTTAACTCCAGCTGCCTGTAAAACAATCTATTTCACGTCTCTTTCAGGGGTGTGAGCAAAGGGAATGCTAAAATTGTGATTTTTAACTCCAGTGAAAGTAAACTAATCTATTTGAAACTGGAATACAAATAAAAACAATTTCTGCTTTTGTCCTTTTACATTTCAAAAACGTTTATGTGGTTTGGCCAAAGAAAAGTTTATATGTGCACTGCTTAAGTTTGAAATATGCTATTTCAAATTTACGAAATGATCAGTTGGAATTTTCTAAATGCTTTCTAGACTAGGCTGTTTCATTTGTGAATGAGAAATGTTGACATTGTGCATATTTTCTGTGATAGTAAAATGACTCACTTCTTCAGAATGTGATAAAAATTAGAAAATGTGAAATAATGAGTTATTGTAAATTAACTCTTTCATGTCTGAGAGATTAAATGCCTTGCCAGAAGGTTTAAGAAAACAAACACAGACACAACTACAACCAGGCTCACGCAATAGTGCTTTTTTTGGTGTGTTATGCAGCAATAGAAAAACACAATAGTGCTTTAGTTTAAATCATCAAATATTCAAGTAAGTAGTAAATATATGTGGTGGTACCATTTTTTTCTTTGGCAAATACAAATTAATATTGGAATGCAGCTATTGGGAGTAATTAAAGCATGATTCATCAGTGCAATTAGTATACTATTCCATAATGAATTGCTTTGAATTAAAGCATTTGATATAATATTTGATATATGATTGAAACATCTGCACAGTATGTCCACGCACACTATATTTTAGGTGTCATTTTGATTTGCACAAAATAGATTTATTTCACCACTGCATTTGATAAATACTAGTTTTAAAATAAAACACTACATTATATTTCCTTTCACTATAATCTCCTTATTACTAGTTCTTTCGAAATCCTATTAGGCGCTTGGAGCCTGTAATAATTTGGATTTCTCCTGTGTGCTGTTTGTGTCTTGTGATTCTTCGGGGAAGACCAGGCGAGCTGCACACGTCGAGCATAACGCCCTCCCGAGCGAGGATTTGCGGCCACTCGCCCACACCTACCGGGACTTACAGGGTCTCTCCCTCGACCCCGCGCCGACCTCCTGCCTCGCCCTAGAGGCGTCACGTAGCAGCGTAGGGCCCGCCCCACTGTGACGTCACGGCGCTCGCAGGCGTCTCGTTGAAGAAAGGATGCTTTAGGATGCTGTCCAGGTGGGCAGTCGCGCGGCGCGATGCGGCACTGCAGGTAAGGGGCTCGCGGCGGCCGCACCCCTCCTGGGCGCCCCCGGCCCGCGGGCCTGCAGCCTGGCGGCCCCCTCCCCCCCCGGGAACCGAAAGCGAGGCCTCGGGCTGCGGCGGCGCCTGCCGCCCACAGCTGTGCTGCTGCTGGGGCTGCTGCATGCACCAGGCAGGGGGTGGCCTGATGCGGGCACACGCGTGACTTGGGGCTCGGCGTGCCCACCCCTAAAAAGCGGGCAGGGGCCAGACAGGAAGGCAGGGCGTCTTGCTCAGGAGGGGAAAGAAAAATAGAGTGACCGCACTGAATGCATTCTAAGGAGAGAGAGAGGCTTTTAAGAGATACCTATCGACTGTCTTCCCACTGTCATTGTGCTTCTCAAATGATGACATGTTTACTGATCACAGTGATTGGCCCTCAGTAGTTAGCCTCATTTCTTTCAAAGCAAAAGCGTGCCGGGGAATGGAAACTTCTTGGTTAGCAATTTAACAACTAGATGTGCAACCTAAATCGGTTTGCATTATTTTGCAAGGTTCCAGCGTTTACAGGGCGTACGTCAGAGATGTATTCTTTTTTTTTTTTTTCTTGCAGGCGTTTTAAGTGGATTTAAAAATAACAGTATCCAATAAAATAAAATAAATTGCAGCCTCCAAAGATAACATGTTGAGTGTAAGAGACAGCTACATCTCTAAGAACAAAATGATCTTTTGCAGGGGCTGGGAGTGGAAATAACATCAAAACCTAAGAATTCCCAGCGTTCTTTTTAATTCCCTTGCTGAATAATTAGCTTGCTGAATGAAGGGACCTGGTGACTCCGTGGCAGATGGAGGAGGGGTCAGGTGACTTTTCAGTTCTTGCATGACAGTGGGGGGTATTTTCCAGTTTCCAACCTGCATTTATATTCCTTTCTCAGAGTCAAAAGGAAACTGTAGCCAGGACATGTGTGGGCACCCTTAGGAGGAGAATGTGGCATTCTTTCCTGTAAAACCTGCCCCCTCTGGAAGCCGTAGAGTCAGTAAACCGTATTTTAACTCACATCATGATAAATTTGACCTACCTCCAGCAACTTTTGGGGAACTGGAAAAGCAATGCTATTTTCATCGATAAATGAAGAAGGCCATTCTTTCAGGGTTTGGGACACCCTGATGTGTTGTTGCTGTAGTAATTTGGTAACCTATTTTGTGGCAGTTTTCTTCCTTTGGTTCAGATGGTTACAAGAATTAAGGTCCCCACCCTTTCTTCTCCCCCAGCACAAACCTAGACAGAGCAAAGCAAATGATAGAGGTGGATATAACAGAGACTTGGATTCCACTTCTGGCTTTGTGACTGTAACCTTGGGCAAGTCACTTTGTGTCTTTGGGTCTCAGCTTTCTCAACCTCTATGTAACAAAGGGATTTAGGGCAGGGTTTCTCAACCTCAGCCATTGGTATTTGGGACCAGATAATTCTTTGTTGTGGGGGCTGTCCTGTGCATTGTAGGATGTTTATCAGCATCTCTGGCCTCCACCCACTGGATGCTAGTAGCAAATCCCTTCCCCCTACTAGTTGTAACAACCAAAAATGTCGCCAGACATTGCCAAATGTCCCCTGAGGGCTCCATTGTGTCTGGTTGAGAACCACTGATTTAGATGACCTCTAAATGTTTTTCTGGATCCAACATCCTAAAATTAATTTTCCTGTGATTTGTTTGATACCGAGCCCTTGATCACAAATCTGATCCCCTTTCATAGTGTCGTATATATTGGAAAATACAATGTGAAGGCCTTTTTATGCTATGGGTTTCCAGAAATAGCTTACATCACCAAGGATGGGGGCTGTTTGTATGCTGTGTGTAGCTGGGAGGCTGGCTTGGCAGAAAGGAGAGTGTAGGGGAAAGAGGAAAAAAAAGGCACTGGATGAACATGTGCTGAAGCCTGCTGGGACTTCGTGCTCAGCAGACCTGGAGAATGTCACTGTATGTGTTATCTCTGGCCCTGGGATGGACCTGGAGCTGAGAGTCCACTTACTTATCTGTAAGGGTGGAAATAACAGTGTCCATTCGGAGGTGTTGTGAGGATGAAATTAGATGACGCCTGGTGCAGGCACCGAATGTGATGAGGGCAAGATGGTGGCGGTGGCCCTGAAGCTAGGAGGAGGCAAACACAAACTGCCTGCAGGACTGAGACAGGGCCACTCCCTCAGGGCAGTGATGGTCGCATGCTCTAAGCGTCAGTACAGGACTTGGATCTAAAGATCTGGCTGAGACACTTGGGAGGGTGACTGTGGCTGCATCGTTTCACCTCTCTGAGCTGTTGCCAGATCTGTCACATGGGGCCGACTGTGCTTGTTGGTCCTGCTTCCTTGGCTTTTTGGGAGGACCAGATAGATGTAAGAGGGTCTGCAAGCTGGGAAACTCCTGAGAGACATGAAGCGGTCCTGACAGTGGCGTTGCAAGGTGTGGGACATGTTATGGTGTGTGTGTATGTGGGGGACTGCTTAGAATGGCTAGAAAACATTTCCTTGTTCCGCAGGCCTGGGACCTTGTGCTCCTCCCCACATTCCCTTGCCATCGGCAATCTTTCTGCCTCCCTTTCTCTGTCCTTCTCACCCTCTCCTCCTTCTTGGCCCCATAAAAATTGGTGTCCTGGGAGGGCTTAGGAAAGCCCCCCAGGGGGAGGCTTGGCTTTCAGTGAGATAGAGCTGGAAGCAGCTGACATCAGGCCCCCGCAGGCCATCCCAGAGCAGGCCTCAAACTCCCGTGTGCCTTGTCATGGCTTGGCGCTCTCTGTGAGCCATCTGGCCTTGTCTCTTCAACAAGTCAATATTAAGAAAGAACATTTTAAAAAGGGAGGTACAGTATTTTACATCAAACAAGGCTTGAGAGACTGAATAGCCAAATATAACCCGTGGCCCCTGATTGGATCCTGGCCTGAACAAACATGTGTAGTAGGTATTTTAGGGACACTTGGAGACATTTTGAGATGATACGAGGAGACTACTGTTGCTTTGATGAGACTTGAGCATCTGTGGTGTGGCCAGCAGCTCCTCACATGGACCCAGCAATCCCCACCCCCTGGCAGCCACAACTTGGTGTAATTCTCTCCCTTTGAATTGTGCTGGACCTAGTGGTTCACTTCTGATGGCTACAATACAGCAGCAGTGATGAGATGGCACTTCTGAGATGAGGGGATAAAGGGACTCTGGCTTCTGCCTTGGGTGTGTTTTCTCTTGGATCATGCACACAGTACGAGACAGCTACAGTGTCGTGATCGGCCTTAGAAAAAGGTCCCTCTGGTGTGGCGAGGACCTGAGGTCCTGGGTCCAACAGCCCTTGAACCCATCAACAGCGCGAGTGAGTTTAGAAGCAGCTCCTTTAACCCCACTCCCCCACTGAGCCTGGAGGTGGTTGCAGCCCACTGCGAGACCTGGAGTGGAGGTGCCCAGATAAGCCACTCCTGGATCTGACACAGAAACAGGGAGATAAGACATATTTCCTGCCGCTGTGTTTGGGGTAGTTATGCAGCAATAGATAGCTAATACACGTGTTTATATAGAAGAGTGGTATTTTTTGGAGATGCATGCTGAAGTATGTAGAGATAAGGTGTCATGGTATCAATAGTTTACTTTTTTCCTTTTCTTTTTTGTAAACATTTTTTTGACATCTCTTCAATCTATGGCTGAACAGAAGACAGATGAGCTCTCATACCTTGTTCTACATTCAGTCTGTTGCGATATCACGTGTCCTGTAGCCTGTGGAAAATTCCACTGTACGCTAATGAGAGAAAGTTCACTTTTAAATGGTTCAGTTCAATGAAGAAAGGGAAAGGGGTGAGGCAGATACGGCCAAATGTGGACAATTGGATCTGATTGCTGGTGCTTGCTGGATTCTTCTGTATAACATTCTGTGTGATTGAAAATGTTCTTAACAAAAAGTTTTTTAAAAAGAAAAGAAATGTAGACTCTTGGGCACGTGGGGGTTCTGATTGGGTGGGTCTGGGGGTGAGGCCCAGGGGAGTATTTTAACCTGGGATCCTGGCCTTCCCTGCTGCCTATGAGGCCTGCCAGACCCACCAGGCCAAGGGGGCTTAATGGCCATGGCTCATCTCTTTTCCCACACCTGTAGGGGCAGCTGTGTGGGGACAGGACAGTTCTCCCACCTCCTCAGCAAACTCTGGCTTGTTGGCCCTGGGGAGGGTCTTGTTATCAGACCTTTGCTTAACCACATCTTCAGTGGGTGGCTGGAGAGAGACTTTCCCTTCTGTGTGGAGGGGTGGGTTTTCTTTATAGACTGTGATAAGTATATTTTTTAATGACTTGTACTTGTTTTTCATCGAAATAGGAATACATACACATACTGAAAATTTCAAGGTTATACAAAGACCCAGGAATGGGTCTCCTTCCCATCCTGGCCTTCTAATCCCCCTTCCAAAGGCACCCACCGATACCATTATCTGTGCAAATGTACCCCATCTATATAATTATATGTATTAATTTCCTCTTTTTTGTCTTTATTGAGATATAATTTACACAGAATAAAATGCATGGGTCTTAATTTGATTGGTGACAGATCAAGATAGACAGCATTACCAGTACCCGCAGAGGGTCTCATCGTGCCCCACTGTAGCCAAACTCTCTGACAAGAGGTAACCCCTATTCTGAGTTCTGTCAGCACAGTTTTTGCGTGTTCTTAAACTCCATACATGTGGAATCACACAATGTGTGCAGTTTTATATCTGGCTTCTTTCGCTCAGCATGATTTCCAGATTCATCCATGTTGTTCATGTAGCAGTAACTCATTCCATTTTCTCACAAATAGCACTTTTAGAGATAAAAGGGGAGCCCTCAGTATGCCATCTTTCTCTTACTAGGAATGTTTGGAGACCATTTTGCACACAGCACATCCCATTGTGTAGACAGGACAGTCAGTTATTTAACCAGTCTCCTGTTGATGGACATGGGGATTAGCCAATCTTTTGTCATCAATGATGATGGTATTATAAGAATGGAAAAACTCTAGAATTTATATGTTGGAAGTGAGCTTCAAAGTCAAAGCCACCTTTATATTTTGCATAGAGGAAGAGATGTCCAGAGAAGTCAAGTGACTTGCCCGAGGTCATGTGACTGATAGTGACAGAGCTGCAGGACAACCGAGGTCTCTTGATGACCTGCACAGAATCTTCTTTTTTCCACCCTAGGTTCTGGGAAGGCAGGACCTGCATTTGCCTTATTCAGTACTGTAAACACAGCACATAACACATGGTAGGTACTCATTAAATATTTGTTGAATGAAAAAATAAGTGAAACAGTAATATCTTGAGAAAAGATCATCAATATTGGGAGAACTGCAAAGGCATTTCTGTAAGACATGAGCCTCAATATTCATTCACTCATTCACTCTTTTTTTTTTTTTTGAGACAGAGTCTCACTCTGTTGCCCAGGCTAGAGTGAGTGCCGTGGCGTCAGCCTAGCTCACAGCAACCTCAAACTCCTGGGCTCAAGTGATCCTCATGCCTCAGCCTCCCGAGTAGCTGGGACTACAGGCATGCACCACCATGCCTGGCTAATTTTTTCTATATATATATTTTAGCTGTCCATATAATTTCTTTCTATTTTTAGTAGAGATGGGGTCTCGCTCTTGCTCAGGCTGGTCTCGAACTCCTGAGCTCAAACGATCCGCCCACCTCGGCCTCCCAGAGTGCTAGGATTACAGGCGTGAGCCACCGCGCCCGGCCCTCATTCACTCTTAATTACTTCTTCATTCAGCAAATGTTCCTTGGGTCCCTGCTATGTGTCTAGGCCGGGGTTTTTCAACCTTGACACTATGGAAGTTAGAGGCTGGATGATTCTTTGTTATGGGGGCTGTTCTGGGCACTGTAGGGTGCTGAGCAGCATCCCTGGCCTCTGCCCAGTAGATGCCAGGAGCAGCCCCCTCCCTCCCCTAGTCGTGACAACCAAAACTGTCTCCAGAATTGCCAAATTCCCCCTGGCAGACAAAATTGCCCCCAGTTGAGACCTACTAGTCTAGGCAGTGGGATGCACGGTGGAACCAAATGGACAAGGTTCATGCCCTCACGGAACTATCATTTGAGTTGAGGAAAGAAGAAATAACTGTTTAATGGGTTGTGCTATTGAGCGAAATATAGTAGGAGACAAAGTATGGACAACGATAGACTGAATGCCAGTTAGATAGGGAAGTTGAGAAGGCCTCTGAGCAGCTGGCCCTGGAGCAGGTTCCTGAATGAAGCGAGAGAGCAGTGTATGAACACGAGGGGACTGAGTGGCCAGGCCTGAAGGAACAGCTGGTCCAAAGGTCCTGAGGCAGGGCAGGGCAGGGCCGGTGCATTTGAGGAACAGCAGGGAGGTCAGTGTGTCCAAAGAAGAGCAGCCCAGAGAACACGTGGTAGGAAAGGTGCTCAGAGGGGAGGGAGAGGAAGGCCATGCGGGAACTTGGCAGTTGTGGGGACACCCCCGATTGTTCTCAGTGTGATGGAAAGCCACTGGTGCTCTTGTGTTGGGGAGTGACATGTTAGGACAGGCAGTCCTCTGAGGAGAGTCCTGGAAGGCTGGGGTCAGGGCGTGACCCACACCAGGGATGAGACTGCAGGGTGGGTATCTTCCTTTGAGGATGGTATCCCCCTCATCCCATCAGTGGCAGTTGATGACAGCCACCCCTGTGCCTCATTCTGTGTCCTTCTGGGAAAGCCACCTCCTTGCCCTGGGCACTGTGGCCTGGCTCATCTCTGTGGCCGCCGCTGCTGCCCACACATGGGCTTGCCCAGCAGCTACATGAGGCTTCTCGATGGCCTGACTGTGTTTTCCTACCCCCTGGTTCTTTGTTTCCCTTCTGGTTTCTTTGGCTAAATGTGAGAGTTATTTTTTTCCCTCCACTATAGCCCATGGAGGCGCTGGTTGGGTTAAAAGGGCTTTGCGGTTAGCAGATAGGAGCTCCAACCACCACAATGACAGACGGGTTATTTTTCCTCCTAGCTGAGTCATGCCTTGCGCCGGCACCCCTTTCCCCCAGACATGCGCACTGACTGAAATGTCAGCCCTCACCTGGTCACAGCGCCTTGTTCTGTTTGCCGCGGCCAGTCTAAGGACACCGGGGGAACACATCAAAGCTGGCTGTGATGGCTTCCTGCGTTTCACCTTCACAAAGTTGCTTGTCATGGGTGTCTACTTAAATCGTTTTTATCCTCCGAGGGAGTGTCCTCAGGTAAGCAGAAAATATGAATAGGTTGTTGTGGAGAAAAACCTGTCAGCAAATGGTCAAGGGCAGGCCAATCTGAGAAGGCCCCAGGAGACTGAGGATCACGGGGTGGTGTTTCCCAGCAACACTGTCTTTACAGCTCCTAGGAATGGAATTGTGTCCCCCCAAATTCATATGTTGAAGTTCTAATCCCCAGTACTTCAGAAGGTGACCTTATTTGGAGATAGGGTCTTTACAGAGGTAACCAAGTTGAAATGGGGTCATTCGGTGGGCCCTAACCCAAATTTAAACACAGACAGATGCAGAGGGAAGACCACGTGAGGAGATGTAGGGAGAAGAGAAAGGCCTGGAAAAGATCCTTCCCTCAGAGTCCTCAGAAGGGACCAGCCCTGCTGACACCTTGATCTCAGACTTCTGGCCTCCAGAGCTATGAGATGACATATTTCTGTTACCTGAGCTGCCTAGTCTGTGGCATTTGTGAGGACAGCCCTAGCAAACTCATACAGCAGCGTTTTTAGTGGGTGTGTGAGCCTTCCCTGCCAGGGATGGCAGAGGGTAGCCCAGGTGCCTTTAATGAAGCTCTCTGGCACAGTTTAGGAGCACCGTGGCGGCCACCAACACCTTCTCAGTGGAAGCCAGTAGCTTTCGGGTCGTGAGATGACAGAGGCCTGCCTGGCTGGTGTGGAGGGAGGCCCTCGGGCCTGGGCTTGATCCAGCTCTCCCCTCACTGTCTGTGCTACTTAACCTCTCCTCTGCCTCAGTTTGCTCATCTGTAACATGGGCCTGCAGGTGACAGTACTTCATTCCTAGAGTGTCAGGAGCCCTACCGACTTAATATATGTGAAGTGCTTAGAATGGTGCCTGGCACACCTCGAGCCCTGTCCAAGCTTGTTGTTATATTAATATGGGAAGGAGGCTCTGGGGAAATTCTAAATCCTTGCCCTTGGCACCAGCAACACTGGGCCCTCCTGGCCCCACTCTCTGCCCCCGGGGTGGGGGTGTGAGAACTCTGAGTTCATTGCCTCACCCAGGCACATGTGGTTGGCCTCATCCTGTTTCCTACTGTCTGGGTTTCTAAATGGGAGGGTTACCTGTGTGGCCCCGGGGCTGTAGGAACCCGCCATGGTCACGCCCCAGCTGGCCAGATTGTAGGAAGGAGGGTGCTGGGGCCAGGGAGGAAGTGGGCGGAGGAAGTGTCTGTGCCCGCTCGAGGCGAAATTTTGGAACAGGCAGTTTCTTTCTGCATGTACTTTTGCTCTGAGCTTCCTTTTCTTTGAAACTCCCTGGTCGTGTGACCCTTAGCCCTTGCTGGTTGGCCACCAGTGGGCTCCTGTCACTGTCAATGCCTCCCCGTCGTCTCCCCTCTGTGGAGCCCAGCCTGGTGTTCAGAGGATTAGCTGGAAGAGGCGAATGAATCATGGCCCCCTCGCCATCCTGAAGGTGTCTGCATTTTTAAAAGCAAGACTCTGATCTCAGATGAATTTGAAATTGCTGGGGTTTCAGGCAGGGAAGAAAAGGGAGATGAAAAGTTTTGACTGGTGTTGAAACAGTCCCCAAGATGGGCCTCCACGGTCCTGCCTCCAGCTGTTCATTCCCAGGCACGGTCCTCTCCCATATTGAACCACTCAGGGCTGACCTGTGTCACCAATAGGACACAGGACACTGTGGAAGCGATGGTGGGTGGCTTCTGAGGCTGGATCATTAGAGACTCTCCTACTTCTGCTCTGCTCCCTTGGATCACCCTCTCTGGAGGAAGCCAACTGCCATATCATGAAGATACTCAAGCAGTCCTGTGGGGGTGCCCAGGTGGGATGGAACCGAGGACTTCTGCCAACAGCCAGCAGCACCTTGCTAGCCTTGTGAGGAGCCACCTTAGAAGTGGATCATCTGGGCCCCGTCACCTCTCAGGTGACTGTGCCCTGGCCGACATCTTCACCATAACCTGGGAGACCTTGAGTCACACACACCCGACCAAGCTGCTCCTAAATTCCTGACCGACAGAAACTGTGAAAGATAATAAATGTTTATCGGTTTAAGCTGCTAAGCTCTGGGGTGATTTGTTATGCTGAGTTAGATAACCAATACAACTGTAAGTGTCCAGGGTTTTCTGGGAGGGGAGGGTCAGCTCCCTAGGCTGTGGCCGTGGCTGCCTTCCTTTGGCCCCTTCTGAAGCTCCACTTTTATCTGATTGTTCTATATTTGTTCATTGTGTTCTCTCTCTCTCTTTCTTTCTCTCTCTCTCCTGGGTTGGGGAGGAGAGGAGCTCCATGCAAGGTTTAGGTATATTGATTGTAAGTTAGTGCATATCAAGGATGAGTTTGGGTACATTGATTTTTAAATAAATGGGTAACTATCTATATTTCATGAAAATATGTGTCTGCGTGTCTGTCTTCATAGCCTGGAGACTTTAGTAAAATAGCCCCAAAATACCAATGGCGTCAGTCTGGCCATTGCTTCAAGCTCCCAGCATTTGCAAGTGTGGGGTGACATTTTCTCTCTGAGCAGCCCCCTTTTCTTTCCTACAGTGCCAGTGAAACATACCTCAGCCTGTGACGCTGTGTGGGGGTGCCAGCCCCAGTGCCTTTGCTTTGTCAGGTTACAGACTTCTGACCTGAATTATTTCAATGGGAGGTCATTTTTATAAGAGGGGATGCAATGTGTATTTTAAGAGAGAAAGTATTTCACAGGCACTTCAAAGGAGTATTGCAGCATGCCAATGAAAAACCTAACTTTTGTAAAGTGAGGCAGTGTGATTTAATTCTAGCTGATGGCTATGTGGATTGCCTTTAGTAAATTTGTAATTGAAATAATATGTGCAGAAAAGTGGATTAAAGTGTAAGTGTGCAGCTTGATGAATTTTCACAAGGTACACACACCTGGGTAACCAGTGCCCAGGTCCAGAAACAGAACATGACCAGCTCCCAGCCACCCTCATGTCCCTTTCCAAGGGTAACTGCTGTCCTGAATAACTCCACAGATTTGTTTTGCTTGTTTGAAACTTATCGTAATGGGGCCATGGATTCCTTTGCGGCTTCTTTCTTTGTCCCCTCTCCTTTTTTTCAGTTGACATAGATTTGTGAGCTGGATGGAGTGGTACTTCGTTCATCTTCATAGTTGTTTGTAGTCTAATAACTTTCCCTGGATGTAACGTGTCTTTTTCTCTCACTGCTTTTAAGATATCCTCTTTTTCATTAGTTTTTCAAAATAATTAGATTATGATATGTCTTGGTGTAGTTTTCCTCAATTAATTTTTTTTTTTTTTTGGTGCTTGGGGTTCATTGAGCTTCTTATATCTCTGGGATTAAAATCTAATAGTTTAGGCCGGGCGCGGTGGCTCACGCCGGTAATCCTAGCACTCTGGGAGGCCGAGGCAGGCGGATTGTTTGAGCTTAGGAGTTCGAGACCAGCCTGAACAAGAGTGAGACCCCCGTCTCTACTAAAAATAGAAAGAAATTATATAGACAACTAAAAATATATATAGAAAAAATTAACCGGGCATGGTGGCGCATACCTGTAGTCCCAGCTACTTGGGAGGCTGAGGCAGGAGGATCCCTTGAGTCCAGGAGTTTGAGGTTGCTGTGAGCTAGGCTGACACCATGGCACTCTAGCCTGGGCAATAGAGTGAGACTCTGTCTCAAAAAAAAAAAAAGTCTAATAGTTTAAATCTTTGTGTAGAACAGGAGTTCCTATAATGAATGTTCTGGTCAGCTTATCAAAATTTATTTTAGAGAAACTTCTTACTTCTTGAGAGTTTAAAGGATTGTTAAGCCAACTTCCCTCCTGAGCTCTTACCTCCTTCACTTGGATAAGAATGGCAAAGAAGGGTTTGTCTTGCAGGGCTGCTCAAGGAACTGCCAGATTGTGGTGCTCTTAGCCTCTGTTGGGGGTTCAAAATCCACTCCCTGGGGCCCTAGCGATTCTATGTGGTTGGTTATCAGCCAGATAATGCTCACCTGCTGCACTTAGGAGGATACCTGTCTCTGGTTGTCAGCCCAACTTTTTTTATGGGTAAAAAGTAGTAAGAGAAAAATCAAGATGAATTCAGAAGTTAAAAAAAAAAAAACAGTGGGGAAAAGCAAGTTATGCCCTTCAGACATGCATTGCCACAAATTATAAAACTGAAGAATGTCAGTGCATGTTGCAAAATCACTCACATTTTACATGTCCAATGACTTCAGTTTGGTTTGTTAGTCTTTTGTCCTGTGTATATGTGCAGATAAAACATCTTTCTTATATGGATTCTTGAGTGTGTCTATGCAGTGACGTCCAAAGCATTTAGCTGACTGCTTGGTAGAGTTTTATACCTAGAGATGGCCATAGTAGTACTAACACTCTTTGTAGAATAGAGGTGGGTATATGTGGCTGGCTAAGCTTTTTTGGTAGCAGCATTCAGCAAACACTTCCTTTTATGCAGGTGCAGATAATAAATAGAGATGAGTCACACAGGCCTCTGCCCTCAAGGAGCTCTCAGTCAAATATGGGAGGAAGCAAGTTTGTAAATAATTATTGCAACAAAATGCAGTTTATAAATAAGATTGATATTAAAAATATTAATGATTAAAACACAATGGACAGGATGCAAGTAATGAAATAGAGTGCGAACTAGGAATGGAACAAAAGGTTACACTAGGCAATGGCTCTCAAAGTGCAGCCCCCAGCAGCAGCAGCCTCCCTGGGAGCTTGGTAGAAATGCGGATTCCCGGCTCCACCCCAGACATGCTGAATGTGAAACTCTGAGGGTGGAGCCTGGCGATCTATCTGTGTTCCACCAGCTCCCCTGGGTAATGCTGAGAACTACTGGTCCGAGCGACAAGCAGCTACCAGTCAGTGTTCTGTTGGGAGGCTATGACAGGCCATTTTGGTGCTCAGGTGGTTGGTTTCTCAGTTGCCAGAAGCCTCAACACAGCCTGCTTCCTTTTGCTGGGGGACTGATCATCCATTGCAATCATTAAACGATAATATCAGGGAGTTTTTCTGAATTCTTACATGGAGGGACATTTTTACTTTGCCCATTAGGAGAACTTAACCAATTTTTTTCTTTTATGGATTGTGCTTTTGGTATCATTCCTAGTAACTCTTTGCCTAGCCCTATGTCACAAAGATTTTGCCTATATTTGTATAGGCCATAAAGATCACTCACACTGGTTGATGAAATATAAAATACCATGTGACACAGCCTTCGTTTGGGTTCTCTCAGAAGTGGAACCTGAGACAAGGTTTCCAGTCCGTGCAGAGAGTTTATTTGGGAGGTGCAGGGACTCCTGGGAGTGCATGGGGAGGTGACACCAAGAAAGGAAGGCAGCCATTAGAGGCTGGGTTATTAATGAAGCTCCCACAGTGGGCAACTGGAGCTTAACACCACACTTGGGAAGCTCTAGAAAATGGACTTGCTGTGTCACAGGCCCCCAGGATCACCTCTGGGTCCAGTGATTCCCTAGGAGGGCTCACAGGGCTCAGCACATGCCGTGTTCATGGCTGTGATTATCATAGTGCAAGGATACGGAGCCAATCAGCAAAGGGAAAAGGCGCCAGGTGAAGTCTGAAGGAAACCAGGCGCGTGCTTCCGAGACTGCTCTCCCAGTGCAGTGACACAGAATGTACTTAATTCCTCCCACAATGATTGAGACAACACATGTGAAATGTCCAGCAGGGAAGCTCCTTAGAGACTCAGCACCCAGGGTTTTTTTAGGGGCTGGTCACATAGGCACCTTCTGCCTAGCACGTATCAAAATTCCAGACTTCCAGAAGGAAAGTGGGCATTCAGCTCAAATCACATTATTTGGATGAACAGTTTAGGCACAGTGTACCATTCTTATCGATTCTGGGAATGGTGGCAACCCTCCTGAAATCCAGGTTCCCAGATGCAAGCAGGCCTTTCTAAGGAGAGCAGTCTCAGGCCTGCTGTGTTAAGTGTTTTCTGCATAGATACCAAAGCATATGCCTTGGAGTTATCCCATTCAAGGGACAAGCGAGTTGGGGTTAATGTATACACTAGGTCTTGAGAGTCATCAGTTAATACCTACTCCCAGTATTGCATTTCAGGCACGCTGTGTGAGTAGAGCCACCTTCTGTGGGTTCTATATCAATGGCCTCAGGCACAGAGATATGATTGGAAACTAGGTGGAGCTTACTGGAAGGTTTTAAATGATATGAGTGGGGTACTGGCAGCATAGGATACAGTAGTTATTCTAGGAATTGGGTGGGGACAACAAAGCCATGTGTACAAGGCAGTTCACGTGCATGTGGTCATGAGGCAGTATTACAACTGTGGGTGAAGAGACCAAGGTCCAGGTGTCCCTCTAACTTCTTTGGGGTATGGCAGGAATGCCTGGTATAGGACATTGCTGGGCCTGGAGGTGCTGAGAGAGCCACAGATAGACACCTCCTTCTGGTGTCTGCCATCGGAGGGATCAGAAAGTATATGTGTGCATGTTATGTGTCTGTGTGTGTGTGAGAGAGAGCATTTCCAGGGCAGAAAATCCTGGTACTTTTTTTTATATTTTAAATTTCTACTTTGAATCTTTCAATTCTCAGCAGCATGAATAGGCAGATAAAAAAATGTTTGCTATAGCCTCAAACAGTCATGGCAGAAAATGTTTTTTCCTCTGTCCACATGAACAAATTAAGAGAGCAGTGCTCTGTTGTATAATTTGAAGATAGCTTTTAATTTGCATTGGATTGTCTTCCTCAGGTGTGGCACGTTGTGTGCACAGGGACGCAGGTCTGAGGAAAGGCAGTGGGCATCCGTCCTGGATTTAAGCTCCTGTTACCCGCCTGCCAGAGAACTGAGTGGAGAGCTGGGAGCAGGGGCCCAGCTGGCCTGGCTGCCCTTGGGGAAGGGCTGGGGGGAAGAGTTGAGCTTGGAGCAGGAAGAAGTGAAATTAGACAGTCTGATGATGACATGGTAATGCAGGCTTTGCACCGAGTTGACATTCTTCAAAGGCAACTAACTGCAAGGCTGCCCTCTTCCCCTTAAGGCTGGCTGCCTTCCCGCTTCCTCTCTTGGTGTCTCCGATGCCCTGCTAACTGCCAGCCGCAGACCAGTCTTCCCAGACCCTCCTGGAAATGGAGAGTCTCCGGCCCCACCACCGCCCTCCAGGATCAGGATCTGCAGTTTAATGAGACCCACAAGGGATTCATGCCCTGTCCAGGCCAGAGTCAGCTTCTCACCCGAGGCTGCACATTGACAGCACCTGGGGAGTTTTAAAAGTTGCTGCTTGTTCTTTTCGCTCAAGGTTGCTTTGGCTATAACCGGGTCTTTTCTGGTTCCATATGAGGTGTAGAATTATTTTTTCTAGATCTGTGAAAAATTACGTTGGTATTTTAATGGGGATTGCATTGAATCTGTAATCACTCTGGGTAGCATAGACATTTTAACAATGTTGATTCTGCCAATCCGTGAGCATGATATGTTTTCCCATTTGTTTACATCCTCTGTGATTTCCTTCCTCAATGTTTTATAGTTCTCCCTGTAGAGGTCTTTCGCCTCCTTGGTTATATATATTCCTAGGTATTTTATTTTCTTTGTTGCTATTGTGAAAACTACAGAATGGGAGAAAATCTTTTCATGCTATACATCTGATAAAGGGCTGATAACCAGAATCTACAAATAAGCAAATCAGCAATAAATAAATAAATAAATTGAACAACCCCATTAAAAAGTGGGCAAAAGACATGAACAGAACCTTTTCAAATGAAGATAGACCAATGGCCAACAAACATATGAAAAAATGCTCAATGTCTCTAATCATCCGGGAAATGCAAATCAAAACCACAATGAGATATCACCTAACTCCAGTGAGAATGGCTTTTATCAAAAAGTCCCAAAACAACAGATGCTGGTGTGGATGCAGAGAGAAAGGAACACTTATACATTGTTGGTGGGACTGCAAATTAGTACAGCTTCTATGGAAAGTAGTATGGGGATACCTCAAAGAACTAAAAGTAGACCTACCATTTGATTCAGCAATCCCACTACTAGAAATTTACCCAAAGGACAAAAAGACATTTTATAAAAGGCACTTGCAGTCAAATGTTTATAGCAGCACAATTCACAATTGCAAAGATGTGGAAACAACCCAAGTGGCCATCAATCCATGAGTGGATTAATAAAATGTGGTATATGTATACCATGGAGTATTACTCAGCCATAAAAAATGGTGAACTAATAATCTTTTGTAACAACCTGGATGGAACTGGAAACCATTCTTCTAAGTGAAGTATTGCAAGAATGGAAAAACAAACACCACATGTCCTCAATACTAAATTAGAACTAATGGATCAGCACTCATGTGCACATATAGAAGTAAAACTCAACGGAAATCAAGCAGGTGAGAGGAGGGTGGAGGGGATGGGGAAATTCACACCTAATGGGTACAGTGAGCACTGTCTGGGTGATGGGCACAGTTATAAGTTTGACTCAAACTGTACAAAAGCAAATTATGTAACCACAATGTTTGTGCCCCCAGAATATTCTGAAATTAAAAAAAAAGTTGCCACTGCCTGGGCTCTGCCCCAGAGCCCTGCTTCATCTGCCTGGCAGGCCTGAGCAGTGGGCTTTCCAGAAGCTCCAGCCTGGCCCTGCTGACCACGTCCCCCTGAAGCTCTCCTTCTTCAGCTTCCCACGCCTCTGCCTCTGCCTGTGACTTCTTAATCTCCTCGATCTCCTGGCTCTTTCTCTGTCCTCTGCTCCCACCTGTCTCCCCAGATTTCTGACTTCGCCCTGTCTCTTTTCTTTGTTACCTCCTCCCCATTCAAAGTGTGGCCTGCAGACTGTGGTGTCAGTAGGTGTCAGTCCGGCAGTGTCAGCCTGGCTGGGGGAGCTCGTAAGAAATGGGGAGTCGCAGGCCCTCCCTACACCTGCTGCGTCAGCACCTGGGCTTGACCCAGGTACCTACGGCATTCAGACGCACATTGACGTGTGGGTCACACTGACATGAGGGAATGCTGGTCACCGCTGCTCTAGGTGACATAGCATTTGATGGAACCCAGGGAACCTGGGCTTGGGGCTGGAACCATGATTTGTTTGCAAGGCCTCTGCAGCCCTTGCTTATTTATTCTCAGGGTGTCTCAACCTGTCACTGTTGACATCCAGGCTGGATCATTCTTTGCTGTGGGGCTGTCCTGTGCATTCAGGATGAGCAACATCTCTGGCCTCTACCCACTCGATGCCAGTAGCAGCCCCCTGCTCAGCTGTGGCAACCAAGAATGTCTCCAGGCATTGTCAAGCATCCCCTGGGGGACACAGTCACCCCTGGTGAGCGCTACGGCTCTAAAATGGAGCTTTCCCACTATGGAAACCCTTGAGGAGAACGACCTGTGGTTCCACATAGTTCAAAGGTCACCCCAAATATATCCCTTACAGAGAAATGCCTGAAAGTCTCATTTGATACATTTTGGATTAAGGCAGAATTTCTCCACCTCAGCACTATTGGCACTAGAGCTCTGGCTAAAGTCTAAAAACTGAGGGCAGGATGGCAGTGAGGCAGGGCAGGGTAGGGAGGAGTTGACCTGGGAGTTACAGGTTGGAGTGAGATGAAGAAGGGCAGAGGCGTTCCTGGCATGTGCTTGCTGGACCAGCAGGAGCTGAACTAGTGGACTCTAGGGTACAGCCCCTGGTGGCCACGTGCTGCAGTGGACCGCCCTCTGAGACCAGAGGCCTTTAGAGGATTGGACGGCACCAGGGAGCTGGCAGCCAGCAGACACCAGCCCCTGAGCTCAGCACCTCTTGTAATCCATGTAAGTTGTAAGAAAAGGAACTTTATAAAGGCTGATTAGTCATTGGAGCTTCTGGAAAATCTGTAAGAAATTTTGGGGTGTTTAATTTTAGATCTCACCTGACCAAGGCCTATCTCTGAACTTGATGTCTTTGGGTCGTCTCCTCTGGCTGTGTGGTTCTAATATTTCTGTTGTGTCTCATGCTTTTCATGTAAACACTATGGTAACCTCTGGCTATTATGACCTTGGTAACCTCTGCCTATTATGGTATGGTGTCCTGTAAACACTATGGTAACCTCTGGCTATTATGACCTTGGTAACCTCTGGCTATTATGGTATGGTGTCCTGTAAACACTATGGTAACCTCTGGCTATTATGACCTTGAACACTTTGTTAGCACTATGGTATGATTTTTTTTTTTTTTTTTTGAGATAGGATCTCTCTCTGTTGCCTGGGTTAGAGTGCAGTGGCATCATCGTAGCTCACTGTAGTCTCAAACTCCTGGGCTCAAGTGATCCTGCTGCCTCAGCCTCCTGAGTAGCTGGGACTACACGTGTGCACCACTACACCTGGCTTGATGGTATTTTTATTCCTGAGCTAAGGCATCAGGAATCTTGAAGAATTATGATAGCTAATTAGTTGGAGAAACATTTCTGATTGTAAAGTCTCATAGAAACCTCAGAGAGAGAGAGAAAGAGAGAGAGAGAGAGAGAATGTGTGTAATAGGAACTACTTTTTATTTTTCCAAAGCTTTAAAGTTGAAATGTTGCTAGCAAGGTCCTTTAGTTGCGTTTCTGGGATCTCATTCCTTCCCTTAAATAGCTGTGGCTACTTATTGTGTTTGTACTGTCTTAGTGAATCACGATGATTTGTTTGCAGGGTTCTGTTGGGAGGTGAGAATTGTAAATGTTCCAGTAGCTCTGGTGCCTTGGACAGAGGCCTGGCAGGTAGCAGATGTCCAATAAATGCTTGCGGTGTAAAGCAAGGGCTGGCAGACCACAGCCAGCACGCCAAATCCAGCTTGTTTTTATAAATAAAGTTTTATCAGCACATAGCTACACCCGTTCATTTACATACTGGCTGTGGCTGCTTTGCGCTATAATGGCAGGGTTCAGTAATTGCAAGGGAGACTGTATAGCCTGAAAAGCTGAAAATATTTCCCATCTGGCTTTCTGTGGAAACATTTGCTATCTCCTCACTATCAGTTAGGTTAGTTACTATGAGGGGACAGGAAGGAGGTGGCAAGAACAGCTTGTCAGAAAGGCTCATGAGACCCGGAGGAGATTTTAGTAGCAGTTTCCACTGTGCCCACGTTGGCCGAGGACACTGCTGGTCCTTACCCCTGGGGCGGCTGGCCTTCCTTGCTCATTGGAGACTTTTAATCTTTTACTCTGAATTATGACTTTACATTCCATCTGTCCAAGTCATCTGGGGATTAGCTAATAGAGCAAGTTGGGCAAATAATATGACATGGTCTGATTTGGGAGAGGAATACTGGCATAAAACTAGGTGGCTTCTGTGGCACCTGGCCACTGCTGGGCAGAGAGGGCAGGGAACAGGTGGAAGGTCTTTAACCACAGCGTTTTATGGGCATGTGTAAATGGTGATGGCCGCACACCGCATAATGGCTCCAAATGGGAAATTACCTAAGCGTCCATCCTCAGTAGAGTGGATAACTGCACTGGGGCTTATTCCCACAGTCAAACACTGTAGAGCAGGAGTTGGCAAAGTATATCATCCCACAGGCCAGATCCAGCTCACTGCCTGCTTTCGTACGGCTCGTGGGCTAAGAATGGTCTTTACATTTTTATATGGTTGAAAAAAACCAAAAGAAGAATAATTTTTGTGACATATGATGATGATATGAAATTCGGATTTCAGTGTCCATAAATAAAGTTTTATTGAAACACAGCCCCAGTCATTAATGTGTGCATGGTCTCAGGCTTTTTTCCAATGACAATGGCAGAGTTGAGCAGTCCTGACAGAAACCGCATGGCCCGCAAAACTTCAAAGATTTGCTATCTGGCCCTTAACAGAAAATGTTTGCTGACCCCTGTTATAGGGCAAAGAAAATGAACAAACAGAGAAACAGTAATTACACTCAACAACATGGATAGATCTTCCAACATAATGTAGAACAGAAGAAGCTGGAAACAAAAGGTTTCATTCATTTAAAGTTGAGAAACAGGCAACAGTAATGTATGGTGTGAGGGTCAGGGCAGTGGTCACCCTTAGGGGTGGCTCAGGGACTGGGAGCTGCTCACGTTCTGTCCCTTGATCTGAGTGCTGATCATGTGGGGGGGGGTTCCCTTTGCAAAAATTTGTGGAGCTATACACTTGTGATTTTTGCATTTTTATGGATAGATGTTTACTTCAACGAGAAGCTTACTCGGGAAAAGGGATTTCAGTCTGGCAGCTCCTTGGAAGGTTAAACATGCAGTTGCCATCTGACCTAGCAACTCTACTCCTAGGCATCTACCCAAGAGAAACGAAAACATGTCTATACGAAAACTTGTACACAAATGTTCATAACAGCATTGCTCATAATAGTCCCAAAGTAGAAACAGCCCACATGGCTGTCAGCTGATGAATGGATAAACAAAATGTGATATGGCCACACAGTGGAGTCTTATTCAGCAGGAAAAAGGAGTGAAACACTGATCCATACTGCAACATGGAAAAACCTTAAAACCATTATTATATGTGAAAGAAGAAGCCAGATGTAAAAGGCCACCTATTGTATGATTCCATTTCTATGAAATGTCCAGAACAAGCAAATCCATAGAGACAGAAAGCGGGTTAGTGGTTACCAGGGGCTGGGAGAGGGGAGTGACTGCTAATGGGTAGGGGGTTGCTTTTAGGTGGATGAAAATGTTCTGGAGTTGGACGATGATGATGGTTGTACAATCTTGTGAATATACTAAAAACCAGTGAATTGTACACTTTGAAAAGGTGAATTTTATGGTATGTGAACTACCTCTAAAAAATGCTTAAACTAAACAAATTGCTGCCACAGTCCAGCTCTTTCTGGGACTGCTCTTTCTGCTGCTCTTCCAAGTGCAGGTAACTTGAAGGTTGACAGGGGAAAGGCCCGACTTTGCCACCAGGTAATCCAGACCCGTCTTCTGGATCCAGGCCAGTTGAGTAGGGCAGAGCAGTTTCTAGAATTTAGCTAAAATGGGCGTATTAATTTTGCTACTTTTTTGTTTACTAAAACTGCAGTTCCCAGAAAAACAGGACAAACTGAAAAATCATAGATAACTTGCTTCCTGGACTATTCCTGTGATTATGCTCAACTTTAGCCCTGTTTCCCTAATGTCTGTTTTCCTTTGGTCTGACTGGGGAGAAACGGGAATCTTTGTAGTAGCCACGTTCCCGTGACCAAGCATGGACTGTCGGCTCCTTGCTGGTCACTGCCAGACTCCATTGCTTACCTGCAGGTTGCTTTTTGTATATATTTATCAATCTCTTCTGGATTAAACTTTTTGGCTCTTCCTTCTATGTGCCAAGGGCAATAATGATCTCAGATATCTTGATAGCTTTTGAGGGGTTCCCTTTTTGAGGATGTGAGATGATCAGAGTATCTCAAAGTTTTAATTTCACTGATGCTGAAGGGTTTATTTTATTTTATTATTTCATTTCCCTTCCCTTCCCTTCCCTTCCCTTCCCTTCCCTTCCCTTCCCTTCCCTCCCCTGCCCTCCCCTCCCCGCTCCTCGCCTTTCCTTCCCTTCTCCCCTCCCCTCCCCTTCCCTGGTCTGGTCTTTCTTGTCTTGTCTTCCAGTCTTGCTCTGTTGCCTGGGCTAGAGTGCCGTAGAGTCAGCCTAGCTCACAGCAACCTCCAACTCCTGGACTCAAGCAATCCTCCTGCCCCGGCCTCCTGAGTAGCCGGGACTATAGGTGCATGCCACCACACCTGGCAAATTTTTTTGTTTTTAGTAGAAACGGGGTCTCACTCTTGCTCAGGGTGGTCTTGAACTCCTGACCTCAAGTGATCCTCCTGCCTCAGCCTCCCAGAATGCTAGGATTACAGGCATGACCCACCGCGCCTGGCCCAGAGTATACTTTTTATGATTTTCTGCTCTATAATGACTGATAAAAACATCTGGCAGCAAAGATAGCTCTGAAATGTCTGGAAAGTCCCACAGGCCTAAATATTATCTGTGGCAGAGACAAATAGTTTGACTAATGAAAAAAGATTGGGTCATCCCTGAGAAGGTGAAAGGGGTGGTATTCAGTTTCAGTCTCTGTGTCACGTGCTGAGCGTCACCTGAGAAATGGCCCATTCTAGGACCCAGGCTTTTGAGAGGGGGGTGGCGAGGGTCAGCTGAGATCATCCAGCCATACTGGGGAGTCACACAAATCTCTCGGTTACTGGTCTTGCCACTTTGAATAGAGGTATTTCAGATTTGAAAGAAAACAGTCTCTAATAAATGTAAACGCTTTTGAGGAGCTTTTAGGAAAAGATATTTAAAATGTCAGACATAGATTCATGTGTGAATGGCCTCACTGATTCTTGGTAAACAGAAGCCCACAGAAGGTTCCTCAAAAGTTCAGTTGGACTATTGTGGTCTCCTTGAGCAGAACTGGAGTCCATCAGGTCCCTGTGTCAGCTACGGACACCAGCGGGGAGATCAGATAAACTTTATAATTAGGCAACATGCAGGGTGGTAAGGAAAAGTGTGTTTTCATGAAACATGCTTTTTGTTCTAACAAACATTCATGAAGCACTAACCACAAGCCAGGCTCAAAGTACTTTACTAATGTCAGCTCATTCAGTCTTTGTCACAATACCCTGAGGCAGGTGCTTTTACAATCCCCATCAATCCCCACTTCATAGATGGGGAGACTGAGGCACAGTCAGGTTAGCAACTTGCCTGAGGTCACACACTAGAAAGTGGCAGAGCTGAGGTTTGAACCCAAGCAGTGCTGCTCCAGAGTCTGTGTTTTCAACCAATAAATGGTGCTGCCTCTTTTGTGATAAATGCTCAGAATATAGAGGGAAAAAGCACAATATTACAGAAGCAGATATACTATTCTGCCAATTTGTTTTACAATATATCCATGAAGAAAATATGCCAACATGTTACAGCAATTCTCTAGGGTATGATGACAGGTAATCCTTATTTTCTTCTCAATACTTTACTTTTCTGTATTTGCCAGGATTTTTTTGTAAGTTGGTGGTGGGTTGTATTTTAAAACAATAGCCACAGTAATACTTCTGACTTCTGGATGTTCTTCTAGAACCTTGCCATTCCCCCATCAGGAGGCGGAGTCTACTTCTTCTCCCTTTGAATCTGGGTGGGCTTTTGTGACTGCCTTAATGAATAGCATGTGGCAAGGGGACGCTGCCTGGCTTCTGAAGCTGGGCAATGCAAGCTGGTACAGCTTCTACCTGGGCTCTCTCTCGATGCACTTGCTTTGGAGCCCAGAGCCTCTAGGTGAGAAGTTGTGCCACCCAAAGTCACCATGCTTGAGAGACCACATGGGGATGCCACATGGAGAGAGAAAGATGCCCGGGGAGCCCCAGCTGTTCTAGTGTTCAGCTGTTGAATCTCCTAGCCCAGGCACCAGATGTGTGAGTAAACAAGCCTTCAGATGATTGCAGCCCCAGTCCCTGTTTGACTGAAAATTTGTGAAATACCCTGGGATAGAATGGTCTAGCTAAGTTCAGTCAAACCCCAGTACCAGGAGAGAGAAAGATATGATTGTTACTGTCTAAGCCACTGTGTTTTGGTGTCAGCCATAGATAACTGATACAGCTTGTGTTATTTTTATGGTTACAATAACAGGACATATACAGTGGTATTGTAAGGAAAAAAAGGCAGAGAAATTGTGCTTAGCCTAGCTGGTTCAGGCTGAGAGAAACAAGCTGCTTGACCTGGAGCTATGCTCTTAGTCTGCCTGACCTGCAGCTGCACTCCCAGGCTGCTGTTAAGAGCTTGAGGGTTCCTCCCCATGGTCCCTAGCCAATCCATGTGGGGCTTGGCTGTTCCCAGCCACCCTGCCCTGAGCGTGTGGATAATAGCAGTAGGTGGAGGTCCCAGCCCTGGTCTCCTTGCACCACGTCTCTGACCAAGTTGGTGACACGTTCTTGCTGACAGTAGTCTCTTGTTGGGCTCAGATTCTCAAGGTCAGAGACTGACCCAGAAACCTTAGAGGTCAGCAAAGAGGAACATGCCTCATTAGTCCATTAGGTCCTGCTCTATGCTCACTTCCTGACTTCTGGAAATGAAATAGAGTGTAAGAAAACACTGTGAGAAATGTGAAGGGCCATATATATGTCAGGTGCTATTACTACTGCTACTATCACTACTTCCTTGAGCTTGAACCTGATAATCACTCCAATGTGGTGAACCGTGTGATTTCTGGGCCCTTAAGTACAAACAGATTTTGCTTTTTTCTGGAAAGATGAATTATAGACCATCATGAAAACTGACTCACAGGTCAGAGAAAGATTACTTTTGAGCCCCTTCTCCTGACTGACAGTGTGTGTTCAAGCCATTGAGCTCTTTTTGCAATCAGAGTCACAGAATTCCAGAGCTGGGAGTGTCCTTGGACCACTCATTTTACAGATCAGAAAACTGAGGCCCATGGCAGTCAGGTGGCCCTTTTCCATTGTCCCATAGCTGGTTAGAGGCAAAGTCAGCTGTGGAACCGAGATTTGGCAAACAGCTTTCTGCACTGCAGGTAAAAAGAACGGCGACTTTGTGACCTCAGAGGCAGAGGAGAAGATAGCCTACCACATTTCTCCTAGACTTTTCTCAAAGGAGTTGGCATAACACACAAAATTCTGCTGTCAAAAGAATAGCTACATAGTACTTATTCTGAGTGCTTTACCTATGTTAACTCACTTAATGTTCATACACATGTGAAGGGTATGTGCTGTTACTATACCAGTTTTACATAGAAAGAAACTGTAGCACAGAAATCTTAAGGCCCAGGCAGAGCCCCACGGTGGGGCATAAGTTGGGACCGTCACTCCTGCATGTGGCCTGGTCCTTAGTTCAGAAGTCTGGGTTTCCCTGGGAAGCAGAACCAATCAGGCTTAAGAAGATGGAGTGAAAACTGTTAAGATACTTTGGTGTAAGCCCGAAAGCTGATTTGTTAACTCAAAATAAGATGCAGACTAGAGTTTTTGGAAAGCTGTTCTCCATGCTTTCTGTACCTGGGAGTGCTCCTGGAGGCCCTGGGCACAGAGTCACGGACTTCTTGGGATGATCTTGGTGGCTCCTGCTATCCTGTTCTGAGAGTCTTAAGTCTTCAAAAATCATCCTGAGGATGTCCTGGGGGGACTGGTTGGGACTGCTCTTGACTGAGCAGGGGCTGCACCGACAAACCCATTCTCTTTGCTCTCCTTTGTTCTAGGCTGTCTCTTTTCCTTACACTTTTTAAAAAGTCTATTTGTCCTATTTATGATAAAATTGAGACTTAGACATTTTTGGTGGATATATAGATGGAGCCTACAAAAATTCTATAATGGGGGCCTTGCCTTTGTTGCCCAAGTGGTTCAGAGATATGCACACATTTAAATGAACTCAAAACACTTTATTGAATGTTGACTACATGCCAGGAACAGTGGATGGAGATGCAAAAATGAAGTCATTGTTCATGACTGCAGAGGTCACAGTGCAGTGAGAAGATACTTGCTACTATAATGTGATAAGGAGTTCTGGTCAAGAGTGCTTTGGGATGGCTAAGGAGGATGCCCCCAGGACTCTCTCTGGGGAAATTAATGCAAGTTATACAGGTGGGATGAAACAGAATGAGGTGCTGGAGGGTGAATAGGAGCTTTCTAGGCAGAGGAGAGGAAAGCTGTTCAAGGTAGAAGGAACAGCACATTCAAAGGTACGGGTTTCTGCCTGACGTTTTGGTCAGACATGCTGATAACCATGATTAGGCTGGAGTGGCTTATTCTATATTCAGTCAAGCCTTGATTATGCTTAGAATCCGTCCTTCTTGATCTTGATATGGGTGATTTCCTGTTTTCTTTCATCTGCTAGAACCCGTTATGTTATTGCCAACACCCAACTATGTAAGTCCAGGTTTCCCGCTGGTCCAAGTACAGTGTTGTTTATAACTAATTGATCACAACTAGTTATAGTTACTTTGTTCCTTCTCCACTCCCACTGCTTCACTTGACTAGCCTTAAAAAAAAAAAAAAAAGAAGTCCAGGTTTCTTTTAAATGGTACAGATCCTTGTTCTGAGGGTGAGCCAGCCCATTCAGAGTTGCTTTCAACATCAAAGCCATAAATTGCATCATTGATACTGTCATAGTTAACACATGCTTGTCTTCGTTGGGCCCTGGGTAAAGTGACTTTTACTGGACAGGATCTGTTGTTATCACCTGCTATTGAAGACTTTGACCCTGGCCTCTTGGGGTCTTCATGCTTACAGACCAAACCTACAGATGCTTTCTTGCCTTGAGGTATTGGATAAATGACCTATGTGTCCCTGTCCCATGTCTTCCACAGACCCTTTTCTCTTCTCCCTCAGAGCACAAGTACATTCCACCTGCTATCCACTGTTACGATGCTGCTGCATGATGACTCCTTTAATAAACGCAATGGCTAAGAACAGTAACCATTACAGGTTGGATTGGGACAAGGCTGGCTGATCCTGGCTGGGCTCACTCCTGAATCTGTGGTCAGCTGGACCTAGATGATCTTTTAACCCCAACCTCAGAAATGAAGCCAGCACTTCCTTCTGGGACCCCAGGGACACATCCCAGGGAAGCCCTCCAACCCCTGCCCCAAGGCTCTGCTGATCAGCTCCTGTTTATTTGCCTTAGAACCACTACCTGTGCCATTAAAGTGTAAAGATGTAATTGTTCTCCAGAGGGACTTTTTGTTTCAAGCAGTATTGCCGGGAGTAGTTGCTTGACTAGAGATATGGTTGAATCTCAGGTAGTAGCAACTCCTTTTTAGTGGACTGTCCAAGTCTCTGCAGTTCTTCCATCTGCTGGTTTCTCTGACGAGGACTTGCATTGGGGGTCAATAGCATGTCGTCTTATTTTTTTTACCATCAGAGATTTTCTTTGCTACATATAATAAGATTATTATCATTTTGTTTGTGTAGAAATGAGAAATGAAGTCTTAGCTTTCTAATTTTACTCCTTCCCTTATATTATTCATTATGTTATTGGTTGCTACTGACTTATGGAACGTGATCCTTCCCTGGGTACTCATCAGTGGGTATCGTTTTTTACTTGGCACAGCTCAAACCTCAAACTTTTAAAGTTTTAAAGCAGCTAGGTTGCACAGATGGTCAATAAATCAATCACTGTGGCCACTTTATTGCTTGTAAGGTGATTACCCTACTTTGCCCATAGCGACTCTTCAATTTGATTAAAATGCAGTTTCATCAGTTCATGGCTAAGTCCTCCAAATACATAAATACATAAGCAATGACAGAAGCCTGTGTTTTTATAACCACCCTTCAACTTTTTAACCATCTATTCCAGTACTTTTGTGGTCCTCATCCTATAATTCAAATTTCCATGCTCTTTGCCAAAGTAATTTTTATTTAGTGCATATTCCAACCTCTTGTTTCTGTAAGAGTGTATTATTTTTTCTGCTAACTTGTTGGTGAGTGCAGGTCTTGCTGCAAAGCATTTTCTACATCTCAAATTATCTCCTATGCAAGTTGTAAATCAAGCTCTTACGGTGGGAGAACATGGGAGATGTGTCGGTTCATTTGCTATTGTTTTCCAGGTAAGGGGAGCTGGAATAGGGGTGTAGAATTATCTTACACAGAAAAGGAAGAGACATTCAACTTTGCTACTGCTCTGGCAGCAGGAGCCCTTTTGAGTATATTTTAAGACAAATTAAAAATGAGCATCTGCACGCAGAGCTCCTTACCCAGCGCAGTGTGCCACCAACTTTGCGTGGTTGTTGGCTCATGGCAGGTTGTCTTCCCTCCCTTGTCCATCTCCATGGTGGCCCACTGATGTAGAGGGCAGCTGCCATCTGCAGATTGTCTTGGCTCCCACAAGCTAATTAGAGTCTTGTCAGCATTTTCACTCTGCCATTGCTGCACATCTTGAATATCCATGATGACAACCACATAGGCTGCCTGCCTGAGTGGTCTGTGTTATCTCACGTGGGAAGCAATTATAAGTTTTGTTGCAATTATTTGAATTTGAACCCTCTTTGCCCCATTTGTCCCTCCAGCCCCCTCATTTTAATGCCTCGTTTTTGCAGAACATGAGGTTTTTCGGAAATGTATATAGTTGATCCTCATTTGCAGATTCTGTATTTTCAAATTTGCCTACTTACTAAAATTTATTTGTAATGCCCAAGTCAGTACTCATGGTGCTTTTGAGGTCATTTATGGACACGTGCATGTGTAGAGTGGCAAAATGTTTGAGTTGCCAGAAGCACACGTTCCTAGCTGAAGTCTAAGAAGGCGATGCCCTGCTTCCTTGTTTCCACTCGCTGACTATAAATGAGTGTCCTTTTTGTGTTCTATTTAGTGCCACATTTTTCACATTTTTGTAGGTTTTCTTTGTTGGTAATTTTGCATTTAAAACGGCCCTCAAATGCAGTGCTGGAATGCTGTCTTGTGTTCTTATGTGTAAGAAGGCTGTGTACCGTGTTTTATGGAGAAGATACATGTGTTAGAGAAACTTCGTTCAGGCATGAGTCATAGTGCTGTTGGCTGTGAGTTCAATGTCAGTGAATCAACAGTATATATTAAATAGGGTATCTTTAAACAGAAACACATAAGACAAGGTTATGTATTGATAGATTGACGAAAATGTGACCAGAGGCTCATAGAAACCTAACCCTGTATCCTCTTAGGAACAGTGGTTCAGTATTTGCTAATTCATAACATAACTTCCATGAATTATAAGAATTGACTGTGTCTGTATTTCATCACAGCAGAGATACCTATGCTGAAATAATTTTTTCTCATACAAGAAAATAGAGCAAGTGGATTACTCCTCTGCCATGACGTCGTGGAGATGTGCTGCTTACCTTTTTAATGACTGGCTTTCTCCCCAGGTGTAACTAGCATGGTCAATGCAGGAGCCATGAGTGGCTCTGGAAACCTGATGGATTTCCTCGATGAGCCGTTCCCTGATGTGGGGACGTATGAAGACTTCCACACCATCGACTGGCTAAGGGAAAAGTCACGGGATACCGACAGACACAGGAAGGTAGGTGGCCTTCTGAGAGAACAACCTGAAGGGGATCCCTGCAGATGGCACAGGGATCTTTCATTCAAGTTACTCAGCTGGGGCTTAGGTTCATGTGTTATGTACTGGGTTAGGTTCTGAGGAAGAGGATGGCTGGTGGTAGAGGCAGAGATATGGGCAGATCATTATGATACCAGGCACTTTGGGTGGGAGGCTATGTCTTATGGAGGGAGTGTGGTGTGGAGGGCAAGGAGGGGACTTGGGGGTACCATTTCTGGACCCTGTTTTCTCATCCATGAGGATGGAGGTCATTATACCTGAAGATTAAATGAGATTGTGTACATATGAAAGCACACATTATAGTGCCTGGCATCTAGTCGGAAATCATACATATATTTTAATGGGCCACAATAAAGTTTATATATCAAGTGCTTTGGGATCATTTATGAGGGACAGGGCAGGGGGACTGGCCAAGAGTGTCCCCAAAGAAAGGAGGAGAGAGAGTCAACGAGGGGCTCCTCCCAAGGTCACCCTCCGAGGGGCGGTCAGATAGGGGTGTTGGTGACCTTGGAAGAGCTGCTCCACAGGAGGACGAGGAGTGCTGAGGAGAGTGCGACTGTGCTGGGTTATTTCCTGAAGGGTGGTGAGAAGGAGGAAGAAAGGTGTGTAGGGAGTGAGGTTCATGGCCATGTGGGTGGGGTGGCCTGCACTCCAGAGCAGGGCTCAGCCTGTACTATGGCCTTGGGGCCAAAGCCAGCTGGCACCTTGTTTTGTAAATAAAGTTTTATTAGAACTCAGCTATGCCCAATCATTTGCATATTCATTATGGCTCACTTTGTGCTACAGTGGCAGAGTTGAGTAGTTGCAGCAGTGACCATTTGGCCTGCAAAGCCCCAGATATTTACTCTCTGGCCCTTTACAGAAAATGTTTGCTGACCTCTGCTCTAAAGGGCTGTGAGGGGAATGGTGATCTCAGGGCAGTAGGATTCCGTGAGCACAGGGAGGCAAGGGCTGTTCTCACAGTGTGTGTAGTGTGTACAGATGTGTCCGTCTATGGTAGGCGTGATCTGTGCTAGCTAATTCTAAATTCATGCTGCTAAAATTTAACCTGCTATACCAAAGTAGGAGATGAAATCTTTGTTGAAGAGGCTTTTTAATGAACAGACCTAACAATGTAAGTTAGATAGTAACTCCTATCTGGTGTCTACAAAATGGGGACACTAAACAAACATTGCCTTCAGCATGGCTATTAAATAATCAAAGATCAAGTCACTTTTAGTATGCTTTTTAATTAAGTGAATTTTTTGTGCTCTGTTTCGTTGGGGACTATTATGGCATCTTTACCACCCTGTGAACTAGAAAGTGCATTTTATGATTGTGGGGCATTACTGAAAGAATAATGTGATGGGATAATTTAGTGGCTTGATTACATTTGTTTTATTTTTTCAATTATCCTGTTTCCCAAGGAAACAGTTTCAGGGAAAGAAGCATGAACTGGAAAATGTGTTCAGACGAGCTACTGTGTCTGCTTTGTTTCTAGATAACCAGCAAGAGCAAGGAGTCGCTGTGGGAGTTCATCAAGAGTTTGCTGGATGCCTGGTCAGGATGGGTGGTGATGCTGCTCATCGGCCTGCTGGCGGGTACGTGGGCAGGCACGCGGTGCCCCTGGGACAAGCTGGAGATGCTGAAACCCCATGACACTGATCTTTGCAATGACATTCAGAATATGGAGTGTTTCTCTTTGACCCCCATGCAAGGGAGTTGTTACCTGAAATATCTAAGAGCAAAATACATGACCATTATTTAACTTAAAACCTGTCATCAATAAGGCACACCCAAGGCATGGGCCCACGCATGGGCTTCTGGAGTGCTGTCATCATCGAGCTGGTCGGCCCTTTCCCTGCAATGCAAAGGTTTATCACTACTGCGTTCTACTGAAAGCACACATTTTACACTCTGCTGTACTTGGTTATGTAGATGGCAACAAAATACGGGACCATTTTCATTTCCAATAACAAAACAACATTCGAGATTGTCTTTTACTACTACTGGCAGGCCCTGGGATGAATTGTATGTATCCTGTGACACTCAGAATGATGCTAGACACCCACAGACTGACCCTTGGGGACTCTGCACCCTTCCTTTTTATAGTGCTGACACCATGTTTTCAAGCAGTAGATGTTTCCAGAGTAAATGGATAAGTTTCTAGAGGGGAAACCTTTTTAATACCAAACACACCAGTTCTTAGTGGAAATTGTTCCCTGAAACTTATTTCCTTTTAGAAAAGTGTGATGGTTAATGTCTAAGAACAAAAACTTGAGCATGCTGAAGAGAGCCCTTGCATATAAGAACATGGCAGTTCAGTTCCACAGCAGACTTGATCATGGAATTGACTGTAATACAGGCAGAATATGTATAGTAAGTGCTCCAAGAAAGAATGCTAATGGAGCATAGATGTAAGTTTGTGATTACAGGGGATTTCCATTTCCAGGGGATGTTTCATTTATTCCATAGATGACTGTAGGAGGGGCGTGGTTGCCAGGGAAGACTCCATCTGCCTTGCCTGCCTCGGCATCCGCAGCAACCAGGGCAGGGAATTAGACTTTGCTGACACATGGTGTTCGGTCTCCAATTTTGCTTGATTGTTTCTATGAAGACCTTTGAAGGTGGGCAGGGTGGGAGTTTGCTATGAATTTTAATGTCCTTATTTAGAACAGATTATAAAACCTTACAGTGTATCATTATTCTTGGCTCCTAGGAAGGAGAAATAAATAGGGTAGATCAAGAAACTCAGAGTAGACGTTCTGGGGGCTTGCCTGCGTAAATGGCACAGCTTAAATTTATTCACTAATCTAGGAGCCCGATTGGGCTAACTCTAAAGTGATTTTGACCAGCTGACTTCACTAGCAGCTCAACTTCTATCAGTTCTTGGTCAAAAAAATATATGCTGCGGCCCAAGTTTCACTTAAACAGCATCTCTGGAGAGGACCCCTGGCACTGAATAAAGCCCCCTCCCGTCCCCTGTGTGACTGTAACGTGCAGCCAGGAGTGAGGACCGCTGAAAAGAGGAGAGCCCGCGGGCACAGCAGCAGATGAATACACCAGGATGGCGTGAATGGTGTGATATCAAAAACAAAGCGGCCGCATGTGTTCTTTTGACCTGGATGCACCTTGAAGGGAAGCCGGCGAGCTGTGCCCCATTCACTTTCCCCTTCCCTGCTGGACTAATCCTGGGGAGGGCTCGGGGATCCCTCTGCCTGGCCTGCTCCCCTCAGAGTCTCATTCTCTCATGGAGAGGCCCAGCGGCAGCTCCTCGGCAGTGCGTTTATCAGGAGTCACCACTGGGTGTCACTGTTGGACCACAGAACAAAGCTGAGGAACGCTGTCCGCGCTTGGAACCACAATCAGCCAGGAAGATCCGGTGGGAATAGTGGGATTGTGAATGAATGGATAAGGATGGAATTTGGGTGATCATTACAGCTTGTCTCTGGATATCTGCAAGACCCCTCCCTCACCTTCTTCAGGCCTTTGTTCAAAGGCCATCTTCCATTCGAGGCATTCCTTGACCACTTTCTCTAAAATTATATCCCTGCACATTATGCTAAGGGAAATAAGCCAGGCACAGAAAGACAAACACTACATGATCTCACTGATATGTGGGGTCTAAAACAGTCGATCTTATAGAAAGGGAGAGTAGAAAGGTGGCCAGCAGAGGCAGGGAGGGCTGGGGGCAGGATGGGGAAAGGGAAGAAGATGTTTATCAAATGGTACAAGTTTCAATTAGACTGGAGGGATAAGTTTCAGTGAGCGATTGCACTGCATGGTGACTGCAGTTAATAATCATGTATATTTATAAATTGCTAAAATAGATTTTTAACGTTCTCACCACAAAAATGATCAATTGGTGAGATGTTATGTTAATTAGCTTGATCAAATTTGTATATAAATCAAAACATGACATTGTATCCCATAAATAGACACGAATTTTATCTGTCAATTTCAGAAAGTAAAAAGAGATCAAGATAATGAGCCCTCTGCCTTTGTTTGTCCTATTGATATTTCTAAATTTGACATTACCAGAGCCTGTGGAACGAGCTCACGAAATGCTAAATATTACGTTCTTGCTTGCTGCCACTAGGGGGCAGTGTTTACTCAGCTGCCTTTTTGCAGGCCCCCTGGGCTGAAGCAAGCCTTCTGCATCTGGAGAAAACCCTTTGAGTATGTATGATTTCTTTATATTGGGTTTTAGTTTCCAACTTTAAATTAGGAAATATTTTTCATCATTCTACAAGGCATGTGTACTTCAAAACATCATGTTGCAATGTTACAATATTATCTGTCAATTTAAAAAATAAAAATAAATCGGTAAATAGCTAATAATAGATCTAACTTAATGAAACTAATTATATGTACTTTTATATTTGTAATTAAGTATTTCATTATTTAATTGCCCTTAAAAAAGTTAAGACCTGCCTGGTATGCAAAATTAAAAAGAAAATTACATCCCCTCTTGGAGTCTCATCCCCTGACCCACTGTATGGATGTAACAATTTTATTTAAATATATTATGTTCAAAAATAAAAATAAATAAATAAATATATTATGTTCAATATTGAATTATATAATATATTCAATATTATGTAATATTGAAATTTATGTGAAATAACTCACATACCATACAATTCACCCATTTAAAGTGTACAATTCAGTGGTTTTTAGTGTACTTATAGAGTTGTGCAACCATCACCACTATCAATTGTAGAATAATTTTGTCACCTCCACAAAAGAACCCCTGTACCTTTTAGCTATCAAGCCCCAGCCCCCCACCCAGCTGCCGCCCAGCCCTAGGCCACCATTCACCTGCTTTCTGTCTCTGTGGATTTGTCTATTCTGGGCATTTCATATAAATGGACTCTTACAATGTGTGGTCCTTCATGATTAACTTCTTTCAGCATAATGTTTTCAAGGCTCACCTGTGTGGTGTTAAATAGCACGTATCAGTGCCTCATTCCTTTTTTACTGCTGAATACTATTTCATTATTTGGATAGACCACATTTTGTTTATCCACTCATCTGTTGATGGGTATTTGGATTGTTTCTACTTTTTGGCTATTTTGAATAATGCTGCTATGAACATTTATGTACAAGTCTTCATGTGGATATATGTTTTCATTTCTGTTGGGTATATGCCTAGGAGTGGAATTGCTTGGTCAAATGGTAACTCTGTGTTTAACTTTTTGAGGAACTGCCAGACTGTTTTCTGAGGTGGCTGCACCTATGTAATGGGCTATGTTTTCTCTCTAGCACTCATTGCCTTTTAACAGAGCCTCTAAGTTACTTGCTTATTTTGTCTAGTGTCTTTCTCCCAGCTATAAGGTACAATTGCACAAAGGCAGGGACTTGGGTTTGCTTTGTTCACTGCTGTATCCCCAGGACATGGACTAGTAACTGCCACAGAGTGAGTATGTGCTCAAGAAATATCCCTTGAATGAACGAGTGGACCTGAGTTTTCTGATTTTTCAGTCATCTATTTATTGCCCTCATTCATTTAGCAAGGATATATAGCTCCAACTCTGTACCTGACATGAATACAACAGTGGACAAGGCAGATAGGGTCCTTGCCCACTTAGAGTGGACAGAGGGCCTGGATGCCTGGCCTGACACACACTGTGGCATGAAAACTATATAATGAAACTTTCTCCCTGCCACTTATAGGCCAGTGGAAGTACAAACATATATATCTAGCAAATCATGATGTCAGAATATGAGAGGTGTGGTGTTGGGGAAGGACAGGCAGCCACAGGAATGTCTGGGAAGTACACCTAACCCAGACTTAGGAAATCAGGGAAGGCTTCCTGAAGGAGGTGATATTAATATAAATGCTGGAATCTGGAAGATAAGTAGGAGAGTGCCCAGTGGGAGGAAGGCAGTGTTTACTGAGATGGTGCAGAGAGGAGAGCCTGGCACATTTCAGGAACATGGAGCAGGTGGGGTGCAGGGGTTAGTGAGGGAAAAGATGAAGCTGGAGCTATACATGGAGCTGGCTGTCAGGGTCAATGCCATGGTGAGGATTCAGGTGTTCCCTCAAGAACAATGATCAGCTGTGGCAGGGCTTTCCATGGGGAAGTGGTCTGGGTCAGACTGCCATTTTTGAAAACCTGTCTGGCCACAGTGTGAGGTCACGGAGCCATTCCAAGATGGCGGTCTGCATGGCAGCCCAGGTGGGGAAGGTGGGAAGTAGAGCAAGTCACGAGATTTCAGTGGTGGAGTTGCTGGGATGTGGGGATAGTCTGGTAGCGGGATGCCTACCCAGGTTTCTAGTTTGCACAGGACTGTACCTAGATGGTGGGCTCTCTCCCAGCTAGCACAATGCTGGATACTTAGTGAGTTGGAGTGGAGATATCCAGGAGACCCAAGAAGGCAAACAAACTCGTGTCTTTTGACAATTCCTGTTCACTGGCTTTGACTGCCTGTGGCTTGGTTAAAAAGGTTTGGGAGGGTGAGTCCACACGACTGTGTCATGATGGATTAGTGGTGTCTGCCATGGACTTGTCAAAAGGGTTGTGAAGGCGAATCCAGTAGAGCATGTCACGATTGATTGGTGATGTCTGCCGTGGGCATTGGAGGGTGGCAGCTGGGCTATGTAGTCATTGACCCTGCAGTAGGCAGGGGGTTCTAGGTGTCTGGAAAAGGCATAGTTAGGCTTAGTGGCAAATAGAAGGACATGAATAAGGTTGCCAGGGTGGAGAGTATAGTGTAAAAAGAGAAAAGGGTTTAGGGTCAAGCTTTGAGGAAATGTACCTTCTAGAAGTTGTGGAGAGGAGTAGGAAAGATCAGGGGAGATAGAGAAAACTGGAGAGGCAGGAGGAAACCAGGAGAGTATATTGCTGTGGAAGTCACAGAAAGAGGTGTTTCTAGAAGGATGAAGTGGTCAGCAGTGTCAAATGATGCTGAGAGGTCTGGAACTGGGGTCAGCAAACTTTCTACAAGGGGCTAGAGAGTAAATATTTTCAGCTTCATGGACCATGTGGTTTCTGTCTCAACTATTCAATTCTGCCATTGCAACATGGAAGTGGCCACAGACCCCATGTAATTGAATGATGTGGCTGTTCTCTAATAAAACTTTATTTACAAAGACAGGCGGTGGGCCAGCTTTGACCCTGGGGCAGTAGTTTGCTGATCCTGTTCTAGAAGATGAGGACTGAGCAAAGGCCATTGCCCTAAGCTGCGTAGGCGTCTCCTGGTGGGCTGAGGGGGTGGACTGGGTGGAAGGGAAGTGAGGCCAGGAGGAGAAGGGAAGAGAGAGGATGGTGGCTGGTGGTGGGGAAGTGAGACCAGGGAAGGTTTGATTTTTTTTTTTTTTTTGGTGATTAAATGCTGATGGGAAGGAGCCATCGGAAAAGGAGAGGTTGAGGATACAGCAAGGGGAACTGGGAGAAGGCAGCCTAAGGAGGAAGGTGATTTAGAGCTGAGCTGGGCGGCTTCCCACGTAGATAGGAGAGGAGGGAGGGTGAGTGCCGATGGCGTGTGGGCGCCTTCGGTGGAAATGCAAGCACTGAACCGATACTGTAATAAGGATCCAGTAAAAAGTCCAAAAAAAGAAGAAGCCCGAAACCATTCCCTGCCTCTGCAAGAAGCTAGAATGGGTTATTCTGGAAGGAGATGCAAGGCAGCCTTTTGTGGCCTGCTTAACCACACATTCTATTCTATCCCACTTCTGTTGGTGTTGAAAGTAATTATTTACTTATATAAACCCATAATCCTTTAGCCATAGTTTTAAAAATACAGAAAGTTCTAATAAACAGGGTTTTCCCAAGTGTGGTTCCCATTTGGTGGCAAGACCTTACTCATTTATGATGTGAGGCTGTCACAGTGGTCATGCCTTCACTTTGCCTGGATCACCCTGTCTCCCTGAGAAATATTAACATTAACGTGTGTGATTCCAGGATGCCATCCCAGCTGTTGAAAGGGTTGTGTCTTTTATGGTGTGTATTCCCTATTTTAAAAATTTGGAAAGGGAGGCGTTTCAAAAGTTGCTTGGCCCCAGGGCTTGAGATCAGAGTGTAAACCCGTATGTCTCTCTCCTCTACCTGACTGAAGCCACTGAGCCCTTTGAATCTCCCCTTGGGCTGCCACTGCCTTGCCACACCATAAAGATTCGAGTGACTCAGGGTCAATGAGAGAAGTGTCCTTATGTAAGTGACAGTCCCCGTCCCATTCACTGCCTGCTCTGGTGTCTGGGCCTTCATTGCCGAAGTGATCCTATGTGGCCACCAGGTTGCTGTTCTCCTTGTCACGTCATGGGGCAATTCTTCTTCTTCCAGGCACTCTGGCTGGCGTCATCGATCTCGCCGTGGACTGGATGACGGATCTGAAGGAGGGGGTCTGCCTGTCTGCCTTCTGGTACAGCCACGAGCAGTGCTGCTGGACTTCCAACGAGACCACTTTTGAGGACAGGGACAAGTGTCCCCTGTGGCAGAAATGGTCAGAGCTGCTGGTGAATCGGTCGGAGGTGGGTGTCGGGCAGGGTCCTGGCTGGGAACCCCTGCCATTCCACATGCACTTTGGAATGCTGCCGGGCGATTTGGGAATGTCTGTGATTTCATCTAGCAATAGTGCATGGCTTAATGCTGTATGACTTTTCTTTGTTCTAGCTCATGCTACCCCTCAAACCTCACTTGGAAAACCCTTCCCCATTGTTTCATGTGCTCAGTATGTATTAATATGTGTCTTTTAAAGCCTCATGTTTGGCTTTATTTTTCTTAGCAAAGGTGGTTTGTTGGTCATGCCGAAGAAATAGGGTTAGTTACCTTCTAATTGGAGAGAAAAGATATCTTTTTTTAAAAAAGTAACAGCTTTGGTGAGATAAAATTTACAGTTCATATGGTTCACCCATTTAAAGTGTACAGTTCAATGGCTTTTAGTATATTCACAGAGCTGTGCACCCATCACCACAATCTAATTTTAGAACATTTTCATCACTGTCCCCCAAACCCTGTACTCGTTAGCAGTCACTCCCATGCTCCCCCAATCCACCAGCTCTAAGCAACCACGGATCTACTTTTTTTCTCTATAGATTTGTCTCTTCTGGACATTTCATATAAATAAAATCATACAATATGTGGACTTTGTGTCTGGCTTCTGTCACTTAGCATAATGTTTCCCAGGTTCCTTCACGTTGTAGCATGAATCAGTATTTCCTTCTTGTATATGGCTGAATAACATTCTGTTGTATGGATATGTCACATTTTATTTATCTGTTCGTCAGTTGCTTCTGCTTTTTGGCTATTATGAATGATGTTGCTGTGAACATTTGTGTCCAAGTTTTTGTGTGGACATATGTTTTGTTTCCCGTGGGCATATACCTAGCAGAGGAATTGCTGGGTCAGATGGGAACTCTGTTTAACTTTTTGAGGACCCGCCAGACTGTTTTCCAAAGTGGCTGCACCATTTCATATGCCCTCTAGCAGTGAATGAGGGTTCCGATTTCTCCCATCCTTACCAACACTAGCTATTGTCTGTTTTTGAGTATAGCTCTCCTAGTGGGTGTGAAGTGCTACCTCATTGTGGTTTTAGTTATCATCTTCCATTGCATTTTATGAGCACATTTCAAAGGATGTTCTGGGCCTTCTTCAAAGGGAATGTCCCAGGCACAGGGGATGTAGTGTTGAACCACACACCTCGGGATTGCCTCATGGCAATTAGAATTTCTGATCTTTATAAAGACCTTAGCTCAGGAAGGGGTTAACTTCTAGCCGAACTCAGTGGTTTCATAGTGACTATAGGTCACTGAGGGATCAGAACGCCAGGTGATGGGGAGCCAGGCTGCCAAGCTTCACATTAGGGGTAATGTGAGGCTTGCTTGAGCTAGAACTATTCTTGGAAGATGTATGTAATCTGTTTATACATCTCCTCCTTTCCCTGCTGTTTTTTTTTTTTTTTTTTGCCTGACTGACTTACCACAGCTGAAGACATTTGGAATGCACTTTGCCATTTTGCTAAACCTCTTTCTCGGTGGAATTGAAAATTAATTCCTTCAAATCTCAGAAGTAGACAGGGATCTTGAAATCTCACACATTCTCAGTGCTCTCCATTACTTCCAAAAAGAAATTCTCTACTTGGGTTGATGGGCGTGGGCAGGCGGAATTGGCTGCGTGCCACGTTTTATTTCTTCTCTCCTTGCAGTGTGTGTTTTGGGGAAATATGGTTGTCCATCTTTTCAGCTGTTTTTAAGATTTATTCTTTAATGCAAAGAATTATTGTTAGTAAGAGTGAGAAGTTATTTTTAGCCTCTCAAAAAGTACATATTTAAGTGGGTGAAAGGTATTCCTCAGTCCGATTTCTCACCACATAGGGTGTGAATATATGTGCTTGTAAAGGCAGTGCAGTCTCCTGGAACGTGTTTTTGCATTTAATAGGCACACACGTGCCCATGGCTGTGGCCTGACTTGTAGGTGACCTTTCTTTCCTTCCCCCCTCACTTGGGAAATCCAGATGGGGGCGAGAAGCTAAGATGGAGAGAAATGTGGCCTCCACGCAGTAGACCAGGTCCTTGACCTAAAAGGCCTCAGACTGTGTGTGTGGTTGAGAAAACGTTCTCCACACATCAGGTAATTTGGAATAAATGGTTCAATGAATTATCCTGAAGGAGATCAAGTTTTTCTCCTTTAGTAGTGCCTCTCAAATGTTAACATGCATCAGAACCATCTGGAGGGCCTGTTAGAACACACTTAGCTAGGCCCCTCCCACAGTGTCTGACTTAGTAGCTCTGGCCTGAGTTCTGAGACTCAGCACTTCTAACACGCTCCCAGGCGATGCTGCTGCTGCTGCTGCTGCTGCAGCTGGTCCACGGACCACACTTTGAGGAGCATATTCTGAAATACGGTTCCAATCCTTGTTCATTGGCACTGCAGCTGCTTGTTGTGGTATGGGTGTGGCCTTAATGAAAGCTGAGAGAGACCAATCCACTACAGACAAGACAAAACAAATCTTCCAGGGTCTCGAAAGCAGAATTATCTGCGTCCCACATTTCATTAACTCTGGTGCAAGTGGTGATTAAAGCCAAGCATCATTCACGGTTTCCATTACTGCTGAGACTTCACTCAGTAGAAGCTACGTGTAAACAGCTCCTGGAGAAACACCCAGTGCGCTGTTTGTGTGTACTGACTGTAGCAATAGCAACAGCTGATAAAACCAACACCCGCCTTTTTGTTTACATAGGATGGGGACCAAACCTCCCCAGTACCGTCAAAGCTTTTGTTGTCACGACAGAGGTGGTAGGGTTGGGTACATTGCTCAGTTCTGCTATGGCTAATGTTTCCTTTCTTGTTTTGTGTCTGTTGTTTAGGGTGCCAGTGCTTACATTCTGAATTACTTAATGTACATCCTGTGGGCGCTGCTGTTTGCATTTTTGGCCGTCTCCCTGGTGCGCGTATTTGCGCCATATGCCTGTGGCTCTGGTATACCAGAGGTGAGTCGTGGTTGGGTTCTTTTGTGCCAATGGTAAGAATAGCAGATACTTCTGTGGCACTGTTGTGCTAAGCACGGTTCCAAGTATTTTACATGTATTAACTCTTACTCCTTGCAGTAAGACTACGAGGCAGATGCTATTATTCTTCATTTGATAGTTGAGGAAGCTAAAGTGCAGAGAGGGTAAGTAACTTGCCTGAAGTAACCAAGCTGGTAAGTTGTGAGTTGAACCCAGTGGTCTGACTTCAGGATTTATTTATACTCAATACTCGAGATTTCTGCTCTATTGCTTCTCAGATGATTAAAGCCTTATCTTTGTAAACCAGGCATAACTCTTAAAGCCTGTGGAATCAGAGTTCATTAACCACCCACATAAATGTGGCACTGTACTCACTCATAAGTGCATCTGTGATGTCATGTGAAAAAAGACAGTAGTGGAGGTTTGTTGCTGAGAAAGTTTGCTGAGGATTAAACTCCCTTGCCATGTCTTGCTCTTCTGGTGACAAGGTAATAGCAATCTTTAAAAAACTTAATTCCACCTTCAGTGCATGCACTGTGCATGTACCCTTGTGCATTTAGAATTCTTATAGTTTTCAGCACTTTAATGTAACCAAAGTATGAGGCAAGTCACCTCATTGATCAAGGGGAATGCCAGAGACCAGGCTTGAGACCTAGGAGGATCTGGAGGGCAGAAGAACGATAATTGAGCTAATTCCCAAAAAGCCCAGACAGTAAAAATTTTAGCCAAAAGTGATTTTAAAGTTCTGATATTATCACCCTAATCCGGTTCAGTTCTCCTTCAGGTTGCTGCTTCAGCAACGCCCATAGGCAGTGAGCTAGCAAGTTTGAAGATACAGTTGCGGGCTGGTTATGGCAATAGATGCACACCCTATGGGGATGCCCTTCAACCCTGACGGTGGACCAGGCAGTTCATGGAAAGAGTAATTGAAGGATGGTCAAAGGCAAAATTCAACATGGGCTTGTTGCAGGAAAGAGAGAAAAAAGAAGTCTTAAAATATGCTGAAGTTTTGATGGTTTATGCTAACATATTGCTCCAGGAACCTGAAAAACAAGCTATTATTACCATTTTGTTTTCTCAGTGCAGCCAGTTCTGCCAAAATGCGACATGCATTCCTAAAAGTCACCATGTCACACAGAATTGCACAATAAAAACCACAGGACCTTAAGGGGAAAATGAGTTAGAGGCACAATGCGAAAAAACTTCATCAAGGGCGCATATGTAAAAGATAGAAACCTAATAAAAACAGTAGCACAGTTTTACACATGTTCAATGGCTAAGAAGCATATAAATACCACAATGAGTGTGTCATTTCTTGAAAAGAACTTGAAGTTTGCTTGGCAGTGGATGTCGGCAGTGCTGCAGCTTTTGTGTTATTATGAAGGGGTAGAAGGAGGGCTGTCTGAAATCAAGGGGAAGCTGTGACAGCAGGCATGGAGAGGCCTGGTGCATATGTGAACTAGTAGGTGTTCAAGACGTGCATGTGTATGTTTTTTCTTTTCCTTCATGACTTGGTTTAGCTGGGTGCAGTTTTATGCATTTACCTAGTATTTCTCCTGGAGGAAATGTATATACGCAGACACAAAATTTGTGTTATGCTCAAATTCCTCCCTAATGTGTGAAATGGCATTGGGACAAATATGTGTTTTCAAACCAAGTGTTATAGCAGAGCTGGCTATTTTATTTGCTATCTAAAGCCTAAGGCTCCCTGGACAATGAAAAGAACAGACCATCATTGGCGTTTCAGTTTACAATCCCGTTGCCCAACAGTAGGCATCTCTGACTCGAGCATTTCCAAAATAAGGAGATGGCCAATGGGCAATCGGTGGAAAATAGCAGCAATAAGAGGTATGCCTGGCAGTCCCATCTTCCCCTTCTGGAGATGCACTCAGCTCGTGACCTTATAACAGACAGGGAGCTCAGATATGAGCTCTGTCTTTGAGGGGCTGCCTGGACATTGTCGTTATCTAAAGCAGGCATCTTTTTTTTTTAATTTTGAAATATTAAGGGAGTTCAAATGTTTTTGTTACACGGATACCTTGTATAAGGCCTCAGTTGGGACTTTTAGTGTGCCCATCACCAGAATAGTGTTCACTGTGCCCAATAGGTAAGTTTTTACCCCTCGCCCCCTCCCACCTTCCTACTTTCTTGGTTTCCAATGTCCTTTACATCTCCTTGTGCTCATGTGTGCCCATTGTTTAGCTCCCACTTATTAGAGAGTACATGTGGTGTTTGTTTATTTTCCATTCTCGAGATACTTCACTTAGAATAATGGTCTCCAGTTCCATCCAAGTTGCTACAAAAGACATTATTTCATTCCTTTTTATAGCTGAGTAGTACTCCATAGTGTGTATATGTGTATGTATATATACACACACCACATTTTCTTTGTCCACCCATGAATTGATGGACACTTCGGTTGATTCCACAACTTTGCAGTGGTAAATTGTGTTACATCAACATTTGAGTGCAGGTTCTTTTTGACTTTTCCTTTGGGTAGATACCCAGTAGTGGGATTGCTAGATCAAATGGTAAGTCTACATTTATTTCTTTGAGGAATCTCCATACTCCATGAGCATATGGTCTTTGTTTTTGCTTCAGTTTATGTGGTGAATCATGTTTATAGATTTGCATATGTTAAGCCATCCTTGCATTCCTGGGATGAAACCCACATGAAACCCACTTGATCATAGTGAATTTTCTTTTTGATGTGCTGTTGAATTTGGTTTGCTAGTATTTTGTTGAGGATTTTTGCATGTATGTTCATAAGGGATATTGGTCTGTAGTTTTCTTTTTTTGTTGTGTCTTTTCCTAGTTTTGGTATCAAGGTGATACTGGCTTCCTAGAATGAATTAGGGAGGATTCCCTCCTTCTTAATGTCATAAAATAATTTCTGTAGGATAGGTACCAGTTCTTCTTTGTAGGTCTGCTGGAATTCAACTGCGAATCCATGTGGTCTGGGCTTTTCTTTGTTGGGAGATTTTTTTATTACTGCTTTAATCTCACTGCTTGTTATTGGTTTGTTTAAGATTTCTATTTCTTCCTGATCCAAGCTTGGGAGATTATGTGTCTCTGGGAATTTATCCATTTCCTCCACGTTTTCTAGTTTGTGTGCATAGGGGTTTTGGTAGTATTCATGGGAGGTATTTTGTATTTCTGTGGTATCAGTTGTAATGTCTCCTTTTTCATTTCTGGTTGACCTTATTTGAGTCCTTTTTCTTCTATTTCTGGTTAATCTGGCTAGTGGTCTATTGATTTTGTTTATCTTCTCAAAGAACCAACTTTTTGTTTCATTTTTTGGTCTCCATTTTATTTAGTTTTGCTCTGAGCTTTGTTATTTCTTTTCTTTGCTAGTTTTGGGTTTGGTTTGCTCTTCTTTTTCTGGTTCCTTGAGATGTGACATTAGGTCGTTAATTTGTGATCTTCCTGTCTTTTTGATGTAGGCATTTAAGGCTATGAACTTTCCCCTTAGGACTGTTTTTGCTGTATCCCATAAATTTTGAAAGCTTGTGCCTCCCTTGTCATTCAGTTTGAGAAATCTTTTGATTTCCATTTTACTTTCATCATTGACCCAAGGATCATTCAGCAGCAGGTTGATTAATTTCCATCACTTTGTATTGATTTTAGTGTTTCTCTTAGAATTGATTTTTGGTTTTATTCCATGTGGTCTGAGAAGGTAAGGTACATGGTATGATTTTTATTTTTTTGAGTTTGTCGAGACTTGTTTTGTGACCTAAGATATGATCAATCTTGGAAACTGTCCCAGGTGCCGATGAGAATAATGTATATTTAGTAGTTTGGGGGTAAAATGTTTTGTAAATGTCTGTTAGGTCCATTTGTTCTAGAGTCCTATTTAAGTCCAGTGTTTCTTTCTTGATTTTCTGTTTCAATAATCTGTCCAGTTCTGTCACTGGAGTGAAGTCTCTGGCAATTATAAACCTAGTATTTATTTCTTTGCTAAATTATAGTAGAATTTGCTTTATGAATCTGGGAGCTCCTGTGCTTTGTACATATATATTTAGGATTGTCATGTCTTCTTGTTGAATTTCTCCCTTTACCATTATAAAATGACCATCTTTGTGGGTTTTTTAACACTGTTGATTTAAAGTTTATTTTATTTGATATGAGAATGGTTACACCTGCTCACTTTTTGTTTTCATTTATGTGGAATATTTTCCCCTCCCATTATCTTGAGTCTATACGAGTCCTTGTGAGTTAGATGTGTTTCTTGTAGACAGCGTATATTTGGGTAGATGTTTTTTCATCCATTCAGCTAGTATGTGTGTTTTAAGTGGGACATTTAGACTGTTCATGTTCAGTGTTAGTATAGATGTGTGGAACAGTGTTCTGTTCATCATGCTGGATAATACCTATTGTTTTGTTTTCCTCTTATGCTATTGTTTTATTAGAGTTGTGAGCTTTAACTTCTGGGTGGTTTTACACTGGTGGGTATCTATTTTGCTGTTCTATGTATAATGCAGTTCTGAGTATTTCCTGTAGGGCAGGTCTAGTAGTGACAAATTCCCTTCATGTTTGCTTGTGTGGAAAAGTTTTTATTTCTCCATCATTTATGAAACTCAGTTTTGCAGGATACAAAATTCTTGGCTGCCAATTGTTCTGTTTAAGAAGACCGAAAATGGGGCCCCAGTCCCTTCTGGCTTGTAATGTCTTTGCTGAGAAGTCCGCTCTTAACCTCATGGATTTTCCTTTGTAGATTACTTGTTGTTTTTGTATTGAAGCTTGTAGAATTTTCTCCTTCATTTTGACTTTGGCCAGGTTGATGACTATGTGTCTTGGAGATGTCCTACTTGCTATGAATCTTCCTGGTGTTCGATGACGATCTTGTATCTGGATATCTGAATCTTTGGCGATACCAGGGAAGTTTTCCTCAATAATTCCCTTAAATAGGTTTTTCACGTTTTTTGATTTATCTTCTTCTCCCTTAGGGATACCTACAATTCTTATATTGGCCCACTTTGCATAGTCCTATACTTCTCTGAGTGATTGTTCATTCTTCTATATTCTTTTGTCTATATATTTGATTGGCTGGGTTAGTTTGAAAGCCTTGTCTTCAAGCTCTGAAATTCTTTCTTCTGTTTGGTCTAGCCTGTTTTTGAAGCTTTCTGCTATATTTTGAAATTCCCCAAATGACTCTTTTATTTCTTTAAGTTCTGTTATATCTTTTATGTTGCCTATCTCTTTAGTTAGTTTTTCTTTCTTTTTTTTTTTTTTGAGACAGAGTCTCACTCTGTTGCCCAGGCTAGAATGAGTGCCGTGGCGTCAGCCTAGCTCACAGCAACCTCAAACTCCTGAGCTCAAGCGATCCTCCTGTCTCAGCCTCCCGAGTAGCTGGGACTACAGGCATGCACCACCATGCCCGGCTAATTTTTTCTATGTATATATTTTTAGCTGTCCATATCATTGCTTTCTATTTTTTTAGTAGAGATGGGGTCTCGCTCTTGCTCAGGCTGGTCTCGAACTCCTGAGCTCAAACGATCCGCCCACCTCGGCCTCCCAGAGTGCTAGGATTACAGGCGTGAGCCACCGCGCCCGGCCAGTTTTTCATTTTTTTAATTCATGTCCTGAAACATTCTTTTGGCTTCTTTGTGTTGGTTTTCAACTTTCTCTTCAATCCCATTCATCTTATTTTCCATCCATATTCTGAATCCCATCTCTGACATTTCAACAATTTCTTTTAGGTTGTGGTCCATCGCTGGAGATGTATTGTGATCCTTTGGAAGTGTTGAAACAGCTTGTTTTTTAATGTTGCCAGAGTTCTTATTCTGGTTCCTTCTCATCTGAAATCTCTTCTCTCAGCTCAAGATAGATAAACTTGTAGTGCACTTGTTCTCCTCTACTGGGAACTCTCCTACTTAGGGCGAAGAAGGAGAGGTCCTTGGATGGTGCACTTGCGTTCTGCTCTGGAGGATTCACATGGCCCGAGATGGGCAGATGCACTGTGAGCATTTAACACTGTTGCTCTCCTGTGTCTCCTGCCTCACCATTCCCCTGTGGTTGTCACTGGTGGTCCCTGCATTGCAGAGAGAGTGAATGCCCCACTTAGTTCTGTAAGCAGCAGTGATTGTTAGCCCGAGCCAGCTTGAGAGCCACTCTACTCAGGTCTGCGGGCAGTGGCATTTGTCTGCCTGCGCCAGCTTGAGCACAGCCCTGCTCATGCCTAAAGTGGGCATCTTTATTGGTGGCAACTGATCTCAAAGGAATAAAATAGTGAGTTGAGCATTTGTTATGTGACAAAAGTACAAGGGACACATTGACATGGATGAAACTAAAAATGTGATGCCAAGTGAAAAAAGTTGCAGAAAAATACAGAAAGTATGATTCTATTGATATAAAGTCCATAAACAGCCAAAATGAAACAGCATATGTGCAAAAACTGTACATAAAGAAAGGCAAAGAAATGATTGGAAGTGGTGAGGGGAAGGAGGAAGGTCCCATTGGGGAGGCAAGCACAGGGCTTTCAAAGGCAGCCACTCTTCTATTTCTTAAGCTTGGTAGTGGGCACATGGGTACTTCCTTTATTAATATGCTTTTAACCATATGTAAGTATGTCATAGATTCATTTCACTATGAAACAGTTCATAACAATCTTTTAATATATCAGGAACCAAATAGAGGCTTTATAATTAAGTTTGCTTATTATGACTCAACAGTAGCAGAGTTATTGCTATTATTATAGTAGAGCTCAAAATTCTTAACCTAAGGATATAGTACCTACCCCAGTTCTTGGAGGAAAGGAGCAGAGTAAAAAGTAAATGTAAATGAATAATTCATAGATAAAAAGAACCTCCTCCCAGTCAAAACCCAACTAAGTATTAATAAATATATAAACCAACTTCAATTGGGACATGAAGCTGTTCTCCTTCATTCTAGCAAAGACACTGACTGAACTATTTAGAAGACAGATTTATCAGTGTTTGAGGCGATCCGCTACAAACTGCTATAGGTGCGCCGTGTGAGGACAGACTGTGAATACAGTGCGCTTACGTACATTTTTAAAAATTTCTCATCCTCCCTAACATTTGCTTCCAAAATATTTTGATTACTTAGAATGAAAATTCCTTTGGAAATATTTTTAAAAATGTAAATCTGGAGAAATTTTGTTTTTCCGTGTAGTAAATGCTCCATGTAAGTTCTATAAATCACATTTAAAAGAGAATACCCTGGCTGGGCAAAGAGGCTCACGCCTATAATCCTAGCACTCTGGGAGGCCAGGGCAGGAGGATCACTTGGGGTCAGGAGTCCAAGACCAGCCTGAACAAGAGTGAGACCCCATCTCTACTAAAAATAGAAAAATTAGCCGGGCATCATGGTGCGAGCCTGTAGTCCCAGCTACTCAGGAGGCTGAGGCAGGAGGATCGCTTGAGCCCAGGAGTTTGAGGTTGCAGTGAGCTATGATGATACTACTGCATTCTAGCTGGGGCAACAGAGTGAGACCATCTCAAAAATAAATAAAATAAAATAAATAAAAGAGAATACTCATAGTTTGTTGGGCTTAGGAATTTAGAGAGAACTGGGTAAGGGTGTCCTCTTTATACTTCTGTTTGTTTTATCAGTAGACCCACTGTCTGCTATATAAGAAATCGTATCTTATTCGAACTTACTCTGTGTTGATGTTCCAGTTCATTACAAAACATGAACACTTTTGTAAATATTTATTTACCAGAAAGCGTTCTTGTTTTCAGGCTACCATCAGCAAGTCACAAATCCACTGTAATATATCTTGTTAAAGCCCTGCTCACTTCAGTCTCTGTGAATTCAGATTAAAGCGAGTGATTGGATTTTGGCATCTACTGGGAATGAATTTGCCTTTTTTAGTCCCTAATTTGATCATGAGAATTTTATAAATCATTTTAGAGAATTACAAAATACCTATTACATTGTTCAGTTCACCACATGTCATGGCTGGCAAAGGCTCAGGTAATTTAGATGCTTGTAATTTTCTAAATGGTATTACGCTTTTAAACTGTACCCTGGGGTCCAAATCCACATTAACTAACTGACAAAAAATTATAGATAATTTTATTCGAGGCAACACAAAAGGGCAGGATTGTGGCAGGCATAATAAAACATCCCTTAAATAAAGGGATCTGAAATCCCAGAGCACAGGCTCAATTAGGCCAACTATTAATATCACTAGTTAAGGATAGATTTAACCACAGCTAGTTTGTCTGCCACTAGTTAAAGGCTAGTTCAAGAAAAACCATCTGACTGTATAGCTAGGAGACCTCGTGCATATTCAGTAGGAAGGAGCCCATTGAGTCCTCTGGGATCACACACATGTGCCCTCCCCTCAACATACACTTGAATTATTGACTTCATGACCCTCCCCACATTGCCCAAGGTAACATGATGCTCAGTAGAAGGTGTCGGTGAATGAACAAAGAGTATTTCAGGGCTGTCCCTTAAATACTCTTTTAAGAAATTAGGATTACCTATAATACTCTTTCCAGGAATGGAGCAGTGGCTGCCCTCCACCTGAGCTGCATTTTAGACTTACCTGGGGAGGCTGTAAAAATCCTTATACCTTGGATGTGCCTCAGACCAATTACATCAAATCTCTGAGGGGATAGCCAGTCTGAAAGCTTTCCTAATTCTGTAGGTGATTCTGATGAGCACAAAGGTTGTGGAGGACTGTAGTAGCTATTTGGGAAATTGATCACTTGGAAGAGCATAAGGAGGCATTTTCAAGTTATACAATTACATTGACAAGAAATACCGTTGTCCCATTATGTAATATATACATAATGAAAAGAGAAATTGACCATGAATTTCATTGACTGACTCACTTGGTGTCTAATGAATCTATGATTACAGGCTTGTAAGTTGCTAGCTCAGCAGTGAGCATTCATTCCATTGTAGCCAATTGTGGAAGTGGTTGGAGGTAGAAAAGTTATTTAGCCATTAGTGATGCTTCTATATCTAAAAGAACACCATTTTGGGGGAGAGGACCTCAGTATATGAAGTTAGTTAGTCAGTGAGATTGGCACCCAGTTGAATTCTAAAAGCATTAGGCAAAGACTCAAGGGCACCTTTAGGAAGAAATCCATTATTTGGCATTTACAAAGTGCAGCAGGTCTGAAAATGGAGCAAGACAACTCTCCCTATAATCAAAGTTCTCTTCAATACACCAGGGGAGGATTTGACAGAAGAGAAGGGGTTGTCATGGATTCAAACATCTTTATACCCCTCTAAGGTGTATTATTAGAAAGTTGAGCATCTTCTTCATTTTCTAATATTGCAGTAAGTATATTTTCAAACATACAGAAATGTTGAAAGAACTGGACAGTAAACGCCTACTTATTTGCCTCCAGCAGGCGTCAGCAAACTTTCCCTATAAAGGAGAGAGAGTGAATATTTTAGGTCTCAGGGCCCAAGAGGCAAAATAGGGCAACTATTCTCACCAAAAGACTAGTAGTCTTTTATATGTGTTACTTAAACAAAACAAAACAAACTCTGTTAAAGCCATTCTTAGCTTGTGTTTCATATAAAAATAGGCAGTGGGTCAGATTGGGCCCTTGGGCCATAGTTTGCCAACTTCTGACTGAAGGTTCAAGTGACATTTCACTGTTGTAGGGGAGGCAAAATATGACGTCTACCCTTTTAGGGGTTTTGGCTGGGCCTGAGAATTAAATTGACATAAGACAGATCAAAAGGAGGAAAACATATAAACTTATCTAATGCAAGTTTTACATGACATTGGAGCCCTAATTAGGAAATGGAGGCCTGAAGAGCAGTTGGAGTTGAACATTTATATACTGAATCGGACAAAGAGGAGCAAGCTGTGCAAGTGTGAGAAGGCCCAGGGGCTTGGGCTGGGGCACTTAGTTGGGCGGAGGAGTGGTCAGGAAGATAAGGTTAGTCTAACAACATTTGTTTGTACAGATTTCCCTTGGCCTCAACTTCCCCTCCTTGATAAGAATGATACTTTCTTTCTAGTATAGGAAATGTGTCTTTCATGTGGGAATTTCATCTGCCTTTAGGAAACAATGAAGGTCAGAGTGATATTCTTGCACCTGCTGTTTTTCAAATGACCTTAACTCAAAATAGTTTGCCACAGTGGCATATTTTGGGGTGGCTTATTCTTCACTCCTTCATTCTCTGTGCTTTGTCACATAGCTGGCCAGCTCTCCATCTCTTTGTCTTGGATATCTTTCAAGAGTTAAGAGTTAGCAGTTAAGATCAATAGGTATATGTCTCTTCTCAATACAACAAAGGGTAACGTGAACAGGCTAAAATGCCATAAATAAAATGAGACCTTGATAATGTTTTAATGATTTCAATCCTCTTTATGATCATTTGGTACTCTAAGTATCCCTTTTTTTTTTACCATGCCTTAAATTTTTAATGTTTCTGTTAATATAATATAAAGTTACATATTAATAAAAATTCTGTTAATATAATATAAAATTACAGATTAATTAAAAAGTGAAAATGTCCTTTCTTCCATGCGATTTAGTGAATCTAAACTTTTAACATGCCTCTCATGAATTGCAGCTATTTTCCTAGCCATGGATGGAAGCAGTTCATTCCCTCTCATTCTCCATCCTGTTTCAGATAAAGACTATTTTGAGTGGCTTTATCATCAGGGGCTACCTGGGGAAGTGGACTCTGCTAATCAAGACGGTCACCCTGGTGCTGGTAGTGTCCTCTGGCCTGAGCCTTGGGAAGGAAGGGCCGCTGGTGCACGTGGCCTGTTGCTGCGGCAACTTCTTCAGCAGCCTTTTCTCCAAGTACAGCAAGAACGAGGGCAAGAGGCGCGAGGTGAGCTGGCTCAGCTTCCATGCGCGGTGGAGCTTTCGTCCCAAAGCCCCCTTCTCCCATGTCACCTGCACATTCTGGCATATGTTCATTTTCATGGAAGGCCTTGGAGCTTACCCAGAACTATTTGCCTTGTAGGTGCTGTCAGCTGCAGCTGCTGCTGGAGTCTCTGTTGCCTTTGGTGCGCCGATCGGGGGTGTGCTTTTCAGTCTCGAAGAGGTGAGAATGGGCAGCTGAGGGAACATGTGGGTGGTTGGCATAGCAGTAAGTCTTCATCTCCTGCCCTTTGAGGATTAGAGTCAAAGAAGTATCGAATAAGATTCTTGTGGTTAGTTAAAGAGCCCAATTTCCACTGTTAGAGATCTGTTTTCTTTTTTTTTTCGTTGTTTTGTTTTTGAGATGGGGTCTTGCTGTATTGCCCAGGCTGGTCTCAAACTCCTGGCTTCAAGCACTCCTCCTGCCTCAGCCTTCTGAGTTGCTGGGACTACAGGTCTGGGCCACCATGCCAAGCTATATCTGTTTTCAAGTATTGTTTTAAAAATTGCCAATATACCTTTTGGGGAAGATTTCCAGTATCCCTTCTCTTTATCATAACCAACTTAATTAAGTACTTTGGTTTTGGTAACCCAGGTGGATTATTCTAGTGGTTGGCAAACATTTTCTAAAGGGCCAGGTAGTAAATGTTTTAGGTCCTGCGGGCCATATAATTTCTGTTGCAACCACTCAACTCTACCATTGTAGTGTGTGAAAGGAGCCATGGACAACATGGACACGAGTAGGCATGGCCTGTGTTCCCAAAGAACTTTCCTTATGGACACTGAAACTTGAATTTTATATAGTTTTTACATGTCACAAAATATTGTTCTTCTTTTGAATATTTCAAGTCAAAAGAATTTTTTTCCTTTTCCAACCATTTAAAAATGTAAAAAAAACCACAAAACATTCTTAACTCATCATGCTGTAAAAATACATTTGCTGGGCTGGTGTTGACCTGCGGGCCAGAGTTTTGAAACCCCTGATGTATTCTGTTGTCTGTAGAATCAAATCCAGAGGTTTATTTGGTTTTAGAAGAGTCTGTGCCATGAACAGAATTATGATTACATATTTTTATTCCTCTTAAAAACATAGCTCAAACCTACCTTGATTAGTATCTATTCTACTTTCTAGGCATAGATTCCTTTAAATATCTTTGTTGGTGCATCTTGGTCATATTAAACCCAGGCTGAAGGAGTCAGTGTGGCCACACTTGGTCTTAGAATGTGTCTTTCATGCCAAGCGTTAGTAGGTGGTTGGTGACCCAAGGGACTGGCCTCTGAGTAGCTCTTTGGCCAGCCTCTAATTGTCTACTTGTTTGTCCCAGGTCAGTTACTACTTTCCCTTGAAGACCTTGTGGAGGTCATTTTTTGCGGCCCTGGTGGCGGCCTTTACACTGCGATCCATCAATCCCTTTGGGAATAGCCGCCTTGTTCTCTTTTACGTGGAATATCACACGCCCTGGTACATGGCTGAACTCTTCCCCTTCATCCTGCTTGGAGTCTTCGGGGGCCTGTGGGGAACCCTCTTCATCCGCTGCAACATTGCCTGGTGCAGGAGGCGCAAGACCACCAGGCTGGGGAAGTACCCGGTGCTGGAGGTCATTGTGGTGACCGCCATCACTGCCATCATCGCCTACCCCAATCCCTACACACGCCAGAGCACCAGCGAGCTGATTTCTGAGCTGTTCAATGACTGTGGGGCCCTTGAGTCCTCCCAGCTCTGTGACTACATCAACGACCCCAACATGACCCGGCCTGTGGATGACATTCCAGACCGGCCGGCCGGGGTCGGGGTTTATACGGCCATGTGGCAGCTGGCCTTGGCGCTGATCTTCAAAATCGTTGTTACCATATTTACCTTTGGCATGAAGGTAAGTGAAAGGGAAGGAAGATGGGGTGAGGACCCATGTCCTTCTGGGCACAGCACCTACTCTCCAAAATACAATTGTAATGGGAAAAAAAGGAGAACTGACCTTTCTTGGATGTTGTCATGTGCTGGGCACTTGGCATTCTTTTAGCCAACAGGAAACAACTCTTTTAATAAATAATAAGCTTATGAAATAGAGATTCTAATCACATTTTATAAGTGGGCAAGGTAAGGCTCAGAGACCTGAAGTGGCTTGATCAGACCCACAGCCCATGGGAGGCAGAGCTGGCATCAACCCCACTTGGTCACATTCCCAGGAGGGGTGGTAGCCACAGGTTTGCCTTCTGGCTGGGTGATGCCAAGTGGTGGAAATAGCCCAGGTTTGGCCCCATTTGGATCCGTAAATGTGTGCTGAGCATCAGCTGTATGTTAGGCACTGTGTTAAGTCTGAGGGATTCAGAATCCAAAAGAGAATGCTGCCCTTCAAGAGCACACGCTCTGTGAGACAGCCACAAAGCCAGAGTGCACCCTGCGCACTACCCTGGCACGGTGGCAGCACAGAGTGAGAGCGTCCCAGTCTTGGTTGGGCTGTGCACAGCAGGGGCTCTTTCACACATCCTCTCTCGATGCGATGTCCTTGTTCCTAAAGCCAGAGAAGAGACAGCTTCTTTCTTCTTCTAAACACTGTGTTAAAATCAGTGCAGACATTATAAACCCTTCCTAAAGAGCTTTCTTTTATGGAAACTGGCATTAAGTTATTGCTTTTTAAAAAAAATTGAGGTAAAATTCACAAAACATAAAATTGAGCATTTTAAAGTGTACAGTTCAGTGGAATTACCTACAGTCATAATGTGCAGCCAATACCTCTATCTGGTGTCAGAACTTCCTCTTCCCCCCAAAGGGAGATCCCTGCCCATTAGCAGTCACTCGCCTTCTCCCCGACCCCAGCCCCTGACAACCACTAATCTTGGTGGTTGGACACTTCACATGGACACTTCACATAAATGGAATCATGTAATGTGTGGCCTTTTGTGATTGGCTTTTTTCATAGCACAATATTTTCAGGGTTCATCCACATTGTAGCATGTGTCAGTACTTCATCATTTTAATGGCTAAATAGTATGTCATTCTGTGACTCTCTCTCACTTTGTTTACCCACTCATCCTTTGATGACATTTGGGTTATTTCTACCTTTTGGCTATTATGAATAGTGCCATTATTACCCACTTTCAAAAACTTTTATTAGAGTATATCATTCATGTAGACGTGTACAGCTCAATGAATTTGAGCAAAACACACACATTTGTGTAACCAGCGCCCAGGACCAGAAGCAGAACATTACCCACCCCCAGAGCCCCCTGTTGTGTTCCTTTTGTGTGGTATTTCTATGAATTTCCTCTTTTAAAAAAGTCTAAGAAATTGTGTACCTGACTGTGTAGTGGCCAAACACAAACCTGAATTTGTGCCTTAAGAACAAGGATATATAGACTTATGAAATAGTTGACCATCTCTGACCCATCATCTCCTAACAGAGGGATTTATTCTTGTGTCTGAGGAAGATGCTAGAAGCATCTTTTGGTGCTTGGTGAGAGAAGTCTACTTTGGAGTTATAGGGGTTTAAGTGACTGTGGAATGAGGGGAAACTCAGAAAGAAACAATGACCTAAGCAATGTTCTAAACTCTAGAAATCACACTAAACTTAACTTGAATTAGGCTAAAGATCTTCTTCCACCCTCAGATGGGTGACCAGTCGGGCAGGTGTAAGTGTAGCTGCTCAGGATCGGTGGTCATGGGTAATCTCAGTGAACAAGGGCATCAGGCGTGTTCTACAGCGCATGTTTGGTCACTAGATAAACGAAAATGTATTTTCATTCAGCAAAGTAGAAGACACGCTACTACCAAGATCTTTTAGTTTACATTGTCTATTTCTTTGCTCCTCCTACCCTGGCTTGAAAATATTCAGAATATTCAGGAAATGCACTTTGTTAGGAAGAGGGAATTGCCTCCCTCGTCTCTCTGATAGGTGTTCGGCCACCACCTACTACAGAGGGCAGGGAGCCCTCGAAGAGTTTTCTGCAAGATCCAGGGCAGTTGTGGTGACACATTCAGCTTCTTTATTTTACTTGGGAGCAGTCGCAGGTCCTTCTTTTCCATTTCATGCTGTGGCTTGACATTTAATTTTAAAAGCCAGTCTGAATGACATGGCAAGGGGAGAGAGAAAGTAGTATCTCAAGTGACAGATGCTCACTTTGAATGTGATTTGCAGTGGGGCTTATTCTTTAATCCACAGCAGGGAAACGGGCTAGCTTTTGAAGGAGAGGGAATGAAAGTGTAAAATTGCATTCCCTCCAAGTTGCAGTAGATACGACTGACTAAGCAGGTCAGATCACTTGTCCTACCTTTTCCCAGCTGACCTATTTTGCAGAGTTGTGCCTCCTTTGAAGACTGAAGCAAAATGCAAGTTTGTCGAGGGGGACTGTGTTTCCCCGGGGTTGTGAAGCGGGAACCTGGCCTCCGTCCCTCACACTGCTTTTCTCTGTGTGCCTCAAGATCCCGTCGGGACTCTTCATCCCCAGCATGGCTGTGGGAGCTATGGCAGGCAGGATGGTGGGAATCGGCGTGGAGCAGCTGGCTTACCATCACCATGACTGGATCATCTTCAGGAACTGGTGCAGACCTGGGGCAGACTGTGTCACACCAGGACTTTACGCCATGGTGGGAGCTGCAGCCTGCCTAGGTATGGCCACAGGTGGGGCCAGGGAGGGGTGGGGGCGCTAATCTGTCTCAGAGGACTGGGAACAAGGAAGGACATGAACTTGAACATTTGCATTACTCAGGATAGGCTAGGTTGTGCTGCTGCTGTCACAAGTAGACCCCTAAATCTCAGTGGCTTAACACACCAAGGCTTATAGCTTGTTTCTCTCTCTCTCTCTCTATATATATATATATATAAATATGTAATTATTAAGTATGAATTGTCCAATTTCCTTAAGTATTAAGTTTGACAGTTGTATCTGACATTTCACTTTGACACTTCTTATTTTGTTTTTATTGTGAAGGTACGTCATCATTCTTTCAAATGCACAGTTTGGCTTGTCATTATCTTTTAAAAATTTTTTTAGAGCCATTTTTATGAAACCGTAGATAAGTCAAAAATTTGTGTTACTTTCAAATATGAGTTCCGTCATGGAACTAATGCTACGCAGACAGCCCAAAATATCAACGGAGTGTTTGGGAAGGATGTGGCTAATGAAAGCATAGTATGTTGATGGTTTGAGAAGTTCTGTTCTGGTGATTTTAATATTGAAAATGAGCCAAGTGGGTGACCCGAGACCAAGGTGGATAATGATGAGCTAAAAGCTGTAGTGGAAGCGAATCCATCTCAACCTACGTGTGAATTAGCAGCAACGTTTGACGTTACTATTCCAGCAATATTGGACCATTTAAAACAAATCAGCAAGGTAAAGAAGCTGGATAGATGGGTACCTCATGAATTAAACAAGAGTCACAAGAGAAATTGTCTTGAAGCTTGCCTTTCTTTGCTGTCATGACATAAAGGCAAACCATTTCTATACCGTATTATTATGTATGATGAAAAATAGATTCTGTTTGACGATCACAAGCATTCGACACAATGGCTGGATGAAGACGAAGTGCTGAAACATAGTCTAAAATGGAATATTCATCAAAAAAAGCTACTGGTATCTGTTTGGTGGTCCAGTGCTAGTATTATCCACTACAGCTTCATGAAACCTGGTCAGTCGATTACAGTGGATGTCTACTGCAACCAGTTGGATGCTTGCGATTAAGCAGCCAAGATTGGTCAACAGAGACAGGCCAATCCTCTTGCAAGACAATGCTTGACCAGACAAACAACGCTGTTCAAACTACAGATGATGAGCTTGGAAACTCTCTGTCATCTACTGTATTTACCATACCTTGCATCAACTGACTACCACTTCTTCCAAGCTTTGGACCACTTCTTGCAAGGAAAAATATTCAATTCCCAACAAGCTGTGGAAAATGCCTTTTGCGATTTCATCACCACTCACTCTCCAGGCTTCTGTTAAGATGGCAAAATTGTATTGATAGTTTAGGCACATACTTTGATTAATTGTACTACTATTTGAGATATAATAAACTAAACTTTTGATTCAAAATTAGAAATTTCATATTTAATGACATATATATATATATATATATGCTCCTGGACTTACAGTGGGGTTACATCCTGATAAATCCATTGTAAGTTGAAAATATACAAAGTAAAAAATGCATTGAATACATCTAACCTACCAAACATCATAGCTTAGCCCAGCCTACCTTTAAACGTGCTTGCAACACTTACATTAGCCTATAGTTGGGCACAATCACCTAATACAAAGCCTATTTTATGTTAAAGTATTGAATGTCTCATGTAATCTGTCCAATACTTTACTGAAAGTAAAAACCAGAATGGTTGTATAGGTACTTGAAGTAAGGTTTCTACTGAATGTGTGTGCCTTTTTCACCATCATACAGTCCAAAAATTGTAGGTTGAACCATTGTAAGTCAGGGGCTGTCTGTAAATAAAAAACATGGATTAGCAGAAGGTTCTTCTCCACCCATTCAGGGACAGAAAGGTGGGTCCCTCTCCTGTCTATGGTTCCTAAGCATCCCTATAATTTTCTGGAGTGTAGGGTTTTGGGAGGGCGCCATGCTCACTCAGTCAGAAGCCTGCGGAGCCCATGTAGGATCTACTTGCCAAGAAGCAAGGTGTGTGGGCCTGGGCGAATAGACAGCCCAGGTGCCTCACTGGCGCAGAGCCCCCAGTCACATGCAACTTACAGCTCCCTGACTCAAAGCCGCGTTTAGCAGAGTCTGACCACAGTTCCAGAGGCCCAGCGCGGTCAGCATGTGGGAATGTCTCCTTGGAACTAGCGTGAGGAGAATTTATAGCCCACCTGTCAGGGTCCTTAAATCCTGCCCTCCTGAGGGGCCAGGGTTGTGTTTCAGAATCCCACTGTTCTCTTCCCTTGCAGGTGGAGTTACTAGGATGACGGTGTCATTGGTGGTCATCATGTTTGAATTAACCGGTGGTCTGGAGTACATCGTGCCCCTGATGGCGGCGGCCGTGACCAGCAAGTGGGTAGCAGATGCCTTTGGGAAAGAAGGTATCTACGAGGCCCACATCCACTTAAACGGGTACCCATTTCTCGACGTGAAGGATGAGTTCACGCACCGCACGCTGGCCACCGATGTCATGCGGCCCCGGCGGGGAGAGCCACCGCTGTCAGTGCTCACCCAGGACAGCATGACAGTTGAGGACGTGGAGACGCTCATCAAGGAGACTGACTACAACGGCTTCCCTGTGGTGGTCTCCAGAGACTCTGAGCGCCTCATCGGGTTTGCGCAGAGGAGGGAGCTGATCCTTGCGATAAGTGAGTAAAGAGCCGGGTACCCAGGCTTTCCTGAGAGACGGTGGCAGCCTTTGTACCCCTGAAATCACCCAAGAGGTTCACGAGAATATACGTCAAGCTTTAATGTATCTGTGCCACCCCAAGGTCTGGTTAAAGTGCAGGTTCTGGTTGAGCAGGTCTGGGCTGGGACCCAAGACCCTGCGTTTCTCACGAGCTCCCCACGTGTGCTGGTGCTGCTTGTCCCCAAGTCACACCAAGGGACAGAGTTTAACCAAGTCTCGGGGTAGACATTGTTGGCTGGAAAGTGACCGCATATTTACAAGCAGCGACCTGAGCCCCACTCCCTCTAGGACAGTTGTCCCCTACCTTTACGGTACCAGGGACTGTTTTCATGGAAGGTAATTTTTCTACAGACTGGGGTTGGGGGGCTGGTTTTGGGATGATTCAAGCACATTACATTTATTGTGCACTTTATTCCTATTATTATTACATTGTAATATATAATGAAATGATTATACAACTCACTGTAGATTGGGGACCCCTGCTCTAGGAGGTGAGCTGCTGCCACTGCCTATTTAGGGAATTATTGGATGAAGCTAAGAAGGGAGAGAAGGTGTGAGATCCTGAAGTTGCCTGGGCTCAGCCGATCTCAGAGAGACTTTCAGGCAGACTAACCAACTGGCCGAGATTGCGAGGCCTTGCCCAGACAATCCCTTGCCACCACATGAGTCTTTTGCTTCACTTTCTGACATCATGCCTGATTCTGCCAGTTAGAGGCCAGTGTAGGTGAATGAGCAGCCATTGCTAGAAGCCAGTAGTGGTGATGACTTCCTTCCTTGTGTCTGAGCTACAGCCAGCTGCACGGGGGCAGGCTGTTCGGTTGCAGGAAGAGAAAAGGAGATGCTGCCCGGGGGCGGGGGGGACCCCAAAGACAGGTGATTCAGAGAAGCAAGCCTGTGGGCCCCATCAGCCTAGGGATGGCTGCCCTGCCTTGAAGGGTAGCAGTAGGAGGTAAGAGGATTCCAAAGACAGAGGGGCTGAGAGCCAGAGGCCTGGGTGTGAGTCTTGGGAGCCCCAGGCAGGGAGGAGCAGTGATCCTCAGAGGGTGAGATCCCGCTGGACCTCAGGATGCAGCAGGGGCAGGGTCCAGCAGAGCCCATCCACTGGCACATGGCAGACACAAATGCCATCCCGCGCTGCATCCTTGCTCCACGATCTTCACAACATCCCAGCATCCAGTGGCAGACCAGGGCCTATGGCACGGCTCACATATGCACGTGACGGTTTTGCTATACATTCCATCTTCCAGAGTATTCATGAAGCTTGTCAGTGGGACCTTCCCCAGTCTGATTGCGGAATGCCCCATGTGAACACATCTTCACCAGACAACTGCTTGCTTCTTCTTGCTCTTTGTTTCTCATTTCTAAGGCACCTCCCTTCAATTTCTAAAACCTCTTGCCAATGTTAAATAGCTCTTAGAATATCTTTAAAGTATCTTGATCAAAGTCTTTATAAAAATAAGTTTAAATAAGCTATGTTCTCCAATTTTAGCTTGACACTCATTTTTACCTCCCCCAAAGCAAGAATTGATTTAATATTTTAGACACTGTAGCAAGTTTGTGTTTAAGTGTTCAGTGATGCTTCTTTTTATTATATAGGGCCTGTTGCTTAACAGGTAGGTTAAGGTGTAAATTGCCTTATAAATAATGAGTTTTTGAAAATCGTTTAAGTAGGGTTGGGTTTGTTTTAAAATAGTGTAATCAGCAGCCTTTAAAAAATTTATTCAATCCCTAGAATCTTTTAAGCAAAGGTTGAAATTTAAAAACTAAAGTAATAAATGTCACAGAATCCATTATCTATTGTATAGCTCCAGGCACACCTGCTAAGAGACAGCCTACTAATTTTGCAGAAACCCATTACTGTAATCAAGTGGGAAGCAGTAATTGTCATCAACTGGTTAGAGAAGAAATTGAAGCTTGCCAGCGGAGCACTCTCCGTGAAGCTATGTTTGGAATGTCTGAAGAGGCACCACACAGTGTAAATAATACCTATATACTTTCAATCAGACCAATAATAGTATAGAAGCTGCTATTTATGTGGTTTGCAGAAAGGCAAGGAGTGTTTTGCTCTGAGGAATCAAAAAAGCTGTTTTCCTGGTCTGTGGAAATAGAAGGGTCCTTGTACTCTGGTGGAGAAATTCATGACTTGCATTTGAGGAATTTTATGCCATTTTATGAATATAGAAACATGACAGCACTTAGCTAGAAACCATCCCATGCCAATTTCACTTTTTAAGGGAACTGGGAGCAAAGATTATAAATAGTCAGATCTGAGATAGTGTGGATAAGAAAAGAATAGTAAGTGCGGTAAATAAGGATTTTTCTTACACATCATGTTTAAAATTGTAGCAACTGCTCACATGAAGCTGAAAATGTTTTATTTTCAATCCATCCCTGGAATGTCAAAATGTAGCCGTTGTCTTGGTTAAAGAGCCCCACCTAGGCAGTGCAGCCCTCTTGGCCATCACAGTTAGCATGTGGGGCCACGTGGGTTCCTGGTTGCAGGTGAATGGGCGTTCACCTACATTGCTCTTTGCAAATGTGAGGGTCTTTCTGTACTCAGCAGGGCTCAGGCTCTTGTTTTAAGTTCTGCAGTTAAGCCAGTAGAGAGAGGTTCAGAGAGGACTCAGCGGGAAGCCACAGAGATGATTAAAGGGAGGAAAGTTAGAGTTTCAGGGAAGAGTTAAGGGAACTCACAGGTGTTTTTTTTTTTTTTTTGGTCTGGTGGATGACTTAATAATGATTCTCCAGCATGTGGAAGATGCTTACTTGCAGAAAGGGATCTACAACCAAGACTGAACATGAAGAAAAGTATCAGTTCTGTCAGATGAGCTATTTAGGGACTAAGAGGTTTCTGCCTAGGAGGGCTGTTAATTATTGGACTAGGTCATGGAGAATAGTGGTGTCATCTGTTTTATTCTGCTGGGGATGTTAAAATATATGTAAATATATATGCAGAGGGACTTCCCCATGCTTTAGTAGACAATAACTTGTCATAAAATAATCTGCTTTGTTTTCTATGTAGTCTATACTTTTTTATCATATTATCTTCGTATTAACCACTACTGTGATTGCTTCTAATTTTCCATTTTAACTTTGCTCGTTTACTACATCTGTCTTATGGAAGAATTTTTAGTTAGCAGGATGATGGAATATCACCTTCATAAAGACATAATTACTCTAAAGTAGGAGTTCTCAACCTCAGCACTATTAACATTTTGGGCTGGGTCATTCTTTGTGGTGGGGGCTGTCCTGTGCACTATAGGGTGTTGAGCAGCATCCCTGGGTCCCACCCACTAGATGTCAGGAGCACTTGCCCTTCCCTACTGGGACAACCAAAAATGTCTCCAGACATTGCCAAATGCCCCCCCAAGGGTGGGGGCAGAATTGCTCCCAGTTGAGAACCATTGCTCTAAAGCTACTCAGTAACTTATGGGATATGTGATTATTTCCAATCTTTTAAAATTTCTTGGCCTATCATAGTTTGTGAAATTCCTTTTACCAACACTTTATTAATTACCCTCTCTGTCTTTGACATTATGAATGTATGACTGCTAGGAAGTGAAATGTCAAGTTGAATAACCTTAGCAGGTGCTCATAAAATCTACATTATTTTTCAGCAGCTGTGGCCACTGAGACCAGTTATAGTAGAATATATGACAAACCTCCTACATTAAAGACAGTTTTAAAAATAGTTTAACTACTTTTAAAACCTTTAAAAATGCAGTTTATTACATTTTTAAAGTAAAAGTAAAAGTAATACACACTCATAGAATATTAGGGAAATCAGAAGCAAAAGGAAAAATAAAAAAAGCACCCACATTCTCATCAGCATAGAAGACCATGGCTAATATTTAGCGTATTTCCTTTTTGTCTTTTTAGGTCTTTTAAAAAGGTGCATTTGGGGCTGTATTGTTTTGGTTTCTTTTCCAACACAGGCTTCCAAGTGTTCCTGGAGTCTGTGAGTCTGTTCTCTCACAGCACTGGCTCATTCCATGGGTGAGGAGTTAGTTGGTTTATTCTTTCATACAGGAAGTATTTCTTCAGCATTCACCATGTGCTGGTACCATCCTAGAAGCTGGGAGCCCAGGGATGACAGTACACCATCTCTGCCCTCTGTGAACTTACCTGCAATAGTCTTGTTGCAGGCATTTTAGTGACTGATGAAGATTTCTGGTCCAAACTGGGAGTAGATGGTTCACCCTAGTAGAGAGTTGCAAATAGCTTTCTTGCTGGTTCTTCTTCCATTCATCAGCTTTTGGCTTTTACATAGCACCTCCACTTCCAAAGTTTGAAGCCTTAATGTATGTCTTTACAATAGAGTTCCAAAGTGGCTTAGCAGAAGCTCTCTGAAGAGAGCAGCAGTTGCCAGGAGCAGCAACTCAGATCTCTGGCTCTGACCTCAGCTGATTCCTGTGGTTCTTGCTTGGCAGTGAATAGTTCATGGGCTTTCCATCCTAATGCCTAAATGAAATAGGCTGTGTTCTACATGGCTGACAGAACCAGATGTGCTGCCATTTAGTAGACCTACTCATTCATTCATTCATGTGTGTATTTGCAAATATGTTTTGTGTCTGTGGTGTGCTAGGCATTGTCCAGGCGCTGGGGGTGCACTGGTGAGCAAGAGTTCATTGAGCTAGCGGTGGTTAGAGTCAGGGCTAACCCAATCAGTAGGGTGGGGGGGGGATACAAACTTGTTATTTATTTTAGCAAGTGGATTGATGGTTTACTAAGTTGTATTTGGTTTTATAAGGGGTTCAGAAAATCCATGTGTTCAGTTCTTGATTAGGGTTTGTGGCTTGATCCAATCTTGACATTCAATCTGATTGTTGAAATGGATGGAAATCATATTACATGGGACTTTAAGAGAATTAATCGGTCTATGAAAATGAGCAAATAAGTATATGTTGACTGTTGCCTCCCTGCCTTAGAGCTTAAGGACAGAACCATCTTGGTTTAGAAGTACGCAGTGTGTATCACGCAGAATCCACATTTGAAAACATGTTGTGCATCAGTGTTCTCTGGTTTTGTGGTTGAATCATATCCCGTTTGATGTAAGTGGATTTAACCTGACCCATATAATGTGCAGAGTTGCCCAGCAGGCCCTCCATTCCTCTTAGAAACAGAGACCCTTTTTCAGACTCAGCCTGACCCCAAATGCCACCAGTTTTCCATTAGAGGACTCTATTGCACTTAACGGCCTTAGAAGCAGCAGTTAGAATTTTATTTTTGAAAGAACCGTATAGGTGAATAATAGTCTTTGAGAAGGCAAGAAATGTATTATAGAAACCAGGATCCATTTTAAGGCAAGCTTTGCTGTGCATTTTTCCTAACCTTTTCCCATGAACCAAAAGAAAGATTAAAATTCCAACAGAAGGAAAATCGCCTTGGAGAAATATCTTGAGACTGATGGATTTATTTCACGTGTGACTTAAAATAGCCTGGGTTTCTAGCACTGTGCTAAGCTGGATTTCTAATGAGTTCCTGTTACCCTACTTTTCTTCAGCTTTCTTTCACATGGCCTTTTCGACAGACAGAAATAGGCTAATTGCTACCATAACAGTTTTACTATCTTTCTTTGAGACATCCACAAAATGGCCCATGTTTGAGGTGGGAGATCCAGGGAGTGGGGGGTGCAGCTTTTCTGGGGTTGTTTCTTCGCTCTCGAGGGTCATATTCAGGATCGAGCTGCATTTCTGGGCTGTGAGCCGGAGCTGGTCATATTGGTTTCTTGTTCCTCTCAGGATTCATAGTACCATTCGGGCCAGTTAGAAGTTAGTTTGTAAGAAGAAAAACAATGGATTAAGGTCACTGAGCAGCTAAGTGCGTTTCTTGTCATGTCAGACTCCAGCCTGTGATGAGGTGATGAGGTGACAGAGTGTTAGGAAAGCACGGACGGAGGCCCTGGGCTGTTTGGGTGCCCTGGAGTCCAGGCGAAGCAGGGAAGGGCCCCAAAGGACCATCTTGGTCAGGCCCGTCTTGCAAGACTTAGCAACACGTGATCTGGCCACAGCAGGGGGACTCTTGTACGGCATTAGCCAAAGACAGATGCCAATTTCAAAGATGTTTGGCTGAAGCCCCTCATTAATAATGTGTGGTTTGTCCTCTGAACCCCTCTTCTGTGGGATTCTAGATGCCATGTGGGAGTTTGGGGGGGAGTTGCTCAGCAAGGGACTTTGTGTGGCTCATTGTTTCTGCTCACCCTGTTCTAGAGAATGCCAGACAGAGGCAGGAGGGCATTGTGAGCAATTCCATCATGTACTTCACGGAGGAGCCCCCTGAGCTGCCCGCCAACAGCCCTCACCCCCTGAAGCTGCGGCGTATCCTGAACCTCAGCCCTTTCACGGTGACAGACCATACCCCCATGGAGACGGTGGTGGACATCTTCAGGAAACTGGGGCTCCGGCAGTGCCTGGTGACACGGAGCGGGTGAGTAGCCAGGCAGTGTGGCTAGAATGTGTACTGCGGTGACTCTGGGTAGAAAAAGACAAAGAAAACATGGTCTTAGCCCTTAGGGAGCTTGAGGTCTGTGGGGTGGACCAATCCTTGACAGATGATGTCAGTAAGTTGTGGTGAATGTGTCAGGAAGGAAATATACAGGAAGCTTTGGACCAAAAGCATGGCCGCGGTGTAGCCTGGGAAGGGGGGAGAGGCTTCCAGGCTGGACTGCTGTCTAGGCTGGAACAGTTGAGTCAAAAGAGGGGGCCAGAGAAGGGCTTGGCATTCCTTTTCTACCACCCAGGTGGTACTTGGCTCAGGGGGAAGATACAGCCAGTCTTCCTATAACGTGACACATGCATTCCTCAAAATCACAGCACTATGCAAAAATGAGCAGTGCAAACCACAGGACTTCTGGGAAAAATGGAGTTAAGTGCACAACACTCAACTTCCTCAGTAATAGATTTAAAAAAAAGAGATGGGAACCTAATAGGAATGGTAGTGCCATTTTACACATGCTAAATGGTTAAGAAACAGAGAAGGGCTAGAAGGAGGGTTATCTGAAAACGGAGGGGAAGTTGTCACTGCAGGTGTGGATGGATGTGGCTGCTCACACACGTGTGAACTGAGGGAGCTCATGGATGTTTGGGGGTGTGCATGTGTGCATTTTGTGTATTCCAATGCCACTGGGTTCTCCTGGGTGCAGTTCTCTGCATTCACCTAGAGTTTCTTATGGATGAAATGCATAAGGAAAGGTGAAATTCATATTAAGTTCATGTTCCTTAACATAGCAATCTATTTGAAACAACTTTATGTTTTCTAAAAAAAATTATTGGAGATCTGAGATATTTTTTTTTTTGAAACAGAGTCTTGCTCTGTTGCCCTGGTTAGAGTACAGTGGTATCATCATAGCTCACTGCAACCTCAAACTCCTGGGCTCAAGTGATCCTCCTGCCTCAGCCTCTTGAGTAGCTGGGACTACAGGCACATGCACACCATGACGCCTGGCTAATTTTTCTGTTTTTAGGAGAGACAGAGTCTTACTCTTGCTTAGTCTGGTCTCGAACTCCTGACTTCAAACAATCCTCCCACCTTGGCCTCCCAGAGTGCTAGGATTACAGGCATGAGCCACCGTGCCTGGCTGAGAACTGAGAGATTTGATGACCCCATGGCATTGTCTCTACCACCACTATATTCTTATGCCTTGTGTTATCACAAACCAGGAAACCAGCAATGCAATGATCAAGGGTCCATAACAGCACCAGAGTGCAGGTTCCTGAAGGCCATTCTTTGGGCTCTGAGGCATGTCCCAAGTTCCACAGCCTCAGAATCTTGGGTAAAAGGGATTGGTTCAGTCAGGGTAGCCTGGAACCTAGGGTTATCTGCTCATGTTATTCCTTTATGGGCTGGGGGTAGGAGATGGGGAATGATGGGGAATGGGTTTTGGAGACATCGGTAACCCATACAGTTTAGGCCTTTATAGACTCCAGAGGCTTAACTATCTAACATCGTTCACATTTCCAGAGCCAGCACACTCTAGTTTAACCCAGTGGTTTCCAATCAGGGTGGTTTTACTTCCCAGAGACATTGGGCAATGTCTGGAGACAATTTTGTGTGTCATACTGGAGGCGGGGTGCTCCTGGCATCTAGTTGGCAGAGGATGCTGCTAAATGTCCTGCAGTGCATAGGACAGTCCCCATTACAAAAATCAGGCCCAGAATGTCACTAGTGCTGCAGTTGAGTGGCCCTGGACTGGATGTCCATGTACAGCTAAATGAACAATCCTGTTCATCCAGCTTTCTTCCTGCTGTCCTGGTAACAGGGGTACAGGGGTATGGGATCTGCAAGGCACTATATTTGCACATTTACCCAGAGAGCACCTGGCTGGCAGGATGAGTGTCCTCCTTAGCTCTGACTGCAGCCAGAGGAGTATCTCGCACATGGGAGGTGCAACCAGTAGGGAAAAATAAATGAGTCCTTGTGTTTGAGGTCATTTCTGCTGGTGACTTTTAAAGGAGCTCAAATGGCTTCTCAAAGTTGAGCATGCATCAAAATGTCCCGGAGGATTAAACCTCCAGGTTAAATCCAGATTTCTGGGCCCCACCACAGAGCTACTGGTTCCTGAGGTCTGGGGTGAGGCCCAAGAACATGCATTTCTAACAAGCTCCCAGGTGATCCTGCTGCTGGTCTGGGGACCCCACTTTGGGAACCACTGAAGTTGATTTATGCATTTGAGTTTCCAGTGCTTGCCATAAATACCACTGTGCTCGCCTGTGCCATCTCATGTGTATAGCAGTTTCTCCTTTCCTTTAAAACAACAACCCAGTGTTAGTTATCATTGGAATTTTCAGTTGAGGCAGGAAATTCTGCCCTTAACGCCCGCTCACACCTCCACAGAGCCCCATGAGATCTTCTTGTGAAGATCTGGGTGCTAAAATTGGCTCTGAATGTTCTTCGAGAAAGCAAAATCGCACTTTCTCGCTCTGCATCTTTTAAACAAACACAGATGCCAATACGTTAGTGCTGGCAAGGGATCCTCATTTGCGAGGCCTTTCATCTCCTTGGGCTTTTTGCCAGGGCAGGCGTGTCTCCGGCCAGCTTGCTTTTTTGATGTGTTCTCTCGCCATGTGCCTTCCCCGCTTGAGGTGGCCTAGAGCCTGGGCTCATCACCATGACCTGGGTCATCTGCAGGGTTTCTCAGGGTCTGGGGTCCTGGGTAATCATAAACCTAGACCAGGGACCAGAGAATTCTTTGTCCCCAGAATGTTGGAGTCTAGGAAACCTCCAGTGGCTAAGAGTGAATTTGGTTGAGATTTTCCCTATGAAGGTTCTAGAAAGGAAAAGTGAGTAGGAGAGATGGTGTCAGATTTCCCCCAAGTCCTGCTAGGTGGTCCACGGGGCCTGGGCCAGGTAGCTTTCTCAGAAGAGCCCAGCTGCTTGAATCTGAATTATGTTCGTGGTCATAGATCTCGCTGTTTATAATTCAATGGATTCACTTGATGAACTGCTACCCAAAGGGGCTGGAAGTTCAAACACTTGATTTAAATCAAATAGGACATTTCATGCCACTAACGAAGCCTGCTGGATTTGATGTTGCCTCCTTCTGAGTTGATGTTCAGCTTTCTTCTTTTGTGATAATTACTGTCGCAGGCCAGGGCACGATTTATGCATGAACCCAAGGCAGCTCCTGAATATATTTCCCCAGTGTCAGTGTAACCAACTTAACTTTTAGGCATTACAGTCACAGCTTTTGGAGCAGATTTTCAGAACTGCAAATGCCTGATCTTTTGATACTGTCTCCAGGGTGAAGATAAGGAAACAAAACCCAGGCTTTGTAGATACGGGAGATGTGTGTGTGTGTGTGTTTCAGTAGTGTTCTCATCACTAAAAAGTCATATTTTTTTCAAAGCGACATTGGTTTAATCAACATCTTACGAAGCATCTATTTTGACTGAGAACTGGAGAGGGTTCAAAATGTGTTTTTAAAAAAGCCAAGGAGCTTGTCATCTACTGAGAAACGTGGACATAATCCAATTTAAGTCGTGTTACCCAAGGCGGGCGCTCTAGAAGGGAACATCCTGAGCTAGGCTTTCTGGTGGAAAGTAAATGTCAGAGGACGAAAGAGCGGTTTAAGCTGCGGGACTGTCCACTAGCTGGCAGCAGCAGAGCCCTTCCCCACCCGAGGTGAGCACACCTTGCAGTGCTCTGCCAGTGTGCATGGAAGTGCTCACACCTGCTTTGATTTCTTTTCTGATCATGGCTTTCTTAGTGGCATTTAATAGGTATAAGCTGCTGGCCTTATAATTGTTCCTTTTTTACTTGAAAGGTCAGTTGAAATCTAAACACTTGCACATGCTTATTTCTTTAAACATCCTTCTGCTGTTCCCTTGCCCTTCGTGTTGCAGTGATACTTTCTGAGAGTGAAGTCACTTTTGTTCCCGTCACCAGGTTCTTAGCATCTGGATGGTGAGTGGGACTTTGTATAGCACATGGGGCACTACGTTTATTCTATCATCTATCTATCTATCTATTTATGTTACAGCTTTATTGAAATAATTCACATACTGTAAATTCACCAGTTAAAAATGTACAATTCAGTGGTTTTTAGTAGAAAACAAGTTGTGCATCCATTACCACACTTTTAAAACATTTTCATCACCCCAGAAAGAGACCCCGCACCCCTTAGCTATCGCCTCCCATAGCACAGCCCCTGGTAGCGACTCGTCTACTCTGTCTCTGCGGGCTTGCCTGTTCTGGACCTTTCATGTAAATGCAGTCAAGTGCTGTGTGGCCTTTTGGGTCTGGCTTCTTTTGCTGAGCAGCACGTTTTCAAGGTTCCATGTTGAAAATGTTTCGGTACTTCATTCCCTTTTATGGCTGAATAATCTTTGTTGTCTGGATAGACCATGGTTTGCTTGTCAGCTCATTAGCTGAATGGGCCTTTGGATTCCCTTTATTTTTCAAATGCGGATATGCGACCTGAGGAGGCCAAACACTGCTCCGGGTTGAGGGTTGAAGGGCATCGGTAGCAGAGCCAGGCCCATCTGGGCTTCTTCTAGGTCTCCTGTTTCCTGAGACGCAGTCAGCTGCCAGGCACCGGGCAGAGTGGTGTGGAGAGAGTGCTGTCAAGGGCCTTTGGTGGACACCCTGACAGCTGACCCTGGCCCCTGAGGACTCAGTGCCCTCCACACAGCAGCAGCTGGGGCCAACAGCCATGAAGAGTGGGTCTGGGGGTGATGGAGGTTATGCAGCAGCGTTTCTAAGTTTACAGGTTCCTGGAATGTCTGCACTTCGGAATACCTGCTCAATAAAATACTGAGGATGGGGCCACATAATGGGATTTCTGTGCTCCACGCTAATAGTGTGTTGTTCACCCACAGAGGCTCACTCTTCTTTGAAAGCTCCAGCCAGGACTGACAGTGAAAGGAGGGGTGCCAGATATTAACTGGTACCAGTTTGTGCCAGTTATGAATTTTGGGGAGCTCAGGGGAGTTCTAGAAGTCACATGACATCCTGGGGTGTCCAGCTCAGTAGCTGTGAACCAACTGGCATAGAAATATTTCAGTACTTTTTAATCTGGGCAGTGGTTCTCAACCAGGGAGGATTTTGCCCGCAGTCCACAGGAGACATTTGACATTGTCTGGAGACATTTTGGTTGTCACAGTGGGGGATGGGGGTGCTACTGGCATCTAGTGGGTGGAGGCTGGGATGCCGCTCTATGTTCTGCAATGCACAGAGCAGCCCACCGACGACAAAGAATTATCCAGCTCCAATGTCACTAGTGCCAAGGTGGAGAAACCCTGGATAAAGCCTTCCTGGGGCCAGGAGGTGTAGGAGGAGTGCTATAGACCCAGGTGGCTGCATTTCACTGCTAGTGCACAGGGGGGCCTCACTGGGCACACCCACCTGCCTTTAAATAGAGGCCCTGCCCAGTAACAAAGCCACCTCTCCACGCTATCACTGCTCCCTTAAAATCAATTAGAATCATCAGAGCTGGAACAAAATCCATCTCACCCTGGGAGGAAACCTCTTTTCCTTATGGGGCTTCTAAGCCCCCGACATGCCTCAGGTCCGCAGGCCTGGGCTGCCCTTTGCAGCAGCCATGTATGGCAGCCAAGGCCAAAGGGCAACTCTAATGAGACAGGGCCTCACTGAAGCTTCTGCAGCCGTAGAAGCACGGTGATTTGGCCAAGTATTGGGTAATGGTGCCCTTGAGAAAATTTTTCTGTCTAGTTGATTGAATGTGATGGGTCCTTGTTATGACAGTTGACCCCCAAGCAACTAAGACAAATCAGGATGGAAAGAAGCATTTCTAGGATCTGCCAGCTGGACCCAGCCACTTTCCTGCATGAGCAGACCAGAGCCCTTGTTGGGCCCTGATTCCATCTGCCGTGTTCATACTTGCAGACGGGCTTCCCAAGAAAACCCAGCGTCTCACTGCAAAGAAGAGTGATAGCATGTCTCCTTTAGGCGTGTCTTGCTGCAGGATTGTACCAACATGTGGGGAACAAGCTAGGTTTATTTAAATCAGTTCTGTATATCTTACTGTATACATTTTAGAATTTCACATGGTATACAAAGGGAAGCACGCAGAGGGCTGGTTTTACTGCAGCTGTGCAATGCAGAGGGAGTGTGAGGATTATTATGGACTGAGTGTCCCCCACTTGCAAATTCCTGTGTCGAAGCCCTAACCCGCAAGGTGACTGTGTTTGGAGATAGGGCCTTTAAAGAGGTAATCAAGGGTAAAGGACATAAGGGTAGGCCCCTAATCCAATAGTACTGGTGTCCTTACATGAAGAAGAAGAGACACCAGGGATGTGTGCACACAGAGAAATGGCCATGTGAGGACACTGTGAGAAGGCAGCTAACTGCAAGCGAAGGAGAGAGGCCTCTGGAGAAACCAACCCTGCTGGCACCTTGATCTGGGACTTCCAGCCTCCAGAACTGTGAGGAAATAAGTGTTTGTGGTTCAAACCATCCAGCCTGGGGTACTTTGTTATGGCAGCCCAGCAGACTAACACAAGGATGCAGACTCTGCCTGGTAGGGTTAGTGGAGCAGCATTTTGTTTTATGAGGCATCTTCAATTTTACTGCATTTTGATAAGTTTTATTATAGAAATGTATTTAAAGTAATGCATGAACATGGTTAAAGTCAAGTGGCCCTAAAGAGCTTGAATGAAAACCAGTAATTCCTGGCTCTGTCCCTTTTCACCAGCCCTCTTCTCCCTTCAGGCAACCACTTTTTTCTGCTTTTTTTTTTAATAGACTATTTTTTAGAGCAGTTTTAGGTTTATAGAACAATTGAGCAAAAAGTACGGAGAGTTTCCATGTATCCCCTCCTCCCCCACAGTCCCTCTGTTGCTGCCATCTTAGTGTGTCATATTTATTGCAATTGATGAACCGATATTGATACATGATTATAAGCTAAAGTCTGTAGTTTACATTAGAGTATACTCTTGCTGTTGTATATATCTGTGGATTTTGACCAATGCATAGTGTCAGGTGTCTACCATTACCGTATCACACAGAGTAGTTCCACTGCCCTAAAAATCCCCCATGCTCTGCCTATTTATCCCTCCCTTTCTCCCACCAACCCCTGGCAACCACTGATCTTTTTACTCTTTCCATGGTTTTGCCTTTTCCAGAATGTTGCATATATGTAGTTGGAATCATTCAGTACGTATCCTTTTCAGACTGGCTTCTTTCACTTGGCAATACACATTTAAGGTTCCTCCATATCTTTTTGTGAGGTGCTAGTTCATTTGTTTTAATCACTGAAGAATATTTCATTGTTTGGATGTGCCACGGTTTGTTTAGCCGTTTACCTATTGAAGGGCATGTTGGTTGCTTCTAAGTTTTGGCAATTATGAATGAAGTGTACATCTTCTAAGAATAAGGACATTCTTTTATGTGACCACCAAACCCTAATTACGCAAAATTAACAATAATCCAATATATCATTCAGTATCCGGTTTCTATTCAAATTTCAACCGAGAATTCCAGCAAGATTCATGCATTGTGTTGAGTTGTTTTGCCTCTGTCATCTTTTGTATAGGCCAGTTCCCTACCTTTTTTGGTTTATTTTTTTATTTTTTTTTTTTTGTTGAAACAGAGTCTCACTTTGTTGCCCAGGCTAGAGTGAGTGCCGTGACGTCAGCTTAGCTCACAGCAACCTCAGACTCCTCGACTTAAGCGATCCTACTGCCTCAGCCTCCCGAGTAGCTGGGACTACAGGCATGCGCCACTATGCCCGGCTAATTTTTTCTATATAGATTTTTAGTTGTCCATATAATTTCTTTCTATTTTTAGTAGAGACGGGGTCTCACTCTTGCTCAGGCTGGTCTCGAACTCCTGACCTTGAGCGATCCACCCGCCTCGGCCTCCCAGAGTGCTAGGATTACAGGCGTGAGCCACCGCGCCCGGCCGGTTTATTTTTTATGTCATAGATTTTCTTTGAAGAGTCCAGACCAGTAGTCTTACATTCTTGATCTGTCCAGTTGGTTCCTCATGATTCTACTAATATCTGGTTTAAGTAATTTTTGGCAGCATTCCAACATAGGAGATACTACAGCGTCAGCTTTTCTGACTTAGTTGATGGTAAGCTCCATCACCTGGGTGAGATGGTGATAGCCAGAGCCCTCCATCGTAAAGGGACATATTTCTCTTTGTGCATAATCTGTATAACAATACTTTGAGACTGTGAATTTTCTGTTTTCCAGCAACCATTTACTCAATGGTTTGAGTATCCATTGATAATTATTGGCTAAACTATTACATTGGGGGCTGCAAAATGTTGATTGTCTAATTCTATCTTGCTTTCCACATTTATTAAGTATTTCCTTCCTATTTAAAAAATTATCACAATAGGCTGGGCACAGTGGCTCCCGCCTGTAATCCCAGCACCTAGGGAGGCCGAGGCTAGAGGATCACATGAGGCCAGGAGTTCGAGACCAGCCTGAACAACAGAGCGAGACCCTGTCATGACATAAATAAATAAATAAAAATAAATAAATAGCTGGGGCCTGTAGTCCCAGCTACTTGGAAGGCTGAGACAGGAGGATCATTTGAGCCCAGGAGTTCACGGTTACAGTGTAGCTATCCGCTGCACTCCAGCCTGGGCAACAGAGTGAAACCCTATCTCTTAAAAAAAACAATCACTGTAGAGTCAGGACATTTTCTTTCAATGTTTTTGCAATCCTTATCATCATTAATCTTTTTGTTTTGCATGCTTTTAAAGACTGCTTTTGCTATTTTCCTCCCTCCTAAACACGTTCCTGTGAGGTGGAAGGGAAGGGGCAACACAAGAAATAAATAACTTCCCAAGATTGTTTAAGGTCTAGTGTGGTCAGAAACAAAAAAGTCAGAATTCTGTCCTGACAGTTTCACTAATCAGCATCAGTTTCACCAGGTGTAACTGATTTGAATACCACTTTGAATATTTACATGCCCTCTTCGTAGTCACTACCTGTTAGAGGTAAATTCGACTAATTTGGCTTTACTTAAATGACAGTGTATTACAATTGTGTTTTCTAAATTTTTTTTTGTATATCCTTTTACATAAACACAGAGTAGAAACCGTCACTTTAATGGCTATACAGTATTCCAAAGTGACACTGCTGTCGTTTGTGTCCCCATTCCCCTTTTCCTGGATATGGGGAAGATACAGTAAACAGTATTTTGCAGACTCTCTTGGCAATGGAACTTCTTTTTTTCCAAAGAAGTTGTGCATGTCCTCTTCTTTTAAACCTTTCACTTTACCCAGGGGGCATGATTTGTTCCCCCAAAGGTGGTCGTTTAATAAAACAACGAAGCAAGAGTTGCTGTGAAAGGTTGTATAAATGTGCGCTCCAGGGGGAACTATTTACATTGCATTGTTTGTGAACAGTGTTCCCTGGAGTTGTGTGATATACTGTCTAGGTGGCCTTATACAAGGGACCCTGGTAAGTGCCATTGTTTTTGTAAGTTGAAAGCAATGGAATTTTTGAAGAGGAAGCAATTTACATGTAGGGTCTGAGATCAATGTCAAAGTTTATCCTTCCAGTAAGACAGAATGAAAAATAGAATCAATTTTAATGTTATACTTAAAATTTTTTATACGTAAAATACCTTATACTTGGAATTTCTGTGGTATGGTCAAGTTTTGACAGTGGCTTTCATAAACCCTTTTTAAATTAATTACAGTCTTGAAATTTAAGAGACTATATTACTCATTGTAGGTTTACTGCTGTAGTAAACAAGTTTGCAATCTCAGTGGCCTAACGCAGTAAAGGTTTATTTTTCTCACACATCACATCCAATGTGAGTTGCAGCAGGCTTGGGCTCTGGATCATACAGTTATTCACGGACCCAGGTCCTTGAATCTGGTGGCTCCTGAGTCAATCCTCTGTGACCTCAGAGTCCTTTACTGGCTCCTCTGGCCCTGGCTGCCAGATGAGAGAGAGTATGGGAAAATACGCAGGAGACCTGGGAGCTTCATCTGTCACCTCCACCCACAGGCCATTGGCCTGAACTCACACCATTGGCTCTGCCCAACCCCAAGGGAGGCTAGGAAACGTTGTCTGTCCCTGTCCCTATGCTCCGGTGGGAAAGGCATGAGGGCTTAGGGACAGGGATGAGGCCATATTGCAGTGTTGACCTCTTTTCCCTATTTTGTTTCTTCTTCAGGAGACTTCTTGGCATCATCACGAAAAAGGATGTTCTGAGACATATGGCCCAGATGGCAAACCAGGACCCTGAATCCATCATGTTTAATTAACAAGGTGGCACTTATTTTGAGAAAAACACTGACTATGTCATTTTAAAAGAAATAAACAAATGATGCATCATTATCCCAATGAAAAATCATGCACTGAGGACAGCAGAAACAGAAGTTTTGTTTGAAAGAAGGGGAAGAAGAATGAAATCTTTTTTACAAAAACAAAAACATCCATGAATAAGCATTTTATAGCTTTAACCCCGTATGAGTTTCAAACTGTGTTTCCTGATGCGTTCCTGACTGCTGCGAGGGCCCGTGGGTGGGCGTAGGTGGTGTGGTCTGTACGAGGACGTGGAACACAAATGCCCAATCGAGAAACTTTTACCCCTTCTGCTCAAGGCTGATGTCTGTACCTTACTAACACACGTGAAGCTTTGAGTCCAAAAGGCAAAGGGGTATCAGCATGTCGGTGTCCCTATTTATTGGTTCCTGAAGTTTTGCTGCTATGTTACTGAGTCATATGAAAGACATTTACACTTGCTTTGCTGGAAAAGAAAAAGAAATTACATTTGAACACAGTGAAAAGCTGTAAATATGCTAGTGGGTCCGCTCCCGACCATCCCGTTTCTTGCTCCTGTTCTTAGCCTCTTATTTGGCTTCTCCGTCAGTGTCTGAACCAACATCACGGGTGCCCAGCATGATGAGTGTGAAGAAATCATTTCTCTATGCAAGACCAGCGTCCTGAGACTGCACAATGAACTACTGGAGTGTGTAGTGCTGCCCTGTCTCCTTCCATACAAAGGAACGTGTCCTTATTTTGAGGGTGTACACACCCCATCATTGCTTTGCATCCTCATTGCATTTGCTTCATTTATTTATTGCTGTGCTTGTGCATTCTTAAGTACTGATCAGCTCAGCACTTCCATGGGCCGCAGCCTGTGTGCCCCCTGCCTGCCATAAGTGTGCTTTAATTTCCAAGTAGCATATGCAAGAGTCAAAACAGGCTGCCAGTGTTACTACTTATTTTTCCTCTCAGGTCTTATCAGATACAGCTGTGGAGAGGGCAAGGCATACGACTTCTCAGTGGGAACTCCTCCAAATGGATTGCAAGAGAAATACTAAATTGATTCTCTATCTGTTCCATTCTCTTCTCTGTAGGATGCAAAACGTCCAGTTTTAATGTATGAGCATGCACTTTCCTACTAGCAATCACAGCACAGGAGGACAGCATTAACTTTTATACAGCCAGTTTGAGTACTGGGCATCTTTGTATTTGAACTTAATGACACATCTGTTCTTTTAGTCAGGACCACTGTCTTTTCTGCAGGAAGGAGTTAAGCTATGTCTTAGGTCCACTGTGTGATCTGTGTAAATAGGATTGATCCCACTTGCCCTTTCACTTTCGTCTTTGTCCCTCCCTTTTCACAGAATCATCCTCATCCTTTCCAATCTCAGTGTCATTGGTTAGTGATGTATCGGTGAGGTGCGCATTTGCCTGCAAGTAGCAGAAAACTCAAGAGAGAGTGAAGGGCTGAATAAGCGTGGGAGGTGGACACTTCAGGACTGTTTCCATAATGTCACCAGGGATCCACACTCCTTTGGTATTTCTTTTTCACCATCCTTACCCTTTGTCCTTCTGCTTATTGCCTCGTAGTCGCCAGATGGTTGCTGAACTTCTGGGTGTCATGTCTGCTTTCTAAGTGAGGGGGGAGGAAGAGGTAAGTCACAAGATGCAGTGTCTCCATCAGGAAAGCAAAGCTTTCCCAGAGGCGCTCATCTCATGTCCATTGGCTAGAAATCTGTCACGTGGCTCCTCCTAGCTGCACACTAGTGTGGGAAGGAAAATTTTTAGCTAGGCACATTGCTCTCTGAACGAAATTCTAGTACTCTTATAAGGAAGGGGGGTTGGTCCTTGGGAGGGGAAGATGTCTGCTGTACTGGAGGCCATCATTGTGTCCCTGTCATCACCATTCCTGTCTACTGTCTTGCTGAACCCTTGCAAATGCTCTTCTATCTAACCTGCCTGCTCCCCACCCCTTCTCTCAGATTTGACCCAGAATTCCTTATCAGAATCCATCATTTCTTAGCTCTAATGAGAATTTTCAATTTTGATAAAAACCTAGCTACAAGTGGGTTTCTATGAAACTTCTAGTTAACGTGCAAAAATATATTTTCTCTGAGTTAAAAAATTTTAAGTCAGAGGATGCATCAGCAATTTGTTTCTGTAATTCATTGGCCCCCTCCAAAGTAACATGAAATAGCCATGCCAGCGTGGAAATATCCAGGCAATCATAGAGAATTTAATCTTTGGTCCTATAATAGAATGAAATTCATTGTCTCATTTACAGCACGTATGCATTGAGTAACAGCTGCTAATGTTAGTGTTGTTATTGGGGTTACCACGGAACATTTGCAAGTGAAACTGGATTCTCTTGGACTTTAAATCCTAAAAAGTCTTAAAGATTGCTCCATGTAGTCCTCCTCTTATTCCCGTGTGGTCCCCTCGGAGCCGCCTGTAATGGGAAAGAAAGTATTAGTCATAGCCTGGCTTTATTGAATCCAGGAGGTCCTTTTAGCTGAAGCTAGTAGCCTCAAAAGGGAACATGAAACAGTGAAAAGATAGCCAAAGGTCAGTGAAACCACAGAATTTCCTTCTAATCCTGCTGAGGCCATGGAGGGGATGAGGGGATAGTTTATTCTGGGCCAAGGTCACTGAGGGGGAACTTGGGATTTGTGTCCTCCCCAGTGCTTAGTGTAGAGATGTCCATGAATTTATGAGAAGCAACTGGAAGGGTTACTTGACTGAAATAACCCAGTCCTATTTATCTTTGCAAGTTGATTGAGCCTCTAGCTTGTTGTGGCGTTCAGACTCTCCTCAACAAAAGGCCAGGGTCAGGCGGGCAGGCGAAGGTCAAAGATGGGGAGTTGGCAGTGGAGACTACTGCAGTGAATGGCCTTCCTCACATGGGGCCCTGACTCAGCCATGCGGTCCACTCACTCAGGGGCCCGCGGTCTCTTTCAAACTCCACGGGGAACATGCTGCCATGCTCTTTGTCACTCTTTCTCGTAGGAGTACAAGGGTAGGGATTCTGAGGGTATTTGCTATATCCAAATGTAGAACTTCAGTCCACTTTACCTGGTAATAGGGTGAACAGAACTGGGGCATGGAGGGAAAATAAACATCTTTCAGAATAATTTTTTCTTTTCCAGAACCAAAGGCTTTAGACATTTGTCGAACTTTTCTGGATTCTTTCTGAGTCAGTCTTTAATGTATAAAACCATGAGTACGTTGTGGAGAGGAGCTCTCCAGTGAGGTCCATTGCCTGTTTCTTGCTCTCCCTTGCTATTAACTAAGGAAATGTGTTGTAGTAGGACACCAAATAAACGGGATCCTGGAAGTGACGTGCATTTCTTGTAAGTGTTTTTCAGCACATCCCCTGGGAATGCGGGTGCTTGCGTGGCTTTTAGGGAAAGGTAAATGTGCTAGAAGTCAGCCATTCGGTATTCAGTGCCTGCTGTTCCTTGGAACCAGGCAGTCTCAAAGTTCTCTATTCAATCCTTTCCAAAGACCTTACAAAGGAGAAGACATGTAAATAGATACATTTTGAGCCCTAATAAGTCACAGAAACTGAAAATTTTAGAGCAGTTTGTTTCACTTAGGTGAGAGCTGATTACTTTAAATTATCAGCATGTGCAAATTCTGCTTAGTATTCATTATCAGATGCTGAGCTGGAGAAGATGAGAAACCCAAGGAGAACGATTGAATTACACGTAATTGTAATATTATGCTTTCATTTTAATTTCACATGGGCAGTGTTTTATCAGGCTAAGCTTCTAGCCTTTGAAATGATTTACATGAGGAGGGAGCCTGTATATCTGACTTGGGAAACATTAACCAGACCCCATTTTCACCAGCGCAGTAATAACTATTTATTTGCCATCCTAGAGGTGCTGGGAATGAGCCTGCGTGCGACTTTTATGAGATATATTTGCATTTGGTGTTGGAACGACCACATAGCAATGTGTTGGGTTTTTTATTGTAATGCTCTGTGTAAACGTTGGCACCTTATTAAAAATTAAATGTTTGAACTCTATTTTTAAAAATAAAACAAGCACAGAGTCCTCAACAGGCATGTTGTAAATGGAAGAGATACTGATTTCACAGCATGTTTCTACCCAATAGAACCTCCGGAAACCTGATCCTGGGGACTTGGCCGAAATATCCAGCAAAGTTAAAGACCCATCCTTAAGATTGTCACGAAGACTGTGACATCAGTTTGGTGAGCTTTAAAATCCCTTGCTCTTGGCTGGGTAGGCTACCAGGGCTATCAGTTTCCAAGGCTGGGGTAGGACTTCTGTCCCCAGGCCATCTGTGTATCTGCCCTGTGTGTGGAAGCTGGGAGTACAGCTTGGGCAATGGGCTAACATTCATTCATTCTTTCATCCTTTCTTTCAACAGAAATTTTTCTTTTACTTTGGAAGCCATAAGGGTTTGAATTATGTCCTTCCCAACTAGTTTTTTTTTTATTTTGAAAACTTTCTACTTTGTGCTATTTAATATGGGTGGTAAGAGAAGTCCCTGCTGATTAGGGGCAGGAACTAGTTAAGGGTACAGTTCGGGGAAAGACATCCTCAGCAGAGGGGACAGCAGGTGCAAATGTCCTGAGGTGGAAATGGGTTTAGCCTGCTGGGGACCCGCCCGCCGGGGGTAAATGGCTGTAGTCTCAGGGTGGGAGTGAGGGTGTTTAAAGTTGGTTTTGTTTTCCCTTTGGGCGTAAGGTAGACAGCAAGTAGATGCTTTAGGGTCTTGAAGGGCCAGGTAAAGACCTGGAATTCAGAGGAGTGATGTGATTTGACTTTTGTTGTCTACAAACCATCTGGCTGTTGGACAGCAAGACTGGCAGCCAGGAGTCTGGCTAGGAGGCTATTGCAAATCGGTGAGTGATGGTGGGGGCTTGCCCTAGAAAAGTTCTTGAATTCCAGGTATACAGTGGTCCCTCAGTATCTGTGGGCGATTGATTCCAGGACCTCTCACAGATACCAAAATCCATGGGTGCACGAGTTCCTTATATAAAATGGCATAGTATTTACACATAACCTATGCACACCTTCCCATATACTTTAAATCAACTCTAGATTACTTATAATGCCTAATATAATGTAAATATTATGTAAATAGTTGCTATACTATATTGTTAGGGAATAATGACAAGAAAAACAGTCTGTGCATGTTCAGTACAGACACCACCATCCATTTTTTTTCATGAATATTTTTGATCCAAGGTTAGTTGAATCCATGGATGCGGAACTCATGGATACAGAGGGCTGACTGTATTTCCAAGGTAGAGCCAACAGATTTGCCAATGGACTGGATATAAAATGGTACAACCAAGCTACCATTTACTGAGATGGGATAGACTAGGCAAGGAGCTCCATTTTGGAAATGCTACTTTAGAGATGTCTGTTGGAAATTCGAATTCAGAGTTCAGGAGAATCATTATGTTATGGTACGGGATGCAAATCAAGCCATTGGCATTGAATTTAAATGCCAATGACTTTTAGAGTGGAATTAAAGTGGAATTTAAAGCCATGCCTGGAAGCGTCCATGGTTTAATGATATCCTAAGAGCAAACAGAACCGACTTCTAACAGAATTTCTATATTGACTCCTCAGGGAGTCACACCAAAGGTCAATAGGACTGCACTTGAATTCCAGCTCCATGGAGTCCTGGCTGTGTGACATTGTCAAAGGGGTTGAACCTCTCTGAGCCAGTGTTTCCCCATCTCTGTAGAGTGAGTTACTGCTCTTCACCCAACAGCATGGCTGTGAGAATTAAATGAGCTAATCCCTGTAAAGTGCTTGGCATGGAATATAACCATGCAAATGGTAGTAGATATCATCATCTTCCTCATTATGAAGCCTTAAAGTAGCTTTAATTGGAAATTACTTTAATTATTAAATAATTTTGTTATACACTTAACAAAAGGATGTATAACACTTTAGTTTAATTATAAGGCCCCAAAAAGTAAACACAGATTGGATTGGCCAATTGCTTTTCTTTCCAAAAAACAAAACAAATAAACAAAAATTCAGTTCTCTTAAGAGATGTCAAAAAACTTCTTGCTGACTCCAAATTAATGGGAAATTATAGAAAAGCAACGTGGTAGAAAATTCTATTTCTCTGTAGCTTGATACTGGCTCAGAGAGCAGGAAAGCATAAATATACGTGGATACTGAACTGTTGATTGATTAGCTTGAAATTGGGAGCAAGAATTCATGTAACATAAGAATGTGTGTAACTTGCTTATTTTCAGACAATGTAAAACCCAATATATACTACACTTCCAGACAGAGAAAAACCTCTCCAGCATGGTGTTCATGTAGAAATGTCTGTTAGTAAAACTTATGAATGAACAGCCTTTGTGGGCCTTGGATGTTTCCCTTCGACATGATGTAGTTAAAAGCCAGAGGGGGAGAATGAACAAATAGGATTTGTCTGAAAGGTGACAACCCATCAGTTTGAATTCTGGGGGATTAGCTAGAGCTAACCAGGATGGCCTTGCAGATAAACGTCTGGGTCATGCCTGGGCTTCCTAGGCTTTCATGGGTTGAGACAGGACCAGAAACTTCCATCTCCACCCGGGACAGCAAACTGTGGCTGAGCGTGGGGTGCCTGACATGCCCATTGTTACAGCTCTTCCCCAGTTCACTGGCAGTCAATTGGCCAGAAAGAAGCTACCATATGTGAAGGCAGATAGGGAGCATCTATTTCTGGCAGTTCCTCAACATCGCATTTCATTAAAGAAATGTTTTTTTCTTTCCGAATGAACAATAAGCAAAGAGCACCTTGTGGGGATTTCCAAACCCCTTTAGTCAGGGTTTGGCTCACAGAACGAAGAGAACAATTTATGTGTGATTCCAGCATTTGTTATGGAACACATATTTCAAAGATTAAACAGCCGTCCTCAATCCAAACAGATTCTGTCAGAGAAATTGAAAACACATCCATAAATTCTCGTCCTGCAGCCTCCTAACAGGTTGGATGCAGAGGACGCTTTCTGGTAATAGAACATTCCTTCCTTCTCCCGGGCTCCATGTTCGTTTCGCACATTCACACTCACTCTCTCAGGACTTCCACCTGTTTCCAGCCAATACGAGCCTACGCAGAAATTGGAGCTAGTTGCCTTTTGATGAACAGTTTCCCTTTTCGGATATTTCTCAAACTTGAGCCTGTCCCCCAGAAAGACATTTCTAGGAATGGCTGCTGGGTGGTTTACATGATCAGCAAGGAACTTTCTCCAGGGAGTTGCCCAGCAGAGTTGCTCCATGGACTCTCAACGGGTTATCAAAGAGCTGGGGAGAAAGAGCAGGGCTGCCTGCAGCGGACATGCATTCCCCAAAGTGCCAGGCACAGTGTTTCTGTAGGATGCTGCTAGGTGCCGGAGAAAAGTGGATTCTGTGGTTACCTAAATTGGTGGCCTGAGTCGGAGGGTCTAGGAAGTCTCCTTTTTAGTTTATTTTCAGAATTTCTAGCTGAGTGACGTGGGAGAACTGACCCCTTCAATGCACTGCAACTACATCATCTGTAAAGCAGGGACCTTTCCTTAGGCTTGATAATCAGAGTGTGATGGGGGCAGTGCCAGGGAGCAATGCAGAATCTCACGTCCCACCCAGGTCTGCTGAGTCAGAATCTGCATTTTAATAGCCCCAGGTGATTTGTGTGCAAAGTTTGAGAAGCACTGCCTTCCTTCGGTGACAAAGGTCTGAATCAGATGATCTCTTCAGTTTACTTCCAGTTCTAAGATCCAATGTTCTCCAAGATTCTCTCACTTCCAAAGGAATAGGGAGTGATGGCTGCAGTGATCGGGCCACTGAAGGAGAAACAAGGAGGGGAGAGACTTGGCGTGAGGTCTCTGAGCCCTATTTCACAGCTCCCAAACTCTCCCAGTCACAGCTGGCCTGCTGCAGCATGCTTAGCTCAGCTAAATCGACATCAGTGGGGATTGTCCTATACGCTGCCCCTGGCCCCTGGCCCCTGCCCACTAGATGCCAGTAGCAACCCCTCCCCCCGTTGTGACAACCAAAAATGTCTCTAGACGTTGCCAAATGTGCAAATCCCCCTGTTCCGCTCTAATTGTACAGACGGGAGTGCTGTGATTTACAAAGCATGGGGAAAGGGACTACCCTTTGGTGTTGTTCTGGTGGATTTTCATAAAGCTGGGTGAAAATCGCTCGTGTGAGGCAAAGACTGACGGAGACTCCCCACCTGCCTTGGTGAGTGGGCGGTGTGGCTGGGGAAGAGTTCCCTCAGCCTTTAAGCAGAAGGGGCAGGGTGCACTTGCTTCTTTCTGAGAACTCAGTGGTGAGCCCAGGAAGAGTGCAGTCGTCTTGTCTGGGCTTAAGTCTCTCTCCAACTGGCGATTTTGAAGTGAGTAAATAACTTCACCCTATGCTGTCTTTGTGATGGCCCTATCTTCCCTCCCTAGTTGCCCCCCCCCCCACCGCCTCTGACCATGCACACTAGCGCATCAGTAGAAATCGTTCTATGCTTGTTACATCTCATTGGAAAGATTCCCAGCTGCTTTCTTAAGTAGACTTTGAACATTATTGTGTCTTTATTGGAAGCTTAGAGGAGTGGTCCACAAACTACAGCACATGGCCAAATGCAGCCTGCCACCTGTTTTTGTTGATAAAGTTTGTTGGCACAGGGCCAGGCCCACCATTTACTTATTGTCTGTGGCTACTTTTGCACAACAATGGCAGAGTTAAGTAATTGCAACAGAGACTTGTGGCCTGCAAAGCCTAAAGTATTTGCTATCCGGTCCTTTACAGAAAACATTAGCTGGCTTCTGGCTTAAAGTAAATTGGGGTCACCAAACCATTGGCTAGTCACCAAGAGTAATTTAACTTTCTTACACTAGGTGGAAAACATGAAGGAATGCTTTAAAAACAGAAGCAAGGAGACATGTACGTGTCGGTGAAATAAGATGGTTTTGTTAAAATGCTTTTCTCTCCAACTTTCTCCAAGAGCTTAACTTGTGCCGGGAATATCCTGACTTAGATATTAGCAGAGGTGTTAATGGGCTCTGTCCACGTTTAAATATGTTTTTGGTGAGGGAAAATGACACTTAACATTTGGATAGCACTGTGTCATTTACAAAGGGATTTTAATATTTATTTATTTATGTGTATTTGTCTCAATAGTCCTGTGAGGTAAAAATTATTATACCCATTATTCAAAAGGCAAAGTGAAAGCTTAGAAGAATCACCTGTGGAGATTCACAAAATACTGATGCCCTGGAGCCTCACCCTGAGATTCTGGTGAAGTCCATCTCAGGTGCAGTCTGTCATCAGCATTATAAAAGGTCACCGGGTGATTCTGATGTGGGGTCTGAGTTGCGAACCTCTGGGCTCCAGGGACTTGCCCAAGTTGATGTAGCTAGGAGGTGATCTGGTCGGAGGGAGCTCAAACTCAGCTCTTCTTGGTGACTTCAAGTCTAGGAGCATACTCTTACAACATGGTAACACACCTTAGCTCAAGTTAGTCTCCCAGTGGAGCTGGTTGGTCTAACCCAGTGATTCTCAAAATGTGGCTCTTGGACTAGGAGCAGCAGGGTCATGGGACAATCTGTCAGAAATGCACATTCTCTGCCCCACCCTGGACCTAATGAAAGGGAAAGTCAGGGGGGAGGGCCTACCCCTCCTTTATCAAGCCCTCCAGCTAGCTGATTTGGAGGCGGCTCCCATTTGAGAACCACTGGTCTAAGGTCCTAAGAAAGAGGATAGATGCATTTTGTTGGAGATAAGGTAGGTGCTAAAACCAGAAAACAAACACACACACCCCTGTGTACACACATATGTGCACACCTGGAACAGGCCCTGCCTCTGGGAAATTAGCCCTGGGTGTGGAGGAGCAGAATGAGGGTGAGTAGTGCTGGGAAAAGTAAGACTCCTTGTGTGCCTGGGAGGTATGAAGACACCAGGGCAGCCCGAAAAGAAAAAGGATCTCCCAAGGTGAGCCTCCGTGAACTTCATTTTCCCATGGGTGGCCCTGGAGGTGTTAACAAGAATTCGTACATTCCTTTGCTGTGCTGGCAAGTCAGAGGGTGTTTTTGTTTTGTTTTGTTTTGTTTCATTTCATTTTTGTTTTTCAAAGTTTTAGGTTTTTTCTGAATCAAGCACATTGTTGAGATGAACATTCTTGTGTGATTAAATGAGCCCCCTTCTGCTTGGAGCCGAAGTCACATTCTTTGCTTCGATTTCATCCCAGGTGCTCCTTTTTAATTGCATTTCATATTCAACTGTGCAGCCATCCCCTTCCTGGAGAGGGAGGGCCCCCTAATCACTACAGTGCTTTCGCCCCTGCAGCTGGAACTTCAAAGGCCCCAGAAGTCATATTGTAACATGAGCTCCAAATTGTCCCTGAGCGCAATCGCAGAGAGGCATCATCAGTCAAGACTCATCAAGGGGAAAGGATATCACCATGTGGCATGGGGCGACAGAGTCCAGCCTCATCTTCAGTCTCTCTTGGAGTCTCCCCCTCCGTGGCATTGCCATTCCCAATCTGAAAACCACACCAAGACATACATAATTCAAGGCTGTGCACTGGTCGCTCAGAGCAAGGGGACAGATGTGTACGCTCAGGAAAGAATGTTGGTTTCAAGCAAATGTTCGCAGTACCAGCTGCCAACAGCAGACTGACATGGGAAAGTGTAAACAATGACTACAAACTGCAAGACAGGGCTGTTGTGGGGCAAAATCACAGAATCTGATTTGGGTTTTGCTTTTGTCATTACTAGACCTAGAGAATGTAACTGCAAAGCACATGATGTTTCCAAAATGGGTAGGACCATGTGAGCTCATGGACGACTTCAAGTCCTCACTTTGACATTCAAGTTTGACTCCCAAAGTTAACAAGAGCAGGCCCTGCTTTACAGAGTAGCTTAATTTTAAGTTCCAAAGCACACTTTGGAATTGTGGAAGCAGATAGGGTAACTTGTGGTTCTATTTTCTTTCCTCAGCCTGGAACTAATATAGAGTATTGATTCCTAAAATGGGAATTCTGAAGGTAAAACACTGGGGTTGGCTTTTTTGATCAAATCTGTGAGTTTCTCCAGGTCAAGGGGCTATGTCACCATTATCTTTCTTCAGTGTCAGATCTAGTATCTTGTATATTGATGCTGAGCAATATACTGTATGCTTTTCAACAATGGATAAATGCTGAAACCTGTTCTTTAGCTGTGACCTTTTAGAATAAATCAGGAAAATAATCCTGGCCGAGTTTTCTGGAGACATGGAGCATTTCCCCAAAAGAGACCTGTCTGCCATTGTGTAAAATGTCACATAAAACACTAGGTGTCAAAAGAAAATGGTAATTGGCTTGGTGTTTCATGGCCTGAGAGGAGCTGCTTAGTTCCTAGACCCTGAACTTCCAAAGAATGAATATAAAAGTGCAGTCTGAAGACTCTATGTGCCCTGGTGTATCTTTGATCAAACTGAACCTGCAAAGAAGTGTGGCAGGCTCTAAATGCCGTGGAGACTAACTGCTCAGGAAATCCATGCCAGTGACTTTACTGAACATGTCACATCAAAGGGAAAAAATGCCCTACTGACTGGAATGTTCTTTTGGTGTTCAATGTTGAGAGAGAATAGAAATGAGATTAAATTTCAGTATTTCTGGATTTGGTTAATAGATTCTGTCTTCCAAATATAAGAAGTTTAAGTGATTCTACTGACTTAGTAGAAAAATATCCAAAACGTGTATCTAATAACCAGGCTTGGAGGGGAATAAAAACATAACTATAGATAAGAGAAAGCATCATAATCTTTAGAGAAGTGGTTCAAAAAATGATTTTCAGCTGTGACAGCCAAGATGGCTGAAGTTCATCAGTGCAGACACTTCCATGGGTAGACTCCAGCTTTGTAGAATCTCAGGACGCCGTTTGCAACTTGACTGTGAAGGAGTTAAGAATATACCACTCCTGAATATGCTGCTCTGTCATATTGACTATTTTGAATTAAAGGCATTTAAACAAAAAAGCAGGTGCAAGAAGATCACTTTGACCATTGTTCTGTGTCTTAAAAGCTGGAGATGAAATTCCCATGTGAAAGACGTCCTTTTTATACAAAAGGAATAACTTTCTTATCATCAAGGATGGGAAGTTGAAACCAAGAGAATTCTGTACAGACCTTGCTAAAATAATTCTTATCTTTTTAGCCTCCCTACATAATTTAGTTGCTTTTGTATAGCTCACTATTCTTTGTCCAAATAAGTATTTAAGTGATTGACTCTAATTGCTTCTTTGGGTCTTCGTTTCCTTATGAGGGCTCTTGTGCAACATAAAACTCATATTAAATCAAATTGTATGCTTTTCTCTTGTTAAACTATCTTATGTCAATTTAATTCCTGGACTCAGCCAGGGCCCTAAGAAGATGGAGATGGAGTTTTGCCACCCCTACAGCTCCTTTCTCAGGGATTCAAGGAGGTTAAAAGCAAAATGTTGGGGAATGATATCGGAGGGATAAATATCCTAATTTATATTTTATAAAAAGAAAAAATACTTTGTACACTCCAGTCCTTCATGTTATTAACAAACCACTTGGGCCCCACTTTGCAGCTGCTGACACAGCTGTCTTGGAGGATGTCTGCTCTTGCATCCTGCAGTGGCTGCCAAGGCTCACGGCGGCATCTTGTACCCAGAGGAATCCATCCTTACTTGAGGCTCAGAAGCCAAAAGGCAGCACAAACATTTCATTTATGTTCCCCCTAGTTGCCCTGAGCCAGAACATCAGGCTTTCCTAGTTTCTCTTTTCTGTCTCCCCACGTCAAGGCCCTGGCTCCACTCCATCATCCCTTCTATGCTCGAGATAGAAAATGCAATTTCCCTCCAGTCTGTGCCAGCCAAAGTGTCCCCAGTCGCCTTGGAGTCTCACATTCTTCAGAGGGAAGCAACTACAAGTTCAATAATTCTCTATTTTGCTAAAACCCTTCACTTCTCATGACTCATGTTGATGGGTTCATTCACTAAAATTCCAGCCCTACCCACTTGGGACTAGAAGGCTGAGAAGGCCAGACTGAGAACTGTGTCTTGCCAAAGGAGAATTGCTTTAGCTGGTGTCTGATTTAGGATCCTATTACTTCTGGCCACTATTTTTATAGAGGTGAAGCCAGGTAAAAATTATTATTGAAGAACTCTACTTTGTGATAGGATGGACATGGTTTTGAATCCAGGCTTTGCTACTTCCTAGTTGTATAGCTTTGGGCAAATCACTTAACCTCTCTAAGCTCTATAAAATATGTTAATTCATCTACCCATACAAGCTTGTTGGGCACAGTAGCTGGCATAGCATGAGTGCTCAAAAATGTGATTGTGGCAGAGATACTCACCACATCTGTGTTCTCCTTTTCTTCCTGGGCCCACAGCTAGACTACATTTCCCAGCTTCCCTTGCAGTTAGTTGTGGCCATGCACTCGCTCTAGTCAGTGGAATGTGAGCAGAAGTGAAGTCCATAAATCCCATGTGCAATCTTCTGCAGTCTTCCTGTCTCCTGGGCTGGAATGGAGATGACCTTGGAAGCCATGTATTGAAGATAGCAGCTCTGCTGTCCACCTGGCCTCTGAATGACTGTGGAGGACTTCTCAGTGGCCTGTTTATCTGCTCAGTACTGACATGTGAGTAAGAAACAAAGCTTTGTGGTATTGAACCATTTTCCACTTTGGGGTCAATTTGATAAAGTAGATAGTCTACCAAGACCATGCAGGTATTACCATTATAAATTCCTAGAAGGCTGGACAGTGGTGTGTTGAAGCCAGCTTGTACCAGCTCATAAGAGCTGATGGTTAAATTTGTGGGAATTTTGTGAGCTAGTTGATGTCATATTCCCAGCTTGAAATCAGCCACAGTGGAAATACTTATACCACAAAAATTGGCAGATACTATAAACCATGCTTTTTTTTTTTTTTTTTTTTTTTTGCCTCATTGGAACATTTACTAGCACACCACTGACTAGGAATATATTCTTTTCCTTTTTACCTTATCCCAAGGCCTCATAACCTAGTGCACTATATATTTGTATGATTTAAGATCAGGCTTGAATAAATTAAAAGAGGAGACATTATAAAAGGACGAAAGCTATTACTTAGGGTTAGATGGGGCATACAGTGAAGGGGGAAGAGCAGTCTAATCTTTGCCATTCTAAAATAGGGATATACGGGGCTGGGGATATGTTTTTGTGTGTTGGATCTCTTTAGAAATTTCAGATCTTCAACCTCCTTTACCTCCCCTGTCTGGACCAGTTGTTGCTGGTCCATCGGCAAGTGGATGTCCTCCAAAGCCCAGTTATTCTCCCCTCACTCCCAAGCACTCCAGAATGACAGACACTGGGGAAAGTGTCTCATTCTCTTTGTGCTCCTGTCTGGGAGGCCATAGCCAGTACAGTGGGGGCTGTATCAGCCTGGGTCCCCCAACAGCAGATCCTGAGATGAGGATTCTAGTGCACATCATTTGTTTGGAAGGTGATGCCAGGAAATGGCATGAAGAAGCGGGGAAGAAGTGAAGCAGAGAAGGGAAAGCATCCAGCAAAGAGTGCGCTACCCAGCAAGTTGCCACTGTGGGCAGCTGGAGACACTGGGAGACAGTGGAGAACAAGTGTCTCAGAGTCATCACTCCAGAAAGGGACAAGGTGATGGGGGTATTTATCTATTAGCTCTCTTTGGTCATTGGTCAGTGTAGTGCCATATGCCTAGGATGTCCATCACCTGTCCAGACAACTAGACTGTCTCTGTTCTTTCATCACCTAGCCCCTGAGAATCTCTGTACTCCACCAAGACTCCCTTGCTCATCAGAGGTGAGCTGACTCCTTTATTCTGACCTCTCAGTCTGGTCCTCACATGTATTCTCTTAGCTGCCCTTAACCATGACTTTGGTCATATATTCACCCTGACTGCTATGCACTTAGTTTCCTTCAGTGCATTCATGTATAAGAAGAATGATTTGGATCACAATCTCAAAAATGACATAACTGAAGGGTTCTTCTCTCATGACCCAATGTGATCATGACTGTCTTGGATTAGACATGTTTTACTGGAATTTCTGCACTATGCTAAACATAAAAATTGCCCCCAAAGACATTTTCATTCTAATCCCCGGAACCTGTGAATATGTGACCCTACATGGCAATGGACTTTGCAGATATGATTAAGTGGCGGAGCTTGAGAAGGGGAGATGACCCTGGATGATCTGGGTGGGCCACTGAGATCATAAGGATCCTTAGAAGAGAGAGGTGGGAGGGTTGGAGTCAGAGAAGATGTGATGACGGAAGCAGACCAGAGTGATGTGGAGCTGTGAGCCAAGAAATGTGGGCATTTTCTAAAAGCTGGGATTCTCCCCTAAAGTCCCTGGAAAAAATGCAGCTGTGCTAGCACCTTGATTTTAGCCCATAAGATTCATTCAGACTTCTGCCCTCTGGAACTCCAAGGTAATAAATTTGTGTTGTTTTCAGCCACTAAGTTTGTGGTAATTGATCATAGCAGCCATATGAAACTAATACCCCCACATATTCAAGTTTTGAAAATTATGTATCTTTGAATTGCTGTTTGGAGATCCAACGGAATTGTAATGTTTGGCTGTCTTTTTTTTCAGTTGGTTTCAGAAATCAGCTTGTGGATTACCTGTAACCAAATCAAGGTCAGGGTTGGCTACTCTCTGAAACCTGCTCTCATTAATCGGCTGGTGGCTTCTCAGGGCAGAGACCCTGAGCTTGCACGTAGAGAGGTTAGCTATTGCCGGGAGGGAAATCCGCTGCCGGTGGCACTCACTGATTATGGGCCGGTTATTTCTGGATTAACTGCTGCTTTTGATTACCTGCACTATTTTTTTTTTTGTGGCTAATCCTTCATCCAGATAATTGAAAATTCTCTGCCCAAACGTGCTCTGTTTTGAGGCACCTGAAATTCAAATGTTTTGTAGCTCCGCTCCTCTGGTAGTGCTTTCAAAGCATCAGGAATTTTTATGTTCTTATCAGATTGGTTAGCTAACTCTTGAATGTGCTTCATTGTGGATAATAATAGCAAATATTTCCTGCACACTTTTACTATGCCAGTCAAACTCTAGGCTGAGCCCGTTTTTATGTCTACCATATTTTTGAATACTTTTTCTGAGCTGAGCACACTATGGCTGCCTCCATTTTACAGATTAAGGGAGTGGGGGCTAGAGAACTTTTGTGGCTTGAGGACACTCACACAGCCAGTGCACAGCAGAGCTCTGCTCCAAAGCCCACACTTCTAACCAGCTTTGGAAATGGCCCAAGTTTATTCCCAGAAATAGAGCTGAAGTGAGCATCTCACTTTAACTGGCAGTGGAAGAGGCCAAGTGTTGGGAGGCAAACACAATCTCTCTGTTGACTATTGTACTTTCTCCTGGACACAGGCTGTGTGACAGGAAGGACTCCCTGCATGTGTGATGGTCACTGAGCTCCTTTCTATTTATAGGATGGTGGACTTCACCTTCCACCTTGCAAAGAAGTGAAGATTATAATTCTCTTAATGTTTAGTGATCAAAATGGATTAGAGAGGGTTCCTGTTTATATCCCATGGTGGTTCAGAGAATGTCTAATCAACAAGAAAGAAAGTTACTGGTTATTTCTGCATTTCCACTCCCCCAGTTATTTCTGCATTTCCACTCCCCCAATTTAACTGTATTCCCCATTTACGTCACACATCGATGGTCTTGACCTGCCGTTCAGTGTGTGTGATGGCTGGGTAGCCTTCACACAGCTCAAGAATCCCTTCCTTTGAGATTGGAGGACATAATTCTCACACAGTGGTTCTCAATCAGGGGTGATTTTGCTCCTTGGGGGACATCTGGCAATATCTGGAGACATTTTTAATTGTCACAACTGGAGAAGAATGCTACTGGCATCTAGTAGGTTGTATGCATTTCCTGATGTTGCTATACATCTCAAACTATGCAAACTCGGTGGCTTAAAATAACAGAAACTTATTCTCTCACAGTTCTGGAGGCCATAAATCCAAAATCAAGGTGTCAGCAAGGTTGGTCCCTTTGGCAGACTCTGAGGGAGAGTCCTTTCCCTCTCTTCCTCTGCCTTCGCATGGCCTTCTCCTCTATGTCTCTACATCTCAAATCTCCCTTTCCTTTCTCTTATATGGACACCTGCCATTGGATTTAGGACCCACTCTAAATCCAGGATAATCTCATCCTGAGATCCTTAACTTGATTACATCTGCAAAGACAGATGCTATTTCCAAATAAAGTTACAGTCACAGGTATTGGGAGTTAGGTCTTGGATATATGGTTTCAGGGGACACTATTCAACCTACCACATGAGTAGAGGCCAGGGATGCTGCAAAGCATATTACAATGCACAGGACAGCCCCTATAACAAAGAGGTTGGGAAACTGCTCTGTCACGAGTGAGAAACTTGATTGTTGCACAGAACACCTCTTCCTGACTTCAAGCCCTTCAGCCAGCTGTGTCGTGCAGTGCGTGCGACCCAGTGCAGGCAATGTGGTCAGATGCCAGCTGTTATTTCCATCTTTCTGCAATGTGAACGATCGTTTCCAGTGAGTGGAGGCCATGTGTGCCCAGTAGGTGGCATTCAAATACTCCATATATCCAAGCCTGATGTGGAGACGATACAAAAGGTAAGAAATTAATACAACTTTCAGAAGTGAGTGGATTCAGGTACATAAATCTATAGTTTGCATCTCTGTCTTAAATGAACATTAAGAACCTCTGATTTCCCAACATAGGCTCTTGAGGCTTCCTCCTTCTCTGGCACCCTCTTTCCCTTAATGATTAATCTGTTGGGATACTGTGTTTTATGGGAATTTATATCAAGGGTCCCAAACCTTTTCTGTAAAGGGCCAGATAGTAAGTATTTTAGGCTTTGCAGGCCAAGAGGAAACACTGATGTGGGTTCTGAGATAACAAGAGAGAGAAGTCCTGCAGTGCCCTGCCAGATTTGCTTGGGGTGGCTGGTCCTGAGTCGCAGGCAACTTTGTGCCCAGTTGCCATATGCTGCACTTTCTCTAGAGGAAGAGTGACCAGCTCTAGGGTCCTGACCCTAGGCTCTGGGAGCAAGAGGGCAGGGCTGGAATGGGGGAAGGCTCACCACCATGATCAATTTCACTGTCTGGCCTGGTGACACCCAGGTCCTGGCACATCCTTCTCTTCTCTTGAGGAGCTGGGCCCTCTTAACTTGAGCAGCTGGCTGGAGGGTCCCAGACTGCTTGATGCCCAGCAGTTGCCAACAGCAGAGACCTCAATGTGTAGGTGGTGACCAGTATGGGCCCTGAGCAGCACCATTGGCCTGGAAGGCAGGTCATGGGAGCAGAGGGGGAAATGGGGTGGGGGGTGATGCCCTGGCTGGTCTCCCGGCTCACAGTGGCAGCCTGCTCCGGCAAGGTCTATGGGCCGCACAAATACTGGATTTAGCCCAAGGGCCATGGTTTGCCAGCCCCTGGTTTGACCACATGGCAGATACTCAATTAGTCCTTTTTAGCTTGACCAACTACATGACTCATTTGTGGAAGCACAATGTTGAAAGCAGTAAGAACCACCTGACACCCCTGTACTAAGCTAGTCCCTGGGTTTTTATAGATAACACATCAAGGCTCAGAAATATGGACACTGCTGAGCTCTTTGGAGATTAATATGTGGGCCAAAGAAATACTCAGGATCACGGAGCTGAAAGGAATGTTCTTGCCCTTTGCATTTTGAAGTTTAGCTCCTCTCCTCCTTCCACACCATCTTAGTAGAGTACATAATCCTGCAAAAATGCAAGCACCAGGGATCAGATTCTATTTATTCTTGTGATATATAGTTTAGTTTTGGAAAACTAATGTTTTGGGAATGTTGACCAATGAATTTATGTTGTCTTTTACCACATAATCTTCAAAGACAAAAATTAGAAACAGTATGTTTAGAAAGAATAAAAGAGCAGCAAACTCCAACATCTAAAGTTTCAAATGTCATGAACTGCATGCTGCACACACCGACTGTCTGGCATTTTCAATATGGATGCTTTGGTTAAGTCAAAGCCCCAGAAAATTGTCTGTTCTCACAGTAGTGACTGGTGTCTGTCAGCAAGTATTCTTTCCTTGCTTAGAAACTTCATCAAAATGCCTTCTGAAAAACCAGCTGTCACCTCTCCTTTTATTCAGCTAACCTCATGCTGTATCTTCCCTGGGCTGCATACTTACTGATTCGCTCGCAGCCAAGTTAGATCAGGTTTGTGGAATGTCAGCTCTTGTCCCCCCCTTTTTTAAATCCCTCCTGATGCAGTTTGAGCTTGATTGCAAAGCCTGAGGACCTTTCCAGAATCCTTCATTGTGCCCCAATTCAGAATGAGCTAAATTTCAGGTCTGCCACTCTGCTATGGGAGTGATCAATAACCACCAGAAACAGAGGTTTTTAATGGAGAAATGGGAAATCTAAGACGACAAATTAGAGATTCGCATCTAGGAAAGAGGGCAGAAATTGGTTTTTAGACCTACAAAACCGTGTTCCTGCCTCAGTCAATAATAGCCTTTAGTGACTTGCTTGATGCTGACAAAGGAAGTATCTTGGAGGGAAGCTTGGCACTCAGAGACATGGCTGAAGATGCTAAAATGACTCATTTGTGCCCCCAGATCTAGATCCTTGCCAATGTCCAGACAGATGGGGTCCGTGTGTGAGGAAAGGGGCACTCAGTGAGGGTCCTGCTACTTCCTAGATCCTTCTTCATCTCTGTAGGGCCTGATATTTTGCTGCTGAGGTTTCTTCTGGGCCTGTGTAACATGGCTGTAACTTTGAGGAGAGTAAAAATGAGCAATGTCCTCCTCCCACCCATTAATATGATTGTAGGGCTCCAGCCCTGGCCTTCTCATCTACACAAGCTTTTTTAGCTACCTTATCCAGGTTCTCGGTTTTGACCATCACTCCCCAATCTCTGGCCTTGGTCTATCTCCAGAACTCCAGATTGGCTTCTCTAACTTCCTGTTCGAATGCAGCTGAAGGTCCCTCAGGCACTTCACACTCAATGTGTTGTCACACATTGAGAGGCACACTTTAGATTCAAAGACACCAATAGGTTGAAAGATTTGACATCTGGAAGAGATTTGGCAACTCCAAGGAGATTTGGCACCCCACACATGTGGGAGCAGATGGATGAGGAGGAGTCAGAGATGATGCTTCACCTTACTGGAGGGTGGAGAGATGTTGGGAAGATGGTGATGGGGGTGATGGCGACTTAGAAGAGGAAAATGGGTTTTTGTTGATGAGCTCTTTTTCGGGTGCAAATCACAAAGACCTAACTCAAACTAGTGTAAACACACACACACACACACACACACACACACAGCCCACAGAAAGAAAGAAAAAAAGAAACTTTATAATTTTACTTAAGATTTCTTTCACTATCTGGGCTCTTTTCTGGTTCCAAACGAAGCGCAGAATTCTTTTTTCTAGATCGGTGAAATATGACATTGGTATTTTGGTGGGGATTGCATTGAATCTGTAAATCACTTTGAGTAGTATGGACATTTTAACAATGTTGATTCTACCAATCCATGAGCATGATATGTTTTTCCATTTCTTTGTATCATCTTCGATTTCTTTCCTTAGAGTTTCATAGTTATCTTTTTTTTTTTTTTTGAGACAGAGTCTCACTCTGTTGCCCAGGCTAGAGTGAGTGCCGTGGCGTCAGCCTAGCTCACAGCAACCTCAAACTCCTGAGCTCAAGCGATCCTCCTGTCTCAGCCTCCCGAGTAGCTGGGACTACAGGCATGCACCACCATGCCCAGCTAATTTTTTCTATATATATTTTTAGCTGTCCATATAATTTCTTTCTATTTTTAGTAGAGATGGGGTCTCGCTCTTGCTCAGGCTGGTCTCGAACTCCTGAGCTCAAACGATCCGCCCACCTCGGCCTCCCAGAGTGCTAGGATTACAGGCGTGAGCTACCACGCCCGGCCCATAGTTATCTTTGTAGAGATCTTTCACCCTCTTGGTTAAGTATATTCCTAGGTATTTTGTTTTCTTTGTAGCTATTGTGAATGGTATGGAGTCTTTCATTTGACTCTCAGCTTGACTGTTATTGGTATATAAGAATGCTACTGATTTATGTACATTGATTTTGTAACCTGAGACTTTGCTGAATTTATTTATCAATTGCAGGAGTCTCTTGGTGGAGTCTTTGGGATTTTCTAGATATAAGATTATATTGTCATCTGGATTCACTTTCATAAGACAGTGGGCTCCACACAGCCAGGAAGATAAATACAGAGAGCAGACACTCTCCAGGCAAGCCCACGTGTAGCCAAGGCAGCTTCTTGTCATGGAGGCATTGCCTCTGCATAGAACCTTATGTAGAACAATATGAATTCCAAAGATTACCCTCTATATAAGTTGCCTTCTGCCAACAGGCACACTAGGGAAGGGGAGGGAGCTCTTTTTATGTGGGGGTCGGACTTGCTAAACTGAAAATTCAAGGTCCAAGGAAGAGTAAGGAAACACGTTAACTGAGACTTGAGTCTTTGTCTCATGTGTCTCCAAACACCTGGTTTGTGCATCATTGGCTTTGGGTTTACAAATTGGAGTGAATTTTATGGGAAGGTGGCACATAAAATTATAGCTCTATAAATGGCTATCGTAAGCCAGCCAAGTAAAAGGCATAAATTCCAAGTCATATGGTATGAAGAAACTGAGCTGAAATTGCTGTTATTTTCACTGGCAGGAAAACAAAAAATGAACAAAATCTGTATTCTTTGGAGTGTACAGGAATCAGAATGCATTCCCATAGTGACTTCTTGTGCCCTACATGCAAGGGAACAAAATAAAAGTTCTAGTTCGCCAATCTGACTTCTAATCTCTGAGATTTGATGTGAATACAAATAATAATGGTTTACTGTGGTCCCTTCATGGTATGCATCTCTGGCAGTGTCATAAAATTTTTCTCATGATCCTAAGGGGAAAATTTAAGGCAAGCACTATTACAATCATGTTTGTAGCTGGATAAATTTAACAAGCAAAGGGTTATATGATTACTACTTTGTACTTTAAAGAATTGAGTTCTTTTTCTGTCTATTCCTGTTAAATCACAAACTACAACAAAAGTGAGTGACTTAGCTTTATATAAATGTTGACATATATATGAATGACTTTTATATAAAAGTTGGACTGATTTTGGTAAGATCCAGAATTATACCAGGGTCATCTTAGAGAGGGAGGTCTAAAAAGTGATTGTAAAATATTCCATCATGTTATATTCTTTTTAAAGCAAGTCTATTTCTTTCTTTAGATATAGAAAAAATTTTCCTGTGGCTGCAAGATGGTGTAGGTGCCCCCAGGGCAGAGGTCTTTACTGGTGCAGTTGGAGAGATGGGGGTGCTGAGGTGAGGTGGTAGACTGACAGTTTAGGCAATGCAAGGGAGTGCTACCAGGTTTGGGGTTTTCAAGAACAGAAAAGCAATTTTATTAATGTCATCAGAGATATTGGGCTCTTGGGAATTGACTCAAGCTAGTCAAACACCTAAAAGATTGAGGGATAACACAGAGCACAAATGCAAACACTAACATTATGCAGGGTTGGCGTATTTGTGCCAGCCACCCTGAAGCCTTCTGTCCTGGTGTCCAGATATCCAGGGAGTGAGATTAGAAATGAGAAGACCAGGTGGATAGCAAGAAATTAGAATCGAGGCTGGTGGATGGTCCCCAGGGCTACTCCATCCAGGTCATGGTGATTCTGATAAATCCCACAACTCTCTCAATGGTATTTATCTCTAAGGAATAAGAGTAACCATATTTGTCAGATTCAGCCTTTACCTCTTTCCTGGATAAACACCAACATATTTTCCACATATTTTTCTAGTCTGCAGGTAGACCAGCATATCCCACATATAAAAAATAGCTTTTCTTTAGAAATAATATTTAATATAGCACAATGGAGTAGTTTACAATCACTTTCTAGAGCTGCCTTTCAAAGATGACACTGGTGTCATTCTGGATCTTACCAAGATCAAGGATAACTTCCTCTCCTTGATAGTCCTAATTATCTCACTGGCTTTTGAAAGTTTTTGAACAGACACTTCAAAATACCAAGAGGCAGGCAAACATAAGAGGAGTTTTTCTATAGTTTCTCTTATTTTTCCCATGACAGTACGAAGTAGTAATCACATATTAACTACATTGGGCTTTAAAGCCCTCAATTGGTGAGATTTTTCTTTATATTCAAATATTGGAGCTGAGGGTGAGGGTGCCCATTCTGAAATGGAGAGCTGGGCAAATGGAGGCATGCCAGCAGCAAAGCTTGGCTGGCATGACCCAGTGACTTTGTTTACCTGGGGCAGAGATGATGGCAATTGGTGACATCTGCTATGACTTTACTCTCGTCATGGGAAGCGCTGAAGGCCAGGCACTCTCCCCCTTTTCTCTAATAGCATCATTAAGATAGTGAGTTATAATTTTGGAACAGAGGAAGCTTTATCTCTGTAATTTTACAATCCTATCTCCAGTTCTTTTCCCTTTCTGCAGTATGTCTAAATTATATTTTGTGTTGAAATAAGAGTCTTGCAGCACCTTGTTGTAATGACAAAAGTGTCAGTTTAGAAAACCTTTCTTTCTCAGGAGGAGGAAAAATTGACACATGGTCAGTGACCTAGAGGCCCATGCCTATTAATCTCTAGATTAGCCAATGATTTTCCAGAGCAGCATGGTGCTCATGGATCTCTCCCAGACTCTTTCATCACCCATTCACACACACACACTCCTGACTTCCTAATTTTACCCAACATATGTGAATGTTGCCTGTTTAACATTCTGAAAGTAACCTTATTCCCCTAATAAGGCAAAGATGTTAATATTCATCAAGTTTACAATGTGTTCTCCTATATTTTCCAGCTTCCTTTGAAGTGAAGTGGAGGTCATCTGACAACTTCTACTGGATGAATTGTATTTGGAAATGGCATATGACTCATAAACCAAGGAAGTGAAGAGCTGGTGTGCCTCTTCCATCCCTTTCTCTCCTAACCATGGCAACCTGGGAATTCACACATTGAGATGGCAGCATCAGCATGCAGAGGAAGCTTGGATCCCTGAGTCACCAGTTGGAGGCAAGATCTGGCCAACTTGCATTGGAGTCCAGACAAGTGGGAAGTAAACTTACGTTGTGCTAAGCCTTTGAGATTTTTGTTACTACAGCATAGCCAATCTTATGCTGACTAAACCTTATTTCCACATTCTTATAAAAATACATAGTCTTCTTTATGAACTCATTATAAATATAATGAAGATATCAAGAACTCAGACTCAAATATCTGAAGTATCTGGATAGGATAAGTGGAGAAACATTCTGGTCTGCTTCCTTTAGGATTCAAACTAAACAAGTAAATAAAAACACACAAGCAAATACAAACTCAAGTTTTCTGCTCAAATAATCTCCTCTTCCAAACTACCTAGGATCCTAGAAGTTATGTAGTTTGTCCATTGCAGAACTGTGGAACACTATCTCTTCAGGAATATTAAGTTATTTATAAGGTGGGTCAGAGTTGGCCTGAATGAAGTGTTGAGGAGTGACCTTGATGGGCTGGGGATGGAGGGCGCTATGGAAAATTGTGTATTTGCCACAGTTTTCTGTATTCCTGCCCTTTATCTTTTGGCATTTGTTCTTTAGTTACTGGGCTAGATTTGATTATCTGATAGGCAGACTATGCACACACACACACACGCACACACACGCACACACATCATTCTGGGGGATTAAATATTTTTGAAAAACAAACGAATAATCATGGGAAAAAATCAGAAATTTGTTGGACTTTCTTACATTTTTTCAAGGAGAGGGTGGTTCAGTATTGTTTTTATTTAGATTGACATTGTGAAAAGGGGTAAGACGTGGATGAAGTTTCTGTCACATCTTTTAGAGCTTAGGGCCTCTAAAGCCCTTCATAGGACCCTGCTCAGATATTTCTTCAGAATTGTATCTTGTATCCAATTCTTCTCAAATGGCTACTAACAGGCATTAAATACAAATTAAGCATTTTTTTAAATAACAGAAGGTATTTACATTTTAGAAAGGTAACGATGGATTAGGAAGAGTGCAGCAGAGTCTGATTAGTTGCAACAAACCTTTTCCTTTCTTTCTAGGGCTTACCTGATAGTCTACATTGAACTGTGACATGTATGAGAAATAGACCTTTAAAGTGTGAGACCACTGAGAGTTGGGAGTTGTTTGCTGCAGTAGTTACCCTACCCTGACTAATACAGACCTCTTAGCCAATCACGGTGTATTTTCCCTAAGAAATGTGCACTGTATGAAGCAGTTTTTTAGGTGTCCTAAATACCTCTGCTAAAGCTCAACAGTTTGAGGATTATCACAAAGAGTTATCACCTTTACGAAGAATTTCCAGATACATTCTTCCAAAAGTAGTGTTATTTCCTCTGTTTTGACAACATGGTAACAAATTTTTACCTCTCTTACATAACCTGTCACACAGTATTAAAATTATTGTTAATGGTGTAACTTGATGACCTTAGGCAAAAGGGGGACTTTATTCTCTATTAAATGGAAGCAGGGTAGATAGTCTTCAAAGATGGTTGTCATCAATTCCTCTCTTCCATATATGTGCATGTTGCTCCACCCACCAGGGGGCAGAGTCTATTTCCCCCGCCCTGGTATCTGAACTGGCCTTGTGACTTGCTTTGACAAATAGAATATGGGGAATATGACATTCTGGGACTTCTGACCCCAGACCTTGAATGGCCACTTTGACATCCTCCTTCTAGATGCCAGCTGCCATTTAAGAATTCGGACTATCCTGAGACCACCACACTGTGATAAAACCCAAGCCAACCACGTAGAAGGCCTACGTGAAGAAGCACTTAGGCACCAGATATGAGTGAAACCTTCTTGAGACTTCTCTCCGAGTCCAGATGTCCACTAAATACAGCTGAGTGAGTGACTCCAGCCAATGCCAAATGGATCAGGAGAACCATCCAGCTGAATCAACCCACAGAATCATGAGAAAAAATAAATTGTTGCTGGTTTAAGCCACTAAGTTTTGGAGTGGTTTGTTATATAGCAATAGATAACTTGAATAGGAGGGATTCTAGGTGTGCAGTTCTGATTGATTAAGGAAAGAATTGTAAAGTTTCCCTTGAGATTGTTCATTGTTGTGTTTTAGGTCATGAAACATGATTTTCAAAGAGGTCTGAGAAAGGCTGCTATGCTCAGGGGCATGCAGTGGCCAATTTCCCATGCTCATACTAGGTCCTTGGCAAATATTTGTTTAACAAAAGGTTTTTGAGTGAAAGTAATTATTCACTTACCTCTCTGTTTCCTGTTTTGGCCATGAACTCTTTTGGGGGAGCAATCATACACTGCCTGGACATAGAACAGTGGCTCAATAAGGTACCGGGCTTTAAAGGTTTATCAACTGAGTTAATGCTGGGTATGGGGAGGGAAAACTCATCCTTTGAGGGAATAAGTAAGCTATGAGGAGGAGCCCTGGCCTCACCCCAAATGTCTCACCTAAAGGTCAAGCAAAGTGGCTAAATGAAGAAAGGTTTGGTGCGCCTCAACAGTTGCAGTGAATCAATAGATACACCACTTGTGATGCAAAAGGGAATTCAGTTGCCACTCAATAGAAAGGGAAAGAAATTCTTTATCATTAGGCCAGAAACCACTATCTGAGGATAAAGATCAATCAAGTTGCATTTGAAACACTGTTTGTATTGCTTTCAAAAAGCATTCTTTTCTTGAGAAATGATTTAGCACTCACTATAGACAACGTGATGACCTCTGGGTACAAATAGCAAAGATAGCCCTGCACTAGGAAAAGCAGATGTCAAATGGAGCACACCTGGACAGAAATAAACCTGGTGGAGACAAAATATGTAAAGGTTGTTGCTTACCTATTTTGCCCTACACTCTGGGTATAGCTATTTTTCTTTTTTTTTTTTGAGACAGAGTCTCGCTCTGTTGCCCAGGCTAGAGTGCCGTGGTGTCAGCCTCGCTCACAGCAACCTCAAACTCCTAGGCTTAAGCGATCCTACTGCCTCAGCCTCCGGAGTAGCTAGGACTACTGGTATGCGCCACCATGCTCGGCTCATTTTTTCTACATATTTTTAATTGTCCATATAATTTCTGTCTATTTTTTTTTAGTAGAGACGGGGGTCTCGCTCTTGTTCAGGCTGGTCTTGAAATTTCTAACCTCAAGTGATCCTCCCACCTCGGCCTCCCAGAGTGCTAGGATTACAGGTGTGAGCCACCATGCCCAGTCTGGATATAGGTATTTTGATTTCAATAGCCAGGTAGAAATAATTCAATTCATGTATCAACTTATAACACAGCCAGAGGGGTTGTTTAACCTGGGATTTTGTGAAGGTAACAAAAGGATTAACTGAGAAGAGATGAACCATGCTATGGAAAGACAACTATATTTATTTTAATACTAAGTTGTATAAATATTTACCACAAACTTCAAAGAATATACTGTGGGGTTCTAACTTCCAGTTACTCCTTTTTTTTTTTTTTTTTTTTTTTAAAGAGACAGGATCTCTCTCTGTCATGCAGGCTGGAGTGCAGTGGTATGATCAGAGCGCACTGCAGCCTCAAATTCCTGGGCTCAAGCAATCCTCCCACCTCAGCCTCCCAAGAAGCTGGGACTACAGGTGCATGCCACTACACCCCGGTAAGTTTTCTTATTTTTTGTAGAGATGGGGTCTCACTATATTGCCCAGGCTGGTCTCGAACTCCTGGCCTCAAGTGATCCTCCCACCTCAGCCTCCTAAAGTGCTGGGATTACAGGTGTGAGCCACTGCACTCAGCCAATAGTCCTTTTTAAGGAGCTGATAAGAACTTTTAGTTTGTTTAACCAAAAGACCCAGGGTGTTGGACTCAAGATTTTCTTATCATCCATCCATCCATCCACCCATCTACCCATCTGTCCATTTCTACTTATACAAGCACTTGCTATTTGCCTGGTGCTGTGCATGCCATTTGGGGATATTAACAAACAGGTAATATAAACAGAGTGTGACAAATGGTTTTTACATGGGAGCCCACTTTAATATCATTCTGCTGCTCTTCTGACTGAGCCCCAAAATGTTTTTGACCCATTCCTTTCTGTGCTTGCTTATTTGAAGACCTAGTTTATTATTTGTGGAATCCTGTTTTTTGCTTTTACAGTTGACCAAAGTTTTCTTGAAGCACAAAATCTTTAACAGTATATTGTTGGTTGTCTGATCTCTCTAATATGCTCAGACAAATGCTTACTCTGGTGTAACATGACATTGAATGAGACATTTCTTGTTTCCCATTTCACCTGAGGCCTCAATACTGAGAATATGTGGCAAGTCTCTACATTCTAGAGAGAGGAGTATATCATGTATGTAGGATAATGTAAGAGTTTGTGTTTGTCCAGGGGCCTTTAGTCTGTTACTCACTTCAAAGGTGTGTGAGGGAGGCTGGGGGTTGATTGAAGAAACTAGATGCTGTGTGGTGGGCAGAGCTTACCTCTACTCCACACTTCCCTCTGGATGCTTGTTGAGAGGTAGAAATACATCCAGCTATAGCCACGAGACCAGAGGAGAGCTTGGAGTGAATGTCCATGGTAAATCTGGGCAAAGGACCCTCAGACTTCAGAGGGCACAAAGCCTGCTGTCTGATCCTTGCCTGGACATGTCTAAAGTCTGGAGGCTGGCAATTTCTGTGAGGACAGAGAGGAGAGAGAGGATTGCCACAGGAGTGGCTTGAAGTTTGAACGTCCATCTCAGTAAAGGGGTGAATTTCCAGAGGGTAGACTGGGTACTCAGGAAAGGACCCCTCTCAAAAAGACTTCCTGCCTAGGATAGAGGGTCCAAGTAGAAGGAGGCTGTGAATGGAGATAACCAGGAGGAGAGGTGGCAGGTGGCCTCTGGAGATGATATCCCCACAGCAGGGGCGAGAGAAGTGGGAAGTTCCCAAAGGAGGTGGATGCTGTGGTCTGAATATGTGCCCCCAAATTTATATGTTGTAACTTAGTCACCAAAGTGATAGTTTTAAGAGGTGAGGCCTTTAGGGGGTGATTAAGTCATAGGGCAGAGACCTTATAGAAGGGATTAGTACCTTATGGAAGGATTTGAAGGGGCAAGTCTGTTCCTTCTGTCCCTTCTGCTATGTGAGGTCACAACATTCATCCCCTCAGTAGGAGGCAACATTCAAGGTGCCATGTTGGAAGCAGAGACCAGTGCCTCACCAGACACCTGCTGACACCTTGATTTTGGACTTTCCAGCCTCCAGAACTATATTAAAAATTTCTGTTGTTTTATAAATTGCCCAGTCTCAGGTGTTTTGTTATAGCAGCCTGAATGAACTCAGACAATGGGGTCACTGAAAAACACAGTGAAGCATCCTGTGAGAGAAAGAGCTGGATTTTGTGCATCTGTTACACCACCAGATTACAAATACACAGTCAAGAAAAGGACTTTTCCCCCCTTAACTCTTCTCCTTCACTCCTACCCACTTTGCAGGAGCCAGAGGTAGCATAGTGAGGAGGGCTAGGAGTGGAAGAATAAGGTGGAGAAAAATTAAAGCATCCCATACATACCCCATCCCCTCCTACAGGCTTCCTAGTCTGAGTCAGATGCAATCTTTGAGATGATGGGCATCTTGGAATTAGATGAGTGAATGTAACTTTGCTTGTAGGCTGTACTGGGCTCCAGATCTGCAGATTCATTGGTGGAAATGAATAAAGTTGTTTCTCAGCTAGGACCCTGTCAAGTGCAGCTCATTCAATATACTGGGTGTATCAAGAATGGTTTTTATGACACTATTTCTCTTTGCCTTAATCTGAGTGCTCTGTTAGCTTATGACTGCTGGGTCCTTTGCTGCAGTTGGCATTTAGTGTGGAGTAGAGATGGGAGATGCATGCTAAATTCCTTTCTGTGGAGGGAGTGGGCTGAATTTTGAGTTAAAATGAATTTAACTATTAGGTATAAAGCTGGGCACCATGATATATCCTTCTGGCATCCTTTAATATCCTTCTCTAAGGTAGATGACAGGTTGCTTTTCTCTAGCCATTTCATGGCCAAAGTTTAGGAGGCTTCATGGACCTGCAAGAAGGGCCAGGCTATGTTATATCTTAGACAAGGAAAGATGTAGAGGAAACTGGATTATGTGGGGGGAATCTCATAGTGGAAAGCAAGGCAAAGAAGATAAGGACTCAAGCTAAGGTTGTGGCAGGGTAGAAAAATAATTGGGGATGGATTAAAGATAAAATTAGATATGATGTGGAAGGAAGACCAGTTGGGAGACAGCCTCCCATCTCACTTAGTGCCAACACTATCCATCTACTGACCGAACTTGTTTCCTTGGAACTATCTTAAACTCTTAATTCTTCCATATAACTTCATATTCTATTGTGTCAAAAAGATTTGATTTACTCTTGAAATGCCTCTCAGATCTTATCCCTTATTTCTAGCTTCCACTGTTTCTGATGAACTTCACTACTACTTGCCATTCCTTTCCAAATAGTCTCCTCACTGGACACCCTGCTTCCTGCCCCTTTTCCTTCAGGCCACACTCCACATTAAAGCTAGAGTAATCCTTCTAAAAATCCTTCTAAATTTTCAGAGCCAAAGATTGTGGCCTGAGCAAAAGTATTTGTGTGCACTGTGATAGGCAGAATGCTCCCCCCCATATCTAGGCCCTAATCTCTGAAAACTGTAAGGATGTTACATTACGTGGCAAAAGGGACTTTGCAGATATAATTAGGGTTATGGGATTTAAGTTAGGGAGAGTATTCTGAATTATTCAGGAGGGTCCAATCTAATCACATGAACCCTTAAGAGCAGAGAACTTTCTCAGGCAGGCTAGATAGAGGCAGAGAGATGTGGCAGAAGAAGAAATTGGAGAGGTTCAAAGCTTAAGAGGGACTCAACTCAGGGTTGCTGGAGAGGGCCATGGGAAAGCATGAGAAGGATTGTGGGTAGCCTCTGGGAGTTAAGACCACACCCCAAGAAAGCAAACAGGGACCTTTGTCCTACAACCATAAGGAACTGAATTTGGCCAACATGAATGAGCTCAGAAGCAGATTCATTCTCAGATCCTTCAGAAAGCAATGAAGCCCTGATGAACCTTGACTTCAGTCTTGTGAGACCCTAAGTTGAGGACCTCCTGAGCCACACTGTGCCGAGGCTTTTGACCTACATAACTGTAAGCTAATACATGGGTGGTGTCATAAGCCACTAAATTTGTGGCTATTTGTTACAGCAGTGATGGAAAGCTAATACACCCACTCAGCTCAACCAAAAGAGATAAACAGGGAAGGGTTGGGAAGTGGGGGGCTCATCAACGGAGGAACTATTTCACCAAATATCTTGGAGCTGTAAAGCAGAACCTGCAAAGCCAGTCGACAAATGGAAGAGAACAGAGGTGCCGCATTGCAGACTCTCCAGTGAAAGTTGCAATGGAGGTGGGAGTCAAATTATGTCTCACAAAATTGAAATGACTTTTGCGCTCAAGAAGATAGGTAAAAGAGAGAGTGGGAGCAGGAAGTGAGGTTCAGATCCCAGGGGATTAACTGAAGCTGCACCTTCTCACCTCCACCTGGGGTAGCAACCTGGTTAGTACTTACATCTGGGTAGAATGAAAATTCTCTAAAGAAAGTGAGCACATCATCTTGCAATATTGATGGTTTATCCAGCAGTTATGATTCACGTTCATGCCTGGACCATCATAAAAGTGGCATCACAAGTGGGGTTCCAGCAGGTAGGAGAGAGTGTAACTGAACAAATTGTTCATCTTTCACAGTAGGGTGCCAATATCTACCAAATCTAGTTGATAAGGCAACAGAGGATGAGCACTGTCTCATTTCCTTCCAGCCCTTCCACCTCCACCTTAACTCTAGCCCTAGAGGTCATGACTTTTCCCAGTTCGAATATCTCCTTTCTGACATTTTTCTATGAGCTATTATTTAGATTTGGTGAGAAATGCTAGAAGAGCTAAAAACAGGTCATTGCTTCCAGGGCTGAGACTGAGGTGGGGGTGGGTGACAGCAGGGCTGAAGTAAAGACACTGCTTTTCATTTCATCAGTCCTTACTATTTGACTTTTCATCACTTCAAGTCATTACATCAATGAAAAAGATCAAGTTATTTATAATGCAGAACCACAGAACTAGACTGAATCATTTTCCTTTTAAAAATCCCATAGTGTCTCCCCACCACCAATCCTGGGAGCTTCCTCAGAACTCAGTCTCCTGGTTCTGTTACCTTCGTGGGTAACGATCTTCTCTTTTCTTTGCCTGGGAAAACCATATGGGGTTCTTATAGCCCAGGTCACCTATCGTCACCCCTGTGAAGCCCTCCTTGACCCTCAGCACTTAGAGACTTGTTCCTATTGTACAGTGTGTGTATATTTCCATTGCTGTTTTGTGAGTTTCTTAAAATATGTGGCAGTGTCTATTTCATTGTTGAATCCCCATTCTCTGGCACAATGCTGAGTGTTAGGAGAGGCACAATAATCCTTTGCAAACAAACAATTAAATATTGCCCTTTGTGACTTTTCCTATCTTATCTTATTTTAATCACAATTTTACCTCCTTATGATCCTGACATTTAAGCTCTGGTCTCTCTTGATCTGAGGAGGCTTTGAAGTTCATCTTAACCAGATTTTGCCTGAGGAAATATATTTCAGCAATGGAGGACTCAGTTATCCCTTGTGACTTGCCCCAGGGCCCAAAGCCCAATGGAGATAGTCCTAGGTCTTTGTGAACACAAATGGGGAATTTTAATGCACATTCAACTGGAAGTCTTTATCAACCATTGTCCTTTTACTTACCAAAATAACATGGCATTTACTGTAGAAAATACAATTTTAAAAGCTTGCAAAATTAAAAAAAACGGATGGTGACTTGTCTCATGTTCTGTGCTAAAGTCTTCATTTCTGTACAAGATCAAAAATTAATGAATGCACATATTTAGTTTTTCATTCTTCCATCTTACAAAAGAGTTGAGGCAGCCTGCAAGAAATGGGAGCTATCCCTGAAACGTTATTATGACTGGTGTGAAAGAATAAAGACTTAGCAATAAAGTGGAAAATGATTCGCCACAAGATTTATTCCAGTTGTTTGTTTTCATTGCCTGCTTAAAATATGCCTCCAGATTCAGAAATTTAATTCACTCGTCATTTTTCTGGACTCTACCTAGTGCATAAAGTGAGACACACCTATAGATGATAAAAAGGGAAACAGACTATCTTCAGCTGACTGGGCAATCAGAAACATGTTTCAACAGAAGCCACAAGAAAGAAAAAACCTGCTTTCTTTCTGGGTGGGAAAATAATGAGTCATCTTATCCTTGTGTTACATAGAATTATCAATTCATAAATTCCAAGTAATAGGTTTTCACTTGTCAGGAACTAATGACCCATTATTTTACTTATGGAAAATAGCACTTTTCAGTTCCTGGTACGTACAGTTGCCAAATTAGATGACAACACCTGCTGGTCTCGGACCATGCCTAATATATGTGTTCTGTTTTTTGTGATGCTGCCTCTAAAACTGCTGCCTCTGTTACTCTGAATATCAACCCTGAAATATTTATACCTTATACCAACAGCTGTGGAGGCTTATGTCTTCTTCTTCAAGGGAGGAATGAGCTCAGAATACATTCTCTTTTCAGCACAGCTTGCTCATGATAAGGCACTGGTAGCCTAATACAGACTGCCTGACCTTCTCAAAATAGAAAAGGTCATCACAGCCTGGGTCTCCCAAAGCTGAACTGGGCACAGCCTTTCACAACTGGAAAGGTCTTTCTCTCTCTCCATTCTCTCTGTAGAATGTGAACCATGTCCCAGATCACTATTTGTTTGAAGCTTCAGCTTCAGAGATGAAAATATTTAATGATGTTGGATCCATTGATTTCTCATCCAAGGAGTTTGTTTTGGCCCTTCAAGCAGTGGTCCCCAACCTTTTTGGCACCAGGGACCAGTTTCATGTAAGACAATTTTTCCATGGACCGGGGTGGGAGGATGGTTTTGGGATGATTCAAGTACATTACGTTTATTGTGCACTTTATTTCTATTATTATTACATTGTCACTTGCCACTCACTAATAGGGTTTTGATATGAGTCTGCAAGCAATTGATTTATTTTGGTCTCTGTGCAGTCAAACCTCTCTGCTCATGATAATCTGTATGTGCAGCTGCTCCCCAGCACTAGCATCACTGCCTCAGCTCCACCTCAGATCACCAGGCATTAGATTCTTATAAGGAGCCACAGCCTAGATCCCTCGCATGTGCAGTTTACAGTAGGGTTTGCACTCCCGTGAGAATCTAATGCCACTGCTGATGTGACAGGAGACAGAGTTGATGCAGTGATGCACGTGATGGGGAGCGGCTGTAAATACAGATGAAGTTTGCTCCTCACCTGCCACTCACCTCCTGCTGTGCAGCCCAGTTCCCAATGGGCCAGGGAACCACAGCCTTAGAGTACATGAAAATCTGTTGTGTGGACCAATTTCCCTTTTTTTGCCTTTATTTGCCGTAAGAAATGAATCATCAAACAGATAAATGTTACATCATAAAGCTCATGCACTTAAAATGAAGAAAGAAATCTATGTACATAGATTCTTAGCTAATACTTGTTACAAGTAACTTTCTTTGTGCTAATGTAACCTTAAAAAGCTCATTCTTTCAGAGTCACTCTTTAGGTGTTGATGAATGTTTTCATCATGAACCATGCACATTTCTTTCTACCTCCTGTTTCCTGTATGTTATAGCACCATACAGATATTCGACATGCTGGCTCCAGCTCTCATCTCCAGGCTGGAACTTCTATTACAGTACATGCTCACTTAACATTGTCAATAGGTTCTTGGAAACTTTGACTTTCATTGAAACGACATATAGTAGGTCCTCTAATTACGTTGTTTCATTATAATGTTGATAAGAAAAAAAGATTGGTTGCATTGTACTAACCTGGTGTGGGAGTTGGCATGCTAGCTATGTGTTTTAGAAAAATATAGACCTGGGAAGTCTTTGTCTAGAAGGCTGGATAGGAGTTTACAGGGGGGAATCTAGAGAGGTGAGGGACAGGGGCAAACTGGCAGGAGACTAGAGTTCTAATTCTTGCACTGATAATTGCTAATTTGTGACCTTGGACAAGTCACTTAGAACAATCTGGCCCTGGTTTTTCCCTCCATAAAGCAAAAGGATTTGCTCAGTGTTCTCTACAAGCCCATCAGTTCTATGATTCTGGTCTCTAGACTCGCACTTATCTGTATTCACCCAAACTAGAGGATCTACTTGTCTGAAACTGTGCAGTAGTAACTCAGTGTTCCTGCCTCTGGATAGCACTATTTCTTAATTTGGAACACTTGACAGATTATGTGTTTCCCAAATATCAGTCATTCCTTATGAACTTTCGATTTGTGTCATATCCCTGTCCTACTTCTATTTTTATTTTGTTAATACTTTTCTTTGAATTGAATCGTTTTTTGAAACTTAAATTTGTTTCAGGAAACATTATATCATTTCATTAAAGGGATACATGGGTTAGTACTGATTGTAGCAGAAATAACTACAATGAAAAAAAACCCCCATTACCCAGGGGCAATACCTTGAATTACTGTTGCAAAGGTTCAGGCAAGTAGACTCTCTAGCCTGGGTGATCACCTGTTGGTGAAAATCTAAAAACTATTCTAGCAGCACTATCCTTCAAAAATTAAGGAGAAAGATGTTTTTAGATGAGCTGAGAAAATTCACTGATAGCAGGCCTAAACTATAAGAAATGCTAACCGTCATTCTTTAGGCTGAAAGGAAATGACACTAGATTACAACCTGGATCATTAAGAAATAACTAAGATCAGTTTCTGGTATGTTAGCTGATATTGTAACGATTTATTTTAGACAGATACAGAGCTAGAATGTGGCACAAGGATCAATGTCCTGTGCAACATGATGTTGTACAAGGCAATCAGCAGCTACACATGGGGTGCTTCTGTCTGATCTTGATTTTTCCCAGCATAGAGACCACATCTATAATAGAACAGCAACCTCAGTTGGAGTTACCATCTGATTTTCCATGATCCGTCTGTCTTTTTACCCATCACAATGCAGTTTAGTGGAGATGAATAGGAATTCCCATCCTGTATCTTTGACGTTTTCAATGGTGCTTCCAGTCAGTATGATTCCCCTGAATTAGTGGTGGTGGTCATAATTTCCTTTCTTTCCTTCCATACACTTAGGATTTGGGAAAATTAAACACAAGGTGGGCTTGGGGTCCCTCTGGACTTACCATTATGTTGACACAGATCAAATTCTGTTTAACTCCTTATCCCCATTAAGCCCCAACCCCTACTAATGGACAACAGAAACATTCTGTTTACCTAGAAATCACTGTTAGATCAGCGTCCAGAAAGGGTTCAAATGCTGGGCACCAGAAGAAAAAAATCCTAAACATCTGCTACTTTCCTTGGTGTTGCGTTCTCGTTGATCTCTTTGATGATTATTTTCCTTGTCATATATTTAGGTCTTACCCCCCACAACTCCTTGTGAGCAGAGCCCTTGTCAGATACTTTTTGAATGCACTGTGTAACCCTGGATCAGGTTTCTACAGAAGCCCCATACATACCCATGATTGATGCTTCATAGAGAGTTGAGCTTTCATCTGATCATTCAAATCCAATGACTTCACCTTTAAGAAGTTGAATGGTATGAACAGTATATTACATTGCTATAGCAGGAACCCAAACCACCACTGGGGTGATATCTATCTACTCAGAGTTCTTTCAAATGAACTTTTGCTGACAAAGAATTCACGTCCCAGGTGAAACTTAAAAAGAATACAAGACTGTCTCCATTGTCTTTTAGTGGCATTTATAAAGCCCCCACCTGTGGTAGCTCAGCACTAAATGTCATATAAAGCAAGATCAAAAGGCATAGGCCCTGTGCTCCAGAGGTTATAATTGAAAACAGGCCTCTGCATTTACCCTGTTGGCCATGCTAGATGCTGCCTCCAAAAGGTTTCTTTCTGGTCCACAACTCTTGGTGGTAATGCCATTCATACATAGAAAGGAACCAGCCTCTCTTCTTCAGCAAAGTCCTGAGCTTCCATGATTTCAGCCCCAGAAAGGAGATCTGTAGAGAAATTGGCTGGTGGGCCAGGCACCCCAGAATCTATTCACCCTGATTCTGAGTTCCTTCTTCCCTCTGGGGTTCTCTTACCTGATTTCCACATTCACCACCATCTTGCTTTCCTTGGAAAAAGTGGTGGCCTACTGTGGACATCTGCCCCCTCCTTGGTTCCTATTGACAGAGGTGAGATAGGCTTTACTCTAAATATATTTAATAGTAATAAAGAAATAAAATAAAGGAAAAAACAGAATTGCAATTCAGAAAAGACTAATTCCCAAAAGAGCTAAAATGATATAAACACAAAAATACAACATGTATGATAACAACACAAGTTAGCAAGACTAGCTAACTCCTGTATAACCATTGCCTTCCATACATTGTCTTTTGTTATTCATATAAAGCTTCTTTCAACCATTCCTTATGCTAAGGAGATAACTTATGAGGAAGGAGATAACTTATGAGGATAGCTTCAGGATGGGGGGGTAGTTGCCAGAAAAACTAACCACATGACTAGAGGGTTAAGAACTTTCTGCCCCACTCCCTGACCTCTGGGGATGGAAGAGGGGCTGGAGTTTCAATTCAATCACCAATAGCCTGTGATTTTATTAAGAATGTTACATAATGAAACCTCACTAAAAATTCTGAACAAGGTGGTTTGGGGGAACTTCTTGGTTGATGAACATATCAATGTACTGGAAGGGTGGCATGCCTCAACTGCATGGGGACAGAGGCTCCTGTGCTCAAGATCCTTCTGGACCTCACTCTATGTAACTCTTCATCTGGCTGGCCATTCGTATCTTTTATAATAAGCTGTAATCATAAGTATAGAGCTTTCCTGAGTTCTGTGGGTCATTCTAGTGAATTATCAAACCTGAGTAGGGAGCCAGTTATGGGAACTCCTAAATTTGTAGTTGGCTAGGTGGCAGAAGTGCAGGTAGCCTGGGGACCCCACTTGTGGCTGGTGTCTGAAGTGAAGGTTGTCATGTGGGACGGAGCTCTTAACCTGTGGGCTCTATGCTAACTCCAGGTTTTTAGTATCTGAATTGAATTAAATTGTGGGACACCCATTTGTTGGAGAATTGGAGAAAAAAATGACATAGTGGTTTACAGGACCATTGGGATGTCCAAAATGAAAGACATTTTTCTTCTGATGAAAGCCTAATTTTGGTTACTTACAACCCAAAAGGTATAGCGAAACTTTAACAGAGTTTGTCAAACCTTATGGAACACTTATAAAATTGTAGGATATTGATGGAACATCACTAGGGTGTCATTGAATTTGATGCATACTTGTGCACACAGAGACAGCAACATTAATTCTTCTGATTTCAATTAGATGAACTAATTGTTGCAACAACTGGTTAAAATCGATGACTTCCCTGGTGGTATAGATTATGTACATCTATCACAAAAAATTTTGTGGCAAAATAATATTCTATTTTCCTTAAAGTATTTTAAATATTCAGACAAATTGATAAGCCTGACCCATTTTGAAGGTGGCAGTTGTTATTTATAGAAATAGGAGAAATAGTTGGGGGTGAAGGAGGAGAAGGTGCCCTTCCCTTTGGTGGGTGCTCTCTCAGGGAGAATCTCTTCAGGCCCAGCGGACTGTGGTCTGCATGTAACCTTAGCACATCCCAGTGAGTGACATGTCCCTAATATGGGACTCTTTCAGGGTGGCCAGGAACCTGGTCTTACCCCCTGTAGGCTGAAGACCCTTGACTGTGATAGCAGGGCTGTTATTATTCTTGGTGTATTACTTTCCTATCACTGCTGTAACAAATCACCACAAACTAGGTGACACAAAACAACACGAATTCATTATCTTATAGTTCTGGAGGTCAGAAGTCTGAAAATGGGTCTAAATAGGACTAAAATCAAGGTGTCGACAAGTTCCTTCTGGAAGCTCTAGGAGAGAACCCTTTCCTTGCCTTTTCCAGCTTCCTTGGCTCATGGCCCCTTCCAGCCAGAAAGGGCATCCCTCTAAACTCTGCTTCTGCCATCACGTCTCCTCTGACTCTCCCGCTCTGCTTTCCTGTTATAAGGACCGTTGTGATTATATTGGGATCATCCAGATAATCCAGAATAATCTTCCCATCTCAAGGTCCTTAACTAAATCACATCTGCAACATCCCCTTTGCCATCTCTATTAGTCAGGGTTCTTCAGAGAAACAGAACTAATAGAACAGATAGATAGATAGATAAAGAGGAGATTTATTATAGGAATTGGCTCACACAATTATGGAAATTGAGAAGTCCCACCATCTGCTGTCTGCAGGTTGGAGAACCTGGAAAGGAGGTGGTATAATTTAGTCCGAGTCTGAAGGCCTTAGAACCAGGAGCTCCAATGTCCAAGGGCAGGAGAAGATGGAAATCCCAATTCAGGAAGAGAGCAAAGATTTGCCCTTCCTCCACCTTTGTGTTGTATTTGGGCCCTCAGCAGGGCTCTTCTTCCTTCCTATATTCCACCCCCCCAACTTCCCTCCTTCTCTTTTCCTCCTCCCTTCTCTCTTTTCTTCCTTCCCCATTTTCTTTCCTTCTTTCCTTCCCTCCTGTGTCATTTCTTCCTCCCTCTCTCCTTCCCTTTCATTAACATTCAGTGGATGCCCTTAAAACTCTTCAGTCTCTAAGAATCCCCCACCCCAAATTAGTGCAAATATTTTAGAAGGGTTAGCTTTGAAGCTGGGGCAATGAAAAGGCAGGCAAAGTCAATGTTGCCGACTCTACCCTTTTGTAAATGGCCAAGTAGAAGGATGTGCGCTGTGCTAAGAATCTGACAAACTGGGAGAGTACTGGTCCCTTCACCCACAGCTCTTTGCTCTAGGACTTTACTAACCTCGCTTTCTGCATTGGTTAAAAGGGGACAATCATGTTATTTTTTAGGGTGGTATTAAAGATAACACTGGGAGCAATGTAAAATTCTCATTAAATGATGCCATTGTTGTTTATCTGAGGCAAAACCTGACCAAGGTCTCCTCTTAAACATTGAGAAGACAGAGGAAAGAGTAAAAATGTTTCAATAAAGGAGTAAACAAAGTCAAAGGAGGACTGTGGCTTTATTTTGTCTTTATACTTGATGCCCTGGAAGTATGAAGATGGCCTAAAAAGGTACTAGTACTGCCAGGCCCCTCCTAGCAGTCGCAGGCCTGCTGTTTGTGAGCTCCAACTGTTCCCCACAGATGGCTGTTTGTCATCTGCTGTGGCTGTGCACGCAGGCTTTTAGTGACACACTCTGTTCGATCTGCATTTGGAATATGATTTCTATTGCCAATCTTTCTGCTTGGTACAATGAGACTTTATAAAAATCAAAATGAAAATTCTCATTGCTTGAAAAATCGCCACCCAGAGATGGCATTTATCCTGACAGAATGACTAGGGAAAGGTTGGTATTAAAGAGAAATAATGAATGTGAATGAAAGCCCTGAACTCTATATTGTAGTAGCCACCATCCTCAATAGCAGTGACATTTGAGGAAGGCTCTGCTGTTTGCTCTTTTTTTCTTCTCCCTCATAATGACTTTAAAGTCCGCCCTACACCTGAAAATGCCAATGGCAATAAAATGTGACTTTAACCTGAAATTATAAAACTGAAAGCAGTTCAGTAAAAAAAAAAATGGGGGGAGGGGATGCATTTTGTGTGTTTTCTCGGGTTTGTCGTCTGAGAAGGTGAAGTTTCGGTATTGTGTAGAGGTGTGAGAAGCACCCATGGATTAACGGGTGTGGAAATAGTCATCACATTGATTGTAAAGCTCCCACATGGGTGACAACAGGCAAACTGTATGTATGATCCCGGGCCACCCGCTTAAGAGCTGCCTGGGGGGCTATTTAAAAATGTAGAATCTAGAGCTCTGTCCTGGAGGGTTACAACTCAGTGGGCCTGGGATTAGGTCTGGGTAACTCCATTTTTAAATACAACTCTGGATGGTTCTGCAGCTCACCTAGAGTGAACACATACTAGACCACACAAGGATGAGTGATGCCCTGGGGCTAAGCCAAATATCTTTGGCCAAATGTGATTTATTGGCAACCAAAGTAGATCAAGAGGGCGGTGAGTTTTTGGAGAAAAGTTAGAGATTCCAGAGAAAGGAAAGCAGCTAGCAGTTCTTGAGTACTTACTATGGGTCAGCTACTGTTCTAAGTGCTTTACAGACATGAATTCTTAGCATTTATTTACTTGTTTGTTTATTTTTAGCAAATAAGGAAACTGATGTTTAAAAAGCTTAGGCAACTTGCCCAAAGTCATACAATGCTGTTGGAGTGACAGTTTGAGCCCAAGGGTGTGTAACTCCACAGTTCAAAGCCCAAGGAAACAGAGAGAGAAGTTGATCCCTTATCCCCAAAAAGACATACAATTTTGCTTTGGAAGGAGTTAGATTTATTTACATACAACCACTGCAAGGGACTGACACAAGGACAGAAGATGAGTTTTAGTTGCCGTTAAAATTTTCATTATGTTTGGGAGGATGAATCTTGTTAACTGTGGTCCAAACACAGAAACTTACTCCTAGGGAAAAATTATAATCAGATATTAAACATTTGTGTGATTAATTTTGTGTGGTTGACACCAAAGGCCAGTGTATTTTCTGGGTATAGCCTTCAGTGTAATAAATCAGTGTTTTAAATATAATACTAGCTGTATAATTTTATTCTGCTTTGTTAGCTTATGTTAGCCCAATAAAGTCTGACAATGGAACAAAAGACTGTCCTTGGGGTGATATGTTTATTGTCATAAAAATGTCATATAGATTAACGGGCCAGCTGAGCCCTTATAGTTTCTCAGGGACTAGAGAAATCATTAAAAAAATGCATATGTTATTTCCGAGATAAAATACTGGCCGTGATTCCTGCTATAATGTTGTTTTTTTGTGAATTTGCCAAATACAAAGCCATGAATTATCCTAATTCCCAGAAATCATCTTCCAAAAGGCTCACATGTGGTTGCCTCTCTTCCTAGGTTCCACCTCCCAGCAGACAGCAGTCAGTCTGTGGATGCACCTCTGCCTGCCAGGGCCTCGCCACGGTTCCAGCTCCCTCCAGGCGGTTCCAGCTCCCTCCAGGCTGCCCCAGCTCCTGGGCCCTGGCAACTCCACCTCCTCACTTTGATCCTCTAGTCCCAGGGAGGGTAGTGGCATCCTACTGATGCTCACACCCATTCCCCAACCCTCCTGCTCTACTCAGACTACATTTCTCAGGCCCCCTTTGCACTGGCTTCCAGTTGAGTTCAACCAATGGGAGAACAGGTAGGACACTGGATCGGGGGAGAAATGCCAGTGTATTTCTCCTCTTGGCTCTTCTTCAGCCTCTTGTGTTCTCTTGTCTTTACTGTGTTCAAACATAGCTCCATATCTCAGTTGCCTCTGCAGGATGGTCCCTGACTTACCTTCTTGTCTTCTTCCTTCTTTTAATCTAAAAAATCTTGAAAGAATTGATGTTTGACTGCTTTTCCTTCCTCACCAGCCACTTGGCGAGCTGGCCCTCTTATTGAATGTGCACTGGGCAGAATTCTCACCTTGTCACCCAACTCTAGGATGTTTCCTCAGACTTCCACAGTGTTCCACAATGTCAACCATCCCCTCCTTCCTAAAATCTCTTCTTTCATCTCTGCTTATTCTCCTGTATCTGTTGACTCCTCTATGGGAGTGGCTCTTCAATCCATTTACGGCTTCAGGTTGTCTCAGGAGCACCGGACATTTCATCTAAATGTTCCACACACATTTCATACTCATTTTCTTTCAAACTGAATCTACAGCTTCATGAGGACAGATAATTGGTCTAACTTAGTCTCTGCTGAAACCCCAGTGCCAGATAGAGAAGGGATTCAATAAATATTCTGTTGAATGAATTAACGAAATAATCATATCTACATAAGATTATGAGAATGCATTAATAAATATACAGTGCTTATCAAGATACCTGGCATATGTCATGTGATCAATAAATATTAAGACAACCATGAAGTATGTAGGATGAAGGAGGAGGGGCAGAAATTGGGACTAGAAAAGGTAGGTTGGCAAAGATGTGAAAGATCTTATAAAGAGGGTGAACATAAAATTTATCTAAAGCAGAACTTTTGAGATTGAAAAGAAATATTAATATTATGCCTGGAGAAAAATCATCACTTGGGACTACATTAGGCAAAGCAGGATATGTGGGCATCCTACTCACAGTACCTTAAGTAGCTTTGATGTCATTTTGTAGGTGCTGGGACATTCTGAAGGACTCACTCCAGTCTCTGGAGCCACTTTTCATCCTTAGAAGTCTGCTTTCCACTGAAGTATCATATCTCCCCCTGTCATTTACTGCTACAATTCTCTATGATCTTTTTCTAGCTCTTTGAGCTTTACTTCTTCCGCGTTTTCTGAACTCATCCTCAGCTCACCAATATTAAAAAAGTATTAATAGAGTGGCCACTCAATGCCTTCAGGTGCAAGGCAGGTTCCATAATGAGTGATGTCACTGGGGACATGGGTGGGGATTCAGACAAATCAGAAAGCTGATGGTCCATCCAAAGAGATTCATCAGCTGTAGTGTGTTGTGGCCATGTAAAGGAATAGTTTTTCTTTGTTTTATTTTTGTATCTTTATATTTGCATCCAAATATAAAATATATGTATCAGTCAGGATCAGTAGTATATGGAAGAGTCAGGATTGTCTCGATTATGATGCAGTAACAAACAACCTCAGAATGTGCCTGGTTAAAACAAAAAAGCTTATTTCTCACTCATACCACATGTTCATTGTATGTTGGTTGCAGCTCTTCCCAACAATGTTCTCACTTAGGGACCCAGGCTGAAAGATCACCTACCATCTGGAATGTGTTGGTCACTGTGGCTGAGGGAAAGAGAGCCATCCACGGCTCTTAAAGCTTCTGCGTGAAAGTGACAAACATCACATCTGCTCACATGTTATTGGCTAAGGCAAATGGCATAAATGTACCTTTAAAGGGGCAGTGCAATCCCACCATGTGCCAGGAATCTTTAACACACAGCACTAATGAAATCCCCTATATGTGTTGGCTGAGTAGTCAAAACTCTTTTCTAGGGATACCAATGATGGTTCCATTTAGTTTGAAAAATCTCTCTATACCAAGTCCTGAAAGCCATTCAAATGAATCACTGCCATAAGCAGACACACACACTTATAAAATACTGAAAATTTCCTCCCTCAATGGAATGCAACATTTCTAATATTTTAACGGGATTGCAATCTTGCATTGTATTTAATGCAATTGAGAATTTGCTGAGGAATTTTCCTCTTAAGACTTTAAAAACCTTCCCTATTTCTCGACATCATGTATACAAATCATTGTGTTCATGGAAAGAGCTAAAACATACCTGTCTATATCTAATTAGAATTCTTTTAGTTTTACACAGACCATTAAAAATGACTTAAAACATGAGTAGCTGAAAGAAACAAAATAATGGTATTTGCATATAGGTAGAGCTTAGAGTAAAAAATTCTTAAGTGATTTTGTGGTCATACTATACATTATGCTTAAAGGCAGAACTCTCTCTGCCAGAAGCAAACACTTCTCGATTCCCATGAACATTTACTAGAGTCTGTGATGGTTAAAGGGTCTAAGTGATGTTTTTGGCGTCAATCTTTACTTCCTGTGAAGAGTTATGCTCTTCTGAATATGGTTTGTTCAATTTCCTCCTGTTGGCAACCAATTGTGAAGAGGGGAAAGGTCTGCAGAGATATAGATGAGGGGTCCTCAAGTCAAATCTACCCTACTGCTTGGTTTTGTAAATAAAGTTTTATTGGAACACAGCCATTCTCATTCATTGACATGTTGTCGATGGCTGTTTTTGCATTACAAAGGCAGAGTTGAGTAGTTGTGACAGAGACTGTGTATAGCCTGCCAAGCTGAAAATATTTACTATCTTGCCTTTTACAGAAGATGCTTGTTGACTCTACTTCAAAAGTCTTTCTCATCTGCAGAAAGGGGTCCCCATATAAATTATATACTTACATATAAATTTTGGCTGGGTGCAGTGGCTCACACCTGTAATCCCAGCACTTTGGGAAGCTGAGGTGGGAAGATTGCTTGAGCCCAGGAGTTTGAGACAAGCCTGGGCAACATAGTGAGACCCTGTCTCTACAAAAAATAAAAAAGTTAGCACGGTGTGGTGGCTCATGCCTGTAGTCCCAGCTACGTGGGAGGCTGAGGCGGGAGGATCACTTGAGCTCAGGAGTTAGAGGTTGCAGTGGGCTATGATGACACCACTGCACTCCAGCCCAGGTGACAGAGCGAGACTCTGTCTCTAAAAAAAGTTTTGTAAAACCTCTCAACAGAACATGATGTTATAGCACATCAATTTTATAAGGATTTTAATTATCATTAATTTTGGTACATTAAATAATTTTCTTCTCAATCTTCCTGTTTTTCCACATAACACCTTTATTTTCACAAAAAAACCCCAAAAATGTTCTTGGTTCAGCATTATTCTTTTCATCTTGAAATCTGTTTCCCTACTGTCTTGCGTTTTTTCCTATTTCTCTAACAAACCATTCTCAGTCCTCTTGCCATCCCTCTCTTTTTCATTATCCCTTTAACACTAGTGTTCCCCCAGGGCTCCAGCCTTGTTGCACTGAGATCTCACACATTCCTGGGGTGTCAGCTACAGTCTTCTCTGAAGCTTCGGTTCATGGTTCACACCCAGATCTTTCTCCTGGGGGCTGGACTCTCGGGTTTGGAGGCCTCTCTCCTGGACATCTCCACTCACAGGAACCTCAAATGGTGCATGTTCATAATTAGACTCCTGGCCTGGTTCTCCTGTCTTTCCTCTTCTACCCAAGCTAGAAACTTGGGAGTGGACATCGACTTGTTCCCTACCAGTTGCTCCCCAAGACCCACTGATTCTATGTCCTAAACATCTCCCAAATATGTGGCTCCCTCTCCATCTCCACTGTCACTTCAGATTCCTGTCATGCCTTGTTTGAACTGCCTCAAAGTGGTCTCCCTGGTAACTTCCACTCCTGAAATCACCCTAATTGATGCCCCACACTGACACCAGAGTGACCTTCCTAAATCACAAATTTGATGACACACATATACTTAAAATTCTTCTGAGAGAAATCCTGGCAGGGGCCAAATACTGAAGGAGCTTGTGGAATCTCCTTATTCTGAGGCTGAAACTAAATTTTATTATCTGGAAAATGACTTCTATGTCTTTGCCTTAAAGCCAGCTTAGATAATTTGTTAGTATTAGTTTTTCTGTATTCCTGAAATGCAAAAAGGCTCTACTTCATAAATTTCTCAAACTCTTAGCATTATTAACCACCAGCAATGCTTGCCTATTTAATTTGGCTCAGGAATTGCTGCCGGAGAAAAGAGTTTGGTGGTATGTGACATGCAGCTTTGTTGTGAGAACTGACACATGGGGTTCCTTGCCCTTTCTCATGTATTTCTGGAAGAAAAGATGTACTTTTTCTTATTTTAATAAAAAGAAATTTTATCTGCCCCAAATTAAGGAGCATGTGTAGTGTCATTTTTGGGTACAACCAGAATTAGAGATGAAATGTCCCTACCTATTTTCCTGTATCCATCCATTCATCCACCCATCCCTTCTATTAATACTCATCAAACACCTACTATATGTCAGAAATTGGGCTGGTCCTTTCTCCGCAGTATTTGTAACACTGTTCTTGGCTCTCCTGCAGCCTTAGCTCTGAGACTGGAATCCCCTTCAAACCTGTCTTTTCACAAATCGCTGGCTATTTCACCCTCACAACTGCTTTGTCCCAACCTCTAATTCCTGGGCGAGCCAGGCATATTTTGTTGCTTTAAGCCTACTACTTTTTTTTCCTTGACTTTTTTCTTAGCAATAGCGGGCTCAGCATAGAAAGCTTAGCGTGCAGGGGCAGGTCCAGAGCTTAATCTGGGTCAGAGAAGCGCAGCTCTAAATTCTGATGCATTCATTCATTCATTTTTTTCTTTCTTTCATCCATTCATTTATGTTTGGTGGCTAGATATCTTCTGGCATGGCTTTGATTTTGTCTTTCCAGGCTCTCTGTCTCGGTTCATAGCGAATTGCTACTGGTGCTGTTGCCACTTGGGTTGAATGGTTTCCATTTAGAAGCCTGTGCAAAACACTGTGCCCGCCCTTTGTTCATATTTCCATTGTGGATTCTGTCTCTGTCCCATTCTCCTGCCTTGTGGTGAACTTTCAGCCCTTAATCTGTTGAAAGAGAAATGGCCCAAGGCAGGTGGCCATGGAATGTACACCTTTGAGAATTTTTGAGTTAAAATCTGATGACTTTAATGTTTAAAGTTTCTTTAACATTTAGGACATTAAAATAATTTTTAAAATGTTGTTAAACTTTTCCCATTGATGATCTGCTTAATTGCTTGGATGAAAAGATTTAAACTCAGCAGTCTCTCTGCAAATTCCACTTTCCTTCAATAATTTACTTTTGTTTCTAACATCTGCTCCCTGAGACTGCCTCTCTCATCACAGGCTGCTAGTCTTTTCCTCACCACCTGGCCCCAGCTATCCATCCCATCATATGGCTTCTAGTCAAATAGCTGCTTATGCCCTGGCACTCTCAGACATGCATGTGTGCACCTACATTTCAGATCCAGAGCCTTCTGTTCAGAAGCCATGCATATGGCAGGCAGATATCCTTTTCATCTGGATCAGGTTCAATGCCATTGTTGCATAAAGTTCACTGGATCATGCCCAGATCAAAGACTGGTTTCCTGGTCACTGATATCACCCCTGTTTCAATAGAATCACGTTCAGCCAAGTTGGAATTCTCTTTGGCAATTGGGGCCAAGGGGAATCAGGATGAAGAAAATGCTCAGACAGTTATTCAGTTCCAGTATGTTAAGCAGTGAAATGCTTTCACTAAATCCTTAGCCATGTGGCCAATTAGGTGGCTGGAGTAACAATTTGTATTATGTTTGTCAATAATAATCACAAACATCCTAATAACTGAGAATGTTTATTTTGAACATCCCAGGCCAGGTCCTCCCTTGACATAGTATCTCATTAATTCGTCACTGGATGCTGGTAATGTGCCCCAAACAGCTGTGTAAGGGAGAAGAAAGGGAAAAACAAAACTGGCTGTATCCCTCCCCCCAACCCGATTTTTTGATTTTTGGCTTTTGACATTCAATTTGTAAAAATTTTTAAAAGTTTTATAACTTTTTATTCTGAAATAGTTTTAAAGTTACAAGAAGTTAGAGAAATGGTACAGAGAGTTCCTGTGTAACCTTCACTCAGCTTCCTCCAATGACAATATCTTACAAAAAGCTAGTACACTGTCAAGACCAGGAAATTAACACTGGTACAATACTATTAATGCATTCCTCTGTGAGTGTGTGTATTTCTTTCTTTTTTTTTTTTCACTTTAGAAGTCATTTATTGTAAAGATAATTCTTTTGTCTGATGACAAACAGCAGCCACAGTGATTACTCTGGACCTCCACGTTGGATAAATTCAATTTCTTCTTGAGACACAAGTTTCCTTCTATATTTCTGAGGCAATGTTTTTATTATTTCTGCAGTGTCTGGTGGACCCTGATACATCAGCAAATCTGGTGATTTACTTCCCTTAGAATGCTGGGAAATTGCAGAAGAGTGAGATGGTAGCCCTGCTGATCTTAAAGCTTCTGATACATTGGGTTTAGGATTGTCTCTTCTGTCAGGAAATCTTATTAAAGGAGTGTGTGGCTTGACTACCTGGACGACCCTGCTGGCAGACGCCATCTTGCTGCCCATCATGACCCCCCGAGTGTGTGTATTTCTATGAAATTTCATCACTGTGCAGATTCAAGTAACCATCACAACCAGAATACAGAATTGTTCCATCAGCACAAATAAACTCCCTCATGTTACCCCTTAATAGTCACACTCTTCCCCCAACCCTAACACTTTGCAACTGCTGATCTGTTGTATAATTTTTTCACTTCTGGGTGATTATATAAATGGAATCATGTAGTATGTAACCCTTCGTGATTGGCTTTTTCATTGTTTTGCAGCCTTTATTTATAAATACCTTCTTGAAGAGTGCCCTAACTGGAGTGTTCTGAGTTCAGCCAATTGTTGCCCATTTCTTCAGCACATAATGGTCACCCATAGGGTAACCTGGGAGCCAAGAGGTTTGTCTTTGTAAAGACCCTTCTGGTTTCAAGCAACCTTCCGCTTTTCACCCAAAGTGTATAATCTTCCTCCAGCGCCTCTCTTTTCTCACTCACTTGGTCTTAGCCGGTAAGATTAGAGCCTGTGATAAGGACTCAGGTGCAGGTTTTTATTTGAGAGGTGACTGCAGGAAGCAGAAGTGAGGGAGGGAGTAGGAAGAGGGAGGAAGAGAGGGTGGAAAAATGAATGAAGAGCACATTAATGAGTGGTTTACAGCTGTGAGCAACTGGTGCTCCCAGGGACTCCTAAGGAACCGTGTAGAATGTGCCTCAGAGTTGCCACTCTGCAACACGGGAGGGGGAGGCATTTGTCTATTAACTCCTGGCCCTCCTTAGTTGAAGGTTGTTTCAAGAACATTGTCCCTCTGCTTCAATCCGGTGCTGTATAGGCACCGTCTAGAGGTGCAGGGTGTCAACGTGCTTGGAACAAACTGTACTGACCCCAGTGTTTTATCCAAGTTCCCAAACTCTTATTTCTCTATATGATTCTTTCAGCTTTTTGTGCAGGCTGTCTTGTGTTACTGCTCATGGTGTTTCTCTGTTTCCTCCATTAAATTCTATGATGTCGGCCTTAGAGTTTTAATCTCTTTGTATCCTGGGCGACTAGCACAGGGCCCCACACATAGTTGGGGTCAATAAATACTTGCAGCTGATGATGGGGGTGGTGGTGGCAGATAAACTATAAAAGAGCTTCCCTGCTTGATTTGGTTCTGGTGAAGTAGCTCCAGGCATGGCTCCTGCCTGCAGTGTGAGACATGGGAGACTACAATCAGCTGTGCCTGTGTGTCAGCCAGGCTTGCTGCTGGTGGCCGGGGAGGTAGGTCCTGTGGCTTTGGGGATTAAGGTCCTGTCAGTGAAAGGGAGGCAGCATGGCATAGAGAAAAGAGCAAGGGTGTGGAAGCCAATTTAAATCTCAGTTAAGTAACTTTATGGAAGTTGTATCAGCGCTCTTACTAACATTGAGAAAAGTTCACAGGGCTGGGTGAGGCTGGGATGATGTAAGGTGGGAAAGACAGATCCTGTTGTAGCCTACAGTCTCTGCTTCTCCCCACTTTCATTTGTGGCCTTGTTGGTAGGAATCTCCTAGACATCCATCTGGCTATTGTGCTTTCCTTATTTCCTTTTATGAAAAATGTTATTTAAAAAATGCACTAGCCCACTGTTTCAGTAATCTTTTGCTGTGTAACAAACTAGCCCAAATTTTAGAACCTTGAAACAACAACAATTCATTATTTCTCACAATTTCATGGGTCAGGAATTTGGGCAGGGCTCAGATGGATGGCTCTTCTGCTCCACATGTATCAGCTAGGATCATTCATTTGGCTGCATCACCTGGCAGTGGGCTGGGTCAGAACTTCCAAGAAGCTTTGCTTATATGTCTGTGGCTTGTTTATAGGAGGAAGGAAGCAGAAGCTGTCAGTATTAAGCCCTGGGCTCAAGAGTCCCGGAATATGCCTTCTATCACATATATTGGCCAAAGCAAATCACAAGGCCAGCCCAGTTCAAGGGGAGGGGAAATAGACTTGTTTCTCACTGGATCGTATGGCATGCAAATGTGGGGTGGGAAGAACTGTTGAGAGCCTTCTCTGCGACTAGCTATCATACTCATCTAATTAGTCCAGTCAGCAGGGATAAGCTTGACCCAAGGGAAGGCAACACTAGGCTGTCCAGGGAACTGCAATGTGGCCTGGCTTGACAGAGTCTCCAGGAATAGTAGGAGCCATGAAAATCCACAAGTGAGCTGGAGGCGTGGGGCCACAGACATGCAAAGAGAAGGGAATATTCTGGGAGACATAGACCATGATGCAAGTGAGAGAGGCAGGGAGAGTTCTAGCCCTTAGTGCTGACTGGAGGCTCTCAGGATCCAGTGTTAATTGTGATCAGCCCATGCGCATTATAAGACACTCCCTTAATCAAGTGTGTTTCTTTTATTTCCCACAAAATGATTCAAAAAAGGATTTGAATTCCAGATCTGTCACCTCCCGGTTTTGTGTCCTTGGTCAGCATTACTTGTGTGATTCAGTTTTCTCATGTGAAATAAGAATAATGATTATGCCTATGTCATATGGTTGTTTTGAGTATTAAATGGTTTATATTATAAGGATTAATATATTTACATGCCCCTGGAACATGTTGGTATGTAGTAAACACTGTATAATAATTGTTAAATTAGAAAATAAGATAATATGTAGGAGTCTTGGGGTGAGAGAACAATGAAGATTCTGCTTTGGAGAGCAAATAAAATGTTTTATTGGGGAAGATGCATTATTTCCTTCTGTGATCACGGTAAATCAGTCCTACAATGCTGATATTGAGTGCCACTGAACTAAAAGCATACATCCTGAAAAATCTGGAGCCAAGGTGTCTACAAGGTTAGACGAAACTGTGGCTACAGTAAATCACATAGGCTGAGGCATCTTGGTCCTTATCAGGAATGCAGAGCTTCTTTGAGCTTCTATGATCTTTTTTCCATCCTTTTTCTTCTTGCTCACTTCTCCCCTTCCCAAGATAACCCAATTTATAGAATTGCCTCAATATGTGCTGGTTGACATGACATTCTGAGTGGAGAGGAATGCCAGAGAGACCCAGTTGTGACCTGTTGATTTATGGTCAGTCCGCTCCACTGTCACTTTCTGATTTAACATCAAAAGAGTGGATTATGAATGCAATCACGCTGGGCAAACAAATATACTGTTGCAAATGACTTTGCAGATTTTTTTTTATTCTGTCCATGTATAAAATGAGCTAAAAGTGGCTCTTGGTATAATCATTCAAATACCTTCGGACCCTTGCACCATATGTTTCCTACGTTTTCTTTTATCACATGTGATTGTATATTATAATACACAGCAATTCCAAAGGGGAACCAGATGGCTGCGTGCTTCTCAGTTAAGGATTATCAGGCAGAAAGGAAGATGGAATCTGGGGCTATATTTGGTTCTGATGAAACTGACAGGCCATCCGAGGTGATAATCAGAGGTATTTAATGAAGGCTCCCATTTACGATGTAGAGTTTAAGTGCTCAATCACATCTGAATGTGTCTTTAATGGGCATATCTTTTAAAAACTGATTTAATGTATTCCTTTACATCTGCTCAATTTGAATATGTTGAGAAAAGCAATATTTTGAACTAGTTATTTTTTTTAAATGTACATGTTTCAGAAAAAGCAAGGAATTTCTTGGAGAGACAGTTCAAAATATGGCCAATCTTCAACTCTTGCTTCCTTATTGTTTAGGCTACTAGAATCATTTTCTCAACAAAAAAAGAGTGGGCTAAATCAGCAAGAAGGAAGTATGGAGAAAGGTGACTAGTTTCCTCAAGGCAATTGAAGTGTTCTTATAGGAGTTGCTTATGTTGTGCCTTCAGCTTCCCGGGAGTGAAAACAGTTTATCCCTGATGGGACAATCACAATTATGTGCAATTGGTTATGCAAATTGCACAAGATATGTTATTTGTCTTATTTGTTTTGCAACAGTGTAAAAATGATGAAAATTCCAAAATGCAAACCAAAAATAAGCACAGTCTATGAACATTTTGGTGGACTAAAATGATCATGCTGTAGTCAGTTTATTTCTGCATGCCAGCTCTAGGCCCACCTACTCTTCCCAGTATTTGTTCATGTTGAAATCTGTGCACTGGTCCTTTGAACATTGGCGATGTTCTCAGTATTCCAGAGGTGAAATACAGATGTGAAAAGAAAGTGTACATTAAAAAAAAAATTCTATAGCTGAGAAGTAGAAGAGTTAGGATTTGAACACCAGACTCTGGCAACAATGGCTGCTAACATATGCTCTGTGCTGAGACCCCTGCTCTCTTCTTACCACCCACAAATGTCAGTGCTTGCTGAAATTCCCTCCACAGCCCATTTTGTGTCTGGCTCTGCCCCTCTGCCTTGAAAATCTCCACCATACTCATGATTCCTCTACTACTGGATCCCTGTAATGCTCCAAACTCAACCACTAAGCCCTTTCCAGAAAGCTCCATCTTCAGTCCCATAGGCACATCCAACTTGAAATGACCCAAGCTAAACTCAGCACTGCTCACTCTCTTTCCCCTGAAATTCCTTTCTTTGCTGGTGGTCTTATTACTTGTTACATGTTGTAAGAATATTTTTTTCTAAAATAGAATTCTGATCATGGTGTTCCCTCTATCAAATCCTTCAGGGGAATTGCATGATATTTAGGATGAGGTCCAAATAACACAGTAGGGCCAAGGAGAACCCTCATCATCTTATCCATGCTTGTCTTTCCTCTCTTCTCTCCATGAGGATCTGTTGAGCAAGCTGTATTTGCCTTCTTTGTAGTTCCTTAGATATAGCTTGCACATGCACATTTATTTTCACACTTCCTCTGAGAGAGAAGCTCTTTCCTTTCTCCTCTAGTCATTTGTTAAGAACCCCACATGTCCTGGCATTTCCTATCTATCTCTTTCTTCTGAGTTGTGAGTTTTCACATCTAGTTGGCACCACTCTGTGAAGTTGCAACAAGGATACCATATACTCAAACAAAGAACATGCAGGGACTAGTCCTGGGGAGAAGGTGGGTGGTGGGCTGTGGGTGGGGAGACAGGGGAAAGGAGTGTCAGCAGAGTGGGAAGCAACAGGGAGGGTGACCAGGGTGGGAAACTGGCAGTGGGGCTGGGGCTCTGGGGCCTCATGGACAGACTCATGGAAGAAGGAACAAGGGGCAGGCAGTGATCTACTCACCATAGTGCTATGGCCACCCACATCACCCAGCCCCTCCTCTACATTTTTAAGCCCCCCCCCCCCAAAAAGTGTGGACTTTTATGAGCCTAGATCCTGTGCCAAGCACTTTCCTGGAATTGCCTTGCTTAATGTTCACAACAATCCAAGAAGTTAAGTACTTATCTTAGCCTCATATTTACTTATTTACTTATTTTTGAGATATAATTTATATTCTATGAAAGTTACCATTTTAAAATGTGTAATTCAATATTTTTTAGTATATTCACAAAGTTGTCCAACCATCACCACTACCTAATTCCAGAATATTTTATCACCCCATAAAGAAACTTAGTATCTGTTAGCAGTCACTCCTCATTATTGTCCCCTACCCCTAGCCTCTGGCAGTTGCTAGTCTATTTTCTGTCTCTATGGTTCTAGACATTTCTATAAGTGGAATTTTACAATATATAGTCTTTTATATCTGGCTCCTTTCACTTAGCATAATGTTTCTGTGGTTCATGTATGTCATAGTGTGTGTTGGTACTTTATTTCCTTTTATGGCTAAATAATATTCCACTGTATGGATACATCACATTTTGTTATGCATTCATCACTTGAGGGACATTGGAGATATTTCCACCTTTTGGCCATTGTGAATAGAGCTGTTATGAGCTCCATTTTACAGATAAAGAAACTGAGGTCTCAGTTCGGGCTGCTACAACAGAATACCATAGACTGGGTGGCTTAAACAACAGAATTTTATTTCTCACAGTTCTGGAGGCTGAAAAGTCCAAGATCAAAGGGCTGACAGATCTGATGTGTGGTGTGGGCTGGCTTCCTGGTTTGCAGATGGCTGTTTTCTGGTTGTATTTTCATACGGAAGAGAGTAGAGAGTGGAAGCAAGCTCTCTTGTAACTCTTAAAAGGGCACTAATCCCACTCATGGGGGCTCCACCCTCATGACCTCATCTAATCCTAATTACCTCCCATAGGCCCCACCTTCTAATACCATCACATTGGGGGATAGGGTTTCAATATACAAATTTTGGGGGGATAAAAACATTCAGTCCGTAACAGAGAGGTTAACTAAAACACAGTAATTAAAAGCATTGCTTTTGGAACAAACAGACCTAGATTCAAAACCCACCTTCTTCACTTGCTAGCCACGTGACTTTGGAGAAGTTATTCATCCTCTTTAGCTTCCATAGTCCACATAAAAACGGTAACATCACCTGAGTGTTAAGGTTGGTATGAAAACTCTTAATGGTTCATATAAAGGAGTGCTCTGCACATATTAGGATTTCTATGAAGAGTAATGATGGGACCCTCTGCACTTGGCCCTTCATAGGTGCCCCATAACTAATTTTGAATCAACAAATGAATTTAAAAAAGCATGACTTGAATTCTGATTTGATCATTTATTAACTATGTGACCTTGAACTACAAAACTGGGTAGAGTAATTGCAGTTGTACTAAATGAGGGCAAGCACAAGTTCTAGCGGAGTTCCCAGCACATAATAGGGACTCAGTAAATGTCGGTTCTTTCCCTTAATGCCAGCTTAGTATTTCTTCTTTTATTATAATGCAACATACAACTTAACTCCAGAGCTAAGCTTTCAAGTGTGCATTTATAGTTAACAATAAGTTTTCACTTTTGGCTTATTAATATTAATAAGGACAAAATGATAGCATTAAAATATAATTTAGGAGCTCCTTGTTTGGGAAAGTACACAATGTGTTTATGAAACATTATTTTGCTTTCACCTGAACCTTTATTTTTTAAATTTTTGTTAAGGCAAACTTCTCTAAAATCAATAATATAAAATTAAAGGCATCAAAACGTTCACTTTTGCAGAAAGGCCTAAGTGTAAATTGATTATTTGGCATTTTCAAGGTTTCTGCTTAGTGAGAGGGGCCAAGTCTTAATGGACAAGTCACTGCGATGGGCTCCGTTCATTTTGCAAGGAATGAAATGTAGGTCAGGGGTCAGGGCAGGGTGAAGGGAAATATCTTTGAAAGAACTCATCGGATGTCACTCAGGGATTATTAATTTACTGAAAAGTTTACCTTTGGCCTGGGAATTTACTAAAGTTAGAATGTGCTAGATGTTTCCTTTGAACTCTGCATCCAGGCATCCAGAGGAATGCTGGCGCACTCCTGTGCTGCGACCCAGCAAACCTGGCCTGTGTTATCAGCCAGCTCTGGCCTGCTGCAGGTTTTTTCTACACCTGATGCTGATGACATGATTCTGCTCAGACTCTTCAGTACCGTTAGGGTTTCAAAGATGAGGGGAAAAGAAAAAAGAAAAAGAAAAAAGATGATGGCCTTCATGGTATTTTGGTATTCTGCTACTCTTACTGGATCATTAGAGTTCTTAAGTCTAAGGAAATGAATGCTACAAAGCCCACTTAGCACATGGTGAGAAATGAGATGTGCAGTATGGGAAGAAGATAGAGGGTGTTAGGGTATTTACTTAATCTCAATATCACTTAGTAGGAAGTTTTCACCACCAAGTGCTACTAGCTTTGATAAATCCCGTATTCATCCATCCATCTTTTCTATTCTCCTGCAAGTGTTTTATAGGTATATCTTTATGCTAGGCTAGTTTAAAGTCTCAATTGGTTTGCATTTACCCACTTAGGCACTTCAAGAAATTTTAGCAAATTCACAGAGACAGAAAGTGGAATGGTGGTTGCCTGACGCTGGGGTAGGGGGAAAGGGGAATTATTGTCTAATGGGTACAGAGTTTCAGTTTTGCAAAATGAAAAGCACTCTAGAGATGGATGATGATGATTGTTGCACAACAATGTGAATGTGCTTAATGCTACCACACTGTATTTAAAGATGATTAAGATGGTAAATTCTATGTTGCTTGTATTTTACCGCAAATAAAAATAATTAAAAAAATTAAGCTGCCAATCCTAAAGCTGTTAAAGATATTAAGTTCAAAAGCACCAGTTTTGAAATGAAGTGCATCACTCTGATACTGTTTGTTACTACTTCTGCCACCTTGTATGATTTTAAAAAACAAGTTACATAAGAATGCATGTACTTTATTTCCCAAAGGTATAATTATACTTATATGAAAGGTGAATAAAAATGTTTGCACTGATAGAAGACTGGTAAAATTTTTACGGAATATTCATACAAGAGATCTCTAGTTGACACAACTAGCCAAAAATTTTTAATGGGTTCCATGGACAATTAATTCATTTGATCAGCTAAAAATAAGTTTAGCAGAATGTACCATGGCATAATTGTTATTCCTGATCACACAGCTAGTCATGTCAAGCCCTGGATGTTTCAACAAACCATTTAGAAATCTAAGATAAGTGGTTTTCAAGTGCAGCCCTGGACCACAACATCAGCACCACCTGGGAACTTTTTAGAAATATAATTCGTGAGGTCCATCCCAGACCTTCTGAATCAGAAACTCTTGGGGTGGAGTCCAGCAATCTGTGTTTTAACAAGCCCACTAAGAGTTTCTGATGCATGCTGAAGTTTGAGAACCCGTTATCTAAGAAGAGTATGAAACCTATAGTGATCTAAGTTTTTTCTTCTGGTGCCTTATAGTGAGATTAAAAGGACATCTGCACCAAGCTTGTCGAATGAGAGCTTGCTAGACAGAAAAGACCCAAAAAACCAAAAAACCATCAATCTTTGAAATGGTGCATCAGAACCGAATATGATAAAATGATACCATGTTGCAGGAAAAACCTTACAATTCTCATCCTAGAGTGATTCAGAAGAAACTTTGATTCAGAATGTAAAGAAGGTCTAGAATAAAACTTAAATGTTTCTATTAAAGAAGAAAGTGGTGCTAAAGTCTAGGAATAATTAAATATTATGGTTGGTTAACTTGCGGTCCCCAACCCCCGACCTGCCAGGAACTGGGCCACACAGCAGTAGGCGAGCTGCAGGCGAGCAAACCCCACCTGCACTCACAGCTGCTCCCCATCGCTGCCCCAGCCCCGCCCCTGTCTGATCAGGAGTAGCATCAGACCCTAGTAGGAGCAGGAAGCCCACTGCAAACTGCGCATTGGAGGGATTCAGGTTGCCTCCCCATGAGATTCCAAGGCCTGGTGATCTGAGGTGGAGCCATGGCAAATACTTGCAAATACCCCTTCTGCCTAAACCAGTTCATTTTATTTTTGCCACATACAACCAATACTATTAACAAATACAGTCTGTCACCATAATTCATTTTCCTTCCTTAGACATTACAACCTTTGTAAGATTTAAAAATCATCCTAGTAAATATTTGTGTTAATTTGAATTAACTTCCATTTCCCTGGACTTCAGCTATTTTGAAAGACCTACTTGGCCACCTTCCATCATTTGAAAAGCAAAGCAAAGCAAAAGGAGCTATAAGCCACCAGCTGATGTGCACTCTTAAGCTCTGTGTATAAATTATGCCTTTGAAACATTTGTAATCTTCCTGGGAAACCATTTTTCAGCAGGGGAAGAAAAACTAACAAGTTTCAGAAGTAAACTGGAAATATTACTCACTGCTATGGAAAAGTGCAGCTTTGAAGTAACCAAAGAAATGAAAACAAATGAGTTATCATTAGTGGCAGGATATGTAGTAGTCAAGAGTGGGGGACCTGGGACCCGATGACCTGTTTATAAGTCACAATCCCCCAACTAGAGGGCACACATTGTAAAACTAATGTCTGGGTCTTCTCTTTGCCCCTTCAGCCCCCAGCATAAGGTCTCACCTGACAAAGTATTCACAGATGTTTGTTGGGAAAAGGCTGATGAGAAAAAGGATATTGATGAAGTTTGGAGATCAGACTCATAGGGAAATTGTCTGGTTCCAGCATCCCTATGTATGTGACCTGGGATGTGGACTAAACTTGTCTGCGTCTTGGTTTCCGTTATGTCTTGGTTTCCATTACTCTAAAATGGGGATGGTAGTAGAGTTTCTTTCTAGTGTTCATGGGAGTATTAAATGAGTTAATTTATGCAAAACATATAAATGCCTGCAAAGGAGGAGGCAAGCAATAAATGTTTTTAAATCATTATGTTGGTGAGTAGCTTTTCATTGTCATATTTTCCTTCCTTTTAAATTTGTATGAAAATTCTGGAAGGAAGAGTATTAGGAACATTTAATTTGACCTTTATAATAAAGATAGTAAAGAAATATATCCCTGTGTAAGGTACATTAAAAATGTCTTTACTTGTTCCCAAGCAAGTGAAAATTTAAGGGAGAATATCAATATAAACATGACATGCAACTCAAAATTGTATTTTTTAAAATTTAATTAAATATATGTATTTTTCTGAGATAGGGTCTTACTCTGTTGCCCAGGCTGGAGCACAATGACAAGATCATAGCTCACTGCAGCCTCAAGCTCCTGGGCTCAAGCCATCCTCCTGTCTTGGCCTCCTGAGTAGCTGGGACTATCAGTGCACCACCACATTTGGCTAATTTTTCTTTCTCTTTTCTTTTTTTTTGGTAAAGAAGCAGTCTTGCTATGTTGTTCAGGCTGATCTACAACTCCTGGCCTCAAGCGATCCTCCTGCTTCAGCTTGCCAAAGTGCTAGGATTACAGGTGTGAGCCACCATTCCTGGCCTGCAACACAAAATTTTATACTAAAAGAAACCCTCTAATTTTAAAAAGCTCACAGCATGGGCCACATGAGAAGAAAGTTTTGGTACAGATATTACATCCTCTGTTTTCCAGCCAGAAATCTCAGTAGGTCTCTTTGGCTCAAGGGGATCGGCCTGGGTCTGACCTGTCCTGGTGGTTGTAGCGGGAGACACTGTTATGGTGTGAGGTGGACCAGGGTCTGCTCCCCATGCTTCATTCTTGCCATGCCTGGTACTGATCCAAGGATGTTACTCACTACCTACCCCCATGAGTCCCTCAATAATCTGCTAGGAAATATTGCTTCTCATGTCCCTTTCCCTTCTGATTGGACAACTCCATCTTGAATTATTTTTTGCCATTTTTGCTGGAGATATTTATGTATTTGTGGCTCCTTGGGCAGCTAGCCTCAGTGGAAAGGGGCTCCTCTGTTTCTGTAATTGTTGTCCTTTACTCCATATGTCATCTTTTGAAGGGCTTTCTGAGGATTTGACTGGGAATGCTCATTCTGTTGGAAAGAACACATGGTTATGTGATAGCAGGGGGCCGGGCTGAGTGGCAAAATGACTGTAATGACTGTTACTGTCTAGTTTGAATGGGCTGACTCATCAGGACTATGTGCTAATGAAAGCAAGATTGTAAGTTTAAAACCCACATCCGTCAGATTACTCTGTTTTATTCTACTTCCTCTTTTCCAAACTTTGGCCTTTCCAATGCCAACTATGTCTTTTTGATAACAATAAGGTTAGAAGAGAGAGTACAAATGAATCAGGGACAATCCTTCCTACTTCCTGCACAAAGAAATCAGACACGCTAGCACCATGTTCCCATACAAAGGATGCGGCATTGTGACAACACAGGATTAGTTCACTGTGGATGGTAAAGGTGGTAACTTGGCATGTACCATCCATCCCATCCTCCTTCTACATTGGACTGCCAAGAACTACAATTCCCAGACCCCTTTGCGGCTATATTTGGATGTGCCTTCAGTTCCCCTAATCAGATGTACTTACGAGAAATTTAGAAGGCAACAGTGAGGTGGTGCTGGCTTCTGCTCTTTATGTTGGCAAAGTGAGTTGTAGACATGTTGGTGTTTTCAGTTTCTGCATTACCAAAGATCCCAGAGTGCAGGTTGATGGGGGGGTAGAGGGTATTTTTCTTGTTTTCTTTTCTTTTTCTTTTTTTGATGCAGACCTGGCATGAATGCTGGAGCCAAGAGTTCCAGAAGTGGCAGTGAGCATGCTGGACTAGCTCTGCAGTGGATTCCAGAGATGGCTCCTGCAGACCCAGCCCAAAGCCTGCTCTTGCCATATAAGAACCTTGCTTGTGCTCCATGGACACAATGTAGGCAGAAGTTCCTGGCACACAATAGTTTGCTAAGCAACTGCTCTACCAACAAACATTAGTAAATACTTAATTAATTCAACATATGTTCATAGGACTCTTTTTTTTTTCTTTTCTTTTTTTTTTTTTTTTTTGAGACAGAGTCTCACTTTGTTGCCCAGGCTAGAGTGAGTGCCGTGGCGTCTGCCTAGCTCACAGCAACCTCAAACTCCTGAGCTCAAGCGATCCTCCTGTCTCAGCCTCCCGAGTAGTTGGGACTACAGGCATGCACCACCATGCCCGGCTAATTTTTTTTTTCTATATATATATTTTTAGCTGTCCATATAATTTCTTTCTATTTTTAGTAGAGATGGGGTCTCGCTCTTGCTCAGGCTGGTCTCGAACTCCTGAGCTCAAACGATCCACCCACCTCGGCCTCCCAGAGTGCTAGGATTACAGGCGTGAGCCACCGCGCCCGGCCCATAGGACTCTTAATGTTGAGAGATTGCTTAGCTGGTTCTGGAATTCATCTTATCACATATTCTCTGTGTGACTTTGGCCTCAGTTTCCTCATCTGTAAAATGGTAACAATAATTTCACCCACCTCATAGGATTATGTGAAAGGGTAAATGAAATGATGCATGCAAAGGACCAGCCATGGTGCCTTTATGGAAGTGCTCAATAATGTTGCTTACTGAAATGGCATTTATTTTGTGCTAGGTGCTAGAACACAAGGATAAACACAACACACTCAATTTCTGACCTGATGGAGCTTATAGTGGGAAGGAGAAGGCAGTCATTTAAACAAGGCTACAATAGTACAGTAATTACCCTGATAGAGGAGTACATGATACTAGGGGGCACACAGTAGGGACACTGAGACTGGCTTAGAGGAGGAAGCCTTGGAGGAGGAGAGACAGAAAGGTGGGCTCTAAGACAATTTGCTGAAAACCAGTTGGGCAAGAGCCACCTTGCTGAGAGCTAACTTGCCAATGGCCAAATCACCTAATGGCCAAAACACTTATTTTAAGAATATTGTAGAGAAAGAAAAAATAATTTTTTCCCCAACCCTCAAAAATTCTTAGTTGGAATGTAACCCTGCAACAAAAGACAGATTAATAAGAGAAAAACAAACAGAAGTTTATTAGCATGTATAGTTCATACATGAGTGGAATCAGATACCCAGACAGTGAGCAGTTCTCAAAGAAGTGGCTTTGAATTCCAGCTTACATAGCATCTTCAACAAAGAAAAGTGAATTTTTAGAGAATGACAAGACAAAGGAAAAAGACTTTGAGTCTCTAGGAGCAGCAACTTGGGACAAGGCAAAAAGGGGCAGATAAAGGCTAGTTACTAAAACTTGTTAATGTATATTCCTCTGGTACCATCTTTAGTTTGATAAGGGTCTAGAGTTGTCTTCAGTGGTTAGACTTTGTTCTCCCTGGTAGAAGGTTAAAATAGCTTTCCTGCTTCTGCTTCTTAATTGCCTTCACTCAACAATCTTGCATATTTTGGGGTGGCATATTCTGGTCTCCCATAATATTCTTCTTGAGTCTAGTCAATTGATGTATTAATATTTTCCCTAGACACATTGACTTGTTAAAAGCTTTTAGTTTTAGGGTGGTTTCAACTTCATGAAGATATTTTTTCATTAATGTTCATAGTTGTGAAAACCATATTAATGAAGTTATTTATTAGATATATTAATAATCATGAGGATTTAATATTCTGAATATATTGAATATATTCTTGAATATATTCAAAAACATAATTCTTCAATATTTTTACTTACTATAGTTAAGAAGAATATGATTCTAAGGATAAAACATTTATTTTCATTGACTATATTCAAGAAAAATATTCCTTAAAGGAAGTTTTAGCCAATGAGTAATTTTGGCAAATTCAATCAATTGGTCATTTGGCAGATTAATCATTTTATAATTGATCCTTCAGTTAATGGCTTTAAACAAATCAGTCATTTGGTGTATTGAGTATTTTCCTAAGTGGCCATCACTTCTTTCAAACTCTATTGATGAGTGATTACTATGCATTTGTTATTCAATTTATGTACAGACAGCAAAGCATGTAGTTTTGTTGCCTCCTTGTCTCCCAGTGGTAAACCCACAGGATATTACACACAATAGATAATTAAAAGAGGGAATTGGCCAATAAAAATGAAAATGTAGCAAAGAAATGAAAAGTAAAAACATTGCAAGTGAAATTGCAGTCAGACATAAATGGGGTTACAGCAGGAATAGCTGACTGGGAATGTTGATGCTGTCACCATTTGAGAACCTCTAAACTTGGAGCCAGAAGACCCTAGTGAAGGGAAACTTATCAACATAAATGAAGAATGTGGTTAGGACAAGAAGGATGAAGATGTCCTAGAGGAAATGATGCCAAAAAAAAAAATTTTACACTAAAGAAACTCTCAGAGATATTTCATGATGTTGAAAGTACAAAGGATAAAATGTTGGAAGCTGATCCAAACTTAGAAAAGAATATGACAATTTTCCAAGGCAAGATACTTCATATTGTAAGTTATGTGATGGTGTTTTAGAAATAAAACACTTTGATTTTCAATGTTTCTTATGTTTTAAATTACAGCATACTGAATAAATATTAGCTTTACTATTTTTATTTCCCTATACACCTATAACTGACAGTAATAGAGTTTTTAATATTTTGACATAAATTTTATAATTTGCGCACAATCATAATTTTCCCCATTGCTTAAGATCACTTTGCACAGTTTCATCTTGCATGGTCATTTTTACAGTCTTGAACTATCATGCAAAAAATGACTGCTTGCACTTAAAATTAAGCAGAAGGGGAGTAAAACCTAGGGCTATGGTTTGCATTCTGCATTGTGTTTGATGTTCCTACTTCAGGAAATATACAAAATTCAAGTATTTTTGCATTATAAGTTCTGACTTCTGGGAAATTGCAGTGCAGTGAAATGTACACCATTTCTCTCCTCTCTTAGGCAGTTAATTCAAATGAAACAGGTGGTGAGGAACAGAGTATTGTACTCATAGAAGATGAGAGAGAATTTTGATGGCATCTGGAAGAATGTTATCTGATGCTAATGCTGAATTTCTCCTGTGATTCATGATTGCCTGTTGGTGGAGCGGAGCAGTGCTCTTTACACCGTCAAGAACAATTTTCTCCTTGAGTGATCTTTTCTAAAAAGGTTCTCCCTGATTAGTTATTTTTCATTATTATTAGAATTTAAGTACTGCACTTAAGTCAGACTTCTACATTCTGGGATGTAACCTTTAGCTGTCATTGTAAAAAGATAAACAGAAATGAAACTCTTATATACCTGATTAAATGAAAGGAAGCCAAGAATGAGAGCTATTTAAGCAAAGATAATAATATCATTATTTGTGTGCCTGCTGCATAAACCTCTAAGCTAGTTCTCCAATAGAATGTGCTAAAAATGTCTATGTTAATTTTACAACAATATCTCTATTAACTACATGAAATTATTTCTATTAACTATTTATAAGTATGTTAACTATAAATTGGACTAGTAGTTCTCAGGGATTTTTCTCTCTGAACATCCCTCAGGGCTAGAGCACTATTCTGTCAATAACAAGGCTCCCAACATCATTGTGGCTTTCACTCAAGGAGCATAGCAAAATCTCTGAAGGAGGTCAGAGTTTAAACCCTTATCCAGGTGGATCTGACGTGGTGGCCTCCTAATGAGCTGTCCCCCTACACACACACACACACACACACACACACACACACACAATAGTTGAGAGTCACTGATCTGGAGTGTACATCCAACAAAAGTCTAGCATCCTTCAAATTTGAAGATTTGGAGTCCATGTTGCAGCTTACCTCTACTTACCCTCTAATGCACATTTAACCTTGAACTCTCTATTTCCTTCCCTGAAGTGCCTCTGCCCTGGTTTAGCTAATGAATTAAATAAAATAATGTACATGAATATGCTTGGAGCTATTAATTGGAGATGTGTTTTGTGTGAGATATATCCTTCTACCAAAATATCTACCTGTCTGAACCCTTCCATTAGGATTTACAAGTTTGGGCTAAATAATATCATTTATGTTTTATGTTAAGCACGAATTCCTTAGAAGGTTGCATTAATCTTCAAATTTATTTTTAACATTATTTAACAATGCCCAAAATAAGTGAGATAGATAAAACGTCAATTTTAGTTCCTCTAGATACCTAAAGGTAGAAGAAAAAAAGAAAAATAATAATAAAGTTTTAAAAGGTCAATTTTAGTGTTGAAGAAGGAAATAATAAATCTAGACGATATGGGTATGTTGCAGGAAAAATTTCCTGAGCTGGATTCATTAATTTACAACCTATTTCACTTTTCTCAGCACACCCAAACGATTCAGTTGAACAAAGCACTTTTAAGACTTGGGTCTTACAAATCCAGTCAATAATGCTACTTACTGATTGTGGGAACAAATTAAAGCAGAGTTGATACAATGACTCAGCCTCAGCATCTCCTCCTCCTGATCCCAGGGTAGACACCCAACATTGTGTCTGTATCAAATGGATGATACCAACTGGGAGACAATTCTCCATGACTATTTTCATGTTTCCGCATGGTCCAGGTTTTCTAGCCTTGGAAGCTAGAGATAGTGTCTCCCTAAAGTTAGGAAGATTTAGGGATGGATCTCTTCATAGCCAGTTACTTATATTCAGGGCAGTGGAGCTAGAGACTGAGTCATTCTTCTCTGTTTTTGGAGGGGAGGAGGAGCAGATACACACCAGCAGGTGATATTAACTTTGAGTCTCCTAATTTTGGGGTTCTTCTTCAAGGCAGCAGCCCTGCTGTGTGTGTAGGTAACATCTGCCCTTCAACCCATCACCCTGTGGGGATTAGGGCTTAGGGAATTGATGCTAAGGTTGCTCTGGCTGTTTCTGCCTTGAGTAATAAACTGTCTTTTCTCTAATCTAGAGAGCCTCTTGCTTCCCATTAGATAGAGTGGGATGAGATCTCAGACTTTTCAGTTTCTGTCTTAATACGTACTGAATGGGGTACATACAGGTACATATAGATGTTAAGTTAGATCATAGAGGCATGGAGGAGCTAAAAATTTTAGTTCACTCTTACCTTCTTCAATGGTAAAGGAACAGTAGCTAACTGTGATTAGGTTTTATTTTGTGGGCAGACACCATGTTAAGTATTTTCCACACACATTCTCGTTTAATTCTCAGAACATCAGGAGGCAAGTAAACTACTGTCCAGATGTTTTTTAGATGAGGATGTTAAGGCTCAGAGAATTGAATGATTAACTTGTTCAAAGGCACAAGGCTTGTCAGTGGCAAAACAGGAATTCAACTGAGGCCCTGAGAAGGCAGAGTCTAAATCAGTAACCACTACATTTTCATGCTGCCTTGGATGCAATCTCTGATTCTCCCATAGGTTTGTAGAACTTGACCTCGTAAATGTAAGATTACAAAAGAACCATTCTAGCCATTTGATGCCACCTTATTAAATAATTTATTTTCTCTTGTGCACATGGCTACTTCCTTATGTAGAGCCTAACCTATGAAGTTAGTGGAGGCGTAAATACATCAGAATCCCTGTCTTCCAGCCTTCCTACTGCAGTGTGACATCAATGTGGTAGTAGCTCATTCCAAATAGAGAGTCTATTAAATATTCTCCAGGGCCTTTGCAAAGCTACCTGCAATCCTGACTATGTGCCCTTAGAAAATCTACTTATTCCAACAAAGTATTAGGATAAACCATTTATATTTGAGGGTTAGGAAAACCTATTTCAAATGGCTTAGTTAAAAGCTGAGAAGAGGCCAGGTGCAGTGGCTCATGCTTGTAATCTAAGCACTTTGGGAGGGCTAAGGTGGGAGGATCATTTGAGGCCAGGGTTAGAGAGGCTGGGCAACACAGTGAGACCCTGTCTCTACAAAAATAAAAAATAAAAAAATTAGCTGGGCATGGTGGTGCACACCTGTAGTCCCAGCTACTCAGGAGGCTGAAGCAGGAGGATCGCTTGAGCCCAGGAGTTTGAGGTTGCTGTGAGCTATGATCGCATCACTGTACTCCAGCCTGGGTGACAGAGCAAGACTCTGTCTCTAAATAATAATAATAATAATAAAAGGCCAAAATGGAGGGAGAGAGAAAGGGAGAACGAGAGGGACAACGAAAGAGAAAAAAGAAAAAGACGAAGAAGTAAGGTGAAGAGGGGGGCAGCAAGGAAGGAAGGGTGAGAGGAAGCTAACAGAGAAAATCAACAGGCCCTTACAGTGTATCTATGTGATAAAAACATTTGTACCCCCTTAATATTTTGAAATAAAAAAAATAAAAAATAAAAATCAATAAATAAATTAAAAAGAAACAAGACCAGAGAAAGTTGGTATTGATTGAGGATTTGAGGACATGGACCAGGGGACAGCAAATTAGAAATACATAATGCATAGAGAATGCACTTTCTAGACCAGTCCTAGATCAAAGACCCCACAAAAGGCCTGGAATCCACAAGTTTCCTTCTAATGCCAGAAAATCTTTCATAAAAGCATGCAGAAAAGCCTGGGAAATTTTCTTTTAAGATCACATTTACCCTGAAGAAATCAGCAAGGTGTTTTCCATAGTACCAGGCAGGACTTCTTCCAGATTCCTAATTTTCCAGGTTACTGTTTTGTCAAATAACACCCAGTATGAAGAGAAAATGAGAGGGAAAAAGACCACTGCTAGGGAAACGAAAGTAGGCGGAAATTCTTTTTAGTTTTTTTTTTGTTTTTTTTTTAGAGACAGAATCTCACTGTGCTGTCCAGGCTGGTCTTAAATGTCTGTCTCCAAGTGATCCTCTTGCCTTAGCCTCCTAAAGTGTTGGGTTTATAGGCATGAGCCACTGCACCCAGCCAGTAGGTGGAAGTTCTTGAAAAACAGCCAAAGCAGAAAAAACCACCATGAGTGATTGGGGGTTATAGGGAATGATGGCTTTTACAATTTGAGGTTCAAAACAAAATACTACCCTGGGAAAGAAAGTAGCTGCATTTGTTGGGGTATTTTTTGTTTGTTTGTTTTTGCATTTCCACATTGCCTTGGAGACCAGGAACAGTAGGTAGCTACTGACCTGAATTATCTCTCTGGTTCTTATAAGTCCCGAGGAAATCAGCTCTGTTAAATAGCTCATCTGAATTGCAAGCAAGAGATTTTGCAGGTGATGATAGACATCTATAATTCCAGGTAGTATTCATACGGAATCTTTGTTTCAAGATACCTTTATTTGCATATGTAATGACAGAGAATAACGCTGTGCTGGTGTTTGCTAGACAGTTCCCCAATACATCATCACAGTTTCCAAACTGTCAAGGTACAGATGACAGTCACCAACTTCCTACTTTTGTTTAAAAGGAAAAGTACAAGGCCTGGCAGTTTGTTTCTAGGGCTCTCAGTGAGAGATGCTGAGTTATATCAGATTTCTGCAATGTGTTAGTTTCCTATTGCAGTTGTAACAAAATACCACAAACTTAGTGGCTTGATAGAACACAAATTTATCTTGCAGTTCTGGAGATCAGAAGCCTAAAATAGGTCCATAGGACTGCATTCCTTCTAAGGACTCTAGGGGAGAATTTGTTTCTTTGCCTTTTCCAGCTTCTAGAGGCTTCTCACATTCTTTGGCTCATGGCCCCTTCCTCCATCTTCAAATCCAGCAGTATAGCAACTTCTTTCCTCTGGGACTTTGCTTATATCATTCTCTCTCTCTCTCTCTCCCTCTCATAATTATATTGAGCTCACTTGGATAATCCAGGATGATCTCTCCATCTCAAAATCCTTAATCACATTTGCAAAATCTCTTTTATTAATACCATGTAAGGTAAAATAGTTGCTAGTTCTAGGGATTAGAATGCAAATGTCTTTGGGGTCATTATTCAGCCTGTCACATGCAGTCTTGCATAAGGACAACATGTTAAAATGTAAGGTATATGAACATATTTACCAATTAAAATCATATATATGTATTAATGTTTCATATATTTAACATAAAATATATATCTTCTTTAGTGCTTATTATAGCTGTTTTAATGTCATTTGGGCCTTCATTCTCCAGCTGAAAGGCATGGAATATGTAATCTAGAAAACAGAGGTGTTACTGTATTTTCCTGATTTCTTGACCTGCAATTTATTAGCTAATAAATCTTTCTCAGGCCACGTGAGTGGATAAAAGAATAGTGTCAGGGTCCTTAGTTCTCGATATTGACATACAGATATTCAAATATTGACCTACAGAACTAGATTTGGTTCTAGATATTGATATATGTCTAAATATTGACATATAGAGATTTCAATAACAACAATAAAAATGTAACAAGTATCCATAATTGATCACCAATTCTGCTTGGAACTGGACTGGGTATTTTTCACACATTATCTCATTTATTACTTACCAGAACTTTCTGAGGCCAGGATACCTACCTTGATTTTCTGTCTGGGATACCTGAGGATCAGAAAGAACAACTAACTTGTCCAAGGCCAAAAAACCGCTGTAGTTAGGTGCAATCTCAAGAGAGGTGCCTACCGTTCTTTCAGAGAGGGGAATGTGGAGACCCCACCAGTCACAGACAGACACAAATTCCTGTGTCCCTTCATTTGGCTCATGCATTTGTGGATGTTTGGGAAGTTCTAGTTCCTTCTTTTTTTAAGAGGTGTGGACAAGATCAGATCCAAATGAGAGTTAGCCAGTTGGATTTTGAAAATAAGAAGCATCTGGACATTAGATACTTCAAATGTAGGTCACCTTCATTACTCCCCAGTCCTCCCTCCTCCCCTCTTTATTTCATTATTTTATTTTGTTTTATTTTATCTTTGAGTTGGCTCAGTTCTTGTAGCTGAAATGGCTTAATAGTCATTACTGTTGTGTACATTTGCTATACATTTAATTCCATTGTTTTCTCAATTATTTCTCACAAATGATAGTAACCTCCCCTCGTTACATTCCTCTTTTCAACCTACTGAGAAAAGCTCTCCCTCTGAACATCATGCCTCTGACCCAGATTAAACATACTGCTTTGAAAGAAATGGGTTGTAGGTCACACCATTTGGGTGAGAGTAAACTGGGGTGAGTGGGGACTCCACTGGTTAGCTCTAGGGGCTGAGTTGGTGGCCTTTGGTCTTATTCAGCTCAAATCCCAAAGATCATCAATAACAATGACGATGGTAAAATAGCTTCAAAAAATAGGGGGATAAAATAAAGACCTGTTGGATGAGTGGCTTTCAAAGCCCCAGAGAAATGAGTTGATAATCCCTAGGGGAGTGCCCTCTATGGAGAGAAATTCTGAAAGAAATTGGAAGATTTCTACTTAGACCAGCTGCTGGGGGAAGAGGAGAAGGAGCAATGAGAGGCAGGAGATGGAGGGAGGAGAGGTGAAGTAGGGGTGCTAGTTCAAAGGAAAATTCTCTTAGGTTTCGAATCAGCATTCCAAAATTATCACAGGCTTGTGTGTTTGCAACAGAGTCCTCCTTCCTGAAGTTTCCTTCAGGTGAACCTTTGTTTGACTTTCTGCATATTTGTGCATTTTCTCTAATTTCATTTAAAATATAACCAAAGGCGGGGTAAGAGAGTCCGCACATCATCCCGCTTTCACTTCCAGAGAGCAGCTGTTAGTTCAAGTCATCATGAGAACTGAGGCCATGTCATCTGTCCTATCACCTTTGTCTGGAGAGCAGGCCAAAAACTTGAATGAATATTCAAATTCTAATTTATATTCTTGTTCATCTTGGACAAAAAGACAACAAAGTATGTCCTCCTAGGTTTCTGTCCTGACACTGTAGAGAAGTGAAAACAGCATTGGACTTGGAGTTGAAAGATGTGGGTGCAACACTTGATACTCCACTTACTAGTCATGGGATCTCTCTGAACCTCAGTGTTCTCATTATTAAAATGGGAAAAATAGTGTCTACCAGGAAACATTGTTATTAAAATAAGATGTAATTGTAGTTGTGAAGGCTCTTGATAAATTATTTAGTAAAATACAGATGTAAGTGTTTATTCTTACATCAGGAAGAAACTAAACAGTTTGGGGGGGACTTATAAAATTAAAAGGAATTAATTAGCTAATTAAATCTTGACCTTGGTCTTCTGTGTCCATCCTGTTCTTGCTGGGCCTACATAGCCCAATCTTAGTAAGAATCCTGCTAAGTCAGTTTAGCAAGAATCCCCCCACTTTTGATGTCTGATTATTCTTGCTATCTGATCAAGTTCCTCATCCCCCACCATCGATGTCCTTGACCTGCCTTTAGCAAGAATTCTGTTAAGTTGGTTTAGCAAGTATCCTCCTACCCTTAATGTCTCTTCTGAGTGACTTCCCATCCACTCACCCCCTCGCCCTGCTCCCTGGCTATAAATCTCTATTTGTCCCCGTTATATTTGGAGTTGAGCCTAATCTCTCTCTCCTATAGCAATAGAGTTGACTCCTACTGCAATAGTCTTGAATAAAATCTTCCCATTTTAACAACTGTCAGGATAATATTTTTAGCAGGGTGGAGGATCCGCAGTTCTCCCCACTTTCTCTCTGTGTCCTGACTGAAAATCCTGGAGTGCCTTGACTACCCCATGACCCAGCCACCTGTAGATTTCACTCTGTAGGCTTGAACCTAAATCGAGTCTTGAATATTTCCAGGCACTGATAAGGCCCGAAACACTGAAAGAAACTGGCCTCAGTCCTGAGCCAAATTCCTTAAACCCTCATATAATCTCCATACCCTGACCCCCTCACTGTGGACATACCTAGATAGACCACTTCTTTTTCTCTCACTGTCCACCATGCAGATGTGCTGCAGCACTCGGTATGCAAGTTCCCTTGATCAATGCTCTGGATGGGTTGCCCTGGTGTTTAGTGCTTCTTCCTTTGGAATCTCAACCAGCTCCATCTGGGGATGGTTTGGGGTTCTTTCTTGTGGGAACTCTCTTGTTGCCACTTTTGGGGTGATTCCAGTGGGTTTGGCAACAGAAAACAGAGGGGCTAACAAAACTCAGCAGAGCTGAAAGATGGAGAGATAGAGAACTGACCATATTTGAGACCTGGTGCCTGAAGCCAGATGCATCCAGGACTTTCTAATATGTGAGCCAGTTGTCTTCTTTTTGTTTAACCTGAATGACGTTGGGTTTATCTCACTTGTCATGGGAAAAGTCCCACTAAATATAACAAGATATTATTGCTCTTAGGAAACTAGACATAGACTAATTGAGTAAAGTAGTATTAAAGACAGAAATCCAAGAATGCCCAGATTTTCCTCAGGCTTTCCTCCCAATGGCAATGGAAATAACAGTGGCGTGGCGTGGCGTGGCGTGGCTTTTCTTTTCTTTCTTTCTTTCTTTCTCTTTCTCTCTCTCTCTCTCTTTCTTTCCTTCCTTCCTTCCTTCCTTTCTTTCTTTCTCTCTTTCTCTTTCTTTTCTTCTTTTCTTTTCCTTTCTTTTCTTTCTTCCTTTCTTCCTTCCTTTCTTTCTTTACAAGGTCTTGCTCTGTGGCCCAGGCTGGAGTACAGTGGCATGATCATAGCTCACTATAGTCTCGAACTCCTGGGCTCAAGCAATCCTCTGGCCTCAGCCTCCTAAGTACTACAAGCACGTGCCACCACGCCTGGCTACTTTTTAGATTTTTTGTAGAGACAGGGATCTTGCTATGTTGCCCAGGCTGGTCTTGAACTCCTGGCTTCAAGCTATCCTCCCACCTTGGCTTCCCAAAGTGCCAGGATTATAGGCGTGAACCACTGCTCTTGGCCAACAGTTGGTATTTCTTATGGGTATTTTGTTCTTTCAAAAAATTAATATTTTAAAGCATCTGTTGGAAGGCAGACACTGTGCTAGACGTTTTTACATAGGCCATTTTATTTAATCCTGCCTTTCAATGAAGTCCTTATTCTATCTCATACACAGATAAGGCATTGAAGTCTAATGTGTTTTAAAGAATCTTGGACTGTCTGCCTTCAGATCACAAGTTCTTTCCTCCACAACTCCCTAAATATACTTTGACAAGGAATTCTTTACATCGTTTCTTTTTTGCTTTTAAAAAATTGTGGTGAAAATTTATAATTGTAACAATTTCATATTATTTCTTGATTAGTTTCTTCAAACTCAAGCAGATGTCCTAGAAAAGAATGGAGCAATTTTAAATGTATCATACTTAGTTTCTGTCCTTCCTTTACATACAATGAAATGTATACCATTGAGGGGAGCCTCAATGGGCCAAGACGTTAGGCACTCCCTGCAAAGCTCTATGATGCTTAATTGCACTGATGTGGAAGCAGCCCAAAGTGTAGACATTTGCACAGCACAGGGACAGCTTTTCACAGCCCTTCCGTGAAAGCACTTTTACTAACTTTCAAACTGGACAGGCAAGGTTTCTGTTTTGTTAGAGTTTTCCTTAGCCAAAACTTTTTTTGACTCATCTGGAAAGGAGACAACCACCATTGAGAAAACCCCTTGAACTCTAAAGGCACGATAAGTTTCATAATTGGATACCAAAATTATGTTCCCAATCTTAAATCAGAATAAAGTTAGTTACTTTTAATCTAGCTGGGTTTCTAAAAAGATCAGTTTCTAATTCACTTTTCTTTCAGTCAATATATCTTTAAAAATAGTTTTCATATGCTTCCTTTAGAAGAAAAAAATGCAGATTCATATTTTTTACCTTATAAGAAAGCAATACTCTTCTTTTCATAAATGATGTCTGCACAAAAAGCATAATCTGGCATTATTATTAGCACTGCCAGATAGTTTGTTTGATTTGGGATTGTGAGTGAAACATTGTTTAGATGGTTGCATAACTTGTTAAGCCTCTGAGGAGGTCTTCTAGTTCATTCTACAAGGGCCAAACACAGCATTTATAATAGCATGGTGCCTTGCACATATTACACACTTAATAAATGAACAACTAGGATTCAGTCAATTGTGCGTTTGTATGCCTCACTTTCACTAAGAGCAGAAAGCAGAAAGAAAAAAAGAAAAAGTGAATGAAAAGAGATATATCAGCAATACTGACTTTGTGATTGCAATCTTAAAATATAATTTCAAGTACATGGTATCACAAAATCTGGCAACACTAACTCATTTGTGGCAATGAGTGGGTTGTTATTTACAATTGTTTCTCTTTTCTTGAAAACCAAAGCAATACAAATCAAAACAATCCTCGCCCATAGCAGGCTTTTGCAAACATGAATCTTTTCCAATAATAATGCAGTGTTAAAGTTTTAAATCATGGAAATGTATTATTCAAAATGGTTTATATCTCTCTTTCCCTCCCCTTCCCCTCCACCCCATTCCATCCTTTACAAAATAAAAAAGTGTAAAAATGTATTTCAAGCATGTTTCAGTATGTGTCAATTTTAGGAACAAACCCAGGGCCCATTAATCACTCCAATATGTAGTTCCAACATGAAACAAGAACCAAATTTCTCCCCCTCCTTTTTTTTAATAGACTTAATTTTTTAAGAGCAATTTCAGGTTCACAGGGGAAATTGAGTGGAAAGTACAGAGAGTTCCCATATAACTCTTGCCCTCACACACCCACAGCCTCCTCCATTAGCAACATCCCCCATCAGAGTGGGACATTTGTTACAATCGATAAATCTATACTGACACATCATTATCACCCAAAGTCCATAGTTTACATTAGGGTTCACTTTTGGTGCTGTACATTCTATGGGTTTTGACAAATGTATAATAACATGCACCCGCCATTATTGTATCATACAGAATCGTTTCACTGCCCTAAACATCCTCTGTGCTCCACCTATTCGTTTTCTCCCCTCAGCCCCTGGCAACCACTGCTCTTTTTACTGTCTTCATAGTTTTGCCTTTTCCAGAATGTCATATAGTTGGAGCAAATTCCCCTTTAAAGTAGCTCAGATCATCAATATTAACTACAATTGTTTTATGAATACATATAAAACCAAAAATCCTTTATGTTTCTCTGCTTCCTAACATTATAATCATACATTGGATAGGTTAACCACTTTGGGGGAGTTGCATATTGAATTATCATTTCTGCTTCCAAAATTGAGACATAATTAGTTCAGAAATGAATATCTAAGTCAAGAATGTAAGTTTTTTTATAAGAGAAAAATCAATTAATGTTGTTAATTAAGAGGTTGAAGGAGAAATGTTATATACATGCCAATAGATGTATAAAAGGCATTTAATAAAATTCAATATTCATGCTAAAAAAATCCTGGTAAACAAGAATAGAAGAAGACTTTCTTAATATTTTGTAAAGAATATTTACAAAGAAATTACAGCAAGTTTCACACTTAATGGTGACATATTAAATGTATTCCTTTAAAAATCATTTGTAAGAAAAGAATTTCTTACTGTTTGTAGTTCTATTCATCATTATATTAGAGATACTAGCCAGCAAATATAGGAATTGGAAAGGAAGAAAAAAGAATGCTCATTATTCACAGATAACATGATTGTCTATGTAGAAAACTCCAGATCATTTGCAGGTAAATTTTTGCAATTGCTGAATACAAAATAAGCACACAAAATTAACTGTGTTTCTTTTCATCAGAAGATAAAAGAAAAGAAAAAATTGCAACAGCAATGTGATTTTAAAGTATTTAGGAATGATTTCCATAGAGCTTTATGGAAATTATTACAAAGCTTTATTGAATGTCATTAAAGAAGATTAACAAAATGGAGAGTCATACAATGTTCACAGATATGAACATTTGTATTAATTATCTCCTGCTGTGTAACAAATTACCCCAAACTTAGTGTTTAAAACAACAGATTTATTATCTCACAGTTTCTGTGGGTCAAGTATTCAAGAGAAGCTTAGCTGTGTGGTTTGGTCAAAGGTCTTTTGTGAGGTTATAATCAAGATATCAGCTGAGGATTTAGTGATCTGAAAGCTTAACTGAGGCTAGCAGATCCACTTCCAAGCTCATTTTCATGGCTGCTTGCAAGAAGCTTCATTTCCTCACTGCTGTTGGCTGGAGGCATCAGTTTCCTCACCACACAGGTCTTTCCATATGGCAACCTGACAGCTGACTTCCTTCAGAATAAGTGATCCAATAAAGAGAGTCTCTTAAGTCATACACTGTCACTTCTGCTTTTTTCTATCTGTTAGAAACAAGTCACTAAGTCAAGCCTATACTTGAGGGGAGAAGAATTAGCCTTCATCCCTTGAAAATGTTAAAGAGTTTTTTCACATATTAAAACCACCACAAAACTCAATATTATAAAGACATCTGTTGTCTATTAATTGACCCATATAGCCAATGCACTCTCAATAAAAAGCTTGACAGATATTGTCTGGAACTTGACAAATTGATTTTTAAAACTTATGTAGAAGTGAAAATGGCCAAGAATAGCCCATACATTTTTGTTTGAAGAAGAATAAGATCGGAGAACTTGCCTTTCTAGAAATTCAGAGTATTATAAAGCTCTAATAATTAAGACTGTGAAATATTGCCTAAAGATAAAGAAGTTGACTAGTTTTACATAAGAAAAGCCCCAGAGACAGAGCCACACATGTGGAAATCTGATTTCTAGAAGAAGTAGCATTGCAAATCAATAGGGAAAAGGTGTACTTTTCAATAAATGATCTGGTGACAATTTGTTATCCATATTAAAAAAGTATATGACAGTTGCTTATAAATGGATTACAAATCTAAATGAAAAAAGCAGATTATAAAACTTTTAGAATGTAATATAGAATAAGGATTTCTTAAATAAGACATAAAAAGTACAAATGATCAAGGGAAAGATTAATAAATATAGCTTCTTTTAAATTAAGAACTTTTATTTATCAAAAGACATCATAGACTTCTACCTTAAGCCATGACAGCACAACTGGTATCAACTTGCCCTCTCAACTTAAACAACTAGAAAACTGGAAAAATATACAAAAGCAACCATTTTTATCCATTGGACAACAGGTGTAAAATTGTAATCCATAAAAAAAGAGAAATGAATAAGGTGAGTTCTAAAATTGTCCTGGCTTTCTACCTATAGACACTTTCTGGAATGCCACACAGTATGGGGGAACTCAAGTAGGAAATGGCAGTCTCTGTAAGTTGAGAAAATGGAGATAACAGTTCAGGGAGATTGGGCAGCTGGAATTTGCATGGTGGAGTACTGGAGAGGAGAGAATTGTGCAGAGAAAGAGCTCCAGAAATGTTCATAGACTCCTAGAGGCTTTGGCTAAATATTAAACTGCATACATGTAGGGTGAGATTCCACAAAACTGAGAAAATTGCAAGCTGAGCAATTAGAGTTCACATGAGACCGACCAACCTGAGTAGAAAGACCTCACTAAACACTTGGGTACTCAGTAGAAACCCCCAAAAGAGTCCCTTCTTAGTAGTAGATTAAAAACTAGCCCTAGACAAAAGCTACTCCAAAGTCACCATAAAAAAATTTTAAACCAAGCCTCAAAAGCATGAAACAGATTCACAAATAACAGCTTGCTGTATCAAAACTCAACATTCCTTAGAAGAAGACAACAAAATCCAGAAAACAAATGGAAGATTCACAATGTCCAGCATCTAATGAAAAATTACAAGAAATGCAAAGAACATTTAAATGTGGCCCATAATCAGGAGAAAACTCAATCCATACAACCCCTAAAATGACAGACATGATGTAATAAGCAGAAGATGAGGGCTTTAAAATATTATAAATATGGTCAGTAATTTCATAATTAACATAAAGGAGAGAGAAATGGAAGATATAACAAAAACCAAACAGAATTTCCATAGATGAAAAGTATAATTTCTGGAATTCACTTGAAGGGCTTACCAGCAGATGAGACACTGTAAACCTTAGAGTAACCCCTAAAAAACAAAAACAAAGAGGAATGACTAATAAGCTCACCATGGAGACAAAGTAAGGAAGGAAAAGAAGGAAAAAGAAAACAAATAACAGGTGATATAAATAGAAAATAAATAGAAATCTCATAGATTTAAACCATATTTATGATTCTGTTAAGTGAAATGGTCTAAATATTCCAATTAAAAGGAAGAGATTGTCAGACTAGATAAGAGATGCACTTTAAATATAAAGATAGCTAGTTTTTACATGAGAGGTGCAAAAGTTGCCACGCAGAGTGTGAAATAAAAACCCCAAGGTTGAGAGAAGATATCTACAACACAAACGATTGAAGAAGGATTATTATAAAAATAACTGCTACAAGTGAATAAAAAAAGATAAGTAACCCAATAGAAATAAAACTCAAAAGATTTATAAAGAACTTCACAGAAGAAACAAAACCAAGCAACATATGAAAATATGTCCAACCTTGTTATAATCAGTAAGTGTAAATTGATGTAGGAAATTAAAATTTTAGTTTAAAATATACCTACAAGATTTTAAAAATTAAGATGTGACAATATTAGCAAAGAAGTGGAACAATACCTACACTTCCACACTGTTGGTGAGACTATAAATTGAATCATTTTCTTGGGAAAATAAACTTGCATTATCTCAGAAACTTGAAGATGCACATGTCTTGTGACTTGTGTACCAAGAGACATGTAAATGAATAAAAAAGCAGTATATTTGTAACAGCAAGAAAACTGGTTACAGCCTAAATGTCCATCAACATCGTAAAGATAAATAAAGTTGTAATACATTGATACAATAGGAGACCATAGTCCAGTGAAAATTAATGAACTATAACTACACTCAACAACATAAATGAATTTTGGGAACATATTATTAATAAAAATAAATTGTGGAATCATACATGTAGGATGATTAGGTTTAATTTTCAAAAAATTTCTCTCATACATAATTCTCATATAAATATAGACTGAATATGTACCAAAAAATTAGTTGACAAAAGAGAGAACCAGTAGGATGGTAAAGCTGCTTCAAAGAGCATTTGATGAACAGAGATTTATCTATTTAGTCGGGAAAAGAATGCTGAAATGTAAAATGAGAGACAAAACTGGGTATGTCCCGCAGGGCAATGAAGCCATAACCTTTGGGGTTATCTTCCGTACCCAACAGAAATAATTTTTATTTTTACTGAACAAAATGTGTAAGTTTACATGTAACTTTCCAGAATCTGGGCCCTGGTCAATAGTAAATATAAGTCAAATTAAATTATATCCTTCTAGAGAATTGAATATTCCTTGGGTGGGCCTGTTGTTTAATGTTCTAGTATCACATGGAAAAGACACGAGGTCAAGTGTAAGTTGTGTATATATTTTTCTTAACAATTATTAGGTTTATAAGAATTTCAAAAATGCAAAACTAAAAAATATTTATACAAATAAAAGTGATAAAAAGTACAAGCAAGAAATGACGGACACAGAATTCAGGCAAAGATTTACCTTTAGAGCAGTGGTTTTCAACCAGGTGTGATTTTGACCCCATGGGCATTTGGGATTTGCACATATGGTGATGTCTGGAGACATTTTTGTTTTTCATATCTGGGGGGATGCTATTGGCATCTAGTGGGTAGAGGTCAGGGATGCTGTTGAACATTCTATAATGCATAGGACAGCCTCCCATGGCAAAGAATTGTCTGGTCCCAAATATTGCTGAGGTTGAGAGTGGGGCACTTAGGGAACAAAATAATGGTAATACTCATTTTTTTAAAATTGATTCAGTGATGCAAACATGGGGATATATTTGTAAATGATTTTTAAATCATATAGTGTATTCTTTTGTGTATACTCAATAATTAATAAACAATAAAAAAGAAAAGATGTTGAATCAACAGAACTTTGGATTCACTGGACATGGAAGGCTGAGGATGAACTTTCTGTTTTGAGCAATTAAACGGTGATAGCATTTGATGATACCCTTTTTCTTTTTCCTAAGAGAAAAGTTTGCCTGAACCTATTTCTAGATTCTTAGCATTTTATTTATATGGAAAACAGCTCTTCACAGTTAATAATATTATACGATGACCCTAAATGCAAACTGCATTTGAGAACTATGACAAACCTATTAACTTTGTGATTTGTGAGTCAATGTTTTGTCTTTTCAAATCCTGCTGGCCATGAGTCATTGTTTCATCTTCTCTTAGGGCAAGTCAAGAGTAAATCCAGCAGTGAGGCTGAGACCTTTTAGCACTGGAAACCTCGAGTCAGCAGAGGCCCTCAAGATGTCACAGCTCAGGCACGCCATTAGCTGGCTTCAGTGCCCTCCCAGAGCTAGCTGGCAGCGCAAGTCAGCATCAGCCAGAGGACAGGGCAGGTGAAAGCAATTCACCATAAACCCAAAGCCCAGACCAAGCAGATTCTCTAGGGGGTGGGCCTAGAGCATCTCTAGCCTCACTCTGAACTCCCACATAAGTTCGTGGTTACCCCAGGCTTTAAATGAATGAAAATCAAGTTTTCCATGATTAAAAACAAATGCTATATTTGGTGCCACAGTTGCAGAGAGCTGAAGGTCTGCTATGTGTATCTTATACTGGAATGAACTGGAGGAGACAGAATGAGAGATGGAATTTGGGGAAACATGTGATCTTTTTTACTTTTGGATTATGCTCTGATTTTCCCCTTAACCATGTAGTTGAGTTTTCACACATGATAACAATATTTTTCCTTGCAGCAGATGGGGCCTTTTATGAAATGGGTTTTTGCACCGTATTTTGTCTTTCATATGTCTAAAAATCATACATAAAAACCCCAAATGTGAGCAATTCGCCTAAACTCTGCCAACCCTTTGTGTTTTTAAACAGCTAACCAGGAGGCAGTGGGGCTATTCAAGTCTTAAAAGTGTGTAATGACCCCATTATAGAAATTTGAAATGCTGTCCAATCTCAGAGAACCCAATTTTTTTTTTTTTTTTTTTGGAAAAAAAACTGCCTGATATTAGTTTTGGGCACAGAAGAGTGACATGCCAAGCCAAAGGCCAAGCCAAAAACAGCTCAACAAAAGGTGGCGCTTGCCCGGTGTTTGTCCCATTTTAAACGTCTGCCACTGGAGCATATTTTAAAATGGGATCCTTACCTGAGCGAATTCCCATGACAAAGGCAGCAGCTGTGGCCTTCATCTCATATGATTCTTGTCCCAGATTTCAGCAGAGTTTTGAAAATCCTAATACATAAAAAGGTGATGAAGGGGCAAAGATTCTTTTCCAAAGTAGCCATGATGCTTGGGAAGATTCTTGGTCACAGAATGGTAGCGATTGAAGAGGTCTCTACCCTGAATTTGGAGGACAGGAATATGTGGAATAAAAGACTGGAATTTAGGAGAATTCTGTCCCACCAGCTAACTTCCTGTGTGAGCCTGAAACTTTCTCCTCCTCCCTCTTGAACCAGTTTCCTATTTTATGAGATGAGAGTTTTAGACCTATCATCTCTGGGGTCCCTTCCATCTCTAGCACTCCATGATTCTAACAGGTAATGACATTTCATCTGCCAGAATATTCTTTCTCCCATTCTCCTTGCATTTTAGGGTCCATATGAAACTATAAAAATTATATCTATAAAGCTTACTGACTATAAATTTGCTGTTAGCTCAGTATGTGTGAAAAGGCTCAAATGAATTTTGGCGTATTTTGGTGTGGGTCATTGGACCCCAGAGATGAGAAGTGGTGATGGAAATGGAAGAAATGAAGGGAGATTCAGTTCCTCTATACGTTTGTTTAAAGACCAGTCAGTGCACTAAGAAAATGGTGGATAAATAGGACAGGTCTTTCCTAGACTTCTCAGAAAAAGACAAGACAGAACATGTGCTGGGCAGAGGACAGCAAAACCATGCATGGGCTTTTATGGTTCACAGGAAGCTGGTGCAGCTGAAATTCATCATTGCCCAGTTGCATTGCTGTGTTTATGGTCTCGTGGCATGGCTTACTTGGGTCCTCTGTGAAGCTGCATCAGGGTGGTGGCCAGGGAGGTTGTCTCATGTGAGCAAGGTACTCTCCCTGGCTCACTCATGTTGTTGGCAGCATTTGGTTCCTGACTGGTTGTCGAGCCAAGGGCCTCAATTTCTCCCTGGCAGCTGGCCCCCTGCCATGTGGTCCTCTTCACAGCAGGTGTCAGCATGGCACCTTGCTTCTTCAAAGCCAGCAAGAAAAGAGAGGGAGAGACCAGTGAGATAGGCTCTCCAATTACACAGTTGTGTACATGTAATCATGTTCCTCCTGTCACTTTGGCCACATTGAATCTAACCATACTATTAGTTAGAGGCAAGTTGCAAATCCCACCCATGCTCAATGGGAAGGAGTTACACAGAGGGTGGACACAAGGAGGTAGGGTCACAGGGAGCCACCCTAGAGTCCGTCTGCCATACCAGCTACTCCCAGCATGCTCCTTGATAATTAATTATTTAATCAAGTCATTAATTCACTCATCATAATCCTCTGGGTGTTTATCATAGCCTGGCCCTGTGCTGGGTCCCTGTCTCAGGAGCACCCAGATGAGTGGGTGATGCCGGCTTCCTCCCACATTTCAGTTCTGCTGACCTGTAGGGGGCCACTTGTCTTGGCCCAGCAAAGCTGCGCTGAGCCTGTGTTCAGCATGCCCCTCCTCTCGGGCTTCAGAGTGTGCTCTCCTGTCGGCTCGGCACCGATTTACTTCCCTGCAGCCCGAGGGTCTTCCCCAGGGTCCAGCCCGCTGCCTCCTCAGTGCTGTTTTCCAGAAGCTTTGCTGGCTGGTGGGTCAGGCAGGGTGGGCATGGAGGGGTGGGGAATGCTGCACTGCTCCTTGAGGTTTCTCTAGACTCAATCCATCTGCCTTTGTAAGTAATCCCTGCTTGGGTCAGGTTCCTCAGAAGTGGAACGTGAGGTGAAGATTCGTGTGAAAGTGATTTTGAGGAAAAACCTACTGGGCAGAAGAGTGTGGGCCTAGGATGGGCGTCCGGCGAGGGTGTGGCGAGGGTGTGGCGGCGGAGTTATACTCAGGGCAAGGGACCGGGGGCCTCTACTCCTGCGCCCATGAGGTGTTGCTGAGAAGGGCTTCTCAAGGTGACGTGCATTCCCTCGTGCTCCCCGCTTCCCTTTCTGCAGGCCAAGTCGGCTCCAGCAGCCTCAGGGCAGTTTTTTGACAGAGAGGTAGGTGCCACTTTTGAGTGAAAAGACTTGGGGAGCTGGTGTGCATGAAACATGGAGCGGAAATCCGCACTGACAGCACCTCCCTGAGTAAAGTCTCCTCCATCTCCAACATTTCACTCGGGCTTCTGTTTCCTGCCTGAACCCTGACCAGTATATGCCTAGAAATTAATTGCCCAACTTCACATATTGCTCTAAAATCGTATTTAAATTTCCCCCATGTACAAGTTCTAACTTATTCTTTAGAATTGAGGTTGAGAACAGGTTTCTCAATGTCAGAACTGTTGACATTTGGGCTGAATAATTAATTCTCTGTGGTGGGGGCTGTCCTGTGCATCATAGGGTGTTGACTAGAACCCCTGGCCTCCACCCACTAAATGCCGGTGGTGCTCCCCTTGTAGTTGTGACAACCAATAATGTTTCTAGACATTGTCAAATGTCCCCTGAGGGCAAAATCGCCTCTGCTTGAGGACTGCTGCTTTACACTGAGAACCCAGCCAGAGCTGGATGCCACATTGCTTTCACGGCTGCAAGTGATCAGGAAGGAGACAGGTTTTCCATCTCCACTATTGTACTGGAAACATTTTAAGGGTACACTTTTTGTGTCTCAACTAGTGCCCATACTGGTTTCCAAAAAGGTAAAAAATAAAGGAACTCCCCCATCAAGTACAGTTTTTTTTTTAATTAATTAATTTATTTTTTTTTGCAAGTTAAAAACAACAGTTTCATATTTTTTTCCCCACCCCCCCTTTCCCGAGTCAGCACCTTCAAGTGTTACCACTCCCCAAACGGTGCGCAATGCACTCATTGTGTAGGCATACCCCCATCCCCTCCCCCACCCCCCACCTCAGTCTGATGTCCAATTGGTGTCGTTCCGAGATGTGTATTTAGGTGATGATCAGGGAAACCAATTTTCTGGTGAGTACATGTGATGCTTGTTTTTCCATTCTTGGGATACTTCACTTAATATAATGGGTTCCAACTCTCTCCAGGAGAACCATAGAGATGTCGTATCTTCATCATTCCTTATAGCTGAGTAATATTCCATGGTATACATATACCACAGTTTACTAATCCAATCATATATTGATGGGCATTTGGGTTGTTTCCACATCTTTGCTATTGTGAATTGTGCTGCTATAAACATTCGGGTACATGTGTCTTTGTTACAGAATGACCTTTTTTCCTTTGGGTATATGCCCAATAATGGGCTTGCTGGATCGAATGGCAGGTCTACTTGAATCTGTTTAAGATACCTCCATAATGCTTTCCACAGGGGCAAGTACAGTTTTAATCAGAATCATCTACCTAGTTGTGTTACACAGCTAGACACCTTGGACGCTTGTTGTTGAATACCAGCTTCTGCAGCAAAGAGAGGCAAGTCTCCACTCCACACCAGTCTCCACCAGTTAGTGAAAGCAAAGACAGTCCACTGCCTATTTCTAGAAATAGTGAATGATAATGATAGAGACCTTGAAGGAAGATAACCAACTGCCTCTAGATTCACAACCCAAAGCAACATGGATTTAAGAATAACCCAGACGGGGGACTTTTCAACTCCCATCTATAAATACTAGGATTTTTTACTGTGGTCACTCTCCCTTTTCCCACCATATACACACTCTCTGCAAACAGAAAAAGGAGAGGTTGAAACTTGGAGACATTTTACCCTCATTGGCCATATATTATAAGATTGATCACTCCAATAAGATCACAGTTGAGATTCATGCCTTTATTTGACCAAGTAGAGTAGAATGTGAATTTTTATATGTACTATAAGGTTCCAAATCTTATAGCATATTCTTTTGACAGTAGAGATGTATTTTAAATCGGCTTCATAAATCACAGCAATTACTTAAATGTATTTTCCTTAATAATTTTCACTTCTAACAAGTGCTTTCTATGAATCAAAGTGGATAAAATTATTACTTCTTTCTCCTTTTCTTCCAACCTCCTTCCTTCCCTCCTTATTTCTCCCTCCTTTCTTTCCTTCATTCTTTCCTTCCTTCCTCCTCCTCCACCTTCTTTTTCTTCTTCTTTCTTCCTCCGCCTCTTCATCCTCTTCCTCCTTTTCCTTATCCTCTTATTCTGTTTCTCTGAACCAGATGTTTAGATTTTTGCCCATAGAATGAATGTTAAGATCACAGATGGATTCAGGAAACTAAAACAAAATGAAACTTTCCCCATTGGGTAAAGGTGGGTGGTGGGGAGAAAGCCATTATCAGTCAAATACCTGTGTGATAGAAATAACTTAGTTTCAGCCCCAACCAACAAACCCCCCCAAATGCACCCCCTAAATGTTGTGTTTTCATAGCTAGAAGTGTTTGGAAATGGTAGTGGAGGTTCATTAAAGTAATTCTTTGTTCTAATATCTTTCTAAATGCTTCCCTGCATTTCAGAATGCCTATAAAAGAAAATGTAGGCATGAAAGAGGCAAAGCAGTTTTGGGGCCCTGTGTAATCCCCTCAGTAACATCACTAGATGAAGGGCATGCTGGCAATATGAAGAGTGGGCCATGTTTGCCTTCTGTGGCCATCTGGCTCGGGTGTCTCCACATCCAGGTTCTCAGAGCATTCAGCTCCTCTTGGGGCACAGATCTGAGTTTCCTCTCCCCTGTGTTTCACATGTTGTGCTTTCTCTTTTTATACATCTTCAGCAGCTACCTGTGAAAAAGATGGTTGGTCAGGGGACTGCATTTGCATATTTCCTAATTATTCCCAGCAAGGGCCTCCTCTGCCTCTGCCCAGGGCATGGGGTTTGCTGAATTTCTCACTTTTCAAATTTGGTGCTGTGGATTACAAACAGCTAATATCGTTTCATTTTCTTTTAATAGAAAATAGAGAATCTGCTTCTTTTTGTACTTGGTGTTTACAAAATCTTTTAGAATTTTTGACTAAGAGAAACTAAATTGTGCAAAGATCAGTTTCCGAAATGTTTCACTTGGCATTGAACTATATGTTCGTGTATCATTTATTCATCCCTGCAAAAAATCTTTGAACATTTTTATTTGAAAATTTATTGGGAAAAATTTCGTTGTTATATAGGGCAAGCATCACACCGAGCACTGCCCCTGCCCTGTAGCATTTTATCATCTATTGGGGGAGTGTCAGAAATATAAATACCTTTTAGCACCATTAGGAGCTCAAGAGCAGGGACTAGTGCATAAGAGCTCAAGCAATGTCTGCTAAATAGAACTAGAATGATCTTAAAAATCAGGCTTGAATGGGCACACACACACACACACACACACACGCCAAATAAAACTGACAAAATAACAATACAAAGTTTGGAAAATGAGCATCAGTGACACACAATGAAGACAAAGAGACAAAAAGAAGATATTGAAAGCTCTTAGGTACTTCATCAAGGCAGAAAATTGAACCTAATGAAAGTTTTAGCTCTCACGGAAAGTTCTATCGGCATCCCTAGTTGAAAGTTTAATTATCTGAAGTATGATCCTGACCATCTTCACTGATCAAAAGGAAATCCAGTTTTCATTTGGAATGAATTAGTAGCCTCAAATGTGAATTTATTGGAACACTGTGTTCTATAATGCAGCCACTGGCTTCACGATAACTTGGCCAATTAATGCCTTTGTGAAAGTAATAAGGGTTTGTTTCCATACCACCTATCAGACTGACTCAGACGTGATCCCAACCCTAAATTAATTATCCTGCTCATAAAATGAAATGCCCGTGTCTCTCCCTTCACTATTTTGGTTGTATATTCATAGTCTTTCATCGCTAGATGAAATTACTTCAGTATTCATGGCCAGTATGCAGAAAGTCACAGTTTTTGCTGTTCTTATTTCCAGAATCTTGTCATCCCCACAACTTTAATAAGGCCCAATACTCATATTCTTTTTAGCACATTTTCTTGCATACACTCAGAAAAAGCAGAGAAGTGTATTTAAAGACCCAAATCCCTAACTTTGCAAGCAAATAGCAACTATTTTCTTAAAGTTCAAGAAAAATGAATGTCTCTTATTTTTTTTTCTTTCTTGGAGGTTACACCTTTATAAATGGCTTGGCCAGATGCCCTTAAAATTAATAGCACACTTGAGAAAAGTCTTTTCCATGGAAGGAGATTTCATCACCACCATGACTAGATTTTCCTTTTCTCCTGAAGTCTGCATAACTGAATTTGCAAAGAATTGGTTTTGGAGGTGCCACGTGGGGTGAGATGGGGTATGTGTTTCCTTTGGTCTGGGTCAGGGCTGGCATTCTAGAGGAGTCTTCCTCGTGCTGGGCTGGCACTGGAGAATCGAGGCTGGGTGCCAGGTCAAACTTTCATTGCCCCGTGCTGTGGCGTCAGGGTGATTATGGAAGGATGCTTTTTACTACATGTTCAAGCTCCTTTAGTCCCATTTCTGGGCGTCCAGTTGTACTTGTCTCTTCGAGGCAATCTTTGAGGTAAACACCTGGTATTTTATTTGAAGAGCTAGAACCTGAGCCCTCATAATCAGTCTCCACATTTGGACTTTGCAGCTGGAAAGCATGTTCGCTCATGCTGCATTTTTACCGTACAGGAAATCCTCTGGGGAATGCCGGGTACATGTGGTACCTTTGAAGTACCACAAGCAATTTTCTCTTTCCTACTTTCCCTCCGTGTTTTGTTACATTATTTTAATTGATGTATTTTGTCTGATGTACTGTATTAGGAGAGCCTGAAGGATGATATGTTTAGCATACAATGTCTATTATGATTAAGTTTCTTTGCAGAAACACAGCACCTCCATTATGACTCTGCTCACTACCCCTGGTGCTGGGTTACAACGATGCAAAACAATGCTTTGCAGATCATGCAGGAAAATCACTCAGACACCCCATCTCTCACGTTCCTGCCTCAGAGCTGGAAATTCATTACTCATATTTGTTTCAAGTTTAAAACCTCCATTATTTAGGCATGTATTTCCTCCCTTTATGAGTCCTGTATGTCTAGTGAAGTCTTTGATGATATAAACCTCTAAGTGCATTCATATACAAATGTAGTTTGTGGGTAGAATCAGACCTCTTATTATTTATTGACAGAAGGGCTCCATAGTGCTGATGAAATTGACCTAATTAGCATGTAATTTAAGTCCAGGAAAGGTAAAGACAAATACCAGTTCTGCTAAGCTATATTTTTATATTGGTTTAAATTTCATTTAACGGTAACTCCTTGAAACTCAAATACACTGATATTTTCCTTTGTCTTTATTAGCTGCATCATGCTTGGAAATAATTAATGTCCACAAGCAACAGTAGGTTTCTCTCTGCCTTGTTACTTGCTCCAGAGAAGAAAAATGAAAAAGATCCCCTTCCTTTACTACTAATATTGAAGTCCAACCAATTCACAAACTCCCTAGAAGGAATCTGAAGAATAAAAACACAACACTTATTTAAAACCATCAGATTTTGATTTGAGAGAGAATAGCAAAGAAGTGCAGCCTCAAATTCTATTTTAGAAATAATTTCTGCAGAAGTGAACACAAATAATTATGTATTTTCTGACCATTTTTAGCCTTTCTTTCAGAATTTCTAAGAGTTGCTTTTTTTTGCACAAGTAAAACATTGCCCTTTAAAAAAAATTCCCCCTCTTGTTTTCCTTTATTATTTAAATTGTGCTTAAATGAACCTAGAAACATGCATTTCTTGCTAAAAAATCCAAATAATGAATTTATGATGATCTTCTTTCTGTTTAAGTGGTCAGGGAATCTCTGACCTTCAAAAAGTGGAATAGTTTTTGCTGTGTTAAGTGAAGCACAAGCATGAGACCCAATAAGCCAATTTATGTTTGATTTTATCTCAAGCATGTCAGAGTTGATTTATCCAATGCAGATCAGGGTGAGGGAGAGGCAGAGAATTGCTGAAATTGGAACAAATAAGAGTTGTTTGCAATCTGAATAGTGCACAAAATCCATAAAGAATTCTTATCTATGTTTTCAGTGTAATGAATGAGATTCAGGAATTTGGTACCATAGGTAAACATGAACTAGAGTTTGGGCTGCACCGCACAAGAGGTTCTGCAATCAGTGAGACAAATGGACATGGGTAGTTCTGTATTTACTGAGCTCAAAAGTGGCCACTTCCCAGTTTGTGTTCTAAGAATAGGTGCATCTGGCTCCATCTTCTAGGGTTTTAAATCTACACATTTAAGGGAAAGAGTAGTCCTGTGAGAAAGCTTATTTTCTCACTTTTATCTTATTACCTGTAGTCCTCACGGTATACATTAGAGGTCTAGATTTGTTCATCCTACGTATCTGCTACTTTGTATCTTCTCTGACTGATATCTCCCTATCCCCACAACTGGTACCTACTGATTTACAACTTTAGAAAGAAATTCTCTTTTGCCTTATTTACTATAAAACCTAAGTTTGCTTAGGAGCTGATTAGTCATTTGGCACTTTTTAAAGGATTTGCTAGAATCAAGTATTCGACTGGGGACCCTTCTCTGCAGCCCTGAATTAATGATCTTGTGGGCTCCATTGGCCCTCCCAGCTCCCCACCCCCCACTGCAGCTCCAGCCTGCCCTTGTGCTTAGTTGACAGGAAGCAGGACTATTCCAGGGACATCTGTGAACATAAACTGCCAAAGTTCTTGGTTGCAGGTCTGAGTGTGTCCGGGAGCTGTCACAAGAGCGAAATAAGGAATCTAACAGAGTCAGGGTTCCTGGTGGGGAGGGGGTTGCAGAAAGGAGGCCAGTGCAGTGGCATGTTTCATGCTGAACCTACTTGAATTGTTGCTGGCAGCAGCCCCTTTTCTTCCTCTGACCTCTGCTATGGCATTGGCCTTGGCAACTGGCCCAGGATGCTGTGACTGAGAGGTCCTGACAAAGAGAGATAGTGCCACAGAGGGTCTAAGTCAATGGGTTTCCAAGTGTGCTGATTCTTTTTTATCAATAAATTTATCTCTGTTCAAAACTATTGTAAAGGAGAAGTGCTTTTGTTCAGTTTTTCAATAATTTTAATGAAGCATTGAGTTTATTAAAAGATGCTTATTAAATAACTGAAAGAGATTAGCTTTTATTATAACTTTCAGCCTTGTTCTACAATCAACATATTAGTCGAAATGAGGCTGAATTCTCTTACCTCCTTTTTCCCGGGGAATTTAGAGTCAAGGAAAGGCTTCTTTTTGCAGGGGTGTGATAGAGAAAATGCAGGGAATAATTGGTTCCATTCATTTTGAAATTTCCTATAATACCATGCGGAATTAATTCATATTCAAAGAGAACTGAACAAAGCCTCAGAGAAAAGCATTGTGTTTTCATAGGCTTTTTCTTTTCTTTGGGGGGAGGTAACTCTTTTGCAATGATGGGTAGAGTTTTTCATAGAAAATTCATTCAACAGAATTTCACATATCACCCAGGAGTCTCCAAGCCTGGAGAAAGGTCACCATCTCAGGACTCACATATTTTGTCTTATGAATGCAATCCATACAAACATGTGTATATGTGATGTTCAAGTACATTTATATTCATGGTTCTCAATCATGGCTGTGTATCAGAATCACTTCTGGGAATGATTGATTATGAATGGGATTGGTTATGCTGCAGTAACAAATGGTCCCCAAATCTCATGCTTTTCGACAGCAAAGAGTTAGTTCTTGCACATAACATGTATTCATTGTGGTTCACCTGTGGCTCTGCTCCATCTGTGGAGCTCAACTGTGACACCAAGGTGACAGAGTAGCCTCTAGCCCGAACATTACTGGTTAGCATGACAGGAAGAAAAGAGAAAATCTGGCAAGGGTGGGTCACAGGGCACAGCTTTGTGGTGGGGCTGATAAGTCTCCTTCTCCCCAGGGAGCAACAGTATTATTCTTTGTAAATAATAATGCCATCTCCCACAGGGACATTTAAGGCATGTAAGTGCCTTGGTTGACTTTCTACTAAGTAAGAATCTTGGGATGGGACCTGGGGAACTGTATTTTTAAAATTTCTCTAGCAAGTGTGAAGAGTAGGCAAGATTGGGAAGCAGTGACTTACATGAAAAAAGTCTATGTAAGGCCATTGCAGGAATCATTATCAGTGTTTGCATTTGTTGTCTAAAACAACAGATTAATGTATATTTTATTCTCATATGGTTATATAGTTAAACAATTAGGAGAATTGGAGGTTTTTTTTTAAAGTTTCAAATATTCATTTCTGGTAAGACAGTCTTAATTGACAAGTATAAAATAGTCTCAACAGCAATGTTTGTTTAATGGATCACTGTGATTTATTTGACGATCAGAACACCCTCTGGTGATAAAGTATGAAAAATCCATAGGCAATGGATGAGATCAGCATATGAGTAAAACAATTCTAATACATTCAGGTTCTGCCTGAGCAGCCAGCGGCCTTGCCCTCTGAGTGCTTATCTGGGCTCAGTGCTAACTTGGTAGTGGTGTTTGCATAATTTGTGTGGGTGAAATAAACCAAGTGTGCTTGCTCATGTGTTTGCAGATATCGAGTGTTGGGCGTTGTGAGCTAACAGTACGTGGATTAATCCATTTGGATACCCATTGCAGGCACACAACCATATGAGTCACAATAATACAATGGAAAGAACCCTGGATTCAAGTTAAAAATGTGCTTTCTGGATCAGCCCTAAATACCCATAATACTGTATTCTGCTGTCTCTTAGGACAGTCTTCTCTTTTGTTCTGTATGTTAGATATTTATACACACAAATACACACTGAATGGTGGGTATGGTGGTTGACTTCCCAATATCTATTCTACCCTACTCCATTGTGCAGGAGCTATTCTGTTTGCAGTATTGACTCCACCCCAAGATTTAATGTGGGGCTCTGTGGCATAAACCAATCCCAACCCCATGGCTTCAGTGATTGGTGTAGGTAACCCATACCTAAGCCAATCAGATCATGGCAATCTCTAACCATAAGAAATTCATTCTGGAGTTGTCCCATCAGAATGAAGCTAAAGATTTTTGCTGATAATCCAGGGACTCCTTCATATTCTCTCTCTCTCTCTCCCCCTCTCTCTCTTTCTTTCCTCTCTGTCTAGTGTGGGGTGCATCTATGAAACCTGGAATTCTATAGCCATTTTCCCACCATGCTGGAAATGAGCCTTAGGATAAATTTGACCCTGCAGAAAGTAGAGCATAGGGACAGAAAGAAACTGGATGCCATAGTTGAGCCACCCTCGAGCTTATACTATCTTTGGAGTTTGCAGAAACATAAGTTGATAAATCCCCTTCATTGATTAAGCCAGTTTGAGGTTCTTTTTCTGTCACTTGTTACCAGAAGAGGCTTACATACACCATTAGCGTCTTGAGCACAAGCTACAAGGGTTTTGATCCGTTTTTTGATCCTGCACCTGAAATAGATTTACCACATGCCTTTGTACTCAGTAGGTGCTTACTGAATAAATAAACCCCAAATCATGGTCCTATATAGTGCTAAAGATTAGTAGATTGCATATGTAAATTGTATAGAGTTGTGAGTGTTTTCCACTATCCACTGAATCATGTGTGCTAGGTTTGCTGTGTGGCTGAGGGCCAACAGAGCTGCCCAGTGACTCCAGTGAGGTCTCCCAGGAACAGATGGCTGCCCATTCTCTGTTGCTAGCCATCTCCTCTTTGAGGATGGTTTGTTGGGTTCTAATGTAAATGAGCTGTCAATGTGTCCTGGAGCATGTTTGCCTCACCTACTCAGGACTTGGTGATTAGAGAGGCTCAGAACCTTCCTTCACAACTTCGTCAGCTTCAGAAACCCTGGCCTTTTGCTTGTGGTTCCAGAGCAAGTGTGAAGATTCTCTGTTAGCTTTCTCCTGCTAATGGCGCATATCTGGAATGACTTGGCCACCATATGCTGAGGTTGGCTTCCATTCACTTGTCTTATAATTCAGCTATAAGACAATAGGTGTGAGGAGCAGCCATTCCATTCGTCCTTGAATCATGGGCACCAGCCTACTTTTGGACCTGCAGCTTTTCTTGGGGGTGGGTGGGGTGAGGGTAGGGAAAAGGGTGGGAAAGGCCCTTAGACAATATTGACTCTGGCCCCTTCATCTGATAAAGCCCCAAACTAATGCCAGAAAAATGAAATGTTTTACCCATATTGAAACCACCCTTTACAAATTAACAAAGGGGTGCAAGGCAAGAAATGTGGTAAGGGCCTAAAACTCTGTGAAGGCCTAGCTAAAAATAAGAATAATAATCAGCCACTGTCCCCCTGTTTGCTTCTCCATGATTGCTACTCTGGAGTCACATAGCTGGTGGTCATAAAGATTTTTAACTTTCTTCATAGATAACATCACCTTTTGAGAACCTAAAGGTAGTTTCTGAGACATCTTCCAGGTCCCACATTACAGTGGACTGGCTGACCCACCCCGACCAGTGGCCCATACCAAGGAACTGACTCAACTGGTATTGTGATCCCCACCTAAGAACCAGCTCAGCAAAGAAGATAATTTCTACACCCTATGGTTCTGCCCTGAACACAGTCCATTAACAAACCCAATTGCCTAAACCTTTGCCCACCAAACTATCTTTAAAAACTCTGTCTCCCAAATTTTCAGGGCAGCGGATTTGAGGAATTCCTCCTGTCTCCCCACTTAGGGCTCTGCAGAATTAAACCCTTTCTCCATTGCAACCCATACTGTCTCAGTGTATTGGCTCTTCTCTGTGCAGTGGTCAATACAACCTGATTGGGTGGCAACAATATGACTATAGATCTAGTAATTCTAGAGATTATATTCACACATGTGTTCTGATTCCTTAGCTATTCCTTTTTGGAAATAGCATATACTGAGAGCACTTCAGCCCAGGGCATCATTGTCCCTTAACTGAACTACTGCCCCAGCCTCCTAACCTCTGGCCCCATGTCTACCATACTGTCCCCATTTTTATGCAGAATTCTGAGGGAGCCCAATCTGTCAACATTAATCTGATTCTCTTGAAGATCTTTTCCTGGTGCCAGCATCCTGACCACTATAGCCAACCCATGCAGCCCATCCTGGCTCAATTCATTGCTCAACATTTTCTTTTTTCTCTGGGGCTACATAGGTCCCCATGGGTTCAAATACCCAGACAGGGGGTACAGTTCACTTCTATGTACTATTTTAAATTTGGGCTGTCATTCCATTTAATAACAAAGTCAGTCATTCTCAAATGATCACTTAGTTCTCCTCAAAGTCTCCAGTTATTGATATAATTATAAATATTCTTGTATTTATGAGATACCATACACAAATACCTTGGCCTGATGATTGGTACTCAGATACCTCATGGGGAGTAAACAAAATGTGGCTTTATCAAAGCTTTTGTCTGTTTGGGAATATTCCTGTTCCATGTCATGTAGACCAGTAGTTCCCAATGTGGGATGATTTTATCCCCCCAGGAACATTCAGAGTCTGGAGACATTTTTTATTATCATTACTGTGTGGGAGGTGCTAGTGGCATCTGGTGGGTAGAGGCCAAGGATTCTCTAAATATCTTACAATGCACAAGACCCACAATAAAGAATTGACCAGCTCAAAATGTCAATAGTGCCAACGTTGATAAACCTTGGTATGAACCATATAATTTTTATGCTAATAGGCTACAGCATACTATATAAACTGTTATTTTCTTTTCCTGATGCTATCAATGTGAATAAATGTACCCTTTCATTTCAGTCAACTTATTTGGCAGGAAGTACAAGTCTACATGATAATAGGAGGAGAGAAGTATAGAAAGAGCAGAGTGGAGAGGCAGTTTATGATTTATAGAAAACAAAAATAATCATTAAATTATGAACCTTGCAATGCTCCTTCCTCCATGGAAATTAAAGCAATCAGTTGCTTTAAGAAGCTGCTTCTGGAGGGCTGGAGGGAGAACACTGTCAACAGCATTGGGTTCATGATTTTCCATTTCTTTGGAGCTGAAAATGGCTACAAGCAATTGTACTCTCAAAATCAATGAAAAAAATCTTCAAGTCAAATGCACCACGGCTAAAAAATACGAGCATTATGTAGGAAAATATGTCCATGATGTTTTTATTTTTGAAGCCACTATAAGATTTCCATATGCAGCCATCATAATCTCTATTTGAGGCCTTCCTGAAACATAGTGACTTACAGCTGTACTCTAGATATTTCTACAGATGCTTTTATGGGTTAGAAGAAGGGAACAATGTGACTCGACCAACACAAGCAAGCAGAAAGAACATGGAAGATTGGAGGAGTGAAAGGGCCAAGGAGTGTGAAGATGGGTGGAAAGAGAGAAACAGAGATGTTATAGCTGGACCGTGCAAGGGACGGAAGTGTGGAATTGTTACAAGACTCCATGATGAGTCCCTGAGGGGCAGTGAGCAGCAGAGGATGATGACACTGGGGAGGAGCGATGAGGCAGGAGCAGGAAAGGGGGAGATCCTGCAGCCCAGGGGGTATTCATCATCCTGCTGCACATTGAAGGCTCCTGCTGTCCAGGCACCTGCAGGCAGGCCATTGCCATCAGCAAGGTGCCCTCACAGCTGGAACCACTGTGGCTTTCTTAGTGTTGCAAAGCAGTGCTTTCAGGATTTTCAGGAGAAGGCTGAAGCAGACAGAATTGGAGATCTTGCTCTCCTGCAGGGCCCAGTAGAAGGACAAGTTATGAGTGCTGTAAGTGCAGGTGGTTCAGTATAGCTGATCAGCACACCGCCATGTTCAGAAATACTGGCTTTTTCTTTTCTTTCTTTTTTTCTTTTTGCCATTTTTATTTCTCACTTTGTAACATGATAATTTTTGAGTTAAACATTGAAGGTCCTTATTTTAAAGTAATTTAAAAGTTACCTCTGGGCTTTGTATCCTTCTTCCTAGCAGAGTTCTTTGGCACATCACAGGTGCCTATTAAGTGCTGAATGAAGGAAAACCCATTATTATCCATTAACACCTTGTCGGGTATTAATTCAGCACCTTAGATCACATCTCATAACCAGCCAAAAGTGTTGGAAGAGGGATTCTTTCAGTGAAGCCAGGACATAAAACACACCAGATGGGAGTCAGGTACTTAAAATGACAAGATAAAATCAGAGTGGTCTCTGCCCTCCAGAATCTAGCAGTAGTCACAGATTTTAAACAATATTTGCAGGAACAAGCTTGGTATTCATGGACTTAGCATTCTCATTTTGTCTATTGGCCTCCAGAGAATGAAGACATGTTGGAATTTCTAATTGTGTTGAAGTGCAAATTTAAGCCAAACTTAAAATAAGGCTGGAGTGTGTGAACAGGCCTGGAGGCTTTGTTTTTCTTATGGCATCTGCTGTAACTCTTGTGATGCGATAAAATATTTTGTGTCTTCAAACACCCCCTCGCACTATGAATCAGAGAGTAAATTGGAACAGCCTTCAGGGAGGACAATTTGGCACAGATATCAGAAGCTTTAAAAGCATTCTTATCATTTGAACCAGTGATTGCTCATCTAGGTATTCAGGCCAAAGAGGCAGAGATGTACGAACATAAAAGTATGTCATCAAAGAATGTCACTGAAGCATTGAAAATTTGGACGAGATAATCCAAAGACCTATGAAATAGGCTAAATTGGGTAAATAAATTATGGACCTTCATTAGATGAAATGCCAGGTCATAAAAACAAAAACATTTTCAAAGACAATTTAACAATGTGGGGTACTTTTTGTGATACTTTTAGTGAAGATGTAGCTTATAAGATAGTATACTCGATAAATTCCAGTTTTTGTGTAAAAATCAGAGGCCACAACATATGCATAGATGAGTGATTACTGGTGCTTCTCTCTAGGTGGTAGGAGAATATTTTATTTTTATTTTTTTTGTACTCTCATATATTCTGTAATTTTTTTCATCAACCTGAGTTAATTAGGTAGTTAGAAAAAATTCTTTCAAAACTCAACTTTGCCTCTTTGCTTTTGGTTGTAAGAGTCACAAGTTAGAACACTCTCCTGCCTATTGTGGAGGCCAGGAATAAGGTACAGAATTCTATGAGAACATCAATTATTGTCTCAACAATGCAACGCCATAGGTACTATCATTATTTCTATTTTACAGATGAGGATGCTGAACTTAGAGAACTTAAGTAATTCTCCCATCACACATAGCAAGAAAAAAGGGGCAGAGGTGGGACACTGAGCTGGGTCTACAGAGCCATGTATATAATACTGAACTCACACTCTACTTTATAAAGAGAGTTTTAAAATATGGCTATGGCTTGTAATGCACTTCACAGATATTGTGTTTTCTACAAATAGAAGATTTGTGGCAACCCTATGTAAGCCCCTTGGCACCATTTTTCGAACAGCATGTGCTTACTTCACATCTTTGTGTCACATTTTGGTAATTCTCACAACATTTCAAACTTTTTCATTATTATTTTATCTGTTGTGGTGATCTGTAATCAGTGATCTTTGATGTTACTATTGTGGTTGATTTGGGGCTCCACGAACCATGCCCATATAAGACAGTGAACTTAATTAATACGTGTTGTGTGTATTCTGACCATTCCTCTGTCTTTCCCTCTCTCCTTGGGCTTCTCTATTACCTAAGTTGCAACAATATTGAAATAAGGCCAATTAATGACCCTACAATGGCCTCTAAGTGATCGAGTGAAAGGAAGGATTGCACGTCTCTCACTTTAAATCAAAACCTAGAAATGATGAAGCTTAGTGAGAAAGGCAAGTTGAAAGCCCAGATGGGCTGAAAGCTAGGTCTTTTGTATCATTTAGCCAACTTGTGAGTGCAAAGGAAAAGTTCTTGAAAGAAATTAAAAGTGCTACTCCAGCGAACACAAGAATAATAAGAAAGCAAAACAGCCTTATTGCTGATATGGAGAAAATTTGAGTGGTCTGGATAGAAGATCAAATTAGCCACAACATTCCCTTAAGCCAAAGCCTAATCCAGAGCAAGGTACTAACTCTCTTGAATTCTGTGAAAGCTGAGAGAGGTGAGGAAACTGCAGAAGAAAAGTTTGAAACCAGCAGAGGTTAGTTTATGAGGTTTAAGGAGAGAAGACGCTTCCAGGACATAAAAGTGCCAGGTGAAGCAGCAAGTGCTGATGGAGATGCTGCGGCAAGTTATCCGGAAGATCTTGCTGAGATCATTGATGAAGGCGGCTAGAGTAAACAACAGATTTTCAGTGCAGATGAAACGGCCTCCTTTTGGAAGATGATACCATCTAGGACTTTAATAACTAGAGAGGAGAAGTCAAAGCCTGGCTTCAAAGCTTCAAAGGACAGGTTGACTCTCTTGTTAGGGTCTAATGTAGCTGGTGACTTTAAGTTGAAGCCAATGCTCATTTACCATTCTGACAATCCTAGGGCCCTCAAGAATTATGCTAAGTCCACTCTGCCTGTGCTCTATAAATGGAACTACAAAGCCTGGGTGACAGCACATCTGTTTATAACATGGCTTACTGAATATTTTAAGTCTACTATTTAGATCTACTGCTCAGAAGAAAAAGATTCCTTTCAAAATATCACTGCTCATTGACAACGTACCTGGTCATCCAAGAGCTCTGATGGAGATGTACAAGGAGATTAATGTTGTTTTCATGCCTGCTAACACACATTCATTCTGTAGCCCATAGATCAAGGAGTCATTTGATTTTCAAGTCTTGTTATTTAAGAAATACATTTTATAAAGCTGCAGCTCCTATAGAGGGTGATTACTCTGATGGATCTGGGCAAAGTAAATTGAAAACCTTCTGGAAAGGGTTTACCATTCTAGATGCCATTAATAACATTCATGATTCATGGGAGGAGGTCAAAATATCAACATTAACAAGAATTTGGAAGAAGTTGATTCCAACCCTCGTGGATAACTTTGAGGGGTTCAAGACTTCAGTGGAGGCTGTAGCTGCAGATGTGGTGGAAATAGCAAGAGAGCTAGAATTAGAAGTGGAGCCTGAAGATGTGACTGAATTGCTGCAATGTCATGATCAAACTTGGATGGATAAGGAGTTGCTTCTTATGGGTGAGCAAAGAAAGTGGTTTCATGGGATGGAATCTGTTCCTAGTGAAGATGGTGTGAACATTGTTGAAATGACAACAAAGGATTTAGAATATTACATAAACTTAGTTGATAAAGCAGCAGCAGGTTTTGAGAGGAGTGACTCCAATTTTGAAAGAAGCTCTACTGTGGTTAAAATGCTATTAAACAGCATAGCATGCTACAGAGAAATCTTTCATGAAAGGAAGAGATAAGCAATATAGCAAGGTTTATTGTTGTCTTATTTTACAAAATTAAATTGCCACAGCAAGCCCAATCTTCAGTAAACACCACCCTGATCATTTAGCAGCCATCAACATTGAGGCAAGACCCTCTACCAGCAAAAAGATCACAACTATCTGAAGGCTCAGATGATAACACTTTTTAGCAATAGAGTATTTTTAACTGAGGTATGTCTATTGTTTTCTAGATATAATGCTATTGCCCACGTAATAGACTACAGTATAGTGTAAACATAACTTTTATGTACACTGGGAAACCAAAAAATTTGTGTGACTCTCTTTATTGTGATATTCACTGTATTGCAACAGTCTGGAACTGAACCCACAATATTGCCAAGGTATGCCTGTAAGAACTTTATAATCCCCGTGAACATGGCATGTGTCTTAATAAATGCAGTGAAAGAATATTAACCATGAAAACAAGCTCTTGAATTTGAAGACAGGCCTTCACAAGTCAGTTAATCCAGCCCTGCAGTGAAACATGCAATCCATCCCAAAGCTGTTTCTGTGCAATATGAAAAGTGGGACTAGAAAGTTTGGTTGTCTGCTACTCAGTATAGGGTGTTTTGTACTCTGTGATGGATCAGAGGTTTTCTGCTTTCGTGCTTTCAACCTACACAGGCTGGCAAAACATAGCCTTGGCCTTCTACCAACTGATGTAATTGTTGGCTAAGTTTGTAGCTAAAAAATAAAACCTTAAAACCTCTATACATCATCTCTTTGGGACTCATTGCAACAAATACCCTTTTATTAAAAATTTGCTAAAGATAAGGGTTTAGAAAATCACCAATTTTTATATTCTGCAAAACAAAGGATTAAAATGAAATCTTTGAAGACATTATACAACTGCAGCCTAATGTTCATGCCTAGAGCTGCTGTTGTTTGTAAAATTTTAGAAAATCATAAAATAGGAAAACAAAAGGAAAATGTGACAAACAGCTACACTAAAACCTAGGCTTAAAAAACCCTTTCCCTCCCCCTTAATTCAGCTAAATATAGTGATTTGCATGTTCAAGTCACTGCCCTTATATGCTTAGAGATTCTCAGAATAAAAAGTAAAGGTGGCCGGGCGCGGTGGCTCACGCCTGTAATCCTAGCACTCTGGGAGGCCGAGGTGGGCGGATCGTTTGAGCTCAGGAGTTCGAGACCAGCCTGAGCAAGAGCGAGACCCCATCTCTACTAAAAATAGAAAGAAATTATATGGACAGCTAAAAATATATATAGAAAAAATTAGCCGGGCATGGTGGTGCATGCCTGTAGTCCCAGCTACTCGGGAGGCTGAGGCAGGAGGATCGCTTGAGCTCAGGAGTTTGAGGTTGCTGTGAGCTAGACTGACGCCACGGCACTCGCTCTAGCCTGGGCAACAGAGTGAGACTGTCTCAAAAAAAAAAAAAAAAAAAAAAAAGTAAAGGTGAGGCTTTCAAAGGAAAGACTCCTGGCCTAGCAGGTATTAACACTTTATTTATGGGATTTTTGCCTACTCTTCTCCAAGAAACAAACAGCAAAGGGTTTCTTGTATCATGTCTCTGAATAACATGTAAACTCTCTTTCTTTCTTTTTTTCGTAATATGGTTATGTGTAAACTCTACAACTAGTGACAATCTCCCCCCATCCCTATGACCACTACCAACATCTGAATACACACATGTGAGAGCTAGTTGGAGTCCAGCCAGGTCCCCCCAGAAACAGACTCTAGGACAAGGGTTTGAATGCAAGTTGTTTATTTGGAAGGTGGCCCCGGATGCTGATGGAGGTAAGGGGAAGTGGGATAGAGAAAGGGAAGGCAGAGAATTGCTGAATACGGTGTTTGACATCAAGCAGATTATCACTATGGTACCCTGTGATTTAATCCTGCTAGGTACTTCAAAAATCTGGGCAAAACATGTACCTTGGCGTTATCCCACCTGAACAATGAGGGACTTGGGGTATTGATACACCAACTCCCATCAGTCATTGGTTGTGGGAGGTTCCCAGGGGATGTAAATCATCCCAATTGCTGTTGCTGCCCCAGGAGCAACACCACCTCTGGCAGCCAGAGAATGCTCTAGGGCAAAAAATAACTTAGGTGCTGGCAGGTGGGAGTTGGCTGGTATGCATTGAATTGGTAAGGGCCAGGGACACAGGTGGAGCACTGACAGCTTCTGCCACAGACTCATTCACCAAATTAGTATTTGGATCCAAAATATATTTTCTCCCACTGCTCTATGAAGCTAAGAAGCATACCTAGAAAACTTTGGGGGCTATTTAAAAAAAGGTAAAGTGGAAGGACCATGTTTGAGAGTTGTTTGTTGTCTAGAAGCATATCCAATGACCAATCAGTTCTTTCCTAGCCTAGGAAAGCATCTCACTTGTGCACACAGAGACAAGTACCACATTTTTATTGCAGCATCTTTGGTAATGGAGGAAAAATGGAAATAACCATATGTTCTTTAACAGGAAAAGTAGAATGCAAAAAGGAAGGTGTTGAAGGGTGGATCCAGAATATCATATATATAATGTTTAAAACATGCAAAAAGGGTATTATCTATTGTTTATGAATGCTTACACATGTTGTAAAAGCATAAGGCATGCATAGGGGTGATAAATGCCAAATTGTGAAAGGCAGTCACCTCTCAGGAGGGAAGGAAGCAGATGGGATGAGGGGGGAGAGACAACAGGGCCCTGAACTGCACCCAGAATTATTTATTTCTTTTAGAACAATTATCTGGAGCAAATATGGTGAAAGTTTACAGTTTGACATTTTCTTTGGTGGGTACATGGCTGTTCTCTAGAACATGCTGTATACATTTCTATATGACTCAAACATACTAAAACAGAAAAAAAGTAAAAACACAAAAACAGGTTAAGTTTCTTTTAGCATTTGTATTTTTGTCATTTTTTGGAAATGGAGTGGTGGAATTTGGGTTTTTTCCTACAATGGAATTTCAGTCTGAATTTTGTAGTTTCAACTTTGACTCATCTAGTTTTTGGTTTGCATTCCAAAGTTGTGCATGCTGCGTGATTGCATTCACTTAAAATCTAATTATTTCCTTTCCCTTTCCAGGTTTTTGGACCAAGGAATGGAGCTTGTGCAGCAAGATGTCCCGGGCTGTTATCTGGTAGTGTGTTTCCAGTCGAAGCTGTCAGTCAGTAGCACCAAACATAAAACACAAGGCCAAGGTAAGGAAAGAGAATTGCTGCTTTTTAAGACTTTGATTCTAGAATTTTGTATGTTTGAGTGTGCACTAAATTCTTGTCAAAACACAACCATCTGTGACATTCCCAATTTATGGGTGAAAAGCAATAAAACAAAGAACGGTGGATTTGTTATTAGTTATCTGACCAAGTCAGGAGGCAGATCACACGGCTGATAAATCAGTACTAGCTCACCCAGTCTTTCTCCGCCAACCTGGCTTCCAGATTTCTCTACACTCTTGCTCTGCTTGGGGTGAGAACAGCCTTAGGCAAAACTGAGAAGAAAGCAAAGCTTGTCTTCCTCGGCTTGCCCTCTTCAGCACTTCCGTGTAAGGCCAACCACAAGCTGACAAACCCTTTTAAAAATAAACCATATATTCACATGGTTTAACAGTCAAAAAGCATAAGGGGGTTTATAATGATGAGTCTCTTTCTCACCTTCCTTTTCCAGGCACTAAACTAGAGGTAGCAAACATTGACAGAATATTTTATGTACTGTTCCCAAAATATATTAGAGCTATGCAAACAAATATGTGAATATATATTTTAGAAAACCCAGAGAGTAATAGATACATAGTTCTACACCTTATGTTTTCCATTGAATATAAATATTTTGGATGTTGCATCATACCAGCATATTAAAATTTTCTCATTTGTAAAAATAATACATAATATTCTATTGTATGGATGTACTTCAGTGGTCCCCAACCTTTTTGGCACCAGGGGCCATTTTCATGGAAGATAATTTTTCCACGGACAGGGGTGAGTGGGATGGTTTTGGAGTGATTCAAGTGCATTACATTTATCGTATACTTTATTTCTATTATTATTACATTGTAATATATGATGAAGTAATTATACAACTCACTATAGGTTGGGGACCCCTGAATAGTTCCCTCCTAATAGGCATAAAAGTTATTTTAAATATTTGGCTATTACAAGTAATGCTGCCATGAATAAGCTTCATAATCACTAGTATTTGTAAAAAAATTCCCAAAAGTAGACTTTCTGGGTCAAAAGGCATATGGGTTTATAGTTGTGACAGAAATGGCTAGATTGCACTCCATAAAAGTGTTACCAGTTTATACCCCACCAGCAATGTATGGGAGTGCTTATTTCTTCATACTCTCATCAACAGTCTGTTATCAAACTTATTTTTATATTTGCTGAATTAATACTTGAGAAATGGTATCTCAATGTGTATTTAATTTGCATTTCTCTTATCACCTTTTCAATTGTTAAAAGTCATTTTTGACACAGGAAATCTGCTTTCAAGGGTACTAGAAGCTCTAAAATGCCCTGTTGGTATGATGCATCCAGATTCTGGATAAATTATAACATACTTTTAATGCAATGCTGAATCCTCAATAAAGGGAAAGAAAATTATAAAGGCAAAATGGTGATGATGATAATAATAATAATCATGGAAACAACAAGAGTGATCAGACCAGGGAAGCCGGCAGCAAGCAAACACATTTCAGTGCTGTCTTGGGCAGCAATGCCACTATTATGGCAGGCAGGCCTGGATGGTGGGAGAAAATTGGATAGTAAACCTTGAGCTTCTAGAAAATGGGGGTGCTGGCTCTGAAATTCCTGCATTGAGGCAGGTCCCTGGGAAGGAGTTTTGGGTAAAAATAACATCAATGATAATAAAGATAATGATAATGATGACTATAACAAGGTCTCCCTTGTTAATCTGCAACCACTCCTGATATCACTTAGATTCTGATGTTCCAATTTATACTAGTCCTAAATGTGGATAATTAAAGTAGTTCCAGATTAATAGCTCCTTCTGTTTATCAGAAATCAATACAAATCTTTATTAAAGGAAAGAAAACAAATATGAGCTCATAATAAAAAAATTACTAAATACACGAGGAAGCAAGCCAATATAAGTGAGCTAGCAAATTAATAACTAGGAGATGTTGACTCCCGGGATTTAAGATATTAGGATTAACAGGCTTTAACTTCTGGATCAGTAGAGGAGAAAATAAAATTAAAAAAACTCAAAGAACCTGAAAAAGCCCCAAACACTCACAATGCAATTGATTCAGAAGATAGGAAAAAAAGAAAAAATCAGGCAAGCATAAACTGAAGAAACAGAATAAAAACAGATGGTAAAATCAAGAGACTCATCACCTATAGTCAGGACTCGAGCATTACAAAAACAATCCATGTAACCTAAAACCTTTGTACCCCCTTAATATTTTGAAATTAAAAAAAGAAAAAGAAAACATAAGACTATGGGAAGGAAAAGAATGGGGAACAATTTTCAAGGTAAATGGCAATTCAAAGAAAGCTGGGGTAAATTAATATCTGATATTAATATCAGAAAAAGTAGAGATTATTACAAAATGTATGATTAGAGTAAAGGGGATATATACATAATGACAAAAGTTTTAATTAACAAGCACTACATAACAATTCTGAACTTACATATATTTAGCAAAACAGTTTGAGTTTTTGTTTCATACTTTGAAAGGTCTTTGACATTCTGAGACCTCAAAAGTTACCTGGGTTCTCTTGTAGTACTTTTATGTTTTTAACATATGTAATATAAACATAAAAATATATACATTTCATTTATTTATCTGATATTCATCCTTATATGATGGATGAGTTATGGAACCATTCGTATATTTATTTTTCCCTGAGTTTTAATCTGTTATACCTTACCCAATTTATTGACTAATCCATATTTTTTCATTGATTTGATATAACAATTTTATCAGATACTAAAATACCTGGATGTATCTGGGTTTAGACTTTCTGTCTGACTCACTGATCTTTATATATTTCCACATTCCACCCTGTTTAAACTGTTTTGGTTTTATAATGTGTTTTAATGTTTTAGGGCTAATCCTCATTTATTGTTATATTTTTTCAATAAATTTTCTGGCTATTTTTTCTCATTTAGTTTTCCATATCAACTTTAGCTCTTCTATTAAAAAATATTGGCATTTTTATTGGGGTAGTTTTGTATTTTTTGCTTAATCCAGGGCAAACTGACATCTTTAGTCATCTATTCAACAACTATTTATTGTGTACTTACCGTGTGTCTGCAGTATTCTGAGTGCAGGGATAGAATAGGGGAAAAAATAGCAAAAAAATACCGCTCTGGAAGATTTTACATTTTAGGTGGTAAAGAGGCAATAAACAGGAAAAATGAAGAACAAATATATAGTATATTAGATGGTAATAGGTGCTAAGGAGACAATTGAAGCCAAACTGGGTTATTAGGAGTGGGGGGAAGTGGGCTGTAATTTTAGGAAAAGTGGCTAGAGATGGCCTTAGCATGAAGGTGCACTGGAGAAAGACCTGAAGGATCAGAGGAGCAAGCCGTGTAGATATTTGGAAAGAGAATTCCAGGCAGAGGGAACAGCCAGTGCAAAAATCTGGAGCCTTAGCATCTCTGGAGTGATCAAGGAACAACAAGGAGCCAGTGTGGCTGGAGCAGAACAAACAAGGTCAAGAGTGGTGGAGATAATGCAGAGAGGTAACCCGGGCTGGAGCATTTAGGAACTGATAGGCCCTTCTAAGGACTCTCAGTTTTACTCTGAGTGAGATGGGAATCTTTGTGCAGGAGGTGTTTAAGTAGAGGACTGACTTGATCTGACTTTGGCTCTAAAGGATCTTTTGGCTGCTATTTTGAGAATAGAAGGAAGGCAGATGCGGGGTGTGGGTGGGGGAGCAGGCAGACTTGTTAGAAGGCTATCAAAACAATCCAGGCACAAGATGATTGTTTGTACCAGGACAATAGTAGCCATAGAAGTGGGGGAAGTGGTCAGGCTCTGCACATGAGAATTGACCAAACTGGCTGATGGATTGAAGGCAAGGTGTGAAAGAAGAGAGGAATCAAGCATGACTCTAAGTTTTTATTCTAAACAACCACATTAATGGAGTTACCATTTGCTGAGATGGGAAAGATCATAGAAAGGAGCTGATTTAAAGGATACAAAGTTTGTTTTGGATATGTGATGCCTGACTTGCCAAGTTATGCTGTCTTGTTAGCAGTTGGACAGAAGAGTCCAGAGCTCAGGGGAGAGATCCAGACTGGAGATACACATTTAGTGGTTAGCAGCATATAGATCCTATTTCAAGCCATGAAACTGGATGAGAACAAGAACTGAGTGAGAATGGATGAAAATAAGAGGCATTAGAGATAAGCCCTGGGATGCTCCAAAGTGAAGAGATAGGGATGGGGTTGAGGAAGAATATAGGAGACTTGGAAGAAGCAAGCAGTGCAGCCACGGTGAAAGGAAACAAGGTATGGTTTGTTGGAAGTCAAGTGAAGAAGGTGTTTCATGGAGGAAGAAGTGGTCAGCTATGTTGAATGCTGTTGATAGGTCAAGTTAAACAAGTGTTGAGAATTGAACATTGGATTTAGCAAAGTGGAAGGTCAAGGGTATTTTGCAAAGGAGCAGGATCATGGAATAGCCTGACTGGAATGGGTTCAAGGGAAGATAGAAGGAAACCCTAGGACAGACCTTTGAGGCAGCTGCCATTGGCAATTATCCAGCAAATTTATTCCTCTTAATTGCTGACTCAGTCCCAATTCCCATGTGACTTAGGGAATGATGACCTTCTCTAATTCAAGAGGTAAATACTGATTGGTTTAAATCAGTAGTTCTGAATCAGGACTGATTCTGCTCTCCAGGGGACATCAGGCAATGTCTGAAGACATTTTTGGTTGTCACAACTGGTGTGTGTGTGTGTGTGTGTGTGTGTGTGCATGTGCACACACATGCTATTGGCATCTAATGTGTGGAGATCATGGATGCTGCTAAACATCCTATAATGCAAAAGACATCCCCCCCCCCAGCACAAAGAATTATCTGGCCCAAAATGTCAATAGTGCCGAGACTAGGAACCCTGGTCTAAATTAATCACTGTGATTACATTTGCCTTGCTAGTGATTGATTTAAGTGTTTCTATGACACAATTTGGTCAATGAAATAATGAGAACTTTGCTGATGAATTTCTGGGAAAGGTTCTTTAGCTTTTATTTTATTATTTTTTAATTTTATTTTATTTTATTTTATTTTTTTTTGTGAGACAGAGTCTTGCTCTGTTGCCTGGGCTAGAGTGCCGTGGCGTCAAGCTCACAGCAACCTCAAATTCCTGGGCTTAAGCGATCCTTCTGCCTCAGCCTCCCAAGTAGCTGGGACTACAGACATGTGCCACCATGCCCGGCTAATTTTTTTTCTATATATATTTTTCACTGTCCAGATCATTTCTTTCTATTTTTAGTAGAGATGGAGTCTCGCTCTTGCTCAGACTGGTCTCGAACTCCTGACCTTGAGCGATCCACCCGCCTTGGCCTCCCAGAGTGCTAGGATTACAGGCATGAGCCACCGCGCCCGGCCGGTTCTTTAGCTTTTAGAAAGAGATATAAGAGGCAGTACAGGAGCAATGTATGTAACCTGCAATTCTGTATCCCCCATAACAAGATGAAATAAAAAAAAAAGAAAGAGATATAAGAAAGAGATGGTGCCTCTTCTTTGGAGAGACATTGTCAAATTGGATGTCATGCTTGAACCACAGTAACCTTCCTGCTATCTGCCTGAAGATGAAGGAGTACCTGAGAATGACAGTTAGGAGAATCACAGAGAGGCAGTACAGAGTTCCACTGCACTGGGCCCAGAATCCACTCACCTCCATGCCTCTCAATTGGTAAAATGTGGGACCAGGTGATCGTTGATGTGAGATCACAAATTTTCCTATTTTTTATGACAGTTGAGTTGGAGTTTCTGGTACTTTCAGGCCAAAGTATCTGAATTGACATAACCTCCAAACTTGGAAGGCTGCTTAAAGAGGTTACTTGGGTCACATCTCTTACACAGGAATTTGTTATCCAGATTATCTATTTAAAATCTGTTATAAGGAAGGGAAGTTATATCATATTTTTGAAAATGTGTTAAGAATGACTTCCTAGTATATAAAAAGACTCAAATCTCATGGTAAAAGTACCTACTTGAACATCACTACTGCTGTCCCTCAAACTTAGAATTAACATTTGTTTTTTAATTCTCCAGTATTACCTAGCACAGTGCTGGGGAAGGTAGTTGATACATATTAATATATATTAGAAGTTAGATAACTTAGCTACATTGGTTATCAAAAAAAGTAGTAATTAGCAGTTGGGTGGAGCTAATCAATTATCTAAAGCTAGGGAGACAAAACAGGAAGCATAACAACTATGAAAGAGTTGGTGTATAGTCAGGGTACTCAGTTGCAGACAACAGACTCTACTTCCATACTAGCAGACAGGGGTTTATCACAGGCAGTAGTATTCCGGCAAAGGTTTAGCAATCAGCTCTCAAAAAAAAAAAAAAAAAAAAATTCTGGTTTGTAGCATTTTCCAATTTCTATGGTATAAATACTTTCCCCATGGCAGATTTCAAGCTACCAATATTATGTCACAGAAAAGAAATTGGAAAGAGATGTACACAATTGGCATTTATAAGCTGGTATGAGTCGGCTCCAACACACCACTGATTATATGGTATTAGTTAGCTCACAGAATCTAGGGGACCAGGCATGCTTTAGTAGCTAGGTGCGATACAAGGAGACAGGGGCCACCAGTCCAGAAGTGTTCTAGGAGGTATTCCTATCCTTCCATAATAGCCTGTTCGTGTTGCTAAGCTTCAAAGGAAACAACCTCATAGAAGTTGCTGAACAAGAACCAAAAGGTTCCACTAAACAATTCTAGTTTCCTGTACATGTCAACCAAATTGTGTTTCTTTTTGCTATCTTCCAAATCTTGGGCCAAACTGATTTGTTCGGCAGAATCCTAGGTCTCATGCAAAACCCTAGCTGCAGAGGAATCCGAAAAACTTTTCAGCTTTCCAGTGTCTGTGTTACAGAAAGCCATGCTGGAAGTCCAATGGAATGAGCACTGGAGAGACAGCTTTCCTACTTCCTCTGAATGCTAATGGATGGGAGGAGGCGAATCAGAGTAATAAAGGGAAAGCCGAAACTAGCCCTGTGTGTGTGTGTGTGTGTGTGTGTGTGTGTGTAGGAGGTGGGGGTATAAAAACACTTTAAATCCAATTTAGGAATTGTCAGATACAAATATATCCTACAAAAGACATGCAGGTAACCAGGAAAATTATTGGCACTTTATACAAGTACTTATCTGTGAACAAGAGCAAACTATGACATAGGAGTTGTGGAAGGATGAGGAGAGTAAAAAGGGAGATTGGCCGATTTCATCACAAATATGGGTCAGTTGCTCTAGTGAACAATTTAACTACCAATGCCTCAAATTGCCTCCAATTTATATTTTCATCAATGTGTATTATTGATTATTGTAGAGAATATACATCATAACTTGTAGCTACCTTGCTCTTTTTAAGAGCCTTTCTATATTGGGGAAATTCATAGGTTATGAGTGCTTGGTAGAGTGACTAATTGTTCTGGTTTGCCTGGGACTGAGAGGTTTCCTGGCATGTGGGACTTTAATTGCTAAAACCAGGAAAGTCCTGGCCGAATTAGGGTAAGTTGGCCACCCTAGATTTTGCCACCTAGATGTAGAATCACAGCTCAAATTCCCAGGCTGCCTTGTCGCTAGATGTGGCACATAACTAAGTCTCTGCCATTTAGAATCAAAAAGCCACCCCAGAGGGCCATTCAGAGCTGAGCTAGGAAGGAAACAAACTCGGCAGTGAGCTTCCATCTCGCCAGCAGGGGTAGCAGTCCAGCTGGCTGCCTTTCAGGGGTGGAGGCAGTGGCTGGGAGTTTGAGTCCCTAATGCAGAAGAGCCAGGGGCTAGAAGCGCTATCATTTGTAATCAAGCTGAGGTCTTGGCACCCAGGGCTTGTTGGTGGCAGCAGTAGGCAGCAGTGGCGTCTCCCTCCAAATCAGGCTAATTTGCTGCATGGTTTTGGCGTTTTTCCTGGAAGCGATGCCTTGGATTTTTTTCACCAGCCCTCCCAATGATTCTGGAGCTACTTACTGAATATCTTTCAATAAATCCCTTTCCTGCTAAAACTTGCCAGGGAGTGGATTCCATTGTTTGCCAGTCAGAATCCTGACCAATAAAATAAAATTTGAATATTTCATATACGGGATGAGATGAATATAGCTTCTTTTAATTATATATATTTTTTGCTCCCTTTTTCCATTAAAAATTTTTTTATTGGTATTTGGAGGGAGAGGACAATCCAACTGCCTAAGGGAGATTTTGTCTTAATTTCATATTCCTAACATATAATTATCAAATTTCTGGCACCACAGTTATGATTCCTCATTCTTCTTTTTCCTTTCTATTAATATTTTAGGCTTTTTGACACCCTTGTACCCCATTGGGTTTGCTAAGCAAATAGGTGTATGCTGCTGTGATAGGATGCTAGAATGTGGCAACTGTATGAGAAGTGTGCTTATTTCCATTGCTCTATTTTTTCCACTTTTTGCACATTTAGCTCTTTAAATAATATCATTCAAAAAATTTTTTTCTCTCATGTTCCTAAATGGCAAGTCAAATTTTGTGTTATTTTCATTTATTGTTTTTTACTCAAATTTTTGATTTACAGAAAAGTTGCCAAGATAGTACAGAGAGTTCCTGTATCCTTTGACAACCCAAAATAAGTGACTGAGGCAAAGATCTCAATCAATGGAGGTTTATTAAACCAAAGTTTGAGAACATGCCTGGGAAAAACACAAACCACAGACAGATCTGTGGCTGTTTTTCCAAAGGGGAATTTGGGATCTTCAGTATTTAAGGGAAGGCTTACAGAGAAAAGAAAGGGGGGGGGAGGTAAATGGTGACATTCTTGTGGGGCCCAGGACATCTATATTTTAAATAAGGTAAGGTGAATGTTAGAAGAGAAAAAGGGAGTGAAGGAAGCATCAATTATATAGATGTCCCTGGATAGGCAGAAGAATGATTGATCTTGTCTTGTCTCTGTTCTGCACCTGGGAAGATAAACTTGTAATATTATTAGTGTGGAATTGAATAGACTTTAGTTTTAGGAGCTAGTCTTAGCCTGTAGACCCAAAGTTACAATTTGCATGTCCTCGTTTATGGGAAGCCAGCAAGGAATTTCCTTATGAATGATCTGTGGGGGCCGTCCTTCCCAGGTGCCTGAGGCCTTTTACCTTTCTGTGGGGATCTGGCTGATGCATAATGTTAGTAACAGCTGTTCATGTGGAAGGGGGTGTTGCATGACTCATCCTCCAGGCTTGATCTTCCCTTTTGCATAAGGAGTTGATGTGGGAGTGGTCCTGAGATTTTTATTAATATTTTCCTTTACACTCTTCACCCAGCCTCCCCTAATGTTGACCTCTTATATAATCACTGCATTGCTCTTACTTTTTCACGACACTTGAATTATAAAGAAATGCTAGACCTTGGAATATCACGTACTGTCAGCACCTGGAGAGCATCTTCCCATAAACAGAGGGCATTTGGATTTCGACAGCAATGGCTTTCTTTATTCTTTGCACCCAATCTTACTATTTGTTTTGACATGGAAGCCTCTGTTGCCTGAAGCCTTCCCTCTATGTAGACCTCATTCTGGCCTTGCAGTTTCTTGTTGGCACCAGTGTCCAACAAGATGGTGTGTGAAGATCATAACTAGAACATGAGAAGCCACTCAAAGATATAGTTTGTTGGAGGTAATCCCTAATGAACATAACCCCAGCATTTCAATACCTAGTGCACATAGGCTGGGAAAAAGAGGATGGTCTGGCAAGAAAGCCTAGATGTCCAATCCACATGGACTGACAGTATGCCATAGCACAGAGATTTTCCAATGTTACTGTGTATATGAAATGTTCTTGTTCAAATACAGATCCTGACTTGGCAGGTCTTGCGTGGAGCCTGTGATTCTGAGTTTCTATCAAGCTCCTGGTGATGCTCATATTATTGTTCCACGGACCATACTTCGAGTAGCCGAGAAGGCTGTGTTTCATTAGCTGTGGGGCAGCTGTCATAGATGATATTAAAGGAGCTGTCTTTACCACAATGGGTGCTAATCCTAAGGCCAGAATCAAGTGAAAATTCAAAGTGACATTGTCTTTCTTGTAATATGGATTTGCATCACCAGCTTGTGTGTTTCTCTTCGTATATAGACAGTCTCTGAAAATAGTTAAATGTTACAAAAAATATAACAGATTTAAATGACCAATTGTGACCATTTAATTTTAGCCTATAAGATCCTAGAGAGGAAGAAAAGTAAAATTTATGAAGCCCTTACCATGGGACTTGGCCCTGGGAAAATGTTGGAAACATTTATGGATTTGTTGAACCTCAGAGTTGAAAACAGCCTCCATAGTCACACATCACATGTGTGTTACTCCATTTTGCATTGCAACAAAGGAGTGCCTCAGGCTGGGTAATTTATAAAGAAAATAGGTTTATTTGGATCACAGTTCTGCAGGCTGTATAAGAAGCATGGCACCAGCATCTGCTTCTGGTGAGGGCTTCAGGGAGCTTCCACTCAAGGCAGAAGGTGATGGGGGAGCAGACTTGTCACATGGTGAGACAAGGAGCAAGAGAAGGAGGAGGCGGTGCCAGTCTTCTTTAAACAACCAGTTCTCATGTGAACTAACAAAGTAAGAACCCACTCATTATCACAGAGAGGGCACCAAGCCTATCATGAGGGATCTGCCCCCATGACCCAAACACCTCCCACCAGGCCTCACCTCCAACACTAGGGATCAAATTCAACATGAGATTTGGAGGGGCCAAACATCCAAACCATATCAACATGGAATAGAATAAATTATTTTGGATTAGGACCTAACTTGAGATTTCATAGGAGACTGTCATGCACTTTGATAATATTCAGTGGCTAATTTTTTAAGAAGTCCATGACTATGTGCCAGTAGAGCAGATAAGGACAGGGTATTTAGGGACATTTATAAATTAAATCAGTTCTCAATGTAGTCAAAAGAATTGATCTCACTGCCGTTTTAGAATTTTCAAGCCAGATTGAAAGTTTAACTAAGAAACAGCTCATGAGTCTTGAAATAGAAGCTGCTACCCATGATATAAAACACAATTTAAGTTTAGGACTAAAATGACTATTTTACATCAGGGCTACTATAACTTGTGTGTGTGTGTGTGTGTGTGTGTGTGTGTGTTTATGTATAATTTATTCTAAAGGACAAAATTTTTAAAACTGCATGCAACATTTTTATTTTTTGTAAGCGATTAAATCCTAAACCAAGGAAACCAGAATCTATGTAGGAAAACAACTCAAATGACCCAAAACACGCTGAAGGTTACAATTCTTCAGAATTCATACCTGCAGAGTCTCTTTACTACCTGGGAAAAGGAGAATATTTTCAGACTATAAACTTGACTGCTATGAGAGTTGAGAGTTGTGCTTGAGGGTAACTTTAGTGTAATAATTAATTGACCTGGATAATCACAAAGGAGTCTGTGTGGATTCATGCTACCCAGAGAATTGCTGGGCCTCTGACCACGGGCTGCTAAGAGGGGTGCTGCTGAGGGATAGCCCATTCTGCCAAGGAGACCTCTCAGCAGTGTGAGTGTTATTTACAGGGAAAGAGATAAGAGGGGGAAAGTCCAGCTTCTCATCCGTGCTCAATGTTAAAAGCCCACAGCGGTTTCTCTCTGAATAGGACATACCACATATTCTAATCTATTAGAGAATTAAGCTGATGATTAGTTATAATAATCATATTACCAGTTAACACAGTGGTGTATTGGTTTCCTATTGCTACTTAACAATTTACCACAAATTTAGCAGCTTAAAACAACACACATTTATCTTACAGCTTCTTTAGGTCAGGAGTCTGGGCACAGGTGAACTGGGTCCTCTGCTCAGGGTCTCACAAGGCTGCTGTCATGGTGCCACTCAGGTTGTTGCATTCTCATCAGGGGCTCAACTGGGGAAGATTCTGCTTCTAAGCTCCCTTAGGTTGTTGGTAGATTTCGTTTCCTTGTGATTGTAGGGCTGAGGTCCCTGGCATCTTCTTGGCTGTTGGCTGGAGCCTGCCCTAAGGTCCTGGAGGCTGCTGGCAGTTCCTGGCCATGTGGCTCTTTCCATAGGTGTTTGCTTCTTCAAGGCCAGCAGGAGAGTCTCTCTCTCCTGGCTGCTAAGATGGAGTAAAATTTATATAATGTAATCGCAGGAGTGATACCTTTCACCTCTGCCATATTCTATTGGTTAGAAGCAAATCACAGCTTCCACCCACACTCAAAGGGAGGGGATTATACCAGGGAGGGACTCACTTGGGGGTCACCTTACAGTGTGTCCACCACAAATAGTGAGAAATGGGGACAAAAGTTGGGACATACATTTCTGTTTTTGTCGGAGTGCTTCTGTTTCATTCTATATCCCTTCCCCATGGTGCTCATTCACCTTTGAGTGCCAAGCTCATAGCAGACGTGTAATGAACTGAGGGACAGTGATCCTTCCAGAATAGGCTTCCTTTTGCTCTCCTCTCTGAGAGGTGATGTCGGAGGCAAACAGGAGGGAGTAAAAGAGAAAACATTTTTTTCTCATACTGCTTTTCAAACAAAACCCTCAAATATGACAATATTTGTAAAGTTATTTTAAAAACTTCAAAATCAACAGAAAAATGTCAATCCCACTGTTTCTATCACCTCAGTGGTGGGAGGTGGGGATTGTTCTATTAGTGTCTGAAGAGTATTCAAAAAAATTATTAACTGTGATACACAATCTTTTTTTTTTTTTTACCAACTTCAATTAAGAACTCAGTGAATATGGTGGTGACTCTTGTATTTCTGTACCAGCTTTGAAAATATGTTCATCTGTGGCTTTTCAGATACCACCATAGCCAGGGCATGGGGAGTGAGGCAGCCCAGCATACAGTTGTAGAGGTTGTGCACTGTACAACCCAAGAGTGAAATTTATAAAGGCCACACTGTCTGTCTTTCCCCCAGTTCTCCCCAGTGTCAGTATTATTCCTAGTAAGAATATTCTGCATATCAATGGGCCATTTCACACAGAAATTCAGCTGAGCTTTGGAGCCACCCTTGGAAGTATAATATATTATCCTGACTCTACAGATGAGGAAACTGAGGCTGAGAGGGTTTGCATCACCTGCCCAGTGTTTAACAGCATAAGGAATAGGGCCAGGGCTGAGACTCAAGACAAGGGATTTTCCCACAAAGTTCCACTTTACTCTTTATAGAGCTGGGCTTTTTTTTTTTTTTTTTGAGACAGTGTCTCGCTTTGTTGCCTGAGCTAGAGTGCAGTTGCTTCATCATAGTCCACTGTAGCCTCAAGCTCCTGGGCTTGAGTGATCCTCCTGCCTCAGCTTCCTGAGTAGCTGGGACTACAGGTGAATGCCACCAAGCCTGGCTAATTTTTCTATTTTTGGTAGAGACAGGGTCTCACTCTTGCTCAGGCTGGCCTTGAACTCCCAAGCTCAAGCAATCCTCTCACCTTGGACTCCCAGAGTGCTAGGATTACAGGCGTGAGGTACCTTGCCCAGCCAAGAGCTGGGCTTCTTGTTTTGTTTTATTTTGTTTTTACCTGTCCTGCCCACAGCTCTTCTCCAAATAAATCAGTGTCATCCACACAGTTTGTGAAGGTGGTTCCCTCCACAGGTGTTAGAAGCTCTTGCACTGGTATAAATTCTTCAACCAACCCTAATCCACAAAAAATGGTTGGGGAACTGCATTTCCCTCTCATATGAAGTGCTTCTGATTTGTTCTACATGTCCAGTAAATGGTGACTCATTCACCTCTGAGTGTCTCTGTCTCATGGCACATGGGTAGACAACAATCTTTCTGGAATGGGCTTCCTTTTGCTCCTCTTTCAATAGAACACTGAGCTTAGAATTTGCCAGTTTGCTCAACCTGGCATCTTGAGCAGAATCCATGAGTTTTCAGCTCAACAAACATTGATTGGGCCCAGTGTTCTAGTCACTAAGCTAAGGACAAGCTAAGGAAATGAGGAATCTCTTAGTCCTGTCATCAGGGGATTTTAAGTTGCCTTCTCAACCTCCTAGGGTGTGACGGTGTTGTCCCTGATCCTGTAATGATTCTGTGCTGGACACACGATTAATTCTGTTAGTAGTGGCAGACTACACTGTATCTTCAGGGAAGATATTTTTCTTTTTGGCTCTTGCCATTGAATGTGGTTAGGGAATCAATGATGGGAATCTAAGAGAGTTTTCTTTTAAAAAACACATTAGGAGAGAAAAATATTTGGTCAGCTTTTCAAAGTGGAAATAACCATGGGGGAAAATGCTGTAGCAGGTATTTCCCTTGATTTTTTAAAAAAACTTTATACTGCATATGTTCTTTAGAAGTAGAACCAGAAAGGAAATGTGGACGGAAATACTTTGTCTAGAGTTTATCACATGAATATGAAAAGAATGACAAAAATTGTCTATAGGCTGACTGCTGCTTTCTTGAAATATCTGCAGTCCTCATTTGATTAGCATTGTTAGCATAATAGAATTTAATTGCATTTAACAGCTGACAAGGTCTACACTGGGTGTATTTACCCATTGTCCCAATATAGTCTATTAGATTTTTGTTCAGCAATAGTCTCTCCCTTTTCCCCCACCTCCCCAACAACTCTGTGGGAGGATATTTCTCTAACCTGTTGGGCTTGGTCATGTGACCAGCTTGGGTCAATGGAATGAGGGCAGAAGAGATGATGTCTCAGTTCTGAGGCTAATTAAGATCAACCCTCTGGGAGCTTTTCACTTTTGCCAAGAGAATTATATGCCCAGGTAGTTGCCACCCCTTTAGCCTTAGTCCCAGAATAAGATGTATGTGGTACAACTGGACTCAACCTACCATCTGAAGCAGAGATCCCCAGCTGGCTAGCAGAAGCCATGAGCAAGCCATGAGTAAGAAAGAACTGATTTTCGTTGCATGCCACTGAGATTTTGTGGTGGCATATTTTATAGATACAGTAATACACCTGGTGATAGCGGGATCACAAAAGTTACAAGATAGCTGCAATCAATCTTTTCCAGCACTTCTCAGCCTGAAGTTCCCACCAGAGGCTCCTGGAGGATGTGTGCAACAGATTCCTGGGCCCACCCACAGGGAGTCTGAGTCAGTTGGTCTGCACTGTGGCCCAAACTTGCATTTGTAATAAGCTTCTTGGTGCTGCTGGTCCAAGGACCCACTTTGAGAACCACTGATATAAACCACTGAGTATTAATTGGCTTAACTGTTTTCAGCAGGTCATGCTGCACAGCTAGAAATGCTTGAGCTTTTCAGAGGTAGCCAGTTTTTTGATGTGATACAAGGTGGAAACAGGACCAATTACCCAGAGAAAACAGACTGCAGTGAAGGGAATACAAGTAGTACTGGTGGTGGGGTGGTGGGAGGGAGAGTCTTGTCATAAAAACAGATTTTAACCTCTGAAGAAATGGAATACAGGGCTCTGAAGACAGTAATTTAGAGGAGGCCCCAGCACTAAGAGGCCAGATTGGGAGTGGTGGTACATCAACTAGCATTTTAATTTCCTTAGTAAACATTTATGTGTGTTCTATCCTAGTCTGGAGATATGGAAGATAGGGTTGGAAGACTTGGGTTTATTGGAACACTTTTAAAATATACAATAAAGACCATGAATGTAGGCATCTTTACATTAGAATGAAAAATGAACAACTTAAGGAATCATCTGGAAGTTTTCAAACATCTGCAGACTTGGCCTCATGTTGATTTGCCTGAATACAATAAGCATGTAATTTGGAAATGGGAAGAGACAAGTCTAAAACATTAACTGTTGGTTCGTCTGGCACAGTTTGCTCTCAGTGTAGATGAGGTCCCAGTGGCCTGATGCTGACGTATTTATTGATACAATGAGAGGCAGGAAGCTGATCACAGCTCGGCCAGGCACAATTCCCAGAAAAAAGGTAATGAAATCAGATCACTTATTTGTAAAATGCATCCAGCTTTGAATTACATGTATTCCCCTGATAGCCTAAATTAGTTATATGAGTAGAACATTTTATAGACATCACTTGATAGGTAGATGGTCAATTTGAGTTTTGAATTAACATTAGCCTTATTCATATTTACAAATAACCTCTTTTGAAAATAGCCATCACTGATCCAACTTCCCCTCACCTTCAGAAGTCTAGAACATTGCCCCTCAAACTTTGCAGCATATGAGAATCACCCAGGGAACATCTGGATGTCCAGGCCACACCCCAGAACAAATTCATCAGAATCTCTGGGGACGGGACCCCTTAGGTACCAGGATTTTTTATAACTCCCCAAGGGGTAGTGTGAAGCAGCCTTGTTTGAGAACCAGTGCTTGTCTTGCTATTCTGAGTGCTGCTTGCACCAGCAGTATTGGCATCTCCTGGGAAGTTGTTAGAAATGCAGTATCAAGCATAGCAAATTCTAACAAGTATTCTCTGGACCCATTGAATCAGAGTCTACTTTTTAACTCAGTCCCAGATGATTTACTTGCATGTTAAAGCTTTGACTAGAAGTCACACAGGACAGCAGCAGTTCATGAGCCACTGCTGTGTGGACCCTTTCCTGACTTCCAAGCAAAGTGGATCTTGCTGCCATCTCTGCACCTGGCAAGGAGCAGTGCACCGAATCCCTCATCCGTCCTGTCTTCTCCATTTGTTTACTGAGAGAATATTGGAATTTTTCAAAGGGAAGGAAAGAAAGAGGGAAGGGCAGAGAGAATGAGAGGAATGGTCGACAACACAAAATCCTTATTCTGACCCAAAACCTGCCACATCAAGTCTTGGCCATCACAGATTAAAGGAAAATTCTAGTTCCTTTCTGCCATTTCACAAACCAGGAGAAAGGTAACTTAGGGTATGCATCATATCAAAATCTGAAGGATGGGGGTGGTATTTATTCTATCTCAGAGGTTGGCAACCTTTTTCTCTAAAGGGCCAGATATTTAATAGTAAATATTTTTGTCTTTGTGGCCATATGGTCTCTGTCGCAACTATACAACTCTGCTGTTGTAGCATGAAAGAAGCCATAGACAATGTGTAAATTCATGGGCATGGCTATGCTCCAATAAAATTTATTTTCAAAGACAGGCAGCTATTCCACTTTCAGGTATATACTGAAAAGAATTGAACACAGATACTCAACCAAATACTTGTACATGGATGTTCATAGCAGCATTATTCACAATAGCCAAAAAGGGTAAACAACCCAAATGTCCATTAATGGATGAATGAATAAACAGATTGTGGCATATCCATACAAGTGAATATTATTCAGTCATAAAAAAGACTAACATACTGATCCATGCTACAGTGTGGACAAACCCCAAAATCATTATGCTAAGTTGAAGAAGTCAGACATAAAAGGCCATGCATTGTATGATTCCATTTACATGAAATATCCAGAATAGGTAAATCCTTAGAAACAGAAAACAGATGGGTAGTTTCCAGGGGCTGGGGGAGGGGGAATGGCAAGTAACAGGTTAATGACTATGGGGTTTCCTTTTGGGGTGATGAAAATATTTTTGAACTAGATAGAGGTGGTGGTTACACAGCGTTGTGAAATGTACTATATGCCGCTGAATTGCTCACTTTGAAATGGTTCATTTTGTGTCATGTGAATTATACCACACTAAAAAGAGTTGAAAACAAAATAAAGCAAAACAAAACTGGGCAGCTGCTAGGTTTGGCCCTGGGGCCATAGTTTGCTGAACTCTGCTCTCCTCCATTCAGGCAGGCCCTGCTCTGGTGGTTGATAGACTCTCCAACCCTGCCAAGATCCTGTTTCCAAGTCTTCTCTGTGAGCAGACATCATAGCCAGATGGTGCAAATCTAGCCAGGTCCTCTCCTTTCATATTTATAGCTGCATGTACGCTCTTGGTCCTGGCCTGGTCACGACTCCCCAAGTTGGGAAGGAGGCTCCACATCTACTCTAAAGCATCTTCCACTGGGCTTTGTAGGCTTTAGAATTGACCTTGCAGAAGCCTCTTTTCTCTCCATGGACTCTTCATGCCTGAAGCACCTTCCCTAGCTAGTATGAGACTTGGCACCTTTCTCTGATGAGGCTCAGCATCTTCACTCCAGCCAGCTTTTAGGCTTTGAATCTATGAGCCTTGATGGCAGAGAGACAGACACTCAATACATCCCAGTTCTCTTGGGGTTAGTGCTGTCACAAACAGACTTCCTATTTTTCTTATTCCAAAGGGGCCCTAACTAAGTTCCTATTTCTTCTCCAAGGAACATTAGTTTGTAGGATGATGTTAATCTCTGTTGATGCCCCACCTACCCCAAGCACAGTGAATGACCCAAGAGTTTCCTATGTAAGGGTGATGAGTCTGCTGAAATAAAGGGTAGGAGATTCAGACCTTAGTGTCAGCCCTGATAATTCTACCTTTGTGGTCTTTGTGCATCATGTAACACTGAACCTGGATTCTTTTTTTAGCCTCTGAAGAGCACCTGATCCTCTTATCTATTTCTTCAGTTGGCACGTGAATGAAATGAGTTAATATATGTGTAACTACTGTCTAAATGGTAAAACTCCACGCTAATATAAGTATTACCAACTAAGGGAGTCTTGAGGGTCCCAGGAAAGCAATGTATAGTGTTATATTAAGATTATATTCCACATGTACTGATAATAGACATATTTCCCATACTTGAGAGAAGTGTCATTCTCCCTACATTGGTTCGAATAGCACTATAGCTATGTTGTGCTAATGTAAAGCTTGAAATATTAGTGACTTAACACAACAACATTTTATTTCTCACTCACATCATAGACTGATGCAAATCAGGACACTCTGCCAAATGATGACTCAGGGATCTGAACTAGTTCCATCCTGTTTTTTATCATCTGGAACATAACCTAAGTCTTAGATTATTGCAGTAATAATCCCCAGTGAATCCTTTTAAACTCCCTCCCTTGCTACTTTTTCTAGTCCCCTCCACACTGGCTCTTCCTGCTTGAATCTATTCCCCTACCATAAGAAGCAGCCCTGGCTGGCCTGCTGGAAGATAAGGCCACATAGAGCAGAAGTGAACCACCCCAGCTGAGGCCCGGTTGACCAACCTACCTTTCAGTCAATTCCAACTGAGTGCAGCCACATGAGTGATCCCACAGAAGGTCTACAGAGGAACTGCCCAGCTGAGCCCTTCTCAAAATGCTGAACTGTAGAATCATGAGCAAATAAAATACAGTTGTCCATTGAACAACACAGTTTGAACTTGGTGGGTCCTCTTAAATGCTGATTTTTTTCCCACCCAAACACTGACTGAAAATACAGTATTCTCAGGATGTGAAACTCATGCATATTGAGGGCTAACTTTTGGTATATGTGGATTCTGCAGGGCTGACTGGGGGTCTTGAATATGCATGGATTTGGGTATATGCAGGGGTTCTGGAACCAATATACCCTGTGTATGCCAACAACAACTGTAGTTGTTTTTGTTTTAGGCCACTATGTTTTATTATACAACAAAGATGGACTGGTAGATACAGCCTCCAAGAGTTTTTATATTCCTAGCAAGGAAGAGAAGGCTAAAGGGTTTTGTGAGATGTTTTTAAAGACTAGGCAGAAAATACCTTACATCACTTCCTATCACATTCTATTAACCATAACTTAGTCATATGGCCACATTTAACTGCAAAGGTGGCAGTCATAGCACTCGTCACTAAGAGAATCTTGGAAGCTGAATCCAGTTTTCCCTTTATAAACCTGCAGAAGGTATTCTTAGCACCTTTCTGAGCCATATGGCCATCTCTTTTGGGCCCTGAGGATGTACCTTACTTTAGTGTAGAAATACTTGTTGGTTTGTTCCTCATCTGGGCCATGGAGAGAAGATCAGAGAATTATAGGGCTGGAAGGGGATGCTGCCCATTCTCTTAGCCAAGTGGCCATTTCTTCAAAGGACATATTATACAGGTGGTCCATATGGGCCAGGGGGAAGTTTTCTTTGGAAACAAGTAGCTGGTAGTGGGTAGACACCAACCCGTTTTCACCCCCTGCATCCCCTGACAAGATGCAGAGGAACACCATCCAGCCTCCTGGCTCAATTGCCACCATGTTTGGAATAGGAGACCCTCAACTCCCCTCTGCCCATGTATCCCCTAGGAATTCCTGAGAATCCCCAAAGGGGAGACTCACATGCAACCACAAAGAATTCTGTCAGCTGCAGTCCTCCTGGGAGTCTCCTACTTTACCTATTTGGCTTTGGATCTAACATATTCATTCATTGCTCATAAAGTCACATGGAGACATTTTTTGGCTGCCAGTACCCCATTTTTCAAAGTCCTGTGTCTATACCAAAGGTATGATCTCCAGGTGCTCTCCAAATTTCTAATTCTCTAGAGTTGAGTTTATTTAGAGGTGAGGGAAAGGGATAAAATTATAGACTGTTAAGGTCAACAGAGGACTTAATTCAGTTCAATTTACATCAGTGAAATTTAAGAAAATTTAATAATGTGGACTAAATGGGTTTTGGAAGATATAAGCAGGAATAAGCCCCTCAAGTTCCCCTTACATGAGTGAGCCTGCTCAAGGGCTTGCCATGCTGGCTGCCTGTACATGGTGCTGCTGAGCTTTTCTTCTCCTTTTCCCTCCGGTAGATGGAGCATGATCTTTGTTCTCTCCCCACAAGTGGCAATAGCACCGAGGAATCACAATCTCATCTCTTAACTGAGGCATCTTGCTTATCTTAATTTCAAAGACTCATCAGGTTAGTGTTGAAAACTCTCCAAAAAGTCAGAATTAACCACAATTCAGATCAGGCATTTCCTAATATTGGTATCAGGAAATACAAATAGAAGCAAAGCTGTACAGAATTGCTCCCCACTCAAAACCAAAGCTGCTGTCTTAGTAATTATTATACCATTAAGTTTCCCCATTAACTTCCTGCCCACCTTCCTGACAGCCTTAAGATAGTATTTCTTAGTTCCTGCGGTAAGAGAAAATTTTATTCTATTTGCATAAGTAACATTCATACAGACATATTTACTGCAAACTATTTTTTAAAATTTTAATTCAGACAAAACAATGAACAGGAAACACATACTCACTGAAGAGCTAAAGTCAACACACTGAAAAGAAACATTTTGAAAGAGGCTGGTTTAAGATTCAAATCGCAGATTTGCTGCCCATGGTTTAAAGTTCCAAGATGGAGAACTGAGGGCCCTCATGCTTTCACATGTCATGATTTCTCCACAATTATTAAAATTTATTATTGCATTAAAATACTAACAGAAAAAAAATAAACCCTTTTTCCAGATACTGGAGCCTTGCCCTTCTTGTTCCACAGCACAGTAACTGGTACAAGGCTGAGGAGACAAGGGAAAGAAATTAACCTGTCATTTCAGGAAAACAAAGTCTATAGACACACAGAAAATGGCTACTATTAGTATCTTTCCTGAGCAGTTTGCTTCAAAGATCAACATCCATTGGGAAGGAAAGATGAAAGTGATTTCTCCTGGAAGCCAACTTAAATTTGTTTAGTCTGTTTGTAATAAAGTGGTGTTGTTCGAAAGAAGAGGTTTAAAAGAAAAAAGGTGGTAAAATTTTTGTGAGAGGTGAAAGGTGTGGGTCCTGTTTCAGTCTTCTACATGTGGCTATCCAGTTTTCCCAGCACCATTATATTGAATAAGGATTCTTTTCCCCAGTGTATGTTTTTGTCTGCTTTGTCAAAGATTAGATGGCTATATAAGGTTGGTTTTATATCTGGGTTCTCAGTTCTGTTCTACTGGTCAATGTCCCCGTTCTCATGTCAGTACCAAGCTGTTTTAATTACTATAGCCTTGTAGTATAGTTTGAAGTCTGGTAAATTGATGCCTACCATTTTGTTTTTATTGCCTAGGATTTCTTTTGTTATATGGGGTCTTCTCTGATTCCATACGAAGTGTAAAATTATTTCTCCTATATCTGTGAAAAATGATGTTGGTATTTTAATAGGGATTGCATTGAATCTGTAGATCACTTTTGGTAGTACAGACATTTTAACAATGTTCATTCTGCCGACCCACGAGCATGGTATGGTTTTCCACCTGTTTATGTCCTCTGCTATTTCCTTCCTCAGTGTTTCATAGTTCTCCCTGTAGAGGTCTTTTACCTCCTTAGTTAAATATATTCCTAGGTATTTTATTTTATTTGTTGCTATTGTGAAGGGTATTGAGTCTATGATTTGGTTCTCAGTTTGACTGTTATTGGCATATATGAAACTGTCACAAGAGCAAACAGACAACCTACAGAATGGGAGAAAATTTTCACATGCTACACATTTAATAAAGAGCTGATAACTAGAATTTATTTAGAACTCAGGAAAATCAGTAAGAAAAAAATCAAACAACTGTATCAAAAAGTGAGCAAAGGACATGAACAGAAACTTCTCTATTCATCAGGGAAATGCAAATCAAAACCACAATGAGATATCACTTATCTCCAGTGAGAATAGCCTTTATCAAAAAGTCTCAAAACAATAAATGTTGCATTGGATGCAGAGAGATAGGAACACTCATACACTGCTGGTGGGACTGCAAACTAGTGCAGCCTCCGTGGAAAGCAATATGGAGATACCTTAAAGAGATACAAGTAGATCTACCATTTGATCCAGCAATCCCGTTACTGGGCATCTACCCAAAAGAAAAAAAGACATTCTATAAAAAAGACATCTGCACTTGAATGTTTATAGCAGCAGAATTCACAATTGCAAAGATGTGGAAACAACCCAAGTCCCCATCGATACATGAGCGGATTAATAAAATGTGGTATATGTATACCACGGAGTACTATTCAGCTATAAGAAACAATGTTGATATAGCACCTCTTGTATTTTCCTGGATAGAGCTGGAACCCATTCTACTAAGTGAAGTATCTCAAGAATGGAAAATCAAGCACCACATGTACTCACCATCAAATTGGTTTCACTGATCAACACCTAAGTGCACATATAGGAATAACATTTATCAGGCGTCGGGCAGATGGGAGGGGGGAGGAGGGAATAAGTATATACATACATAATGAGTGTGATGCGCACTGTCCGGGGGATGGACACACTTGAAGCTCTGACTCGGGGTGGGGGCAAGGGCAACATACATAACCTAAACATTTGTACCCCCATAATATGCAGAAATAAAAAAAGGTGGTAAAATTATAGAAAGATTAAGGTAAGAAAAGGACTTTCTGAGGTTTAGCACATTTCCTTAATTTAATCCAGTCAGTTTGGTTCAATTTAATTGAATAAAATCAACAAATATTCACTGAGTGTCTACTATATATCAGTCCTGGGGATGCAATAACAAATAAGATATAGTTTGCCTTCAAATATCTCAGTCCTTGGTGAAGAAACTTTAACCTGGAGATCTGAAGTGACTTATTTAAGTTTTACAACTAGTCAGTGGCAAAAGCCAGAGTAACAACCCAGCCTCATGACACTTGTTTTAGCAATCTGCCACCCAAACCTTAGACCAAGTCAGAGATAAATACCAACAAACTCACTCAAGTATTCAGATGCTTCATCTATGCAATGCTCAAAAGAAGCCAGGTAAATGCTCTTTGAGGTACTAAATATGAAGTGTGATTCTGTAGGAAGGGAAAAGTGAAGAAGGACAAAGGTTATAACAATATCTTAGAAAACTTTGGGAATTTAGACATTGGTGTCAGTGATATCTGATAATCACTGAACTTCCTGAGTTGGAGGAATTATGGGTCACAGTAATAGTTACAGCGATGCTAACAGTAACCATAATTATGAGGAGATAATACGTTTTGAGTGCTTACTATGTACCGGTGACTGTTATAAAAAGAATACTTGAAATAACTCATTTAAGTCTAAAACTAAAACTAAGAGGTATTATAATTATCTCCATGTAATCATTAGCTCTTGCCGCACTTAATTCTGTATAACAAACCTCCCCAAAACTTAATGGTTTATAACAACAGCTATTTATTATGGCTCTTAAGTGTATGGGTCAGCTAGTGGTTCTGCTGGTCTTGGCTGGGCTTGCACATGTATCTGCAGTCAACTACTTGGGCAATAGGTCTAAGACAGTCCACATCCCTCCAGCAAGCTAACTCAGACATTTTGCCATGGTATAAGTAGGGATGCAATAATGAGCAATAAGACAAGAATAAATACACAGCACTTTTTTAAGCCTGCTTGCATCCTGCCTTCTTGAAGTCAGGCCAAGAATTGGGATCATCATAATCATCTGCCACAGAGGTCGAGTGATTTGTTCTTTCAGTTAGGATCTGGCTTAGCCTATGTGTATAATAGAGGTCTTAAATAACAGCGGGCTATTACTACTCCACATAATAGTCAAAAGGTAGGCAGTCCAGGCTTGTATGTTTGCTGTGCTCAACAAGGCCTCCAGGTGCCTGGACTGTTTTTATCTTGTTGCTGTCTGCTTTGCTCTCAAGTGGTGTACTCATCTCCATGGTTGAAGGTTGGCCATCACTTCAACCATGTTCCAAAGTAAAGATGGAAATCAGGGAGGGAATAAAAGCATGCTCCTCTACCCCTTAAGAGTATAAGTTGAAATCTCAGAACTTCCACTTCTGGTAATGCGAACTAGGTTATATGGACCAATCCTCCCACTAAATACAACTAAAAAAGCTGTATAGATTATTTTTAAAGCCTTCTAAAAAGCATCAAAGAGAGAGCTGATAAGATACTGAGCAATTATTGGGCTGAGATCCTAGAGAGGCTGGGCACTGGAAAAAGTGAGCAAATCACCTGGAGCTGCCTTTGCCCTAGGGGCATCTTCAGCTGAGTTGCTTAGCTGTCTTTTGGTGACCCCCATGGGATTAGGGGAACAAAGATCTAAATCCCCTTTATGGTGGGACCCAAAGGACTGTGCCCTAGAAGTAAAGGTAAATTGAAAGTAAACTAACCTTTGCATCATCTGAAGCCTAGCTTTGTAAAAATCTGGTTTTCCCTCAGAAAATCTTAAATCTAAAACTTAGATCAAGATGGTACTAAACTGTGAGCACTAGTTCCAGGCACCTATCAAAGGTTAACACAATGAAGAAAATACCACCATAGTCTTCAACTTATTCCTACAAATAATATTTCCAATATAATGTTCAGTACACAATCAAAGGTAACTAGGCACACAAGGAGACAAGACCATATGGGCAAGAAGCAACAAAAATGACAGATAATAGAAATATACCCACAGACTATAATGATTGGACTTGTCAGATACAGACTGTAAAACAACAAAGATTACTATGTTGAAGAATGTAAAAAATATTTTTAAGAAAATTGGTAGGGAACTTGGAAGATAAAAATTGACACAGCAATTTTGTAGAAGAGCCAAATAGAAATTTTAGATCTGAAAAATATAACAACAGAAAATAACAAAATTAACAGCAGATTGAGAATAAGCTCAAAGAAACAGTTCAAAATGAAGTACAGAAAGCCAGAGAATGAAAAGTTCATAAGAGACAAGAGACGGAAGATAGTGATAAAGTTTAATATATGTTTAATTAGGGTCTCAGAAACAGAGAAGAGAGAGGAAGAAAGAGATTGGGAGAGAACTAATTTTGAAGAGATGAAGGCTGAGAAATTTTCAGAAATGATGAAAGACATCAATACACAGAAGCCACTGAATCCCAAGCAGAATAAGAAAAAATATACAGGCCGGGCGTGGTGGCTCACGCCTGTAATCCTAGCACTCTGGGAGGCCGAGGCGGGTGGATTGTTTGAGCTCAGGAGTTCGAGACCAGCCTGAGCAAGAGTGAGACCCCGTCTCTACTAAAAATAGAAAGAAATTATCTGGCCATCTAAAATATATATATATATTAGAAAAAATTAGCCGGGCATGGGTGGTGCATGCCTGTAGTCCCAGCTACTCGGGAGGCTGAGGCGGGAGGATCGTTTAAGCCCAGGAGTTTGAGGTTGCTGTGAGCTAGGGCTGACGCCACGGCACTCACTCTAGCCTGGGCAACAAAGCGAGACTCTGTCTCAAAAAAAAAAATATACAAATATAAATACATCCTGTTAAAGTTCAGAAAACAGCACTAATGAATCATCTTACTTTTGTCCTCATTGGCCAGATCTTGATCATGTAGATACAAATACTTACAGGAGACGAAGTTGGGAAATGTAGTTTTTATTCTGTGATTTATTCAGAGTCATGTGCCACAACAAACATTGAGAATTTTATTACCGTAAGTGAGAAGAGAACCATTGACGTTGACAGCGACATCTTTCCAAGGTCACACAAATAGTAAGTGGCAAATTGGATATATGATTTCATTGTGATCTGGCTCCACAGCTTATGTTGTCAGCCACTACACTATATATGTATAAAACTATGGTCCAAGGTTCAAGTTTTTAACTATTGACCACAAATTACCATAGTGCATTGATTAAGCAAAAAGCCTATTTAAAAGTACATTGGCAACAAGATAACCACAGTAGGGTCATGCTAGCAAAAACACTGGCTCTTGCTAGTAAAAAATCTAGTTCTCAAGCATTTCAATGTTGTTTGTGATCGTTAAGAATATGCTGCCCATGACACAAGATCTGAAAGTACACAATAAACTGGAAATATGCCAATGTCAGGAGGATTAATTTTGCATTGGTATAACTTTAGGTGCCTGATTAATGTCTATGGGAGCAATGAACAAGGTTTTAGTCTCTTCACAAGTTCATTCTTTAGGTTGTAAAATGAGAGTCCCAAGAATGCAAGTAGTAGGAGAAGGAATGAAAAGTTGATTCTTATCTTTCGATATCTAAAGCCATTTTTTTTCCACATGTGACCTCAAATGTATATCAAATAGAGTTGGGTATTTTGTTAGGTAGCTCTAAGCCAGGGCCCATAGCAAACTATGGCCCATGGACCAAATTCTTCCTGCCATCTATTTTTGTCAATAAAGTCTTATTTGTACATAGCCACATTTATTTATGTATTGTTCATGTTTGCTTTTGTACTACAGTGACAGAATTGAGTAGTTGTGACAGAAATCGCATGACTTGCAAAGCCTAAAGTATTTACTTTCAGGTTCTTCTCAGAAACTGTTGGTTGATCCCCGCTCTAAGCCAATGACAATTTCATGATATCAGGCAAAGATAAATTCGTCTTCATATTCAGCCACATTATGAAGAAATATCTGGGGTCTCTTATCTCCTCTAATAGAATAAGGCCTTCTTTATTTTCAGGAGGGAGATTTTTTACTGTGTGAAATTTCCTCATGTTTAATGAACCCCAAGAGTTGAACTTGACTATTTTGAGTATGATTTTTAATAAACATGCATTTCATAAATTCTCAATTTCTGGTTTTCTTGTTTTTTACTGAATGAAATAATTTTAAAAATTGAATTTGGTCAAGTAGCTTGATAAGTGTAGGCAAAATAAAACCTTCCTACACAATAAGAACTTGGTCCCCTAAAAGATCTGTTTGGTACAGGTTTCTGAAAAACAAAAAGGGTGCCATTTTTTCCGCAAGGGATGACTGAAAACCAAAGATATGTTTTTCTAAGGTCAGACCATAAGGAATCATAAAATCAATATTTCTAACATGTATGGATTTGCTCTCATTAGTTTTTGGCAATACATGACATCTTGATTTTTGAAAGAGGTTTACAAAATGGTATAGAAAGCTTCTGGGACATGAATAAAATATATATTTTCTATAATTTTAGTGTAAACAAATTCCAAACATATGGATTACATTTCCTTTTAAAAATAAAGGGTTTTAGCATTTAATGGGAAAAGCGATTTACAAAATATGCTTTGGATTTTGCCAAAACCGAATCACTCAAAGTGTGCAATTAACTCTAAATGAAACCAAATTCAACTGTCCTTGCTATAGATGACTAAAAAAGACATCTCCCATTGCTGTTCCTGCCTTTCAGTTCCCAAGTCGCTAAAGGGAAGTCAGAATGGGCTGTGAAATGTACTGTTCTCCATACAGTCATGCAGCAAATTGTAGTCGTGCAGGAGAGTGTTTCCCAGGGGAATATGTGTGACCTTCTCAAATGTAAATCTATTTTGACTAGTTATGATGTTTAAGAGGAATGATAGAGAGGAACTGACGTGTTGCCTGGTATGGGATCAAGTTGTTAATTTCCACCAGCTATGAAATGCTTATTTTTGTCCTGAAAGCTAAATAATCTGACAAAAGTCTTCTACATTTTAATGACCTTTTATATTTGTAATGAGAGCAGTATAGTGGTAATAAATGCACCGTTAAAAAATACATTTTTTAAGGTTTTCCTTAGACCACATTCATTTGCAGAAGCAAACATTGCTATTTAAAAATCAAGGGAGACTGACTAATTGTTAGGGTGATACACCGAAGAGTACTTTTCCTACTTGCAGTTTTGTTACTCTCGGTTGCAGGAATCCAGCCGATTGTGGAGTAGGCACAAACCCAGACCGGGAGCCCAAGGCTCCTGAGGACTCTTGTATCTAGGAGTCCCTGCTCTGCTCATAAAATAATAGATGGACTTCCTTTGAGGAAACATAGAATTATGAATTAGGAGTGTTTTGGAATATGCAAGTAATTCTCCTGAGAATTTAAATTTTAAATGGAAGTTATGGCAGGAGAAGATCTACAAGCCATTTGCAAAGGTTTGAAGATGGTAATAAAATTGAGGAGTATATTATAATGATGTAAATAAATTCTTAGTTCTGGACAGACTGGGGGAAAACAAAAGGGGATTATTTAAATATTGAAATGTAGGAGCATAATTAGATGCAAATCCACTATATACACAAAAGTATATACATGGAAGAATAAACAATATAAATAAATACTCATGTGAGAGAGGAAGAAAATGATAGGAAAATAAAAGGAGGGGAATAACTGAACACTCTCCTTCCCTTCCAGCCTCGTACAACATATTAAAACATGCATTTTATTGTCTCACAAAGTCTTCCTTTTTCAAAGAACTATCCAGGAAAGAGAGGAGTTTTATATTTTTATACATGTTTCTCCAACTCTTTGATGCCAGAGAAAGGGCACAATAATAGCAAAAGAAAACATGTAAATCTGGCATCTCAAAGGTCAACTTCTTTCATGTTTCAATAATATATTCTTATTATACTGGCACTTTTAGAATTCAGTGTGACTAACAATTCTTCATGCTATATGTCAATTTTTAAATTGCATGTTTCTTGCAAACATCACCGAGTCCATTAATATTTAGGGTTTTATATTTTCAGTTCCTACCAAAACTGATCAAAATGCGGAGCCTACACCATTGACAGAGCAAGGGGCAATAATCACCCACCACTGTTCCTTGTAAATCAAAAGCTTTTGCAGTTCAAGGGATTGGGCCCAGCAGTCACATCATTATTTCTTGAGTTACCCATTATGTGGTTAAAATTTACATAAATATTAGGCATACTCAGTCCCTTCCCTGTGGCTTTTCCAGAAGGACCACATTCCTGTATATTTATAAGCTACTTTCAAAGCTTCTTGTTGTTATAACTTGCAGAAACGAGAAAGTCAGAAAAAAAAGAAGTCTTAGATTTGTATAAATCAGTGTTGTGTTTGCAGAATCTTAGGAAGATTTCATAAGTAGATGCATAACTGAATTCTAGGAGGCAGTTGGGGTGAGAGTAGCCTCCTCCATCTCTCTTTCTCGAAAATATTATAGGCTATCCTTCTTTTTGGTCATTACACACTTCTTCCCTCTGCCTTTATTTTGGGGGTCACTTTCCCTCCTGATATTATGTGACACATGACCCCTTGCCACCTTCCATGAGAGCCTTCCACCTCTCTAACCTTGCCTCTTACTTTAAACTTCCCTCTTGGTTTCCCTCCATTTTCATTTTATCAGGACTCAACTGCTTATTTCCTGTGCCTGATTTACTTTTCCATTTCTGGTGCTTGTGGAGGCATCAACACAAAGTTTACTAAACCGTTTTCATTTCTTCCTGGGCCCACAGAAAGACTTTTGCATAGAGCAGGCTGTGGGATGATGTCTGCATGACGGATTTGGAGCCAGGGTGCCATTCACCCCTTCCAGATCTGGCCTCTTGGGAGTCCTGAAGAGGTTTCCACCTTCACCTGCCCTTCATGTATTGGCCAGTTAGAGAGGATTTGGCAGCGTGATTCAAGCCTCAAGGATTCTGAGGCTGTAGTGGTTGGTGAAACCACAAAATAGAAGGAGCATGGTTGAAAGAGAGCTGGCCAGGAGAGCTGCATGGTGGAGACATCTGCACTGGACTCTGTGTCAGCCCAAAAACCTCTACTGTGTTAGCCACTGAGACTTCAGGCTGTTTGTTATAGCAGTTTGCCTGTGCTATTACAGTCATCTTTCTATGACCTTCAAGATTCATCTCAATCATCATCTCCTCCCTGGAGCCTTCCTTCCTATGGGCTTCCAGCACCTTAGTTTACTATAAGGGTACACAATTTATATAATCCTATAAATTGAAGTTAATATTTTACCTCTTGCTCTCCTTTCTTGAAGACAGAACTTTGTATTCTAGCACCTATTACTGTGCCTGGCACAGAGAAAAAAGAGGCTCAGTAAATCTCAGTGAATGTCCTCCCTTCTTGAAAAGAATGCATCACACATGGGAGAATTTCAGGTGCTGCAGCCCTGGGGGATGGAGTTGGTTTGGGTGATAACTGAAGGTGTGTGTATGGGGGGAGTCAGCTACATGTTCCTCAACACCATCACCTCCTCTGTTTATTACACAAGAAATGCTTTGTCATCAGTCACTTCATAGTGAGTGTAAATAAAGGCAAGTTTATATAATATAATGACTGTGCTTCCATAATCATCCATTCAACAAGTGTTTGTCTTTGCCCTGGCAATGCTCTAGGTACTAGGAGAAAAGGAGTGAAAATGACAGACCAGGTCCCTGCCTTCCAGAGCTGACTTCCTGAGCAAGCAATCAATGGTGAGATTCTACTATGATTATGAGGCTTTTCTCCCCTTTCTGCAAATCCTTGGCCACCCCCAGTCGTGTCTCAGGTATGTGTTCCCATTCTTGCTCTCAGTTCCTTGGCTTCTTTTCTTGTAAGACAGGTATTCTTAACTGGGACAATGTGGCCCACCAGGGGACATTTGGCAATGTCTGGAGACATTTTTGGTTGTAGCAACTGGAGAAAGGGGTGCTTCTGGCATCTAGTGGGTAGAGGCCAGGGATGCTGCTACACATCCTACAGTGCATGGGGCATCACCTCTGCCTGTTCCAGCCCCTTCAGCTTGGATGGAGGTCAGGGCTCTTCACCTCCCACTGGAAAGTCATCCTTTGGATTGTAAAGAATTGCATTCTAGGCAGTGCCACCAACAAGACCATTCCCTTCTGGGAAACCAAACAATCATTTCTTTCTATGATGCTTCCTAACTCTTTATTTAATGTCCACCTTAGCCCAGGAGCCAAGGGTAGGACCATGTGTGAGTTATACTATCTTAGTCTGTTTTGTGTTGCTGTAAAATAATACCTGAGACTAGGTTATTTATAAAGAAAATAGGTTTATTTAGGTCATGATTATGCAGACTGAAAAGTTTAAGGGCATGGCCCTGGCTTCTGGTGAGCACTTTTGTGCTGCACCGCAACATGGTGGAGAAGGTCAGAAAGGAAGCAGACACATACAAAGAGGGGGAAACCTTAGGAGTATCCTGGCTTTATAACAACCCACTCTTGTGGGAACTAATCCATTAATCCAGTCTCAAGAGAGCAAGAACTGACTCGTTATTTCAAGGGTCCCACCAAGCCATTCAGGAGGGATCTGCCCTCAAGACTCAAGCACTTCTCGCTAGGCCCCCACTTCCCAACACTGCCAAACTGGGGACTGAATTTCAACACAAGTTTTAGTGAGGACAAACAAACCATATCCAAACCATGGCGTATACTTAGCCCTCCATCCTACCTCCCAACATCTAGGGTAATGGATGAACCTTTGGGTACCCATTTCTACACAGAAAGCCAATCACAAACACACATAGAGGGTGGCAAAAACATTTTCTTCACTTTTAAAATGAGTGGTTTTGTAGTTAGGGTTATCAGATAAAATACAAACTCCCAGTTGAATGTGAATTGCAGACAGACAATGAACAGTTGTTTAGTATAAGTATGTTCCATGCAATTGTAGGATACCAGCAATGTCATAAGGCCATATTTGAGACATATGTATACCAAAAAGTTATTCATTATTTGAAAATTCAAATTTCACTGGATAGCCCGTTTTTTGCATGTGTTTTTTGCTTGTTTTTGTTTGTTTGTTTGTTTGTTGGCTAACTCTGGCAACTCTCTTTTCCATACATTCAGGGCAGCATCAGGTATGAATCTCTGAGTTCCTTCTCCCTCTGGTGGCTCCTTCTCACTTTTCTCTTCCCTGCCTCTGACTTCCCAACCCCTCCTCTGAAGAGGAGTGCAACCTCTTTCCTTGCAGCACTTTTGACCACTCCCCTAAGCAACTTTGACACATTTTTTTTAAAACCCTTTCCACCAAAATGGGTAAGAATGAGGAGTGGTTGTGGGGTAATCATCAGAAACCTCATTCTGAAAAGCCCTATGTTAGGAAAATGAAATGAATTAAAACTGAATGAAAACATGCTACTATTTTAATCAAACCTGATTGTAAAAGAATTCTGCTTTACAACAAATATGAATAAGAAAATGATTGAATTCTTCATACAATTCCTTTATATACCAAAGTTTCCTTGAGCATGCAACATCTGATTTAATTTACTAATTTAATTATACAGTTTTTCAAAAATACATACTCAAACAATGTGAGGGAAATAAATATCGAAGAAAAGATGGAAAAAAGAAATCTGGGACAAGTAAATATTTTTATAGCAAAAAGGAAGATGAAAAGTAAATGCCTCAAAGAAAGATTTATATTGTACTTGAAAGGAATTATTTGTAAGAAATATAAAATGACTTTAGAGGAGCCTGTAATGTTTTTCTTTCAAAAGAATTAAGTAGGTCATTGCATTCAATAAATGCTTGTTGAACTGAATTAAAGACTTAGTCACCATCTTCAAGGAGCTTTCAAACACTTAAAAGAAGAAAAAGAATACAGGTGGAGAAATTAAATTATAAGATATGTGTGACCTCTGTAATTAGATAACAATGTTCTTACAAATGAATAGTAGCATATATGATACTGGTAATATGGCAGGGTACAGGTGTGCCTTTTTTTTTTAAATAAAGACAGGATCTCACTCTGTTGCCCAAGCTGGAGTGCAGTGGCACGATCATGGCTCACTGCAGCCTCAAATTCCTAGGGTCAAGCTATCCTTCTGCCTCGGCCTCCTGAGTAGCTGGGACTACAGGTGTGCACCACAATGCCCAGCTAATTTTTAATTTTTTTTTGTAGAGACCCAGGCTGGTCTAGAACTCCTGGCTTCTTGTGATCTTCCCACCTCAGCCTCCCCAAGTGCTGGGATTACAGGCATGAGCCACTGTGCTCAGCCAGTGTCTTTGAACAGGTCAGGTATAGGCAATACGTAGTAGAAGTTGAGAGTAAAAAGAGATCTGAGGGGTGGGGAGCTGGAGCTGTCAAGCATGACTTCATGAAAGATTTGAGACTAGAGTTGAGCCTGGAAGAATGGACAAGAAGGGGGGCGTTTTGGAGGAGAGAGTCACATGTGCAATGGGGCAAAGATAGAATTGTGTTAAAGTGGTTAGGTCAGGCAAATTGTGATGGGAGGTTTAGACAAGAGAACAATCAGGTAAAATTCAAAGATAAATAAGGAGTAGATTATGAATGGACTAGATTCCAAGGCCAAGACTTAGGGCTACAGCCTGTAGGTGATTAAGTGTCTATTTAAGGACTTCGTTATGCCACTGTTACTTAAACACAGATTTAGATGGCCAGGTTAGAATGTTTGACCCTCACTGAAAAAAAAAATTCTAAAAAATAAATGACTTTCTCAAATCAGTCCCAGATAAGATGGGAAAGAAGATGATAGGGGCTTTGGGGAAACCCACATGAGGCAGAATGGGCTGGTTAATGGTGGCTGTTTCAACAATTTGAATTAAGTTCAGCACAATGATTCAATTTAGTTGAACAAAATCAGGTCTTACATTTCAGCTTTTTAATAGTTTCCACTCCTCCAGTGAGCTAGGAGAGGTTGGTTTTGGTACAAGTCACTGCCACTCATGTTTAGTCAACATTAAGACAGCAAATCAGAATGAGAATGTCCACGCTTGCGCTCTTGATAAGATAATCAAGTCACTAATGACTTCATCCCAAGCAACTGGAAGAAGGTGGGTATAGTTGGCTCATCCATTGAAATTAGTTATTTTTATTGTTGGGCTAAACCTTACTTCCCAAATAGGTCAACAACATTTTGAAATTTCATTAAGACAAACAAACAAACTCCCTCTTTCAGTTTATTTCATCTCTCTTAAAGTTTTGTTTTATAAAAAGGATACTTTATCATACAGGTGGATTTTATTTGATAGATGCTTCTTCCAGAACAGATAAATCCCACCCTCCCTGCACTGTCTATTAGAGACAAAAGACTGCTGCTGACACAGTGATCTAAGACAGAGTGATAGATTAGAGGCTATATTCTCTAGTCACAGGTGTTTTCACAGAGACAAGATTTTTGGTCTAAAAGCATCTTTGTTCTCAGATTTACCTTCTGGGTTCCTTTAGAGAAAAACTGCTTTATGAAACAAAGAAAAAAACAAAGGTATTGGCAGATCAAGGTCTGATACCATCTTTAGGACCACAGAGACTAGAATAGGAAAAATGGGTTATGTTATTCAGATTGTCACCAAACGATTTGAGCTTTGGCTAAGAGTTATTTGTCTACATTTTGGGGCAAAATTGGGGAAACCAAAGTACCCTTATTCTTATATTTCCATTGCTGTTTGAAATGCTCAGATGCAAAAGATCATTCTCTCAGATAAATGACAAGAATGACCTTTAGATGGCCAAGACCCATGAGTGGAGCCCCAGGCCACAACAGAGCTGAGGAATGAATGACAAATGATTCTATACACAATAAAGTTGGAGCTAGCATGCCATTCTTTTTGTGGTGGACTCAGTTTAGTATTTTTTGTTGTTTTGTTGCTGGTGAAGATGGTGGTGGTGTTTCAGGGGATGGAATGAAATTTAGAGCTCTGTTTGAATAAATGTCTTCAACTTAAAAATAGATTAGGAAGATTAAGAAGAGAGATGGAATGAAAATCTATATATACGAAGAGCAATAAAAATGAAACCAATCATTTTATTGTTATACTGTGAATATATATATTTGGTATTTATCTCATTTCCTGACCTTTAAAATCTCCAGAGTGATAAGAGTGTCTTTTATATGCTAATTAGATGACTGGTGGCTGGGGTCTCCTAGGTAGCTGGTCACAGGAAAGACCAGCATGATCAGAAGCACAGGCTATGGCCTGTGCTTGTGATTGGCATCTGAAGTCAGGGGGCAGTAGTATGAGACTGTGGGATCTGATGCTATCTCCAGGTAGATGGTGTCAGAATTGAATTGAATTAAAGGACCAGCTGGTGTTCACTGGAGATTCAGCAGGAGCATTTCTTAGTGTGTGGGAAGAAAACCCCATACATCTGGTGTCAGAAGTGTGAGTGACTATATGAGAGTAAAGAGTAGGAAGAGAACTTTGGTTTTTCCTATATCACTACATTTACACACTTAACTAATCCATCTTTTCAGAGTTGGATTCTATTTTTTCTATTAAAAAGAAAAGAAAAACCCAAATTCTTGAAAAAATTAGTTTTTTTTCCCAAATAGAAGAAAATAGTAGTCAAAAAATAACATTTCTACTTAATATGATGGAATTGATATTCTAGAATTTCAAAGACTAGGGCATAAGAATCTTTGCCAGGTTGTCTTGAAACTCTTGGTCTGGGGAAAGAATACCATTGTACTGGGAGGAAGCCTAAGCTACTAGCCACATGGAGAAGCTTCATGGGGAGAGATGCCTAACCAACTCCAACAATCCCAGCCATCCCAGGCACCACACATATGAGTGCAAAGGCTTCACATGACCCCAGGTCCAACCTCTAACCCGACAACTACCACCTGAGACTCTGAGCAAGACCTGTCAGCTGAGGCTAGTCCACCCACAGAACCGTAGGGATAATAATACATGTTTTTAAAGCCACTAAGTGTTGGGATGGTTTGTTGTGCAGCAGTAGGTAACTGGAGTAGTCCTTAAATGTGACTTCAACACACGGATTTGGTGGTAACCAGGTACAGAGGTGGTTGAGAGCCACAGCTTTGCTGCCAGACTGCCTGGAGTTGACTCCATCAGTTCAAATCCTGACTCCATCATCTTAGTCATTACTTGCCCTCTCAAAATCTGGGCTTCTTATTTTTAAACTGTGGGTAATGATAATAATAGTCTCTTTGAATGGTTGTGAGGTGGAAAGAAATTCCTATAAAGTGGCTAACACTGCTTGTCAAAGGGTAAGCACGAAATACATTTGATGTGTTTTTAGTATTAACTAAACTGGCCCATAGAAACTCAAAGGCTTTGGATAACTTGTTTACTTATTTGGATAAGTGGTTTCTCTATCTGGACAATTTATTCTGCCGTTTCCAGTGGGCTGACAGACTCTGGAAAAGAATTGTCTTTAACATGGGAAAAGCAGAAAAGGAGCAGACACATTCAAAGATCGTTTTGGGGAAATGATGTGCTCTGTCTTACATGCGTGAAAAGCTTAATGTTTCTTCTAAAAACCAACCAACAGAGAAACAAATACAGAAATGAGTTGTAAGGCATCTGTGGCAAAGCTAAATCCACTGGGTGCTGGGTAATGTATACTGTACATTCCAGGAATGGTGCTGCCTTGGAAATTTATTATGTGTAACATTTAATAAAGGGAAGAGCTTAACAAAACACCCTGGAGACCTGTGTTCTAATTGAGTATCTGCTTTGATGTCTGACTTAGGGCAAGTCACTGGAGCTCTCTGTCTCTTATTTCCCACTACTATAAAACAGGATTATGAGCACATTTGGAGCACCCTCAGACACTAAAAAATAAAAGGAAAGGGAACAGAGCATCTGAAAACATAGATGCATAGAAGAGAATGGCCAGAAGGTATGCATGATAATATTGTTAGCATCAGGACAGTCTAGAGTTTCTCTGGGTTTCAGCAGGGGCAGACTGGGAGAAGGAATATGATGATGTCCTAGAGTCACAGACACCTTTTTAGCCTGTCACTTATTGACACCAGAATGTTCAGAAAGGACCATCTTCTTATTTGCAGAACGAAGAGGTATATATGGTATATACCATATGATCTATATACCACATTCATGGTATATACTGTATGGTCCATATTGCACATCCAGTTATATGGACACTAGGGTATCATTTAGAAAACTCCAGTTGAAATCATACCCACCTGGCTTTGATCAAATTCAAGCCTTTAAAATCAGTGGAGCCTGTGGTTGACACCTTCTATATGGCTTTGAAAACTCACCCTATAAAAAGTTAAGAGACTGGAGAATTTTCCAATGGCTGGGAAGGGCATGTCTGTTGGATATAATAATGAGAGGGTGTCAACTGCAGAAAGCACTAGACTTTTCATAGGGAGGGACCCCTTCCACTTTGAGAGAACTGCAATTCTGAAGCCATTGTTGAGAAATATTTGGCTTTTCTCAAGTATGTGTATTCAGATTACCATCTCCTATCTCTTGGTTTGTTGCCTAAGTCACCTTTATTTTCATCATAATTCATTCCAAGTTTGGCACATTCTTTTATAGACTTTTAAAAAGCAGCCTTCTCCCAAAATCATATGTGAATTTAGAGGAAACCCAGGTCAGCTGATGCAGAGCTGGAGTAAATAAAAGGCACTTACATTTAAATAGCTTGTAGAGAAGGTCATTGGAATCCCAAGTGGCCTCAAGACTATTAAATAGACTAAGAAACTGGAAGGTTACTGAAGGCAGGTTCAGGTGCTTTTATCTTCTTTGCAACAGAAATTCCAACACCTAAGACGGTACCCAGCATACAGTAGGTGCTCCATTAATACTTGTTAAAAGGATGGTGACTTAAAGCAGTTGGGCTAGAGAAGCAGCTGTTTGGTGGCAGGTGGAGATGTTAAGGATATGTGACTTTCAGAGAATCTTGTTTCAGAAACAACATACGACCAAAAAAGACAAGACAGGAACTTTTGTAGGGTCTCTGCCTTGGCTTTTGGGTCAGGGAAAGAGGCAAAGGCAAAGAAATTGTGTGGACAGACTCCTTGGGAACTGCCTGTTAAGGGTTTTGGTGTTTTTAGAAGAGAGTTTCATCCTGAAGTAAAAGAAATAAAGGGTATTGCTTCTTCTGGAACATGAGAAGTTCCCAGGGTGACTTTGGGTGTGGGAGCCATGACCACTGGTGCCTGTAGTATGTTACACTGAGTCCGGTGGAAAAAACAAGACCCATCCAAGTCTCCACAGAGCAGTAAAGGAGCATTTGTTTCCTAAACGGCCAACTCAGAATGGTAACTAGGGAGGGAGGTTATTATGCTAATAAGAGAGGACGTGCAGAGGGTACTATCTTGGTTGGACCACCATCTGGGTTGGGCCATCATCAAGACATCTACAGTTCTTGAAGAAGAAATACACACACACACACACACACACACACACATACGGGTTGTACAGTCTGTTGTGACTGCTCAACTCTACATTGTAGCATGAAAGCAGCCATCACAACACATAAAAGAATGAGTGAGGCTGTGTTCCAATAATACTTCATTTATAAAAATAGGCAGTGGGCCATATTTGGCCCATGGGCTGGAGTTTGCTGACCTCTGGTCTAGACTCTTGCTAGTCAAAGTGTACTCCATGGAGCAGTTATACCAGCATCACCTGGGAGCGTCTTAGAAATGCAGAATCCCAGTTGCAGACTTCCTGAATCTGAATCTGCATTTTAACAGGACCCAGGCAGTGCATGAATAGCATGCAGTTTCCTAAGGAACCAAGTCTATTTTCCTCCAATTACTGTTCCTCAAATCTACTATGGTGTGTCTCTTTTCCCCATCCCTGTCCCACCAGATCATAGGCAAGCCCCTAGTTTTTTTGGTTTCTTCTGGGCATTCAAACAGTTTCAGTTTTAGCTATTAAGAAGTCCAGACCATCCTAAATTGCTATTTTATATCAAATGCAATTCAAAGATTCTCGGCTTTTCCATTGCTCAGCTGCCTCGCTTGGAAACCTCAGTGAAGCAAAGGGCAAGGGCTGTTTTTCCCCACTTCCATCTTCAACCTTCTTTGGCCGCCTGCAGTTTCTGCCTCCTCCACAGGGGCAGCTGCACGGAGGAGGAGAGATCAGTGAGCAAAGTTTTCTATTTATCTGATGCTCTTACAGCCTGGGGTGGGAGTCCCTTTGGGGCAGCCATCCAAAAGCTGGCTCTTTGTCACCTGGACAGTGCTCTTGTGGGATGTGGAGTACCTGACTCCTGCAGGACCTCTATGTCTTCCAGATTCCTGACCCTTCCCTTTGACCATGTGACCCTCATGAGTTGAGGTCATCTTGCTCTGGCAGGCATGTCCTTGGGCCAGTCACACTAGCCCAGCTACCTTCAGCATCACTCTCTTAGCCTCAGGCAAACTCAGCCCCTCTCTTTCCCCAGCAGGCTCTGGAGGTGTGGGCTGTGCCACCCCCAGCCTCTGACTTCTCTTGGCCATCATGGGCAGAGCCAGCCAGCCCCTCATCTTCCAACTTGCTCAGGCAAGTGTCAGGCCCCAGTCTTTGTGGCCCAAGTGCTGGGACATGGGGAAAAGCAGAGGTTGCTGAGGCCAGCTCCTGCCCTTGCAGGACATAGACGAAGCACTCAGTGCTCTCCAGAAGGGGAAGAGCACAAACTCCAGAACCTCTCTTCTCTCTTTGTAGCGCCCTCTTTCCTCTGCACCCGGGCTCCCCTCGTGTGGGGACAGGTGGTAGGTGAACAGTAAGAACCACAGCATCAGTATCAGTCCACTCAGCAAATCCTCCATGGAGAATCTAGCATCATCTATTGTCTTCAGCTTCCAGCCCCAGCCAGAGTTCCAGATCAGGCAATTCCCAACCACAGCCGGTTAAAGCAAGTTAATTCCAGTCCCTTTATGCACAGGAGTTCATTGGCACAGAGTCAACTTAAGTGACTGGCACAAGGTGACTAGTAAGGGGAAAGCCAGAGATGTAAACCCCTGACTCCAAGACTCGACTCTTCCCCTCGCAAAGCTTATCTATCTTAGAGATAATTTCTTCCAATCCTTCCAATTGCTTCAATAGAAGCAAATGAAACCAGAGTTAAAATCAAAGTTGCTTGATTTTTAGCTAAGAAACTGCCGTCACACCATCTTTCTACTGTTTGTGAAGCAGAAGATTCGGCAATGCTGTAGCAATCACATAAATAAGGAGGAATTTTTAACATTCAATCACTTAAGAAAATTCTGCTTTTTACATATATTCTGTGCTGAGAAACCAGGAATAAATTGACAGGGGAAAAATGTTTAGCATGTGAAAAAAGCAGAATATACTAAATGATTCCAGTTTTGTTTTAAAAATATACCCATGTGCATATAAAAATGTCTGGAGTAGTACATCACGTGTTACCAGTTCTTGTTGGTCTCCAGGAAGTAGTTTATGAGTTTTAATAGTTTCTCTATTTCTACCTATTTCATGTTTTCCCATAGTGTTGGAAGTTTATTCCAATGCTCATGTTACTTTTATAATAAGGAGTAAGGCAGATATTTATTTTGACAAAATATAGAAAGGAGAGCTGTTTGTTTTTAGCCTTTGTTCCTATCAATTTTCCATTATTTGTAATTTCCTCGTCAACCTAGAGGAGAACAATGGCCAGCCTTTGGAATTTTGGCAAGTCCTCTTACCTGGAATTCATAATCTATGTCATGTGGAAAAAAATACGATTTTCAGGGAAATGTATGATTTCCGAAAACATGATTTATCAAGCAAACTAAACTAAACTAAACACTTCAGGGAGAAAAATCCCTGAGTGTGTTTATGTAAATTTAGTGTTCATGTTGATTCTGTGATTGGCAGGGCTTTAGGATTAGAATTTTCTATGTATAGAATGAAGCAGGCAGGCGTATGACCTGCCTTCACCTTTGATCTGCGGAGGTTAAGGTTTAGACTGGGAGGTTTGTTGATTTTCCTGCAGTATTTACTTCTTGGTTTCCTAATGGCCAATTTGAAAATCACCAACTCAGCCCCAAACCCACAAACTCAGTTCAAACTGCCATACTGAATGCTTTTAGGTAATAATCCAACTTGATCATCATGAACTTGAGATGGGTGAATGCTCCCACAAAGCTACCACTGATAGCACTCGATCTCCCATCTAAGTAAAAACTAGTTCCTCCTTACTTTAGGATTCTTCACACTTGTGGCTATTGATTTATAAGTCTTACCTCCCCTGGGATGTAAACTCCTCAAGTTTAGGGACTATGTGTTACTAATCATTGGATTCCCCAAATAGCTTAGCACAGGGTCTGGCACATAACGCACACTCAGTGGCCTTTCTTTTGAAATGTAGTTATTTTTCTGCCAGTTATACAGGCACAGAGTTTAGAAAGTTATATAGTTCCACAGGCTTGATTTGAAAAGCAGCAACCTCCTTCCCTTCTCTCCATCTCTTATTTTCTACTGCTCACAGGCCATCCCTTTAATTGACTATTTTGAAATCATCTTCATGCCTCTAAGGAACATGCTTATGTTACTACTTAATTTTTCACTTTGTGCATTATCCATTGGCTTCTCATTTTGGAGGTTGAGGATGGAACTCTCATTACATCACTACCTCACTGCCCCCACCACCCACATGCACACCTCTTATCCTCCCATCCTCAAAATATAGTCATTCTGTAACTGTGGTCAGATCACAATTCAGACTGCATGACCACGAGAAGGCAGTGCTGTTGACAACAGAGCCGCCCAGCTGTTTGTTCTCTCTGGAGATGGAAATGGTCTTTTTGTTTTTTTCAGTTGGCTTAGTTTTCTGTGCACATATCAGATGTGTTCTCACACACTACCCTGGTTACATAGCTCTCTTCTCATTATATTCAAACACATCAGAAATTTTTATTCATTTCATCTTCTTGGGAAAAATCTCTCCCAGAGCTTCGGCCTGCTTTGCCTCTCCAGCACCCTGATGTCTCTCTTCCTCAATATCTTTGGGATTCCCGCAGCCCCTCGCCCTGGATCTCCTGTTTCCTCTTGTCTTCTTCTTTCTCATTTACCTCCTTGTTGGGTGGAGTACATCCCCTGGTTGATTCCTGGGAGTGACTGGCTGGGATGTAATTTTTTTGAGACATTGCATGACTGAAAATGTCTTTGCCCTTTACTGATAACTTTGTCTTACTATGGCATCCCATGCTGGATGTAATTTTCTCCAGAAATGTCAAGGCATTGCTTTGGTTTCTTTTAGCTCTAGTGTTGCTGTTGAGAAGTTCAATGCCATTTTGATTCCTGATCCTTTGAATGAAATTGTTCCCCCTCCTCTGGATACTTTGACGATCTCCTGGTGCTTAGTGGTCTTACATCTCATGATGAGATATCTTTGTGCACATCTGTTGTCAAGCATTGCACTGGATGCACTTCGGGGAACTCTTTCAAATTAAAAAATCATCCTGTCATTTCTGGGAATTTTCTTGGATTATTTATTTGATAATTTCCAACTTCCTATTTTCATTGTTCTCTACTTTGCAATCCCTATTACTTGAATTTTGTGTCTCTGAACTCTCCTCTGCCCTCCCCTCTGCAAAATTTTTTTTTCTTCTCCCTTTTCCTTAACTTTGTCTTTTAAGACTATCTTGTGGCAGATTTCCTCAATGATCCTAATACATCAAGGCTTTCACTTCTGCTATTATATTTTGAATTTCTAATGGCTATTACTTTTATTCTCCAAATAAAAATAACTTCTGTCCTTGTTTCATTCATGTGATATCATCTGTTATTTCTCCAAGAATTTTAATATCTTTTGAACTTACCTTCTCTTTGTATAGCTTCCTTTTGCTCCAAATTGCTCTTTAAAAGTTCTCTTTTATGTTACATGCCACCTCCCTCAAGTGTTTGGCAATCTTGGAATGCTCATGTGCAAGAATGGGGCACTAAGACTGATAGGAAGCTCTGAACGTGTGGGAGGAGTCGTTTCCTGTGGGCTCCCCTCTAGAGAGTTACAGCTGGCTGGCCTGTTTTATTGGGAACCTTCTGATGTCAGTCTCTTTAGATATATTTCTCTCAAGCTGGCAAGACATCTCCGAGAAGACTCCCACACTCCTATCTGGTAGGAGCATGCTAAGGTACCAGCATTGTGGGAGTTGAGTGCGGGAAGCTGCCAGAATTTGTAGTGTTGGTGTCTCAGTGTTTAGAAGACATATGTTTATTAATTCCATTCTTTTCAATGTGGAATCCTCACCCTAACCTAGAGTTTCTCAACCTTGGCACTAATAACATTTTGGGCAGAAAGACTCTTTGTTATTCGAGCTGTGCTGTGCATTGTTAGGATGCTAGCAGCATCCCTGGTCTCTACCCACTAGATGCCAGTAGCATCCATTACCTAAGTTGTGACAACCAAAAATGTCTTCAGACATTGCCAAATGTCCCCTGCAGGGCAAAGTCACCCTGGGTTGAGATGCACTGCCTTAACACTACCTGGGGTTTCCCAGACCAGAGGTTCTCTGTTTGTCCCTTTCCTAAGAATAAACATCTGTTTTTGTTCTGGGTTTGGTGGACTTTAGATTCTTAGTTGCTCAGAGGATCTGGGGATTTAATTGGTTTTTCAATAAATATTCCACTAACCCTTCTATGGTCAGCTCCACATTTGCCCTTTTTTGCAGCAGTAACTGGGCCAATCAATTCCTACGCCTTTGGGGGTTCCACAGTACTGGGTTTTCCTTTGGCTTTCTCCATTGCTGATTTACATCCCCACTTTCTTGAGCCTGCTAAATCAATTAGCATATCCATCTGCTCACCAGCTGCTGAAATTTTGTTCTTATTATCTCCTCTCTTTTTCTTTGTTGTCCTGGATTCTTGCCTTTTGTTTTGCAAATGTATTTACAGTCATGGGAGTTAAGGAAGGGATTTCAGGAAGGGGAAGAGGACATATGTGTGTTCTAATTCACTGTCTTTAATGGGAAGTTGAGTCAATCATTTTCAAGTTGTAGAATGTAGTCTATAATTTTTTAGGGGGAGAGGGGATAGGGAGAGGGAGCTGCCCTATATAAGGATTGTTGGAAGGAGCAGTGGCTAATAGTTGTACTCAACCCACCACGTTTGAGTGCTAGTGTCTACTCACTGGATATATGTTGAATGGATGAATGAATGTTGGTTATTTTGTATAACATTTTTGTACTAGCTTGAGTAATTTAAAGTCAGCCTACTTAAGTATTCCCAAGACCACCCATCATGTCATGTTTCCATCAAATTATGCTATCAGCACACAAAGCACTTAAAAGCAGGACGGGTAGGGAGAAGCCACTTACTTGGCCCCCACTCTGGCTCCCTGATAGAGCTCTTGAACAGATGAGTTGCTCTTTCCTTTAGAATGTGGCTTACAGTGGTGTGGTGCTAATCCCCTCACATGTTCCGTGATTGGGTTTTGAAGGTCTGTCTTCATCTTTCCTGTCTGAGAAAAACAGATAAGCTGAACTGGGTCTCAGGGGAACATATGAATATAGTGGATGTGACACATCAGTTCCAGTGGCCTTGGCTTCAGACCTCTGCCTGCTCTCCATGCCACACCCCCACCTCCTGTTTAGTACAAAGAGGGTGGGCTGTTCCTCACTGACTCTTCCTTCCATAGCTCCAGATTCTGTCCTCTCCTTGCAGGCCAGTCAGAGCAGCAAAGGCGGGGGTGGAAGGATGAGTCTATTTATTTATCTAACTTGGGAAACAGATTCAGCAAATCACTACAGTCTTCTGACTGGGTTACACTAACTGGTACAAAGTTACCACTGATGTGGAAAATACTTTACTGCCAAAACATACCCCTGCCTGAATTCTAAATATGATTAGTTTGACTTCTTAACCTCTCTTCTTCCAAAAGAGAGAAACAAAATAATATTTTGTAGGAAAATTCCTCATACAGGCTTTCTTCACCCTTTGAGATTAGATAATCCCAAACAGAATTTTGAGTAGCCTCCTATCAATCTTTGTATAAAACATATCTCACATGATTGTTCTTAAGTAATGTAAATATTATGGAGGTTATTTGTGTCATCATTAATATTCTAATTCTCTTCTCTTTCCTAGCATGCCATAAGATTTCAATCCTCTGCTCTGAATGTAGGTGTGGGCAGATGACTTGAATTGGTTAAAAATAAATGAGGAGATGCTTTAAGAGTTGGTGTGTGATTTAGCATTTACCCTTGCCTGCCCTGTCCAAATGGATCTTCCCTCAGCTTGATTTCTTTTTTTTTTTTTTTTTTTTTTTTGAGACAGAGTCTCACTCTGTTGCCCGGGCTAGAGTGAGTGCCGTGGCATCAGCCTAGCTCACAGCAACCTCAAACTCCTGGGCTCAAGCGATCCTCCTGCCTCAGCCTCCCGAGTAGCTGGGACTACAGGCATGCACCACCATGCCCGGCTAATTTTTTGTATATATATATTTTAGTTGTCCATATAATTTCTTTCTATTTTTAGTAGAGACGGGGTCTCACTCTTGCTCAGGCTGGTCTCGAACTCCTGACCTCGAGCGATCCACCCGCCTCAGCCTCCCAGAGTGCTAGGATTACAGGCGTGAGCCACCGCGCCCGGCCCCTCAGCTTGATTTCTTGAGTGACTGTAATGAGAGCAGACCCTTGCAAACTTATTTTGGACATATAATATGAGTGAGAATGAAATTTTTGTTGGGCAAAGCAGTGTGATTTGGGGATTGTTTGTTACTGTAACATAATCTAGCATCTATTGACTGATACAAACTTGATGCTTGAGGGAGTTTGTATAATTCAGAAATATGCCTAATATTTTCCAGTGAAATGTGTATGTGTAAGACAGATAAAAGTAAAACTTTGCTTGAAGTGGGGTTGGCAGTCTAGAGTCCCAGCTTGGCCTCTCCTTCCGGACTTCAGGAGTCCGTGGACTCCTGAAACACCTTATCACGTTTTATCAGAAGACAGTTTAAAAACCATTACCAAAGACCCCCAAACTAACATCAAGAAGTTTTTACAATTAAGAGTTTGATGCTTCCTTTTTCATACAGCAGCAATGTAAAAAATCCATTCCATAACCACTAAATAATAAGCTAAAACTAATTATAATCAGGCAAATGAAATAAAAACTACAACAATTGGATCTTTTTCCCAAGTACATGTTGTAATCACATACACATGGGTTCAGTATGAAGACAGGGTATGTGTTTGCATTTCCATATGAAGCGGAATTTTGAGAACAGGACTGAATGTCAGTATGGGAACCAGGAGACTCCATGTTAGCTTGTCCTACCCTGGGACTGCTTTTGTCTTCTCTTCCTCACCTGAGTCCTCATCTCTATGTCAGCCCTGCTGTCAGCTTAGTGGTTACATTTTAGTCAAAGCTAAAGGTCCCAATGCTTTCAGGTGTCCTTAAGTGTTTATGGTGTTCTAATCCTTTGAAAATCTGAGTTAAACCATGGACTCCAGAAAAAATCAGATGTACACACTTAAAATGTGCATCAAATTTCAGGAATTTCAAGACCCTCCTAAACCTCAGCTTAAGAAATCCTGATCAAATGGTTCTCCAAATTTATCCAGAATGAATTTGGCCTCTTGTGTAGATTTTTGCATTTGGTTAAGATGCATGTGAAATAAGGACATTATATTTAATAGTTTCACAGACTAGTTAGTATTTCAAGAGCACCTCAAAATGTAGAATTTTTAAATTCCATTTTTATTGTGGTAAAATGTACATAACATAAAATTTACCATTTTAACAAATTTTAAGGATATAGTTCAGTGGCCTTAAGTACATTCATATTTTTGTGCAATCATTACCACCATCTACCTCCAGAACTTTTCTCATCTTTTCAGACTGAAACTCTGTTGTTATTCAATAATAACTTCCCATTCTCCCTTCCCCCAGCCCCTGACAACCACCATTCTACTTTCTGTGTCTATGGATTTAATGACTCTCAGTAACTCATGTAAGTGGAATCATACAATATTTGTCCTTTTGTGACTGGCTTGTTTCAGTTAGCATAATGTCTTCAAGGTTCATCTATGTTGTAGCATGTGTCAGAATTTCCTTTCTTTTTAAGGCTGAATAATATTCCATTGAGTTTATTTCTTTATTGAGTTTATTTAAAGCATTTGTTTTATTTCTGGGATCTCTATTCTTTTCCATTGGTCTATATGTCTACCTTTATGCCAGTACCACACTGTTTTGATTACTGTAGTTTTGAAATCAGAAAATGTGAGACCTCCAGCTTTTCTCTTTTTCAAGATTGTTTTGACTATTCAGGAATCCTTGGGATTCCATATTTATTTTAGGATGAATTTTTCTATTAATATTTCTGCAAAAAAACATTGTTGGGATTTTGATAGGATTTGCATTGACTATGTGGGATCATTTTGGGTAGTACGAACATCTTAACAATATTAAGTCTTCCAATCCATACACATAGATGTCTTTCCTTGTATTTGTGGCCTCTTTAATTTGTTTCAGCAATGCTTTACAGTTTTTAGTGCATAAGTCTTTTACTTCTTTGGTTAAGTTTATTCCTAAGTATTTTCTTTTTGGTGCTACTGTAAATAAAATTGTTTTCTTAATTTTCTTTTTGGATTGTTCATTATTTTTTTTGAGACACAGTCTCACTCCATTGCCCTGAGTAGAGTGGCCTGCATCATGGTAGCTCACAGCAACCTCAAACTCCTGGGCTCAAGTGACCCTCCTGCCTCAGCCTCCCAAGTAGCTGGTATTACAGGTGCACACCACGATGCCCAGCTAATTTTTCTATTTTTTTTTGTAGAGACACGGTCTTGCTCTTGCTCAGGCTGATCTGTAACTCCTGAGCTCAAGCAATCCTCCTACCTCGGCCTCCCAGAGTGCTAGGATTATAGGCATGAGCTACTGCACCTGGCCTAGATTGTTCATTGTTAGTGTATAGAAACATAACTGTTTTTTTGTGTGCTGGTTTTGTATTGAGCAACTATGCTGAACTTGTTTGTTTGTTCTAATAGTGATTTTTGTGGAATCTTTAAGGTTTTCTGCATATAAGATAATATCATCTGTGAACAGAGATAATTTTACTTCTTGCTTTCCAATTTGGGTGCCTTTTCTTTTTTTCCCCTTGCCTAATTGCTCTGACTAGGACTTCCAGTACTATGTTGAATGGAAGTGGCAAAAGCTGACATCCTTGCCTTGTTTCTGATCTTAGAAGGAAAGTTTTCAGTCTTTCACCATTGAGTATGATATTAGTTATGGGTTTTTCATGTATAGCTTTTGTTATGTTGAAATAGTTTTCTTCTCTTCCTAATTTGCTGAGCATTTTTATATTGAGAGTATGCTAAGTTTTGTCAAATGCTTTTTATGGATCATTTGAGATAATTATGTAGTTTTTCTTCGTTATTTTAATGTGGTGTATTACATTGATTCCGTATCTTTTTAAAATACAGAGTTAAAAATATTCTCAAATAAAATCCAGGCTAAAGGAAGATTTGATGTATCACCTCGTTGTTAGCTGTGTGCCTAGAGGTGGTCTCTCCATTCTTATTTCTAAGAAGTACCCTCGATTTCCTAGACTTCTACCTTTTTTTGTTTTATAGAGACAGGATCTCACTGTGTTGCCCAGGCTGGAGTGTAGTGGCATGATCATAGCTCACTGCAGCCTCAAACTCCTGGGCTCAAGCAATCCTCCCACCTCAGCCTCCTGAGTAGCTGAGACTCCAGGGTGTGTGCCACCACACCTGGCTGACTTCTACCTTTTGCTCTTCACCTTCCTGTGGTCTTCTCATGAAAATATATTTTTCAAGTATAGAAATCTTTACCTCTTAGAACATCTACAATGCAAATTTACAACCCCAAAATCCTAGAAGGTTAAGACTGAAAATGTCTTCAGAGTTCATTTCATCTACCTGTCACAAAGACACAGAGCTTGCTTTGTTTAAAAAAATGTGCAATTGAAGTATACTTCAACAGTCCAGGTTTCATTTCTCATTCATTATGTATTAATATCTAAGGTTTGATACATGCATATAAACAGTGAGAAAAGTGATTACATATAGGACTAGCTATGAATAGATAAAAAGCTATTTCACTTCAACTGGAATATGTCTTTTTTTTCCAGTTTTACTCTTGTGAAAGTCATGTGACTAATTTTATACTCAGTATAAAATATGTGATTTACCAAAAGTGTTTCACTTATATAATCTCACTGAGTCCTTCAAACAACCCAGTGAAGTAGATATTATAATTCCCAATAAATACATACAGGTCAAAAGACTGATTACAAAATAGTGGTCAAAAGACACTTGGAAAATTCTAGAGAGAAAGGATACGATTACAGCTTGAGAAAGGAGTTAAAATTTTAAGTTGTTATGTTGTACAGATAATATAAATTTGCATTGTCTAATGCAACATAAAAAGCAAAGCACAATGAATATTAAAAATTTAAATGGAAATAAACATTTTAAAGGGGTTTATTAGTCTTAATATTAAAATGGTAATAGTCATATGAAGTCATGACGTTAAATAGAAAAATTTTCCAGTTCTGTCACTAAAGTGACCTGGAAGTCAACTGCTGGCATTCAAGTAGAAGTCTTTAATATGGACCCCAAATGCCCAGATATGGGCTTCTAATTCTATTGTCCATTAAAAGAGCATTTTTTGTGAGTATTGGATTTTATGTCTTGCTGGAGAGAAAAACAAGGTGAGTATGCAACATTTGTTTTTACTATAAAAGTAAGTCTATGGAAGGCTATGAGTCCATGCTGAATACTAAAAGAGGAACAATTAAAATAAAACATGCAAAAGGGAGTCATAATAAAAAATAAGAGGGATAACAATAGGAAATGTTTCATTCCTTATTAATTTTATTGCATTTATTTTATTACATAAAGATGTATTGATTTAAAAGGGTGCTCTATACTTCTATTAAGCATGTGCTTATTTATATGGTATCATTTATATATTTTTCACTATCTCTTGTAGAGAAGACTAGATATAGGTAACTGCAAGTAAGCCAGGTATTTCCAGGAAAAGTTAGAGCTAGACTAAGAGAGGTGGGCTGATTAGCTCTGATGGCCACACTCAATAATCACATAGAAAGAGGATGTGAAGAAACAAAACCTAAAAAGCAAAGCACAAAATATACAAAAATTTAGGATTTAATGCTGAACTCATGCTTATGGGATTAGTCTTGATAACATGAGGTGGTTTTTGAAGTATTTAGAACAGTAGGAAATAATGTATTTTGCATGTAAAGGGTAACTATTGTTATTACCTACCAGTAACTAAGAGACACAGATGGGCAGCCCTGTTTGCTCTACTAGAATTGGCTATTGGGACTAGCTGTTATACTCGATGCAAGGAAGCTCCAGGACAGGAATGGGTTCGTCCTGTATTCAGGACAAAATGAAGAAATGGAAATTTCTGAAAGCAAAGCTGATGAAAATCAGAAAAGGAGAAGATTGGTGAATCCAGAGATGGCTTGTAAATGGGCTGCTGATATGCTAGAAATTTCCCCAACTTTCATCAAGAAAATGAAAATAAACTGAGATTTTATTTATGGAGGCAGAACCAGGGCAATGTTACCAGAATGGAGAAGGGATAGGCTACGTGGAGATAGTCTGTTAAAATTATGACGATTTTGCCTTCATGTCATAGTACAGTTGAGATGAGATGAGGTTCTTACCGTCCATCAGACATTCTGCTTCAGGGAAGGCCAAGACCTGGCCCTCGGGGAAGGCACACCAACAAGGTGTGCACACTTGAAGACTACATCTCAGCTGCAAGCTGGCCTCTCTCCCTAAAACAGAAATTCCCATCTTTCTTTAGGGAATATCCACACTACCCCTCCCCAGAGCAATAGGGATTTACTCTGGCAGGGAACCTCATTGAAAGAGAGGAATCAGAATTTCCTGGGGACCTATGTATCGTGCCAAAGCCCCCAAGTGATCCTGACCTCCATCCTACTTGGGAGAGGCTAACTCTCTCAGTTGTGAATTACACTTCTCACCAACTTCATTGCAAGGTCTTTAACTTTCACAACAGTAAAAGTAATACTCCATGAAACAGCACAAAGTATCTGGTTCCCAAAAGGAACTTTTCATACGAACTCCAAGTTAAAGAATTTAAAACAAGGACATGATGATTTAAAGGATTAAAGTGGACTAATTAAATCATCTTATAGGCTACATTCCAAAGTCCCTAGTTTTTTTGGTATAGATCAAACAATTCCCCCAAATTCAGTTAAACTACTGAAGGACATTACTATTGCCAATGAAAATAGTTAACTTGAAGAGAGATGTTTTGTGTTTTATTAAACTTAAGTAAAATGTATGAAATGCCAGTGATTCAAAGCAGCAACCTTTTATTTTTTCTGTAATGTGCCTCAGCTAACAATGAAGAACAAATTTTATGTTTTGTGTCAGCTACAGTTAACTTCCATTACTGTATTAGGCAGGACGCTGAGACACACCTTCAGGAAAGAGGGCTTTAATCAAAGGAAAGATGTGTGCCCTGGGCACCAGCATGCAGTCCCACATCATGCTAGGGGTCCCTTTCTGTGAAGTGATTAGAAATTACACTCCCTAGGCTTGAATAGCTTCCAATCTGGTTTGGGAATTGAGCCCCCAAAAGGTGAGGAAATAGAGCATTTCTTAGGCAACATAGACACTTCCATAAAGCGCTCCTGCGCCCCTCTTGTGGGACTAATTGCTCCTTTCTTGTTACTTCCATGAGCATTTTATGAGCACTGCTACATGACTACTGCCGTTATTATTCTTACATGATCACTGCTCCCCTGTTAGTTTGTAGCGCCCTCGAGGGCAGTGGCTGCGCTCCACTGGGTCAGCTCCATCACCCTCTGAGCCCTCAGCACTGTTCTGTGCTGCCTGAGCTGAGGGGCCTTCCCTGACAAGGGGATGAGCACACGGAGAGGGTTAAAGGAAATCAGATGAGTGGGGTGGAAACACCAGGCTTTGCTCTCAGCATGTTCCCCACCACCCAACCCCCAGTTTGGGGGCCTATTTCTGCAGCCTTCCCACTGAGTCTATCAGCAACACTTTCAACTTCCAAAGGTTTTTCTCTTCTCTTTAAGTTCCCTAAGTTGGGTTTCAGTTGCCTGGGACAGTCTTCCACAAATCCCTGGCTTTCTCTCCCTTCATGCCTCTGTTCTCATGACCCACTTCCTCTATGATGTGGTGCACAACACGAGAGCTGGTGAAAATTCCCACTCAGTTGACTCTGGAATCAAATTCCAGTTCTTCCACCTGCTGTGTGACCTTGGGCAAGCGATTTCTCCTTCTGGGCACCTGGGTAGCCAGGATGAAGTGGACATAATGTCAACTTCAGGAAGTGGCTATGAGGGTCAAGGCAGATGCTAGATGCCAGGCTTACAGCCCTGTGGACACTGCTTACTCAGCTTCCCTATTCCTCTACTCAATTAGCAATAATTGAGGCATTGCCATATTATCTTTTATCTTGTGACCATTTAAATCTTTCATTATTTATCTTCTTGTATACTGATGCCTTATTCCCTCCATTGCAGGGAAAAAGCCTAAGACCTCCACCTACCTCCCACCCCAGCCTTTGCAGAGTCCTATCCACAGTAGGTGCTCAATGTGTGTGTGCATGTGTGTTGGTTGAGTGACAACTCGTGGTGCATATTCACAGCCACAGGGTGAGCTCATGGCTCATCTTGCTTTAGTGCCTAACATCATGTGACCTGCTCTCCATGGTCTTGCTGACTGGTCAGGTTTGCTGTCCCTCTCCCAGAGGGGCTCTAGGAGTGTCACTGGACAAGTTAGAACTGCTTTCAGGGTTGCCTTGGTGCAGATCCTTGCAGACTGACTCTGGACAGTGTCCATGTCCTCCAGCCAAAGGCCCCTAAGAGCATATCTGTAGTTGAATAAGTTGGGTTTCTTACTCATTGCAGCTGGGAAGAACACAGATCTGGGGTTCATGGGGCCATCTGGGGAAGAGGGTGCTGGAAAGACTGTGCAGAAAAGAGCTAACATAGCAGGCCTGAGACTGCTATCCTTCCGAAGTCCTGCTTGCAAGGTTAGCCCTTGGCCTGTGTCTGGGGACTTAGATTTGGGGAATGTTCCCACCATTCCCTACCTGATAAGAGTGGCTCACTGTGCCTAAACTATATGCACAATGTGGTCTTATGCCTAATACCTGCTTTCCTTCTGGGAGTCTGGGATTTTGGTCTGTGCTAGGCAGAGAATGTTTATGTAATCAGCCCCCAATAAAACACTGGGCACTGAGTCTCTAATGAACTTTCCTGATGGCAATATTTCACACTGTCATAACTCAGTGCTGGAGGAATTAAGCACATCTTGTGTGACTCCACTGGAAGCTTGTGCCTGGTTTCCTGCAAACTTCACCCCATGTACCTTTTCCCTCTGCTGACTTTGCTTTGTATCCCTTTCGCTGTAATAAGTCTCAGCTGTGAGTGTGACAATATGCTGAATCCTGGGAGTCTTCATAGTAAACCACCGAACTTGGGAGTGGGTTTGGGGACCCCTGACACACTTACTTTAAGATTTGAACTAATGTTAGTTGACTTTGGGGAGGGTGTAAGGGAGTTTGCTCTGAATCACATCATCTCAAGAAGCAGGGGTAATTCTATGATTGGGTATCTCAATAAATCCTATCTAGGAGGAGGGAAGACCAGAACAAGGCTAAAGCCATAATTGGTAAAGAAGCAGCAGTCACTTCTATTAGCCAGGTTAGGGAGATATTTTGTATTTTGTGGCTTGAAAAATGTTCATGTTTTGTCTGTGTTCAGAAGTGATTATGGAGGAGTCTTGTTTTTGTTTTGCTCTGTCATGGTCACAGAGTTTGATGTTGATGCTTGGTGAAGTTGTTCACATTCAACCGGAGAATACCCAGGCCCCACTGTGAAGGCCCACAGGCTCCAGGATGTCAGCAGCTGTTTTTCTCTTTCTAACCAGTAATGCAATCTCAAATTGTCTAGTTTTTGTGCCACAGCTTTCGCTTCTATGGAAAAGTTTCTCCATAACGGTTTTGGTTTCTCAAGCCTTTACAATTATAGCAGACCTCCAATTTCCCGTATCCATTGAGTGAAAATCCCTACTGATGGAGACCATTTTATTGGAGGAGTCTCAACTCATAGGACACAGATCAAATGATCTTACTCTTTGTAATAACTGCTAACCAGCATACTGCTTTCCCCTAGACAGCGGGCTCTCCAGATATTCAATTCAATCTTATTTCATGACTTTCATCACTTGCAGTTATTATGACAGCAGTCTCATGTTGGCTGAGAAGACACAGTTGTGTGCACTTTAAGGCAGCACTGTCCAAGTCTGTTCACAGCTTTCCTTCCCCACAGCCCGAGGTTAAGCTTGTGGCTCTAGTGACCACTGCAGGGAGCTACTTGCAAGCACTTTTCGACTCCAGCCTGCATCTCCACGGGCATCAGTCCCTCTGATGGGCATGCGTCTTTGCCCTTTGCTCTGGGTAAACCAGCAACCCTAATGCCAACTAATCCATGGCAGCACCAGCTTGGGGGCTGGCACACACAGGTGGGATCCATCTTCCAAACCCATCAGGAGCTGCCTCTGCTCTCTCTGTCCATCCCAATATTTCACCTCTTCCCAGGGTCCTCTTTCCACTCCTATTACCTGGGAGCAGGGCAGAGGGTCTAGTAGCTAAGAAAGTATTCCACTGGGAAATAGAATGTTCAGCTCTCCTTTTGCAGGTAGTTGTGCGAGATTTTGCAGGGAGCACGTCCCCTTGGCTTTGACAAGGAATCTGGTCTAGAGGCCCCACCCCTTCCTGGAGGAGGAAGAGTATCTTGTCTTTAAACCTGCATACCTCATAATGGCCTCTTTGACATCTTCTGGGGTAGGGGTTGTTATGCCCATTCTGGTTACAGAGCCCCTCTTGGTGTGTCCCCCAGGAGAACAGGTGGCTACTGGCAGTTGGTGGCCCTCTGAGCTTAGGCTATGAGAACCTCATGCCTTTCCCTGAAGTGGGTCTTAGCTTCCAGTTCTGGGGAAAGATTCCACTCAGCACTTGGCATCAGTTCTAACTTCATCAATCAGCAATAGCAGAGGACAAAATCTTCATATTAGGGAACCGTTTACAATTGTGGCAAAGCTTCTAAATTTGCACTGTCCAAAACAGTAGCCACTAGCCCTTGTGGCTGTTAAGCCCTTGAAATGTGACTAGTCTGCATTGATGAACCATGGCCAACTCAGGTGGATTCAGCTTGAGGCCTGTTTGTGTAAATAAAGTATTATTGGAACACACTCACACCATTTGATTACGTATCATCTGAGGTGGCTTTTATTAAAGGTATAATAGCCAAGTTGAGTGGTTGAGACAGAGAAGCCTAAAATATTTATTATATAGTCCTTTACAGATGTTTGTCAACCTCTCTTCTAGACTATCAAATAAAATATGGTTGTTAAATTTATGAAATTTATTGAATATTTTTATCCAATATTAAATATATTATAGTATTTTATTTAGCAGAAAATGGATGCATTTAGGCTAATCCTATATCAAGCTGGGTAGTAAAATAACCATAACACCCCACTGCCCAAATGACTAGGTAGCAGAGAATTTTCCTATTAGTTTGATCATGCCAGTGTCCCTGTGAGAGTCTGTGCTCACTCGCTCCTCATGGATTCTCTTCACTACACAGTGAAATTGATACATGCCCATGGACTGGAGACTGCACCTGGGGAAAGTCCAAATTGCCACTCTCATATAAGTGTGAGTGACTGGTAGAGCTCTCTATCAAGAAAAATGTCCACTGTGTGTGAGCAATAGCCATGTGATTAAATGGAAATGCTTGTTGTAGCCTCAAATCACAGGCTGCAAAGTACACACTGAGATAACAGTTACACAAAAAGCAGTGTCCTTTCAGAATGGAGAATAATACCTTCCACATTATCAGAGAACCATATCTAACAACATGTGGTCTCCTTTCTTGAACTTGTGCAGTGGAGCCAATTGGCGCAAATGATTATACTCTTCATTTCCCTACTGACCTTTCATCTTTTTTATTCTTGTCAATTTTCCTTGTGAAGCATTACCATTTTGGTGGGAGTGTGTATGTCACGAAAGCACGTTCTGCACCACGCTGAAAATTATGGCCGCAAAGCCTCCTTAAATTACACTCTAATAGTATTTTCTTGGAAGTCATTATGAATTTTGGTTCTTCCTAACCTTTGCCACTGGGGATCAAATAGCACAGCTCAACGTTTCCGTTGCTGCATTTTATAACAGTGGTAATGTAAGAATTTACTGGGGACTTTATATAGAGAGACAAAAGCATGCCACTTTATGAAGCTATTAAACACTATGGATTTTCCCACATGAGAGATCAAGCTTATTGTATTTCCCAAGTATCCCAGCAGTTTCCCCCACAGCCCAGATCCATTGTGTGAGATGGTGTGGTTGGCCCAGCCATTCTCTAACCCAAGTTTGTTAGCATCTTGACTGCAACCTAGCGATATCACGAAGGCATAGGCACAGAGACGACACACCGCTCTATCACCACGGCTTGTTACTGCAGGACACCTGGCCTCTAAGCAGGAAAGGTTATTATATTCCCTTTTGACAATAGAATCTTTTCAAGGGCCAACAATGCATTTTTTATAGCAGAGATTAAAGTTAAAAACATGACAAGAAGAGAGCAGTCTGCTTTTGTGTGCAGACATCCAGACATTTTCAGCCAAAGAAGGCAATAAGCCGCATGATAAAAATTCTAACTTGAAACTCCCAGGGTTCTCCAATTAGATGCTTATCTATTCTTTTATGGGTGAGGCTTTGTTTAAAACAAAATTTCTAATGGGGAAAATATGGTTTCACTACCAAAATGCATTTGCTATGGAAATGGCAGGCTGCTGAAACATACAAAGATGATGATTAACATGAAAAATGATTAAATAATGTACCTTTATGCTTATAAGATCTTAAAATTCAGAATGATCCTCTTTCCATTTAGGGGGAGCTGTGGTACTCATTAAGACTCTCTTTGGGGTAATTCGGTTATTAAAATCAATTGTGTTTTATGAAAATGACCAAAGTGTTTCTTATATTTGAGGATTTGTGTTTTAAAAAATTAAGAGTTCTCTGAATCTGGAGGTATTTACTGTGTGGTTTTAGTCCCTGATATAAATATGTAAAGCTGCCCATGAGATATAAATCATCCAACTGCCAAATGTCCTCATTTCTTCTTAGGTTGAAAGAAGAGGTAACTTTCTTCTAATGGTGGGCTGGTGGGTGTAGCAGTTGCTGTGGTGACATCAGGACATTCATGTGGAAATTGCAGTGCACAGTGGCAGCTAAATAAATATAAAAAGTGGTATATTGGTTGTGTATGGTTAAATCGCAATTGGGCAGGACTTCTGATCTGTTCAAATCGACAGTTCACCAAGGACATGAAGATTTTGCTTCTCATTCACCAAGTTTTATAAAGCACAAGAGTCTACCCAGTGACCTCCTACACATTGTGCGCTTTTCATTTATTTTCATGGTTCCCCAGAGACCCGGGACCATTCCATTGTGAGCCTGTAGGAAAAGCAGTCACACACTGGGAATATTCAACAGTTTTGATTTTGTAGTCCTTATCCACATAAATTTTCCTTGGGACTACAAGCTCACAGTCAAGTCCAATGGGAATGTCTCTAAGCCAGGGGAAATGAACACAGCCCTGCTGGCACTCAGATCTGCATAGAGTCACAAGACCTGCTGGGTAGAAATGGCTTCTATTGACTTATATTTGCTGACAGGACGCTGTCAGGGGAATCAAGGTGCTATCGGAAGGACAGACTTGGTGAAGGGGAAATACAGGACATTTTAAGGCCCATCTCCTGAAAAAATAAACTTAAAAAAAAGCAAAATGATGGAGGACTTGACCCAATCCTCTAGCACTATTTGGGCTGCACATATTTTTAGCGTCTGTCATAAAGGCTCACAGTGCTATGAGGGACTCGAAGTTTAATGGTGTGTAAAATTTTTTTAACTCTCTTGTTGCCTCTTAGCTGCTGCTTGCAAATGTGGAAAGGCCTTTTTTTTTGCATTTAGTTTTAGAAGCACAAAGAGGAAAATACAAAGCATTAAGTGCCTTGAGTTAAATGCACTGAGAATTTTATGCTCAGGAAAACATCCAAATGCCAGCTCTACTTGGCTTATGGAAATTTCCAGACCCTTGGTGTCCAAGGCCCTGATATTAATTTTTCTTCAGCTGCTTAGACCTCGCTACCTGCACTTACCTCTGGTTGTTTAGGACCCCAAATCACTGATTCTCTCCCCTTTGAAGCTCTCCAGGTATCTGGTCACTATTTGGTAGAAGAAATCAATCCTGAATTCAGTACTTACTTGCTCACTCAATAACTCAGCCATGCTTGGGAATGTAGGGAATTGCACTCAAGGAGAAATGAGTAGAAAATCATTTTTTAATTTCAAAGAGAATCCCAGGTATCTCTACACTGTGAACATATGAATACTGTACAATTTATGAGGTGCTGGCAAATATACTACATTACACAGTACAATTTAATGCAATCCATGAAACTCCAAATGCCCTTTAGAGTGTTTGAAGCCAACATTTACAAATACAATTTTAAATAGAGGATAACTAAATGGGTGTTGTTATTCTGTTCTGAGCCTGCTAACGAATTCTCAAGAACGTAGTATGAATTGGTTGTCAAGGTAATGTCTGGGAAGGTGGCAAGAACTGTCACTAAGCCAAGTGGAAAAATTAAACCCTCTCTCTGTCATATTCCAGGAATCCTCAAGCAAAAAGAAATTCCTAGACACTTCTCAGAGCCCTTTTGTATTCTCCTCTCTTTCATCCCTCAATCCTCTTTTCCATTTTCCCATAGATTACCAAACAAAATAGAATGTTCCCCCAAAAAACTCATTTAAAGAAGTTGAGCTCAGGGTCAGTTTTTTTTTATTTTATTTTTTCCATCTAAGAGTCTTTCTTTTAGCTTATACCCTCTGGGCTGATTCAAATTAGAAGAGTATTTTGGACTCTACAGAGGACACATGGTGGAATAACCTAAATTGGAAATGCATGTTTCATGATAACAGACATTTCCACTCTTGCTGGGCATTTCCAATTGCTATAAAGCACCTCTGTGACATGAACTAATCCACAGACCCTCTGGAGACTCAGCAGAGAAACTGAGGCCATGAAAGTGATTACAGGGCCATTAAGCATAAATGGTGGAAAAGAAATTGCATTTGAATTTTTTTCATGTTCTGCTTTCATATAAATTACATAAGACAATGGAAAGAAAAGACCATCTGGGTTTAGATTTCATAAAATGAGACTCACATCTGCTTTAGTATGTCATATAAATATTCCCTCATTAGAGAGTTCAGTCTATGAAACACTTTTGGTCAAAAAAGCATTTTAAGAAAAAAGGGGGAGAGATTGCTTTTCATGGATACTGATCATTTTTAAATCCTCGGTTCTAAATATCAACCAGCAAACACCTCGGAGGATTGTATGTAACTTTATTTTTAGAAATTAAAATATCTTAGGCTGTATCTACTTTGGCCAAGTAATGTACATTGCTTTTTTATTTGTTTAACAGGAGATTTGGTGCCTTTTTTCATCAAAAAATAAGAGACCTTTTGTGTTCAGCTCAGCTTTTAGAAGGGCTGGGGATGGAAAGGTGAACATTTGTAGCTAAATCCTTTGGCCTCATCAACATGAGATGAATGTTTCCAACCATATTGAATTATTTAGCTCTCTAGCAATCTCTTTTGCTGCCTCCTTTTCTCACTTGCTATCTCTTGGCTTCATCTACTTTGTGTTGGGTCCACTTCAAACTTCATGTGATAGCAAGATAGGGGGAGCAGGGTTTAAACTTTGCACCCTCCTAGGTTCAAGCCTGTGGGGAAGAGTACGAGATGCCTTTTCAGAATCTTATTCATGTTGAATGGGTGATGTGCCTATCATGGAACTAATCACCAATCACAAAGCCTGAGGAATGTGGCGTTCTGATTGGCTGAGGCTTAATCACATGCCCCACTCCTGAATCAGGGGAGTCAGTTCCACCCAAAGCTTATGGGCCAAGAGTGAAGGTGGGATGGTCCCTGTAGTAGGCAGTTTCTAAGATGGCCCCTAATAATCCATGCCTCCTGGTATTTCTACCTTTGTGTAATTCCCTTCCCTTGAGTGTGGGATGGGCCTAGTGACTCACTTCTAACTAACAGAATACAGCAAAGATGATGGGATATCACTTCTGTGATTAGGTCATATACGATAGTGACTTCATCTTGCTGGCAGATTCTCTCTATTGCCTTCTTGTCTGGCACACTTTGATAAAGCAAGCTGCCATGTTGGAAAGGCCCACGTGGCCAGGAACTGAGGGTAGCCTTCAGCCAATAGCCATTGAGGAATAGAAAATTCCAGTCCAACCAGTCTCAAGGAACTGAATCCTGAAAATAGCCATCTAGATGGTCTTGGAAGCAGATCATTCCCCAGTCAAGACTTCAGATGAGACCTTAGCTTCACCCAGCCACTTGATTGCAGGCTTATAACAGACCATGAAGCAATGGATCCGGATAAGCTGTGCTCAGCCTCCTGACTCAAAGAAATTGTACCACAATAAATACATGTTGTTCTATGCTGCCAAGTTTGTGGTAGTTTGCCACATAGCAATAGATCACTAATACAGTGCTCCATGGAACTTTGGAGTACAGGTACTGGAGAAGGGTAGCTGAAATGTGGGCAACAAAGACAACAGCTGCCCACAATAGCACATTATAGGCATGCACTCATTAATCCTCCCAACAACTCTATGAGGTGGATAACAATTGCTTCCCCCAATTTTTTTTTTTTTAAGATGAGAGAAGACTAAAGCACAGAGAAATTAAATAACCAGCTCAAAATCACACAAACAGCACTATAAAAATGAGAATGGAGAGGGTAGAATGTGCTATTGGCAGGCAAATATTAACCTTAAGTGCTGTGAAATATGATTGCTTCCTGTCTCTGCATAGTTTAAATTATACTCAAAGAATTTGTTTCTGATTTTGAAGATTTTAAGTGCCACACTAAATAGGAACTTTCTCTATGCAAACTGCTAATCCTTCCAAAAGCAGCCACATAAGGACTTTCAAGAATCAACTAAACTTATTGGCCCTAACTGGCAAGAATAACAAGTCATTGTCACCTGGTATTAGCCCTGCCTTCCTTCCCAAGCCTGCTCATGAGGCTGCCACTCTATGTTATTTCCTGAGAGATTTCTGGATCAGTCCTTAGCAGGACCAAGACTGTCTCTTCAATCTCAAGTCTACCAGTGATGGGATCTGGAACTGGTCATGCTTTCCTTGACCCAGGTCCCGCATGCCAGGGATGGGCTATTAACACAATGCAACGCCTCTGTCACAGGTGTCCTGGCCCCCGCTTCTCCTGCAACATTAGCACTGTGTACTTGCCCACTAGGACTTGGTTTCTCTGCCAAGAACCGTGTTTTCCTGACCGAACAGGGTCCCTGGTAGACAGTACATCTGCAAAGAATTGACAGCTCCCCCTTTCAGGGGTGTAATAAAGCAATCCAAGCATAGGGAAGGGGTTGGATAGATGGATTTTAAGAGTTCTTCCCATCTTGAGAAGTGGGACCTCTATGTTTGCATGTCTTGCTCTGTCTTGTATTACAGTAATTTTCATTCTTATTTTATTTCTTCTATTAGATTGTGATCTTTTTGAGATCTGTGACTTTATGTATCTTGCATATAAATATTTTTCATTTTTTTTAAAGTATATAATGCTTACAGTCTCAATTGTTCTTATTGTGGAGATGGAAATGGATTTAGGAAGAAAGATATTCTGAAGAGAAGTAAGTAATCTCAGAAATAAAAATAGCTTTTTATTTTTAGAAAAATGTTTCCCTTTCATGTTACTCTTTTATATTTAGCTTTTATGGTTAACTCAATAAGCACAGAATCATAATGACCTATACTGTAACTAATGATGATGGATGTTTTGTTTAAACTAAGAAGGGAGGAGGTTGGGAGGGGCGTGAGGGATAAAGACTTACCTATCGGGTACAGTGTACACTGCTCTGATGACAGGCGCACGAAAAGCCCTTTTTACAAACTCAGAGAAGTTAATTGGCCTTCATAAAATTGCATGTGCTGATAGTAGTGGGAGCACAGAGGAGACCTCAGATTCACAATTACAAAGTCAGGCTCCTCGTGACAACCATATATGTGTTTGCAGCTGTGACTGCTACATTGTACAAAAGCCCCTGTAAAAGGGAAATATTTAGTTAACCACCCGAATAATAACAATACCAAAATCTGCATCAACACCAACAATCATACTTCCATACACATGTCTTTCAAGATATAGTACAAGTATCATCTAGTCCTTGATGCCTTTTCTAAGGGCTAAGTGAGAATGACCCTTTGTGCCCCTAGTGTTTCTCTCCTAGATTCAGGAGACCAGCCTTAGTCCTGGGCCTCAAGCTCTAAGGGTCCTCTGTCCATACCTCTCCGAAAGCCCAGGGGTCTGTTGGGCTAAGTGAATGTGGAGCCCCTTCTAGACTATGCCCCTTGTATTTGAAACCAAATGTCCCAAGCCCATTTCTGAGCCTACATGGATTCTTCCTGATGTCCCTTGTCTATCCAAGGGCAGGGGACATACTGGGCTGCTGTGCACACTCCCAAGGAGGTAGCTGTTTGCAGAGCATTCAGAGTTCAGATAGTACTAGGATGTGCAAGATGGGGTATCCACTCTCATGTGTCTGAGGCCCCTTCTGGCTTGTGATGGAGCTGGGGACAGGAAGAGAAGAGACTGTGCTCTGGGCAGGCTTCTATTTAAACTCTTGCCTGGGCCCTGTTAACTCATTATGTCACTTCAAACCCATTCTTGCTCTAACTGGTTTACAAGCAGTCTCTCCTGGCTGAACTGTAAACTCCTGGAATGCAAAAACCACTTCTCTTATGTTTTCACATCTGGGGTACCTTATCTGCACAGTGGCTGGGACATTGTGGGTGCTCAGTAGATATTCAAGGACTGAAAGGATTCCACTATGTCACTAATTTGACAACCAAATGGAAAGCCAATGTTCCTGTTACTATTGCTGCTTAACAAACAACCCCAAACTTAGTGCTGTAAAACAATCATTTTGTTATGTTCATAGCTTTGTGGGCCAGGAATTTTGAAAGGGCACATAGGAATAGATTGTCTCTGCGCCATAATGTCTAGGGCCTTAGCTGGGAAGATTCAAAGCTGGGGGGTGACTCCACAGCTGGGGCTAGAATCATTTGGGGGCTCACTCACTCATACATCTGGCAATTGATTCTGGCTGGGACCACAATATTACATGTGACTTCTTTCTGTGGCTGCTTGGGCTTCCTCACAGTATGGTGTCTGGGTTCCAAAAGTGACCATCTCCAAAAGAATTAGGCTTGGAAATCACTGCAGTCACAATCCCACTGAGGTTTAAGATGCAGGACCATAGACTTCCACCTTTTGATGGGAGAAGACCCTAAGATACATTTTAAGAAGAGTATGTGAGATGGGAAATATAGTTGTGGTCATCTTTAGAAAAACAGAATGTGCCACAGTTAGATAGATATTCTTTTAGAAAAATTAACACATCTACACTGACCTATGGAGAGGGAGAGCAAGCTTTTTCATATAAAGCAAAACAGGAAAAAGAAAAAAGATCTACTTTCACCACTCTTCTGATTAGAGATATTGTGAGGAACCTATTGTGGTGAAAAACATGGACTGCTTCTATGAGGTGAGAGGTCTAAAATGTGCTCCATTTAAAATAATGATTAGGGGCTTGCAATGGTTTCTTTCCCACTGAGTGGTTGATCGTTTCATTGCATTCGCTATGTCCCAGTAGTATAGAGTTACTTTTATATGAAGTACTAAAATAGCTTTTCAAAAATAAGACAGAAAGTTTCATGCTCTAATGAACTAATATAGTAAAATGTCAATATTATTAACTGGAAAAAATAGCAGATGAATGTTTGAGTTAATCTCAGCTATGAAAGTTCTTTCTTTGGGAAAGTACTTGTATTGAATAATGCTTCATTTGACATTATCAAGAAATACAGTCATCACCATTAATACAGAGAAAATGTATGACAGACAAGGAAACATTATAAGTGAAGATTCCATGAATTTGTTGACCAAATGGTTTAATTTAAGTGTGGGCTACATAAACAAAATACAATGATTATTAGAAGTCTTCAGAAATTTAAAAATGCATACATTTTGAGAGCAACAATGTGAATTCAAAAAGAAGGAACAATCTGAATAGGTGGAGGCCACCCCTGCAGACCATTGTAAAAATCCAAACAGGGTAGCCTCCCCCAGTTTCTTAAAATTTTTAATTTAATTTGCTTTTTTAGGTTCTGAAAGTGTCTCTCTTAAGAAACTAAAGACATGTGCTTCCAAGACTGGGTCCGAAGTGATTTCAAATGGTGTCTTCCTGGATTCCCCTCCCCCCAACACATTTCTTTTTATACTTCATTCTTCTTCCAGCTCAGCCTACTTAGAGGTTAAGGAAGAGGGGAGTCCCTGCTTTTATCTCTTTTTGGGTCTCAGAAGGGAGCCAATTCTTAACTCTAAAATATCCACCCTCTTCCAAGATATCCTTCTATAAATGAAATTTCCAGGTCTTATCTTACAAACACTGGCCTGCCAGGGTCTCCAGGGTGAATAAGCAGACCACGTTTACGATGGAGATTAAACACACACACAGAGACAAATGAAGAGTACCTTCCAGTTGGGTAGCCCAGAGGTTTTCAAATCCACTGTGCAGAGCATCTTTAATGCTCACTTGTGGGAAAGTAAAGGAGGCTGAGGCAGATGGAGTTCTGTGTACCCACCCACGTTTTAATCAGAGTGGCTCTGGGTGTGTGTTTATGGATCACGCTTCCTCCCCAGCTTTCTTCTGAAGAACTTTGAAAGTTAGCATAGCACTTCGCTGTTTACAGTTCACTTCCACGTTCACCTCAGTTGATCCTCACAAATATTGGCTTCTGGGCATCTATAAATAAATGAAAGAAAGCTCTTCTCAGTTCTCCAGCTCTCACTCGTGGTTTAGCCTACGTAAGCATTTTCTTAACACAAGAACTAAGAAAAAGTTAACTAACAGAGGTCAACTGCTGTTGGAGTCATGGACAAAGTAATGGTGCAGATGCTCCAGATCTCCTGCTTTTGGTCTCAAAGTAGAAGATTCTCAGGATTTGAACATTCTTTTTATTAAGTTATTTAAAATTATTTGATTAACTATGAAAAATATGGACTAATATATCTCAAGTTAATGACACATTTTGACTGTGACTTGACTCTGACTAGAGTCTCACTATTTTGCTTAGAGACAGGAAAGAAGCATTGAGAAGGTCACATTGAATCTCAAAGTTTCAACTGAAGAAGATCTTGTTTATCTGTACAAGAAATATGTGCAGTCCCATCCTCTCACTGGGACCCTGTTCTTTTATAATACTGACTATAATGCTTGTTCAAACTAGCTCTTTTTTATCACAGTAGGGGGTTAGAAAAAAAAGCTAGCTCTTTGCTGATTGTTCTATGTCAAAGCAATCACTTTATCATAAAGGAGGAGAGAAAAATTTATATTTCATTATTGCAACTACTTTACCTTACTTAGTGTGGCTGCCAAGCTATCTCTAATATGGCCCCCAATGACCTTGCTTCCTGATATTGGTGCCCTTGTGTAATCCTTTCCTTTTGAGTATGGGCTGCCCTAGTGACTTGAGAGACTGTAACCTTCAACTTGCTAGCCAGATAGGGGTGATTGATAAATGTTTGTGTGTGTCCCAGTCAGTTGGGGCTGCTATAACAGAATACCATAGATTGGTGGCTTAAACAACAGGAGTTTACGTCTCACAGCTCTGGAGGCTGGGAAGTCCAAGATCAGGTGCCAGCATGGTTGGGTTCTGGTGAGGGCCCTCTTCCTGGTTTGCAGATGCTGCTTTCTTGCTGTTTTCTCACGTGGCAGAGGGAGGTGGGGAGGAGAGAGAGAAGAAGAGAGAGGGGAAAGGAAGATGGGAGAGGCAGAGGGGGAGGGAGAGAGCACAAGCAAGCTTTCTTCTGTCTCTTCTTATAAGAGTACTAATCCCATCGTGAGGGCTCCACCCTCAAGACCTAATCACCTCCTAAAGGCCACATCTCCAAATACCATCACATTGGGGATTAAGTTTTCAACATATAAATTTTGGGAAGCACATACACTCAGCCCATAGCAGAGTGTGGCCCACCAGATCATTCTAGAATATATAATCTCATCTGGGGTTCAAGTTTGTATTAGTTCGGGTAGCTTAACTGCTGTAACAAAAGGCCCCACAGTGTATATTGGCTGTACTACAATAAAAGTTCATTTCTTCATCATGAAACAGTACTGGGCAAGAGAAAAGGTTGGCAGTCCTTTATCCCCCATACAGTCATTCAGGGGCCCAGGGTGACAAAAACTCTGCCATCTGAAATACAAAACTTCCAAGGTTGCTCTGGTTGCAGAGCAGGGGGCGGAGGGGGGGAGGGGTTCATCTTTATTCCAGCCAGCTGGAAGGGGAAGCGAGCATGGAGTCTCATGTACAAGATTTATAGGTCAGGCCTAGAAGTGGGGCATGACCCTTCTCCTCACATTCCATTGGCCCTATCTCAGTCACCTGACCACACCTAACTGTAAGGGAGGCTGGGGAATGTTGCTTTTGGCTGAGTGGCCACTTCCTCATGACAACTCTATATTAAGGAAAGAGGTGTAAGAATTTTTGGTGGGCAGCTACACTTTCTGCCACACTGCTCCTGGGAAATTGAACACTTTGCAATAGGGTAGCCAGGTTAGCATTCAAATGTGACATGCAAAGATCTAAGCCCATTCAGCAAGGTCTATTGTTTCCCAACCATGTCACCAATTCCTCCATTCTTGCTTTTTCCACCCAAGAACCATCCAACCAGATCTTTAGCCACCACCCATGAATCAGCGTTGAAACCAATTCAGGCCATCCGTCTTCCTAGGAAAAGGGGGAAATGAGATGTCCTGCTTGACTGTATGTTGAGGGGATGTTTTTTCTCCACTGTCCCTCAGGGCCATCTGCAACTGTAACACTCAGCAATCTGTGTCATGTGAGTGCTGGCACAGCCCTTCTAGACCTTCCCCTGAATTCTCCCTAGTCAGAGTTGCCTCCTCATTCTTAAACCATTTCTTCCTTTGGTTTCCTTAGATAACACATTTTCCTCATTCCTCAATTGTCTTTCTTTAGGTGATCAGGAATAAATTTCTCTTTACATATTTATGACTTCTAATTTTCTATCTTTAGTCTCAGTGTCTGTTTTGAGCTCAAAACTGCCCACTTGACATTTCCAGATCCATGTCAATGGGCAGCCCGAATTTGACATGGCCCCCTCAGTGATGCCATTCCTGACTACTAATTTACATTAGCCAACCTCTCTCACTCTTCATCAAATATCCATTTTTATTTTCTTTGTAATATTTATCACTATCTGAAATTGTCCATTTATTTGTTTGGCTATTAATCATCTACACTATTAATAAATATATGTACATGCCATATGTGCTAAGACTTTCTCTACCTTGTGCAGAGCCTAGCACAGTGCCTGAACAATAGGAAGTGCCCCAGAGATGTTTGTCAAATGAATACATGAGGATTCATTCTAAGGTGCTTCCCTTGAAGTTATAGGAACAGGTTGAGGGACACTGAGGTGTAGATAGCAGGTATATGGGCTAGGTGAGTTGGGAATTACTTTTCCACCAAGACCACTCCCAACAGGGGAGCGTTAATTGCCCATAAGGATATTGGCGTTCCATCTGATGGGGGCCAGTGTTAATACAGGCAAAGCCCAACAGATGTTCAGTAAAGTCTGTTTATCACATCAGAAAAAATATAGTATTAAGTCCCCTGATCCCTAAATCAGGGTGGGCAAATTTTTTTCGGTAAAAGGCCAGACAGTAAATATTTTAGGACTTGTGTGCCATATGATCTCTGTTACAACTACTGAACTCTGCCCTTGTAGCAGGAGAGTAGCCATAGATAATACGTAAGCAAATGGGTGTGGCTGTGTTCCAATGAAACTTTCTTTATGGAAACTGAAATTTGAATTTCATATAATTTTCACATGTCACCATATATTATTCTTTAGATTTCCCCCAACCATTTAAAAATGTAAAAGCCATTCTGAGCTTTTACATTAGAAAAACAGGCAATGGTCTAGATTTGGCCTGAGGGCTACAGTTTGTTGACCCATAACCTAGATTGTCAGACAATTCAGCCTTGTATATATTGGGTTTTGTTCCAGCCCTCATTGCCATTTTATAAACAATGTTTCATAAAACATTTTCATGCAATCCTTGGACTTGAATCTCTAGGGTGTTTTGGGTTGGGGGAGGCAGTAGGAAGAGAGTCTCCCAGCCCTAAATGGTTAACATTTATTTTGCAACATAAATTAGTCTTTGCTCCAGATTGCCTGTGGTATCCATGTAGAATGATTAATGTCAAGATGATAAAATGATGCAGTCTCTTGAATTTGATTCCAGCTGTTCCTGTCTTTGATATGATTTGTGAATGACATTTGTATTTTTCACTGGTGATTACTTAATGCTGGGAAGGACAGCCAGATGATAGCTGTCTAGAATTCTAAAGCCAAAGATTTTCTTGGCTGGAAAACTGTTCAATAGAATATCCTTGCAACATTTACCACAAATTCATTTAGCATTTGCCATTAGAAGGTGCTTAGCATCCGGCAAGCAACCTATAGCTTGAAGAATTTCTTAGACCATTTGATTATACTATGATTACAGAATGCTGGTCACCGGAAAGACTTCTATCCATATGATGCATTGCTCTTGTTTAGAACTCCAACTGACTCTTAAAGAAATGATTCCATTTTTTCTGAGAGTCCTTTATTGACTTGTTCATGGCTAGAGGAAACCTCACAGCTTGGAAGTCAAGTGTCTAAAGTTACTGGGTTTAGCTAATGATGATAACAGTGAGCATTTACTGAACTATTTACAATGTGCCAGGTGCTAATCTATTTTATACTCATTTTGTCTTCACATCAGTGCTTTTAAATATTATGCTTTGTTGTCAGAATATTCATCCACCCACAAAGTCATTTTTAGGGCAGGTAGTCAGTCTGTGGTCTCTTGTTCTCTCTGCATCTCAGTGGCCTCTTGGATTGTAATTCTCTGTGGGTAAGGATGGAGTCAGTTTACCTCCGAGTTCCTCAATGTCAGCGCTGTTGACATCTGAGGTCAGATATTGTTTGTTGTGGGGCTGCCCTGTGCGCTGTAGAGTGTTTAGCAGCAGCCCTGGGCTCCACCCACTAGATGCCAGTAGTTTCCCCTCCCCCCAAATTATGACAACCAAAATGTCTCCAGATACTGCCAATGTCCCCTAGGGGACAAAATCACCCCAAGTTGGGTACCACTGGTTTAACTCAATCTGCTCAGTGTAGCATTCGAGCATAGAAAATTGTCCTTGGGGCTCAGCTTCTATTTTCACATCCTCGGTGAGACCATCTTGTGATGAGTTTCTCTTTACTTTGGGGACCGGAATGTAAGCTGCATCTAATTTATTATGAATTCTGCTTCACGGGAAATAGAGTTCATTATGATGTTGGCAACAGTGACTGAATTCTCTACTCTGCATCCAAATTAGTATAAAGGAGATATCAATTTTTTGATAAGTAAGAAAAGTAGATTATGTAGCTTTCTCGCTCTCTTTCTCTTCCTCCTTCCTACCCTCCCTCCCTCCCTCCCTCCCTCCCTCTCTTCATCTCTGTCTATCTGGATCTACATCTTCACAGCCTTGAGGTAAATAAATCAGTGTTTTCTCTGCATGTGGGATCATAGGCATATTTTTTGTTTTCCTTTGTGCTATTCTTTATTTTCAAAACTTTCTTCAATAAACATGTATCATTTCCTTTTATCAGAAAAAATTCCTTTAAAAATAGAATTACTAATCCACACTTAGATTTCAGCTGATGTTAACAATTTCTTTAGACAATGTGTGACTCAGCTTTCTGATCAGAACACTAATGCAATTGTAGCTCTAACGATGATGAAACTTCTCAGGGAGAACTTGATTGGTGGATATAGGAAAATAGTATCTGTTACTTAATCATGAAAATAAGATTAGAGCAATGTCCTGAAAATTGGAAGTGCCAGGAACCTGGAAAAATAAACATCCCACCACCAGTTTTGAGTTATTTAATATTTTCATTAAAGAACAATGGAGGACAGGAACAGCAGTTGCTTTGAATTACATGCTATTTGGGATCAGCAATAGTGGATTAACAAGGTTTTACTACGTTTCAGATGTTTGTCAATGATTGATTGTCGACATTCATATCTACATATGCTTACCAGTCTCTGGGGGCACAAGGTCTTCGAAAAGAGGCCAGATCTTTTATGGATTCTGCATCAGAGCAGACCACACTGGAGAGCCCTAATATGCTGGCAGAATGTTTCTACCATTGATAACAGCATGTGGACTATTTAGCTCAGAATCCCAAGGCCAAGGTGGAAACAGCCTGGGAACAATGCCTGCAAAGGCTTTTTATGACTAAAAAGCCCCAAGCAAGCACATAGCTTTCCCAATCAGCAAAGGCACTTGGCTCCAGCTTGTCATTAAAATGTGGGAATGGACCCAGTCCTGGGCTGAGAAAGCAGCCCCCATCCTGGTCCATGAGCAGAGCAGGAAGCTCTGGCTGCGGGTCCCCTGGAAGCTGAGAATGTCACCTCCTGAGTGTCCCCCATGCCAGCTCTTGCGTGCAGAAGTGGCAGACCTGACGGCTTTCAGGCTGAGGCCTGCAGAAGTAGAACTCCCCAATTCTCAGCCAAAGAACATAATCCCAAAGTGGAAAAACAAATGAAATTCATACAAACTGAACCCAACAAGTCCCTTTCCTCGTTGGAAGGGAAATGGCTGGGTGATGATTTTGGATGAACGCACGGATCTTTCCTTCTTGTAGCAGACACTGAGGAAACTCCTCTCGGAGTAACTGGGTCAGAAGGGCCGACCCGTCAGTCCTCAGACTGACAGCTCCTCCTTGGGGCTCCCTATGCCATCATGACAGATTTCTTTTGGTTCTTAATTTTTGTTTAGCTTCTGGTTCTTTGACCAATAGAAGCAATCGGATTTCTTAACCAGAATTAAATTGTTAAGTCCCCTATTGCACCAGGGAGGAAACGTTCTCAAGTAATTTTCATTCAGATGAAATGGGGATAAACCAGTCTTGAAATAGTTGAAGGAAAGAATTAAAATAGTAACTCTATTCCCAGGTATGTTTTTCTCCCGTAGGAAACAGTGGTTTAAAGTTTATGGAGCAGGTTAATGAGTTGGAGAGCCTTGCCTTTTGGCCCATGTCCTAAAATAAGACTTTTAAACACACTTCAAAAATATACAGCACTTCTCATTAATGGCAAATAAAGAATTCAGTCTCGAATCAGGATGTAAAGGCAGAATGATTCATGTAGTATTATGTAGCAAAATGAGGTTTTTCAGAAATAAAAAATTTCATTGATTAAATGATTCCTGGGATACTATGGGCATTTATTTTACTTTGCTTTTTTCTTTGTGCTCTTTGATATTTTTCAAATTTTTCTTCAGTAAATGTATATTACTAGACAGGAGAAAATGGACAAACTTTGAAATTGATGTGATAGAAAGACCTTTTAAGAAGTAGAGAGTTGTCTTCAAAAGTCTGTAGAAAAGGAAAAGTTTTTTGGCTTTGCTTGAAGGCAGTGGGATGGATAGGAGGACTTTAAAGATTGTTGTTTTATTCTAAAATTTGGTTTATCTTTTACGGCTCCAAAACAGAAACCTTTATTCTCTTTCCTAATATTAAGTTAATAGGTGCCCAAGAATGGAAAAATAAGCACCACATGTACTCACCATCAAATTGGTCTCACTGATCATCACCTAGAAGCACATTGAGGAACGACATTAATCGGGTGTCGGGCCGATGTAGGGGGGGAGGGGATGGGTGTATACATACATAATGAGTGCGATGCGCCCCGCCTAGGGGATGGACACACGCGAAGCTCTGATTGGGGGGGGAGGGCAATATACGTAACCTAAACTTTTGTACCCCCATAATATGCTGAAATAAAAAAAAATAAAAACAAAGCCAAAAAAAAAGTTAATGGGAATGTGTGTAACTTAAAAAGTTGAACATCTTTTTGCTCGTCATTGTTGATCATTTTCTCTTCCGCATCTCTTGGGTCACCTGAGCCAGCATATTGATTCTTTGTGTTCTGCATGACATGCTAGACATCAGAGAGCTACTAATCTCTGAATTGTTTGGTGACAAGTGAGAGTGGCTTAGGCTAGCCGTCCGTCCATCAGCTGTATAAATCCTTTAGAGCTGGGAACCAACCGAATAGTGCAAAATACAAATGTAACATTGATGTCCTCCCGCCCTCCCATCCTCCTTTTCTTTTTTCTTCCCCCCTCCCTCCCATCTTTCTATCCCTGTGTCTTTCTCATCCTTTCCTTCCTTCTTTTTTTCCTTCCTTCTTTTTCTTTTCTTGTTTCCTCCCTCCCTCTTTCCTTCTCCCCTCCCTCCCTCCCTTCCTTTTTCTGTCCTTCCCATCTTCCCTTTTAAGAAAACATTCCCTGAAGACATATAACAAACTAGGGACTGTGTTAGGCCCCAGAGATATGAAAAAGGAATGATTAAGCACAATTTCTACCGTCAGGGAGCTTATGTGCTACGGGGGATCCCTTGGGGGAAGGCAGTACTTTGTGGATGCATCTGCACTGTGCAAGGGAGGGCGACGCAAAGTGAAGACATGAGAGCTTACTTTGGGGCTACTACATTCTTTCAAAAAAAACAGCCCCCTCTCATATTCTATGAAGAATATGTCTCCAGCCATTAGCAAACACATAACTATTCTTTCAAGTTAGCCTTGGGAAGAGGAGCTTCATGGCAATACTAAAAGCGATATTAATAATGTTCCTCTCAACAGCAGAGCAATAGTGTGACAGAGGTGGTCATGACCAGAAGCAGTGTCTCACCTCAAGGTCTAATTTGAAAGGTGGGGCCACCAGTATTTCCTGTGCTGCAAGAAAATTCAGAAATAATCCATTTTTGAAGTGCAAAGAAATATTTTGAGAAATTAAGTAAGCTTCTTTTAGGCATTTTTAAAACACACATTGCAACCTCAATCTCTCTGTTTTTGCATTAATAATAATCTAAAAATATTATAAACAATTATATCAAAAGAGTCACTTTCTGAACTTCATATATGACTAGATCAGATCTCTTAGGTCTTTGTTTATTGGAGCCTCCAGATGCAGTGAGAAGCTGGGGGTGTTTATTCTTCCCACATTCCTGCCTCCCTCTCTTCTGACCTTACTGATATACCCTGGGGATACCCAGGACATCGAACCCAGTGAGCTGGACAATGGCTACGTCATCAACAGAGACACCTCGCAAGTGGCCCAGTGAGCTGGGAGCAGAGAGGAAGGGATAGAAAGTTGGTAGGAAGGTGACCTGAGGAGATTCTGTGGACAGAAGGACAGAAGGAATGTCATATCAAATCGATAGTAAGATTGAAGTGTTCATCTAGGTCAGTTGATGAACTCTCAAACAAGAGCCATGTGCAGTGTCTGGAGACATGTTTGGCTGGCAAACCAAGGTGGGGGTGCTCCAGGCATCTGGTGCATAAGGCCCAAGGATTCTGCCCAATATCCTGCAAAGGCCAGGACAGCCCCCACCACAAGGAGCCAACCAGTCCCCAGCATCCAGTGCCGAGGTGGAGAAATCCCACTCTAGAGGAAAGATGTTGTGGGAAAAGACTGAGCAAGGGTGAAAATAGGGCATCAAAAGACTTTGTCCACAGAACCAGTGAGGTGAGGAAAACAAAGTATGTTCAACAGATCCTGGCTGTCCTGTCCTGCGTGTCCAGGAGAGTAGAAGATTGTACTTTGCAATGTCATTAGACCCGAAATACATAAGCAAAGTCCATAATATCCTACCTAAATTGAAGGTGAAAACTTGACACCCAGACTATAATTAGCAAGAATGAACAACTTCCTCGTTTTCCCCCAATTCACCAGGGCATTTTAACACTCATTCATCTCATTTCCTTCCAGAGCTGTAAAGGTGTCATGATTTCAATCTCCCTGCAGTGGAATTTTTCTGTAACCCGGAGCCTGGCTATTTCACTTTGGGGATGTTTTTGACAGCTGTGTCTGACGGCATTAAGGAAAACTGTTCACGTTTATGTCTCGGATGCTGTCATGAGCTGTGTTGATTTTCTTCCAGTCATAGCTGTCCCTGAGGGTTTCCTGATTTTAAGGGCAAAACCCTCAGGAAGAATGAGCTGCCTTTGAAAGTCAGCCGAGCTGGCCTGTGCAGTAGCTCTCTGAAGTCATTCAGACAGAGCCCAGAGCGCTGCTTGTAGGTTATTACAGAAGCGTCTCTTTGGCGTGGTTCCTCATGGGGAGTGGGAGGCCTATGGAGTTTCTCACTGGGCTGTCCTCCATGCTTGGGACATTTCCCATGCTGCTACCTGTGAGGACAATTGTACTCAGCGAATGTTATTATTGCCAGAACAAGTCCACCAAGAAAAGATGGATTGACTTGGAAATTTTTGTATGTATTTCATAGGCCTAGAAATCCAACTCAGGGGGGAGCAGGCGACCTTATGGTTTTGGCACCAAATCCAGCAGCATTGCTTAATGAGAACTGCCTTTCTGGTGGGATCAAGGGCTGGGGCTCTGCAGGCTGGTTGGCCCCGTGAACTCTGGGGTTGAGGGTTCACTCCCTGGCATTTCTGCTTACAGTCAGTCGTTTGAAGGTTTCAAACATACCCCATAACAGCAACCTTCTCCATTTCAGGATGTCCGGAGTGCCAGGTCTGGAATGCAGGGAGGGAGCAAAAGGCAACTGATAACAGATGCTGTGATATGGCCACCTCCCTCCTTTCTCTGCCTGCACCGATTCCCCCAGGGCCCAGGGTCAGAAGCCTTAATTGGGCTCCTTGTTCCAAGCTGACAGCTGGACAGTTATTCTTGTCTGTGTCTCTTGCTGCTTCTCAACCTGGCCTCACCGAGATGGACTCACCCCAAGGCCTGATTTGGGGATTTAAACTGAAAATATTTGTCTCTGTCATCATTTACATTAACTTCTTTAGTGGGTGCTGACTATAGACTCCAAAAAAACACTCGGCTTACAGAAAGGCTACACAGCCAACTCCATTCGGACAGGCCTGCTCCAAATTTTTCAACTGTGGACCATGCTTTCTTCACCTGACTCTGTCTTCTCTCTCATTCTCATTCTTCTGGGGGTGAAAGCAAATGGGAATAGGAGGGAATCTTGCTTTATTCAGAAAGTAGATAAAACCTAATATTGTTTATGTTGAGCAGCAATAAAGAGAAAACTAAAATATGCAGAATCCTTATCTTATTTAAAGACATTTGCTGTCTACATTTTAAAAATTGCTCATCAGAGTTCATATTCTACCATTTCAGGTGAAAGACTTATAATAGGACCTGATTTTTTATTGCAACAAATTTTGATGAGGATTTTTCCCCTTTAATTAAAAAAATTAAATATATGCACCTTGTAACTGATGAAACAAACCAAAGATGTGAAAAGGAAGAGTAAACTATCCACACACTCCCTTTCCTGCTCCATATAGAAAGCCATTGTTAAGAGCTTCATGGGTATTCTTCACAACTTTCTCCACATTCATGTAAAGATAGACCGATATATCTAACCACTCGTATTAGTTATGTATTGCTGCGTTAGAAATTATCACAAACTTACTGGCTTAAAACAACACACATTTATTATCTTATGGCTTCTGTGGGTCAGGAATCCAGGCACAGTTTAGCTGGGTCTTCTGCTCAAGGTCTCACAAGGCTGCCATCAAGGTATCAGCTGGGCTGTGTTCTCATCTGAGGCTCAACTGGTGGAGAGCCTGCTTCCAAGGTCATTCAGGTTGTTGGCAGAATTCATTTCCTTGTGACTGTGGCTGTAGAAATGCAAGTTTCTTGCTATCTGTTGCCTAGAGGCTGCCTTCAGGCTCCAGAGGCCACTGAGAGTTTGCTGTCACATGGTCCTCACAATATGGCCACTTGCTTCTTCAAGGCCAGCAATATGAGTCTCTCTAGTGTATGCTAGCAAGATGGAATTTTATATGAATATATCATGATGTAATGTCCCAAGAGCAGCATCCCATCCACTTTACCATATTCTGTTGGTTAGAAGCAAGTCGCCAGTCCTGTCCACACTCAGGAGGAGGGCATTGTGCAAGGGTGTGAACACCAGGAGGTGGGGAGCAGGGGGCCATCCTAGGTTCTGTCCACTGCAGCATTCTTGTGTACAACAGGGCTGTCTGCAGCACCATATGGGGGTCCTCGGTCATTGCTGCTTGCATTTTCGCTTATGGCATCACACCTTTGATAATGCCTGCAGCTGGCTTTTATAGCTTTTTAACAGCTGTGTAAATACTTTGTGGTATGGATAAGTGACACTGTAACTAACCCTTCCCCAGTTGATTTACATTTAGGTTGTTTCCAGTTTTTTGCCACTTTAATTGACATCTTTTTACTTAAGTCCTTAAGAAGTGCTATTTTATTTTCTAGCAGGTATTGGAATGCTATGGTCTGTGGACCAAATATGGCCTGTTGCCTGGTTTTGTACAACCTGAGGACTAAGAATGGCTTTTGTATTTTTTAAGGTTTGTAAGAAAAAAAAAAAACCCAAAAACAAGAAGAGGAAAAATATGTGACAGAGACCATATGTAGGCCTCAGTGCTTAAAATATTTACTATTTAGCTCTTTACAGGAAAAGTTTGCCAGTTCCTGTCCTATATATTAGGTTCCAAAGGAGTGGGAGTGTCATGCATTTTGCAAATTTAACAAATATTATCAGATTACTTTCCCAAAATATTATGGCAAGTCTTACTCCCCCAGTGAAGTGTTAGAGTGCCCAGGATCTTGATGACTGCTGGATATTATTGCTCCTTTTAATTTCAGCTAATCTGTTGGATGGCAAATTGCATGGCCTGTTGCTTCAATTTGAATTTTATAACAACTAGAGAGGTTGAGCATTTTTCAAATATTTATTGGCTTTTTGGATTTTCTCTTTTTGAAGTGTATATGCATTCCATTCTTTCTTTGCTCATTTTTTGATTGGGTTATCTTTTCCTACATTCCATAAATATGTCCTGAGGGCCAATAGGGACCAGGCACAGTGGTAAATGCTCCAAATTCAGCAGGGAATGTACTCTGAAAGTTTTTGAAATCACTTTGTAAGAACTCTTAGAATAGAATAGATATTAATCCCAACAAATGGATGTATATTTTACTTTACAAGTAGTCAAACATACCTGACTTTTTTCTTTTAGGAAACTCTCCTGTACCCCTTATTTGTACAAACGTTCTCCTAAAATTTCTTTTACTTTTAAAAATGATTTGACTGGGCTGGGCACGGTGGCTCACATCTGTAATCCTAGCACTCTGGGAGGCTGAGGTGGGAGGATTGCTTGAGCTCAGAAGTTTGAGACCAGTCTGAGTAAGAGCAAGACCCCATCTCTACAAAAAATAGAAAAATTAGCCGTGTGTCCTGGCATGTGCCTGTAGTCCCAGCTACTTGGGAGGCTGAGGCAGTAGGATCCCTTAAGCCCAGGAGTTTGAGGTTGCTGTGAGCTAGGCTGACGCCACGGCACTCTAGCCCAGGCAGAGCGAGACTCTGTCTCATAAATAAATAAATAAATAAATATTGATCTATTTGACTATTCCTGTGCCACTGTCCTACTATTTTGATGAGAAGGTCTTGCCAGTGCATTTTAATATATCATATGGCAAATTCTCCCTCTCTATTCTCTTTTTTGTTTGTAAATTACTGACTCTTCCTGGAAATTTAATTTTCTAAATGAACTTTAGTTATTCCCACCCATGACGATAATTTCAAATCTTGCTTTTTATGTCTTCTTCACATGAGTTCACTTGTTTCATTAGCAGTAACCTATAGAACAATGTTGAATGGTACTGCTAAAACTCAGCATTCTGTGTTTGGCCCCTGATTTGAAAGGGAACATTTTAGAATCGCTTCATTTAAAATCATGCTTGCTGTTGGCTTGTAGAAGTGGGGTCTATTTTCTCCAAGTAGTTTCCCTTTATTCCTATTTAACTAAAAGTTTTATTATGAGTGGTTGCTGAAATTTATCAGATTTCTTTTGAAAAAATCTATTAATATTCTTTATGTTTTTTCTTTTGTTTTTTAAAAAAGTAATTATGCTGATAGGTTTCCCACTATTGGAACATCTTCCCATGCCTGTAATAAACCCTACTTGGTAATGGATGGTGCTTTTTTATATCTATGTATCTATCTCTGTCGTCTATTTATTTATTTATTTTTAAATAATGCTGGAATCAATTTACAAATGATGGAATTGCTATAGAGATTTTTGATTCTTTCTTTATCAGAGTTTAGAATAAAGCTTATGCCAGAAAAGTTCACTAGGGACTTTTCATATTTCACCAGGAAATTATAACTTCCCCTTAAATAGTTTCATTAATTGTCACTGAGTTGCACAATGTCCTTTTTATAAAAAATCTTCCATTTCTAAGGTTACATCTCCTTTGTAATTTCTGACAAAAATAGTGAATATTTTTCTTGAGAGGAACACATCTATTTTATCTTTAATTTTTAAAAAGTCATATTAAGGAATACTAAGGTATACTTTATTACAGTAAAATTAGCCTTTTCTAGAACACAGTTCAATGAGTTTTGACAAATGCATACAGTTGTGTAACTATCACCACGATGAAGATATAGAACATTTCTATCACCCCCAAAAGTTCCCTTAGGTCCTTTTGTAGTGAACCCCTCTCCCAATTTGAAGCCCCTGGTAACCACTGATCTATTCTGTGTCTCCATAGTTTTGCCTTTTGCAGAATGACATGCAAATGGAATTACAGAGAACATAAATTTTATTTCGCATTGTGTGTTTGAGTTCAGACATATAAAAGTAGCACCTTCCTTTTTATTGCTGAGTGGGAATCCATTGTATGCATGTTCCAAAATTTGTTTATTCATTGGTATGCTGAAGAATTGTTGGGTTGTTTCCATTTTGTGTGTGTATAATTATGAATAAAGCTGCTATAAACATTCACCTATAGGCTATTGAGTGAACATATGTTTTCATTTCTCTTGTGTAGATGTGATTATTAAGTTGTGTGGCTTATTTATATCTATTAGATTTAAGATTTTCATGTTATCTATTTCTTATTGAGTGAGCTTTGCAGTTTCTATCTTTCAAGAAATTTGTACATTTCATCTAAGTTGTCAAGTTTGTAATATTGTCTCATTATCCTTTTTTTTTTTTTTTTGAGACAGAGTCTCACTCTGTTGCCCTGGCTAGAGTGCCGTGGCATCAGCCTAGCTCACAGCAACCTCAAACTCCTGAGCTTAAGCAATCCTTCTGCCTCAGCCTCCCGAGTAGCTGGGACTACAGGTATGTGCCACCATGCCTGGCTAATTTTTTCTATATGTATTTTTAGTTGTCCAAATAATTTCTTTCTATTTTTAGTAGAGACAGGGTCTCGCTCTTGCTCAGGCTGGTCTCGAACTCCTGACCTTGAGCAATCCTCCCGCCTCGGCCTCCCAGAGTGCTAGGATTACAGGCGTGAGCCACTGCGACCGGCCCTCATTATCCTTTTGATGTCTATAGAATTTCTAGAGAGGTCCTTTATTATATCTGGTACAATTTTTGTTTTCTTTCCTTATTTTTCTTGTTAGTCTAGCTAGAAGTTTATAAATTATATTGATATTTTGAAAACTCAGATTTTGGTGACATTGATTTTCTCTATTTTAAAAAAATTTCATTGATTTCTGCTCTTACCCTTAATATTTCCTTCCCTCTGCTTGCTTTGCTTTTAATTTGCTCTTATTTTTCTAATCACTTATGGTGGAAACTTAGACAATTGAGTCATTTTTTCTTTTTTTAATATGAGCATTTGTGCTATAAATTTCTCTAAGCACCAATTAAACAGCATCCTGCACATTTTGATATGTTATATTTTTATTTTTGTTTAATTCAAAATATTTTCTGACTTCTGTTTTGATTTCTATGACTTTAAAAATGTTTTTGATTTCCAAATATTTGGAGATTTATATATATCTTTATATTATTGATTTCTAATTCTCTTGTCATCAAGGAGCATACTTAGTATGATTTCAAATGTTTAAAATTTGTGGAGGTTTGTTCTGTGGCTCAAAATATATTACAGTTTATCTTTCTGAATATTCAATGAGTACTTAAAAAGAATGTGTATTCTGCAGTTACCCAGTGGAGTGATCTATAATGTTAATTAGGTCAAGTTTGTTGGAAATGTTGGCCACTTCCTACTGATTTTTCTGTATACTTACTCTATTGATTACTAAGTGAAGAATGTTGACATCTCCAATCATGATTGTGGATTTGTCTATCCTTTCAAATCTATCATTTTTAGCTTCATGAATTCTGAAGGTGTCTTTTTGTGCTGCTATAACAGAATATCTGAGGCTGGGTGATTGATAAAGAACAGAAATTTATTGGCTTACAGTTGTGAAAGCTGGTAAGCCCATGATCTAGGGGCCAGCAGCTGGTGAGGGGTATTCTTGTTGCATTATCACATACTGGAAGGGGAGAGGGTGGGAGAAGGAGCCAGGAGAGAGGTGGGGGGAGAGGGAGAGAGAGAGAGACAGAGAGGGAGAAAGGGAGACAGGGAGAGAGAGATTGAGAAGGGGACCAAACTTGCCCTTTTAACAAACCCACTCCTGTGATAACAGCATTAATTCATTCATGAGGGAGGAGCACTTGTGGCCTAATCACCTCTTATTAGGTCCCATCCCCCAACACTGTTGCATTTGGGATTGAGTTTCCAGCACATAATTTTGGGAAGACACGTTCAAACCATAGCAGAAGATCTGTTTTTAGATGCATATACTTTAGGGTTGATAGATTTTCTTTGTGAATTGACTTCTTTATGGAAGTGTTCCTTGTTCAGAAGTCCACTTTGTCTGCTCTTAATATAGCCACTCCAGCTTTCTTTTGATTAGTGTTTTCATGTTATATCTTTCATTATCCTGTTACTTTTAACTCATCTATGCCTTCATTATTTAAAGCAAGTTACTTATAAATTGCATATAGCGTAAGGTAGAATTGTAATATAGCCTAGAATTGTTCTTGAGTCACTGTATCTTTGGATACAGTGGATGTGGATGTGACCAGTTCATTTAAGGGGGCTGAAAAGAAATAGACCTGGGAACAAGGGTACAGGCTCTGAAGTGATAAAGGACACAGCAATCAGCCTATGCATAGAAGCAGGGCAGGAGCATTGAGTCAGTAAGCTGAGGTGTTGAGCAAGCAGGCAACGTGGGCTTCAGGTGGAATTCCAAGTAAAGGGCTACTGTTGCCTGGGAAGTCCAGAGTTCATGCTGGAGATCAAGTCAGAAGGAGTTCAAAGCCGGAGAACCCAGCTACTGAGAACCAATGAAAGAGGTTGAGACTGATACTGAAGTGCAAAATAGGGAGTCTGGTTTCTGGGAAACTGAGTGGAGCTACTAAGGAAGTGAGGCACCAAGGTCAGAGAGGCCCTTCTCCAAGACAAAAGTAGACGGTGATACCCTAGAGCTCACTTTATTTGCATGTGGATTGTCTTAGAGTGTAGGATGAGCTAAGCTAGCAAGTGGGAATTACATAAATACAATTCCAGATGTAGAATTCAGGGACAGGAGCCAGGCAGGAGATGATAAAAGACACTAATGGTCAGGTTTACTTACCCAAATTCAAGGTTTTATTTTTGCCTAATGACTTTCAGCCACTATAAAGAAAGGATGGAATTTGCTAGAAGGTAGGTGTTCCAGCTTTTATTTTGATAATATTTTTTATTTTGTAGTATATGGGGTTGCTGCAGATATGAAGCACTTATTTTTTTTTCAACACAAGTCTTTTAAAAAGAGAATGCTAGATGCTGTGGGTTTAAGAGAAAGTGGCTCCAGCAGGGAGATCAGGGAAAGACACTCCAAGAAATGATGATGGTTGAGAGGCAATCTGAAATATTAGCCCTAGTTAAGAAAGTGAGGGAACAGTGGTCCAGGTGGAGGTCTGTGGCAGAACAGAGCATCGGTACAACAGCTAGTGTGGCCAGAGTGCAGGGAAAAAGGGGCATAATGGGTCAAGATGATGCTGAGGAGCTATGAAGGCACAAGACCGTGGAAGGATTTATACCACTACGGAAGAGTTTCGTGGAAAGTAGGTGGGAAGATTTGAAGGATTTTTAGTCAATGTATGGAGGTTGGGAGTGGGGATGAGAATGGTGGAAAGACTGTGCAGAGGTCTGTGTGACATGATCTGATTTAGAGATTACCTTGGATGCTTTGGGAGATGAATTAAAGGAGAAGGTGTAGTGCGGATTATGGATAGACCAGTTAGCAGGTTATTTCATCTGTAGAAGAGAGACATGTGAAAGCTCAGATTTGGAGGTTGTGTGTAGAAGTGGAGAGGAGCACATCAGTTAAAGAGATATTTAAGAGATAAAGTCAACATGACTTGGTGATGGATTGGACATGGAAAGTGAGGAAGAGAGCAAGCATGAACCTTCAGTTTTTAATTTATACAACTGATTGATTAGGATGGGGTTTTGGGGAAAGACCATAAAAGCATTTTGGATATGTTGAACTTGAGGTGCCCTTTAGGTATTCAAAAATGATTACCGATAAAATAGGTCAATGTGTAGGGCTGAACTCAGTGGAGAAACTAGACCTAGAGATTTGAATTTGGGAAGCTTCTGTACAAAATGGCATTGAGGCAATGGTGTGGATGGCACTGCCTAAGGATGGGTTAAAAAAGAACTAGTCAACATCTCAAAAGCTGTTGTAAGTCAAGATGAGACCAACCAAACATCTATGAGAAGAAATATTGATGTGGATGCCATTTTTGATGCCAGTGAGCACTTTTTGGTAGAGTGAACACACTGCACTCTCAATGGAGCGGGGCGGGGGGCAATTGATTATTCACAACGATGGGTGAAGAATAAGAAGTAGCAGGTCTGAACAGCCCTTCTAGAAGCTTGACAGAGAAGAGGAGGTGAGGGAGGGCAGTAGTCGGAGGGAGAATAAGATTGGTGAAGGGGTAAGATAAGCATTGTTATGTGAAATGCTTTAGTGAAAATGAACAGCTTTTAATGACCATAATCAAAATTGAGCTTTGAGAATAAATAGACTGTGCAACAGAACCAATGTTCATTAAATCATTTTCTGTGCTACTCCTTAATTGGTAATAGGTTTTTGGCCATGACATATTTGTTCGTTAATTGCTATGCTTCCTATTTAATCATGCTTTAATGGTTCTCTTAGGAAAACATGGCTGAAAAAGACTGAAAGAGAGACCTGAATTCCTTTCCATAAATTGTTCCTTACTAAGACTGGACAATTACAAGAAGGGTTTTTCTATAAGTCCTCAACCCCATTTTTATTTTACCTTTCTGAATGTGAAATGATACTCAAGGAAAAGGGATTTTGTAAGTTCCCCGTCTCCCTTTTTGTCTTCCTATTATAATCATGAGCAACTCTACTCTTCAACATATTTTACTTGTACATTTAGGAAAAAAAGGATGGGATGTGGGCTACCCTGTGGAGTGTATGACATACCCTTCAAGGTGACTTTGAAAGGTGATTAATTATAGCAGGGTCTGTTCAGTTTCAAAAGTTCAAATTAAATATACCTCAAAACCCTTATCAAAGGGAATATATTTTACATACCTGTCACTTCTGAGAAGGGCTGATTTGAGTCAAAATTAAGAAGAAGGTACAGCTAATCATTAGAATGCTGGCACACCCCACCCTGGTTTGTTGAATGAATGACTCTAACACCCCTTGAGTGGCCCTGTCGTAAGCACTAATACTCCACAGGTTCTGTGATTTCACAGAATTGATGTAATTCATTGTTAGGAAGGACTTTTAGAGCTGAGGCCCAGAGACATGAAAGGACATGGGTGAGTCCTCAGTGAGTGAGAGCATAGTTAGAGAATGCTCTGAGGATGTCAGGCTGCCAGTCCAGTACTGTGTCCACTACAGTAGGTGTCGTCAAACTATAGCCCATGGGCCAAATCCAGCCCAATGCCTGTTTTTGTAAATAAAGCTTTATTGGAACACAACCATACCCCTTTGTTTACATATTCTCTATGGTTGCTTTTTCTGTACAGCCACAGAATTAAGTAGTGGCCACAGAGATAGTATGGGCTACCAATCTTACTGACTCTCCGACCCTTTATAGAAAAAGTGCTGAGTCCTGTGACTATAGCATTGGCTGCCAATCCTGACTGCACTTTAGAATCATTTAAAAAAAAAAAAAAAAAGAAAGAAAAGAAAATAAACAGCAAGCACAGGCTGCTGAGCCACACTCTTGACCTTCTGATCCCCAATCTTTCAGAATGGGACCCAGGAATCAGCATTTGCAGAAAAGGTGATTTAAATGCTTGGTCAGGTGAAAAATCCCTGCATTACATCCTGCTGCCTTTAAAGCACACTTCAGGCTGAACGTGCCTTTTTCTATGGGCTATGAGACTGGAAACAGCTTTCCAGAGCAGTGCTTCACAAACTTCCAAGAGTATCAGAACCCCTGGAGTGCTTGTCAGAACTCAGATTCCTGAGTCCCACCCCAGAGATTCTGACCAGTTCTTGCCAGCTCGCAGGCTGTGCAGGTGCTGCCGATCCCTTTGCATAGCACCGGCTGAGACCAAAAGGGCTTGCGTCTCTAACGAGAGAAAGTCAGGTCCTAGGGACCATGGGATGGGCTTGGGGATATATTTATGGACCAACTACTGGAATTATCTTGGACCACACTGTAAAGACCCCCAGTCCTCTGCTCAAACCATCTCCCACTCCATCTAAAAGACTTGAAATCAAACAATCCTTGTTCTGGGTCTCCACTGCTGTATAGGTTTTCTTCTATAGTGTTTTTAATATTGAGAACTCTTTTGAGTGTTATAAAGTAAACATATTTTGAGTGGAGAGAGGTGGATGGTGGATGTGAGACAGTTTCTGGTGTAAAAGAAAATGGATCATATGTCACGAAGTAGTACGGAAAAACAGTAGAAGCTTAATAAATATTTGTCAACATCATAACTGCGAAAACACAACATGATGAAAAGGCAACAGAGACAGGCAGAGATAGAGGATCTTGGTGTCACAAAAATGATTTTATTTTAAACTAGAAAGCAACAGCAATTAAGACAATAGCCTGAGCTAAGGGCTTGGCAGTGTGACTCAAGTACCAGAGACTGAATTTGTCCGGGTGCAAGGAGTAGCATAAAGAGAACCAACTTTTCATTTACAAACTAAGCTCATCCAGATTATGATACTTATAAGTGATCCCATTTACACAGGCTTGGATTGCTTTTCAGATTTCAGATTTTTACAACTATTTTTAAAGGTGGAGGAGCCACTGCAGTGAGAGTTTTGAATTGTTCCTCCTCCTTTTCTTTGTTGGTATATCAGGCATTGAATCAATTACAGAAAAATAAAAGGTATTTATGAGAGTTTTCCATTTAAAAAAATCCCTGACCAACAGTTTCTAAACTGCGGCACTATTGACATTTGGGGCTAGATAACTCTTTGTGGTGGGGCTGCGCTGTGCCCTGTAGGATGTTTAACAGCGTCCATGACCTTTAGCCACTAGATACTGGTAGCTTCCCTTCCCCAGTTGTGATGAACAAAATTGACTCCAGGCGTTGCCAAATGTCTCCTGGGGGGCAAAATCGAGCCCTGGTTGAGAAGCGCTGTTTTCAAAAACATCCTCCTGTTCCCATCATTGTCTTGGTATGCTTGTTAACATTTTATTAAAGTAGACCAGATCATCAACTTCCCAACACCAAATGCACATGCATGTAAGCATATATGCGTGTGTCTCTGCAGTTACTTGCATATGTGTGTGGAGCTGAGATGGAATTCCACATTCACTGGAGGGCGCTAGTTCAGTTCCTCGAGAAGTTTAAGGTCTATGTATCAGTACCGGAATAAAAAGCCTGTTTGTATTCAGGCTGCTTCCTCTTCTCCAGCAGAAATCATCACCAGTATTTGCAGTCAGTTTTTGAAGTCACTTTCTTTTAAAGCTGGAAAAAAGATCTTCACCCAGGCCCACCCTTATCTTTGGATCCAGGTTTCTTTATATATATCCGCCAGGAAGAGAGGTACCATGTTTCTGGGTTCTGTTATGAGTACTGGCTACATAATTTGCAAGGCCCAGTGCAAAGCGAAAATGCAGGCCCCTTGCTCAAAATTTATTAAGAATTTCAGGACAGCAATAGCAGAGTGTTAAACCGTGCTTAGGGCCCTTCTGAACCCTGGGCTCTGGGCACACCCATGACGCCGGACCTGGCAGTCTTGGTTGGCGCTGCATCAATTTCGTTGTATTAACTTAATTGGCACTGCCATCTCTTTTGCCCTTGTAATGCGATGCTTCCTGTGAAATGAGGACCTAAAATACCATGATCTCAATTCATTTAAAGAGAATGCAAAGTTACACTGTAGCAAATGTTTACAGCATATATTTTTTAGACTTTCAAAAAAAAATCCACATGGAAATCTTTCTACATCATTACAGTAATTAAACACTATGGCCTTTCACCATATACATATTTTCCTGTAAATAGTAACTGCTACTATCCACAATGTTTTTAAGTTAGCCAAGAGTGACACTTCCACAACAAAATTATAACAGAATCTCTTGTGTCCTTATAAAAATAGCCAAAAACATACCCTAAATGGCTTGCAGTGAAAATTTGAGGAGTAACTTCTTTATATTGGAAAACATTATTTTCATGGAAATATTGTCCTTCTAGTAAATGTTTTATGTTAACATCATAAGGCAAACTGTAGCGTTTATTGGTACCTGGAGACCATGATTTTAAAAACTCAGAAGCTGAGTTTTAGACCCTTTTATTTAGAACCTGTTAGTGTACAAAGTGCATTAAAATATCCATTATCCAGTTACCCAAAATGTGTGTAAAATTACTGAGACAACCCTTTCAGTTTATTCAGGGAAGGCAAATACACGTTGTTCTTATATTGTAAAAAAAAAAAAAAAAAAATCCCATAAAGTTTCCAGAGAATGATTAAGATTTTTTCCATTGAGGTGTCCATCTTTTAGATGTGAAATTGTCTTAAGTAGCTATCAAAATATTCATCTGGGTATAAATAATATAGTAAATATATAGAATCTGTTAAGAAAAAGGAGAGTGTCTGCCAGGAAAGAGGACGGAAGGACACAGGAAGCTGGCTTGGCCTCCCTGGTAGTCTAGATTCACAATCACATGAGCTTTCTTGGCCATGTGATGCTGAAACAACAGGTTCATTGACTTATTTCATTCAGGGAAGCGATTGGTTGATTTGGTTAAAAACAAAATCACTAAAAACAATGCCTAAATTCACCAGTCTGTTCAGTCAAAATGGCTGACCCAGTATCCCAAGTAAATATTTTAGCAATAGAAACCATTTTTAAAGGTCACACCCTTCATCAAGGTAGAACCAATGCCAGAGTCCTGGTCCAAGGACCACTTGAGAAAGCCTTAATTCATGAACCATTCCAACGTGTCAGATCAGCATGCAAAAAATCCATCCCATCTGACATTTTATTAGCAGGTTCTATTAACAGTTTCCCAAATAACAAGTTTGAATTTTTTTTCTTGTCTTACAACTCTATTGTAAACTATACTAGACTACAGAGGGACGTCTACATCTTTCAAGATATGTTTAATAAAGGTCTGTTTATAATAACTTTTGAGAGGCATGTATCTAGTAAATAGAACTTTATGCAATGTCCCTTGTCATTACCAACTCATAAATATTAAGTGTTTTTTGGTGACATATTTGGATATGGTAGTGGTGATTGGGGCTATGTGCTGATGTCTTAGAGAGCAAAATCAATCCAAAATGGTGTTGCATTTTGTGACAGAACATGTTTATTTCCTCAGCCCCAGAGACAAAACGTAAATTGATATGGGGAAGGGGGAAATAGGACAACTATTAAATGTAGTGAAGAAATTTCATAGGCCTAAAGGAACTATTAAAAGGAAGGATAAAATAGATTTTATACCATGAAACAGAATCCTACTTCTGACAAAACACAAATTAGCCTGAAGTTTTGAATAATCAGTAGGTTTCAAAATGAGTATTTTCAATTGCAATCTCATTCTTAATGTTTTCCCAGAATCCTTAACCCTGAGAGAAGCAGGGAAAAATCTGGCCAAAGGTTTCAGAACCTCTCTTTCCAACATTATCCCACCAGCCATCAGAGGGTAATTAAAGATTTAGCCACGGCAACGTCCGAGGTCCAAAATCAATTCTTTCGTTCTCTCTCCTGCTCTCCATTCTAGTTGATCCAATACAAGTTATTGACATCATGGTTAAAATACTTCAAATTAAACCAAAGTAAGAAAGCCTGTTTACTTTCCTACTAGGTTCAAACATACCTGTTATGCACTGTTGAGGTGACAGGACCTACCACGGGGTCAGTATGAGATATTATGTGAGAAGGTGAATAAACATACAAAACTACAAAAGATTTTTTTTTTTGCAAGCCCATAGACTGTGATGAAATAAAGGTTGTAATAGCTGGCAAACTTATGGGCCTCTTCATGTGCAAAACCAAATAGTTCCTAAGAGTTGTAATCCTGATTATGTTTCTCTTATAAATAATCTATAGATTTTCCTCTAAATACAAAAAATTAAAGAAATTATTAAAGCCTGTACTTAATACAAAACACAGTAAAAGGAGAGGAATCTCCTGTCTTGAGCCCTATCTTAGCTGATTTCTGGACACTTTTTGGTGACATTTAACCACACTCTTGAAGCCTGCACTTTCTCAGTCCCCTAACTAGTGGCCTCAACCTTTCTATTCCCCAGAAAGCAGCTCCATGTGGCCAGAGCTCATGGCAGCTGCTCTGTGCAGTCCAAATGGTCTGGGATAGGAAGCCCAGTTATAATCGTCAAACATTTGTTCCACACGGTGAAGGTGGGGCACACGGGCTGCGCAAAGGCGACCTCGAAGGTGTAGAGGTGGATGGAGTTCAAAGCATCGTAAAAGGCGACCGAGCCGTTGTCATAGTCCAGCAGGATGCCAACGCGCCGCAGGTGAGGAGCTGGTTCGATGGGGATTTCCTTGCTATTGTGTCTCACCACCCAGTTATTGTTGCAGCGGCAGAGTGCCCAGGAGGCAGAGTTCTTCCCAATCCACTCGTGCTTTGGGGCTGATTTATAAGCAAGGCCAATGGCATACCTGCAGAAACAAAACAGCAAGGACAAAAACAATGAGCCACACTGCACATGCATGTTAAATCTGTTCTGTGGTCCTCAGGGGTCATGAAAACATGACTGCCTATTGTCCCTGTTCATTTTCTTTAAGTGAAAGCTTGGCAAGACCCCCAACACCTGTGCTCCTCATCTCCTTCCCTCCCAAACATATCACGGGTGGAAAGGAAGCATTGCATTTACCCACATTCCTGTTTTCAGTGCAAACACTATGGAAGAATTTGAACTTTGTGTTTTGCTGCCTTTTCCCCCCACCTTCATAAAGATCTACACAATGGAGTCTGTAGACCAGTGCCCACCAATAGAACTTTCTGCAATGATTGAAATGTTCTGACAGCCAATATGGTGGCCACAGGCCACATGTGGCTACTAGGCACTTACTGTGGCTGGGGAGACTGGGGAAGTAAACTTCAAACTTATTTAATTTTAATTAAGTTAAATTATTTAAATAGCCACATGTGGCTCATGGCTACCATATTGGACAGCACAGCCCTAGACTTTTCCTTTTGACTTTCTTTTAATTTTTCACTTGACACCATGTCTGTCATTTTTCATGACCTTAAATGCATTTTGCCAAAGCAATAAGTATGATTTCCATTTGTGGAGATAAGTCCCTTGTCATTACTCAGCCTCAGTTTTCTCATCTGTAACACAGGGACAATGATATCTTCCAGGGTTGTTTTAAGGAGTACAGGAGAGACTACATGTTAAGTCCTGGGTACAGAGCCTGCTACCTAACATTCAGTAACTGTTATTTTATTATTATTGCCTGACTACACATTAACAATAAATACCAGAATCAGAATTTGAACCTAAGATGACTCAAAAGGCCACAAACTTAAACAACACTCTGATATGTCTTCCCACACCAGAAACTGTGCAATTCACCACTTGGTAATTGTGCCAAGAGCCCTTCTGATTATGTTTCCTACTGCATTTTTACAAAATTCTGAATATCTTTATGCAGATGGATCTCCTGGTTATTCTAAATGTTCTCTCGTTGCTTTAAAAAAATTCAAGAATTCTTTCTACAATGTTCTAAGCTTCTCAATTTCTTTTTAACCCCTCTGAGGCATGTCTCTGTAACAGTCATAGTATTTTACAGTTATTAAGATAAGCAAACCATCACTCTTAATAAAGAGTAAATGACTCACAGTTCAAATTTTAATATGTTATAGCAGAAACCAGTCTAATTGGATATTGATGTGTAGTAGCTTACCCAATGCAGAGAGAAAAATTTCATTGGTCTTTGATAAAATGGCATTCTTTAAAAAAAATCACATTGGATTAAAATACAATCACTTTAAGAGCGGTATGCTAAGAAAGAAAATTAATACGTCATCATTAAATTCAAAAAGAGGATGGAATTGATACTCCATTAAGTCCAGTGTGCCAGCCTGTCTGTCATCAACGTATCTCCTGTCAATCCTCCCCTGCTTACGGGGAGAATCCTGGGGTGCATTTCCCAGAATCTCCTTTCCTGGAGAAGTCTGGGTCAGGTTCTGCTATCATGATGTCTTTGCACAAGATCCAGAAGTTCTAACAGGAGGGGAAACACTCTTTTCTGATGGCAGACAGTAGACGTGAGGTTTGTGGGAGCTTCCAGATGAGCTCCTAGGTACACTTGCCTCTGTGCTGTGGGCACCTTTGCAGGAGCACGGCTCATCGTTACTCCAGCAACTAGAGTGGCATGCTCCCTGACCTGTGCTCCCCAGCCTTCCCGGGGGCACTGTAAGCTTCTGGTTCCCTTCCTCCACAGGGTACCTTGAGTACTTCAGTGTTTTCTGTTTATCTGTCAGACCCTAACTGATGTACTTTGGAATGTTTTCCTTTTGCAATTTTCAGTATCTCTGCCAAAGATGTTCTCTATGTCCTGGCAGACACAATTTCCATTTTTCAGATAATTTGGAACCTGTATTTGCATCACAAAATAACCACATCTGTACTGTTTCCTTCTTATTGCCACATCATTTTTATGTTTTATTAAAAAACTTTGATGTTTATTTCCCATTTGAACCTTAATTGAACCCTGTGAAATAGCTGCGGCAGGTATGCATGACTTCATTTAGTAAATGGAAACACAGAGAAGGGTAAAATTAGGATCAAAATTCAGAATCTCATGCTGCACCCTCCCCTTCTGGTCTAGTAATCTTTGCATGAGCCCATTATTACTTGTTTAGTTGACACCATTTCACAAAACACTAAGTGCACATTAGCAGCATTAGAAAGTAAGAAAATAACTAAGTGTATAGTCCATTAAGCAAAGGAAAATACCATTATATTATCATTAATCTGTGAAACTATGTACATATTTCCATAGAGCTTGAAAGGTGCAGGTAGAATGTAATGTTCCATTAAGTTACGCAGTGATACATGGAGAATTCTAAAAGTATAAAAATTATGTTTCTCTGAGCAATGTTAACATGCCCCATTGCACAGATCATAATGTACACATTAATTTAAAGTCAGGAATATATTTCACCAGAAAATATATGTGTCATTAGCTGTTGCAAATCAAAGTATCACAGACATTTAATCGTAGGGGGCACTCCTTCCTTGCTAATACCACCCAGGAAATGTGAAATCACTTTTTACATGAGGATTTTCTGAAATAGACATAAATAGGTTTGTAAAGATCCAAAGTGTGGCAATTAATTTTAGAATTTCTTTTTCCCCTCATGAGTTAGTTTTGACATCTGGAGGGTGTTTTCAAAGTAATGCTGATCTGTGTTTGTATAACTGAAGTGGTCTGGCAGAATTTCCCACACTATTCATCAATGGCAATGAGATCATAATGATCAGGTATCATTTATCATAACTAATTATTAATAGGTTAGTAATCATTTAGTGCCTGGATTCAATCCCAGATTAATATAGCACATTAATTAGCTAGAAACATTTGCTTTTTTGCACCTGCATTCATTGTTTTCGTTTGTGCTTTTATCTTGCCCCATGGCAGCTAGAAATTGCAAATGCCAATCTAGCCCAGAGACTAGTGGGGTGAAGGATTTGTCCCCTATCTTCTGGCAGCATGTTGGAAGAGAAAAATGTTCTGGGCAAGGAGAATCGTGAGAATGACAGCTGTGGAAAACCTATTCGCTCAGCCAATATAGTGTGTACCATCATTGGGAGAGATGGGACACTCAGGCTTAGAATTTCACTTCTTAGGTTTCGGTTAATTTGTGCCTACAATATAAGGGATTTAGACACATAGCATTATTTGCATAGATTTGAATTGAAAGGTTTTTAAAAATAAAGTGTTTTATCATGATTACATCAAAAGAAACACTGTTATAATAGTTACATCTTCAGATTATGCAGTTTTGAATGTTGATTTTTAAAGCAAGGGTTAAACTATCACTCAAGTACACTACTATAAGCCCTAAAGAGTAATTACAACTTTTCAAAAATATATCACCCTTTTGTGAACAGCAGCATAGCATAGTGGTTAAGAGCAAGGATCAGCACACTACCACTCAAGGGCCAACTCTGGCCCTCTGCCTGTTTTCATAAATGAAGTTTTATTGGAACACAGCCATGCCCATTTGTGTAGGTATTGTCTGTGGCTGCTTTCCCACTACAATGACAGAGTTGAGTATTTGTGACAAAAATCATTTGGCATGCAAAACCAGAAATATCAACTCTCTGGCCCTTTTCAGATAACATTTGTAGACTCTTGGTTAAAAGCTTGACCCCTGATTGCAGACTTCCTGACTCTGCCACCCGTAAGCTTTGTGACCTTGTGATCTTGGGACCTCGGCCACTTCATCTGTAAAATGGGCCAATATTAACACCTACTTTTGTGGGGCTGTTACGATGAATACATGACTTAACGTCTATAAAATGCTTAGACCAATCCTAGGCACATAGTTGTGTTATATGAGGGCTTGTTAAATAAAAATAAAATAGCTCCCTTTTCGATCAATTGCAAGCAGGCATTTTTGAGACAGAAGGCCAAAGGAAGGGGTGTAGTTTGTGGCAATGGATTAGGGAAGGCTAACTTCACAAGGTCAACTAATTCTAATGTAATTGCATGCTGACCTTTGCCCTTAGTCTCAGAAAACTCAGTGGACTGAAGTCACTAGGCTAGATCTAACAGACCTTTTGAAATTATTCCCAGCCTGTAATCACTGCTTTACCCCCAGCCCCTCAGCCCTCAGCTATTTGCACTAATTGGCCTAGTCTAGAATCACAAAACATAGAGGCCAACAGAAATTAGTTTTGCAAAATGATGAAGAGTAACATTTTAAAGTAGGAAATGGCAAACTTTTTCTCTAAAGGGCCAGAAAGTAAACATTTTCAGCTTTGTGAACCATATGATTCAGTCTTAACTACTTAACCTACTGTTATGGCTCAAAGGCAGCCATGGACAATATGATGTAAATGAATGGGCCTGACTGTATCCCCATAAAACTTTATTTACAAAATCAGGTAGTGGGCCAGGTTTGGCTCAGGGGCTGGAGTCCCATGCTTTAAGGCATGAAACAGCAGTGTTGGCATACTATAGCTCTTTCAGGGACCAGAAATCTACAATTTTGATCAGCTAACCTACAGATGAGGGCGTTAGTGTGTTAATGAGCAATAATAAATGGTTGTTGTTTGAAGCTGCTGAGTTTTGGGGTGTTTGTTATGCAGCATTATCCTAGCAATAGCAGACTGATATAGCTTTTCTATATTTTATTCAAGATGGATCCTGGTATGGGTTGATGCTCTGACAAAGTATACAATGAGATGTGCCTTTGTATAACTGGAGGACAATAAATGTAAGTTGCCTACCATGTGCTTCCACTTATGACCACTTCCCAATAATGCCGGCCACTATCAATAAACACATTTCCAGCTACTCCGTAGCTCCCTTGGCTGGTGAAGCGTTCAGGTGTGTGACTCTTTTTGGATGATGACTCATCACGTTCTACTGTCAAGTTATCATGGGACACCTTCAGTTTTCGATGAGCAGATTTGGGATCCAGTTTAAATGGTTGACCTGGAAAACAAGTTCACAAAACAAAAAGAGGAAAAGGAAGAGGAAGAGGACTGCTTATTTTAACATAACCAATAGCATAGTTTCATAATTAGATTTAAAAGGTAGGAACAAGCCAGCCCTCCTATCACAAAGAGGTATCTTATATTGTAACAGTAATTTAAACTTTATAAACAACTTTCAAAGACATTTGCTTGCACAGTTTTCATGATATTGAAAATGTAACAGGGGGCAGCAACTCTATGTAGTGTAGTAGGCAGTAAGAGTGATGTGATAAGCACATTAAGAGCAAATAAGAACACGTCCCTGCCTTCATGACCTTTCAGTCTCTCAGTTCCCAGATAGGAATCCAGCAGTGCTGTGCTAATTACTCAATGACACATGGACAAGGACTAACCAGAACACATGGTACAAGCTATCTTTGTGGATTTCAGCTGTATACAAGCAGCACAGGTACATACTGGCTGGAGAGTATCCAAAAAAGGAGGAATGAAGACTTCATTTTCAACCATTGCCATATTCAATCCAGCTTAAAATGCATTCATGCTCAATAGACTTCAGCCCCAAAACCAAACAAATCAAGATTTCAGGTCTTCACATACAGAATATGTGTTAAAAATTAAAGCATTACTCTTATGAGCTTAGAATGACTATAAAATTTTCAGTCTACAAAATCAGGATAAAAATAATGTGATAGCAATGCCTGGGTTTTCTACTCCTCAGTTTATTTGTAAATAATAAGCCCTATTTCATCACGCACATTTGTATTTTGAAGATTTAACTATTAAAAAATCTTGGCAGAGTCACACCTGGACATTTTGTCATAGCTGTTACTTCTCTGAAAATTCAATATTGGTTTGGAGTACTGCTTGTCGTTCAACACCACTTTGGGAACAAGGCATTTAAAGGCAGGAAATAAGTTACAACCTGATGCAAACATCATGGTGTCCAAACTCCACGGCCAGTGTTGCAGTTGGCAGATCCCATCTGCCCAGTATACATCTCTGAGACAATCACAGGGGCAAGTTTGGTGGAGTTGACTATGGCCATTCATGATGTTGGCTGAGCGAGCATGGGGCTGTGTGCATTTTGTTGCATGTGAGTAGGCCAAAGGATTTCCATTTGCCTTTTGAACACAAAAACAACACTGGCACCTCTAAAATTCTTTCTTTTAGGTCAGGGACCAACACACTTTTTTTTGCAAAGGGCAAATATAGTCAATATTTTTAGCTCTGCAGGCCATGTGGTCTCTTTCGTGACTATTCAACTCTGCTACTGCCCAGAGGAAGCAGCCACAGACAACAAGTAAACAAATGGGCTTGACCATATGCCAATAAAACTTTATTTACAAAAACAGGCAGCCAGTTTTGGTCCTTGAGTTACAGTTTGCTGGTCATTGTTTTAGATTTCTGTCCGTATGAAAGAAAAGCTTAAGAGGGGGAGCTGAGAAAACCCTCAAGTGCTGAGCAGGGAGCAGGTATTCTCAGAAGCTATGAGACCTACTAGATTGCACTGGGTAATTTAAATTTTGACTTGTCTTGTAAAAAAAAAGTCCTTGGGAATGATCATGCAGCAACTATTAGGGATAAACTACAAACTAAGACAAGGAGAGTATGAAGACAGCTTTGCTTAAAATATTTCAATTTTTAAAGGTGGAAGGTAGAAGGTGAGTAAAAATAATTGGATAATAATGGGCAGAGCAGAAAGAAATTCCGTAATGGCATCCATCATTTATAATGAAGGCCAACTTCTGCTCGGCCTCCTTCCAGTCAGGAATATCAGAATGCTGTAGCTATCGGAAAGATTGGCCTTGTGATGGCGAGATACTGCCTCCAACATCTTGCCTGCCTTTGGTTCACACCCTTAGCCATGCACTTACAGAGCAGGATCTTGCATTCTCGGTGAGCAAATTCTGCCTGTGCCTCACATGTGTTTCCCAAATGGACCACTACCCACTCTGCCCAAATTTAACAGCTTTCGCTTCAATTAGCTCAGGGAAGAAATTAATGGCTTACTTTACTAAGAAATTCTTTTTTTTTTTTTTTGAGACAGAGACTTGCTCTGTCACCCCGGCTAGAGTGCTGTGGGTGGCATCAGCCTAGCTCACAGCAACCTCAAACTCCTGGGCTCAAGCGATCCTCCCACCTCAGCCTCCAGAGTGCTAGGATTACAGGCGTGAGCCACCCACCGCGCCCGGCCCTTACTAAGGAATTCAATTCATTATAATATTTATATAGGGTACCACTCTATTCAGGCCACTGTTTACTTGCATGATCAACTCTTTTAATAATCTCTTAGCACTTTGACAGCTGCCATCTTTGTAACCCACTCAGTATATCATAGCACAAGAGAACTTTATTTAATGGAAATTCTCATCCTGCCTTTCTTATTTAAACTCTTTGATCTTTCTCCCACCAATCATTGCCATCTGAAGAAACTCTCTGGCATGGCCCAAGAGGGTTTCACAATCTGGTTCTCGTATTTAGCTTTCTGGCTTGTCCATCCTCCCAACCTAAGATATTTTAACCACACTGATCCATTTTCTGTTCTGCACACGTATTCTTCTTGTCTGTGGGCTTTTGCACATGCTGTTCCCTCTGCGTAGAACACTGCCTTCTCCTCACATCCCCTGATCTTAACCCACCTGGGAAAGCCTCCGAAGACTGTGCTGGGCACCCCTGTTGGAAAGTCAGCACCTCTAATGGTTACTCCTATTGTAGATGTCACAACTGAATGATAATTAAGGATTAATGTACTTTATTCCCCAATAGTCTATGAACATTTTGAGAGAAGCACACCTTAGGGACTTGAAGATGTTCATAGTATCCTCAGCATCTTGTGCAGCATTCCAAACACAATAAGTGCTCAAACATTTTTTGGAGGAACAAATGTTCAAAGGCAAATCAGAAAGTGCTGATCTGAGCATGCATAGGTATTGTGCCATTTGTTATATGGTTATAAAGAAACATGTCATCATGTTATATTTTCTTATGTCCTTAGAATTGTTTTGAGCTTGTCTTTGTGACAACTCATAAATGAAACTAAAATATTCCCATTTTAAAAGTGAAGAAACACTAAGTGTGGCATGGGATCCAGGATTGGATCCTGGAACAAGAAAAGAACATTAGTGAAAAATTGGTAAAACATGAATAAAACCTGGAATTTAGTTAAAAGTAATGTACCAATGTTAATTTCTTAGTTGTGACAAATGTACCAAGGTTACATAAGACATTAACATTAGGGTAAACTGGGAGAAAGGTATACAGAACTCTGTATTATCTATAGATTTCCTGTAAATCTACAATTATTCTAAAATAAAAAGTTTATTTAAAAAAAAATAAAGAAACTAGCCACATGGCCACATGGGTACCAAGTGGCAGAGGTGTTATGCAAAGAAACACTGTGTTACATAATATATTTCTAGATTAAAAAGATGTAAGGAAGGAATAGAGGATAACACAAAAAGAATATGGGCAGAGACAGAGGGAGACAATGGCACCATGAGGCACATCGTTTTCCACGGGGGGCTGTCCTGGGTGTTGTGGGATGTTTTCCAGCATCCCTGGCCTCTACCCACTAGATGCCAGTAGCATCCACCTCAGTTGTGACAACCAAAAATCTCTCCAGACCTTGCTAAATGCCCCCCCGGGGGCAGAACTGCCCCTGATTGAGAACTACCATCCCAGACAGTTCTCTGGAGTAAAAGAATGTCTGAATAGTTATTAATTTGCTATTCTGCTGTGGAAAACAATACTACCTGCCATTTACAAAGCTTCTACTGTGTGTTAGGTTTTATATATGCATATTCTATTTCTCACTAGAACCCCTCCAGGATTATTTATTTAAAAAATGAGAAGATGGAAGTACACAGAGATCCATGGCTTCATGGCCATGAAGGAATAGAGTCAGTTTTGGAACCCACGGCTATCTGATACAAATTCCACTATTCCACACCAGCTCTATATTTGCTTTGTGGGGCTGTCAATAATGCCTGAGACAGAGAACAGGGAAAGAAAGGGGGACAGAGTCAGATGAAAGGAGAGCAGATGAGATATGACAGCTCTGCTGAGTTCACAGCACTTACTGTTTGTCTTCAACTTCCCAGGCTCACTGCTGCGGCTGCCTGCCTGGTTGATAGCCTTGACCATGAAGATGTACTTGGTGCCGCTCTGCAGACCGTGCACTGTGTAGTGGTTCTGCTTGATGTTGGGCACAATCATCCAGCTATCGGCTGAGTTACACAGACCTGCAAAGCCAACCAGACATGGTGCAGTTCTTTGGCACAAGCACAGGACAATGTTTGCATAATTTCAGTTTATTTGAACTGTTAGAGTGGGAAAGTGGAATGCTTTGTCATGGCAGTCATATATGAGGAACTGACTTCACTAGCACGTGTGGCAGATTGCATTTTTGCCTCCAATTCTTCATCCTGCCCTCTATCCAGGCCTAAGTGAATTTGCAGGTGCTCTCTCTAAAGAAGTGGGGTATATTTTCCTGTTACGTGCTTTGAATTTGGTCACGTGACTTGCTTTGGCCAATACGATGAGGCTAAAATGACAATGTGCCAGTTGTAAGAGTAGGCATTACAGGGGTTCTAGGGTTTCTCTTGACCTCTTGTGTCTCTGCCATTGCCATGGGATAGTCTGCTCATCCCAACCAGCTGACACATAGCGAAAAGCTTTACCACCCAGCCAATGCCGGGCCAGTGCAAGAGCCAGCCGAGTAGAGATCAGCCAGCCCCAACCAACCTGTGACAGGGGAGCTAAGAAAAATGATCATCAGGCTTGTTTGTGATCCTATATTAGTATGGCTGTAGCTAACTGATAGAGAAAATATATTCCTAAGAGAACTCTGGAGCAGCAGCATTTCTGGGCAGCTCAGGGTCTAGTATGGATCTAGGAAAGCATCCACAGGAGTTTCTGACCAGCTGCATCCCTTTGGTTGCTGGTTCCAGAGTGGAGTGGGGCTGCTGCCCTGGCTGCAATCCGCAGGATGTGGGTTGAGGAGCAGCCTGAGGATTTACGATGCTTGGAAGAACATGTAGGAAAAAAGGAAGCCCATTTTGTTTTGCAGCTGGCTGATGCTGAAAACATCTTTTTGGTGTCAGGTCCAACTCTGCTCTCTCCTCTTTCCACTCATCAATCTCCACTCCAAAAGAACCTTTTTCCAGGCCCCTGGTGACTGGGCTGTCATGAAGTTTCCTGACTCTTGAATTTCCTTCACCAGTCCCAGGGAGAGAGCTGGGCCCCTCCACTTCCTGAGGGACCAGGCTCACCTCCCCACTCTTTCCTTCTCAGTTGATTTGCAAGTCAAAGGGTTAGTTCCTTTGATCCTGAGGCAACTTATACCTTCCTAGACTCTCAAGAAACACTTTCTTAAACCTTTTTATGGTCTCACCTCTTTAAGAATCTAACAAAACTTTTCTTTAGAAAGAAATTCACAAATGCATATACACACCGAACCACAAATATTTGCATAGCATTTCAAGATAGTCACAGCCCCCTCCAGTCTATTTTTGATTCCTACTGAATACTTTCTCCAACTTTTGAGTTAATTATTCATGATATTCTCACAGTTGAGAAGAACTTGAAAGTATTTTATCAATTGTGAAAATTCACCTCATATGATTTGTATCTTGGGTGCATAGTATTTTCAGGTATACTTCAGTGAATCTTAAAAAAATGTGTCTGTACACACACACACACACACACACACATATATATATATATATATGCCCTTGTGAATTTTCTGTTGCTTCTTTTCATTTTTATCTGTGAACATTTTCACCAGAGGACTGCCAGATTTGAAAGAGCCAGGTGAAAGCAAGGAAATAAGTTGAGACTCATGGCCAGGCACAGTGGCGCATGCCTGAAGTCCCAGCTACTCGGGAGGCTGAGGCAGGAGGATCGTGTGAGCCCAGGAGTTTGAGGTTGCTGTGAGCTATGATGACACCACTGCACTCTAGCCAGGGTGATAGAGCAAGACTCTGTCTCAAAAAAACAAAAAAGTTGAAACTCACAGAAAAGCTTGAGCACATGTGTGTTTATGTTTTGAGATTCAGTACAGCAACCAGAGGCACCAGCCATTCCTCATCCCCTGATTTTCTCTAACTCTTAGCCCTCTATTCTCCTACGAATTCTCATTTGTATCAGACCCAGGAAAACATCCACAAGTAGTTTAGTAACATGGGACTCTCCCTATTATATATCCCTTTTGATCCTTCTTCACCTTACCTTGTCCTTGGACAGAGCTATAATAAACTATCTACTTCTGGATAGTGCCACAGCCAAATATTAGATTTTGATCTGATCAAAGAAGGGTCATTTTGAACTCTGAGTTCTGGGCCCCAAGAGGCCAATAACTCTCTTCAGGCATTTAATAATAATATTACAATAGCAATAAAACAAACAAAAAAAAGCTTTTCTATTGCCTAGGATAATATACTCATATTCCTAGATCTTTGTCAATAGCAGTCAGGCACAAATGAAAACAATAATAGCATTCAGTAGATTCAAATGAGAATCCCATCAATTTCACTGCTTTTACTGTTCCTGTTTAATTGCATATGTTACAATAAAATGACTATTGTGGTCAAAGAAAGCAAATGTAAAAATGTTTCAATAAACTTTACATCACTATACAACCCCAAACTGGGTTTAATGTGGTAGGGGAATGCTTTCAGCAACATCATAAAGCAGATGTCTGAAATTGCTGCAAACTACAACTTGGCCTACAATCCAAAGTCTTAACCCAACAAAGATTTAATGTTTCAGAAACCATTTCCAAACAAAAAGGGACTCTGCCTATCCTGATTATTTTGAAGAGGTCACTAATTTCTTCCTTGAATATTGAAAGAACAAAATGTTTATGTAGTAGTAAAATTTTATTGGTTAGCTTTACACTGGGACAATCTACTTTCATGAATCCTTACAACTATTACTGTTTGAGTTTACCTTTACATTATTACTATTGCCAGGATAATAATTGAGAAGTTGATTAAAAATGCCAAGAAAGCAACATTGACAATTTTCTTTTGGGGACTGGAGTAAGTGGAGTAACTTGGAGTGCACCATTATTGTGTTACTGGTGTTGGTCTCACGCCAGCACCACCTAACTTCTTGCATATGGTGCTGAGTGCTGAGTTTGCTTAAGCAAGACTTCTCAGCCTTGATACCCCACTGTGTTAGGACTGTTGACCAGGTTTTATTCATCTCTTTATGAAACACCCACATAACCATCCTGACTAAAACTTCACTTTTCTCCAAACTCATTTTCAATCATCTTGGAGGGTATTTCAACATTCACCTCTTCCAACTCAGCTTGAAGTATTAAAACAACAATGGAACTTGGAAGATAATTAGTCCAGAATGAAACCTAATTGAGTTTTTCGATTTTGTACTTTTTTTTTTTCATTCAGAATGGGTCAGAAGCATTTCCCTACATAATGTGGCTCATTATAAGATCTTAATTACATTTGGGATTTTAGAGCCTTGTATGGCAACTGTCATCTTGCCGCAAACCATTCTGTGTAAAAACATCACACAACGTGTACACTTCGGAGAGAATGTACACTGGCTTCTATCATCCTTTGTCTCTTTCAACAGATTGGACAGAAGTGAATATTCTTTTCTTCCTTCTCTATAAAAATAGTATAAGTTTAACAACTTTCATGAATGTTTTTGAAATGACTAAAATAAATTAAATACAGATAACTATTAATACTTTGCCATTAAGGCTTGGAAAAATGCAGCCTTTGATTTTTGCCAATAATAAAAACAGGCTGGGAGAAGGCTCGAATTTAAGATTTTAAATGAGGCATTAAAAGTAGTTTTGGAAAAAATGGAAAACATTGTAAAATTAAATAGATATCTAGTTATTAATAAGCAATTCATTAACATCTATAGTCATAACCCTATTAACAAAAATGAAAAATAATTTAATGTCATTACTTTTGCATATGAATGTATGTGTTTCATTAGTGAGAGTCTTTTTGTAAGATTAAAAAAGTTCCATAGATATTATCTAATTCTCCTTCACTAAAGCCAGTTGAAGGCAATTAACTACAATTTATTATGACAAGTGAAGGAACCGTGACCTAGACACAGAAGATTTCTTAGTGACATAAGGAACTACAGCCAGGTTTTGAGCATTACATCTTCTCATTTTCAGTAGATTTTACCGTTAGATATTGTCATACCATAAAACATCTGCAAAGGATACTCCTCAATAGGGCAGATTATTTAACAACATTCAAGGAAGGCCTTTCAAGTAAAGATTGTGTGAAAAGTTATTATGTAGATAATTCTGGCAAATTGTACAACTGACCTTTCTCATATGACATAAAATATCAGCTTTTCTTTTAAAATGCAATGAGAGGTGAGTACAGTCTATATTTTTGTAAGAATAATAACTTTGAATACCTACGTGTACCACTGTGGCAAACTTTTATTATCTCAAGATAATTAAAACATCTTTTCTTACAGATGATAATTTGCCCAAGATTACAGAGCTAGTGAAGTCCAAAGTTGGGATTCACATCCAGGTCTCCTTCAGTCACTACAAGTGTGTATAATAGCTAAGAAGAAAATAATTTGAAAATGATTGCATCTCGGTTAGCATTTTGTCTAAATTTATTCTTTTTTGTTGCAAATCAATCTTGTAGGCGTAAGGACTTCACTGTCTTGGTTTAATGGGCATAAAGAAATGAACAAATACTCATATAAACAACCCAATAAGAGTATCCCAGTTTGATCAGCACCAGTAGTTTCACTGTTTCCCATCCATCCTGGGAGAACGAGCCTTTCTGGCATCTGTGCATTAAATAAGGCAGGTTCGTAATCTTCACTAAGCCATTTGCATTTTTTTGTGGCAACTGGTTTCTGGGAACAAAACACCTTCTCTGGAATCACTCAACATAAAGTTCTGAGTTCATTATACTTAGTAGTTTTGCTCTTGCTGAATTTCTTTAGGCATGGCCTTCTTATATTTTATTCCATTTATGTGTCATGTTTCAGCATTACTTTCCACGTCAATAGCGTGGAAATCAAGTCAGTGACAGTTTAGCCAACTGAGAATCCCTAAGTTTCAAGCAATAAATATCTTCCTTTCATTTGGGGGATGGGGTGAAGCCCTAGTATCGAGTTAGGGTTCTGAAGTAGATTGTTTTTCCCTGTAGCCACACTCTTTTGCCATGTGACTTTGAGGGCCTTCTCATCCTCACTCTGGGCTCACTCATGGGATGTGCTTTGGCAAATGGCATGTCAGCTAATGTGACACAGATGAGGGCTGGAAAAGCACATGTGTAATCAGGCCTACCCTTACACCTTCACCTCTGCAATCACCAGGAGAACAGACTTGAGCTAGATTGCAGGAGGACGAGAGAGCTGTGAGCAGCTGGGTCACTCCAGTTACCAGCCTGCCACGCCAGGGGCCAACATCAGCAGGGCCTCCTGGCTGACCCTCAGCTGACTCCAGACACATGAGCAATAAATGTTTGTTGTTATATGCTACTTAGGTCCTGTGGGTGTTGGCTATTCAGTTTCATCAGTGCAGGCAGGCCAAGGCTATCCGTATTCCCCAAATGCCCATGATAATTTGATTCCAGAAATTTCAGGAGAAACATAACCATCTGTAATGGACATGCCCTACGGTGGCCCCCAGGATTCCCACTTCCTAGTAGTCATGACTTTGTGTAATCCTCTGTGCTTAGTGTAGGCAGGACCTGGGACCTGCTTCTAACCAGTGGAATACGGCAAAGGACAAAGGTCTGTCACCTTTATTACTCCTGTGATTATGCTACATTATATGGCAAAGGCGAAGGCAAAGGGAGTTTGCAGATGTAATAAAAGTCCCTAATCAGCTGACGCGGAGTTAATCAAAAGGGAGATTATTTGGGGGGAGGGGTCTAACCTAATCAAGCAAGCCCTTTAAAGACCTGTTTAGAAGTGAAGTAGAGACTTTCTCTCTCCCTTGCTAGCTCTGAAGAAGCAAGCTGACACGAATTCCACAACCATAACGAAACAAATTCTGCCAACAAACTGAGGGAGCTAGGAAGTAGATTCTTCCTTAGTTGAGCCTCCAGATGAGATTGCTGGCCAACCAAAACCTTGATTTCAGCCTTTCAAGACTCTAAGAAGAGAACTCAGCTCAACTGTGCCCAGAATCCTGACCCATGGAAACTACAATAACAAATGGGTGTTGTTTAAAACTGCTAGGTTTTGGAAATTCATTTCACAGCCATAGACAACTGTTATAATTTTTCGTGAATCAAGCAAAAATGATTTCAGAGAGATATAACATTTCTCACATGGGCCAAGAACCACCTGTTGGTATAAAGTGACACCAAATATTTTCTTTTTCTAGTTAGACTATGCACAGATCAACAGACATTGCTTCCATCAGTCCTCTATGTGTTTTCGGAGAACAGTCTCTTGGTGTTTTGCAATGAATCATGTCTCCATTTTCCACCTGCTCTTCTCAGATTCACACACTCCTTTTGTCTGATTATCTTGGAATTTCTGACCATCTTTTGAATGTTATCTTCTTCAAGCTTGATATAATCCCTGGTTCAGTTTACCCAATATGTCAGTAATATTCATCACACAACATTGAGAAAATAATTCCTTAAGTGAAGACAAAAAGAGGTTAATTATATTCTCTTCTTTTTGTTATGTTTTCTCTTCCATGCTATATAGCATAGTAGTGTGTGGGTCAGTGTGTTATGGTCTCAGTATTTAGCATGTTATCATGTAGATGTTACATCCTTATCTTGAATTAAATCAGGGTTTCTCAACCTCGACACTGCTGAGATTTTGGGCCAGATAGTTCTCTGTTGTTGGAGATTTCCTGTGCATTGTGGGATGTTTTCCATCACCCCTGTCCTCTAACCACTAGATGCCAATAGCACCCTCTTCCCAGGTTTTGAAAACCAAAAATGTCACCAGACATTGCCAAATGTCTCCTGGGGAGCAAAACTGTCCTTGGTTAAGAATCACTGCTTATATGAAGGAGTGACTGTTTAGTATGATATTAGTTATTATAAATTAATTTGCATTTTGGGTTTATGGTGAAGCACTATCAAGGTCTGAAATTTTACTGGACTTTAATTCCATGTTAAGTTTATGGTATGTGTATCCAAGATCAGTGAAATATAAGCTCATACAACTGGAAAAATGCATTTAAAAAATCATGTCGTCTTTCTGAAGGGCAATTTGGCAATGTCAACTAAAATTAAAATGCAAATAATCTTTTCCTAGCAATTGCACCTCAAGTGATTATACTACACATATAATTCCCTACATGCGAAAGAAGAGATATTCAAGGATATTCATTGAAGCATAGTTGATAAGGGTAAAAGATTAGGAACAAGTCAAATATATATCAATAGAAGATGGGATAAATAAATTAGAGCATATCTTTACAATGGGACATTACACTGCCTCAAAAAGGAATGAGGCAATTCTTTATTTGTGCTGAAATAGAATGATCTCTCCCACACATTATTTAGTGAAAAAAACAGGGTGAAGAACTGTCTATAGAATGCACATACAGAAAAAGATTTTAGAGAATTAGTATTTCTTCATAACTTGCAGCAGGGCATATAGAACCAGGAATGAGGAAGCTTACTAAAAGAATTCAAAATCCTGGAAAGACAGCAAAATGATACTGAACCATTGCCATGGCAGTGCTTCTCAAACTTGCCCCCAAAAGCACTTCGAGTGTCTGAGGACAGTAGTGATGTTTCCCAGGGAAATGGCCCAGAGGCAGAGAAGCCTTTCTGGAATTATCTTTTCCTTTCCATCTCTGCTGTTGGTGCCATTTGCAGGTCCTGGCTATTTGTGCCTCAGTGAATTACTACAAAATCTCCTGGCTGATGTCTCTGTTTCTAGCCCCACCCTGTTCCCCTCCACCTTCCACAGTGCTCCTAAGTCAGCTTCTAGGTGTACATTTGCTCACACCACCGCCCTGCATGGCTCCCAAGCCCACAGGGTGAAATCCAAACAAAGTGTGGCCTGGGTATCCCTATGTGATATGGCTCTTGCCTGTGAGTTAGGATTAAGTGACTGATGATTAGGAACATGTGCTTTCTGGAGCCAGACAGATATGGGTTTGAGTCCTGGTTGTACTTCTCTGTCTTCATTTCCCACTGTCTCCCTTTCTTCACTTGCCTCGCCAGCCAGGCTTATTAAGGTAAGACCTCCCAGCATGCCCTGCCATGTTATGTCTCAGTAGGTTTGCTTATGATGACACAGCTGTCTGGGATACCCTTAACTTGCTGACGGGCACCCGCTCTCTTCCAAGACTTAGTTTAACCATAACTTCCACCAAGACCTTTCTGTCCCACTCACCATTTCTGCCCTCTCTATATTACCTACCTACTTGGGCAACTTGCCAAAGCTGTTCTTGACATTTCATGACTTTCCTCCCTTTCATTCAAAAATTATACATTCTTGGTAAATGGCAAGATTCTAATAAAACCTTCCAAGGCAGGCCAATTATGGGGTAGAATATGAGAGGGTTGGGGAAGGTAGGGGGAGCCATTTGTTGGTATGGGTCATTTACACTTTAGTCACTTAGAACTTGGTGTTATTTCTGCATCACTTTTTTAATTAATCCTAAATCAAATTTCTACTTTAAGCATCACATGCCTCAGAACTACTTGTGCTAGGAAAGAACAGTATAGTTAAGAGAGAAAAGGTTTATGTAATAAAAGCACATTAAGTTGATATAGATTTATTTAAAACATCTCTTTGTGGAAAAGTGACTGCTATTCTATTCTGCTCTATTTTGACATATTCTATTTTTCTTTGTTAAAGAAGTTTCAAACTTGCTCCCATGAAGAGCTATTTCTTTTGGTCCTTTGCCATTTGACCAATTTAATTTAAATAAATCTGTGGGGTGGGGAGGACTGCTTCCTCTGTTATCATTTCTCTGGCCAGCTACTACTGCTGTTTGAGATCAGAAAATTGCCCCTGATGCCAAATATCAAACAGGCCTCAGTGAGAGAGGGGCTCCTCTGTGTTTCAAGTAAGGCTGGGAATTCTTTCCAGGTGGGGCCTGTTAATAACATTTCAAGTGATGGCCCCAGCTCGATTCTGAATGAGATGAAGTATTTAATGTTCTTTGGCTATCTATGTTATTAAATCCTTTCTTTTTGAAAAATATTGTGAAATAACACTCAGAAAAGTACATAGAACTAAATATATGTATGATATAATGACTAAAGGACGTAATTCCCACCTAGAAATTGCCATTAACCCCAAGAACCCCCATATATTTCCTTCTAGTGGTGCCATTCTCCCTCCCATCCTGAAAGTAACCATCCTCCTGACTTTTACGTATAGTTTTAACACCTATGAATGTGTCTTTAAGCAAAATAGTTTATTTTGATCTCTAAGTTATGGATCTATAAATGGATTCATACTGCATGTATTTTTTTGTTTCTGGCTTCTTTCCCTTCACAATATTTTTGTGAAGATTCATCCCTGTGATTTGCTAGAGGTCATTAATTTTCAATAATATTTGGCCAGCTATTTTTACTAGTGTTGTACATGTGAGTGCTATACTTTCTTGGTCAGGAAAGATAAGTCAATAAATATTGTGTATTCTTTTTTTCCTTGTCTTCCTTTGATGTTTAAATTCAAGAATGAAATTTATCTGAAAACAGCCACCCAATAGAGAAATAGGCCATGAGATACTCACTAATGACGTTGGCTTGTCCGGTGAATATGGTGTACTGGAGCTCGTAGGAGACCACACTAAATTCATCATCAGAGGTCCAGTGCACAGTGATGGTGTCATATGAAGCCGTGCAGAGCTCTTCTCTAATTGTGGGAGGGTTGGGAGCTGTGGGGATCAAAATGCTCATGAGTAGAGAAGCAGACACCACTGGGATACCATTTCAGAAGAGATGTTTGACAGTTAAACAGGCCTTTCTAAATAGGTCCATCAGGGCTACTATCCTAGAATAGTAACTCCAATCCAAAGAACATTTGGTTGCCTGGTTATTGCTTTTATTTTTAACAAGGAATGTAGCCAGAGCCAGCCAGTATGGACTTATCTCTGTTTATCATGAGAATGTGTTTAGGAGGTTAAGCAAACAATACTCTCTTCTGCATGAAGGAAAACATGTCAAACAAAAAGTAAACAAGATGAACTTCTGTAGTTTCATTCACTGGGGGGGAGGGGTTGGCAAATTTTTTCAGTCAAGGTCTAGATGGTAAAAATTTGTGGGCCATACAGTCTTTATTACTACTCAACTCTGCTGTTGTTGCATGAAAGGAGCCATTTACAATTTGTACACATGGGCATGGTCAGATTTCAATAAAACTTTATTTACAAAAACAGGCAGAGGGCCAGATTTGGCCTATGACCCATGTTTGCCAACCCCTGATCTACATGGTACCAGGTATTTTTATATTTAGGCACCCAATTGGAAAAATACTCTTGTTTATTATCCCAGAGCAAATCAGTCAAATAATTGTTTGGAATTTTTGTTTCATTAGATGTTTCAATGCCTTGTAAAAAAAAAACTTATTAGTGCAGCCCCATTTGCTTCTCATTTTTCAATTTTATGGGTGAAATTTCAAATTAAGAAGACCATGATTAACAATCAATCATATCTAAGAGGTACATTTTCTTTCCCCAAGGAAAACACGATTTTTTTTTGGCATTTGGTTAACTTTATCACTGTTTTAAAACAGGCTGCTGTTTTATTTCTTTAACACATTCTGGAGCAGAGAAGTCTAAATCCTACCAAAATAATGAGTTTAAAATGACTTCTACTGGATTGGTTTCAGTAACTGGTTTTATGAGAAGAGTATGTGAGCAAGAAAAAGACTAGGCAATGAGTGCTTTGCATTGAAAATAATATTTTAGGGTAGGGGTTGGCAAACTGTGACTGTGGGCCAAATCTGGCTTGTTGCCTGTTTTTGTAAATAAAGTTTTATTGGAACACATCCAGGCTCATTCATTTATGTATTGTCTATGGCTGCTTTCATGTAACAGCAAAGTTGAGTAGTTGTGACCATATGGCCTGCAAAGCTTAAACCATCTACCATCTGGCCCTTTACAGTCAAAGTTTGCCGACCCCTGGTTTAGAGAATTGATCCAGGGCCTTTACTTCCAATCTTCTGTACACCAGAATCTAACTTCAAAAGGAGAAACATACCTGCATTCTACACATTAAGAGTAACTTTGTGCTTACACTATTGCAGAATTCTTTCCTGCTCTAAATTTTGATTAGGATTGATGAATTCTAAACAAACCCAAAGAGGGAGAAAATTTCATGGAAATGGTAAATTTAAAACTCTGTTTTAGCAGTCTTCACATTGCCACCTGAAGATATATCTAGGACAAGTATGATAGGAGCAAGTTTAGTGTAGTAAGTCAATTAGCTTAGCTTTGTCTATTGGTCATTGAATTCCATGAACACTGTTGAGCATCCACAACGTGACAGGTACTGCATTAAATTGCATATTAGGATAGAATGACTCTACATAACCTTTAAAGCATTCTTTCTGAAATATTTATTTGTACATCTGTATCCTGAAGTATGTACATGTGAGATTTAGTGGCGTTCAGTGTGACTCGTACGTGCATGAATCAGTGACACCAATCAGGAGATGCATTCCATGGAGGAGGCCCAGCTGCATCATAAAATGTGCTTATTATTGTCTGTGTGGTCCCTGTTGATGTGGGGTCACCCCTGCATGGATCAGTGAAGAAATACTTATTCTCTCACAGTTTAAATAGTTTATTGAATTATTTCTCCACCTGCCATTGTAGAAAAAATTTGTTCTTTCTGCATTGCAATATATGATTAAATATATTTTTAAAAGTATGTTCAAAATAGGGGAGTAGCTGTGAGACACATGGCAGTAGCCACAATCAGGAAGGAAATGTCACCTCCACGGGTTATTAACTTGACATACCACTTACAGCCATGTCATAGGAAAAAAAATCTTGTTTTCACAGCCAGGCAGGCTAACCTTGTTTTGATTGTAAACCCAATGGGTTTGTCCTGAGAAGTCAATACCCAATTTATTGTAAATGAGAGCAGCAGCATGCTGCCAATTTCAATATTCACGGAATTGGTACCAGAACTGTTATTTTCTTGCCTCTGTCACAAACACCACACAAAGACTGGTCAGCTAATACTCTACAAACACTTCATTTCCTGCTTACAAATGTCTGATAAACTATTTGGACTCGGCAGTATCAGCCAAGCATCGTATGTTATGCCAGGATTGATGTTATGTCTAGAAATGGACTGAATTTGTATTTGGGGCTGACAGCTCAGAAGGCATAATAGCAGGTACCCCATACGGCCCTTAGTTTGGCATAAACAGCCTTCGGGATGATACATAGTGTACCTGTTACAATTCAGTGCAGACTACTTTCACAATTTCCTCTTTAATCAATACTTTCACATTCCTGTAGAGATTAAAATGGGCATATGTTGTTGCAATATTATTAAACAGTTATTTGGAAAGGGCAAGGACACATTCTTGTCAATAAGACTCTGCTTCTGGGTAGTATGGCCATGTGCCCAGGCAAATACTTAATTTTCCAGTCTTTTCTGCCACTTAGTATGACCTTGTGATACGAATTTGGCCCACCAGACATAAATGGAAGTTTGCTAGGTAGGTTCTCTGAACAAGCTTTTTGTTTTTCTGATAAACAAAGACAAACTTGACTGGCAGAGTTTTTTGTTTGTCATTCTCCCTCCATCTCTCTCTTTTTGCCTAAAACTTGAGCATAACACTTAGAGGTGTTGTAGTCATATTGTGATCATGTGGCAAAGAGGCAACACAATGAACGTGGCAGAGCAGGAAAAGAGAAAGAGCCTGGGGTCTGAGGTCATCACCAACCTGCTACCCAGACCTGGACTGCAGGCCTCTCTTTTGTTTCTGTAATACAAACCCTACTTGATGGGTTTAGTCACCACTAGTTGGATTTTCTGTTGCTTTCAATTAAACTCATTCCCAAATGACATAAGAAAAAAATAAAGGATCTTTAACAGGATGCCATTGTGAAAAACAGCTCAGTCAGAGAAAATCTAGACCTGCATGCATTATCCAATACAATAGCCACGAGCAACATGTAGCTGTTTAATTTTTTTTTTTTTTTTTGAGACAGAGTCTCACTCTGTTGCCCAGGCTAGAGTGAGTGCCGTGGCGTCAGCCTAGCTCACAGCAACCTCAAACTCCTGAGCTCAAGGGATCCTCCTGTCTCAGCCTCCCGAGTAGTTGGGACTACAGGCATGCACCACCATGCCCGGCTAATTTTTTCTATATATATATTTTTAGCTGTCCATATAATTTCTTTCTATTTTTAGTAGAGATGGGGTCTCGCTCTTGCTCAGGCTGGTCTCGAACTCCTGAGCTCAAACGATCCGCCCACCTCGGCCTCCCAGAGTGCTAGGATTACAGGCGTGAGCCACCGCGCCCGGCCTAATTTTTTTTTTTTTGAGACAGGATCTCACTATGTTGCCTAGGCTGGTCTTGAACTCCTGGGCTCAAGTGATCCTCTTGCCTCAGCTGCCCGAGTAGCTGGGACTACAGGCATGCACCCTGATGTCTGGCTAATCTTTCTATTTTTAGTAGAGACGGGATCTCACTCTTGCTCAAGCTGGTCTGGAACTCTTGAGCTCAAGTGATCCTCCTGCCTCGGCCTCCCAGAGTGCTAGGATTACAGGTGTGAGCCACCATTCCTGGCTAGCTATTTAATTTTTAATTAAAGTTAAATAAAAGTAAAAATTCACTAGCCACATTTCAAGTTTTCTATGGCCCCATGTGGCTAGCTGCTAACATATTGGGCAGTGCAGATATAGAACATTTCTATCATCGTAGAAAGTTCTATTGGATAGTGTTAGTTTAAATAAATCTCAGAGTTAAAAGCTTAAAAAGGAGGGTGCTATATTCATAAATATTTGAAAGCTAGTTTGGGTCCTTATTGTAAATGCTTTTTAGTTGATTTCTTTCTTCCTTAATAGGAGCAGTATGTTTGAAAGAGTATTACATAAGATAAGTTTGTGGAATGACTTGCCTTCCTTGCAAATGCAGAAAGGCTAACAATAGCACCTTGGGTCCTTGCAAAGAAAAAAACTCTGATCTTCTGGGTACAATGCTCCCCGAGTATAGAACTCCTTGCTTTCTATCCACAGACTATAAAAACAAACATCACACAATGTTCCCTCTCTCCTGCTCCACCTTCCCCAACCACTCTCCCACAAACACACACACACAGAATTGGAGTTGAGAAGCTGACGCCATGCTAAGTTAGGGATGTGGTTTCTTGAGGGCTGCATGTCCTAAGTGCAGTGCACATCTGGCTTCACTGTGTACACTGTACTTTCCTGAAGTCACAGGCACCAGTGGCTTTGGCTAACACAAATAAGGTTGTCTAAACAGTCTGAATTCTATCAGCCAATGTTCTCAGGTCCTGCTTTAGAGGTTGACAGCAAAAAAAAGTTTAGAAGCATGGTTAGGAAGAGGAATGGTCTGAGGTTTTTTTGTTGTTGTTGTTCTACTTTTTAAAGCTTGACCAAAAAAATGCCAACCAGGAAACAGAGGATTGAAACAAAGCACCAGGAATTCCAATGTGATTTTTGTGATCTTTGCCATGGTGATGTTTGTCAAGATGAAATTCAGTCTTTTACTAGAAAGGGCAGAGGTCTTTGGAGTCTGCACAGGCCCAAGCCAAATCCAAATTCTGCCACTGCCTAGCTGTCTGACCTCCAGCAAGATGGCTGACCCCTGTCATTTGCAAAATGAAGCTTATAAAACTTTACCTTGATTCGATGTTGTAAAGATTAAAACAAGATGAAAAATACAAAGAGCTAGAACATGGTAGACAGACACCGCATCAGTTAGCTGCCAAATTTTTCTCTGCTAAAGTACTGTGAGATGCCTTACTAACATGCCATGAAAAATATCCAACAAAGCTATTATATCTAGCACCCATACCTTGACAGTGAGGGGAAATAGCGGTAAGTATGCTTTTAATGATTGAGATTCTCTTTTTCCTCCTGTCTCCTGTCCCCATTTTAGTCTTGGACTGTGTTACTTTGGTTAAAAAAAAATGGGAGTATACAGAAATTGTTTATGAGAATATTAGATGCCATTCTTAAGCCAAAAGTCCATACCTCTGGTTTTTAGGGAATAAGTGATCTGGTGACAAAGTGTTTGTGTCACTGAATGCAAGTGATATTAAAGAGAACATAAAAGACAATACCTGTAAGGTAATCCAGACATTCTAGCAATTTCTTCTCTCGGGAGAAATCTAAGGCAAATGTATCAAATGTATCATTGAGGTTGATTTCAGGAATTAGGACCTGGGAGGACGCAGTTGCCATGGAGACTCTGTAATTTAAACAAAACAACTTTTTAGAAACGTCAAGATGGCTTTCACCATCACTGCACAGGAATGAAAAAAAAAAAGGAAAAGAAATATCATTTTTTAAAAAGTGCTGCTTTTATACGCAAGTTTAGAAGAATCTTGAAATGGCACAACATAGTAACACAAAGCAAATGAATGCAAGCTTAAAGAAAAAGTGAAGGAATTGGAAAAACAACCAAATGGCTCCCCCTCTCCCTTTTTACTACTGGAAAAAAATTTCCTGTGAAAGCTAAAGAATATTCATATTTCATGTTGCTGTGTATTTAACAGCTTGGCCCCGTCACATGTAACCCCAGCAAGAAGCACATAGCTCCAGGCATTTCTTCACACATCTGTCTGGGAAACTGTTTGTTCCTTTCAGACTCGACCCTGCTCCACTTCAAAGGGGAGTCTCCAAAATTTCAAACTGCATAAAAGGCAAAGCAAAGATTAAAAAAGAATGTTTCCAGATATTGGATTAGTTTAATCAATTACTAGCCTCTCTCTAAAATAAACATTAAAAAGGGAGTTTTTTGTCTGGCTCATTTTCGCTCTCCTTGTATTCATTTTCTTGCACCATATTCCCAGCAGATGCCATGGAAAATATTCATGAGCTTTCTCACAAATTCTCTCAGTGGATGCACTGTTTCTCCTCTTCCTTTAGGTTTTTTGGTTAGAGTTCTCATGTATAAACTATAATGTAAGGTACTGGTGTGTATCAGTCTCCTTCTATGTACTCTCAAGTTGATTTGGAAAGTTCAATTATTAATTACCCACACTGATTCAAAAATGCAAGTGATTCTCTTAAAAAACAGGAAAATTGTGGCATGGAGTATATCACTTCTGAACATATCAAATGATGTAATCTGCAACCTGTAATCTTGTTGAGTTTAATATTTTGTTAAGTTCCATAAACAATACTCCTAGGAGCTACCACATGCAGGGTATTGGGTAGAGCACTGGGAATTTTTGAGCAAACAACTTTGAAATAATTTAGGTCTAAATCTAGCTACTTCTTTTCTATTTAAGAAAATCAATGCTCATTTATACAAGGCCACAAAGCTAGGTGGCAGCAACCAGGAGAATTTCAGATCTGCACTCTTTCCATTTAATCTAGAAAAATTTCAGCCCAGTTACCTCAAGGGTAACTGTTGAGTCTCATAATGGTTGTTAAAACTTCGGAGTTTACAAACATATCTTGGTTATAAAAATTACACCTGTGGGTATATCTGTACAATGGACTATTATTCAGCCACAAAAAGGAATGAAGTATCTATACATGCTACAACATGGATGAACCCTAAAAACTTTACGCTCTGTGAAAGAATCTGATCATACATGTTGTATGATCCATTTGTATGAAATGTCCAGAAGAGGCAACTCCATGGAGACAGAAGCAGATTGGTATTGCCAGGGACTGAGGGGAGGGCAGATGGGGAGTGACTGTTTAATGAGTATGGGGTTTATTTTTGGGTGATAGAAGTGTTTTGGAACTTTACAGAGGTGGTAGTCACACAATACTGTGAATGTTCTAAATGCCACTGCATTGTGTACTTGAAAATGGTTAAACTTACATTATGTGAATTTCACCTCAATAAAAAGAATATACCTATGAAATGCTCAAAATCCATAGAAATACAATTTCTATAGTTCTGTTTCTGGCAGATTTTCAGAGTTATATAAGAAGGAAAGTAGAGAGGTTAAACAACAATGTCATAATTGCAATGATATTGGAATCCATAGATGAAAGTCTGAAGAGGCATACACTCTGGAAAGAAGAGTTTCAAGTGTTTCGATGATGGTGGAGGCTCTAACTTTCCCTCCTGACCCTTTCACCAAGATGCAATGAATAGCAGAGTTGTGTGATTTTGTTGACTAAATATTGCACCCAAGGAAATTGGACTGATTATTGTTACTAACAGCTGTGAATTTACACGGATGGATACAGGGATGGTTGCTAGGCATTTTTCACTGATGGTCAAACTGTACTTAAAAAATGCTTTCCTTGAATACAAAAAGTCCTCAAAACCCACAGAGGTCTTAGGATTATTCTCAAAAAATGTTCAACAAATACTTATGAAGCCCTTAAAGTATGCTACATACCAAGGAGCCCACAATATATGCGCCAATGCTGAAAAGTTAAAAGAAATGTGATGGCGCCATTTGAACTCCTCAAAAAATAATTCAAAGTGAAACCCCAATTAATTCTTGGTTGTAATGTTCAGCAGGGAGAATTGCACTGAGCCATTGTGGAAACAAGAACTGAACTTGCACTTGTATTTCTCTGGCTTTAGCAGTTCCCCTGTCCAGTGGCAGAAGCCTCTTTGTTCAGGGTCATCCAGATAGACTGTGTTCCCATATTTCTCCTGGTTTTGTGGTCCACAAACAATTAAATAAAACACGCTTTAGCAAAGTGATACTGTTAAACATGCCTGCCATCTTGCTGGCAGGAACTTTGTAGAGTGGGAACCAAAAAGATGAACGTTCCCAGCCGGGGAGGCAGACTGACAGCAAGAATCTTTGGAGATTACTGAAGCTTTTAACACCTACACATTTGTATTTTGATGGAAGGAAAGATACTTATTTTTGGCTACAAGTTCAAATTCTTAATTGGAGTGACAGGCAAGGGGAAATGGGCCAAAGTCAACATTTTAGGCCATGTTTTTATTTCCCAAATCCTTGTTCCCCATCTTCTGGCCTTTTAGATAAGTTGCCAAAACCCACCAGGGCCGTTAGTGCTATGCCACTTTCTCAACTTCTTGCTTTACAGCCATGTCTCCGTGTGTGTGTGTGTGTGTGTGTGTGTGTGTGTATGTGCATGTTTGTATGTGTGTGCTAAGCTCTTATTACCATATTGGAGCAAATAAGGGCATTGTGTCCTATCTTGATGCTTAAGAGGGTGGGTTGCACATTATTCTCTACTTCTATTTCTGCTTTGATGGCCCTAATCTCCACAACACTTATTTGCTAGTAGCCACATGAAGCCAGTTTTCCAGAAGGTGGATATGTCTGCAGCTACACTGCTCACACTGCTTCTGCCAAACAATGTACATCACCATGGTAAAACCCAGTGAGGTCTTACATAACAAAGTGTGTTTTACTTTGGTCAGCTCAGGATTTCCCAAACACATTTGGCCCTGGAACCTTCTTGTAGTCTTGATGCCTATGAACACCGTGAAGAACACACTGCAAAAGCTATTCATCAGATGTGCTATAATTGTTAGAACTGAGTGACATCTTTCCAGACCTGACAACTGGAGTTCTTGGCTTTGTATTCTGGAAAAGTGTGGCAGATCATTGAACTGACTATGGTAGTGAGGAACAGAGGGATCACCTTGAGGAGTCTGAGAACCTTCTAGATGCTCTGAAAAATGGGTACTGTTCAGAGGGAATTTTCTTTACTGTACTCTTGATACAGATAATTTGTTGCTAAGGGTGATTTTAATTTTAGATTCTTCATTAGACCAACTTTCTTATGCCTTGATTTAGTGAATAGTTTTGCTCATTTAACATAATGTTATAAAAGTACATATACAATCACACCAAAGACCTATTAGTGTAGCTTGAGAATACAGTATGTTATACATTACGTTTGCATTCATCTAGTGAGTGGGAAGAAAGGAAACTAGTATTAAATATTTGTTGCACATTCAACTTGTGACAGAAACTGGACTAATATTTTTACTACATCATTTCATTTTATTTCTACAACAACCATATTAGGTAGGAATAATTGGCCCTGTTTTATAGATTCATTCACTCACTTGCTCACTCATTCATCCATATCAGGCAGGTTGCAACGTGCTGGGGCTATCACAGCAAAAACAAGGTAGCTAGGGATCCTGCCCTTGGAGCAGATGAGCAAAATTAGACTCAGAAATTTTAATGAGCAGCCCCAATGCTATCTATAATTACTAAGCAGTTAGTGCAGAGCCAAACAGTTGATTCCAAAGGATATGCATCTCCTACAATGTAAAGCTTGAGACTCTCTCTCCTCTCTTGGGGTTTTTTGATATTTCTGAATTGAAAAAAATTTTTAGAGTTTTGATTCAGCTTGTAGGAGGACATATCTACTTTAATTGATTTAACAATGCAGAAAAATCTCATCTAAGTCACATATTAGGAATGCCTGCAGGATTAAAAATTTATTCTGGGTTCCACATTTGAATTGAAGAATAAAGATTATTTGGACATATATAGGAGCCAAAGCCCAAAGCAGACATAAGGGGAGACAGAGGACTAGGAAGTCACATCCTAGAGAAGAATGTTAAGTGACAGGGTGAAGAACAGAGGCAAGTAGACAGGCATTGAAACAAAGACACACAAGGAGTGCTCGACTGACATGTTGAAATATGAAAACACAGATCCAACTAACATGCATGGAGTATCTATAATGCTTAAGACCTCTTCTTAGGAGATTTCAGCAATGTTATCATAATAGAGACAGCTATTCTGAGCCAAATTTTCTAAGTATAAAATAGCTTCAAGAACCATTGTTAAAAAGTGACAATGCTAGGATTGGAATCCAGGTTTCCCAACTCCTAGTCTAAGCCTAGTGCCCTTTTCCTACATCCTGGCTGCTGGAAAGGGAAAAAGACTCAGGAATTCACCAAGAGGATTGACAAATAGACATGGGAAGAGAGGGGATTGCAGAAACAGAGAAACAGGGGCTCCCGGCAAATTCTTACAGGTTTTGTGTATTCAAACTTGACAGAAGCACATTCTTTGTAGAAAGAGAAATCAAGGTCAGGTTCTCATTCTTGATGAGGTGGGCTCGCTATAGGGAGAGCTGAATGGGAGCAGATATGCCCTTCTGGATCTGAGGGAGATCGCATATGAGCATTCAAGCACTGGTGCTATACTTCAAATGCACGTCTTCTTTCAGCATAACTGTATGGGGCCACATTCTCTTAGGTCACTAGGTAAGAATTTATTCATGTGACACTTGGTTGAATTTTTAGGGATTGCTGAGGAATGCAGCTCGTAGTAGCCACTTCATCTGGACATCTCACAATTTGTAGGTGGAGAAAAATACTCTCGAATTCCAGTTGGGAACCATGACTTAAGTGTAAATGCTATCTATTAGTGTCCTGGGTACCCTGGAGTATTAGTGCTATTTGCAGTTTGTAACTTTAGGACGAATATTGAGCAATTGGATGTGGTCCAGATGAGAGCAGTGAAAACAAACACTTGGAATCTAGGAGTTGTAAGAAGAGAAATGGGCCTCTCTTAGAGTAAGGAGAGGAGCATTTTAAGGATATAACAGGCATGACAGCCAGCTGTTATCCATGTCCTTTGGAAGAGACAAGCATCTAATCAGCTGCAAAAGGAATTTTCCCCCAATATAAAAAGTAACACAGTCAAGCTGCTTGGATAGTAGACTAGAGCTGTAAAAATACTATAGACTACTCTTAAAGAACAGTGAAAATGGAGATATCAATGCCTACCTCCTCTATGTGATATTTTGAGAATCAGCAGAGCCTGAAACAAGCAAGCACTCAATAAATGTTAGTGTCCTTTCTCCTTCCTTGAAGAAATTCAAGCCATAAGGTGGCAAGTATTTTTCCCCCCTAGGCCAGGGGTTGTCAAAGTATAGCCCACTGCCTGTTTTTCTAAATGGTTTTATTGGCACATGGCCACTCCCATTCATTCCTGTATTCTATGGCTGCTGTAGAGCTGGCTACAACAGCAGAGTTGAGTAGTTGTGACCTAGACCTTATAACCTGCAAAGCTGAAAATGTTTATTCTCTTGTCCTTTACTGAAAAAGTTTGCTGACCTCCGCTTTAGAATAAAGATCAGCATGGATGAGCTCTCTGGGGTCTTCTAGTGGTAAGATTCTATCACTACTTTGGATAAAGGGCTATTAACTGAAAATCAGAATGCATGAAAAGTCAAGGCCATTAGCCTTGGTTGGAGATGTCATTTATGTGGCATTGGTTGTACCCAGCCCAGTCTAGTGCTTCTCTTTGAATCAATTAGAATTGCTACAGATGTCTGTGTCATTGAAGATGAGTAATTTTTATGCCAAATGCATATGTGTACTGAAGGAATATACATCCTTGTCAGTTTTACTGCTGAGCTGACCCTTCAGATAACATCCTTTTAAAATTCTCTACCCTAGAATAGAAGGTACTTTAAAAGAAGGTGGTATGAGGTTGACAGTTTGGTCCTTTCTTTCCTGCACGAGTCAGCCTTGAACTTTTCGAGGCCAAGCTTCTAACAAAATGAAAACGGGCCTAACAAAGAACAACACCTGTGTGATTTTTTTTTTTAAATAGATGAGCCCTGTGATGGAAGAAAAGATTCCCTTTCATGTTTTTGCCTTCTTGTTATGAAGTGTGTGATAACATCAGGTCTGAGAGTCACAATAAATGCTGTTTTTGTGCCATCATAAGCTTCCCCCACTAAAAGCAGGTTGATTTTATTCTTTCTAACTGGTGGACTCTTGTTTCAAAGGCCTTGGACTCCAGGCTGTTACTGAAAGGGCTCTGACTTGTCAAAGGGAAGCATCTTTAGCTGGAACATAACAGCTCAAAGCCTCTATTCTCTCCTCTGCCTTGAAAATGAAAACAAAAGCAAGGCGAGAGCAAGGCCAACCAGTCACACCCCAGATACAAGAGCCCAGTGGCCAAGAAGTTCCTGGGACCCCTGTACTCACCTCTCAGTAATATTCTTAGCAGTCTGTAGGAATCGGGCATGATCATTCTCCTTCAGAGAGTGTTCCGCTTGCGAGATGAGTGATGCCGACCGCTCAATGCACTGTTTGCAGTTTGCAATCTGCTGAGCCAGTTTGCGAAGCCTCATCACCTTGAACAAAAGAGGCATGGAGAGAGATGGTTACACGTGTGGGCTCACTTAGTGAAAAGGCATTAGGCTGGACTCTATTTTTTTGTGTAAAAGTCATCCTTCCATAAAAGTTCACAAAGTAGGCTTAGAGGAATATTGAAATATGGAAAGCCCAATTATGGGACTCCTGTCTTAGATACCTTTTTATCTCCTTGGAGAAGTGTTGCTAATTTGTTTTATAAGGAAACACTGAATTGCGAATTGCTTCCCTGTTGATGGGAAAAAAAGCTGTTGCCCAGTGGCAAGGGTCACCAGACCTCTTCCCCGGATTATTCCACACAATGACTGCAAGACCGTAGGGAACCCTGGCACTTTCTCTATCTCAGGTTCTCAGCTGTTGCGTCAAGAAGATAAAACACCCCTAGAGGTGCAAATTTATGGATTAAGTAAAAACGATTTTCTAAAAAGCTCTTTGCAATCCATGTAGGAAAATTGTGATGTAAGAGCATTAGGTATTACTGTTTCCCACACCACCTAAAACTCATGTGTTAAATTAACAGAAAGAGAGCATTTTTCCCATTGATTAATATTTTTCCTGTTGAGCAGACGAGAGAAAGCCAAAAAAAGCACAGCTGGGCCATTTCCCCTCGCCGGGAACGTCATTTCCAGGCACTTTGTGCTCACTTGATAACTAAGAACTATTTTGATAAGCATTTCCCAGTTGGGATAAAAACGCATGATTGCTTCACAACCTCCATTCCAATTCCTGATTCTGTCTTGCTTGAAAATGACCCTCAAACGTAATTGACCATAACCTCTGGGGCAGGCCAAGATAAGTCCAAGGTAACCCACTTGACCGTTAGCTCTGGTGTCTGAAATGTGCTGTGAGATGAAGCCCTTTGGCCAGAAGCCAAGTTAAAATTAGACCGCTAATTGGAATTGCCATGCGCCTACAGCCCCCATCCACACACTCAGGGATAGGTTTTGGCTGGCTTTATGATAATTCTGGAATGGAAAATAGCCCTGGGTGAAAGGGTAGGGAGGAGGCCGGTTAATCTGTCTTACAGACAAGGCTGACTGAGGCTCCCTCCAGAATTCCTGCTAACTCCAAGAAATTCCTTCTTTCTCCAAGTCATCATTATCATCCCTGTATAACTCTAATCTAAGAAAAGGAAGGAAGGAGATGTCAGAACTTGAGGCCTCTAAGGAACGTCCACTTCCAAGTATGTACTAACTATAGCAAACAAAGGAAATTAATGCCGAATTGAGAAACATCAGGCACAAGATTTCAGGCAAGGGTGAGAAAAATTCCTGAAAGTAAAGAGTCAGAGAATGAAGTATCAAAACTTTGGGGCAAATAGTGTGTGATCTTGAGCCTGGTAAAAGACTTAACTCATTATAATTATAGTTAATTGTCCCCGGCAGATTAACTGTGTTCATTGGTTGAATGAAATAACATTTACTTTTACACCAAATAGAATTTAGCCTCTGGCATCATTATCCAGAGGCAAATCTAAGGAAGGCATCCAGTCAGGATATTAGAACACGTCCACAAGAAATTGTCAGGGGAAGGAAAAATTCCAGAAGGAACAATAACTTACTATCCCTAGACAAACCAAGTGAATGGAATATTTAATCACACAACACACACAAAAAATTTAAATTACGTGGCAGAACTGAAGATGTTTAATATAATTCTAACAGAAGAAAATAAGGTCAAAACATTCCTTTAGAATAACTTCAGGTCAATCACTTATCCTCTGGATATGCCTATTAAAGACCATGCAGATTATAAATGTGAGGATGCTTGAACTCCAGTTTTTTTTCTTTTCTTTTTCTATCATGGCACTGAAAATTAAAAGTGACATAAGAAGAAAAGAAAAAAACCGCCCCAAATCATGCATAAGTTAAAGTGAGACAAAATGAGATCCTCCTGTGAAAATACTAGAATGTTCTACAGAGAAGAGTTTGGGGCATAATTTTAATTATAGGTCAGTGCACAATTTCATCTGATACACCAGATTAGAGCTTCTCAAACCTAGTATGCAAAACAAATCGGCTGGGGATTGTTTTAAAAGAAAAACTATAGATGTTTGGGTCTACTCTTCAATATTCTAATTAAGGAGTTGTAATTCACAGAGCAGCAGGAATTTGCATTTCAACAAGCAATGAATGTTTTTTAATCTACAGGTGATAAATCATTAGGATGGTCATGACTAGCATTAAAAAAACAAATAGAAGAGAAGAGGAGAAAAGAAAATAGCTGAGTGCATTCTTGGTAGAAAGAGCAAGTTGGGTTTTGTAAAAATTTTGTGTGTGTGTCTCTGCTGTATTGTGATGTCATATGCATGTCCTACTCTAAGTTACAGTAAAAAAAATAAGAAAAAGAAAATAAAAACATTGCTGTAAGTTAGGTATTCACAAACCATCATCTGTGGGCCAAATCTGGCATGTAGTCTGTCTGTGTAAATAAAGTTTTATTAGCATTCTGCCACACTCAGTCCTTATGAATCATTTGTGGCTGCTTTCATGCTACAACATTGAGCAGAATTAAGTTGTTGCAGCAGAGACTGTATGGCAAAACCTAAAATATTTATTTTTTGGCCCTTTACAGAAAGTTTGCTGACCCCTGGCTTAAATGATTCTCGTCAGGTGGCCCCTGATTTGAAGCACACCCTGAGACACTGTCCTACTTGTCAAAGAGCTTCAAACTTAGATCCTGGAGCATAGAGCAAAACGCTTAGTTTTTCATTGACTAATACTTTTTTATATATTTTTTAAAAATCTGACAGGATGAATATAATTTGATGTTTTAAAAATACTAGATACTGACACATAAGAAGATTCTGATGTGTATGTTTTAATGTTGCAGGGGACAATTTTTCCAGTCGACTCTGCTCATTTTTCCTTTGGGAAGTGAGATTGCCACATTGTAACTTTGGGAATTCACTCTGTACTTATCGTAGAAATATTTTGTCTGTTAGAATATTCTTTTAGTGGAGACACAGGCCTGTTCATATCATTTTATTTGCTGTTTATTATAACTTACACACTCTTTTAAAAGCAGCCTTATTTTGCTTTAAATGCATTTTAAACACTTTAATATATATGCTTTCATGTGTATGTAGGATACATACTGCAAAACTGCTATCTGAATTTATGACGAAGCCTGTATTCAACATCTAAGGTCATGGAAAGCCTGAAGATTCAGTCCACATTAATTCTCTTAAATTTTGAAGATTTAGCATACATAAAAGGCAGTAATGAAAAGGCACCCTTTTACTGTATAGCTGTGGCCTTCAACAGTCTACCATAGGTCTGTGTCTGAATGTTAAATGCATAAACTCGCTTAGTCTGGATTTTGCCATCAACTTTTCATTTATTGACATGAAATTTATCCCCTGCCACTGAAAAAGTAAGAAAATTCTTTCCTAGGATCCTCATGGCTTGAGACTCTCCGGTCTGTTCACCTATAAAGGCTGTCAAGCTATTTGTTTCAGAGAATACATAATGGTCTGAGAGCAGCAATTACCAGTAGGTACTAATGCACGACACCACCACCTGCTTGGCAACTTCCAGAATTGGAGGATTTGCAGTAAGTTTGTTTACACCAAGTTTAACAGCCTTATGATTGGCATCAGTGACCAACGGGAGCAAAGTAAGGAGGTTGATGAAATTTGCCTTTGTTGGTCTCTGCAGTTCTGCCAGGTTCTTTCTCCACCTGCCCACGTGTAAGTGCTTGTCAGAAGGCCCCGCTATCCCTTCTCTTGACTCAGTGTCCTTGGCCACCACTGCCACCCTGGGCTGCAGGGCCCCAAGCCCCACAGTGGGCCCCAAGTCTACACTTGCCCTCCCTGCCTGGCACCTCAGATTTCCAGAGTGTTGGCACTCACACCCTTCCTCAGGAAAACATACCTCTGACACAATATGCCCTGGCCAGGGACTTAGGTCACTGTGAATTCCAGGGTTTGGAGTCAACTAGTCTTGGTCATGTGCCAAAGTACTAACTCAAGACAAAGCCCAACTGGGCCCTCATCTTTCCCAAGTAATGTCTGCTTTCTAATATTTCCTTTTCAAATAATGTTCCTGAGCAAATGTACACTTTTAAAAAAGTGAAACATTTCAAACATACAGAAACTTTAAGAAGTAATATGATGAACTATCCTGTACATAGTACCAACTTTATCAAATCTCAATATTTTCATCATATAAACTTCAGAGTTTTCAAAAGGAAGTAAAATATTATTGCTGGCATTAAAGCCCCTGTGTGACATGCTTTTTCTCTCTCTCTCTTTTTCTTTTTAGAGACTTGCTTTGTTGCCCAGGTTGGAGTGCAGTGGCACAATCATAGCGCACTACAGCCTCGAACTCCTGGGCTCAAGTGATCCTCCCGCCTCAGCCTCCCGAGTAGCCGGAATTATATGTGCCCGCCATCACCCCCAGTTCCTAATCTCGTTCACATCTCTCCCTCCAGAGGAAAATATTCTCTTGAATTTAGAGCTGATTACTCCTAAACTTGTTTCTGTACACATGATGAACAATGTATGGGAATTTTTGGTAGTTTACCAAATTTCATATAACTTTTCTCATTCCATAGAAATCATTTTAAAACTTGCTTGTGTTTTTGTGATTTGTCCATGCTAATACATATCACCTTAGTTCATTAATTTTAATTTCTGAAGACTGTTTTATTGTACAATACACAATTTATATGTCTAATAAAAAGCTGTATTGAGATAGAATTGACATATAATAAACAGCACATATTTAAAGTGCAAATTTGATAACTTTTCAAATATGTGTACACCCGTGAAACAGCCACCACAGTCAAGATGATAAACATATATCATGCCCCAAATTTTCCCCCTGCCTACTCCTGCCTGTCACCCCATCCCTAAACAAACATTGATTTTCTTTTTGTCACTGTAGAGTAGTAGAAAGTATCATCTCTAGAATTTATATGAACATAGTCCTAAAATATATGCTACTTTCTGTTTGACTTCTGTCACTCAGCATAATTATAGAGAGATTCACCTATGTTGTTACATGTATAAATGGTCCATTCCTTTTTATTGCCAAATAGCATTGCATTGTATGATTATGCCACAAATTATTTACTCATTCATCTGTTGATGGACATTTGGATTATTTCCAGTTTGGGGCTATTACAAGTAATGTTAACATGAAAATTCACCTACGAGTCTTGCATGGACATATGCTTTCATTTCTCTTGGTAAATACCTAGAATGGCTGAATCATATGGTAAGTGTATGTTTATTTAAGAAACTGTCAAACAACTTTCCAAAATGTTCCATTTTCATTCCCCACAGTAGTTATTAAGAGTTTCAATTCCAACGCATTCTTGCCAACACTTGGCATTGGCCATCTTTTAAAAAGGTATTGGTATCTCATTGAAATTTTTAGTTTGAATTTCTTTAATGATTAATGGCTTTGAACATCTTTTCATGTGCTTATTTGCCATTCATACATCTTTGGTTAAGTATCTATTCAAATCTTATCCATTTTGGTGAAGGCATGGTCTGTTTTCTCACTACGTTTTGATAATTTGTTACATATTCTGGATACAAGTCCTTTATTAGATAAGTAATTTATAAATAAATATTTTCTCCTAGTTTTTGGCTTGTCTTTTCATTCTCTTAACAGTGCCTTTGGAAGAGAAGTTTTTAATTTTGGATGAAATCCAATTTTGAATTTTTTTTTTATGGATCATGCTTTTGTCATTCGAATATAAATAATTTTTGCCTAACCCAAGGTCACCAAGATTTCCTCTCGTGGTTTCTTCTAGAAGTTTTACAGCTTTCGACTTTTACATTTAGGTATAAAATCCATTTTGAGTTAATTTTTGTATATGATGTAAAGTATGGATCAAACTTTATATTCTTACATGTAGATATCCAATTGTTCCAGTACCATTTGTTGAAAAGATTATCCTTTCTCCACTAAATTGCCTTTGCATTTTTGTTGAAAATCAGTTGTCTGTGTATGTGTGAATCTCTTTCTGAAGTCTTTTTTTCAATCTACTTATCTATCTTTATGCCAATACTATATTATCTTGATTTCTGCAGCTTTATAATAAATCTTGAAATCATCTGGTGTTAGTTCCCCAACTTTTTTATTGTTTTCCAAAATTTGTTATGATTATTCTATAGCCTTTGCATTTCAATATGAACATTAGAATCGGCTTGTCAATTTCTACAAAATAACCTGGGATTTTCACTGAGATTGTGTTGAATCTATAGGTTGATATGGAGAGAACAAAAATCATAACTGTATTGAGTCTTCACCTTATAACATAGTATATAGCTCCATTTTTTTAAGTCATCTATAATTTCTCTTAGCAATATTTTGTAGTTTTCAAGGTTTTTCAAGTCTCACCTGTGCTTTGTCAGATTTATCACTATTTCATATTTATGATGCTGTTTTAAATGGAATTTTTTAATTTCCAATTGTTACTATACATTGAAATACAATTGATTTTTGCATTTTGATATTATTCTATGTCAAATGTTGGTGTTTGCTTTATGTTTCTTTTAGTGTTTAGCCTAAGAAATCCTCCCTGCCCTGAGATCATATATATTTTCTATCAATGTGGTTATGTTAGTAGGTATTTTATAGTTGAACCATACTTGTATTCTAGGAAAAAAAGCCCATTTTTTAGATATATTTTTTAAAGTGATGGATTCAATTGTCTCATATTTAAAAATATTTGTGTATCTATATTCATAAGTGATATTTACCTCACCAATTTTCTATGTTGTCTATATTTGGTATCAAGATCATACAATCTGCACAAAAGATGTCTTTTTCTATTTTTTGAAGCAGTTTAAATGAGAATGAGATTATCAGTTCTTTGAACTTCTGTTAAAATAAGTTATAAAACTGTTGGGGCCTGGTACCATTTTGGAGGGGGAATGTGAATTGAGGAAAATCTGCAAAAATGATTAAATAACCTTTGCTTTTAAACACATTGACTGCCACACTAGAAAAAAAATGTTTTCTTTAGGACCATGGTGTTTTATTACGAAAATAGAGTAAAAACTTCAAAAACAAAATGATCCTTTCTAATTTAATGAAAAATTTGTTATTTTTCATTGTCTTCTGTGCATGAGTTATATGCAACTTGAAAAATAGTTCTTGCAGCTCCCAAGGTGAAGACGTGTGTGAGTTACATATGCTTCAGGAGGCCCCAGGCTCAAAACTAGCATCAGTTAAATACAACTCACTTGGCAGTTAATATGTTAATTGTTGGTTTATTCTGGTTTTTTACTACTTCTTTACCTAAGTTTTCAAATTATTGGCATAAAAACATTCACACACTTTTGTTATCTTTTTACAATCCATACTGTATTTATACTGTATTTGTTTGTGGAGCCCCAGACTCTTTTTTTCCTTTATCAGTCTTACTACTGATTTGTCTTTTTAATTATTTTTTACAGGCATGAATCCTCTTGATCAGGGATTGGCAAGCATTTACTATCAAGGGCTGGAGAGTCAATATTTTAGGCTTTGAAAACTACATACTGTCTCTGTTATATATACATCTTTGTTTTTCTTTTTTTTAACAATCTTTTAAAAATGGGAGAAAAATATCTATTTTTACTCACAGGTGTTTCAAAATTAGGCTGTGAGCTGTTCTTTGCTAATATCTGCTCTGTTTGTTTTTCTTTCATTTACTTCTCCTCCTTTGCTTCTTATTTTCTTTAATTTGCTTTTGTTGAATTTATTCTGTTGTGCCTTTTCTAACTTTATATGAAGGCAAATTTTTTACTTTTAATATTTTTTCTTTTCCTTTTTTAAAGAATGGAAGACTATAAATTTGCCTTCAAATATTTTTTGCTGCCTATAACTTATAATATATAGGTCTTTCATTGTGGTTAATTTTTAAATTTTTTAAAAATATTGTGAGAACATTTTTATATAAGAATAGATTTTAAAGTTTCTGAACATTATAAAAACTATTATTTTATTGCTGATAATATCTAATTAGATACATTGTGTGGTCACAGAGACAGGGTTGTATGTTTCAGTGTTTGAAATTTGCTGATACTTCCCTTCAAACCAAGTATGTAATTATTATTTTTTAAAAATGTCCCATGTGTAGTTTTTTCATATGTACTTTTCTATTGTTTGATTTCCAACTCAATGGGCATTTGCTATGCTTTAATGTCACTCAAGACTCTTTTGTGCCTTCCTATATTTATGGAATTCCAAGGTGGAGGCCAAAATTTAGTTTCTAAATTTCCATTGCAGCTGAGTTTTCTTTTCAATTTCATTGTCTACATTTTTCCCTCCAAAACTGCTAATGTGTTGCTTTGCTATCTATTTTTTCTTATTTCATTTTCTTTTTCTCACTTTTTTGCTCTTTTAAAATAGAAGTTATTCCTTCATTTATCTCTTTGAACAGCTTAAGACTACTTCTTTTAAAGTTGTTTTTTCATTTTTTTCCCATAAAATTAGTTTCATCTGGGGTAACATAATGTTGTCTCCTGATTTTGTTGGCTGTATCTTTAGAAATCTAAGATTTCTTTATATGCTTTCTAATTGAGCTTAGAGTTTCAGTTTTAAAGGCAAGAGGTCATTTATAATTCTTTTCTTTCTCACCACCCCCTGCTCAGCCCACCCTGTCTAATGGTTTTACAGTTGCCTTTACCTGGCCCTTAAGGTCACCATTCAGGAATCTTATGCATGCATTCCTGAGGCTCCTGTTTTGTGTGGGTATCAGAAACAGTGTGAACATAGGCTCCAACCTAACGACTTTGCTAAAAGCTGTGATTCTAGGTAGAGATTGGCAATAATTTTTTCAGTCCATTTTAATAAAGCATGAAGCCTTCTACAGCCAAAGGCGTTAAACAACGAATTCTGTCCCCCACCCCATCTGGAGTACTCCTAGATCTCATCTGGAACACTTCTGGATCCCTTCCCCAAAGCTTCAAGAACTATTTATCCATAGGAGTTCAAGCCATAATGGCTTCAGCCTCTTTCAGACCTGATCTCAGTAGCCTGTGCCTTTAGCCACAATCATGACACTGCCATTTTGTCCCATTTCTGACCCATGGAGATGTTTATCTTGTTTTCAGTCCAGCCATGTCTCTCTGATTTTCCATTTTATTATGTTCTTGATTACTGACATGTGTTTGGGGTAAAGTGAGTGCACCAAAGCATGAACTCCATGCACCACCATGGCCAGAACTTGGGGACACCCTTCATTACCCTGATCTAGCTCATGAGAGAAACTCTCATGCTGGGAAGTCCAAGTTAAGTCAGGGAAAAGAAGTCATGCTTGCTGGGAAGTTGTGGTGGAGTGTCATTGCAGGCTGAGCAATGATGCCCACATCCTAATCTCGAGAATCTTTGAATATGTTACTTGACATGGCAAAAGGAACTATGCAGATGTATTAAGTTAAGGCTTTTGAGACGGGGAGGTTACCCTGGATTATCTGGTGATCCCAATGGAATCACAGGGGTCCTTAAAAGAGGGAGGCAGGAAGGCCGGAGTCAGACAAGAAGTTGTGAGGATGGAAACAGAGGTCAGAGTAAGCCAAGGAGTGTGGGCAGCCTATAAGAGCTGGAAAAGGCAAGGCTTTTCTTCCCTAAAGCCTGCAGAAAGAAACAGCACTGCCAAAACCTTAACTTTAACCGAGTGAGATTGATTTTGAACTTCTGAATTCCAGAACACTAAGATGATAAATCTGTGTTGTTTCAAGCCATCAAGTTTAGGGTAATTTGCTATAGGAGCAATAAGAAAAGCTTCAATTAGAGAGGGGGAATAAGTTTTCTTTTTTTACTTTGAGGTCTATTGCACAGTGTGGTGAATATTGTAAATAATAGCATATTGTACATTTTAAAGGAGTATTTTAAGGGAGTACATTTCAAATGTTCTCACCACAAAAAATAAGTCTTTGAGGTAATTAATATGTTAATTAGCCTGATTTAATTAATCCACATTGTATTCGTAAATCATAACATCACTTTGTACCCCCTAAATATATATAACTATTTGTTAATTTACAATAAAAAGTAAAATTAAAAAAACCAGATATTATTGAGAGCTGGTCCCTGAATGCAACTGTGTGAAGACAACAAATAGCCTTCTGTATGCATATGAACAATTAATTGTGGCTGTACTTCAGGCAGCTATGCTTCTGAGAAGTTGGAAGATGTGTGGAGTTAAGAAATGTGTACATGTGGTGCATGATGATGATGGAGGAGGAAATATATCTTGCAAGGACTCTAGACGGATACTCAGTGCTCTTCTAAATTAGATGATTTGTATGTGGGGGAAAGTAACTTCTCAGTACATGTGAGTCAGTCCTAGGCCAGGGAATACTTTGATGTTAATCTGTTAATCCACTATACCAGCTTTAAGAAGTATTTAAATTGACTAATTTTTCAGATCATCATTACAATTTACATGCATAAATATTTTTCAATCTATATACACAGGATAATCTAAAACATTGTATAATATTAGAAGGTACCTATTAAATTTTGTAGAAAACAGAGAAAAGCACATATACTAGCCATTGTAATTTCTGTGTTTTACTTAAAACTTGCTAGTTTGTTTTAATTATGTATATTTCACTAAAGTATAGCTATGAGCAGTAATAATAGAAATTCATTAATTTCTTGGATCATAAATGTATGTTTCCATTTTTTTTAAATATTTATAAAAAAATCCTTTGAAGGTGGCAGAGGAATGGGAAAAATAAAAAGGATCATAAGTATTTCAATAAAAATATGACATTTAAAAAAATTGAATAAAGTGATGGATTCTAAAGTTACCAACAGTTTCTAAATGAATTTTGAATAAATCAGAAAGTGGCCATAAAGAATATAATATAAATTTCTTTTTGAATATCGTTTGCTGTAAAATCATAGGAAATTAAAACATACAAACTTTAGAAAGGAAGTACTATTAATATATCCACAAAGGAGTATATGATATAGTAAAACTATAGGAGTTTTGCCATTCTCAAGTTATACCTGCCTAAATTCCCTCAAGGGCATGGGAAAGTACTTCATAATTTCTATATATAAAGTCTGATTCATTTTTAATTTATTTAATGCTGTGCTAATTGCTAGGATATAGCAATAAATATCCTAGCAATAAATATGAAACAAAATAAATTTATAGCAAAAAATATAAAACGAATTCTGCCTCCATGGAACCCACCTTCTCACAGACACGTGAGATAAAAAACCAATGGCAGGCCGGGCGCGGTGGCTCACGCCTGTAATCCTAGCACTCTGGGAGGCCGAGGCGGGTGGATTGCTCAAGGTCAGGAGTTCAAGACCAGCCTGAGCGAGACCCCGTCTCTACTAAAAATAGAAAGACATTATATGGACAACTAAAAATCTATATAGAAAAAATTAGCCGGGCATAGTGGCGCATACCTGTAGTCCCAGCTACTCGGGAGGCTGAGGCAGTAGGATCGCTTAAGCCGAGGAGTCTGAGGTTGCTGTGAGCTAAGCTGACGCCACGGCACTCACTCTAGCCTGGGCAACAAAGTGAGACTCTGTCTCAACAACAACAACAACAAAAAAAAAAAAAAAAAAAAAAAAAAAAACCAATGGCTGTGATAGGCAAGACCTTCATGCTCCCTGGCGTCAGGCAATAGAATAGCCCTTGTATTGCAGGTGTGCACAGGAGACCATGATAATACAAAGGATAATACAAAGAAAAAGATGAAGAAAAAAATTGCCAAGCAAGGGCCTTTGAACTAAGTCTTACAGACTTAAGAAGGAATTATAGAAATAGAACATGTAGAAAAAGAGGGCTTTCAACATTTCCAAAGCCACTGAAGTGTATGGGAGTATATTTTCTCCAGGTGGAGAATATGAAATCTTCTGTTCTAGGAACCATACCTTCCCTTCTTTGATCTTGGTTCCAATAATTTGTCGTCTTTGCTGAATGATCTCAATGAGAAGATCACATTCTTCTGTCAATTTGGCTTCTTGACGTGATGCATTGACCTGGAGGATAAGTAGAATGGTGTTACTTTGGCCTTTGTTTTCAGTTAAATGCTATTTTTAATGTAGACTAGTATGTTTCTAGTCATCTCTGAAAAGATATTTTAAATGTTAACTCCTTTTCCAATTACACAAGGATGGCAAACATAGGACTTACATGCCCACTCCCTATCTTGTATCCTTGGAAAACATTATTATCCAACGATAGCAGTCTTTGCTGCTAAGCCAAACTCAGCCTCAAAATCTTTCTTAACACAACACAGCATATACATAGCCATTACCAATTAGTTGGAAATTGACATATGATGTGAAATATATTTGCAATTCCTGCTTTTATATTTTAAAAAAGTATCAAATTTGCCTCATTAAACATAAAAAAGTGTTTAAAAAAACCAACCAATCTTATTCTTTTTTTTTTATGGAGGACAGATTACTATCAATGTCTTTTAGACAAATTTTCCAAAAGCAATGTAGCAAGCTTGCATTACATTTAACATTTCCTTTAAATACAGACACCAATTTTGTATTTAATCACTATCAAATATCAAAAAAGATGATTCAATATTTTATTAATCTTGTGATATAATTTTAAATTTTGTTTGTGGTGTACTTCCGAAAGACCAAGGTCCTACAATGAAAACATACCATTCTCGGGGAAAGGTGGATCATTACAGAATGGCTTGTATTTGAAGTTTCTGAGACTTGTTTTATGCTTACAATGAGCTCATTCTTGGCAACTGGGCTTGGGAAATACTCCACGCATGTTATTTCCTCCATCTCATGACAATTCTGAGATGCTTATTCACAAACAGAAACTCAGAACTCACAGCTGTGGGAGTTGGGGGGGATAGCATGCCTGAGTTTTATTATTTTAACACAGCCTCAGGAGAAGTTGTAATGTTACAAAGAATGACAATGGCACTGATTATTCTAGCATATCTCAGGGAGGAGACATGGCCCAGTCATTAGCCCTTTTGATTTGGAAGACTTTAACTAGAGTAATTTCATTCTCTATGAATGAGATAAACTGAAAGTAGGGTCATGAGTTCAGGATAAAAACCCACTGACGGCTGCTCAGTGAAGCCATGTCCTGTTTCCAGAGGCCCAAAATTCCTTGAATTTTATTCCTGATCATTATCAGATGCAACATAGAGACTACTCAAGACATCATTTTATTTTATTTTATTTATTTTTTTATTTTAGCTTATTATGGAGGTACAAATGTTCAGGTTATATATATTGCCCATGCCCCCCCCATCCCCCCCCAGTCTGAGCTTCAAGCATGTCCATTCCCTAGACAGTGCGCATCGCATTCATCATGTAGGTATACCCATCCCCTCCCCCCACCCCATCCCCCCCAGTCAGAACTTCAAGTGTGTCCATTCCCCAGGCAGTGCGCATCGCACTCATCAAGTAGGTATACACCCATCCCCTCCCCCCAGCCCCCACCTCTGTCCAATACCCAATTGGTGTTATTCCCAAATGTGCACTTAGGTGATGATCAGGGAAACCAATTTGCTGGTGAGTACATGTGGTGCTTGTTTTTCCATTCTTGGGATACTTCACTTAATAGAATGGGTTCCAACTCTCTCCAGGAGAACCAAAGAGATGCCATATCACCGTTATTTCTTATAGCTGAGTAATACATCTTCTTATTGAGAAGATGATGGTCATTTGCAGCAAACCATGAGATTATGTCCTACAACAGGTTAACACACAGAGATATTTGCTAAATATTTGTCTAATGAACAAAGGAAAAAATTAAAAATGCACTGATTGAGAAGTACAGAATATGAAAGTTAGGTTAATATTTCAAGTAAGATAACTGAGCTGTGAAAAGGATGGGACCATATTGATAAAATGAGCACATTATGATGGAGGAAGTGAAATTTCTGGAAAGTAGCAGTGATAAAGACTCTTTGCTTGACCAAACTTTAGTCTCCTAGGTCCATCTGTGCATTTCCTTGTAAAAATCCAGTTTTAACAAGAACCCTGCTGATTTGGTTTAATCACAATCCTCTAACCTCCATATCTTCTCACCCTTAATATCTGATTGAGTTCCTCATCCCCCACCATCCCCCAGGTGATGTCTAAGCTCCCTGGCCTGCCTTCAGCAAGAATCTTGCTTAGGTTGGTTTAGCTGGAATTCACTTCACCCCTTATGTTTCCTCTTAGTCATTTTACACCCACTGACTGCCACCCTGCTTTTTGGCTATAAATCCCCACTTGTCCACACAGTGTTGGGAGTTGAGCCCCATTCTGTACTGAGGTCTATTTCCCCCTGTTGTAATAGTCCTGAATAAAAATCTGTTTCACAGCTTTAACTACTGTCCAGCTCTGCTTTTTTCTTTGACAGCACCTTAGTCTTGAAAAGTATCGACTACAATGAACCCTAAGAGTTAAGGTATACCTGAGAATACAATCAAGGTAAATCCGGTAGGACATAAACTCCCTAAGAGCAGGGATCTTCAGCTGTTGTGTTAAATGACGCATCTATCCCAAGCATCTGGCACCATGTCTGACACTGAATAGGCATTCAAAAATTATTAATGAATAGATAGTGAAGATGACCTTCCAAGATGAGACAGGGTAAAATGTAATGAAGCAAGTAGGTATCACCAGGAGTCACTCAATATGCAGGTAATAAGATTGATTGGGTTCATAGTACTGTGTGGACAAAAAATTGTATCCTAACGATTGTTTTATTTGGGGAGGAGGGAGAAAAGGAGTTGATTTTTTAACATGGCCTTAATATTTCATATATCATAAAATCCACCCATTTAAAATGTATAGTTTTGTGGTTTTTAGTATATTCACAGATGATTTTGTGTACAATCATCATCACAATCTAAATTTAGAACATTTCAACATCCCAAGAAGAAACCCCATACCCATTTGCAGTCACTACACATTCTTTCTACCTACCCCAGCTCCAGTTCTAGGCAACCACTAAAATACTTTCTCTTTATGGATTTGCTTGTTCTGGACATTTCATATAAATGGAATCAAACAATATATGATCCTTTTTGTCTGATTTCTTTCACTTAGCATAATGTTTTCAAGATTCATCCATGTTACAGCATGTATCAGTACTTCACTCCTTTTTGTGCTAAATAATATTCTATTGTATAGATAGATCACTTTGTGTTTATCCCTATTTTACCAGATAGACATTTGCGTTGTTTCTGTTTTTTTGGTTACTGTAAATAATATTGCTATGAACATTCATGTATAAGTTTTTTGTGTGCACATATGTATTCATTTTTCTTTGATATAAGAGTGGAATTGCTGGGTCACACATCAACTCTGTTTAACTTTTTGAGGAACAGCAAAACTGTTGCCCAAAGTGGCTGCATTATTTTATATGCCCTTCAGAAATACAAAAGAGTTCCAATTTCTCCACATGCTTGTCAATGCCTGTTGCTGTCTGTCTTTTTTATTTTATTCATGCTAGCCGGTGTGAACTGGTATCTCATGATGGTTTTGATTTGCATTTCCCTGATGGCTAATGATGTTGACCACCTTTTCATGTCCTTACTGTCCGTTTGAGTATCTACTTTGGAGATATGGCTAATCAGATCCTTTGCTCATTTTGTAATTGGGTCATCTGTCTTCTAATTATTGAATTGTATGATCTTTTTATATATTCTGGACACAAGCCTTTATCAGATATGTGATTTGCAAATATTTCCCCCATTCCATGGGTTGTCTTTTCATTTTCTTGATGGTGCCTTTTGAAGCATAAAAGTTTCTTTTAATTTTAATGAAGTCCAATGTATCTTCTTTTCCATTGTCATTTGTGCTTTTGTTGTCATATCTAAGAAACCACCGCCTAACCCAAGGTCATAAAGATTTACTGTTCTGCTTTCCTCTAGAAGTTTTATCTTTTATATTTAGGTCTGCGAGCCATTTTGACTTAAGTTTTGGGTATGGTGTGAAGTAAAGTTCCAACTTCATTTTTTTGCCTCTGGATATCCAGTTGTCTCAGCGCCATTTATTGAAAAGACTATTTTTTTCCTCATTGAAGTGTCTGAGCATTTTTGTTGAAAATCAGTTGACCACATTGTGAGGTCCTCAAGTTTTGATGTTGTCACTAATTATTCCATGCTTAAACCTCTTCTGATTTTGACTAAACCCAATGAGACCCCAGTGGTAATTCTAGAGGAGGTGCCATGAAATGTGGTATGGGACATCAGCTCTACCCATATGGTGATACTGGGAATATCTTGGGCTATCTCCACTTCTAAGTTTTCTTATTTTGTAAAATGAGCTGAAGAATATTTGCTCTCTCAACCATGTAGGATTATTGTGGTGAATACATAAAATAATATGTGAGGAAACATCTAACCTTATGAAGCCGTTGATGAATCTCAGGCATTATTGTCAGCATTGAGAAGTGGTTTTGTAAATAGACTATGATTTAGTTTAGGATACATTTCACCATCAAAATTGTTGAGATTTGAGTTACTTTATGGTAGGAAAAGTATCCAAGCTGCTATTGTAACATGGGGGTCAATTTAATCCAAATTCGGACTATTTGATTTTTAGGATGGATAGGTTTGCTTTACCAAAAAAAGTGGATCAAAATCTACTTTGTTAAAGCAAATATGTTTTGAGAAAGCTGATATCACAATCACCATCACCCCAAAATGCAAATTGCCAGAAATTTGGGAACATGATCTGTTAATTGTAGGCTAAGTATTTCTCCTAGATTTTTGAAAGAATACAGAGTTGACTTTCCTTTGAAACCAGGAAAGTTTAATCTTTTTTTTTTTACTTTGATGAAGTTCCAAATTTTTGTAACTTTAGTATTCTTATGTTCCAAAAGGTACAATAAAACAACTTGAACACTATCCTATACTTCCAAAATTATTCCACTACAAAGATGTTTTCCACAGTTTCACTGTTTCACATGTCACTTAAAAAAGAATTAATGATTTGATTGGACTTTATTTCAAATATAAGCTATTAATTCAAATATGTCAGAGTTTATTGGCTACTTCAATATGTTCAGGTGTTTCTAGTTGCCAGGTTTGGTTTGGAAGCTAGTAGCTCCTTGTAATGCTTGTAGCTTTCATTTCTGATTCACATCTTTTGATTCAAAAATCACTGTGGCTGATGGAAGTGCTCTGAGTAGGGCAAATCTAAGGATGTAGGAAACAACCCCAAGCCCTTCTTTCCTGAACCTACACT